>NC_141887.1:10126699-11376699 GCF_030686135.1 Camelina sativa | reverse complement strand
CTATTAGAGATATTAGTTAGTGAGCAAATAAGTGTTATAAATAAATTATGGAAACAATAAAAGAGGTAAAAAGAAACAACTAATGATAGAAGTAAACAAGTACAGAAAAGAAGAAAATGTGCAATGAATTCAATTAAAAAAAAAAGTGCAATGAAGTTAACTAAAAATAAAATAAAAAGCAAAAGATGGAAGCAATAATCAAATTAAACTTAAACAAACAAAGAAACAAGTTGATAAAGTTAATTATGTAAGAAAGCAGTGACGAAAGTAAGGGAACAAAGACTCAGAGGAAGAAAAGAGTTAAGCAATATTTGAATCAATTGAGAAAGCAAATAAACAAGAATATCAAAGAACACACAACAATACACAAATCAAAAATCAAAAGAACCAACGCGAAAAAAGAAAGATGTAAAGAAGCAAACAACGTATGTATGCATCAAAAAAAGAAAATATGCATGAATATATGTATGCGCATATGAATGAATGTATGCACATTTGAATGTATGTATGTATGCACCCATGTCTGAATGTATGCACATGTTAATGTATGTATGCATGTCAGAATGTATGCACACATGGATGGAGGATAATTCAACATATCAATCGCAATCAAGCTATCAAAGAGGTTGGGTTGTTTGGTGAATGGTGATCCCAAAAGCTGGCTACGGAAGAGGCTGATTAAGCTTCGGCAGGTTGTCTTATGGCAGTTACAGATTGCCTCGAGGCAGAAGAACGCTAGTCGTCGTTTTTCTCTGAGCCTGCTTATCCATTCAACCGACAACCGCCAGACATTAGCTCTAAAAATCTTTGGAGGAAATCCCTTGAAGCTCCGCCTACGTCTCCTATGTGCCGAATCTTAAAACATGTGGCAAAACACATTCTCTGTTTTAAGTTTGGATCTCACAAAAGAATTTTGAAACATGTTTTTCCACTTTTGGGTGGTTGATCACGACATGTTACCTTCGAGAAACTAATTCGTCCATGGGTTTGTTAATTCTTTCCGCTTGTCTCCTCTGAGGTTTGGACAACATTCTTCACACACACTTGACGCTTTCCTGCAAACGCGATTTTGAAGACAATGTTTGGGTAAAAACACCCTCCAGGAACTCCAAACTCAATAATATATATTTTTTTTTTAATTTTTTTCAATATTTATATATAAAACTCACTATTATTCGCAAGTAGATTCTTCAAACCACGGTCTAGGAATCGTGGAGGGAAATGATTTATAAACCAGCAGTTCAGTTGGCTATGAAATTTGCTCCTGCATGAGAAAAGTTGAAATGCTAAATATAAGAAAAAATTGAGATACTAAATAGAAGAAAATGTTTAAATACATACTTGAAACTGAAACTAAGGTCTCCTGTCTTTTTTTTTTTTTTTTAATCACCCTTTCCACAATTACTCCGGTTCTTGGCTTCTTTTTGCAACTTTAACAAGAGTACATTTTTGGATATAAATTAGTTTGACCCATAGGTCCTTGTCAACACCGATATTTCTAAACTAATAATGCTATGTATTAGAAGAGATTACTTAAGACCAAGAAGATGATAACTTACAAGTGGTATACATAGGCGTAGCATGGTTCATGGCCAGGTTGTCGATCTCTGGTTTTTAGAGATGCTGCTTACAAGGTCTACATATGATTGTATAACTATCAACTCATCAATTTTTTCTTGTCTGGTTTAGCTCAATTAGCCTTACTATATAACATTCAATAGGAGGCTTAAACAATTGTACCTTATTTTGCTTTGACTGTAAACAAGTGGTCACCAGTTTATTCAGTTCTAGTGTTCCCACTAGATTTGTAGATACTAATGGAAGCACATATATATGAAATATCAGATTTATGTCGATTTGAATATATTATATAGAAAATCGAAAAATTCATGACATAAAGAATGATTAGTATCTACCTGCATTGACTCCATATGAATGGGAGTTTGATACTTTTCCCACGCATACATTTCTTCGGGAATTTTTTTAAATGACCTCACAATCATCTTCAAAGTTTGGACATATAGAAACCTAAGATATAAAAGCATATAAATATAGCAAGTCATTAAGAAGCTTGGATATGAAAATCACAATTGTTAATAAACAAAGTTGTGACAAAGTACTAGGATGATTATATACGTTCTAGATGCAAAGTTACTTACTGAATACTTGGATGGAGATGGCCTAGATAGCATGTACGTTCATGCTACTTCACAATCCTGAAAAAGTTTGAGAAACTTAATTATAGCAATGAAGCTTAGACTCAAACAAATGAAATTAATTGAATTGCCTCAGCTGCCACTTTCCTGAAAAGCACATCCATCAATCTACTCTTGCTACTGCAATGGATTAGTGCACTCTGGTTTTTGGTGAGAGTTCGAGGTAGTTTCACCTGATCCATCAATCTATTCTTGCTACTGCAATAGATCACACTATACATCATAGTGAATATCTGTTAAATAAAACGTAAAATAGTCTATTGAAAGACTTAAAGGGATCAGAATAAGACTTGTTTCTGGTTTAGACATTTCTTTGGCATATTCAAACAACATCCTTGTCCCCTGGACCTTGTAAATATTGAAAGTAAGCTTTTGACACCTACAGTTTGTCAAAGTGTAAGCCTCAGTTCAATCAAGAAAGCAGTCCCATATGGTTAAAGACATTTTGAGAATACAATGATGAGGGAGGATGTCTTCAGTACATTGTTGTTTACTTACCAAATTGACTGAGCGGAGAACTCGGACCAACTTTGTACGTCTATTTCCTGATTCGTCCTTGTATGTTGAATTATACCATATGTGCACATTGAAGTTGGTCCTATCTGTGTTCAAGATATCATATGCTAAGGCAACAAAAAATAATACAGGAAGAATCAGAAATCCATGTGCATATTAAGAATTGTTATAGACCTTCTGAGAAGTTGACCAATCCGCACCGATCTCCTTTATCTTCCCTCAGGATTTCCTTTCCCATAACCATTGAAAATCTCATCATTGTCTTCTTTGCTACAGAGATTTAATCCTTTAAGTTAACCAACTACAAGAATGTTTCCTCAGAAGATAACTTTTGAGTGAGGTTAATATATGTTAAGGAACTTGGGATATACATACAGAGGAACACAAGCAGTTTACATTAAACTAACACTGCTATAAACATATATAACACTCGGTATCCCTCTTAAACCTTTTTTTTAATTGACATCTTAGACATTGAAAACTCAATACCTTTCTCAAACTTAAGAGGTGGTTGTACGATTGAGAAAGGCAAAGTAGCATTTAGAATGCACCGAGGTTGGATACTGTAGATGGAAATACCCTGGATCAAGATAGTTGGTGAAATCTGCCTGGTGTTGTAGCCTAAAACATAAGCTCAAGAAAACTAAGAAACAGACTCATATACGAAAAAGTCAAAACAAACAGAATCCAACCACAGAACTCACCAACATATTGTAAGCTAAAGCACGCAATTGGTCAGACCGTCAGAGGAGTTCGCCGGTATAGAATTAGTGAGCAGATTCCCATATACAGCTAGAGAAAACATAAAATATAGGTTCTAGTGAACAGAATATAAGGTATACCAAAAGAACAAGGGAAAGAAAGAAACATACTTCCTCCAAGAGAACGGTTATTTCCATGAATACATCAAGGTAATGTAATTTTGTGCTGAGCATCTTCTGAATCACTAGTTCTGTCGAGTATAATATTTGACGTCGCACTGTCCACAAATTTTTATACACTTAAGTCAATTTCAAGCTTTGAATAGAGACAATGCAGGGCTGGCGGAATATAGTACCAAAGCTCATAAAAAATTGTTTGTTCCGCACCGCATTTAGTCTAAATCTCAACCTAAAACATATATTCCTTGAATCTATAAACCTCTAAGAAAGAGAAACAGCTTTACCTGTGTATGATTATGAACTAAACTTGATGACAGTTCTATACTCTTGTTCATAAGCTTCTTCCCTGATAGATAAATACGAGACGCTAAATATGAATGACGAAATTAAGATAAGAATAAGAGCATTAAATTACAGTACCTTCATATATATTCATGTTTCTCTTACTAAATTATGTTATTCTCTGCAGTTGAATGTGTTACTAATCTATCTGAAACAACAGAAGTTCATCACCATATATTAGCAAAGAGAATTTTACTTATAATTCAGGAGAAAGCAAGAAAAAATTCTAAGAAAAGATCTCAACATATTAGATAACATGAAACTTACAAGACCTGGGAGACCAAAACTATGAACATATTCAGATCATCTGGAAGTCCCACCATCAACCTGCAGAAGTTAATAAGTATATTCTTTAAACCACTGTCTAGTAATCGTGGAGAGAAATGATTTGGATTGTATCTATCAATTTATAAACCAACATCTCAGATGATCTACTCTTGCGTAAGAAAAATTGAAGAAATACTAAACATAAGAGAAAAGTTGAAATACTTATTAGACGAAAAAGGTTGAATACATACTCGAAATTGAACGAAGGTCCCCTGTCTATTTTTTTTTTTTGAATCACCCTTTCCACAATTACTCCGGTTCTTGGCTTCTTTCTGCAACTTTAGCAAGAGTACACTTTTGGATATAAATTAGTTTGACCAAGAGGTCCTATCAACACCGATATTTCAAAACTGAATAAACTAATAATGCTATGTATTAGAAGAGATTTCTTAAGACCAAGAAGATGATAACTTACAAGTGGTATACATAGGCTTAGCATGGTTCAAACAACATCCTTGTACCCGGACCTTGTAAATATTGAAGGTAAGCTTTTGACACCTGCAGTTTGTCAAAGTGTAAGCCTCAGTTCAATCAAGAAAGCAGTCCCACATGGTTAAAAACATATTGAGAATGCAACGATGAGGGAGGATGTCTTCAGTACATTTTTGTTTACTTACCATATTGACTGAGCGGGGAACTCGGACCAACTTTATAAGTCTAATTCCTGATTCGTCCTTGTATATTGAATTAATACCATCTGTGCACTTTGAAGTTGTTCCTATCTATGTTCAAGAGATCATATGCTAAGGCAACAAAAAATCAGACAGGATGAGTCAGAAATCTCATGTGCATATTAATTATTAAGTATTGTTATAGATAAACCTATTGAGAACTTGACCAACCTGCAGCGATCTCATTTATCTTCTTTTCGATAACCCTTGAAAATCTCCAAAGATTTAACCCTTGAACACATCTCAACTCTGGTTTTGACACAACAAATTAACCAACTTGAATGAGGTCAATATATGTTTAACAAACTTGGGATGTGCATACAGAGGAACACAAGCAGATTACATTAAGCTAACACTGCTATAAACATATATAACACTCAATATCCCTCTTAAATGTTTAAATTGACATCTTAAACACCTATGAGACTGACAACTCAATACCTTTCTAAAACTTGAGAGGAGGTTGTCCGAATGAGAAAGGCAAAGTAGCATTGAGAATGCACAACGGTTGGATATTGTAGATGGAAAGATTTGAGCACTACAAGAGATATGTACATTGTTAGCGAGCGAAAAATGCTATCGTACATATTTCATAGCATTACCGTAAATGCTGTGACATCCGCAGCCATGGTAGATACCTCACATACGATAGCGTTTTTGACATGTTTTGATAGATCCCCACATACAATAACATTTTTATATTATAACACTAATCAAATGCTATAATATATTTTATTATAACACAAAATTAGTGCTATTTTCACTATATAAATTTTATAATTTGTATATTTGAATCCTGTTTTGCAGAATTTATTTAATTAGATTTATATATATATATATATCATAAAATCATCTACATACATAATATTAATATTTCATTAACCAAAAGAAGTCTTACATAATATCAAGCGTTACATAACATCAAGTGCCACAAAGTCTTAAATAAAATAAAACTAACATCACAATAAATAGAGACAAACTTCTAGATCATACAAAAGAATAATACCATCCTTAGCAGACTTAGCCTTTGATACATCGTCTATCCTTTCTCTTGTGGCGCCATATTGTGATCACATTCTTCAACCAATCTCCTCTGCTTTGGTAGCCTCCGAGTATTTGAGGCTATTCCAAAAGAAAGTTTTGCCCATTTATCTGAAAATTTTACAAGTACAGTATCATACTAAAACAAACAAGTAAAGGGTGGCTACATTACATACTCAATTGGGTGAAAGCCTGCAAATTTTGACTAGCAAATGACAAAGTCACTAAATGTTCTATTCTATCTGCAAGATTACATGAACCATCAGAAAATGGCAAGAAGACTTACAAGATTCTCGAGCTGTGGGTTATTAGTACTAGAAGATTAGAGCAGAGAGGGATACAAAACTTTCAACATAAAAATTCTAGAGGACCTGAACCCAGCAACTGCAATTCACGCCTAAGACTGTTGACCTACAAGAAAAATAGAGATAAGACAAGTAAATCTTGTTTCAGTTGCCTAAATACCATCTATCAAGAGATATAAACCATTAATCTATTATTCCAAAGAACATCATTATAGTATTTCGTCGTAAAGAGGAAAAAGAGAACACTTTTTGAAATTAGAAGGTGGGTGAAAGATGATGATAAGCAGTGCGACATAGATATTAATACCTTAAAAGCCTCCGAAACCAAATTGGATACATCTGGTGGCCCCTTCTTTAGCAAGCACTGGCCCAACAAGACCTAACGTAAAAGCAAGATAGATGAAAACATCAAACTTCTGCACTGAAGTTACCGATACAGTAAGATAACAAATGGGTGATTTATCATCAACACCGAAATTTAAATATAAATGTGTCCTGCAAAGAGATCCAAAATCGATTTTTGTCCTGCAAAGAGATCCCAAATCGATTTGGTATAAACACCTGAAACATAAACACAAAAGGTTTTATTTTTTGATCAATACTACATAACCGAGGACAAGTAAACAAGAAACATACAAGGATTAAGGGAGCCTTACTATCGATTCTCATACGCTCTTATACTAAGTTCTCCTTTTGCCTCAATGACCCGATCAGCCTAGAATTGGTAAAATAAATGAGGACTGAGAAATAAGCTAAATTACTCAAAAAAAAGGAATGAACACAAACAAAGCAATTATCTTAATTAGCTGACGAAACTTAGAAAAACACTCATACTATATAGCAGATTCCTCTTCATCTCTGAAGTTACAACAGAACAAGATCCCATCTTATCTTCTTCTTCTTTGTTTCCGGCATTAATACCCTTCTAATATAACCTTTGACCAGACAATTGTATGGTTTGTTTGAGTAAAGGACATCTTTTGATATGCCCTTCGAGATTCTCCTGCAACACAGAGCTACAAAATTGGAATCAAACAGTTTGCTACAACAACAAGAGACATAGAAAACTAAAACCTTTGGAAAAAAAACCTTTGACTTACTGAGATGGATCAATAGGGCATGGAATCAATTCACCTTCCAATCTCTGACTATGGTTCCCACAAACTCTGTTTCGGAAAAATTACCTCTGCTCATTAATTTTGAAAAAATAAAAAACGAAACTTTTTACAGTTCCTCGTAAAATCAACATGATGCCAAATCGAAATTCAAACATAAAATCGTTCGATTTGAGCTCTAACTATACCAAATCGGAGAAATTTCCGAGTACAAGTGAAGGAAAAGTAAATCTAGGGTTTAATGGTGATGATAATAAGAAGTATGAGCCGAGAAGAAGGAGAAGAGAAAGAGAAGACGAGAGGAACAAACGGCGAAAGACAAAGAAGAAAGAGGAGACAATGAGAAGAGATTGAGCTTCAAAATCTGGGCTGGTCATCGACGAAGACAAGAGAAAGATATGGGTTTGCATCTTTGGAGATGGAGAAAGGGGATTAGGGTTTGAAGGAGAGAGCGAGAAATAAGTTTTAGGAGAAATGAGTAGGGAAAAGGCGTTTTAGTGAATTATTTGGTTAAGTGTTGGCGGACAATGCAATTTTTGATTCCCGCTTAGAGATTTTTCGACTTAGCGTTTATTGAATGCTATCATATGAAGACTAAAATTATAAACTTATCTTTAATAGCAAATGAGAAAACCGAGCTATCTTCATATGCTATTAATGTAGGGGTTTTTTTGTAGTGGAGGCAATCCTTGGATCAAGATACTTGGTGAAATCTGCCTCAGGTGTTGTAACCTGAAACATGAGCTCAAAGAAAGCTAAGAAACATTCATATACTTCATGGTGAAAACAAACATAATCCAACCACAGAACTCCTCTAAGAAAGATAAACAGATTTACCTGAGTCTGATTATGAACTAAACCTGATGACAATTATCTACTCTTGTTCAAAAGCTTCTTCCCTGATAGATAAATCAGAGACGCATAAATATGAATGACCAAATTAAGATAAGAATAAGAGCATTAGATTACAGTACCTTAATATATTCATGTTTCTCTTACTAAATTATGTTGTTCTCTGCAGCTGAATGTGTTACTAATCTATCTGAAATAGCAGAAGTTCATCACCATATATTAGCAAAGAGAATTTTACCTTATAATGCAGGAGAAAGCAAGACAAATTTCTAAGAAAAGATCAAAACATATTAGAAACTTACAAAACTTAGAAGACCCAAAATTACCAAAAAAAGGAAAGCATCCATGATTAAAGCTCGGATATTATGAGCTGAAGGAACTCTGCAGAGCAGCATCTCGCTCCTACCATATATTCTATCATAAGCATATTTGATTAAATAGAGAAGTTAAGGCAGCATAAAGTTTTCTTGGTTCAACACCAAGACGACTTACAATTTTTTCCTTCTCCATTATCTCCTTGATTGGAAGGTGGGCAGCGGGCAGTAGTAAACATAGATTATGCACGCACCAAAAGAGCATGTAACATAGAATTATATGAGCATTAGTTTGCATTTATAATCATGTTGGCATACCATAAGAAAGGTTAAAGGAATCACTAGGAATCTACCTTAAGATATTTTCCAGAATATCTATTAATCATACTAGTAACTCCATCAATATCCATATCAGGGGACAAGTCTTCTTTTGCAAGTATAACCTTTAATATCTATGATATATTCAGAGCATCTGGTAGTCTCACCATCAACCTGCAGAAGTCCATTTGACTGAAAGCTTAGTCCAACAAGGAAGATATTTATAAAATTACTTCCGAGGCAACCTTTCTAATGATAGCCTCATCAAGGTCAAAAGGTCTTTGTGGCTGCAAGAAGCAGAACATGATCCTTTTCTTTTGTCCTCAGACCGTCCCAGTATATCATGAACTCATTTTCCATCTTCTGCATCGCCTAATGTATGAAGGCAGAAAACAAGAAAACAAGGAAGCGAGCAAGCAAGCAAACAAGCAATGATTGAAGGCAAAAATAAGGAAGCAATTATGAATGTGCAAGGCAAGTAAATATGCAACTATCCATGTGTGTATGATGTATGTATGCATGGATGTATGCATGGATGTATGCATGTATGTATGCATGGATGTATGCATGTATGATGTATGTATGCATGGATGTATGCATGTATGTATGGATGTATGCATGTATGTATGAATGAATGCAATGCAAGGACACATGAATGTATGCATATAAGAATAAATGGATGTAAGTATACGCATTCTTCAATTATGGCCAACAATCAATCCATACTTCTCTGTTTTCTGAGTTCGAATCCACATTATAGGCTCTGGGATTTGCAGTTGCAGAAGAAACGAGACTTAACATCAAACTCCAAAAAGGCAAGAACAAAAACCAAAAGACCAAGAAGAAGAAAGATAACCATACCTAAGAGCCGCTTCCTTAGTTACACTTAACACTACAATGAATCAGAACCACACTTATATGATATCACCATCATCTCGTAACTGAATAACAAGAACAATGAGTAAATATTTCCAAACACTAATTACCAAAGAAAACTCGATCGAATCACAATTTTTCATATGATCGACGACTCATTTGTAAAGGTGGAGCAAAATACACAAAAAAAAATGTAGAAAATGTTTACCGATGTAGAGAAGAAAAGCATCTTATTCTCCTTTTCATCAACTAAAGAAGACTTTAATCAGATCTGTAGCATAAAAAAAATAGATATAAACCAGAAGAATCAAACCGGTGATTCAGAACAGAATCTAAACCAAGAAACTGAGCACCACAAAACTACTTCACCTTCGATCACCTAAACCACAATCGTTATCAAAACCTTAGGAATCGATAACTTAACCGATAACTGACCTTAGGAATCGATAACTTAACCGAATTGAGAGATTATGATTAGATCGGTGGAGTAAGCAAGACCGCCGAAAAAAAAAACTCCGATCTTCAAGCTCTCCAGATCACCAGTTGCGGAGATGTGAGAACTTAGAGTTTCTAGAACACAATGAGAGATATGAGAGGGAGAAACTTCCGTTGGAGTTTATATAAATTTCAAAATTTGAAAAAGAGAGATCCCAAAATAAGATCCGCTTCGATAACAGAGAAAAAATTCAAATTCCAGCTTTGTTGTACACGTCATAATTGGCATGTGCAAGTTCGATATAAAACCAGGTTTGTAATCTTTTTGGTTTAAGCCTTTAACCGTGATGTTAACCACCGTGATCTCATAAATAATTTTAGATTGGTTCAGGTTGGTTTAATATGTGACCTTAATTCTAACAAGTTCTCTAACCCAATTAGATCGAAGTGACTATATATGAATCTCGTCTCTTCCCAAATTACGCATTTTCAACCTAAAATGTGATTTGATTCAACCATTTAATAATGTTTTGATTGTAGACAATGGTGTTCAAGTTGTATATAAGCATGTATTAAACATAGAATGATATTGAGATATACGTTTTAACTTGTATATATTGTTAGAATTGCGGAATAAACTAAAGAAGAATGGAGAGAAACGAGAGAGTAAGAGATAAGATAGAATAGAGAATTCAAAAGACTTCATATGTTTGTTACATAACCATATATAGAGGGACATTGAGTATGTAGCCGTTGGTGATACAAAAGGGAGGAGAGAGTTCATAATACAATTGGCCTTAATGATGAAAATGACATCTCCTTCCCTTGGTCGACTCGCTTCCACTTGCTCCCAAACTTTCTAGATATTTTGCTCTCCTCTCTTCTAGATCCTTCTTTCCATGGGCTTCAATATTGATCAAGGCCTTCTCTTCTTATTTATCAAACTGAACCATGGCCTAGAGGCCTAAGCCGTACGGACGCTCGCACGGACACTCGTACGGCCGGTCTTGTTCTCAAGCTCTAGGTCAATACTCCCCCTCAAGCTTAACCAGGTGAAATGGTTAAGCTTGGAGTCCTGTAAGCCAACACCTCGTTAAAAACCTCAAAGTAGAAAACCACATGGGACAAAAACTACCTTGAGGGAAAAAGAGTGTGTTGGTCACGGGTCGGAAGCTTGTGATCAAGGCCGGGTCAAGTCCACCAGTCCAAGCTTGTTGTGAATGTGATTACAAACTTGACGACTTGCGGCCTTGGTGAAGATGTCAGCGAGTTGGTCTACACTTGGTGTGTGGTATGGGAGTGTGACTCCTTCTTCAATCTTTTCTCGAACCTTGTGGCAGTCTTACTCGATGTGTTTGGTTCTTTCATGGAACACCGAGTTGGTAGCTATGTGTATTGCGGCCTCATTGTCACAGTGCATAGGAATTGGTGTTGATGACTTGATGCCTAGTTCTTCTAGTAATGCCTTAAGCCATGTGATCTCGGTGGTTAGCTTCCGCATCGCTCTATATTCGGACTTGGCGCTCGACATCGACCCCACCTTTTGTTTCTTGGTCTTCCACGTCACTAGGTTGCCTCCTATGAAGGTGCAGTAGCCCGTTGTAGACCTCCTATTTGTCCTATCACCAGCCCAATCCGCGTCACAATATCCTACAAGCTCGGTGTTGTCATTTTTACCCATCCATATGCCTTGGCCTGGACTCTTCTTGAGATAGTGAAGGATTCGTTCCAAGATACTCCAGTGATATGTTGTTGGAGCTTTCATGTATTGACTAACCTGATTCACAGCATAGCAAATATCAGGTCGAGTAAGTGTTAAATAGATGAGCTTACCAACAAGGCGACGATAGCGGGAAGGGTCTTCGTATGGAGGATCATTCCTCTCCCCCTTTCGTTCGACTTGATAGCCATCAGGAAGTGGAGTGTCAACCGGTTTAGCCCCTAGTTTTCCTGTTTCACAAAGCAAATCAAGTGTGTACTTTCGTTGTGAAAGAAATAAGCCCTCCGGAGATCGACATACTTCAATCCGAAGAAAGTACTTAAGCTCACCAAGGTCTTTGATATCAAAAACAGAATTTAAATGAGTTTTGATATTCTTAATACCTTCCTGGTTGTCTCCAGAGATGATAAGATCATCTACATACACGAGTACAACCACTATACCTTTATTGCTTTGAAGGGTAAAGAGAGAGTGATCCGAGTGAGATTTCTTGAAGCCATATCCTATGAGTGTGGTACTCAACTTGTGGTACCATGCTCGTGGGGATTTTTTCAAACCATATATTGCTTTCCTTAGCCTTAGTACTTTCCCGGGAGTAATGGTGCTTTCTAGGCCTGGAGGTGGTGTCATGTACACTTCTTCCTTTAACTCTCCTTGTAAGAAAGCGTTTTTGACGTCCATTTGCTACAACTCCCAAGATAGGTTAGTAGCTAAGGATAAGACTACTCTCACTGTGTGAAGCTTGGCCACTGGTGCAAACGTGTCTTTGTAGTCCTGGTCGTATGTTTGAGTGAAGCCACGCGCCACTAGGCGGGCCTTGTATCTCTCGATGTCTCCATTGCTTAGATGCTTGATTGTGAATACCCATTTTGAGCTCACTGCCTTTTTCCCGGGTGGTAGGTCAGCTTCGTCCCAAGTGCGATTACGTATCATAGCATCAACCTCATCGTCTACCGCTCCAAGCCATTCTTTGCTTTCTTTTGCTTCCTCATAAGTGTTTGGTATCGGTTGTGCGTCTAACTTCCCAAGGAACACTTGATGATCAGCTGGGAGGTGCGCAAGTGAACAAACAGCTTGTATGGGATGTGCTATAGCTTGGTTGTTGTAGTAGATGCGTTTGTCTTTCCATGTAGAAGGATGTGACCGAACATGTGTACTCCGACGCGGCTGTAGAGTTGGTTGTGGAGCTGGTGCTGGCTCAGTCGGTATTGGTTCCTCTGGCCTACTGTTCTCCCCCTCCGGCTCCGGAACCACAACATCAGCCATGGTTGGAGATTGCTCGGACGAAGTCTGCTCGGACAAAGGCTGCGGTTGGGACGCCGTTGGGCCGGTAAGTGAGTCAGGTGTAGTGTCCTGGGACAATGGTGGAGGCTGAGAAGATGAGACGCCAAGGTGATCAAGTAAGAACTTGAGACCAGCAGACTGATCCGTAGGCGTCGCCAAGTCTCTCAAGCCTGCCCAATCCTTCTTGTCAAAGTAACCTTGGTCTTCAAGGAACTTAACATCACGTGAAATCAAGGTGCGATTGTTGACCGGATCAAAGAATTTGTAGCCTTTTTGAGTGATAGAATAGCCGAGAAATATGCACTTGGTGCTCTTGGCTTCAAGTTTGTTCCGTAGTTCACCTGGTACTAGGACAAAACAAACGCATCCAAACACTTTTAGGTGATTAAGTGATGGTTTAAATTGATTCAATACCTCAAAAGGTGATCGATCTTCCAAGATCTTAGTCGGAGTCCGGTTGATTAGGTAGCAAGCCGTCATCACCGCATCTCCCCAATATCTTCTTGGGACATTGGTGTGAAACATCATTGACCTGGCTACTTCCATCAAGTGTCGGTTCTTTCTTTCGGCCACACCATTTTGTTGAGGGGTGTAGGGACAACTTGTTTGTTGAACAATGCCATGCTTTGTTAGGTGCTCTTTGAATCGATTGCTTGTATACTCGCCTCCATTGTCTGTTCTAAACATTTTATTCTTAGCATTAAACTGATTAGTGACATAGTTTTGAAAGTTTATAAAGGCATCAATCACACGGTCCTTGGAGGGAAGTAAAGTTACCCAAGTATATTTTGATTTTTCATCTATGAAAGTCACAAAATACTTGTTATTATCCCTAGAGACACATGGAGATGTCCAAACATCTGAATGAACTAAGTCAAAACATTTTTCATAAAAAGTAGTGGACTTAGTGAAAACAGTTTTACAATGTTTGCCAAGAATACAAGCTTCACAACTAGAATGATCAAAAGAGACATTAGGTATCATCAACTCAAGGGCCCTAGAATGAGGATGGCCTAGCCTAGCATGCCATATTGCATTAAAAGAAATTCCAAGACAAGAACTAAGGGAAAAAGATTTTGGTGACTTTGGTGAACTCTCTTCAAGAATATAAAGATCATCTTTGGTTCCACCTCCACCAATCATTTTTCCTGTCTCAATATCCTGAAAATGCACATCATTAGGACCAAATATAGCATAGCAATTGAGATCATTAGTGGCCCTCTTAACCGATAAAAGATTAGAAGTAAATTTTGGCATGTAAAATGCCTTAGATTCTTTGTTAAATAACCTAAGGTTACCAATTCCTTGGACAGGAATCTTATCTCCATTTGCTATTATAACCTCACCCCTAGCCGGTTCTATGTTGTTTAAGAGACTCGAATTACTAATCATATGGTGAGAAGCACCCGAGTCTACAACAAGAGAGTTCTCGGACGTTCGGGTCAAGAAGGTCTTACCGGAAGGCTCCTTGAGGGCCAGTGACTTGAAGAAAGCTTCTAAGTCCAATTTCCTCACATAGTCCCCTGATGTCGCCTCGTCACCACTCCTTGAAGAACCGCCGGTCTGACCTTGCTCGTCTTTGGTGTGAGTGAGGTTAGCTCGTGGTTCCTTGTGGTGTTGGCTTGGGCATAAGTGAGGGTGTAGGAACCAACACTTCTCCTTGGTGTGGTTCTTCCTCTTACAATGCTCACATCCACCCTTTGATCTCCGCTCCTCCGGGTTGAATACCCCTTTGTTTGCCGTGACAAGCTGCTCCTTACCACTAAAGAGACCGAGAGAGCCTTGCTCTTTTTGGATCTGTGCACACACATCGTCGAGGCTTGGGAGCTTGTCTGGCCGTAGGATGTGTTTTATGAGGTCATTGAAGGTAGGATTGAGTGTGAGAAGTAAGGCGAAAACCTTGTCTTGTTCCCTTCGCTCGTTAAGCACGGCCGGGTCCATGGTGTTAGGTCGGAGCATCTCGAATTCGGCCCAAAGTGACCTAAACTTCCCAAAATGTTTGTTGAACTCCATATCCTCTTGATTCAGGTCGTTGATGGCCTTCTTAACTTCAAAGACTCGAGTGAGGTTGGAGACATTGCCGAATACATTCTTAAGAGTCTCCCATAGTTCACTAGCCGTTTCACAATAAGAATAGGCTTCTAGTATGGGAGCTTCAAGAGAGTTTTGAAGTATGGAGAGGACAGTTTGGTCTTCTTGAAACCATTTAGCTTCTTCTTCGAGCTTCGCCTCTTCTTCATCTTCTTTGATGGTTTCTTTGCCATCTTCTTGAGTGACTTTCTTTGGAAATCTTCCACCTTCGATGTGTCTCCAAAGTCCGCGGCCACACAACGCGGTTTTGGTGGTCTTTGACCATAGTAAGTAGTTTCCTCCCTTGAGGACAGTCGGTAGAACAAGAGGCTTGGTGTTTTCCATGGTTGGGTGCTATTGACCGCGGGGTAAAGCTTTTGACCGGTGGATAAACACAAGAGACACGAACTAGAATAGAAAGCTAACAACAAGAATAGAGAATCGAGACTAGATAATAGAGAATGGAGATGGTTTTGTCAAGAACAGAAACCAAGCTCTGATACCATGTTAGAATTGCGGAATAAACTAAAGAAGAATGGAGAGAAACGAGAGAGTAAGAGATAAGATAGAATAGAGAATTCAAAAGACTTAATTAGTATGTTTCATATGTTTGTTACATAACCATATATAGAGGGGCATTGAGTATGTAGCCGTTGGTGATACAAAAGGGAGGAGAGAGTTCATAGTACAATTGGCCTTAATGATGAAAGTGACATCTCCTTCCCTTGGTCGACTCGCTTCCACTTGCTCCCAAGGTAGACATGTGACTTCCTAGATATTTTGCTCTCCTCTCTTCTAGATCCTTCTTTCCATGGGCTTCAATATTGATCAAGGCCTTCTCTTCTTATTTATCAAACTGAACCATGGCCTAGAGGCCTAAGCCGTACGGACACTCGTACGGCCGGTGTTGTTCTCAAGCTCTAGGTCAATATATATAACAGCCATTACATGTTGAAGCTTCCATAGACACAAACCAAGATTTGTGAAGCTAAACGTGCACAAGTAAAGGATTCATCATTCATGCTTTGATTAACCTGAGATTCAAGAAGCAAGTAAGTCTGTGTATGAGTTTTTGACAAGGTTCTTGATAAGATCAATGGCAAACTGAATTCAAAGCGATTCAAGGAAAAGGGAGAAGAGTCTCTGTTTACTCAAAGCCAAAGGTGTCTTACACAAGGGAAATAAGATCCTATTTATAAAGCTCCAACTACTAAAAGCCTAAAACCTAATTCAAAGGATCAAGAACTAGAATTAAAAGTACTTCAATAACTTTAATAAAGCAAACTTCTTGAAGCCTTTGTATTGGTAGGATTAAATCGTCTTCTCATTTTGGCATAGACTCAAGCTGAGGAACCGAAAAGATTCCAGTCATTGACTTTGAAGGTAGAGAGTGATTGTTTAATGACATCACACATTGGCATTTTTCCAGATTGTGAAGCTGGGACAGCTAAACCAGATCCCACAGCATCCGCGCTCTCGCTCAGAGGGCTGCCCAATACGCAAACACGTGAGACAGAAAGATATGTAGAAACAGCAACAACAACAACAAAGCTATTGATTTCCTAGTTCTGTATCAAAATGATGCATATTCATATTCAATTGTTTGCAACATAACTGAGTGACTCAAACATTTAACGTTTGTGTGACTTACTTTATCAGTATAGGTTCATACGTAGTCACTAAGACATCTGTATCAACTCCCTTAAGACGCAGATTTGCCACATATACCTGCAGAATAAACCATCACATAAGACCAGATGCGTCTCAAGAAACAAACTTATGGAAAAAGGTAAAGAACAAGGATAAGCTTAATTACCCTCACTAGGTTTTGTGCTTCTCTTCCCTGTCTTCCTTTGGATATAGCCTGTAATGATCGTTGTTAGAGAAAACAAATAGAGAGGAAACTTATGGGCAAACAAACCGTTAAAATCATGTGAATGGACCTTACCATCTCTCCAATAGCAGTTGTTGCAACAGCAGGGATGTTTCTGTACGACAGTCCAGTCGTCTCAATGACCTCTGATTGTTCAATCAACTGAAAATAACACGACAATATTACTAGATTAACTTCATAAAATACATCAGGATTAGTCTGTTTCGACTAGTTTTAGAGACTGAACTAACTAAAAAAACAGCCTCGTTACTGTTATCTCAGACAAAAAGGGTCCAACTTTGAGAAATCTATATGTTTATAACATTTTGTAATCAAGAAGAAACTCTAGAGAAATAAAAACTAGTTCTTGAAATTGATTTGTCTTCCAAAAACATATAAAAAGAGTTCTAGTGTAGTGGTAAGTGGTGATACCTGAAATCCTTCAGCATCTTGCTCACGCGCAAGATCATTAAGGAACCAAGAAGCACTACCAATGTCACCAACCTCAGTCTTGAAATCCAACAACTCAAATATCAAACTCTCATCTCTTGAAGGATCCACAAACACTTCCTGTAAAAACCAATAATTTAAACAACAAATATATTAATTAAGGACTGTCGAAATCAACAAATCTTAATTAGAAAACAATGCTCGAAATCTTTGAACTAAGAAAAAACCAAACCTGATGATCTGGAACTTGTCGGATATCACTCACATCCTGAAGATTCAGGATAAAGAAATCAGGAAAACGTGAATTACAATTAGCAGCGGAGAAAAAAAAGAAGAAAAGGGTTATATTGAGAGATTAGAGAACCTCAAATCTTTGAGGGAAGACAGTGGAGATAGCGCCACCAAACAAAGGTCTCATCGAACACAACTCACCAGACATGTTTTTGCTACATTCACAAAAACAAAATCCTCGAAAAGATTAAAACTTGACAATAAAAAAAAACTAAACTTTGCTATATAACTAGAGGTGTCTAAACTTTGCTATATAACTAGAGGTGTCAAATGGTCCGTCCATAGACGGGTTGGAAGTTGGACATGCCCAAATGGACAATGGTCCTAAAAGTGTCCATGCTCATTAATACCATGTCCAATTGGTCATGACCATGAACAACCCATTTTTATTTATGTTGTTTTTCACTTATAAAATCTGAGCTTGTTTTTGTTATTTTATTTTATAAAATCTGAATTTTATTTTTGTTGTTATTCACTTATAAAATCAGTGTTATGAGCCTATTTTGATCTAGTGATTGGAGCCGTGATTGAAACTAGAACAAAAGATTAAGTTAAACCTTCCCTTTAACCCAAGTCTCTTTCTAGAGAATTAGGTTAATTCTTATTGATCATAAGGGGTCTTTATATAAGACCCACGTACAAGCCGACTTAGCATAATTAGAAAAGGAAAATCACCAAAACCTTAATCTAGTGTTAAAAGGAAAAGACTCCCAAACCCGATACTAAAACCAAAACCATTAAACCAAATCATCAAAACCATAACATGTATCAATCAGTGTTTTATTTCTTTTATAAAATCTGAATTTTATTTTGTTGTTTCTTTTATAAAATCTGATTTTTTTGTTGTTTTCTTATAAAATCATACATTAAAATTAAAATTCAAAGTCTGAAACATAAGGAATATCATAAGAAACTCTTCACTTAAGATTCACATCATCACATAAGATTCAAATAACACTCGTTATTATAAGAGACTCGTTACATGTTGTTTAAATAAGTAAACATACGTATGTGTTTAAGTAACATAAAACACAACACCAACCGAGAACACAACTTCTCTATTGATAACTCTAGTCTAGTCTATCTATATAGCTAAAGCCACATCAAGTAACCAGATTAGACGAAATGATTAACCTAACCTCTGATTCAATAATGCGAATGGGCAAATAAAAATAAACATATACTCTTACTGAATCATAACAAAGCTTCCTTCTCCAATCACAAACTGAATCAAACATAATAAAAAATAGCTTAGCTTAGCTTCTAATCATCACATCGAACATATCAAAGGCTAAAACGAAAATTGCAGATCAAATCAACTGTTACGACAACTGTTAACAAATGAGCCATCAACACTGGTGAATAACACAGCGTTAATATCTGCAAGAAGTGGCAACAATTCTACTCGATTGTAAAATACAAATCTGAATATAACTCAAAGTTTCAATATTGTATGAAGAAAAAGAGAGTAAAGTATATATGAATCCAATAAATCTACTTGCATTTCATAAGTGATATATTAGGTAATATACATTAACTGAATGTTAGTAATACCTTGTGATAAGGTTGAAGAAGCGATTGCAGAGATGACATAGTGATTGTGAGATTTCATTCCTTCACTTAATAATAAAACAAGGGGAAAGAAGCAACAAAACTTGACAAACATGGATTTGCGTTGGAGAAAAACGATACTAATAATGATAGACACTGAGAATATATATATAGGTGAACTACATTGTTGTCAAATCCTAGTAAGGAGTGAGAAAGAACATGAAAAACAGAGACAAAGAGAGTAAGGAAAACTGGTTTTTAATTACTAATAACTAATCCTTAGCATTTGAGCCAAAAACATCATTAGCAATTTTGACATTGTTGCTTTCATCTCAGGGTCTGAAGAATCTCCAGTGGGAACTCATAATATAACAAGACCAAGCCCAAATAAAAGCAGAAATACGCCATTGAGAACGCCAGTAAATGCAGACATAAACAGAAAACTCTCAATTGGTGGTAACATGCTTAACCAAAGCTTGAAACCTGATAAGGCAACACTCAATGGCAAAAAGAACAGCTACTATATGACCAGAATCCGACGCATGGCATTTTTTAGGTTTGAACAGTTTAAACTATTCATTCTTCTTTACAAAATGATGAAAGAGGGAGCCATTGAGGAAAGGAGATCAGCAAAAGAGCATCAGATCCGACTGAAGGAACAATGAAAACAAAAGAAACACAAAATTGGGAACAAAATCAATTACACAGAGTTAGCTGGAGAAGAACGAATCTATAAGATCTAATTAGAGATTGGACGAAATGTAAAGACCAAACAAATCTATTAAACTTCAATCTCTGCTTCACCAACATCAAATCAATTTCTATCACAGCTTTAGAGACTAAAAACAGTTGAAGACACACACACTAATCACATATAAAGCACTAAACGAAGGACCCATAAGCAACATCACATAAGACTCCATGATATTGTATCAAACCCGATCAAAGACTTCAAAGTATCAAACCTCACCAACAAAACTCAGAAACTAAAAAGTACATAAACGAATGACCCATAAGCAACATCACATAGAGATGTACCTTCAAAGGAAGAGGCGAGGCGAGTGATTTAGAGAGCAGAGATGCCTACCATGGTTGCGATGAGATTGATAGAGGAAGAGGCGACATAGAAGGTGACTGATTCTTAGAAGAAGAAGAGATATCGATTGAAGAAGAAGAAGAGAGAATCTTCCCCCAAAATTAGTGGAAGGAGGTCCTATTTCCCCTTTCCTATTTCAGCTTTGGAACTATCATATTATTTCTACCTAAATTCATAGTTCTATTGCTATTTCCCCCATCAATCTGGATTTAGACAGTTTTAAAGTTAAACCCGGAAAAAAACCACAGAAAACCGGTATGAAACCAATTTATAACCCGATTAAGATATATAACCCGACCCATCATGTTCTTCACTTCCAAATCGAAAATTCTCAAATTCATTTTGTAAAAACCCTAAATAACTAAACCAGAAAAAACAAATTTTGAACAGTTTTGAGCAAAGAACACTAAATTGTTTGAGAGAGTAAAATGCATTGTATTCTCCATGAAGGAGCTCTTGAATTTGAAAACACATAAACGATTTCTGGATTTTTTTCTTTCTCGATCGAGTGCATTATCTCACTACAAACGGATCAAAGACAATCACATAGATTTATGTTCATGAGTGGAGCTTCTTGGCCAACCCCGATCTCCTCATCATCATCATCTCGTTACCCACTTTCACCTCCCTAAATTATTCACTCAAAAACAACAACAATCCCTTAGATCCCTAAATTATTCACTCAAAAACAACAAAATTTTTTTGAGAATTAATCATTTGAGTCACCTAAAAATCTAGTCTTTTTGATCTGGGTTTAACACTAAGACTCATCATTTCATATGGGAAACAACAGCAGCAGCGGAGAACACCATCGGTGGTGAAACCATACGTCGGCTGCTCCTCCTCCTCCTTCATGTTTCATGGTCTCCGGAAGGTAGATTTCACTTTCTCTCTTTCGTTGATTTCGTGATCGATTTGAAAACAAAACAAAACAAAGCAAATAACACGTGAAACTAAGCTTATGTGTAATTGACTAAGCTTATGTAATTGATTATTTGTTCTTTTATTTTTGTTTGCAGGGTTTTGAATCCACTTCTCTAAAATGAATAGAAAAAACGAGAAGAAGAAGATAAATTGATTTGAGAATTTTTTATTTTAAAGTTTTCTAGGTTTAGTTTTGTAATTGGGTTGAATTTTTGTTTAATCCGGTTACATAAGTTCATTAGTTGGTTAATCAAATAGTAAACCAATACTAAACCGTATAAACCAAGATTCATGGGACAATAGATGATATCTGATATTCCGAAGGAAAAATAGCAATAGAACTATGAATTCGGGTAGAAATCGGTGGAGCACTTAAGTTTGTGGGAGATATAGAAAGAGGTCAAAAATCGGAGTGAATCTGGTACGATATGATAGTTCCGAGGGGGAAATAGGACGTCATTCCAAAATTAGATAATCCTAGAATTTCCGTGAGTTGGGCAATGCCCATTGACCATACGGTTTTGCCTATTTAGTCATGGGTAAAATTTGGTCTTTTAGACCAATTAGACCATTTGATTATTGGTCCAGACCATCGCCCGCCCGTTTGTATTTGGACTATAGTTACTTCATTATTTACATAGACCACGACTAAGTTGCATCTTAATATCTTTTACAGATCCGAAGATGATTACTTGTTCAACAATTTGAATAGTGTGACGTAGGAAGTTGCCATCATTCAATATAATTTGTTTTAGAAACATTATGTAACAATGATCAAAAGTCGCGTGACGATGAGGAAAATAAAAATCCAAAAGTCGTGATAACTTTTGGCTCAAATGCAATCTTAAAAGTTAAAACTAATAAAATAATTGTTGTACCTAAAACATAAACGTATGTAAACGGAAAATACACACGCACACACTAAAAACTTATCAGTTGTTGTCTATATTTACATGATAATGTGACAAAAAAAAAGATGATATAAAATAAAGAATTTATATGGCAAATAATTTCTTTACTACTATTACTCATAAACGAACTTTTCAAAATACCAAATTTTAATTTATTTTTCCGAAAATATCACTATTAATTTATTTTTTAAAGTATCAGTATAAAATAAATATTCTAAATACAATAATAGAAAATAAAAATATGCTATAATATCAAATATTATTTTTTAAGTATGATTAGTTGACCATTTTGAAAAAAAATTGGTAAATTTTGTCTATAATTAATTAGAGAGAGAAAAAGTGAGCTCTTTTTTTTTGAAAATTAAAAATTATTTAAAAAATTATATTAGTTTAAAATTTATTTACATTTTTACGCTTAATGAGAAATTTTAAAATGTTTTAAAACTAATGCCATGGTATATATGTAATTTCTGTTAAACATGTTGTGCCTTTTAAATATCATATATCATATATTATAATGCATTATTCTTAATTAGATATGCATTATCAATGTGGTTAATAAAATCTTGGTTGATAAAGAAACCTTCATCTCCACATATCTATTGAACTTGATAATGTATCTAATTCTTGTACTTGTGTATCAAATGTGCATAAACTTTACAACTTCTTTCATAATATATTCACAATGCAACTATTCACAATCATTGTTTTATATGAGGCATCTTAAAGGTCACATGTCCATTAGGGACATCATGTTATGGCTGATAAAGATACCTTAACATGTATATGTAGTTAAGGGTTTTGAATTCTAATTATGAAACATCAGATTTTATATTTGACTTTAATACAATAACAAAAAAGTAAGAAGAATCGAAAATTGTTAAGAAAATGTCTGAGCAGACACTATTTCCTGCTTTTGGGAACCCGCAACAATTAGTATTTTTCCTGGAACCTAACCTGCAGCCACGAAATGAATAATCGTTGATGGTTTACTCCTTGACTTAAAAAATGATGACTCTTTATTAATGTATTAATCATTGATATTATATCATTTCAACTCAAGACATAACTCAAAATAATTTGGAAAAAAGTTCATTTTCAGCCCAAATTTTAGTTAGGATTGGAAAATATCATTACACCTTAAGGATTGGAAAAACATTGTAGTATCAAATTTTAATTATGTTTGTAACGTCTTTCAGTGGAAAAAAAAAACAAATAAGTTGCTAATTACTACTATAAAGGAGATAGTATAGAAAGGTTATATATGTAATTCATTTGGTTAGTAAACCCTAAGCCAAAGGCTATATATATTGTAATTCTCTCAATGTATCGAATTATCTTGCCTTGCATAATATGGTATCAGAGCTGTAAGATCTAAAAGACCTAATTTTTCTTTTTTTCGCCGCTTCCTCTGTTCTTATCTTCTTCTTCTCTTCTTTCATCTCTGTTTCATTTCTCTTCTCTTTTCCCGGTCATGTCTTCCTCCTCCGAAGTCATTGGTACCGCAGATGCGTCCTCTCTCCTTAACATTAATATGTCGAACGTCACCAAGCTCACAGCCACCAACTATTTGATGTGGAAGCGTCAAGTTCACGCCTTGTGCAAGGGTTATGATCTCGCCGGTTACCTCGACGGCTCTGTGGCTGCTCCTGACGCTACGGTAACCACTGCTGATGGCTCCACTGCAAATCTGGCCTACAAACACTGGATGCGACAAGATCAGCTCATCCTATCCAGCCTTCTTGGTGCAATTTCGCTCTCTGTCCAACCTCTTCTCTCTACCGCTGCAACATCGGCTGAGATATGGCGCACTCTCGCCGATACCTATGCTAAGCCTAGTCGTACTCATGTCAAACAGATTCGTGAACAACTGAAGCATTGGAAGAAAGCCTCCAGATCGATTGAGGAATATTTTCAAGGCTTTACCACACGTTTTGACCAGTTGGCCCTGCTTGACAATCCTATCGCCCAAGAAGATCAGATTGACTACATCCTTGGTGGTCTTCCTGACGAGTACAAACAAGTGGTCGACCAGATTGAAGGTCGCGATACTACACCATCGTTGACTGTTGTTCTAGAGAAGTTGATCAATCAAGAATTGAAACTTCAAACGTTGCTCACTGTTTCCTCTCCGGTTCCAGTCTCTGCCAATGTTGCTTCTCACCGAAGTAACAACAACCGTAACTCACATCAGTCTCGTGGAGGTTCGTCATGGCAATCACGTCAACAGTCTCAGGGGCGTGACCGTGGCTCCAATGGTCATGGCTATCAGGGGCGTTGTCAACTCTGTGGCACTCATGGTCACAGTGCTCGTTGGTGTACGCAACTTCACTCCTCCGGTCGTGGGTTTGCGTCCTCTGGTGGAAACTATCAAGCGTCACCCATGTCTCCATGGCAGCCTCAGGCGAATATGGTAATAGCACCGTCATCCTCCTCGGCAAACTGAGTTATAGATTCAGGTGCAACCCATCACTTGACTTCTGATTTAGCAAATCTGTCTATGGACCAGCCGTATAATGGTGGAGAAGACGTCACCATAGCTGATGGTTCGAGTCTCAAGATTGCAAATACTGGTTCTGGTTTACTTCCTACACCATCACGCTCACTTAAACTTCAAGATATATTATATGTGCCAAATGTTTGCAAGAATCTTATTTCGGTTTATAGACTCTGCAATGATAATCAAGTTTCTGTGGAATTTTCACCTGCACACTTTCAGGTGAAGGATCTCAGCACGGGGGTCCGATTACTCCAAGGCAGGACTAAGAATGAGCTATATGAGTGGCCGGTCACTAATAACACCATCTCGATATTCTCCGCCTCCCCTTCACCGAAAACCGATTTTTCATCATGGCATGATCGCCTTGGGCATCCCTCTTTTTCTACTTTAAAAGCTGTTATTTCTCAGTTTTCTTTACCTCTTTCTCCTTCCCAGCAAAAACAATTGTCTTGTTCTGATTGTTTACTCAATAAAAGTCACAAATTGCCTTTCTTTGCAAACACAATCACTTCCTCCCAACCACTTGAATATATATACACTGATGTGTGGACCTCTCCCATATTATCCATCGATCACTACAAATATTAGGTTATCTTTGTTGATCACTTCACAAGATATACATGGTTTTATCCATTGCAACAAAAATCTCAAGTCAAAGAGGTCTTCATTGCGTTTAAGGCTTTGGTGGAAAATCGGTTTCAGATTAAAATCAGAACTTTATACTCTGATAATGGTGGTGAATTTGTTGCATTGCGTTCGTTCCTGATCTCGCATGGCGTCTCACACATGACATCGACGCCTCACACTCCGGAACACAACGGTCTCTCTGAACGAAAGCATAGGCACATCGTTGAGACGGGTCTTGCTCTCCTTAGTCATGCCTCGATGCCGAAAACCTACTGGCCTTATGCTTTTGCAACATCGATGTACTTAATTAATCGCATGCCAACAGCTGTTCTCCATGGTACTTCTCCATATGCCAAGCTTTTTCAACAGTCACCAAACTATTTAAAGCTTTGCGTGTTTGGATGCCTTTGTTATCCTTGGCTGCGACCATATCGTTCCAACAAGCTGGAAGATCGATCTGCTCCCTGTGTATTTGTTGGTTATTCGCTAACTCAGAGTGCTTATTTATGCTTGGAGGTGGTGAGCGGTCGTTTGTATGTCTCACGACATGTCCAATTTGTGGAAACGCGTTTTCCATTCAATGTCCAACCATCGTCGTCGCGTACTTTTGTGGAACCAGCCACCTTTCCGGTTCACTCTGGTCCTCCGGTCGAAGTTGTGTCCTCATCAATAGCTCGTTCTGGTCCTCCCCCGTGCTTGACTCCTCACTCGTCGTCACCATCTCTGTCTTCCGCGTCACCGGTTCCCCCAGCGCCGGCTCCGTCACATCAGACACAGTCTCCGCCGCTTCCGTCGCAATCTCCACCGCAGCATTCTCCGGTTGTTCCATTCACACCGTCTGAGCCACAATCGTCATCCTCACCATTAACACCTATGGACCGCTCTCAGTTCCAAAGCCCTATCCCTATAAGCCCACCTTCTTCTACACAACTAGGCCCGTTACCAACAAATCCTAGCCCAAATCCTTTACCAACAAATCCAAGCCCAATTCCATTATATATCTCACCTTCCTCTTTTTCCTCACCCGTGAAAAGAACTTCGACCCCGTCCTCTTCTTCCTCTCCGTTGCCCCCGTCGCTAACTCCACCATTTGTAACCCCTTCTTCCATCATACCCACACCTTCCCCTCCACCAATCAATCATCACCCAATGTGAACTCGAGCTAAAAATCACATTACTAAACCGAACAAGAAATTCAATCTCATGGCCAACACTCAACCGATGATTCCGACGACGGTGGCTCAGGCGTTGAAGGATCCCAACTGGCGGAATGCAATGTGTGTAGAGATTGATGCTCAAATGCGTTATCGAACTTGGGATTTAGAACCACCAAAGCCGACACAACATGTCATCAATTGTAAGTGGATTTTTACGCTTAAGTATCGTCCTGACGGTTCTATTGACAGATATAAGGCCCGGCTGGTTGCTCGAGGTTTCACTCAACAATATGGGTTGGATTATGCGGAGACGTTCAGTCCAGTCATCAAATCAACAACGGTTCGTTTTGTACTCGAGGTTGCGGTTAAGAGGAATTGGCAGATTCACCAAGTCGATATCAATAATGCGTTCTTACAAGGCACACTGACAGAGGAGGTGTATGTTACTCAGCCACCGGGGTTTGTAGATCGAGATAGACCGACTCATGTGTGTCAGTTGCGCAAAGCTCTCTATGGGTTAAAACAGGCACCGAGGGCTTGGTATCAGGAATTACGCAATTTTCTCACACAGGCTGGGTTCACAAATTCGCTCTCTGACACATCCTTGTTCACTTATAAGCACAACAATGACTACCTCTACGTCTTAGTGTATGTTGATGATATCATCATCGCGGGTCCTTCACATCTTGTTCAACCGTTCAACACATCTTTTGCCTCTCGTTTCTCGCTTAAGGATCTTGGTCCGCTCAGTTATTTTCTTGGAATTGAGGCCACACGTTCCCGCCAAGGCTTACATCTCATGCAACATAAGTATATTTGTGATTTGTTGGCTCGCACCAATATGCTTGATGCTAAGCCGGTTCCATCCCCAATGTGTCACACTAAGAAACTTACTCTCACCACTGGCACGGCTCTTGCGGATGTGACAGAATATCGGATGGTCATCGGCAGTATGCAATATTTGGCTTTTACAAGACCTGATATTGCCTTTGTTGTGAATCGCTTATCTCAGTTTATGCATCGACCAACGACGGCTCACTGGCAAGCTGCGAAGCGGGTGTTGCGCTATTTGGTAGGAACCAAGTCTCATGGCATATTCCTCCGCTCCGACTGTCCTCTCACTGTTCATGCTTTCTCGGATGCCGATTGGGGAGGTGATAGAGGTGACTGCATTTCGACAAACGCATATATTGTTTATCTTGGGGGGAGTCCGGTCTCTTGGTCCTCGAAAAAGCAGCGAAGTGTAGCTCGTTCTTCCACGGAGGCAGAGTATAGGGCTGTCGCAAATGCAGCTTCTGAATTGGCCTGGATTTGTTCTTTACTTACTGAACTGGGAGTCTCTTTGCCGACCGCACCAGTGGTTTATTGTGACAATATGGGAGCCACCTATCTTTGCGCCAATCCTGTGTTGCATTCTCGGATGAAACATATTGCCATTGATTACCACTTTGTGCGTGGTCAAATAGAGTCTGGTGCTCTTCGTGTTGCCTATATTTCCACCGAAGACCAGCTCGCCGATGCATTGACGAAGCCATCCCCTCCGTTTTCACACACTGTGCAACAAGATTGGACTCAAAGATTTGCCTCCATCTTGAGGGGGTGTATAAAGGAGATAGTATAGAAAGGTTATATATGTAATTCATTTGGTTAGTAAACCCTAAGCCAAAGGCTATATATATTGTAATAGGCTATATATATTGTAATTCTCTCAATGTATCGAATCATCTTGCCTTGCATAATAACTACTGCTACATGTTTTTTACTTTTTTTTGTCAAACTACTACGGTTACATGCTATGATATGTAATATAGTCACTAGTCAGTCATAGACACCCTTTGCTAGTTTCCTGACCGATCAATAATTTTCTGGACCGTGCTATTTTAAACAGGAATACCAGTTTATATGATTAAATCACATTGGTATACTACCTGTCTTGGCCAAAGAAAAAAAGAAATTTCAATTTTATCTTCATCTTCTTCGAGGATTGAGTGATTAAAAGAGGATGCATTCTTTTGGTTACAGAGCCAATGCTCTGCTCACATTCGCCGTGACGATTCTGGCTTTCATTTGTGCGATTGCTTCCTTCTCTGATAACTTCAGTAACCAAACTCCCTCTGCTCAGATCCAGGTATGTATGTGTTTGATTTTAATTGCAGAGATCTCCTTATTGTATCATGGATGCGTGCACGGTTTAGCTCCAAGTTGATCCCTAATTTGTGCTGGATTCTGGCGTTGTGGTTAGAAAATTCAAAATTGTAATGGTTGAGCTCTTTGTTTTGGGGGAATTTTCAAGAATGGTTTTGGAAGTTTGTGTGCTCTGAGTTTTTAGAATCTTTTGGGGGCTAATGGTTGGGGTGTGGTTTTGCAGATATTAAATATCAATTGGTTTCAGAAGCAACCCCATGGAAATGATGAGGTAAGGTTTCTCATGGTCTTTGCCTCTTCTAAAAAGTATCTATGATTTGCTTGCTGTATTTCTAGGTATGTGCAGGGATGTTACCTTTTCTCTTGATGTTTGAATAAGGTCATGACCTTTATCTTTGCAATTTCTGGTGCTAAAGTCATCTTTCTTAAGCTTAGTAGTCTTTGTGTTTCTTGAAGTTGATAACCATTGAGGTTCATATGTGTTTCTTCAATTTGATAGCCATTGAGGTTCATATGTGTTCTAGTAAAATCTTAAGATTTTACATTAGTCTACTCTAGAACTCAAATTGTTGAAGTTGATTAATATACGCCAGACTTTACATATTTATATACACCAGTAGTTTTTTTTTTCCTTGTTTTTTGAGGCATCAGGCTGCTCTTTACCTGTCGTATATATTCTAATTGCTTAGCATTTTATGTGTGTTTTCAGGTCAGCTTGACACTGAACGTAACAGCAGACTTGCAGTCACTATTTACTTGGAACACAAAGCAGGTATAGCATTCGAATCTACACCAATCCATCTTTGTTGCTATTAGCTTAAGTATCCCCGGTGTTACGTACTGTTTTCTTGTGTACCTCTTTTTGTATGGTCGGATAAACACAAAACCAACACTAACGAATACATTTGCAGGTATTTGCTTTTGTAGCAGCAGAGTATGAAACCTCGAAGAATGCCCTGAACCAGGTATAAATCTACTTTGCTTCAAACGCTTTGGGCTACTCCTCTCGTCGGGGCTAAGAACAATTTCAGAGACTCGAGAGTTATGTGGTTTCAGTGTTGCTGCCTTCTTCATACCTGTGATGTTGTTTGGGACCCTTTTTGTTGATTTACTATCAATATTTAACATTTTTTCGCAGGTGTCTTTATGGGATGCCATAATACCCGAGAAAGAGCATGCCAAGTTCTGGATACAAATTTCAAACAAGTACCGTTTCATAGATCAGGTACATGAAGCACTTTCTATGATCCTCTCTTGAAACACCAGTCCTTCATGTAGTTCTTCTTCACGAGAGAGTATCTGATTTTTGTGAATGGGATCTTTCTAGGGACACAACCTCCGAGGGAAGGACTTCAACTTGACACTGCACTGGCATGTCATGCCCAAGACGGGAAAGATGTTTGCTGACAAAATAGTTATGTCTGGTTATCGGTTACCCAACGCGTACAGATGATGATGAAGAGCCTCCTGCATCATCTAAGGTTAACAAAAATCTCCTACACTAGGGAAGAAAAGAGTTCTGTTTCAGGTGTTCAGTTAGACTTGCTGATCTATATACTGTCATGAAGTTGAGAACATTGTTTTGGATTGTATTATGAGCCAACAATTTATGAGATTATCCTTTTGCACTTCATCCGACTCTTTGACTAGCTTTATACCACCATTACTTTGCAACCAAATCATCTTGATCGCATTGTATAAACCAAGAAATCAACCAAATCATCTTGATCGCATAGTATAAACCAAGAAATCAACCATCCCCTCCTACTCCATTAGAACATGTACATAGTAAACAAGCAAGTGGAAACAACATGGTCTGTTGTTAAATCGTAAAGATAGGTATGAGTTCAGAGGAACGAAGTGTTCTATATGACTTTGAGTTTCTGAACATTTTGAAGCCATGGAGTTGCTTCCGCTACACCATTTTTTTTTAACTTCGGCTTCATACCTTACTCTGGTTTTGTTCGATGAACACAACATTGGAACTATTACGCACATCCAATTTCAGACAAATGTCGTCAAAGCTTAGGAAAAAAACAAAAATCTCAACTGAAAGATAATGGTGGAAGGAAACAACATGGTCTGTTATCAAATCGTAAAGATAGGTATGAGTTCAGCTTAGAGGAACCAAGTCTTCTATACGACTTGAGTTTCTGATCAATTTTTAAGCCATGGAGTTGCTTCCGCTACACCATTTTTTTGAACTGCTTCTTCATAACCTTAACTCTGGTTTCGTTCAATGGTAACAAAACTGGAACTATTAAGTACACTAATTTCAGACAAATTCATCTCAGGAAAAAAAGAATCTCAATTGAAAGATAATGGAGGAAGGAAATAACAGAATCAGTAATTTCTTCCTCTCTATTTATACTCTTCTACGACTTCTCTTATGACAAAGAAGAACTGAAGAACAAGATCTAACTCTCGAAGCTAATTTGACAAAACTCTCTTTCTTGAATCCAAGAACCAATGAAGCAACGCAACAAAGAAACCCAAACACCAAAACTCTAGCCTCTCTCTTCAACTCTTTCACCATAGTGACACCAAACAAACAAACCCCCAAAACCTTCAAAACCAGTTCTCTCTTAATCTCTATCCCAGAGACTTTGCAGAACCCATAAATCCAAAGAATCACACAAATAAAAACCAAAAATTGTACTCTGTTACGTTTCCTTCTCCATCCATCAAATCTTCCCCATCCTCTCCAAAACCCTAAACCTCCTCCTCTTCCTCCGCCTCCTCCATCTACGCCGCCCAAATCAGCAACGACGAGATCCAACGGCTGTGTTAAAATCTGGAGATTAGGGGAGAGTAAAGACAGTGAATTGAACAGAAACCTAGTGATTCTTCGGTACCCAACTCTTTTATTCCTCTTCTTTGCACAAAGAACCAAACTTTGGAACTGGGTTCGATGTGAAATCGACACAGAGACTGATGAAAGTTTCGGAATTTGTTGCGGATTAAGCAGATGAAACCCATTGAGATGCGATGTGAGATGAAGAAGAGTCATTCACCGTAATTTCTGTCGTCTTGCTTCTTCTCTAATCCCCTAATTTTATATATAATAGTTTAGAGACGAAAGACATAGCCGTTGCTTATGCGTATTGGGATTTGTTTCTTCGTACCATACCGAACCAATCACCAAAACCGGATAATTAAATAACCGATAAAAATTCGAATTAAAGAAAGTGACAGATGAAGTATAAAACCTTTGCTAAACCGATGTGCATTTCAAACCGGGGAATGTTAAACCAAAATCGGTTCTTTTACAGTAGTATCATCATCCTAATTGAACACGATTCTTGTTGCTTTCAGACATTTTCCATCTTCTAGGGTTTTGCTTCTCAGCAATTCCAGGTACGTTGTTTCTGTCTATTGAATGTTTTGCCATTGTTTTGTTCAATTCTCTTCGCTCTAGGTAAGAGAATGAAGTAAAAGAGAAGGACATTAAACAAAAAAAAAACGAGTTTTTCATAGTTTCAAATTTAAAAAAATTTCCCAACTTGTGATTGATCCGAGCAGCTTTGATCTGATTCACATTTACCATTTTTGTGTTATAAATGTGTAGTCTTTGTTCAAATGCAGATCCGTATGAGCCAATTATATAATAATGCCCATTTGATCTGATCCACGTTTTGGAGCAAAAGGGCTTATTATATTATTTTTTTTTCAGAGTTGGTTGTGTTCAATTATTGTTAGTTGTTAGAATCTGGGAAATGTATAGATAAAGATCTTTTCTTGTTGTGCATCCTGTCTGTTTCCTTTGTTATTCTGATCACTTTTCCAAAGCTTTTCACTTTTGTGTGTTTTGATTTAGGAAAATGGAAGTGAAAGCAAGAGCTCCTGGGAAGATCATACTCGCAGGCGAACACGCAGTTGTCCATGGATCTACTGCAGTAGCTGCAGCCATTGATCTCTACACTTATGTTACTCTTCGCTTTCCTCTTCAATCAGGTTCCCTTTTCTTGTTGTTTATTGCTCCTTTGAGATCACCAAACCTGTAATTATTGGAATGAAGTCATAAGTGAATCTATATAGAGATTGATTAGCAAAAGATCTATGCTTTTTGTAGCAGTTCTTGTTTCTCTAGTTAACTGGATCCAGAACTAACCAACCCTTGGAAACTGCTAGTGATCCATGAGTTTATATTTGTTCACATCTGATTTGGGTTCTAGACTTTGAATGCTCATGTTATACTCTCTATGTTTTTAGTCAATGTCAGTAGTAATAGTATTCTCAAAGGGTTCTAGGATGCATTAAGATGGTAGAGTGTGTCCCGTCAACTATGAGAATATGGGTTAATTCATTTTGTGCCCTCCTTGCTTGTTTGTAAGAGTCTATAGGCACATTAGTGTGGCAAACGACTCTACCTTAGTACTGAATCATTTCATCTTTGCATCAACTTCCTCTAAATAATTTGATGGTTGATGTAGTTTGCTTATAGTCTTTTGTCCCAATGTAGAAACAAATCTGAAGCATTACATTACCATTTTTTTTTCTTACAGATGATAACAACGATAGGCTTATACTCCAGCTCAAGGACATTTCGTTGGAGTTTTCCTGGTCCTTAGCTAGAGTCAAAGAAGCAATTCCTTATGATTCAAGCACTTCATGTCGTTCAACTCCGGCTTCATGTACAGACGAGACCCTTAAATCAATTGCAGTTTTGGTTGAAGAGCAAAATCTTCCAAAGGACAAGATCTGGCTCTCCTCTGGGATCTCCACGTTTCTCTGGTTATACACCAGAATTATAGGGTAGATAACTCAAAACAGTTGCATTTCTATGTTCTTGTTGACATTTTTTTCCGAGTTCTTCATCCAGTTGTGTTTCACGTTACTTGTTTTTTAGGTTTAATCCGGCTACAGTCGTCATTAACTCTGAGCTTCCATATGGATCTGGCCTCGGTTCATCAGCAGCTTTATGTGTAGCTCTCACAGCTGCTCTTCTCGCTTCTTCTATTTCAGACAAAACCCGTGGTAGTGGTTGGTCATCTCTCGATGAAACCAATCTTGAGTTGCTAAATAATTGGGCTTTTGAAGGCGAAAAGATCATCCATGGGAAACCTTCTGGGATAGACAACACCGTCAGTGCATACGGTTTGTTCTAACTGTACAACTCCAAATCCTCGGATCAAAGATTTTATATTATATGTTAAAGAAAACCGTTTCTATTTCACGGTGGTTGCAGGCAACATGATCAAGTTCTGCTCAGGCGAGATAACTCGGTTACAGTCCAACATGCCTCTGAGAATGCTGATCACCAACACTAGAGTCGGGCGGAACACAAAAGCTCTTGTCTCTGGTGTGTCACAGAGAGCGGTGAGACATCCTGATGTGATGAACTCAGTGTTCAACGCCGTGGATTCTATAAGTAAAGAGCTCGCTGCGATCATTCAATCTAAAGACGAGACCTCAATTACAGAGAAAGAAGAGAGTATAAAAGAACTCATGGAGATGAACCAAGGTCTGCTCCAGTCAATGGGGGTTAGCCACAGCTCGATCGAGACTGTGATCAAAACCACGGTCAAGCACAAGCTTGTCTCCAAACTGACAGGAGCTGGTGGCGGCGGCTGCGTCCTCACTCTGTTACCAACCGGTATCCTTTTTCAGAAAATTATAAACATACTTTGTTTTCAATTTGGGTTCTTGATTCTTGAATTTTAGTTAATCCCCTTTGCAAAACGAACTGGTTTCAGGGACGGTGGTGGACAAAGTTGTGGAGGAGCTCGAGTCCAGCGGTTTTCAGTGTTTCACAGCGTCGATCGGTGGTAACGGAGCTCAAGTTTGCTTTTGATCATACTATGAAATCATATTTGGCCTCTCACCATTCTTAAAATTGCAGACGTGTACTTCAAGAAGGCTGCAATTAGAAATCCAAAGAGTCATTTTTTTTCTTATTACTGATGTGTTGAATGTAAAATTGCTTTATTACCATGTGAAAATGATTTGAAAACAAGTAATAAAAATTTAATTTTTGTCTTCTGAAATTATTGTGTTTCAATTGTAGAATTCAATGAATTTATAATGGACATGATAAGAAATATGAAATGACAATAGTTAAACTCACTTTCGTAAAAACATATGTTGTAGATTATATACTTTTGTTACATTACATCAAATAAATAGTTTTGCTTTCAACTTGATCACCTGTTTTTTTTTACAAATCTATTCGGATTTTGTCCAACTTCATCATTTCATAGATGTCAAAAGCTGGCCTCTGGGCATGTTCATGCATTCTAAGCAACAATCTATATAACGGTAAGCTTGCAAGACCAAGACGATGCAAATCTCTAACATACGCAGTTGCTTCTTCAATTTTCTCCTCTTTCTCAAAGTACTCCGCAATCGCCAAGACGATGTTCTGCGATGGTCTCCAATGACATCCCTTCATTAGTTCAAACGCTCGGTGCATAGCATCGATGGCTTTCTCCATATGTTGACACTTCACCCATCCCTCCATTAAAATTTCCCAAGTCTTGTAGTTTGGATTACCTCCTCTCTCCAATACACGATTGTGCAATGACTCAGCTTTGCGGATATCTCCCTTACGCACATAAGCACCCAAAAGAACATTGGAGACCCTGACGTCATAGTTAAAGCATTGAGCCTCCCACTCGCTAAACACTCTCTCAGCCTCTTCAAGATCACCAATTTTCACCAATGACGACAACACGCATATGTAATTCGCACAACTAATCTTACCACAAATCGATTTAGAAGCTTCCCAAAGACGAACAACTCCTTCCTTATTCCCTAAAGACGAGTAAAGCGTGATGAGGAAGAAATATCCAAGCCTATTGCTTCTATTCAACATCTTTTCCGCACTCTCAAGAACCAACTTAGCCTTCTCATCAAAACCACACTTAATATAAACATTAGCCAAAGTACACAACGAACTCCACCCAACTTCAACACTCTTATCACCAACCATTTCCCTATAAACCGTTTCCACACCCGTAACCCCATCAACCTCACAACAAGCATTCATCCAAAGGTTATAGGAAAGAACATTTCTCGGTATCTTATTCCCTTTCATCATCGAAACAACCATAACCACTTTCTCATACTCGTAACTAGCTTCATAAAGCTTCATCATCTCATTAAACGGATGCGGAGTAACAAGAAACCCCAATCTATTCAGCTTCTCCATAAGAGCTTCTGCTTCTTTAACCATTTTCCTCTTCACATAAGCACGAAGAAGAGGAAGGTAAGCTGATTTCGCTACTCTGCTAGACACACAAGTATCTAGTAGTTGCTCAAAATACTCCTCTGCTTGTTTCAAACCATGAGCTCTGATGATAAGCTCTAGTTTAAGAGCAATGTCATAAGCACTTAATTGAACATCTTTTTGATTCTCCTCCATCCACTCCATCATCTGTTTATACACAAGGCTGGCTAATTCTGAAACTTCCATAAATAAATAAAAACATAACTCACAGTTTTTGATTAAGACAAGAAATTTCCAAACCTGGAGAGCGAGATCGTGGCGATTAGATCTAATGAGACGTTTGGAGATTAGACGGAGCTCAGATAACGAGACGGCGTGGCCAGAGTCGATCCGTTCCTGAAGCAGAGAGGGAACGCTGCGTCGTGGACCGGTCTTTCTCAGTATCTCCTTCAAGCCATTCCGATGAGGTACTACTACGGTATCGAAACCATCTGCAACTGAAGAAACGAGCCTCGCTGCTGCTACGCCGGCGCTGGGAAATATCGTCTTCGCAACGAAACGAATCAGCATTGGAGCCGCGAGACGAGTCTGGTTCATCAAGTCTTGCTCCAGTTTCTCACTAAAAGGCATCAGAAAAGTGAGACGGTGAGAGTGGATTTGGGCCGTTGACTAATATGACAAGCCCAAATCATAAATTTTGACTCCGAATTCACAATTAATAAGTTAGGGCATCAATTCATAATTTTAATTAATACTATAAATTAGGAAAACAAAATACTCGTCGCGTTATTGTCCTGGGCTCCCCTGTTTCACATTTTTTTGTTTTTTAAAAATATTTGAATTTTCATTGAAGAAAATCTGATTATAGTGATTACAATAGCTTTTGTTCAAAAAAAAAAAAAAAAAATTGATTACAATAGCTTTGATACTTATGATAACCCTTGTCCAAAAAATAAAAACAATAGGATATCTGTGGTGGAAAATAGCATAACAAGTCACTTAGACAATTCTAAGCCATACATGCAAGAAGCTTTTGAAGTTTTTTCGATGGACCTTTGCAAGGATGGCATCACGTACCTGCCTGTCAAGAGCCTTGAAGACCGTAAGCACAGGCTGATGAAGCAGCTGCTTGCGGCTCGATACTGATAAAAAATTTTCTGGCCTCAAATCAGCAAAATGTCTTATTAGTCTAGTGGTAAAGAACTGTCTAAACTATTGGAAGGTCTACGGTGACTTTATCCACATTCAGTTTTATTAATTTTCTTTAATTTATTAAATTATCGGCCAAACAAAATTTTTGGGCTTGTGGCTCATATAATATGTGCGACGGCTCTGCTTGAAGAGAACATGTGCTGGATTAGTGGTGTTGTTATGTAACTTGTTGTTCCTTTCAATCCAAATGGAGTAAATGAGTGTCTGTGCAACAAGTCTACGGAGGGTTTGCGGAGAGGTGGCATCTTTGATGTCCATCCAGGCCGAGAAGGCATTCCAAGTGTGAAACACAAAGGGAGGATACCCTAACCGCCTAGTTGCTTCTGACCACAACGCCTCACTGAAGTAGCAATGAAGGAAGAGATGGTCTCGTGTCTCTGGCTCAAGACCACAGAAACAACACGTTGTCGTAATATTCATATCCCAGCTTGGCAACCTGTTGAGGTGGGTTTGATATCAAGGGTAAATAAAAAAATTGTAAATAATAAATTGAGCCTTTAAAAAGATTAAGCCCAAAATAAAAGGAAATGGTAATTGGGTAACTTTCAAAAATTTAGTCTCATTAAATAAAATGAGTGCTTGACGTGGCATCACCAGAAGTGAGGAAAAAAAACTTTATATATATAGATATGTGATAATGTGAAGAAATTTAATGTACAAAATATCATCACTATAAGTTTTTTTAAATTTTATTTTTTTTCCTTTGCCACTAAATTTTTAAAGAATAATTAATATAAAAAATTTAGGTCGAGGATATGCTTGTGAATAACTTTAATGACCACACTCTTAACAAGTTGACCCGCTGCAGTCCAAGAAAAAAAATGTGGACCGACCTGTTTGACACCTCTATATAAATAATTATTATAAACAAATAAGTACAACTTAACAATATAAAAGGATATTATTACTATAAATTAATTTATGACAAAAATAAATTATCGTGCAGTATACCAGAAATTAAAGTGTAGGATTAACAATCAAAATACAACTATAAATCTTAAACATCAACTAAAACGTATAAAATTAACTAACAATTACAACTTGAAATTTAATGATTTTGATAAATAAATAAAAAAAATCCTGTTAAAATATAGTGTTTCTTATTTATAAAACAAAAAGATTCTATGATCATTTTGTTTCGATATATATTTCATGCATCTCCAGTTTTGTAGTTATATATAAAAGAGAACCATAAGCCTACAAAAAAAAGAATGATGATCATACTTAATCTATATAATAATAACAATCCGAATAAATGCGACCAACAGTTATGTTTTTTCAATCGTACCTTTTGGATATTTTCTGAAAAGTCGTGATGGATCATTGAAACAATTCTTTATGAAAAGTTACAACTGTTCACTGTAAAGTTGTGTTGATTGGAACAGTCGTATCTTTTGAAATCTATATATATTTTTCTGTTTGAACTGTTTTCATTTTTTTTGCCATGACACAAAATCAACTAAAATTTCAATTTCAATGGTTTATACATTTTTCTAAATTATTTTCTAGCATTCATTCTTTTAAAAGTCAAGAAATTCCTCTAGTTCTTGATTTAACAAAAGATTTTTGGAATAATGAATCTAATTTACATCTTTTAGTTAATTTTAAATATAAAAATTTAATGAAAATACCTAGAGTGTTTTTCCAAGAGTTACATGGATTACATAGTGAGTTTTTGGATTTGACTTTTCAATATGGTAACAATCCGAATAAATGCCACCAAAGGTTGTGTTTTTCAATCGTACCTTTTGGATAATCTTCCAAAAAATCTGTAGAAATTTTAAATTATGTGTTTAACAAAAAGTTACGATTGTTCATTGTAACGGTTTTTTTGTAAAGTTGCAACTGCTCATTGTAGAGCTGTGTCTATTCCAATATTCGTATCTTTTGAAATCTATATATTTGTCTGTTTGAACTGTTTTTATTTTTTTTGTCTTGACACAAAATAATATAAAATTTTAATCTCAACGGTTTTTACTGATCTCTAGATTATTCTTTAGCTTTATTCTTTTAGAAGTTAGAAATTCCTCAAACTCTTGATTTAACAAAAGATTTTTGAAATGATGAATTTAATTTAAAACTTTTAGTTAATTTTATATAAAAAATTAATTAAAATACCTATATATAATAGCAATCCGAATAAATGCCACCAAAGTTGTGTTTCTTCAATCGTACTTTCTGGATAATTTTCCAAAAAAATCTGTAGAAAATTTAAATTGTGTGTTTTACACAAAATTGCGATTGTTCATTGTAACAGTTTTTTTATAAAGTTGTAACTGTTCATTGTAAAGTTGTGTCTATTCAAATATTCGTATCTTTTGAGATCTATATATATTTGTTTGTTTGAATTGTTTTCATTTTTTTTTACCATGACACCAAATAATATAAAATTTCAATCTCAACGGTTTTTACAGCTCTCTAAATAATTCTCTAACATTCATTCTTTTAAAAGTAAAGAGATTCCTCCAATTCTTGATTTAACAAAAGATTTTTGGAAGATGAATCTAATTTACAACTTTTAGTTAATTTTATACTTAGAATCTTTTTCCAAGAGTTAAATGGATTATATAATAAGCTTTTGGATTTGACTTTTGAATATGGTAATAAAGATGTCTTCTATTTAAATGCAGTTTATATGAGTTTGTATGTATAATCAAGTGCACACACAACAGTTGCAACTTTTTGTAGTACATTTTCGTTAAAAAATGTTTTTATTTGTTTTTTTTTAAAATTCAAACGTTTGTATCTGTTCATTGTAGAGTTGTGTTTTTTCACTATATTTTATTTATATTTTTTCATCACAACTTTTCGTTTTAATAGGTGCGTCTATTTAAATAGTCATGCTTTTTGAACTCTCTTTATATTTGTCTCTTCATCACTAACTAACAAGTTCGTTGTAACAAATTTTCCATTTTATGTTGAGTTTAGATAATTGAATATATTCTATAATCTAACTAAAATTTTAGAAATGATTATAGCAATAGAGAAATTTTATACAACTTAATATTAAATTTACAGTTTTGTCTATTTATCTTAACTTTCCGTTAAAAAAAATTTTAATATTTAAAAATAATAATAACAATCTAAATAAGTAAAAACAACAGTTGAGACTTTTCGTAGTAATTTTTTGTTAAAATTTGGTTTTATTTGTTCTTTTTTAAAAACTCAAACAGTTGTATTTGTTCATTGTAGAGTTGTGTCTTTTCACTATATTTTATTCATATTTTTTCATCACAACTTTTCGTTCTAATAGGTGTCTCTATTTAAATAGTCATATATTTTGAACTCTCTATATACTTGTCTCTTCATCAGTAACTAACAAATCATTGTTGTTGAAACAAAATTTTCATTTTATTTTAAATCTAAATAATTTGAATATATCTAATATTCAATGTTATTCTATAATCTAACTAAAATTTTAGAAATGATTATAGTAATATCAAAATTTAATAAAACTTAATGTAGAATTTACAGTTGTGTCTATTTATCACAAAATTTTTGATTAAAAAATATTTTAATATTTAAAATTTATTTTATTTTGTTCTTAAGAGTTGTGTATTTTAATTTTAATTTTCCATTGATACTGTTTCACTTATTATTAATATATTTTTAATTATAGGTATTTAATTGAAAATTGCATTACTTATTATAATCATTACTTCAATATTCTCAGTAAGGATCACTTCGTCATAATGATATTTTTTAGTTATAGTTCTTTACCATAATTCTTCATAAAAATATATTATATTTATAATACTTCAAACGATATGTTTTGCAAAGTTGCGTTTATTCTACATAATATTTTTTGTTATAATTAGTTTTCATTTTGTTGATTGTGTTTTTAGTAATAGTTTATGTATTCAAACTATTCTATTACATTCAAATAATTTCATAATGTATAGTTTTAAATTTTAAATTTAAATTTTTTTTTTTTTTAAATACTCCCCCGCGATGTCGCGGGGTCTGAGTCCTAGTTATGATAAATAGTAAGGACTGTAATGCAAACTACACTTCTAAGAACTCATTTCTATTTTTAGTTAAACAATTTTTTAATTTATATAATAATATAATAAATAATATATAATACAAATAGTCTTACATTAAAGAGGAAAAAAACTATAATTCTTTTCGTTGAAATTGACATATTTGCGGGGCTTTCTGTGATTCATAAAATAAATTGGGGATTTGTTTTGCAATTTACAGTAAAATAATAAAATTTACAGGAAACCAACCATTGAAAAAATCAATTTACAGGAAAAACAATTCTCAAAAACCCTAGTCGCCGCTGATCTGATAAGAATTGTATCTTTAAAGTTCCGTTTCAGCTTTTGATTCCCAGAGAAAGCACGACAAAAAAATGTTGGATATCAATCTTTTCCGGGAAGAAAAAGGTAACAATCCGGAGATCATCCGAGAATCGCAACGCCGGAGATTTGCCAATGTTGAAGTTGTTGATGAGATTATTAAGCTCGACAAAGAATGGCGTCAACGTAAGTAATCTCCACGATCGCTCTCGCCTTAATCGTTTTGCTTCTTACGGATTTGAGATTTGATTTGGTTATCTTATCTCACTACTTTATGTGTATGTGTGTATTCAGGTCAATTTGAAGTTGAGAGCTTCCGAAAAGAGTTCAACAAGCTGAACAAGCAAGTCGCGCAGCTCAAAATTGTTAGTTTTAGCAACCTTCTCTTTAGATCCGTAGTGCTTCTTCTTTGGTTGTTTGAGAATTTAGTCACTCATAGTATTAGTGTGAATGCCATGGTTGTGAAGGAGATACCCAATTGAACTAACATAACACACTAAATCTTTTTGTTCATACTTCCAACTTGTTAAATCAGAAGATTTTGCTAGAGTGCTATCAATATATGTCTGTGCATATGAATTTTAGAAGTTATGTTGCACGAACCGTATAGAAAGATGAAAAAATTCAACATTGTTGTAACGTTTTTGTTTTTCTGGAATAGAAAAAAGAAGATGCGACTGAGATTATTCAGCAAACGGAGAAAAACAAACAAGATTCTACCGCAAAGGAGGTGGAAGTTCGTGAAGCTTATGCTGCTTTGAAAGCCAAATTGGAGACGGTTGGAAACCTGATCCATGACTCGGTTCCAATTGATAAGGATGAGGTTTGTGCCATTTCGTTCCTTCAAAGTTTTGTCAGTATGGTGGGTGAGAGAAATCTATAAGTTTATTGGTGTTTTTTCCATATGCAGGCTAATAATGCAGTGATTAAAGTGTGGGGTGAAAAGCTGGTTCCTACGCCTGGTCTGAAGCTGAAAAACCATGTGGATCTTGTTGAGCTTCTCGGTATTGCAGATACCAAAAGAGGTAGCATTGACTGACACTTTTGGCATCCTCCTCATTCTGTGTTGGTGGGTTTTTTTTTAATTGTAATGCTATTTTGGCCTCAGGTGCTGAAATTGCTGGAGCTAGAGGCTTTTTCCTAAAGGGAGATGGCTTGATGCTTAACCAAGCTCTTATCAACTTTGGGCTAACTTTCTTGAAAAAGAGAGGATTCACAGGCTTGCAGCCTCCTTTTTTCATGAGGAAGGATGTTATGGCCAAGTGCGCACAATTGGCGCAGTTCGATGAAGAGCTTTACAAGGTCTTTCATCTGTTACATAACATTTGATAATTATGATGTGAAGAGAAGTTTTTATTCAGAGAAGATTGTTATTCTTTTGTCCAGGTGACTGGTGAAGGAGATGACAAATACCTTATTGCAACCGCTGAGCAGCCTCTTTGTGCATACCATCTTGATGAATGGATCCATCCGACTGAGCTTCCCCTAAGGTATAAACAAACATAGTTATACCTACTCGCAGCGTTATAAGACTATTGTTTCTTTCATGTATTGGGAATGCTGCCAACATTATAATTCGTTTGGTTCAGATATGCTGGTTACTCGTCCTGCTTTAGAAAAGAAGCTGGTTCGCATGGAAGAGACACTCTTGGTATTTTCCGTGTTCACCAGTTTGAGAAAATTGAACAGTTCTGCATCACTGGTCCTAACGACAATGCCTCATGGGAAATGCTGGATGAGATGATGAAGAACTCTGAAGACTTTTACCAAGCGGTAATTTCTAAACCTAAGTCAAGAAACTTTTTTTTTTTTTTCAATAGTTTCTAACTAGTCAACTGTATGATTTCTATGCAGCTAAAGCTTCCATACCGAATTGTGTCGATCGTCTCTGGAGCATTAAACGATGCAGCTGCCAAAAAGTACGACTTGGAAGCTTGGTTTCCTTCGTCGGAGACTTACAGAGAGCTTGTGTCCTGTTCCAATTGTACAGACTACCAGGCCCGAAGGCTTGAGATCAGATACGGTCAGAAAAAGGGCAATGAGCAGACGAAGCAGTATGTGCATATGCTGAATTCGACACTTACTGCAACAGAGAGGACCATTTGCTGCATTCTCGAGAACTACCAGCGAGAGGGTGGTGTGGATATCCCTGAGGTTCTACAGCCGTTTATGGGAGGAGAAACGTTTTTGCCTTTCAAAGCTAAGCCCGTAGTTGCTGATACCAAAGGGAAGAAATCGAAAGCTTGATTGATGTATTATGATTAACGACTCTTCTGTTTTCTTTTGAAATCAATGAAACACTTCGATACATTTTCTTGTGGAATCTTTTTTGGACTTGAGTTATTTTACCAGCAGGACCTTTGATTTGTTATCTGATTTCCTTTAGTAATTTTTACAAGTTCTTGTTAACTTTGCTTCAGTAAAAAAACAGAATACGCGATCTAACTTTGAAAGATGAGCTAAACCTTTGAACCAATTTCACCAAACTTTTGGCATTTTAAGGAACTTGAGTTAAGATTTTTAAAAATAAGTCAAGCATAGCCAAAAACAACTCATAAAGGGTAGGTAGCATATCAATTTACTGGATTTTAATCTCTGGAGCCCCTTCATCTATATTTCCATTCTATTTAGCCCCCCTAATAAAAATAATATATTTAAATGTTTATTGTTATATAAATTATAAGTAAAAGACTAATAAATTTAGAATCTTTGACATATTTACAGACCCAACTTTATTTTGGATCTAGAACCATATTAGTTTCAGGTATCCATATCAATTTTGAATCTTAATCCCTAAATCCTTGGATCCAAAAAAAAAAAAAAAAACTCTAATATCTTTGAGTTTTTTTTTCTTCTCCGACTCGAGTTAACGATATAGAGGAAGATTAATCTCGTTTCATCTTTTTTTTTTCTTCTCTCTTTTCTCGATACTCTTTCGTCTTCTTCTCTTTTCTGTCGTCCATCTCTCTCAATCCCTTTCTTCTTCTCTTTGGAGAAATCCGCCGTGAGAAATCAAAATTTGGCGTCCGTTTCCTCTCAATTATCGGTCACTGTAAGCAATTCTATTTGTTTCTTTCTTGCTTTTGATCCCTCATTTCGATTTATTGGTGGGCATAGTTTTCTGAATTGTGTGAAAAAGATTTGAATTTTGTGAGTTCTAAGTTTGGGATAGTGAAATGTGTGTTTGTGAAATGATTTCGTGAAAAACACATCTTATTTCTTATAATTATGTAGATAGATAATGAGATTATGTGAGATTGTGTGAGTTTGAGTTTGTGTTTATGTTTGGATTGTATGAGTTTGTGTTTGTGTTTGGATTGTGTGAGTTTATCTCTTTGCTTTAGATAATGAGATTGCTTTTGAAAGTTTGATATTGAATTTTTTGTTGCAGGTACCAATCCCAATAGTTAAAACCAGAGGAGGAGGATCTAATGCAAGACATAGTGAAAGCTCACCCTCTATTCCAAAGAAAGAGAATCTATGGTTGAGATGAATGAAGGAATAAGAAAGAGAATAGAAGTGTACTACGGTGGTTGAGATGGATGGTGGTGCGATTGTGACATCTCAAACTCAGGCGGCTACTAGTGGGATGCCCAAAGATGAAAGTTCAAGCAATGTGTGCTAGAAAGAAATGTACTACTCGAGAGAAGGGGAAGCTCTGTCCGTCAAAGTTCATCACTACTCCTTTCATGGCTGAGAAAAAAAAGATTTGATTTTTGTTTGTGTATTTGAAAACTTGGATTTGCATTTGGATATTTTGTCTTTTGTGTTTATGAAATTCTTTTTTAGGTACAACTGGTATTTTTAGAGACAACTATATTTTTTGGTTATTTAACAAATTAATATTTTGGTACAACTTAGTAAATCTAAGTACAACTATGTATTTGAAGAAAATAGTAAAAATGTATCTCATTTGACTATTGAGATCTAAAACAAAATTCTTAAATTTAACTTTTTGCGTCGTCAAAAGCCCACATTGTGACACATGGCGCTGTAAAAAAATCATATAGTTGTTTAGTTGTACACAGTTGTACTTAAATGAACATAGTTGTTCTTTGTTCTAAAAACCACAAAAATTAGTTGTTCTCTACTCTAAAATATAAATTTTTAGTTGTATTTATGATATTAGGTAATCAGATTACATTTACTAAGTTATCGTGTATTTAAATGTTTGAAACCACCATTATTTCTTAATTCTCATAATTTGTGGTTGTTATATACAAAATAACCTTAAAAGACAACTGTGTACAAAATAACCTTGAAACCACCATCATTTCTCAATTCTCATAATTTGTGGTTGTTTATGTAAGAATTTGGATTTCTATGATTTAGATTTATTTTTTACAGGTGAAGTGGATCTATGTGTTAAAATTTTGTGGTTGTTATATACAAAGTAATCTTAAAAGACAGTTTTTATTTTGGTTTTAAGTTTTCTAATTTTATAAAATTCTGCAAATTAAGCAAGACAACAGAGGATAATTGTACTGGTTGTACTTAGTTGTACCAGAGAAAAACAACTCAACATAAGTACAAATACGACAAAGAAATTAATCAAAGTTGTACATATTGAAACTTAGTTGTACGAAACAAAACAAATAAGTTTCACAGACAAAATACAAATACAAACACCATCTTTTCTAACATCATCATAATAAAGCAATCATAAATCAACTTTGGTCACCATCATTGTTAAACCACTTGCCGATACCACTTGGCCTCTTCAACCTCTTCTTACCAACTTCTCAACCAACTTAGCATATGATACATCACTAGTTGATGTCTTCATAAGAAAAGAAAATACTTCCTTTCTCTTGAAATCCATTGTACATCTTCTCTGATATTTGAATAGTATCCATCATATTTGAACAAAGCGTATGACTGAAATCTTTTTCATTGTCACCTGAAAAGAAAGAGAAAGAAAACGGTCTATATATAATTTCACATTTTTTGTAGCATTCCATAAACATAGTTGTACCCATTTGTCTCAGTTGCACCAAATTTTTGGATCCGTAATTTTCTACATAGTTGTATCCAATGGTCCTAGTTGTCCCCAAATTTTTCTACAAAATTCCGCATTCAAGCTCTCGAATTCAACCTTTCTCAATCATAATAACCAACGTAAGACCTTAATCCGCTAAGAAAATAAGTCTACTAACCTTAACAAGCATAAGAACAAATAAACTTACAAATCTACAATTTTTCAAATCCTTCAAATTGAGATTCCACAACAATTTCATTAGATGATGCTATATCTAATGATTTTTTTTTCACATTGCTAATCTAATAAGAGAAAACAAAACTATCTTGAAGTGAGTTTTAATGGTGGATAGAGAAGAAGAAGAGAGGAAATACGAGCGTGGAGGATTCAAAATTCAAAACAATTCAATTTTTTTTTATATAGCTAATGAGGGAGGAGAGAGAATATTTATTTTCTGTTATTTTTATTTCTTTTTTTAAGATTTAAATTTATAATATAATATGAGAAGGGTAAAGTGAGATTTTAATAATATTGGAAAGGAATAGAGGTAGTGAAAATAAGTGGGTTTTTTTTTCAAATTGGAATTGAACCAAAAGGGGGAGAGAGATTAAAATCCCAATTTACTATACGATATCTATACTTATGAAGTATTCTCGTAATATTCATGTTGATGACAACAAATGAAAGAATCATGCAACACGGATTCAGTCTCTACTAGTATTACAAAAATTGGTCACTCTGCAAGGTAAAAAAAGACTCTTTCATGATCTACGGATTCAGATATAAAAATCGCACTGTAGTTAAAACACCTGAAAACACACAGCTTTGTCTTCTGAAGGCATGAATCTGTCTCCAACCCGTAGTAACTATGAGATCACCCCAAGGACGCCTTTGGTATCCAGGGGTCAGTTCTTTCTACGGTGACAGTGAACAGATATAGCTTCAGCACGACTGAAAGCGCCAGCTGTAAAAGAAAAATGCTGACCACAATCAAGAACCATCTCTCTCCTGCAGAGTTAATATGTGCTTTGAGGTTCAATGCCACAAATGTTGCAGACATGAATCCAGCTAAACCCGCAATCACCCATCTGAATATCTCTAGTGGCACAACAGAGAGACACTGCAGAAACAGCAATTTTTTAGTCTTGGGGGTTTGTATATCTCATTGAATGTCTCATTTGGGAGTAATAGAGGAATTAATACACTAACTCACCAATGCAGGGATAAAGACGAACAGGGAATATCCGTAGAGACAGAAAAGTTGGACTAAGCCTGATGGAGCAGAGAAGTACTTGAGAACAACATATAATGCGAGAGGGACAATGGTTACATAACCGTAGAACACTCCGGCAGACCAAGTCACCAGATTAATATCGTAGTTCCATTCCTGTTTCTTTAATTTGTGTGCTATGTATGTAACAAATGTTCCTATGGATGCTGCAACAAAGATCAACGTTGTGCATATCCAGAATGGCCTGTACCTATAACACACAAAACTTATTCTCTTGAGCACTAAATTGGAAAAAGCACTAAATCCAGTCCACTTATCTCTACACGGCGAAAAAAACGGTAAAGAAGAGACTCTTACAGATCAGGGTTGTTGGCAGTCTTTTCTGTAAATGTTCCTCTGAAAGGAAAGAGAGATTCTTTGAGTCTCTCAACGACATCTGAGGTGTCCACATCAAAGTAAGGCTTGTAAGCACCAACAGTGAATCTATGGAGCCAACCACCAGACTGAGGTTCATCTGTACCATTCACAGGCCTAGAAAATGTATCTGCAGCAGATCGAACTATATAAGCCCTAAGACATATGGAAGGGCTTCTCAGCTAATGAAGAGCAAAAACCTCCATAGAATAGAATCTTAACCAAATGTAAAAGGATATAATATTATTACCGTCAGCATCTCGAGGAGGATTAGTACCACCAGAGATCTTTCCCAGAGTAGCAGATGGAGGAAACGTTTGTAGATTTGAGTCTGCAATTACAATGTATCCCCCTCAATCAATCAAACCACAGAAAAAATACATACGCAAATCTTATAAACCTTTTAAAAGACTTTGAGATTCCAGCAAAATCTCACAAACAACAAATACAAAAATGCCTCTAATTTACAAAGCCTACTTCCGTTCTATTACAGATTCAAAATTCTCATTACGAAATTTTTTTCCCTGCGAATTTGACGGTGACATGGCCAGGATCTAGAACGGCCTGCGATGGAAACAAGATGTGATCAGAAGGAGAGAGGATCTCGACAATACAATCAAAGAATGACAAAGTGCAAAAAAGAGAAGGATCACGGAAACACAAGGACGGAATCAGAAAAAGGAAAGAGGTAGCTAACTTACGGGAACAGATCCAGAAACTTTATGGTGATCGATGTTCGTGTAGCTCCCACCGGACATCATCTTCCTTCCTTCTCCTCCTTTTCTCTTCTCACAGCAGAAACGATACAAAATACTCAAAACCCTCTTTCTCGCTTAGCAGCAATTGACCCTTTTTTTATTTTTATTTCTTTTCATTTTTTTTTTTTTGCTACAATGAGATAAGGTTTTAAACTTTTACGCAAAAACATTTTATCCAGATAGTTTTTTTTCACCCAATTTTACCCTCCACTTTAATGTACGTAGACATAACCATAGTCTAACCGGTATATGTCAGATTGTAAACGGCTCATAACTAAACTATATATTAACCGTAAAAATTAGATTAGTCATGGTTAAAAAACAAATACTAGAGTAATTGTACCAAAAATTCAAAACATAAACATAGTTAAAATTACGGTTAACCCCTATAAATATATCTATTTTATTAAAGCTGAAGTAATTACTAGACTCAAATTGGACTATGACTTTGTTTTGTTACGTTTTTCATTAAAAATGATTAGAGAATCACTTAATTTAATTAAATTAACCTATATTTTCGATTTAGCCTAATGACCATTTTACCCTTCATTCGCCCACTAAATAACCACTGAGACAGGACGCGGATCCTGTATGACCCGGAAACAGAAGAAAAAAACTTCGCGGATCTGTTTATACTCCATGTCTAAAATATTCGGATCCTGTTTTTGATTTTGTTCAATAATAGTTATTTCCGTTACCAAACAGAGTTATTCGTTAGAGGTAAACACTCCGACTTCATTGTCCTTTAAGGTATCTAAATTAAAACCATATATGTTAATTACCAAAAATTATCATAATTGCTTAATTACCGTGATTGATCTTAACAAATAATCTTTCAGTATAATTTTTTAAAAGATATATTTTGTGATTCAGTTAAAATCTTTGTAAACGAATATTCATCTTAACTTTGAAAACGAATATTCATCTTAACTACCTATCATTCACATCTTAACTTTGAAAACGAATATTCATCTTAACTACCTATCATTCACATCTTAACTTTGAAAACGAATATTCATCTTACCAAATCGTAATACAAGCTTGATTTCCGAGATAATAATTTTTCTCTAATCTTTTACGATAAAGTTTGAAAAAGAATATTCATCTTCCAGTTGTAATGAATCAAGTAACTAAATATATTTTCCGTATAATAGAAATCTCAAATCTTAACTTCTAAGTGATAACATAAATCTACCTAATTTGACTATAAATATATTGAGAGCTTCCTATTGAAATATTATACTAAAAGAAGACTTTTAAATTCATTTGACAAAATGATGGCTCTCCCCCTTTCATACACTCCCTTGAAAGATCTGAAACCATACAAAAATGTTTGGCGTATTCAAGTTAAAATTCTCCATAGTTGGAGAATGAATACCGCTAAACTTGGTGAATCAATAAAACTGATTCTGGCTCACGAAATAGTATGCATTTTACATGTCAATTTAATATTCCTTTACTAATCGATTAATATCAATTCATTCTAACTGCTTTTTTTTTTGGTTTATATAGGGTGACAAAATAGGAGCTACTGTGAGAAAAGATCATATCAAGAAGTTTGAAGCTGATTTGGAGCCTGGAACTTGGAAAATTATATCAACTTTTGGTTTGAATCTATGTACAGCCTACTTGCGTCCTTCTCTTATAAAGTATAAGATCAGTACAAGATATGGTACCACAATTTCTCCTTCTGCTAATGTATCTGATGATCACTACCTATCATTCACATCGTTTGATAGTATACTTGTTGGAAATCTTGACAAAAATCTGGTGCAAGGTAATTTAAAAATACATATATTTTTGTTTCTACTTTAGAAGGATCAATTTATTAACCGTTAAACAATGTTGTATTATCTATATTTACAGACGTTATTGGTCAAGTAGTCAGTTCTGGAGGGATAGAAGAGATCACAAGTCGTAACAACTGAGTAATATTATAAATCTATTGATATATATTTAGATTTCACTGCTTATACGTTAAACTATTTTTATATAATCTATGTTTGTTCATATTCTTAACATAGGGATAATCGATTATCGTGTACTCTATGGGAAACCTACGCTGAAGCTTTAGATCGTGTTATCAATGAGTCAAGTGATGGTATGGTCATGTGTTTCCTACGCTTTGTTAAACAAAACAACTTCAAAGGTAACATCACAGAAAATATTATACATTTACACTTACAATATCATAACTATTTTTTTAACACCTTTGACTAATATATCATATTTATATTTGATTTCAGAAAAACGATACATTAAGAATGCTTTCAATTCTTCTATCTTGATGATCAATCTTCAGCTACCAGATATGGAGGCTTTTCAGAACATGTATATTCAAAGAGAGTTGAAATTATTAAAATAAGTATGTTTCATTATTATTTACTATTTTCTCTTTACTTTTAGTCTCCCTGCGGATCAATTGGCTCTAACAATCACCAATTCTGGTGGGAAGAGAGTTTATAACCCTTATGGTAGCAAGAGTGGTCTTGATTTCCCTTTGCAAATGATTGCTGATGTACTTGCTGAAACAGAGGTAATTTACATTTATGATATACTCTATAATTTACATTTACATTTATAATTTACAGAGGTAATTTACATAATCTAAAATAGATAATCAATGTGATACAAGCTTAAGGATGTTATATTATTTTGATAGGTAGGAAAATGTAGAATCGCATGTACTATATCAGCAATCGATACAGATTGGGCTTGGTTCTATATTAGCTGTCAAAAGTGTAATAAGAAGGTCGATAAAGAGGACCTGACAGTTAAATTGGAAGATGTCAAGAAATCAAGCAAACCAAGGTGGAGGTGTCAAACCTGTAACGAGTGGGCCACGTTGATTGAACCTAAGTAAGTCTTCTAATTAAGCTAAATTGTGATCTACTATTGAAATATTAGTATTTGTTTGTTGATATATTCGATGATTTATTCCTCTTTAGGTACAAATTACATGTCCATGTGTAGGACAAAAGTGGTGAGACCAAAGTTTTCCCGTTTGATACTTGGGCATCAAAAATCGTGGGTGTTTCCGCAGCTGAAATACTAAATGGTTCATTTGAAGAGGTAGTTTCTTTTAGTATAGACACATGTGTTAACAAAATATGGAATCTAACAAAATGTTACTTATGCAGATTATGGATCCTAATCTGATCCATGATCCAATTAAGGCTGTCTGTGGCAAGACATTTCAATTTCTGATATGTATTGTTGGGGACAATCTTTATGGTGCTAGGGATAGTTACAAGGTTGCTAATGTCTAGGAAGGCAATAAATTCATGGAAATTGGTAATGAAGAATCGGAAAATACTATAGACCGAATTAGTCTCACCAATTCTGAACAGGTTTTTATTTGAACTTATATATATGACTCTATATATATCTATACTATTAATGCATAACTCTAATGTATATACTATTTACATGCAGGCATCACTGATGATTACCAATGGCACTGAGCCATATGAAACTAATCATTCTTCCAGTTCAACTCCTTCGTCGAAGCGCAAAACAGAATCGATCCACCCTACCATTGATCAATCATTTACAAGTAAGAAACAATGTTCCAATCTCTCTACTGATTTCACCGAAGATAAAGGAGATTATCCTACCAAGGATTTGAATGAAGTCATTAGCTGTGAAGATGTTGATCACGGAAAAGCATAGTCCTACTCCATGTTTGGTTGAATTTGTTATTTTCATATTTTTCAGTTGAACAATAATAAGCATCTTTATAATGCTTACCTTTAATCGTATTTCTATATAAGATTGCTTTGTCATCAATAAATTACTATGGTATTTTTTCAAGAATGTGCTTAGTTTTGAGTGGTTAGTTTTTGAGTGCTTAGTTTTTTTCCTTTACTCTTGGAGACAAATCAAAAATAATTCATTTACTAATGTAGAAATCTTTAAATTAGTAAAATAGGATCTCTTTCAACAGAGACATTGATGATGGTAAAGACTTGTTATAGGGGTCAAAACTTTCAATGGAGTATATGATGAAGAAATATACTTTGAAATCCATCAGTTTCATCATGTATCCATCAATAAAGAGACATTTGATACTGACTCATATTTTTATTGTAACAAAATTTACATGATTGAAATATTTTATGGTGATGCACAACGTAATCTATTGTTATGTTTCTCTTTTCATTTAAATATACTTTAATTCAAGCATTCTGTAGAATTGAATATAGTACATTATAAATATTATTTAAATGATTTTACATTACAGATTTCGAATTTATAATCTAATTCATATTTTTAAAGTAAACCAATGCATGGATGAATTCAAGTCAAAATATAAACATTTACATACTTCCAAAGTCTTTGTTTTGATTCTATAAATTTACAACTAACATTAAGAAAAAGACATAAATTGTGGTGTTACTCCAATCACTCTTTTCCTCTTTTCTAGATATATCCAACAAAAAACATTTACTATAATCTTCCTATATAACTGTTATAGAACTATTATAACCGATGGAGCAAGCGATGCAGTTAGTGGTGTTCAAGTGACGCATTGTACTTTTAATAGAACGATGAATGGAGCTAGAATAAAGACATGGGAGGTATTTTTTTTTCTTCTATACTTATTATTCTATATTATTTACAAATTAATAAAATAAATATTTAACAATATTTTGATTTTAATCTTAATTTTGATTTATAGGGTGGCCAGGGATATGCAAGAAACATAAGTTTTGAGAACATTACGCTCATTAATGCAAAAAATCCAATTATGATCGACCAACAATATATTGATAAAGGACGTCCTAATGCAAAAGAGGTAAATTTTTATATAGAGAAATATTCTACATTATATATATATATATATATATATATATATATATAGTTTTGAAAGTATGAATAAATTTTGAAAATGTATGTATTTATGTTTATTAGGATTCAGCCGTGGCAATTAGCAATATAAAATATGTTGGCTTTCATGGAACAACATTAAATGAAGAAGCTATAACGCTGAAGTGTAGTGTCACCACATCTTGCGAAAACGTTGTTATGGATGATATTAACATTACTACGGAAAATGGAAAAACACTTAAAGTTCAATGCGAAAATGTTGAAGGAGAGTCTAATGGTAACGATTTGTTGCGTGACTGCTTTAAAAGTAATAATACGTCTTAGTTAATAATACTTGATGAAAAATTGTCCACATTTTATTTTTATTGTAAATCAATGTATTTTTGTTTGTTAACTATATAAATCAAAACCCCACAAAACTGAGTTTGCAATAATTTTTCTCTCCCAGGCAGGAACATCGAAGCGCCGTTTCAACCATCCTCCTCCGACGCCGGTGGGCTCTCTGCTCGCCGGCGTCGGGAAATCTTGGTTCCCGTTTCTATTTCAAGCTTCTACTATCCCTTTACCTCGATCTCCATTTCTTTTTTCCCCTTTTTTTAGCTCTGTTTTAATCGTTACAAACCCTCACCGAAGAACCCAAGCGGCGAATAAGGCTTGTTCATCTCTGAAGCTAGGCGGAGGTGGAGAACAACAATCTCTACCCTCTGTGACTATATCAGCCAGTCCGCCGGGAGTTTCAGAGTTCCCCTGTTCCTCATTGCCTAGATCCGGAGTTCGACTCGCCTCTGTTGAACCTCCTCCTCCCTCATCACCCGAGTCTTACGCGATAGAGACGACGGCGGTGGCTTGTGATGAGTGTTACAGCGTTGTGTTTTTCCTCCGAGAGTGGTCCTCCGACTCTTCTCCCTGTTACCGCCTAACAAATGGTGATCTAGACTATCATTCTCTAAAGTACAGGTCTGCTCTTAACCACCCTTTGTCTACCCTTAGCCAACTTAGGTGGTGTTCCCTGGAAGCTTTTAACATACCTTGGCTGCTCTGGTTATACAAAATTTTGTTGAGAACCCTGCTATTAGTTTCACCTAGCTTTATGGAATATGAGTTTATAAGCTTCACATTGAAAGGTTTTTTGTGCCCAACTATTATGTCTATGAGAAACTTGCCTAGTAAAACATCTAGGATTCTTACTCATGTTGTGAAAGGCTTGAAGAAGTTCGGCATTATGATCATGTCGCTTAAGAGCGGTGATTACCGAAGCTTCTTCAGCCCTTGTTTCACATACCTGATTCCTGATCCCACCTATATGCATTTTAACCTCGTATGAGATATGTTTTTTACCCTCAAGAGTTTGGAACCTAAGCTTCACCCACCCTCTTTCAACCAAACCATGCCCGTGTTGTCCAAAACTAAATCGACCAAGCCTACTCTGCTTTTTCTTTGGTCTTACTGGCTACATGCTTTGTGTGGATTTCTTAATCTCCTTGGACAAGGGCCCCAAGTCAGAGAGAACCCACCTGTATTGTTACAGTTTGACCTTTATCATTGGCTTATGGTTTTAGTTTTCCTTGGAAGATCTGTTTGTATTGGCTTAAAGTCTTATGGTCTATCGCCCTGCTCCCCAAGTGTCTCACTCGACGACTTCAAGCTTCTCTACTTCAGTGCCTCCTCCAGCTCTCGGACCCTATGGTTTGAAGACTACCCTTGGTCCAATGGAAGATACCTTCTGACCAGCGCTCTACATCATCCTACCTTGGACCCAATAACCATGGTCCTCAGAATCCCTACCATCGTACTTCTAGTGTACCTCGTCTTGGCGAGCGTTTTGGCTTTGGATCTTCCTACAACGTATACGTGTCTTTTGACCTTGACAATTCTGTCATCCATCGGTTCATTCGATGATGATCTTTCGAGTATCCATGATCTCTCATGTTTCTATCTGCTTCATCGCATTTGCTCCATAGCTCTCATGGTGTTCACCTCGAAATCTTTTATTTTCTTGCTTATGGTATTGGGGAATACCTACTCTTGTAACTCTTTAAACTTTGGGATCTTTGAGTCTCCACTTTGTACCTTGATTTGATTTGAATGAATGAAATCATGTGTTTGTCCAAAAAAAAAAAACTATATAAATCAATACATTGTCGTTTATCTTTTTTCATAAAAAATCAATCAATACAAACAAAATTATGTTGTGTTTTAGGATAGATCTTGGTTTATGTTGCTTTTAATTATCGTTGATTTAGTTATGTATAATCTTATTAGGATTTCTAAAAATAGAAGAAAGTAATTTTTTTTTATTGTTATAATAAGAAAATTCTAACACGAATTAGTTATAGAATTTTCCCATAATATATTTTGTTACAAACAAATATTTACCTGAAAGTTTCATAAGAAATAAAAAAGAGTTTACTATTTACAATTTTTTCCCTTGTATACACAATAAATTAAAATAAGTGACACATGTTTTATATAGTTACTTTTGAATTTGTTAATACATATCCTTTATATATCATCATGCTCATTATTATTTTGATTTATCCACTAAAATTGTATATATTTAACTTTTATATGTTACTAGATAAGGGCCCGCACGATGTGCAGTTATAATTGTTGAAGAAAATAAATCTTAAACCCTAAAATTTTTTTTTTAAATATTAAAAAAAAATATTTCTTGAAGTAAATATATTAATAATTTTAGTTAAAGAAAAAAATCATATTTGTATTTACCTTCATACACTTATTTATATTTTTATATTTTAAATATATTATAACAATTATTACGATAATCTAAAGCTAAATTATACTCCACCAAAACTTTTACCAAATACTCATGAGTACAAATATTATTATTGTACATTTTCAAGAACATTTCACAACTTATTACAAAATATTTTATATGCAAAGAATTCATCAAAACAACATATAATTAATAACCACGTATAATTTTATTGTACGTTTTACCATTAAAAATATGCTCTTACACCCAAAATTATTTTATTGTTAAAGTATGCTATTTATCACCACCTTAAATGTCTTTTAAACAAATTAAACAAATTTTATGTTACTTTACTTTCATTTTGGCATAATTATAGTTCTTATAATTACTAAAATTGTTTTGTGTCATAAATTTTTTAACCATGAATTTTTTTACTTCAAATATATTTTGGATGAAGAATTGGTGAAAATTATTAACTCGAGTACAACGATTTTATGACCAACCCAATAAAAGTTTTTTATTGAGAAATTGAAAGAAATGTAATATAACATAATAAAAATAAAAATTTGAAAATTATAATCATGATGGTATATATAAGTTTTAGATAATTGAGACATACAAAATAAAAACTTCATAAACAATCCAAAACATGACATATGTTAGATCAGATTGGTGTTGTGGAGTTGGCGAAGATCAGATTTTTATTGTTGGGTGCTAGATGTCTTCGTCGAAGCCCTTCCCTGCTTCACGCAGAATTGGAGGCTCTACTTTGGGCAATAGAGTGTCTACTCGCTAATGGAGTTGTTTGTCAGCGCTTTGAGACGGACAGCGCCGAATTAGTTACGATGATTCAATCTCCTGAAGATTGACTGGCTTTCTCAAATATCTTTGACGATTTTCACCTGCTTCGGGCCACCTTTCCTCTCTTCTCCCTGTCCAAGATTCCTCGTTCATCGAATTTGAGAGCGGATTGTCTTGCTCGGTCGTCTAGATCTTTAAGGTCATCTATTTCGTTTGTAAACTCTTTCCCTCCAAGTTGGGTCACTAATTCTGGAGTACTTTTCTAATTAATATTTGGTTGACAAAAAAAAACATGACATATGTCATAATCACGTTAAAGATCGATGACCTGTTTACTCTTCAGAAATATCGCATTGTACAAAAATTACTTAGAACTATGACCTCGTCTCAAATATTCTCGAATCGTAAGTTCTCAACTTATTTTTACCCGAATCAAAAGTTCTCATATATTTCTCTATATACCTGAGTTTAAATGGTTTACGAACCAAACCCGATAAAAAACCACATAAATCCGATTTGAAACCAATTTGAAAACGATTTACCGTTCTAACTTCCCAAATTTCAAAATTGCTTTACTCTATCAAGTAGCTTTTGTTTCAATACCAGAATCATTGACGTTATCCAGAAGAGAAAACTCTAGATTTTGACCAGAAACATCAATCATCAACTAATCTTCGAAACTTATAACACTACTAACCGTAGAATCACTTTTGGAACATTCATCAGTGTCCTATCTTCGATTAATTTAGCAGGCTTTATATAGTTTGATTCCATTTCATTGCATATGATAGCTTCCATTGAAGAACCTGCATGAATTAAAGACCGCAATAGATAAGCAAAATTATATCATAAAAAAAAAAAATCAAAGATCAAATCTTTCGATATAAACATGTAAATTTATGTAGATATAATGTTATTTTCTTAATTAGCTGTCTTATTACGTTTCAAAAATAATAATTCTTTTGACATAACTTATGTTATTCTTTTTAGATTTGTTATTCCCTATTTATTGATTAATAATAATATACATGTTTAGTGATTTTTTTTGTTTCTACATGTCAAAATCTAATTAAGAAAACACGTATAATATAATTAGCGTAAAATGAAAAATAGATTAGTTCATTAAGTTTTCTTTTTGATTTAGGAATTTTTTTAGATATAATAAACATGTAAATTTTATGTAGATTTAATCTTATTATCTTAATTAGCTGTTTTGAAAACTGATAATTTTTGACACATGTCAATATCTTATCAGTATACTTAACACGTGTCATGATCCTGTTAATAACTAACTTTGAAAACCCAACTTTATATAATAAGAGACGAATATCCAAACCATAATATCATTTTGAGTCAGAGAAATATATGAATCCTTTTATAGCACATGTTAAAAGAAGATTATGATGAATTAAATAGAAACCAATTGATATCAAAGAATTTGTTGTCATGAAGATTAAAACTAAATAAAAAAACACATGAGAGTAAGTATGTCGAAGATGATATAATAAAGATTTGTAAAACCGATCGGTTATTTTGTGTCATCTTAATAATCAATATTCTAATTATAAATATATTTTTTTTTTTTGAAAAAAAATCTAATTATAAATATTTCAACCAGTTTATAGTAGAGAATCGAATTGATACTAAAAACCGAAAGTCTCGATTTGGTTGAATTCAATTCTCGATTGTTTAAAAACAGATCAAACAATCTAAATTTTGATCAACACAACCTTTTAATATTACAATGAAAATTTCAGTCAATTGACATTGACCTATAAAAAGAACTGAAGCATGATATATAAATATCAAATTCAGTAACACTATTTTATGCATGATGAAATCAGTGATTAAATAATAATAAATTATATTTAGATTTGGATTCTATAAAAATCCGTAATCAAATTTTAGTTTTTTCTTTTAAACCCTTTTTATTAATTCTCATGTCCAAACCGATTTTTTGTTTCTCCAATTTGATTTTCTCTTTCTCATCCTTTGAAAAATTTAGAATAATTACTTTATATATATATATATATATATATATATATATATTTCTTTGTTTGTATATTCTGTAATAAGATGTGACTCTAAATGTGAGCCAATGAATATTTCAAAATTTAGAAAGTCAAAAAATTTCATCATGTTTACACACTCCATAAAATCTTTTGATACATTGTACATATAAACTTTTCATAGGAATTAATTCTAACTTGGTAGTTAATAGTTATAAAATTCATATATATATATATACAGAGCCGACGCTGAACTTTCTAGGACTACAAGCCAAAAAAAACAAAACACACTAGATGCAGCTTCTAGGGTTTGAACCTAGAGTAGTGGTGCCAATGACATGACAACTAAACCATTGGCCTAAGGAAAACATTCATAGAAAATGGCCGAAATTTTCATTTTATTACGCACGGCCGCAAGCCATTGCTTGGCTTGCTTGGCCTCTTGGCCGGCTCCTCAACTCTCAGAATCAAACCATCTCCATATACCGGTAGCCAGAAGGATAGGATGAAAAGAATTTTTTTTTTAACGTCTATCTGAAAGACCACGGGCGGGCTCAGTATATATATGAGCAAAGTTATCAAAAATTATATATATATATTTAAAATGAAAATTCCTTTTAAATAAAACTCGTCAATCTTTGTACTTGATTCCTGATTTGGAGCCTCTCTAATTGTTGCAGTTTTTTTGAGATGGCGAGGTACTCAGCTGGTACGGTTGATTGTCCTGGTTCACCCAAGTCTGTGAGAATCGTTGTGGTTGGTGATAAGGGCACTGGGAAATCAAGCTTGATTGTGGCTGCAGCTACTGATGTTTTCTCTCCCAATGTCCCTCCTGTTTTGCCTGATACCAAGTTACCTGCTGAATTCTTCCCTGACAATATACCCGTCACCATTGTCGACACTTCCTCCAAGTATGTATATATAATAATCTCACTGCATTGTTTCTCTTTTGGATTAAGGTTACTTTGAAGGAAAACGATCGATGCTATTGCTAGTTTTTTAGATAAATAATGTGGCTTTTGGTGACTGCTGAGGAATTTAACCTTGTGTTTAGGCTTTTTACACTATGAATGAACCGGGAAGGATACTATTAGCTCAAAATTCTTTATTTTTCTATTGGGATAGAGCACTGTGCAAACTGTTTAGCTACTGTTTGCAGTGTTCCGAAAGAAGGGTGTAGGATATTCTTGCGTTGACAGCTTTGTTTAGGTTCTTGAAGTATCTTTTGATGTTTTTGTTCGTTATGTGTTCAGGCCAGAAGATAGGGACATGGTTGCTGAGGAGTTGAAGCGCGCTGATGCAGTTGTTTTGACATATGCCTGTGATCGACCTGAGACTCTCGACCGGTTAAGTGAATACTGGCTTCCAGAGCTTCGGCGATTAGAGGTTTGATTCTCCTCTCTCTATCTTCTGTTTGGTCATGTCAATCTTGCTGTGGTTAGAAGGTGCACAGTATCTTATCTATTGATCATATCATTGTCCTCGTGCTAGAAAGTATAAAGATTTTCTTGTGATCTTTTTGAACAGGTAAAAATTCCTATTATAGTAGCAGGGTGTAAGCTTGACTTCAGAGACGACAATAACCAGGTCAGCCTCGAACAAGTGATGTCACCTATAATGCAGCAGTTTCGGGAGATAGAGACATGTATCGAGTGTTCTGCCCTGAAGCAACTCCAGGTTTCATGGCTTCTCTATTCCTCTTGAGATGTAATATATTCTTAGTTAAAACATGGCATAAATATTAGTCTGAGGTAGTTTAGGCATGCGATTCTCTTACTAAGAAATTTTAAGGACACTAGATGTCCTAATTTTTTAACCTGAAACTGAAATGTTGTTGTGATTGGTTTGGACTTCTATCAAGCATGAATTGGAAATGCCTAGTCAGAAAACAAAAGTCCTTCAGGTCTGAACTGGAAATGCCTTCAAGCATGAATTGGAAATGCCATATCATTGTTCTCTTATATTTCAGGTCTGAACTATCATTGTGCTTTTCTGTAGGCACAAGAAGTTTTCTATTATGCACAAAAAACTGTCCTTCACCCAACAGGACCTCTATTTGATCAAGATTCCCAGGCACTGAAGCCCCGGTGTGTAAGGGCATTGAAACGTATCTTTATACTCTGTGACCATGATAGAGATGGTGCTCTTAGCGAGGCTGAATTAAATGACTTTCAGGTTCTTATGTTTCCCCTTCTTGTGTTCATGAGCTTTTGCTATTTCGTCTTGAAATTGACTTCGGTCTGTCCTTCAGATTTTTGAAAGAAGCTTAAAGAGTGTAATGTTGTTATCCCCATGACGCACCTAATAGTTTTTTTACAATAGGTCAAGTGCTTCCATGCACCATTGCAGCCTTCTGAAATTGAAGGTGTTAAGAGGGTTGTGCAAGAAAAGTTGCCAGAAGGTGTGAATGAAAGAGGACTGACAGTGACTGGCTTCCTGTTTTTACATGCACTTTTTATTGAGAAAGGGAGGCTCGAGACGACGTGGACTGTACTCAGGAAGTTTGGATATAATAATGATATAAGACTTGCTGAAGAATTGCTTCCGTCTTCATTATTCAAGCGAGCGCCCGATCAGGTAGATTTGTAGAAATAATATTTATTGCTGCTTCATTATTTATTTGTTAGTGTTTCAATAATCTGTTACTGGATGCGCTGTATATCAAATATTAAATTTGGAGCCTTATCAGTAATAAGAATTTTGGATGCCTACATTATTGCACACGGTTATCTTACAGCTCACTTCAACTTGCCTTCCTTGATATTGTGCAGCTAATGGTTGTGTTCATTGTTTTTGCAGAGTTTTGAGCTGACAAATGTAGCAATCGAATTCCTGAAGGAAATGTATGCCTTGTTTGATGACGACAAGGTAAGTCTCTTTTGTTTATTATGTCTTAGTGTTGAGTTGACAAATATAGTTTTCAGACTGAATTTGTACGTTGCAGGATAATAATCTGAGACCTCAAGAGATCGAGGACCTTTTTTCAACTGCACCTGAAAGGTACTTCTTCCACCTCCAGAAGGCAAAGAACATGTAATTTTAATTATGGTAGTCTCCATTATATTGACGTGCTATACTCAATTGTGAATGGCAGTCCTTGGAAGGAATCACCTTATGAGGATGCTGCGGAGAAAACGGCCCTCGGAGGTCTATCCTTTGACTCTTTCCTGTCAATGGTAATCAATTCTCCTCTTGTACATCCTTAATACATAAGGAAGCTTTTCTCGTGGATGCATTATACATATACTCAGCCTTTTTTTGTTTCATTTCTTTGATTTTGTTGATTGACAGACTAACATGTCACTCAATTCTCTCTCTTAGACGTAATCGTTTACGTGTCTTTATTTTTTATAACATACACAATTATCATTGGGTTATATGTGGTTTTGTGATTGTGAGTGGATTTCTTATCTAGGCCAAGTTTTGTCCATTGCACTAATTCAAATTTTATTTGTGCTAATCTTTCAATTTTATCCTTGCAGTGGTCACTGATGACACTATTAGAACCGGCTCAGAGTGTGGAAAATTTGATTTACATTGGTTTTCCGGGTGATCCATCGACTGCTATTCGTGTTACTAGGAGAAGACGTTTAGATCGCAAAAAGCAGCAATGTGAAAGAAAAGTTTTCCAGTGCTTTGTTTTTGGACCTAATAACGCTGGAAAATCTGCCTTACTAAATTGCTTTCTTGGAAGGTTTGTCATGTTAACTCGTACCACAACCTGTTGCATTTTCAAAATACACACAGAAGAGAGTACAATTCTATGTTTATAAGCATGGGGACTTCTCCATCTGATTTACAGTTATGTTTCTCTATGATCTAGGTCATATGCTGATAACCAGGGATCAACAACTGATGAGCGTTATGCAGTAAATATGGTCGATGAATCTGGGGTAAGTCAGTATATGTATGCAATTTGAATCATTACATCTGTGCGCGCATAAAATATATATGTATCGTAGTTTTGATATATTTTGTCCTTGCAAAGAAATCTTCAATGAACAAAGTACTGAACAAAAATGACAAAGTTGAGTATTATTTTGGGGACTGAGGACGGGAACTAGCTAGGTATCTATGATGCGTTTTTTTTTCTATGGGATACATGCTTTTTTTTAACTAGGGAGTTCCATACAAAACTTTACTGATGTGCTACTTCTCAAGAGATTAGAGATGTTATTTGGTTGTATATTTTTTGGCATGCTTCAAGGCTGCTTTCTTTTGAGTTTCTGTATGTACTTAACCTGATGATTGCAAATCTATGAGTGTAGGGTTCAAAGAAAACTCTTATCATGAGGGAAATTCCAGAAGATGGAGTTCAAGGGCTATTTGCATCCAAGGAATCCTTGGCTGCATGTGACATAGCTGTCTTCGTGTATGACAGGTAAATCATTTGTCGAAATATGCTTCAGTAAATGCCTTTTCATTCTCTATCTGTAGTTTGTGCTTAACAACTGAGTTCATTGTTATCTCCAGCTCGGATGAGTCGTCATGGAAAAGAGCGACGGAGTTGCTTGTTAAAGTTGCAACTTACGGTGAGGCCACTGGATATGAGGTCCCTTGCCTCATGGTTTCAGCAAAAGACGATCTTGATTCATTTCCTATTTCCATACAAGAATCCACCAGGGTAGGGTTCTTATTGATCTTCGAGTCTATGAACTGAGAATAACTTGAATACTTGCTTGCATACATACATATTTATGCACACGGATCTTCTTGCAGATGACACAAGATATGGGAATAGAGCCTCCAGTATCCATCAGCTCCAAATTGGGGGATTTCAACAACTTATTCCGCAAAATCATAACTGCGGCACAACATCCTCATTTGAGTATTCCAGAGACTGAAGCAGGAAAAAGCCGCAAACACTACAACAGGCTAATCAACCGTTCTCTTATGGCCGTCTCAAGTATGTTTTCTTTTCCCAGAGTCCTAAATCTTGACATGAATTTTCTCACAAACAAACAAAACCGTAACAAAAAAAGCTTCAGACGCATGTTTGGGTGAAGTCTAATTTCAGTCTCATGATTTGTGTAAACAGTTGGAGCTGCTGCTGTGGTCGTTGGGCTGGCTGCTTACCGTGTGTATGCCACAAGAAAGAGCGCTTCTGCGTAAGAAAGATATAGAATGAAAATTCTAATCTATTAAGGTGCAAAGACGAGAAGAAGATATTATCAAATCTCTTGTTCTGAGTTTGTTTATCATTAACTTGATCCAGAGTACTGTTTTTAGAAGTTTAATGGAAATGGGCTTTGTTTGAAGTAATTGTGGAAGAAGATCTGTAGCAACACAAATATTTAGGGACTACCCAAAAAAAAAGAGAGAACATTGCCAATAGACACATTGTGTTGATTTCTTCAATACAATAGAACTTTGTCTTGTTGTTGTGTTTAATCTTGTTCATGTTTAACCTGTTCTCCGAATTAACCCAGCAACACTTTTTAACTCTTGAAAAAACAAAACAAGAGGAAAAGAAATCGACACCCAGATGGATGTGTCCTCTTCTTCTTTCATGAGTTTAAAGGATGATCTTGGATCCAAGATTCTTCTTTCATGAGTTTAAAGGATGATCTTGGATCCAAGATTGTAGTTACATTTGCAACCAAATTTTAAAGGACCCTAGTGCTCAATATTTCCCGTTGAGAAATATTCTGTTACCAAACTTGTCACAGTTCTTGTTCGTTTTTTTCTCATTTTAGCAATCCTTCTTATACTCTTCTGTCCTACAATGGTGAGACTAGCCTTGGCCCCAATCTTGATGGTGAAAACTGAAAAGGTGGTATCCTTGCTTTAGGCAGAGAAATCAAAACGTTAGTTCCACTTCTTTTTGGTGGAGAAATCGAAGCCAATTTAGGTGGGCTCTTGATCTTGGAAGCTGGTGAAGTCGAAGACTTATATCAAAATCTTCTTGGCTGCTTATGACCGGAGACCCTGTCATTTTGAACTTGGCTGTTGCGTTGAAGAAGCCGGAATAAACAGAACAATAAAGGAGGTTTTGTGCAAACCCGAATAGCCAATACCAAACGCTATTACTATCGTTTCCCGTTTTCCTAACCTTTTCCCTGCTATTTTCTGTCAAGAGACCACCACGAACTCTTTGCAGTAGTGATGGCAAACGAACATGTATACACAGTATGGTCTGCTTGGAAAGAACAAGGGAAGAAGAAATCGATCTGAGAAGGGGCCATGCTAATCTTCTCTGTATCGTTCCAATTTTATCGGATGTCCACAAAGGGACAATCACGTACTCGACTCTAACGCTTTATAAACAAAGCTTTGTCTCTTCAGCTAAACGATGTGGGAGAAAAGTGCTGTTGTCTTTAGTTAAATGGGCCTCTTTTCTCTTCAATATTTTATGGGCCTTTTCTTATTTCGCACTCGTTCGAACTTCGAGCTATTTTCATATATTCAAGATTTTTACTCAATCAGATTCCACTTTGCTTGAACTCGTGTCTTCCGCTAGAAAACCTCTTCCACGGGTTTTTAATGTCCTCAATTTCATCGATGAAACCTGCCTTCATATTCACTTTCGTTGATGAATCTTGAAGTTTAAGACACCTGTAACCCATTGAAGTTATTACCGGAAGAGCAATATTGTTGTTGTTGATTTGGTTCTTGTAAGAAATCGAACTGTTGTTGTTTGCTTAGATCACAAAAACTTTAAAAACTCGAGAGATCCTCTGTCTCTTTCCATCTTGGATTTTGCGGTTCTTGATGATGATGATGATGATGATGATGATGATGAGCACGGTCACGGAACATATCCAGTAGCTGAAGAACAACTTCCAATTCGTTCTGGTATTAAAGCTTTCTTATGATGCCAATAGCATCCATCAACAGGATCATTGGCACGACAACCATACTGAAACATGACTGTATGCATAGCTGCGTTTTTCTCAGGAGGGGATTTGATGATCTTGGTGATGTAGCTGACTCCAAATAGCTTATGCGCGTTGAGGAAATTGGCGGTGACGGTCGTGAGGGAAATAAGGAGTACTAAAACTCAGAAGAATAAGAACACAAACAGACACAATCGTATGAATTTGAGCTTGAGAGATTAAAAACCATTGCACAAGATCTCTGTAGAGTTAACAATTTGACGATAAAAAGAAACGAAACCCTATTTTAAAGTTTTATAGACGACGACCTGAATGTTTAAAAACCAAACACTTTCACAAAGACAGTGAATAAAAAAAATCCAGAGACCTATTGTTCCCTCCGAAGCATGTCAGAGGCGGATGAAGAAGAACAAGAAGAAGGTCGTATCGCTACGAGGGATGGTCTTCTATTCTTGAACTTAAGAGGACTCCACACCACCGCCTTCTTCTGCAATGCAATTACCGTAGGATGGCTCGGCTTCCACGAGCTGCCTCCTCCTCCTCCTCCTCCTCCAAGAGGGCTCTTCATGAATCTGCTGTTTTTCATTGCATTCGGAGTCACCAGATTGTGGTCTGGAGAGAAGAGCTTAGAGTATCTCGCCTTTCTCGGGTCACCACCTCTGAATGAAAGAGGAGGGCGTGATGGTGTTGTCATTGATGACGATGATGGTTCTGGTCTAACCGTTGCAATTGAGACTCTTCTTGTAGGCAGGACGGTTTTATTGCCTGATCCAATGGCTGATGGAGGAGCGGGTCTGAATGCGATGGAGCTTCTTCTTGATTTCACTAGAGTACTCACGTCCATCAGTGATGATCTTCTGAGGCTGTTATTATTCTTATTCTCCTTGAACGTTGTATCCGAGAATCTCTTAGAAGGACCCTGAGATGGTTGTTGGGGCATGAAGTTTGTGATTCTTCTGAGTGGCATTCGCATTTTTGTAGGAGCCAAAGGCGGTTTTTTCTCTGTGATTGTGGGTAGTGTCTCTCTCATATGTTTAGATGTTGTTGATGATGATGATGCAGTTGCTAGAGCTCGTGTCTCCTGCTTGATTCTGGTCTTTCTTTCTTCTGCTAGTTGCAATTCCAAATCTCGAACCTATAACATGATTTAGTTTTTAACCGTTAGTTAGAAGAAGAAAGCACAGAACATATTGAATCCACTATTTAACGCGCACTACCTTATCTTGAAGAACTCTGCATATTTTTTCTCTAGCAGTGAGGTGTAGCTTTAGTTCCTGCACGCTGTCCTGCAGTTTCTTTGTTTCTTTGTTTTCCTCCTGTTTCAGCTTCTCGGCCTGTTTATTATTGTTATAAAGGAGACACCAAAAAGAAAAATCAGCCTAAGATATGTTAAAGCTTAAATGAACTGAAGTTGGAGAAATCACGTTACCATTTGTTTTAACTTGAGTAGTTCAGACACATCTGCCTGTTTCCGGGCAGGTCCACTTTCAATTCCCCGGACTCTACTTGCAAAGTTTAAGGAGCAAAGTGTCTCTCCTTGATCCGCAGAACTTGGGCTAATCTGGACAAACATTAATGTCTTGCAATCTCCACCTGTATAAGTCACAATGAAATAGACACACCATCCAGATGAAAAACAAGATGTCGTATGAATCATGTGCCCCAGAAAAAGGGAAAAAAAAGAGGAAAATTGGTATTTTACCCAAAGAGTTTTGCAGCATATGGGTGAGCTTTGAGTTTCTGGAGTTGCAAAAAAGGAGGGAAAAAAATGTCATGAACAATAACCAGGATATCTCATATGCAAATGCCTTGAAGAAGGGGAAGAAATGGGAAATACCTGTAAGGAATGTGGCTTGTTTTGGATGCAAGGGCAGAGATAACATCACCGAGTGCTGAAAGCGACTTATTGATAAATTGAGATTCTTTCAGCCTTTCTCCTTCAACTTCTACCTTTCCTACTCGCTCACTGCCAGCCAAGTCCACTAACCAAAGATGACTTCTGGTTCTCTGACCATTTATCAAATTCTCTCCCTTCACTGTCACTCGCAGCAAGCTGAACAAAAAGAAATCTCCTGTTGGTATAAGTATGTAACAGGTTTCGTTTCAAATGATTTTAGATTCTAAACTCTATTTTGCTTACCAATGAGATCGGCTGCTTTGCTCATTTGCAGCTGTTGAACCCACAGATCTTACACAATAACCTTTCTTGAGCAGATCCCACACTCCATCTGTATTGTAAACTTGAGCTTCGACTAATCCTGGGACTTCTTGTGTCCCTTCTGCTGATTGCTTAACCTCCAACCTTTATCCACACAACACATACCGTTATTTTTGTTTTTCTTAACAAGAAAGATAAATTGTAAGGCGGTCTATTCTACTACCAAACAAACATAATGGAAGACCTACTTTTTAGGGGGCTGGTTTGAGTTATCTACTAAGAGGTCCCTTATCTTCTCATTATAAACCTCCAACATGCTAACCGATAGCTCAAACTTCATGAGATGACTTCTGCTTTCTGAACAGCGGAATAGCTCTTCTAAGGTTCTATAGTTCACTCCTCTATTATCTGGTGTTCCCTCCATGGTAAATGTCTTGCCAGTGCCAGTTTGGCCATAGGCAAATATGCAGACATTATATCCATCCAGCACAGAAGTAACTATAGGTTTTGTCTGTGCAAAAACAGTCTCTGCAAATGAAGGTACAGTCAGATTAGATCGTTAGGTGTAGTGTACGAAGATCATAGGTTTAGACAAATAAAGTTGCAAAGGTAGTGTCTCAATTTACCTTGGCCATCTTCAGGCTTAAAGACATGGTCAAACTTAAAATGCTTCTTGGAGGAATCAGATGAAAGTATCTGGAGCTCGTTTTCCTGTGATGGATCAAACTCAGCTACAGAAGCACAGCCATTTACTGTTTCAGCTTGGTTTAGAGGTCTGCATCTACAAAAGACCCTGATATTTCCCTTGAGTTGGATCACTTCATTGTATAACCGTTTCCTCTCTGATGACTCTTTCAAGTACTGTTCTTCCAGAGTTCCAAGCTTAGTAGCTGCCATTAAAACAGGTTAACGAATATCAGGTTACAACCAAAGCAAACAAGTTTTGCTAATATTAAGACAAAGAAAGGTACTGACTCAAAAGCTGGAGAGCCTTGGAAATTTCAGGTTGTACAAAGGAACAATTCTTGATCTCTTTCATCTGGTTCGATACCAAAGCATGTTCATCCTTCAAGACCTAAGACATGATAATAAAAAAAAAGGTGAACATAAAACACTAGCAGAAGCAAAGTCATATTTCATCTTGAAACAACCTCAGGTTACTATTGCAAATTCACAAGGAACTGTCGTAATAGTGTTAATTCAAGAAGAGGAGAAAGAAAGTAGAGTACCTTAATTTTGTCACTGAAGTCGATCATCTTCTGCAAAATTGGAAGCGTTGGTCCATTGGCAGGAGAAACTACTGCATTCTCACTTTCTTCCACTGTTTCATCCAAATCAGTAATTTCAAATATCAAATCAGAGTCAACGACGCAAGTGAATCTACAAATACATACTATATAGTCTACCAAACAAAGTTTCCAGAAGATTCACGGGATATGTTAGCGACCCCCAAAAACCTAATTCTGATAATTGAAGGAGAGAGCCGATCTAATTCACAATTTCGCAATCGCAACAAAACTAAGTTCTCTACTGAAAATCACAATTCACGACGAGAAACCCCAAAGAACAAAAAAAATCAAACCCTTACCAGAATCGGAATTTTGATTGTTAACAGAAGACTCCTTCGATTCACATGACAAATCACCATCGTTGCTAATTTCTTGATGTTGATCTGGAATAAACCCTAGATGATCTGCGAAAACCATCAAAGAAAACGAATCAAACAAAAACCACAGATCAATTTATGAATCTGTAAGCATAAATCACAATTACGACTACAGAAACAGAACATAATACCTCCTTCCATGGCGGATCTGCGCTAAAGAACCCAAAGAACGAGAGAACCCTAAATTCTGAATCAAAGAGAGAGCGAGAGATAGAGAGAGAGAGAGAGAACAAGAGAATGCGAGAGAGAGAGAGAGAGAGAGATTGTGAAAGAATTAGAGAGAGAAGGAGAGTGTTGTAGGTAAAATTGGGGAGAATTTGAATTTAGATGAATAAGAGCCGTTGGATCTAAAGAAGCTTTGTAACGTCTATAATCATATTACCCAAAGAGGAGCGTGAGAGAGAACATGGATTCGGATTCAAATCCGGTTTCGGGTTACTGAAACGGATCCTAACCTTTTCTGTTAAGTTTTCAAACCTCTGGTTCAGCTTGGAGCGTTTCGGCGAAGAAAAGGATAAAAGATTTTATAAATTAAGAAACAGTCCCTAAACTTTTGGTTTCTTTATTAAAAACCCCTGAATTTGATAATTAAACATAGACAACCCTCTGTTCCAACTGTTTGAACAAATCTATTTCAATCTCATAGTATATTCGACATCAGGCTCGTTTCTGCCATGGCTTGTTCTTCAGTACCACCAAATTGTTTCCATGGCTATCTTCTCCGTAGTTGTTCGTTCTCCACCACCCAATTCCTCTCGCCTTCTCTCTCTAGCGGCTTCTCTGCTTCTCCCACTTCGAGGCTAAGAACATGTGTCAAATTCGAGAAGTTTCAGGGTGAGTCTCCTCTTGAACAAACCACGTCAGCTTCTACTTCCTCTGTTTCAAAGGAACTACCTTTAGAAGAACCTCAAGACCAACCAGAAGAAGAAGACGACGATGAGTTCAGTAATTTCGTTTTCTTTATTCGATTACACTTGATGTTCTGTGAATTGGGTTTTTCTTATCATTGTGAAGGAAGAACCACTGGCTTTGATTCAAAGTTGATCACTTTCGTCAGTTTCTGTAACAGTTTTGTGGAACATAAGGCTAAAAATGATGTCTTTTTTTTGTTTCAGCTGTTTGCCTAATGATTTGGAAGGAGCTGTTAGGCAATCAGGTGAAGCAGGTGCCGCGTTTGTGAACTCTGGAGGAACAAGAGCTATCGTAAGGACTAGTGATTAAATCTGTACTCTTTGTTGGAATTTAGAAAAGAGATTTGGTATCAGCTCTCAGATTATGACTCATCAAATCTTGCAGGTTGAGCTCTTAATTCCTCAGCTGCAGTTTTTGGATGATGAAGGTGCACAAGCTGAACTTTGGGACCTTTCGCGTGTTTTCTTGGAGACTCTCATTAAAGAAACAGGTTGTGAGGTGAGCTAACTGTTTGTGAATCCTCTTTACATGAAAACATTTGTTCGAGTCAGTCAGTAACAATAACTCCTAGTGCTTGGGATTGGTTTTGCTAGAGAGTTAAAGCCGTATTTCCAGATGCTGGAGCTGCTGCATTGCTCAAATATCGGTGGAAGGATGCAACTTTTGGATTTGCTAGGTAAGTCTGCTTCATCCTGAGAGCTTGATAGTTTTAGCTCAACACAGTCTGGGAAATGAAATAATATGCAGTCATGGTTCTTGTTGTGATGCAGCTTAAGTGACCGGAAACCAGTGGAGAAAGAAGATGAGATCATTGTCATGGTTGTTCCTGATTACCAAATGCTGGAATATGTTGAGAAAATTGCAAAAGGGCTTGCTGATGACCCGGTAACTAAATCTGTCATTCGTAATTTTGACTTTGCCAAGAACCTTTTCTTCTAACATCAAGAAGACATTTCTTTTTCAAGCCAAGGCCTCTCATTATGTGGAACCCTCGTCTTATAAGCGAGGAAGTCGGAGTTGGGTTTAACGTGAGAAAACTAAGACGCTACTTCCTAAGGTACAAGGAAAAATTCTTAATGAGACTTGACAAGGTTTTTTGACTTGAACATCATTAACTGTTCATTTCATTTTGGCGCTTGTAGTTCTTTTACTACGGTTTACTCTATGAGACCTCTGGCTGCTGGTGCTGTTTTCAGATGTTATCCTGGGTAAGACTCAGACTTGGTTTTTTCTTATCTGATTAAGTCCATGTAGATATGGTTTATCGATTACAAGCTGATCGTTTTTTTTTTTTGAATCCTTACTATTTTCTAGAAAATGGAAAGTCTTCTATGATAATAAAGACAGACCAGGCCGGTATCTACTCGCTAAAGAACTCATAGGTCGACCTGATGCCGAGGATCTTGAGGTTAATTGACTACTAGATTTGATTCCTATGATTTTATTGAGTTGACAAATTCTTACATCATGAAAAGAATTTGTTGCATATCCTAGTTACATAGCTTGTGTTACTGCCATTTCCATTGATGAAATGTTTTCTTTTTTGCAGATAATATATGGGGGCGTAGAAGAGAAATCAGATGAAGAAGGGCCATCTCTATTGAGCCAAGCCGCTGGAATTTTTTCATCCATTAACAGGTTTATGAAATCAATGTAGAGATGATAATCCTCTCCGAAGTGTTAAAACTGTTTGGAACTAGAAATGTAACAAAAGGGTATACTGTATATCTTTGTATGCTAATACATCACAATGAATATAATTCGTACTCAGCAAAGAGTTTTATGCAGAGCCTCTGTGTGTGTTTCATTAAATCTCTTTCTGATCCAGAGATAGTAGCTGACAACTTCAACAGCATAACCAGTCTAGACGTTTGCTTGAAGATACTGAGCTGTTTGATGATTATATGTTAGCCTTGAGAATATAAGTGCCTGAGTGAATCAGCTGCAAAGATTTCACTATTTCAGTGTCACACCATGGCCAGTCACAACAAAACAGTCAGGTTTGATGGGCAATGAATATATGAGTGCTTCTTTAACACCATGGATATGTTGATAAGGATCAAAAAATAATTTTGGTGAAATGGTAAAATTATCCACATAGAGAAGCGTGCCTTATTTGACGTAAGCAAATATGTGAGAAATGTACATACTCCAAAATATGTGGTTTAGGGAACTTATTATAGCCAGCCGTAGCAATCACATGATTACATACCATTTTCATCTCTCAATGTTTTTTAATTTATATATTCGTTACGTCATTTTCTTTAGTTGATCAGTTTATTTCGTATTCCTCTAAAAAAATAAAATTATCGACAAAGAAAAAATGGAATTTTCATCGCCGGCACAACGTCGTCTTGAAACCGTTCGATCTCACCTAGGTTCTTCTCCGGCTGACGACCAAACATCTCTCTTCCTCAACGCCACCGCCTCTGCTTCACCTTTCTTAAATGGTAAGCACCTGAGATCAGCTTTTTTGTTCCTATATACTAACCACTTTGAGTTCTCTGTTTCTTGAGTATGAGAGGTTTGAATTGTTTTCTCTCTATAGAGGATAGCTATAGTGTGGTGCTTCCAGAGAAGCTGGATACTGGGAAATGGAATGTCTACAGGTCCAGAAAAAAAAACACTCTTTTCTCTGTTTGGTTTTTAACAAGTGTATGTATGTGTTTGTGAAAAATTCTCTTTTTTGTTTTTGTTTTTGTTTTTGTTTTTGTCGTGCTAGATCTGCAAAGTCGCCTACGAAGCTCATTAGCAGGTTCCAGGATCATCCTGAAATCGGGACTTTACATGACAATTTTGTGTAAGTTTGAGTGGATTACTTCTTTGAGCTTGTTTAATTGGTTGGCTTGGCTTAGTTTGTGAAATTAATGCTGGATTTACGTTTTTATGGAATCAGACATGCTGTTGAAAAATATCCTGATAACAAGTATCTGGGTACACGAGTTCGGCTTGATGGAACCGTTGGAGAGTGAGTTTTAAACTGTTCTCTTGCGTTGAGATTTTTATATAACTTTTCAATTTATGTTTCTGTGATATGTTTTTTGAAGGTACACATGGATGACTTATGCAGAAACAGCTTCTGAACGACAAGCCATTGGTTCAGGACTCTTGTTTCATGGAATTAGCCATGTAAGTTTCACTCTACTTTGAAAGTGTTCATTATGAAACTTATGCAATATGAACTAGCTCAAGTAGCTCCATCAAAATTATGTATTCCAGCTGATTTTATCAGCCAGGTTCTTTTTTTTGTTTAAAGAAAAAATTTCCTCATTTAATAGGGAGCTTGCGTTGGACTCTATTTTATTAACAGACCAGAGTGGTTGATTGCGGATCATGCTTGTGCAGCATATTCATTTATCTCTGTTCCTTTATACGATACACTTGGTAACCAATCTGAATTTGATTTTATTTTATTTTTTTCTCTTTAATTTTTGGGTTTGCAAGCCTCGTCTCTTCTTAATATGATTTTATGGTTACGCAGGTCCAGATGCTGTAAAGTTTGCTGTGAATCATGCTACTCTGCAGGCTATATTTTGTGTACCACAAACCTTAAATACTGTAAGTGTCTTTTGATTTATTAATGTGCAGGCTAAAATGCAGCACTTTCAATCATGAGTTGCGTTTATTTTTTGGTTGGGAACTATGCAGTTGCTAAGCTTCCTAGCGGAAATCCCATCCATTCGTCTTATTGTGGTATGTTCTTCTCAAATGTGTAACTTCACTGTAAGTTGATATATACTGTAGTATTTTTTACTTTTACATATATCTTTTTTTGCACTGTGATAAGGTGGTGGGAGGAGCGGACGAGCATTTGCCATCACTTCCTCAAGGAACTGGAGTCAAAATTGTATCATACCAAAAGCTATTGAGTCAGGTAGTCTTCTACAAGGGGTTTTAACTAAACGTGTGGTGTTATCTTGTCACTAGCTATATGAATGGTTAATATATTATATAGCAACTGTAAATGCCTCTGTTTTTGTAATGGCTTTTGCTTGGTAGTGAAAGAGACTTCATGTTGCTACTGGTTATCTTTTAGGGTCGAAGTAGCTTACATCCATTTTACCCTCCAAAACCCGAAGACATTGCAACCATATGCTACACAAGTGGAACCACAGGAACACCAAAGGTGCGTTGTTTCCAGTTCTTCTTGTTGAATGGTGAATGAATATCACTTTAAGGCTAAATACTTAACTCTATAATTGATTTCATATGTTCTTTGTTTCGAAGGGTGCTGTGTTGACTCATGGAAACTTGATCGCAAATGTCGCTGGTTCCAGTGTGGCAATAGACTTTTTACCTTCAGATATGTGAGTTGAACCTTTCAGAAGTGACACACATACTTGCAATTATTGTAATAGAAAAGATCTTTAACTATCTTTTATCTTTAGTTACATATCATATCTTCCGTTGGCACACATATATGAACGTGCAAATCAGATTTTGGCTGTGTATGGTGGTGTTGCTATCGGTTTCTATCAGGGAGTATGTGAGCTCATGTCTTGTAACATATGAAATGAACTAACTTGTGGTACGGAATCAGACTAATGTATATACTTCTTTGGACAGGATGTCTTGAAGCTGATGAATGATTTTGCTGTGTTAAGGCCAACAGTATTCTGTAGTGTCCCTCGCTTATATAATCGAATATATGATGGGTAAAAATATCACTCTTATACTTCCCATGTAATTTTCAATTACTTATTGTGGAAATTTTCGTGGTTCTATGTGTTACTCTTAATCTCAACAGAATTACAAGTGCCGTGAAATCATCTGGGGTTATGAAAAAACGGCTTTTCGAAATTGCCTATAACTCAAAGAAGAAAGCTATCGTAAATGGTATTGTCTGCTAATAGAAACAGTTTAAAAAAGTGAACCAAAGTATACCTGTTTCAAGCTTTCTGCATTATTTTCTTTCTTTCTCATGTGTGGTTTCTTCAGGGCGTAATCCGTCTGCACTTTGGGATAAATTGGTCTTCAACAAAATTAAAGAAAAGCTTGGTGGACGTGTTCGCTTTATGGGGTCTGGTGCTTCTCCATTGTCACCTGATGTCATGGATTTCTTGAGAGTGTAAGTTTATTTTCTGGTTTCTCTGTTTGAACCATTCTTCCATGGTTCCACTCTCACTGATTTCTAAGAATCTGAAACTAAGTCAAACAGATAAAATATGGTCTTTGGTCATCATGATGAACACAGATGCTTTGGATGTTCGGTGCGTGAAGGGTATGGTATGACCGAGACTTCTTGTGTCATAAGTTCTATGGATGAAGGTGACACTTTATCTGGCCATGTCGGATCCCCTAATCCAGCGTGTGGTAAGCAATGTGCTATATCAGAATCCAAACTTGGCAAGACCTACGGATCCAATATGTATGACTGGTTTGTGTTTTGAAAATGTTTTTTTCGTCAGAGGTAAAACTTGTGGATGTTCCTGAAATGAATTACACATCGGAAGATCAACCATACCCACGTGGTGAAATCTGTGTAAGAGGGCCAATCATCTTCAAAGGCTACTACAAGGATGAAGAACAAACGTAACACATATTCCAGTTTTACTAGTGGCTCTGGTTATATGTATTAATAAGCAGACATGAGTCTTGACACATTTACTTGAGCAGGAGAGAAATTATTGATGAGGATAGCTGGCTACACACAGGAGATATCGGGTTGTGGTTACCTGGTGGTCGGCTCAAGATCATAGACAGGTTTTGTAATTAAAAACAATCTTGATATTTTTTTATTTGTTGTTAAAGAGTTGAAATGTTTCGATGTTCATGACAGGAAGAAGAACATATTTAAGTTGGCGCAAGGAGAATATATAGCACCAGAGAAGATCGAAAATGTTTATACCAAATGTAGATTTGTTTCGCAGTGTTTCATACACGGTAAGCAAAAGACTCTGCTCTCTCCACCAAACCAAACAGGCTTCTTTTTCTTCATTTGTGCTGTATCTCAACCTAGCCATAATGTGTATTGTAGGAGATAGCTTCAATTCTTCTCTAGTAGCTATTGTTTCAGTTGACCCAGATGTTATGAAAGAGTGGGCTGCATCAGAAGGCATTAAGGTACTATTTCTAACTCAGAGTGATATTACAGAGTTTCCTCTGCTTCTTTTACAGAAAATATCTCAAAGTTTTAGAATCATTTCTTATTGATTGCAGTATGAGCATCTAGGACAGCTCTGTAACGATCCAAAAGCACGAAAGGCTGTTCTTGCCGAGATGGATGGTGTTGGAAAAGAAGCTCAGGTAAAAACAAGACTTGCCTTAAATAATCTTATCTGTCACAAAAAAAAAATATCAACTCACCAATTTAATTTGTGCTAATACAGTTGAGAGGATTTGAGTTTGCAAAGGCTGTGACTTTGGTACCAGAGCCATTCACTTTAGAGAATGGACTTCTGACACCAACATTCAAGGTAACCAATAACAATGTGAAGTTGATAGCCACAATGAAAGTTGTTACTTACCTCGGAATCTCTAAAATTTATGTGTTTAAAACTTTGAAACAGATAAAGAGACCTCAAGCAAAAGCTTACTTTGCAGACGCAATATCCAAAATGTATGCGGAAATCGCAGCCTTGGACCCCATGCCTTCTAAACTGTAAAGATGCACATTTCTTAGAAGTGTTTCTTTAATTTTATTTTTGCATTACAGAGGTGATTATAGAACTGTAAAAGATGGGATTAGAGGTGGATTTGATGATGCGAAAGAAAAAACAGAATCGTGCTGTAATTTCATCTATACCGCCTTTCGTAATAAAACAAGCAGACTATGCTGCTCCACTAAATCAACCAGTGCAGGTCCGTACAGTTTGGTTTAGTTTTGATTTGGCTGAAGAGGCCTTTTTAGGTTTTCTTTTTCTCATCAGTAATATCAGAGACAATGTAATCCAAAAACATAGTTCCTCAGACAATTGAGACTCAAAACATGTTATAAGTAAGACAAAAGCATTAGGCAAAGACCAGACTCTTAAGCAGCACCCTTGCCCTTTTTCTGTGGATCTTCTTCATGTAGAAATCCAACTCTTCTTGGTACCTCATCACCTTCCTCTCAATCCTTCTTGGTGGAAGAAGCAGCATTCTTCTTCTTGCGGCCAGCCTAAGCACCAAAGCGCTGGAGATAACATTGCTTCAATAGAAGCTGCATCCATCTGAAGAACATATATATAACACTCTTGACAAGTGTTTTAGTACCGACGAAAAGCTCGGTGTTGGATGCATTGTAGACGACGTCATCAAGGATTCTGGTGTTGTGGGTAACTGCTTCACTTCCCCAAGCGTACTCTTGTTGTTGTTTGAGAGGTTGGTGTTGGCAGGGTGCCTTCCCATCTCATACTTTTGCATTTTCCTCCATTGCTTCTGCTTGCCTCCAGTGGCACGCATCTTGTCACAAGAAATACCCATTGTCGCCTATCAGGGATTCTCCAACAAAGCTGCGCCGCCCTTAAAGTTTTTATAACAAAATAAAATCCTTGAAAAGGAAAATCAATATTTAGACCGGTTTGTTCTTTACATTTTTTTTCCAGTTTCAATCCAATTAATTATCTTCAAATTTGATCATTTCCAAATCTGAAATTTTCTATTAAGCTTCATTGTAACAATTATCTAAATAATGTTTTATTGATTATGATTTTATTGGAATATTTCAAATTTTAGGTTGAATATTAACTAAAACTAGTTATTGATTTTAACCCATAATCTGACAAATGTTGAATCTAGTCTGCAACCCTGAATATACTGTCAGAGAAATGTGGGTAAAATTATCTTTAGTCTTTATTATGATATACATAAAACCATTATAAATTAATAAACACGATAAATTAATAAATTTTGTTAGTTTAATGTAAAAAATAACAAAATCTGATAATATAATAAGATAATAGTTTTTTTGAAATTCTTATGTAAAATATGGTCCCAATAATATCATAAATTAATAATCATATAAATTTTGAATTTTTTCATAGGGCTCATATCTATAAAACAATTGATATGTTGTATTTTCAAACTATAATGATACAAAATACTCTATTAACATGTCATAATATTTTTTAGAAAAGTTTTCAATTTCTTTCCAAAACCCAAAGCTGAATGTAACATAGATCTGCTAAAGACCAAAACAATATATGGAGACAAAAAAAAACTTAAGAAAAAGGGAAGATCTGAATTTTAACAGAGAAATTAAAGTATCACAATTGTTGGGCTTTTTAAGTCTAAGTCAAGTCCCATTAATATGATGTTGTCTGCTTTGGGCTGAGATGACAAAGTCCGCACAGATTTGTTATTGAGCTCATTCCCAAAAGGTATTATACTAAATAGGGTTTGACTTGAATTATATATTAGAAACTTATATAACACGTTGGTTTGTATTCAACAATAACAATCACTAATTCACACTACAAACAACTCAAGAAGCACCAAGTAGATGTTTTGAAAATCAAGACAATTTAATATTACATTTGAAGGAATTATTCTTTTAGGAGTGTCATTTTTTCTCTTTGACCAACAATCATGATAGGAAATCTTCATAACACACTACAGAAATCTACATTACCTAAAATCTAACAACATAAAAGAAATTGTTTTATTATTTGGAATATTTAAAGAAAATGCAAGATAGATTTTCTCATATCTCATAACATAAAAAATTGTTTTATTATTTGGAATATTTAAAGAGAATTTAAGATAGATTATCTCATAGTCAATTTATGAGAAAGCCAAAATAGTAATGATCAATAGATTGAATGTATTGTCATATTATTGGAAGGATTTTTAAAAAAAATCCAAGGTAGATTCTTTCTCATAGTCAAATTATAAGAATATCAAACAGTAATAGATTAAATTATGCATTTTCGGTGTATTTGGATATATACTAAAGAGATATTTTTTATATAAGAAAATAACCAGCCGTAAAAGGACGCGTGGTAATATAAATAAGCAAATAAATATACAATTATGAGTGATACATTATACATATATGACAACGTATTTACATTGGATTAATGCTCTATATAGATTTGACTAGACCATATTATTTAGTATCTTATCTGTGTCACTGCCTAAATTCAAATATACATAATGCATGTTACTTTAATTTTCATATTTTCAATATAATTATATTAAATGTTTTAGAACAATGTATACACATATGATAATTATTTTCTATTAAAATCTGTAAAAAAAAAAGAAAAAAAAAGAAGCAAATTTCTGCATCAAAAAGATGCTATAATAATAATTTTTAATGAAAAAATTGGGTAATTTTCAAATATAATCCCATGTATCCGTTACCACAAACCCTAAAAGAAACTCAGAAAAATCGAACGGTGAAGAAAATGAAAAGACACGTGTACGTATCAGACACATAACGAAAGCTTTTGATATACTTAAAAAAAATATGACGAATTATAAAAAGGGGGAAGTGTCTATTGGCTTACGAGAGTTCTCTCTCTAAGTCTGTCCTTTTTATTCAAGTTTCGCGGCAACGCCTCTCTTCACCTCTTCTCTCTATTTCATCTCAATCCTTTTTTTCTCCATCTCTCTCTCTCTCTCTCTCTCTCACCCTCTTTTAAACCTCTTCCTCTAATCGATCTCTCGAACAAGGTTTTTGTGAGCTTTTCTCTCTTCTTCTTCTCTGAGTGTATTGAGCTGTGTAATCGGTGAGTTAGATCTGTTGTTTTGATTTAGGGTTTTTTTTTTTTTAAAACAGAACTAATTGGGATTTTTTTGAACTTCACTTTATTCGATTTTTTATTGGAGAGGAGTGTTATGGTTGGGGGATTGGTTTTGGGATTCTGGTCGTCGATGCGTTTCTTTTTAAAATCGAAGTTCTTTTTTTACAAATAAAAAGGTGATTTTGGATTCGAAGTTGTGAATTTGATTGTTTTGATTTTGTTTTTGAATCTCGAAGAAACGAGAGAGTATTGGGTAATTTGAATCTGGGTTCTTCTTCTTTTTTTTTTTTTGAATTCCGATTTGGGAGATTCTTTGTTTTCTTTATTGATTGATAGTGCGATTTTTTTTTTTTTTTTTTTTTTTTTTTTTTAGAGAGAGATTTGTGAGTAAAGTGTTTGAATTTATAACTCTCTCAATCGACGTACTGATGGATGGGAATTGAAAATTTGGGGTTTTGCGAAATTTTTGTTCTTTAAATCAATTGTAACGTCGTATCTTGGTCAGATCGGGTTCGTTGGAATCAACTGGGCAGAGAAATCGGGGAATCAAGTGTTTATTATGGCGCCCAGTAGGAAGTTGAAGAGTGTGAACAAGCGCTTCATCAGTGAAGCTTCTCCAGATATCAATAATGTTGGGAGCTCCACCAAAACCAAGCAACGAGTGAGTTTTAATTTTAGAGACTCTCTTCTTCTTCTATTTCGCTCTTATCTGTCTGTATCTTTGGTTTCTTGACTATGGGGTTGTTTCTTCTCAAATTGTAGAAGAAGAAACTGACTGACAAATTGGGACCTCAGTGGACCAAAGGAGAGCTTGAGCGTTTCTATGATGCTTATCGTAAGCATGTGGGAGACTGGAAAAAGGTAAACTGTGTTCTTTTTTTTGTAAGTACTTTCTGAATCCTTTTTTGTATGACTTTTCCAAAGTCTTAAGATTACTACTTCTTTCTCTGGAAACATCTTAGGTAGCTGCTGCTGTCCGGAATAACCGGTCTGTTGAGATGGTGGAAGCTCTCTTTTCTATGAATCGGGTATGATGAGTACAAGATTGAGATGGACATTGTTTGCCTTTAGAACTACATTATGTTAAACAGTGAACTAGTTGAATACCTTATCATTCATTTGGTTTGCCTTTTCTTCCAGGCATACTTATCCTTGCCCGAGGGAACTGCGTCTGTAGCTGGCCTCATTGCAATGATGACTGATCATTACAGCGTCATGGTGAGTTGTTTATTTTATTAAACTTCATGTTATCTGACTTCCTGCTTGAAAATTCAGGTGGAAGGAAAGTTGAAGAGTTTATTAATCTACATACCCAGTATAGTCAATCACATTAAAAAAAAAAAGTTTAGTTATCTATATTTTTCATGAAAACAAAAGATGTGGCTAATTGGTTGGGTCAGATTGTCTGTTTAGTAAAGTTGTGTGGTCCAGTTTCTACATGCTTATGGTAATTTTTTGTAGGAGGGGAGCGAAAGTGAAGGAGAAGACCATGATGCTTCTGGAGTACTGAGGAAAAATCAGAAGCGCAAACGTGCTAAAGTTCAGGCTAGTGATTTTCAAGAGGAAGTTATTCCACCACATTCAATTGCATCAGCAGAAGGATGCCTCTCACACTTGAAGCATACACAAGCTTATGGTACAATCATTACTTTCCCAAATTGTGTTTTAAAAATTTATGGTTTGAAAGATGCTAAAACAAATGGTTGCTCTGCGATTTATATTGGTGAGCAAATGAACAACAAGCTGCCTTTTATTTTACTTTTAGTTCAGAGCATTTATAGCGTAAGCATGTCTCGTGGAATTCTGTGTCAGAGTAACAAATTCATGTTCAAGAACGTAAAATTTGTTACTTTTTTTTTATGCAGAAAAAAGGCAACGCGCCACTGGGAAACGTACACCTCGGGTTCTTGTAGCAATTACATGCGAGAGGAATAACAGAGAATATTCTACTCCACCAAATAAAAGAGCCAAGAAACAACTTGATGCCAATGATGATGCATCAAGAAGGGGAGGAGGCTCTCCATATAGAAGAACAGAACTCAGTGATAGCACACCACTTAGGCTTGGAAAAAGGGTACTTTTTATAGCTCTAGAAATTTAAGTTTATTGTCATTTCTTTTCAGTGTAGTCATGATCCATTGAAAACACATTTCTACTGTTTTTGCTTTTGCCAGTTACAAGCACAGGAAGCTCAATTCAAGCACCATGATAGTTCCATGTTTGAGAATAGTGTGAGAATAAGTCGAGATAAGAGACATAAAAAGGGAGCTGCTGATAGAGATATTGCATTGTTGATGGATATTGAAGGACTTGTTTCCGCGGAGGTTCCCCAGAAAGGAAAAAATGTGAGAGTTGAAGAAGCAGAAGGAAGTGATGATGATGGATTAGAAGCTCTGAAGGAATTGGCTGATGTGTCAGTTGCACTGGCTCCAACGGGTTTGATGGAATCAGGTTAGCATTGACTGTTTTTATTAATCTGGGGTTGTGCCATTAAAGATGTATATTGTGCGGGTAAAAGAAGAGACCCATTAATAAATATATGTTCACCTTTCATCTCTTTATATTTTCTACTTTATTGTGTTGGATCCAGAATCATCTGCACAGCGGGATGAAGAAAGAATAGCGAACAACGTGGATGAGCAATCTAACACTCTGGAAACCGTGTCTACAAGCCATCACAGAGAAAAAGAAAAACAAGCAGGGCCAGAAGATAGTCTCTTACATGCAATTTCAGCCGCCGATAAAAGTAAACCAAAATCTGTGCAGGAATCCGTTGATGTTGGCACTTCAAGAAGAAAACGTAAAACAAAGGTTTGAAAGACAATTTTCTCTTTGATTTTCTATTTATCTCGTCGTTGCTATGTGCATCACTTAACTATATGCAAATTACATTGAATGTCAGGTGCTAGATGCAGAAGCTTTAGAAGAGTCTATTCAGATAAAATCTCTAGATACTAAGGTATTTTGAAATCTATATATATGCAAAATCCGCGTTAATTCTTTCCTATTTGCAATTCCTGGCTTGGATTTAGCCGTACTCTGTGATCTGTGGTTGCTTGTCTACAATGTAATTGTTAGGATCCTTGAAAAATTTCTTTCGATCAAAGCTGCTAATGCTTTAGTAATTTTTGTTGATTTTTGTTTATAGCTTGTGCGTCCTCTCATGCTTTTTGTTTATTGCATTGCAGGAATCGGCTGAAGATGATAATTTGAAGACTCTGGTCAGAGCAAGACGTTCTGGTCAAGGTCCAGTGAATCAGCTGAAAACTGCAAAGACCTCGGAAGAATCTGCTTCAACTAGTGATAAGAAAATAACTGGACCGGATGCAGTAGTGACAGCTACACAAGTTTCAGGTTCGGGTCCAGTGACTTTGCCACAGAAACCTCCAAACAGGCGTAAGATGAGTTTGAAGAAAATTTTACAACAAAGAGTATCTTCTGAAACCACTCATGACAAGCCACTTAGTTGCAAAAAGTTTTCAGAATATGAATTACTAAAGGTAGAGTCTCTAACTTCATTTCTCTTACGAATCCAAAATCTGGTCTTTAATTTGCTTATTTCATTTACAGGAGAAAGTTTCGACTTGTCTGTCATATCCATTGGTACGTCGATGGTGCATATTTGAATGGTTCTACAGTGCTATTGACTATCCCTGGTTTGCAAAGATGGAGTTCACTGATTATCTAAATCATGTGGGGCTTGGTCATGTTCCAAGACTTACTCGTCTTGAATGGAGTGTCATTAAAAGGTTTACTAACTTTCCTGTGTATGTTGATGGAAATATAAAGATTTGAAAAGGTTACTCATTCTGTATTTTTCCAGTTCCCTCGGAAGACCTCGGAGATTCTCTGAGAGATTCCTACAGGACGAGCGGGATAAGCTTCAACAATATCGTGAATCTGTGAGAAAGCATTATACAGAGGTCCGTGGATGTGCTAGGGAAGTGCTTCATACAGATTTGGCCCGGCCTTTATCAGTCGGGAATAGAGTCATTGCCATCCATCCTAAGACACGGGAAATTCGTGATGGCAAGATTCTTACTGTGGATCATAACAAGTGCAACGTTCTGTTTGATGAATCGGGCGTTGAGTTAGTTATGGTAAATCACAAACTATACCAATTCGGCTGACACAACTTTACTTCTTTGTGATTCATATATAGTTTGTCCACTTTTTGTATATCTCAGATGATCTAATAAATCCCTTTTTTGACAGGACATTGACTGCATGCCTTTAAATCCGTTGGAATACATGCCAGAGGGTCTGAGGAAGCAAATCGATAAGTGCTTGTCTATAAGCAAAGAAGCACAGCCTAACAGACACTCAAACTCTGATGCATCTGTTCTGTTCTCTCCTTCTGTGCTAGAGAATGTCAACTTCTCCATGAATCCTCCTTCGAAACAGGTAAACAAAGATGGGCGTTTGACTCGTGCGTCAAAGCTTTGATCTTGGTCTTTCTTTCCATATACTTTTTGGTAAACTCTGTGCATAATTCCATAATTCTTTGCAGGATGATATCAGGAAGTCAGTTTTGTTTGATAAAGTGTTAGCAACCAACACTACTGATCAATCTGTCACAACCAATAGCCAAAAAAGAGGAACTGAAATTCAACGACCTCTGACACTGCAGCGTACTTCAGATGCGCAGGTAATGAATCTGTATGCCTTATTTGTGTAACAAAATAAGCTTTTAAGTTAATGATCTGCTATACCCGTGGAAACTGTCTTCAGATTGCTCAGTTTTAAAGTATAGACATAATTTGTCAAGTTTTGTGCCGGTTAAAGTAAATCAATATCTGGATTGCTCATTGCTAAATTAGTAACAGCTTCAGAAATTCACCTGTCATAATTCTGCTTTTCAGGAAATGGAGCCAGAAATGATTGAAATCGTCAGTGGTTCAAAGACAATAGCGCAAGCAATGGTGGATGCAGCTATGAAGGTAGTTGTAATATATATATCTAAAGAATTCAGAAACTCTAAATACAGAGAAGCCAAAGTGAAACAAAACTATCTCTTTTGTTTAAATTGTTGTCAATATATGGTTCTAGGCTGCATTGTCGGGGAAGAACAACAACAACAACGAAGAGGCAGGGAATATGGTCCAACAAGCTTTAAGCTCAATTGGCAAACATCAGCCACTAGATAACTCTATAGTGTCTTCTGGTATCAAGCATCAACAGCATACCAATGGAAGCTTGGATCATCATCCCTCAAACACAGCAGAGCCGATTAACGGTTTGGCATCACAGGACGGATCAGGAAAAAACAAAATGCAAATACCTTCAGAGCTTATCACCTCTTGTGTTGCAACTTGGCTCATGATTCAGGTAAATTGAAAGTCTAAATTTAAATCAAGAATTCAAAGCTGTTCACTTGCCTGAGATCGAAATACATGCAGTTGCGGTTTTGATATGAACTTATTTGTGTTATATCGACATGCAGATGTGCACAGAGAAGCATTACCCACCAGCGGATGTGGCACAGCTGATGGAGACAGCAGTGAGTGGCTTGCAGCCGCGGTGTCCACAGAACATGCCGATCTACAGAGAAATTCAGACTTGCATGGGATGGATCAAGACTCAAATCATGGCTCTTGTAAGAACATGAAACAGTTGTGTTCTATATAATTAACCTGACATGTGGAAGAAGAAGATGTTGATAGGTAAGCGTAGTTTTATAGTTAGTTAATAAATTTGAACAGCTCTAAAAGCTCTTGATAGTTAGTTAACCATTGATTATGTAAATTTGGATCTATTTCTTTCTCAGTTTTGTCTTCTTCTCCGTTAAATATGCTTCATGCAAATTGTTGATGTGGTTTTTTTCTTTCTCTTGGGTCAGTTGAAGATTTTTTTTTAAATATATATTTATGATCCAAGAAATAGATTTTAAAAAAAATCTCAAATATTTACTATTAGCATCCTTATTTACGTAGTAGAACAATTCCAATAGGAAATAAAATACGCAGAAATTTAATTACGTTTAACAGACAACTTTAACAAATTTGAGTTTTTAATTTTTTTGTTTGAAACGACTACTATAACTGTGAGTCAAACTTTAAAATAAATAAAACAATCATAGATTAGACCAAAAACTATAGTTTTTAATGATATATATTAGTATTGCTGTTGCCACTAGAGTAGAACCTCTATAAATTAATACTCGTTATAAATTAATAAATTATTTTGGTCATGAGTTTGGCCGATATAAAAAATGACATATTTTGATAAATTAATAAAATAATAATTTTTTGGAAATCCTATGTAAAAATATGGTCCTATCAATATTACAAATTAATAATCAAATAATATTAATATATATATCTAAAAAAACTAGTGAAATATGAATCTATTGTTGTTTGCATTATTATTGGAGCTGAAACGACCCAACCCGTTTTTTTTATATTTTTAATAATAAGAATATATAAGTAATAATAAGAATATATAAGTAATAATAATAAATAAACTACAACTAGTGGTCCCATATCCACTAGCCACCTAACCACAACCACAACCAACAGCGGAAATAAACAATACCAATAATAACCCAATATTATAACATAATGCATATCCAATAACCAATCATCAGAAAACATGAAACTAGCAATCTAGAAATGTTTCTAATGACCCAACTCTAGCAACCTAGCAATGCCAGACAAGATCCAATCGAGTCTCTAAAACATCCTCCTCTTCATTGCCTTGATTCCACGATCACACTTTGCCTTTACCTGCACCACAAACACAAATTGCAATGCATGAGTATTTTATAAACACTCAGTAAGGCAATCCTCCCATCTACTGGGCTATACACACAAGCAATATAGACATCTCTAACCATCAACCAACAATCAACAAACAACAAATAACAAACCAGGACTCTGCATCGACCGACACCACATGGGGATGCATCGACCGACACAAGGGATGCATCGACCGATGCAAGTTACACATGCATCGACCGACACTCGCACTGCATCGACTGACGCATGCTCGACATAACACGAAAACCCTAGGTTTTACGCGTCGTCCTCGCACTTGCATCGACCGATGCATCATGCCGAGCATCATGTTCCCCGAAGCTTCTCGCCGGATCTTTGTTCCTGCAACCACAAAACTCGATCCCAAGCCACAAGAAAGTTTCCTAACGTCCCAAATAACCATCTAACAAGCCTAACAACACATATACAAGCAGATCAGAGAAGCTCTAGCTTAGATAAGCCATGGTCCTGCACTTACCTTTGCCAAGACGAATCTGAACCTTAAACCAACAAGAAAACACTTCCAGGAAGCTCCTACAACGATCCCAACTACAGATCTCTACAGGAACAACTTCCAATCTCCAGAAATCACCAAGAACACTCAAGAACACTTAGGGAACTTTTCTCTCTTTCTTTTTCTCTCAAAAGCGGCCAAAACCCGACTAATGAGACAAAACTCGTGTTAAAGGTTTTCCCTAACCCAAAACGCAGCGTTTAACTTAACTCGTCCGCAGAAAACTGAACCTGCATCGACCGATGCACTATATGCATCGACCGATGCAATCCCCTAAACCGTGATTTTGGTTCGCGGATGTTACAGGAGCTCATCTCTAATCTTTTTCATCGTCGTCTTCTCAAATTGCATCCAAAAATTATGGAGAGTCCTAAATGCGATAATTGCTTCTTTACATGTAATTTGTTCTAAAATTACCGCAATATCTTCTTCGACTTCATCATTACCATAAATGATAATAGTAGCAATTTCTTTTAAACTCTAAACTTCTAACATTTATCGTTTTTACTTAAACTCTAAAATTAGTAATTACGATAGCCAAGATTATAAATTAAGAAAATTCTTTAAAATTATGAATGATAACAAAAGTAAACAAGAGAGATGGGCTGGAATACTTCATTCCCGCTCCAACCACGGATTACATATGGGACCAGGCTAGACAAGCTCAAGTCGCGGCTTGCTTCTCATACCCCTTCTTAAACCTTGCCTTCATCCTCGCCTTAGGCTTCCAAGTCTGCTCCTCAACACCATCACAATCCCAAAGGACTCTCATCAAAGGAATCTTCTTCTTTCGAAGTTCCTTGAACCTCTTCTCGAGAACCCTCACTGGTCTCGCCTCCAAAATCATGTTAGGCTGAAGATCCTCAGGAATCTTAGCTAACAACTGATCATCCTCACGAAGACACTTCCTCAACATAGAAACATGGAAAACCTTATAGAATGCACGCATAACCTCAAGTAGCTCCAGTCTATAAGCCACTGCTCCAACACGCTCAATCACTCTGAACGGACCCATATACCTCAGACTCAACTTAGTCTTAGTGAATGACCTGTTTGGACCTTGCAACATGGCCATCTTGAGATACACTCTGTCTCCTACCTGAAACTCAAGATGTCTCCTCCTCCTATCGGCATAACTCCTCTGCCGATCCTGAGCCTCCTTCATGTTCAGCTTGAGAACCCGAATCTTCTTTGAGGTCTCCTGAACAAAATCTGCCCCGTAAATGCTCCTCTCCCCCCACCTGAGTCCAGCATAACGGTGTACGACATGACCTCCCATACAAAGCCTCATAAGGAGCCATCTTAATACTTGCCTGATAACTGTTGTTGTAAGCAAACTCTACCAAGCTCAAGTGATCTGCCCAATGGCCTACCCAATCCAACGCACACATTTTCAGCAAATCCTCCAGCGTCTGGATCGTCCTCTCTAACTGTCCATCTGTCTGGGGATGATAAGTTGTACTCATATGCACCTTAGTGCCCATCTCTGCCTAAAACACTCTCCATAACATCGAAGTGAAATTGGAATCCCTATCAGACACAATGCTCGCTGGCACCCATGGAACCTGACTATCTCCTTCACATACTTCTTAGCCAAGACCGCTACTCCATCAGTCTTCTTAATGGCCAGAAAATGTGCTGACTTAGTCAACCGGTCCACAATGACCCAAATAGCATCAAACGTCCTGGAAACTGGCAAACCTACCATGAAGTCCATATAAATCATATCCCACTTCCACTCTGGAATGGGAAGACTCTTCAGTAACCCTCTTGGAACCTGATGTTCAGCCTTCACTAGCTGACACACGTCGCACCTCGCGACCCAACTAGCTACATCTTTCTTCATCCCAACCCAATGATAGTACCTCTTGAGATCACAGTACATCTTAGTCGTTCTTGAATGAATATAAAACTTGTTCCCATGAGCCTCTCTCAGGATCTCCTGCCACAACTCCTCATCCTTGGGCACACAAACCCGACCGTGCACCAAGATAGTACCATTATCTGAGACCTGATACTCTGAATCCACATCCTTTGAGGCATTCACCAGCCCCAAGTCCTTCTCCTGAGCCAACTGCACCCTGCTCAGAAGATCTGCTCTATCAACCGCCTCCAAACCCAACAGTTCCTGAGACACAACACACAAACTCAACGCACCGATCTCTCCTACCAGAGACTCCATCTCCTGCTCCTGAGCCGAAGCTACCCTCTTCCGACTCAGAGCATTTGCAACCAAGTTAGGCTTACCAGGTTGATAGGCTATCTCCAAATCATAGTCTGCCACAAGCTCCATCCACTGCCTCTACCTCAAATTCAGCTCAGGTTGAGTGAATATATACATCAGACTCTTATGATCTGTAATTACCTGTACCTTTGCACCATAAAGATAAGATCTCCAAATCTTCAGGGCAAAAACTATAGCACCCATCTCCAAGTCATGAGTAGGATAGTTGTCTTCATGCTTCCGCAATGCCGCGAAGCATAGGCAATCACCTTCCCATGCTGCATCAACACACATCCCAAACCAACTCTAGATGCATCTGTATAAACCACATAGGGTCCCTGCTCAGGGAAAGCCAAAACTGGCGCAGTAGTCAACAACTCCTTCAGGCTTGCAAAGCCTTCCTCACACTCCTGTGACCAAACAAAAGGAACATCCTTCCCTGTCAACTTAGTCATAGGACGTGTTCTGCTCGCAAACCCCTACACAAATCTCCTGTAGTAACCTGCCCATCCCAGAAAACTCCTGATCTCTGTGGCATTCTGCTGTCTAGGCCAATCTCTGATAGCCTGAATCTTCTCCGGATCTACAGAAACTCCATCTGCAGACACAATATGACCCAAAAAACTCATCTCACGCTGCCAAAAACTGCACTTGCTCAACTTAGCAAACAACTTCTGCTCCCGTAGCTTCTCCAGAACTACCCTCAAATGCACTGCATGCTCCTCAGGACTCTTAGAATAAACCAGGATATCGTCCATGAAAATGATGACAGATACATCCAGGAACTCCTGAAACACACTGTTCATCAATCTCATAAACGCTACTAGTGCGTTAGTCAACCCGAAAGGCATCACCACAAACTCATGATGCCCATACCTCGTCCTGAATGCAGTCTTCCTCACATCTGCCTCATCTATCGGTATCTGATGATAACCCGACGCCAGATCTACCTTGGAGAACCAAGTAGCACTCCTCAGCTGATCCAACAACTCATCGATCCTCGGAAGAGGGTACTTGTTCTTCACAGTGACCCGGTTCAAACCCTTGTAATCAATACACAACCGGAAACTCCCATCCTTCTTCTTGACAAACAACACCGGTGCTCCCCACGGTGATACACTAGGACGGATGAATCCCTTACTCAACAAATCCTCTAGCTGTTTCTTCAGCTCTGCCATCTCTGCTGGAGCCATTCTGTAAGGAGCCTTGGATAACGGCATCGTCCCTGGTTCCAGTTCAATCGTAAAAGGATCAGACCGAGATGGTGGTAACCCCTGCAACGACTGGAACACATCCTCAAACTCCTCTACAACCAGGATACCACTAACCGTAGACTTCCCCACTGACTTTGGCATAGATATGGTAACCAAATAAGCCTCACGGCCCTTCTCGATCATCTTCCCAGCCTGAATGGCCGAGATCATGAGACTCCCCAAAGTTGGTCTAATAGCCTGAAAAACCAACTTCCCTCATGGATGCTCAAACTCCACTCTACCCCGATAGCAATCCAAATGCACCATGTGCCGATGCAACCAATCTATCCCGAGAATCACATCATACAACTCCACTGGATTGATAAGCAAATCCGCTGGCCACGATTCCCCTATGATCTGAATATCAATTCTTCTGGCCCGTCCAATAACCCTCAGGAACTTGCCTCTCGCAACTCTGACAACTCCTGTACACTCTCCGGAATACCCTCTGATTCCCGCGCTTTCTGCACACTCCGGAGTAATGAAGCTATGAGAAGCTCCAGAATCAAACATAACTTGGGACTTAAACCCGCCCACCAACAAGGTCCCTACACAAACCTCATGTGTTGAGAACCTAACACTTTATCACGGGAAAAACATAAAATCTGAACCTACTGAAATTCACAAAGTTTAAGTACCAGAAATTATACCTGTGATCGCCCCGGCACTGGGTCCCCCAGTCTCTGCAGTTGAGTAAACCCGTGGTGCCTGCTCGATTCGTGTCACCTGCTGCCCTCTAGGCTGCACCTGCTACAACGCTGCCATTGCCACCGGCTGCAACTTGGGACACAAAGTCAGATATGCCCTGGCTCCCTGCAATGATAGCATACACGAGCCGCTGTTGTCGGAGCACTCCTCTTGGGACAGCTAGAAATCTTGTGATCCTTGCTTCCACACCTGAAGCAACTCGCACCACTCGACGTTTGCATAGCCTCCCACCTTCTCTTGGTTCCTTGCGCATGCTTACCGCCCCTGCTAGAACCATCCTGCTGCTGAGCCCTACTAGGCTGAACTGCTGGACTAACCACCACTGACTGTGCCCAGATATCCTCCTCAATCTATGTTGCAGTCTCAACCAGCTCCGCACGCGTAGCATAACTCCGCCCTCTACAGGGAAAGGTTTTACACAGACCACGCCAGTTCAAAGTATATATTAGACCGACTATAACATCAATCTTAGAGCAGTCTAAAGTTTTTTCCTCATACATTTCCCTTGACGACACTATTTGCTTACTTTGATAACCAATCATGCATTAATGACAAATTGATATGTATAAGAAGGCATGAGCAGTGTACCTTGCCATCATATTCTCTCCGTGAAAGAACTTCAGGTGCTATGTATGCTGGAGTTCCCACAGTCGATTTAGGCCTTGAATGTAGTATAGATGACTAAACAGTAGAAGTGAAATAGAAAACAGGACAAGATCATAAAAAATCAAGACGAATGAACAGATAATACTTTTGATTTGAAACAAACTAATCAGGATTGAGACAAATTGCGCAAAGAAGAAGGGAATGAATAGAGTGCAGACCTTAGAGTAACCAAAGTCACAGATTTTGAAAAGCGGAGCAGGGCTCCCGTCAAGCAATGTGTTTTCAAGCTTCAGGTCTCTATGGCATATTTGCTGTGATATATAATGGTTTTTCCGGTTTTAACCATGATATAAGTGTGCTTTTTGAGTCTTTTGATTTATTTTCTAAGATGTTTTAGATTCTTAACTGGTTTTCTAGGATTTTGGCACGGATGGAGCGAAATAGAGCAATTTGGATGATTATGGAGCATTTAACCGGAGGAAATCAATTTGGAGTCTGATTATACGAAGTTGCATTGACCGACACCACATGAGCATCGGTCGACACCCATGTTTAGTCGAGACAAGTCTTCAAATTTGGAAGTTTTACAAAGTTGCCCGAAGTTTTCCATAATTGCAGCATAAGTCCTCTGACATGTTTTAGGACATATATATAGTATTTTTAGGTTTTAGAAACCCTTAAGTTATTTTTCAGGAAGTTTTATTCTAGCAAGTTTTATTTTCTGCAACCCTGTGAGATTTTGAGAGTTTTTTGGGAGAGAGAGATCGGAACTGCTTTGAGAGAAGAATTCATAAACTCCCTCTTTACTCTTTTAATTTCAATTGCTTATTATCCAGAATTATGTTTTGTTATTCATTGAATATGTCTGAGTAGTTTGCTTGTTAGGTTTAGGGTTTTTTCACAGAGATTTTATGATTTATTAGATCTGTTTATTCAGGATTCATTATCTTTCTAGATCTTCATCATAGGTTGTTCTTCATATTAATCCTTGATTGTCCATCTAGAATTAATAACTTAGGAAAATAAATTGATATGAAAATATAATTGATTTTCCTGATAAAACCTTTTGATGAGCAAAATTACTTTCTTGCAAAGAGATTTGATTTAGTAACTTTGTGAACTTATCTAAATCTGGATTTAAAGTTGATTTTTAACCTAGAATTTACAAAGAGATTTGGATTTTCTGGTTTTAAATTTAGATAATATTTGTAGTGAGAACTGATTTATTTTATAAAATAATTTAGAGTTCTAGATCTGATTTTAATTGCTTGAATCCTATTTAATTATTGATTTAATATTTTGTAATTTCCTGAGAAATTCCCTAGACCTAGCTTTTTAATCCCTTGAATTTACAACAGTTTTATTTTAATATTTTGCATTGCTTTTCTTATTTAAATCAATTTGTTTAGCGTAATCATAAAATTCTATAATTTATTGTGTAGTCTTGAGTCCTTGTGGAATTCGACCCCTAAGTACTACAATGATCTCTTAATTTGAGAGAGTAGTTCTAGGGTTTAATTTGAGCTTATCAATTGATATGCTCAAATTAAACCTTAGAGCTACTCTCTCAAATTAAGAGATCATTGTAGTACTTAGGGGTCGAATTCCTCAGAGACTCAAGATTAAACACAATGGATTATAGAGTTTTGTTATTACGCTAAACAGATTAATTTAAAAGTGATATAACAATGCAAAGTATTGAATAAAAGCTGTTGTAAATTCAGAAGATCAAAAAGCTAGGCCTAGGGAATTTCTCAGGAAATTATAAATTATTAAATCAAGAAATAATTAGGATTCAATCAATTAAGAACAAATCTAGAACTCTAAACACCTTTGTAAAATAAACCAGTTCTTACTGCAAATATTATCTAAATTTAAAACCAGAAAATCCAAATCTCTTTGCAAAATTCTAGGTAATAAATCAGCTTTAAAAATAAGTTTAGATTGTTCACAAAATCACTAAATCAAATCTCTTTGCAAGAAGTAATTTTGTTCATCAAAAGGTTTTATCAGGAAAATCAAATATATTCTCATATCAATTTATTTTCCTAAAGTATTAATTCTAGGTGATCAATCAAGAATTAATGTGAAGAACAATCTAAAATGAAGATCTAGAAAGATAATGAATCCTAAATAAACATATCTAATAAATCATGAAATCCCTGTGAAAAACCCTAAATCTAACAAGCAAACTACTCAGACATATTCAATGAAGAACAAAACATAATTCTAAATAATAAGTAATTGAAATTAAAAGAGTAAAGAGGGAGTTTATGAATTCTTCTCTAGAAGCAGTTCAGATCTCTCTCTCCCAAAAGCTCTCAAAATCTCACAGGGTTGCAGGAAAATAAAACTTGCTAGAAAATAACTTATGGGTTTCTAAAACTTAAAAATACTATTTATATGTCCTAAAACACGTCAGAGACTTGTGTTGCAAATATGGAAAACTTTGGCTGAATTTGTGAAACTTCCAAAACTTGATTCTCTCGTTGGCTAAACATGGTGTCGATCGATGCTAAGGCAGTGTCGATCGACACTCCCTCTCTGTTCTGACTCCAAGTTCGTTTATTCGGGATTAATGCTCCAAAATGATCCAAATTGTTCCACTTTGCTCCATCCATGCTAAAATCCTAGAAAACCTGGAAAGACTCAAAAACATCCTAGAAAACAAATCAAAAGACTCTAAAAGACTCCTTATATCATGGTTAAAAACCACAAAAACCATGATATATCAGCCCTCAAAAACCTCCTGATCTTACCTTGGTGTATCGATCAGTAGCATATGGACTCTCTTCAAGCCAAGACATTCTTCATACATCTCCTTTCCTCTCCCTTTTCTCACTTCAAAGGAGTTGATTTCTCCCAATTTTTTTTTTTTTTTTTTTTTTTTTAAGCAAAGGTGTAAGCGAATACCGGGGTCATCAGTAATTTACCTACCTCTCGCTTCCAAGCTTTGTGTGATCATTTGACTCAAGAGTAGAATAATGAGGTCACAAGTAATTTACCTACCTCTCTAAACTGATCAAAATCATCTCATCTTTTATTCTCTTTCTTCTTTTTTTCTGATCTTTCTTTTTAAAGTACTGAAGGGAAGATAGAGGAAAGACATACTTTGAAAATTGCACTGTCTTGTATGGCCCGAAGAAGAAGTCTAGTCCACTGATTTCCAACCCCAAAGTAAGAGATTAAGTCCGGTTAAAATCCTGATAAAAGTTGAGACAACGTTAGATCAATCAGATATCCATTGAATAAGGGCTTTCAGGATTGTTGATAAGGCTCATAGTCTTTCTAAGCTTCAGTTCTGAGATCAAGCATAAACAAATAATCATTAGAGTGTTAGCCAAATAAGAGAAATCATTAATCAAGATCATAATTCCCAAAGACAAAAAGAAAATTTGAAAATCTGGACTCAAACTTTATGGTTTTGACTAACACAACTGAAACTCAAAAACAAAAACGTAGTTAGAAGACAATCTCCCCTAGACTTAAACAACACTGTCCCCAGTGTTATCAAGTAAGAGGAAAGCTAAAAGAAACAAAAATATATGGAAATTGTAATGAAAAGGTGAACTGATTCTCGGGTTACCCATCGGTGTCGACCGACACCATTGCAGTGTCGATCGACACCCTCGGCGAATGGTGAATTCTTGGCTGAAACTCCTTGTTAATCGTAGTTAGTTGTGTTGATGTGTTGTTGGATCAATCCTTGGATGATTATTCTGTTAAGAAACACTCAAACACAAGTTAAAAGCAACATGATAGATAGATAGTTCATAATTTCAAACAAAATTCAAGCAAAAACTGACTCAATGCAAAAAGAAAAATGACTCTAAAGGAAAAGAAAAACCTAGAAGTGGGTTGCCTCCCACTAAGCGCTTGTTTTCAGTCATTAGCTTGACTATTTTGAAGCTCAGGCGTCCGGTGGATCGGAAAGTGGCAATGAATGCTGCCGAGAGGAATGTCTCATCATCCAAGGTGGTGTATAAGCTTTAGGTGCATGAGGTCTGCGAAGGATGTGAGGAACAGGACCAGGGCAGGATTTAGGGACGGGTTTGCTTCTTTTATGTCCTGCAAAACCATTAACAGAAGAAACAAGCGCTCTACGATAATCTCGTGGCTTGGTTAACTACAAAACAGTTTTTGTACCTTTGAAAGTCTTATTGATGATTTGAGGAGGATTAGGTGCAGAAGATGTGTACCTTGGCCTTACCTAAGGAGTCTGGAGTGTGGAGGTGGAAAGCTTCTGTTTGGAAACAAGTTTCTGACTTGGAGCAACTATTTTGGACAAGTTCGGTCTCGGATGTGGAGGGGTGTCGACCGATGCCAATGGAGCATCGATCGATGCTAAGCCTGCAACTCGAGTAGCAGAAACTTTCTCAACAGAAAAAGTTTGTCCATCAATAGTAGGAGCCCTTCTCAGCTTATCCATCTGAAAGTTCATACTCAAACCTCCCACGCTCAGTGTTATGTGTCCCTTCTGCACATCTATGATGGCACCAGCTGTATCCAAGAAAGATCTTCCTAAGATGAGAGGAACATTGGGCTCTTTATCATACTTCAGAACCACAAAGTCAGTGGGAATCATGAAGTTCCCAACCTTAATTGGAATATCCTCTAAAACACCTTCAGGAATTCTTCTAGATCTATCAGCTAAGATAAGAGATAACCTAGTTGGCATGAATTCTATCATCCCAAGTTTCACAGCAATAGAATGCGGCATCAAGTTAATACTAGAGCCTAGATCACAAAGTGAGTGAGCAAACCGTTCTGCAGAGATAGTGCAATCAAGTATAAAGCTTCCAGGGTCTGGTAACTTATCAGCAGTCCTACACTGAATCATTGCACTCACTTTCTTAGAGACAACCACCTCTTGCTTCCTCTATTTCCTCCTTTGAACAGGCTGGTTTAACAGAATTGCACTAACATCTTTTGTAAGTAGTGCTCCTTCCTTAAGGCTCAAACCATTTGATACCATTCTTTTCACATACCGCTTAAGTGGTGGTGAAAGCTTTACTGCATCAATCAAAGACATCTCAATCATCACCTTGTCCATCATTGCCTTGCATCTAGCTTCCTCCATCTCCTGCTTGGACTTTCTTGGCTTAGGAAAAGAAATCTTCGGTTTGTACACCCTCTCAGTAGCTGGAACCTGAGATTTTGCAGTTTCGGGTTCTGTCTGAGAGGGGTGTCGACCGACACTCAGGAGGTGTCGATCGACACCATCATCTGAATTCGTGAGTTTGGTCGATTTCTCCCCTTGTTCTGCAGAAAAAAAATTCATCACCATTTTCATCTCTCACTGATATGGCATTGCAAGCATGTTTGGGGTTTGACTCAGTTCTTCCAGGGAGAAAACCCTCTTGCCTTTTTATGGATCCAGCTTGATAACTCTCTAATTTTCATGTTTTTAGCATCCCTTTTTGTCCATATTTTGCATTATTCATACCCTTAACTTAGCATTTTTAGGTCATTAACTGTAGGAATTCACTTTTAGGCCATTTAGGGTGTTGCATTTTTGCATTTGCATATTTTGGATGAAAACAGGTGCTTAAGAACCTAAAATAGGGAAAAACAAGGACAAACCCGAAGATGAACCCGAAGGAGCCATCGAGCTGGAAGGACGAGTCCGAACCCCAACACGATCATGGAGGATCCAAGAGCATGAAGACCAACCCGAAGATCTATCCGAGGACTAACTCGACCTCATCCTCGTGTACCCCATCGAGTAGACCCTCAAGCAGGTCTGGGAAGCTAGGTTAAAGGGGTTTCCATATATAAACTCCTCCTCTCCTTCCTCGCAAACGAGCACGCCGCAGACCCTCAAACCAGAGAGCGAGAGCTTCTGCGAGAGAACTGAGCGACTCAAACACTTTTCCCTTTTGTTTTTGATTTTATTTCATAACTCTTTATCATTTTTTTAGATTTCTATCTTGTACTCTTATCCCTCTACTTTATCGTTTAATATAATGCAATTTTCGTTTATATTTGCTTTGATGTTTCCTGCTATGATTTCCGAGTAGTGTAGTAAAGTTTCTAGGGATGGGATAGATGATTTTGTGTTCTTGATCGGTTAGGATGTTTTAGTTGATTGTATATGTTTAATAGATTTCCTTCTAGATTGGTGTTCTTAATGCTGTCAACAAACCGAGAGGGTGAGATTAATCTAAGGTGTTTTACCACCGAGAGGTATAGATGAGATGCTTGAATCAACCAATGCTAGAGGTTTACTCACTTAGCCTAAGAGATTAGATGAGTAACAGGTTTACTGACAATAATGAATCGGATCTTAATGCCTGCTTGGTCATGTTTCTCCAACGAGAGTTGGGTAAGAGAGTGACCAAGATTGATTGTTTCGATCACGAGAGTGTTTTAACAAGATTTTAGAGATTCATTGTCTAGGAAATATTTGATTGAGGCATGTAAGACATATGTACTGGTTAGGAATACTTAGGATTCGATTACCCATCCTTAGATGCTTTCGTATTTTAATTTCTTGCATTTTTATTCATCACTCGATCCCTTACCCGAACAGGTACACGATCACCTGCTTTGAGTAACCCCTCGAGTTGTTCATACTTTCTTTGCTTACTCGATCACCCCACCTGATCTTGTACTCGAATGCTTGCATCGAGTGCTTAGGTCGTGTGGTTCCTTGTTTATATTCTTTTCTTTTATTATTTTAGGATTGTTAGACAAAACCCCATTATTGCTTGGCTTGATTTGCATTGTTCTGATTGCATCCTTCCTGCTAGCATAAACAACCATTTGGATTGATAACCCTTTGTACTACAACTGCATAGGGAATTGACACCCTGGGTGAAAAACCTGTTATCACAGCTGTTTGTGCAACCTGACTTTCTAGCTTCTTGACATGAATGTTCAATGCTTCAAACTTCCCATTAAGTTCAGTGCAGACATTGTCAAGCTTCCCATTGAAAGTTACTGTCATTTGCTCCTTACCTTGCAAAAGCTGCTCAAGCATAGCTTCCATCTTACAACTTTCAGCTGTTTTTGGAGGAGGAGACTGATATGAATTGATGCCATAAGTCCTTGTGTAGTTGCTCCCTTGAAAGTTCCTACGCTGACTGTTTCCACTGTAAGGTCTGCTACCTTGCTGATTTCCAAACCGCTGTCCCTGATTCCCATAGACATAGTTCACATCCTCTTCCTCATGATTTCCTTGATCAGGTTCTGGCTCATATGTCTCAACTTCGGCAGCAAAGTGAACAGATTTCTTACCAACCAAAAGGTTGTGAACTGAATCAAGCTTAGCACTTACTGAAGCAAGTTGATTTGCATCAAATCCTCCATGTAGTCTCTTTCTTTCAGCATCAGCTCTCTTAGTACTGTTACTAGAGGCTAGGTTCTCAATCAAGTTCTCAGCTTCATCTGGGTATCTTGTCTTGAAGTTACCATGGCTTGCAGCATCCAAAGCTAACTGATATTCCCAGTCAATTCCTCTGAAAAAGATACTCAGCAGTTGCACTCTTGAAAAACCATGGTGCGGACAGTCCCTCTGATATGCCTTGAATCTCACCCAAGCCGACTTGAAAGCTTCATCTGGTCTTTGTTTGAAGGAGGACAGCTTGACTCTCAGCTCATCTGACATTGCATCATCATAAAAATAATTGAGGAAAGCCACCTTGATTTGTTGCCAAGATGTCAAAGACCCAGCGGGAAACTACTTCAACCATTGAGATGCCTCTCCTGCAAGTGAATATGGGAAGAGCTTGCAGTAAATGTAGTCTTCAGTCACACCATTGGCCTTGATGCTGGTCACCAGATCTTCAAAGTGATGAATATGGTCCAAAGGTTTCTCATGGGGCAGGTTAGAGAAAGTTCTTTGCCCAACTAGCTGGAAGTAAGCAGGCTTAAGCTCAAAATCATTCCTGGGGAATGGAGGAGGAACAATTGCAGAACGGTTCTCATACATCAAATCAGCCCGGTTGAAGTCTGTAATAGTTCTGATTAAGTCCCGGTTGTGCTCCTGTCTTCGAACCATATTGTTTACGTGGTTTGCAGCTCCACGTTTGTCTGCTGGAAGGGGGTGTCGATCGACACCCAGTTGGTGTCGACCGACACCACATGGGGATGCATCGACCGACACAAGGGATGGATCGATCGATGCACTCGCACTGCATCGACCGACGCATGCTCGACATAACACGAAAACCCTAGGTTTTATGCGTCGTCCTCGCACTTGCATAGACCGACGCACAAAATGCATCGACCGATGCATCATGCCGAGCATCGTGTTCCCCGAAGCTTCTCGCCGGATCTTTGTTCCTGCAACCACAAAACTCGATCCCAAGCCACAAGAAAGCTTCCTAACGTCCCAAATAATCATCTAAAGAGCCTAACAACACATAAACAAGCAGATCAGAGAAGCTCTAGCTTAGATAAGCCATGGTCCTGCACTTATCTTTGCCAAGACAAATCTGAACCTTAAACCAACAAGAAAACACTTCCAGGAAGCTCCTACAACGATCCCAACTACAGATCTCTACAGGAACAGCTTCCAATCTCCAGAAATCACCAAGAACACTCAAGAACACTTAGGGAACATTTCTCTCTTTCTTTTTCTCTCAAAAGCGGCCAAAACCCGACTAATGAGACAAAACTCGTGTTAAGGGTTTTCCCTAACCCAAAACGCAGCGTTTAACTTAACTCGTCCGCAGAAAACTGAACCTGCATCGACCGATGCACTATATGCATTGACCGATGCAATCCCCTAAACCAGGGTTTCAGTTCGCGGATGTTACAAGAGCTCATCTCTAATCTTTTTCATCATCGTCTTCTCAAATCGCATCCAAAAATTATGGAGAATCCTAAATGCGATAATTGCTTCTTTACATGTAATTTGTTCTAAAATTACCGCAATATCTTCTTCGACTTTATCATTACCATGAATGATAATAGTAGCAATTTCTTCTAAACTCTAAACTTCTAACATTTATCATTTTTACTTAAACTCTAAAATTAGCAATTACGATAGCCAAGATTATAAATTAAGAAAATTCTTTAAAATTATGAATGATAACAAAAGTATCATATTTTATAATATAATTTTTTTTAAATTATGAATATTAAAAATATCTTCATAAATTAATAAATATTTATTTATCGATAAATTAATAGTTATTAATTTGAACGATAAATTACCATGAATTATTAATTTATCGATAAATTAAAATCTCTATAAATTAATAATAATTCATGGTCCTGATCTTATTAATTTATAGAGGTTTTACTGTAAATTATTTGCACGAGGATTTATATTCTAATACATACGCGTTCAAATTAAATAAAAAAGAGAAAAATTGGAGATAAAAGGATGTTTTTTTTAAAAGTAAATTTTTATTTTGTTACTAGGTTTTCACCCGCGGTACACCGTGGGACTAAATTATAAATTAATGTATTTTTAATAATATTTTTAATTTAATTAGTTTTCAAATTCCCAATTAATTAAATTTTATCTAATTAATTTATAATTTGGTTTGGAATATTTTTTCTTCTTCTTACGTTTTATACAGTTTATAACCTAATTACATTAAATTTATTATTAGATAGAATATAAAATTTTAAAACACTTGGTTTTATTTTCTATAATTAAACAGAGGTATATGCATATATGGTATGTTAGTGTATATTTTTATGTGTATACAATTTTTTTTTTAGAATATTAATAATGTGTTGTAGTATGTGTAATATTTTGTAGTTCATATACTAAATAATTTATAAGTTAATTTTCCAAACTATGACTACAAATCTATAGTATATGAAATAAACTAATAGTTTTAGTGTTGGTTCTATAGTCCAAACCCGCCATGCTAGGCGGATTACGCAACATGTTCAAAGATTTTTAATCCCCAAAAACTCATCATACAAAACCCGTGAAAGTAAAATATAGTATGTGAGGCTAAAAGTCACTTTTTATCAAATCAGTTTTTTAAATTTTTAAAGAACAATATCTCTTCACTCACCTCCTTATAAAAAAGGAAATAAAATCCGTATATATTTACAATTATGTTTGTTATCTTTTAAAACAATTAGTTTCTATAAAAAAATCAAATATAAATACAGTTAATTTGTTTATTAAATTAATTATTTAATATTAATGGCATGACAGTAAATAAGTGCTAACTTGAGGATTTATTTTATAAATGTCTCAAAAAATGTATATATAGATTTTTAGAAACAAGATTTGATGATTGTCAGTAATTTACTACTGCAATTCATTTCGACCATAACACTATTGCTAGATGGAAAAAAACATTCGAGAAGACTATAAAAAAATTCAGAATTCAACCAAAATATCAAAAAACACAACTCGAAACAAAAATTAAGAGAAGTTGAAACTCTTATCATTGAGCATGGAAGTATTGTAACTGAAAGTAAACTGATGGTAAAATTAAATATGTTATCATGATACAGTCAACTCACACATCACGATATTTCACAACATTATCTATAAGAAAACATTTCAGGTTAGCTTTATTATACAAAACATAAATAATAACAAAATAAGTAATGCAATGAAATAGGTTAAACAAAAAAAAAAATAAAAAAAAATTATAGATCACTTATTCTTCCAGGTCGTTGAGGTGGATGACATTTAGGTTATTCTTAACCATGAGGTCCCGGATACCTATTAGTAAGTTGTGGGCAGATCAATCCTTATACAAAGAAAAGATGGTAAAATTAAATATGTTATCATGATACAGTTATTTCAATTAAAAGGGAACTGTATTATTTCATAGAGAAAAGCATTATTACCGGCACTTCATCTCCACCAAATGCCACACCGAACAAGACGGTCGGTCAATTCAGCAATTTCCAAAGCGTCCTCAGTGTTCTCATTCACCCCTTTTCCAGTTGGAATCAGCTGCTTAATAGAACCTCGGCAATAGGGACACGGGAAGTCCATTTTCTCCAACTTATGAGACACCCATTGAAAAATACAATCTCCTGAAAATGTTACATGTATAACTATTAAAAAAAAAAAAAAAAAAAAGTGGAAAATAGTGAAACAAGCAAAACAACAATAACTAAAAAGAAATTTGTCAATCATGCCATGAACAATGACAATTTTTCTCACAAATGTCATTTCCGATTTTCTCTTTTCTTGCCTGCCACAAATGGTTTGTGATTATACTCTTATGCCCTCCTTCCTCCAACAACCAAAACTCTGCATTTTAATGGTGTGAAAAATAAAAGAAATACGAGATATAGGAAGAGGTGACATAAAGTGATCAGAACAGTTAATTGTTCATTAGGTAATGCAACTCTTCTCATTTCCATAACTCTCGCTCTCTCTCTTCTCATAATTCCGCCTCTCTCTTTCTCTCTTTTCATAATTCTGAGTCCTTCGACTGTATCGACCTTTCATCTTCTGATTTCCACCGCTGCAACAGTCCATCTTCTGATAGCCGTCATCTTTGAGGTTGAAGAAACCATTTGATTGACAGTCTGGACGTGATGAATTTCTTTATCCACAAACTTCTACGGCCAAATCCTCCGGCTTTGCCTCCACCCGCGGCGACAGCCCAACTGATCTGGTAGACAAGGACGAACAACCCAAGTTGGTCCACTGATTTTTATGGACTTACACGTTTGAGGTAGACCAGTTAGATTTTGTTCGATTTAGGTAGTTTACTAACATAGATTTTGTCCCCCCTGCAGGTCATCTGAGGCGGAGGACCATATCTAACATCAGAGGTACTCGTCCACCATTTATTTTCCCTACTGTTAACGCATACCAAATGTGTTTACATCTAACAACACAACATGTCCATCATACAAGTCGTCTCCTCTGATGGACCACATCCAAAATGCGAGGTTCTTGTCCACTCGTCAATGAGTTCTTTTTTCTGTCTATTGTCGATTGTCTTTTTTGTGATTGCTAACAAAACCAAGTTCCAGACCATGTATTTGTGATTGCTAAAGAACTTGTTAATTGTTCCGCACATGTCTGACGAAGAAGGAGTGACTGCTGATGTTGTGCCTCCTAACGTTGACCAACAATTCAAACATTTAAGGTTTATGTCCGTCTTCATTTTGTCCTCCAATCGTTTTTTAGGGATCATATCCAATTGCTCTGGTACTAAACACATCTCAACTACGCCCCCTTGCAGGTTTGATGTAGGATCCAATTCTAGAAATGTTGTCCTCCCAGTGGACCAAATCCAAATACAAAGGTATATATGTCCACCATATTACCTTGTGTTTTCCTTTGTTTACAGGATCACATATGGTTGGCTCATCTGAATCAACAACCAACATTTCTTCATGTTGCGGGTCTCATAACGAAGCAGGTCCTTCTGGGATGGCTGATCATTTGGTGGACCAGATTCAATTTTCAGGGTAAATATCTATCTTTTATGGTGGACAATAGTTACAAGACTATTGCATTTGTAGAGTTTCCTTGTCTATTTCGTGGTGTAGTCGTTGTGGACAACATACTGACCTCTCTTAATCGCAGGCCGAATGACGATGTAGACACTCGGTCTGATTTCCCGCCGATGGATGACAGCGAACTACCTAGGTATATGTCCATCTTCAAGTTGACATTTTGTCTACTTGCTATTTCCATTTGATATACTTGTCATTGTGGACATCATACACACTTATCCCTTTTGCAGGTCAGATCAAGGACGGGTCCTGCAGGAAGCAACTCAAGATATTGACGCTTCATTACTCCCACGTAGGCTATTCCCTACCAACCGGTATCCTGCTAGAGGCCGCATCAACTCATACTCAAAGTCATAGTATCTGCTGGACATCGTTGAAGTTTTCGAGGGCACTGCAGAGTTTGAGTGGCTGAAAGCATCTTGCTTTGGTCATCTCTTTAAACTACCGGACCGCAAAAGCTCCCTCTCTGGTAAACTTGTCCACCAGCTTATGGACCATAGCCTCGCTTCCATTAATTTATGTCCAATCGCCATTAATATTAGCTTTTGTTTAAATTCCCCGCCTAAGCTTTTCCCTTCTCTTTCCTCTATTAAGCCAAGGGTAAACTCAACTTTAATCACCTCCCCCAAAATCCAAAAAATGGCATTTCTCACAAACAAAAAAAAATGGTACTTTTGACAAGTTTTTGAACAAAAATGGCACTTTTAGCCAAATTCCTATAACTAAATGTAAAACCTAAAGATTTATCAAATCAACTAGCAGATTCCTTAATGAAAAACTCTTTAGCCAAAAAAAACCCTTGATTTCCTCGGTATAACATTCTCTCTAGCCAGCTGGGCTCAATCAAATCTACACTTTTCTATCCTAAATCCTTATGAAGAAAAAATCTGGGAAGCACACAGAAGAAAAGAGTTTAGGAGCTCTATCAACAAGAATAAACGATGAAATCACCGGGATCAACTTTATCGTGAAATAATGAGATGCGTGCTAGATCTACAGACTTGTATGACAGATCTCTATGTGCGATGATTAACATAGAGATGAAAGGATAGTGAAGAGACGACACAAGAGATTTGTTAACGGGGTTCGGATAACCTACATCCCCGGGACCAAGTCCAGAATCATTCACTAGAATTAGAATGCAAAAGTCACATTTGCCAATGGTATCTAGCACACACTTGTGCCTACCACTCTAATCTACATGAACTAAAGGAACCACCACTCTTTGTCTTTTCCGACGAGTATGAACCTCTACAAAAACCATCAGCAGATTCTCTATCTTCTTGGTGGGACAACACCACACACAACATGTGTGCTTCTCTCAATTTTAGGTCTAGGGTGCGTAAACTGCTTCTTGTTACCACCTCTTCCTTTTATACTTCTAGGACTGACAAACGTTGATGATCTGCAACCTGTAAATATCATATTCTTGTTTCTTTTGGCACATTCGTTTCAAACAACTTCAAACTCGGTCAACACACAAATCAATCTCTCCCTTGTTGACTGAGTTGAAGGACTCTAGCTCTCCCTTAATCATAACCCATCAAGTTCCTGATTTTGACCTGATCACATCTTCAGTGAATATCAAACGCCTCCAAGTGTTGCCTGCAACCACGACATAGCATAGCAACAACAACAACTAGCATATGGGAGTAAATCAGAGAGTCTCCCTTTATAGCTCAGTTTGATATTCCACTTCATACAATGAAACAAACTCATCATCATCAAACCTTGGATTTTGAATGTACGCCATCTTCTGCATTTATCAAACACCTTCAAGTTGTGACAGCAACAATGACACAAGCATAGCAGACCCAACAACTAGCAAATGGGAGTAAGTACAAGAAGTCTCCCTTTTAAGCGCAGTTTGATACCCAAGCAATCAATGGCACTAACTCATCCTGCAAGGCAGCCATAAAAGCTCCCTCTGCTTGAGTGCATAACTAAGGTAAAAAGTAACATATCAAGAGCATAGTCCAATAAAGAACTCATTATGCAAAATAATGATCCTCCTCTTGCTTTGATGTTAAGAGTCTGCTCAGACTTGCCTGAACACTGCAGAAACTTCACACATACCAAAATCATAAAACCATAACACGATATCAGCCATCAAACCATTGACAATGATTACTTGGTTACAATGACACATATGAGAGTAGTTCAGAACTAGTTAACCCATCTTCAGAAATGTACCGCTGTCGCCAATAGGATCAGGATCAAAGCCTGCCGTACGCACATGACAGCTAATTTCTGAAGACGAAACACAAACTAGTTCTGAGCCGAGAACACTTCCTTGAGAACACAACTGTGAGAACACTTCTTTGAGAACACAACTCTGAGAACATCTTAAAATCCTTTTTGAACCTGATGACTCTTAACTCAATCATAACCTCATTAGCACTAGCAAGCATGGTGCTTCATTTCAAATCGCAGCCTTTGAACAATGGGAAGCAAAAATGATCAGAAGCAATAACATGATCATCAAAATAATACCTTTGTAGTCGCAGCGGAAACTTAGCATATAATCTCTCGAAGAATTGATGATTTGTTAAACGTAGCACTGACTGAATAGCCTCAGCTTCTGCAGACTTACTTGCTCAAGTAGCCTTGATTTAAAGCTGTTTCCATTTTTGCAGATATAGCCTTCAGAATGCCCTCCTTTAAATTCAGAAGTCGTTCTTACTAAGATAGACATGCTCCTTCCATCAATCACTTACAATACATACCACAACTATGATTTCCTTAGACTCCACCTTGAGATAACCTTTACACAACATCCTTTGATCCCAACATTGAACCAGTGAATAAGATAGACGATTGCAACTTCTGTAGCAGTTGTTGTTTCAGTATTTGGAACATCCTTCTTCAACACACAAAAGAAGAACCTCATAAACAATCCTCAGATTTAAAAACTAGAGCAGCAACAATTTCTTGAATTTCAAAAGCGATGTCCCAACTTTCACTGACAAGACACTTCAGCTTCCTGGGTTACAACATAATCGGTTTTACTCAACTCAGAGTATTCTACCTCAGATTGATCCCAAACAACATCTCCTTGCAGATGTCACTTACGCTAACCTTGCAGAACTGAACCGGAGTTACACAACTCTGAGTATTCTACCTCAGATTGATCCCGACCATCTTATACTACTAGTGAAAGTGAATCCTTCTTTTAAACTTTAATAATTGAGCGCTCTTATTCTTCTCTTCTAACACCCAGAGGTCTTCTTGAATATTCTTTGAGGTAGTGACATATAGGTGAATGTCTGCCTTGAACACTTCAAACTTTGGTGCAAGATATTCACCTTCAGATTAGATGATTTTCCACACTTCTTCACAAACAACTTCGTCTTACTCACTGATGGAACTTAATACTTTGATTGTGATTACCAAACCTAGGAAGATTAAGAACTTCTGTTTCTTTTTCCAACCATGAGGTCTTACACTGAGCTTCTTCTCCTCCATTGATGCAGAGCCTGTCTTGATGCAGAGCCTAGACGAAAAAACAAAACAGCCCAGAAAATTCCAAAATGTTGTGGGATGATCAAGGACAACAATATGAAACCACATGAGAAAGCATATCACAATTTGGATTTACAGATTGAAAGTTAAGACCAAATTCCCAAAGCATATCCAAAATGTTAAACACCAGCGAACATCTAACTTTGGGAACAGTTTCCCATCAAATGACACCAAATCAGAAAGAGACCTTTATATCGCTGAAAAGATCTTGCTTTCAAGATTCTAAGACATCTTTCAATGCATAGATCTAAGGCCTATAGCAAAGTCAAACTCAGAGGCAAAGCCAGACAAGAAACCAGCTTCATGAAACTGCAACTCCATCAAACTCATAACTTATTCTTCATATCTCCTACTTTTATCACTATGAGTTAGCTTTTCTCTCCCATGTTGATTATGTGTTTCAACCAAGAACTGTTCGACAAGAAACACACAATCAACAGAATAGAGACCTTGACTCTTTGTAGACTTCAAAGACCTTGATGTATCTTTCATAAAAACTTGTTAATCATCCTTGATACACGACATCGACGAGGCAGCAATTCAACCCAGAAAATTTTGTAACTTAGTAGTAAGATCAACATCAGAGATAGAGAGCCATAGGTGAAAGCAGATCATGGTTTGGGTTTATGGTTTGGAAGTTATGACCAAATCCCCAAAACATATCGAGAAAGATAACTCTGCAAACAGCCAACTTTAAAAGCAGATTCTAAAAATATCACACAGAACCAGAAAAAGATCTTTATGTCCTTAAGAAGATCTCATTTCCAAGTTTGAGAACATCTGTCAGCACTAGAAACCAAGATCCTGTCTTTTGATCTCAACTAATCAATATGACCTCAAGTCTTCTTCTTTAGCTAGAAGCTTCTTTAATAGGCTGAGACAAACCTCTACAACACAACTCATGCAATTCAACCACTCCCTGATCACTTCATCACCATATTGTTTCTATCTTCATCAGATGGTAACACTCCACATGCTTCCTCAAGAATACATAAAAGCTCAAACTGAACCCAAACATGTGGTTGACGTCGAACTTCACAGACACCTGCAGCTTTGACATATCTTCACCATTTTCTGTAATGGGCTTAGATATAATACCACACTAGGTCGACTTCATCTTCTTCAGAGCATCTTTCAAACCCAAAAACCAAGCTCAAAAGTCCAAACTTCTGATCTTATAGCCATATTGAATCAGCTCTGAATTCTCTTTCTTTCTAGACCTTGAAGCTTAATTCAAAGAGGATCGTGTTTTCTTCACAAAGATAATTCAAACCCACTCAAATTAGAAGACCAGATTCGTTGATCAAAGCAGAAAAGAATGTTACTGAACATCCTGTCTGAGCTACTCTGGCCAGCACCAGTACACCATTGTCTTCTCTCAGAGAGCAATCTTTATACAAATTTATATCACCTACTTGTTGAGATTGCTCACACAACGAATGAGTAACACAGACAAAATAAATTATCCAATTGGCCCTGAGCACTGTGAGACTCGGAAATAGAGACACTTTTTCCATCATGGATTTGTTTGTTAATAGACCTGCAGCTCTTTCAAGTTGAGACGGAAAAGAAATGATTGACCACATGTCCATCGACAGATAATGGGCTTTGATAGGCCGAAGAGACCTCACCAGAAATCATTTAAAAGGTCCACTCCACTTTTTATTTTCTCACTCTTTTCCGATAAAAACATTGAAGAAGAAAAAGAGAACACACCTGTTGACTTTTGTTCCATCATTTCTTCTTCTTTGAGAAGCCAGCTGGTCACGCATACTTGTCCACTTGATATTATTTTAATAATAATTTTTGCTCATGAAATTTTTGCTTTTCTTCCAACACGGGACAAACATACACGTTTCCTCTTAGCTTCAACATTTAGGATCTAGAGATCAACTTTTTCTCTTCAACCTTCAGAAAAACTCAGATCTTCAGAAAACCCAGTTCATCAGAACTCCAGATCTTCAGAAAACCTAGATCTTCAGAAAACCCAGATCTTCAGAAACCCAGATCTTCAGAACCCCATATTTGCTTAACAAACTTCCTTTTAATCCGCTCATGTTATAAGAACTACAACCACTTGACAATAATTCACCAAGAGAGATGTTCCACCACATAACTTGAGCATTCTGACTTCCATTAAAAGTTTCAACAGAACATGCTTCTACAATTGATGCTAAAGACCAAAGACAGACAAACTACCAGCAGAACAAACACATTCCAGCGAGTTTGAAAACAGATCCACCGTCGTCATCTTTCTCTCTTTCTCTTTGTTCTTCATTTTCATCAACCTGAAAAGAACCCATCACTTGATTTTCTCCAAATAAGAAAATAGCTCATCTTCCTCATCTAGACACATCTCAGGATCTAACCTGTTAGAGATATTAACCTCAGATCGGTTTCCTGCTCTGCTACCAATTGAAATAATGAGATGCGTGTTAGATCTACAGACTTGTATGACAGATCTCTATGTGCGATGATTAACAGAGAGATGAAAGGATAGTGAAGAGAAGACACAAGAGATTTGTTAACGGGGTTCGGATAACCTACATCCCCGGGACCAAGTCCAGAATCATTCACTAGAATTAGAACGCAAAAGTCACATTTGCCAATGGTATCTAGCACACACTTGTGCCTACCACTCTAATCTACATGAACTAAAGGAACCACCACTCTTTGTCTTTTCCGACGAGTGTGAACCTCTACAAAAACCACCAGCAGATTCTCTATCTTCTTGGTGGGACAACACCACACACAACATGTGTGCTTCTCTCAATTTTAGGTATAGGGTGCGTAAACTGCTTCTTGTTACCACCTCTTCCTTTTATACTTCTTAGAGTTCGCCACAAACCCTAGGTTCCACAAGCTTCTTCCTCTTTTCTTCTGGGTAAAAGCTTGTTCTCTTTTTGTCAACTTGACCCATACTTTTGTTCCTGTCACACCTAACACAAACATGCTTTTCTGACACAGTCGTTCCACTATTTGCTGCAACTTGACGCTTTTCCGCTTTGTTGCACTACACAACCTCTTCACGAGGTTTACCTTGTTTCCAGCTCTGTTGCACTACACAGCCACTACAAGTTGTATGCTCTATTTTCAGCTATGTTGCACTTCAAGTATACTCAACTGCTAAAACCTATTTTTGCTCTGTTGTGCTTTTCAGGTTTACGCAGCTGCTAATGAAAGACTTGTTCTCATGAGCTTAAAGCATGACTGGTTGAGCTCTCACTTCTTGGATCTTCTCGATAAGACTCCAAGGTTCAGCATGTCACTTCATTCCATTTGACTTTATATTGAGCTGTCTTGGCTGAGTTAGTATTCTTTGATTCTCTTCATGAGGAATCATTGCGTCTGTGTTTGTAGCTGATTACACATGCTCCATCTTGTTCACTGCTTCTATGTCTGAACATGTGTTTGTATCCGACTTGTTCACTACATGAATCTGTGTCTATACTCTTGGTTGTATCAGATTTACTCATTGCTTCTTGATCATCTCTCTTGTGTTGTATAACCAGTAACAACACCAATATATCTTCATATCGTTCTCCCGTATGCTTTCTTTAAAAATCCCACAGACTCTACATCTACGCCCAAATAACCACAAAATCAAAATCGGTTGCAAGTTATGAAACAAATTGAGTCATTCTTTTCTCAGAAAAATCACAACTTTTTCATTGAAACTTGGTGCCAAGTTTACGAGAATCCGGCAAACTCTCCAAAAATTTCCCTATAAACATTTTTTTTGAACCTTTGTTTAAAAAATCAAAATCGGCAAGAGATGGTATGAACGTATTACACTTACCACAAAAGTAATTGATTACGGTTTGTCTTCACTTCCACACAAATTTCATCTCTGCATATCGAACAGATCGATCGTCCTTACCCTCATTTACATCCGCCATGACAAATGATTTTGTAGTGTGACTAGTGAGTGAGTTATTTACAGAAAGATATATGTGCGTACAAGTCGTCGTCACTCGACTCGCTTCCTCTCATTGTTTGTCATCTTGTGCTTTTAATATTTTAATTTCTTTCTTTTTATTACACGTGGAGCTTGGCTCAATTTTGCTTTAAACCAAAAAAAATTATGATGATTTCAAAAAATTAAAATTAAAACCCTAACAAATTATAGTGCTCATTCGATTAATGTTGTTAAAATTTATAGTGCTCATTCAGATAGTTGAACTGACAAATCTTAGGCTAAGGAATTGAAAACAACTTATGATTAGTGCTTATGATTAAAAATTTGAGAATTTCTCAAATCAACGGTTGTTATATTGGTGCTTATGATCGAACAAATTTTCCATGAATCGCAAGTTATTAGATATTTCAAAAAGTTTCTTATAAATCAGTTCTGATTGCTTTTAATATTATAGAGTAACTAGATAAAGCCTGCGTTATTACGCGGGTAAAAATTAAAAAAAATATATTAAAAATAATTAAATAGTAATATACATGTTTTTAGATTTTATCTTGTAACATTTTAATATTAAATATGAACCTCTTATATTTCATTCTAATACACTCTCATTTCCATTATATAAGAGTTTTAAGGCTTTTTTGGTCTATTTTATAATTTTCTCAAATTTATATATATATACAATATTTTGTTAATATAATAATTTATGACAATTTGAATTATGCAGTATATTTTCATATTGGTTGAAGTTTTACTGTTTATTAATCATTGTGCTTTTACCCAAAAACTCTTATCGGACAGGGAGTACTATTTCAATATCTATATCATCATAATAAACCATATTTTAAGTGTAATTACACATTTCATCTCAATGCATAGAACTGGGGCTGTTATTGGAGAGATTATTTCTAAATCCATATGGAATTGTACAATTCTAAAAATCAAAACACATGGATTTTGAAATAACATGTTTTATCCTTGGATTTGAATCCTTCTATTTTACACTTTCAAATCCATTCAAATCCACTTAAAACATAATGTGGATTTTGAAATCCAAAAACAAATCATTAAATGAATAACATGGGATTTTAACAAGTATTTGTAAATCATAGAACCAATAACACATAATTTTGATAAGTATTTTAAAATCAATGATTGAATAACACATGCTTTTTGTTTGGATTTCCAAATCCATTAAAATCATAGAACCAATAACCCCAAATATTTTATATCAAACACAATTTATACATCATATCTTATTATATAAAGTTTGGTTCTCAAAGTTAGTAACTCACCAGATCGTGACATGTGTGAGTTTTAACAACCAGAGATTAAAGTTAAAAACTCACCAGATCGTGACACATGTCAGTTTTATCGATTAAATATTCAAGTGAGTAACTCATCAGATCCTGACACGTATCAGTTTTAACGATCAGAAATCACATATCAAAGTTAGTAACTCATCAGATCTTAACACGTGTCAATTTTAACGATCAGAAATCATAGCTTTCAAGCTTGGTAAAACGATGCATTATATTAAAAAAACTTTGTTAATCCTAAAAGGAAAAGGAACATCCCTCTATATAAGCAAATAGATGATGACATATTTTTCACCAAACAAAATAATTTCGACTGGCTTTGTTTTTCTTGGTGAAATTTTATTCTTTGTTTTTTATTGACCTTTTGTTTGACACATCATCGTTCTTGAACAAGTCTTGAAGGCAATTTGTTTGTTTTCTAATCGAAACAACTATGTATAAAGATTCCTAGATATTACCACATATTTTTGTCGTCGTTTCTTTGAATTTTGTTTCGTTTCTCAATTTCAGAATGCATACTACACAATCTTTGACTTTGAAGTGTTAACAAAGTTTCTTATGCATAATAACTAAGGTTTTTGAGATTACCAAATTACTCACGATATTATTATTATTTCTATTAATTTGCAGGACAAGTAGCATAAAAAAAAAAGAAGAATACACAAATGCAAGATACCAACAGAGATTATATAACACTAGATCAACTAAACATAAAGCATTCTTATCGTACGTCTTACAAGAAAGTGGGAAGCAATAAATTTTTAAAAAAACAATGAGCTCATTGGAATAAAATTTCTCACAAAAAAAAATGTAAATACTCACTTTTATATAACACATAGATCGTCTCATATTATTCATCTAACAAAATAATTTATTCAAAAATATTGCTTTCAACTTTTTTCTATTGGTCAAACTTTTTTAATGGGAAGACAAATTTTCCTTATTTTTTAAAACCAAAATATACTCCTACTTTCTACTTTTTCAGTTTGGAATAGATAAGATTAATATATTGACCCAAAAAAATGAAATATTAATATATGCATCTTCTTTTTCTAATACTGTATTTTAAAATTTATTATAGTAGTTTTAGATTATTTTATTTAATTCATATTTTCATCTTTGAATTACTTGAGATTCATATATTACCGTGCTTAGAATTTTCTATTATGTCAAATTAGTTTTCTTCTAAATTATCAACCTTGATTGGTTGGTCATAGACCTTTTTTTTTTGTGCAAACATAATTGTTACCATTAGTTCAATCTCAAAAGGAGATAAAGAGGAGAATGTCATCGACCTAATGGTTGGATAAAAATCAAACAAAAGCCTATAATAAACATAGATAGATTGGAAAAACATAAATCGTTGTTGATAGATTCATAGGAGCTTGGAGATAGATGCTACATCATGATGTGTCAAAGAAACTTCCATGAAATACATTGAGATATATAACATTAGTTACTATCAAAAGATTTTGTGACGTTGTAAAAAGGCATTTAGTTTCATTGGTTACTAGAGCAAGCCACTTTGAGATAGCTAAACGACGTGAACATGTTCTCTCCACAAAGGAGGAGGACAGAGCCGAGGTTCTCTCTATGGTGGAGGAGGTTGGACGCAAGGTTATTTCCCCAAGGGAGGAAGGTGAGGGAGGTTAGACGCAAGATTATCTCCCCAAGGGAGGAAGACGGAGCAAAGGTTCTCTCCATGGTGCAGGAGGTTGGACGCAAGGTTTTCTCCATAAGAGAGGAGGGCAGAACCGAGGTTATCTCATAGTTAGTTATACACTATTGTAATGTAATTTATTTTTCATTCAAAAAAATTTGAGCCAACAATTTTAGTGATTAAAGAAACTATGCAAAAGTGAAAGTAAAGATACATATAATAGTTGGCTTAATTTATTCATATAGACATTTTCTAGGTAGTGATAAATAATATATTTGTAACATACAATATACCTAGGTATAAAAAATACACTTTAAATAGTAATATACATAAAAGATTTGTATATGGATATAAATCATTGTATTATAGACAAAAAAAATTATAAATAATGTACAATAAATTTTCATATATTTTTATTAAATTAAAATTTATTTACAAAATATACACCCGCACAATGGACATGTCCTTATCTAGTCAAATATATATCTTAGTAAGAATTGAAAATACAAATAAAAATTAACAAAATATAATTCGCAAAAAAATTGAATCAACATTATTTAAGATATATTTGTTATCTCATAAGTACTAATTTTACCTAATGTATTAATCAATTTTAAATGAGTGAAATTGATAAAATAAAAACATATATAAAGGTATAGAGACATTCTCATCAAATAACTGAAGATTAATTCCTATAAATTATAATTTATTTTGAATTATCTTATGTTTTGACATATGCATTACAAAATACATTTGTTGAAATTATAAAATCAAACATTAAAAAATTACTAATATTCTTAACTGATTTTTTTTAAATGATACATAATAATATTTAAAATAAATATATTCTAAAATAAATTTCATCGTTAGACATACAGTTTAATAATCACATTTAACTATCTATTTCATCGTAAAACCATAATTCACTTCTTCCTGGATTAGAGTTAAAAATTTAATAACAGAAATAATATGAGCATTATATAAAATTATATATATATTGGTTAGTATTTTAGATTTTAATAATAAAAATAAGCAGTAAAAAAAATCAGTTAACATCCCCAAAAATATCCTAAATATTATTCTTCTATATGTCATAATTTCATAAGTAATACTTTTGTCAATTTTCATCAATTAACAAAAAATTCAATCCTACAAACTCATTTTTTCTATTTTTGTTTTTAGGTTTCTCATATTACTACATGCATTAAAATCTTTAAAATAAAACATGTAAAACTATACTAATACACATCTTGTATTGATTTTTTTTTAAAGTTCATTCTTCTTTCCAGGTTTTGTGTACTTACTTACAGTAAAAATTAATATTACAACTATAAATATAATTTATATCCTACTAAAATTATGTTAGATAACTTATGTTATTCTTTTTAACTTTGTTATTCATTGTTTATTAATTAATGTACATGCTTAATAAATTAAGTTTTTGCAAACATGTCAAATTTTATTGAGAACACACATATAATATAATTAGCATACAATGAAAAATATATTGATTTTGTTAGTTTTCTTTTTTATTTAGAAAAATAAATTTTTTCAAATATAAACATGTAAAATTTTGTAAAGATATAATAAGCATACAATGAAAAATATATTTATTTTGCGAGTTTTTATTTTATTTAGAAAAATAAATTTTTTCAAATATAAACATGTGAAATTTTGTAAACATAATTAGCTTTCCTACATATTTGAAACATCTAATCAATATATTTGACACATGTCACGATCTTTTTAATGAGTAATTTTGACATCACACTTTATATAAAAAAATCATGGTGATTTCAAAAAATGAAAATTAAAGCCCTGACAAATTATAGTGCTCATTCGATTGATATTGTTGTTAAAATTTATAGTGTTGTTCGGATAGTTGAACTGACAAATCTTAGGTTAGGGAATTGAAAACAACTTATGTGAGTCAAACTTGGAATAAAATCATGGATTAGACCAAAAACTATAGTTTAATTATTCACATTAGTTTTGCCGCTATACTGTATCACAATTTTATTTAGAGTCTACAATAATACACATATATTAGATTATGACCCGCGGTATACTGCGAGACAATTTTTTTTTGAATTTTTTTTAATGTACTATATAAATACTAATTTTGCTAATATACTCTTTTGTTAATTTTAATGATTTAGTATATAATTCGTGGTATACCACACAACATTTTAAAAAAAAAATACAATTTGAATTAAATTAGTTTGATTCGACATATTTTATATTGGTGTTGTTAAAATAGTAAAATAAAGATTTAACCTATATTGAAGTATCATATTAATGATATTTTATTTTTTAGTATTATCAATTCAATCATGTAATATCATATAACCCGTCATGTAATATAACTCGTTTGTGTTATTTTGAAAATTTAATATGTTTAAATATTCATAATTTTAAACTTTTTATTAAGTTTAGATATATCAGTTATAAATTATAAACTTCTTAAAAAATTATAATTTACTATATACGGTAAATTTACGATATAAGTATGTTGAACACACAATTTTTATATTAATTGAGTAATATATGTTCGTTTAAAAAAAAATCAAATCACAATATATGCAGGATAAATATACATTTTTATCAACTTTATGTATTATATGATGATTCACTATATTTAAATTTTAAAATAAAATAAAAAATGATAGGAGAATATTTTTTTTGATATAGAATAAATCTTCTAAATATCTATATTAATTATAGAATATTATATATATAGATATTTAAAATATTTTAATTCTGTTTGGTTATAAAGATAATAAAGAGAATTAACTAAACTTGTTTGGATATGAAAATAAATATTAATCGACATTAAATGTAAAAACTTTTCAAAACTGATTTTTATAAGCAAAAACTGGTGCAAAAATACTAGTATAGATATATATGCCTTCAAATTAAAGACTCCTAAAAGCCCCAAAATAAAGGCTTTAAACCCTTCACACACACAGTCACACACACACAAGTGTAACATTTTGAAAAATTCATCTAAATTTAAAATCAAAATTAAATTAGGGTATCACTTAAGGGATTAGGGTTATTGCTTTGGAGCAACGATGTTTTGTACTGCTAAGTAGTTTAGCCCGAAGATTCTTCTCCGAGCGAAGCACACACAAGCAGCGAATACAAATCTGTAATTAGGCATTATCTGGCTTCCCTTATCTGGTGGCTATACCGTCGCGTCTCGGAAGAAGAACGCATATAGTACATTGAGGCGGTCCTCCCACTGAATCCCTCATCCCTTTGTTTGTTTATTCGCCTCCTTGTTCGAATTCGAAATTCCCAAAGGTTAAGACTTTTCTGAATCCTCCTTCCTTCAAACGATCTCTTTATCCTCCTGATTAGTTGTGTTCTGTAGCATTCTTCTCTTTGTTAGTGATTTGATTCCAAACTTGTAATTTTGTAAAGACCACGACTTTAGAATAACTTCAACTTAAAAAATCAAATTCAGCGTCTTTTCAGTACATCTTGATCGTGCGTGTTCTCTGTTGAATGTTGTTTACCCTGTCTACGTTTCGACCTCTAAAAAATCTCTCTTTCCTTTATTGTAGATTGTTTTCCAGAAAGATAATTGCGATCAACAGCGTGTGGATTTGATCCCAAAGAAGTACTTTTTTTTTTTTCTTCACTTGGCAATTGTTGGAACTCGTTGGGGAGCATTCAGTAAGAATGGCGGATTTCCAGACATCAACACAACGAGCCAAGTGGATCTTTACTCCCCAGAAACTGGTAATCTGCTTTATTTTTCCATTCTCCTTCTTCTGATCACTTTTGGTTTAAGAGAAGCAATTACGATATCATTTGTTTTAACCAGTTTCTGAGGGTCTTTAGAATTTTATCTTCATCTTTAAGGTTTTCTTTGCTTTGATTGCATCCTATAGATTACCTTTGTCTGTGTGTTTTTTGTTTTGCTTGGGCTAATGTGAAGCTAAATGCAAGTGAAACTGTTCGTTGTTCATTGTTCAACAGATTATTTCTTTTGTTTTTCCGTCTTTTTTGACGCAAGAGAGTCTGATTATTCGAGCATTAGAGGTTTAGAGCGAGCATTTTGAACTCTTGTTACTTTATGCGTGCTCTTGTTATTATCTTTACTTCTTGTGTAGATATGGTATTGCAACTAAGCTGTGATGTTATAATTGTAGGCGGAGAGGTATAAAGCTGCTAACCAGAGGGCAGTGCAAATGCTGGATAAGGTGTGCTGATTTTGTGTTGATATTGAAATTTTTTTGTCTCTATTCATGTTAGATTTTTAACTTTATTTTCATTCTTAGTGTGGAACAACCCGAGTTGAAGTAGATGCCAGTGGATCACTAACATATCCTAAAGATAAAGTTGATGCAGGAGATCAAGGTTAACTTTTTTTCTTCTTATGCATGCTTTGTTCAATATCTTCATACGTATCATTATAGCTTTGTTAGTCTAAGTTTTAAGTATGTTTTGTTTTGCTTCTTTACTCTCAGCTGATAAGAAGCTTAAGCCTATGAACGTTGATGAAGAACGGTTCATGAGAGCATATTATGAGGCAAAGGTCCAAGAAGTGTGCAGTGCCTTTAAATTTCCTCACAAGATTCAGGTGCATTACTCCTCTTTGAGATACAAGTTTATATGAAGTTAAAAATAAAATACTTCTCTCTGTATTCATGTTTTTCTTTCTAATATTTTGTAGGCAACAGCCCTTCAATACTTTAAAAGATTTTATCTGCAATGGTCTGTTATGCAACATCATCCAAAAGAAATAATGTATACTTCTTCTAAATCCTTAAAATGGTCAAATGCTTTTACTTTTTTCTAAGATAATAGTTTGAAACTTTTATTTATCAAATTATGTTAAGCATTTTGAATCTATGACAGGTTAACCTGTGTGTATGCCTCTTGTAAAATAGAGGAGAATCATGTATCTGCTGAGGAAATAGGAAAGGGGATTAATCAAGATCACCTCATAATTCTCAAGTATGAGATGGCTGTTCTTCAGGCATGATATGAATCAATTAATCTGTTTCAACTTCCCTCTGTTTATTTATCCTTGTTCTTTCACTATTCTTCTGTTCATATTAGATTAACTTTATGTGCAGAGTTTGGAATTTGATCTGATTGTTTATGCACCGTATCGTGCAATCGAAGGTTTTGTCAACAACATGGAGGTAAATCAGCCTGTCTAAATTTTTGTAGCTTTTCTTATGTCATCACGAAACTCTGATTGAGTTGACTGGAAATTATGTTGTTGCAAGCAAAATTCTGAATGTTATCTTCAACGAAAGAAGTTGGTGAACCATAATAGGAAATTGAAGCTTTTTAATACTTTCATTCGGTGTGTGCAATTTTTCATTCTTGTTACACTTCATGTTGTTTCAAAAAGTGACATCATCCTATCATCTTCTAGGAATTTCTTCAAGTTAGAGATGATGAAATCCAAAAATTGAAGGTATAGTCTCTTCATATCCCCTTAACCTTTACTAAGTTCTTTTAACATGTGTAACTGAAGTTGGGATCATAACTGCAAGTCGTTTTACTTACGGGCCTTACTAAAGTTTCATTTTCTCATACTGGCATAACGTTTCAAGTACTCTGCAGAGTTTGCTCGAAGCTGCGACAGCAGTAGCTGATAAAGTTATCCTCACAGATGCTCCACTCCTCTTTCCTCCTGGCCAGGTGGCATGATACTTTCTTTTGTCTCCCTTGCTTTCTTTTTTTTTTGAATCAGATTGAAGATACATAATAAATTAATAACTCATCAAAGAATCTAGTTGAACTCATGGTTTGGCATATTTCAGTAACGCTCAAATATGCTACTCAAGACGTGATGGTTTTTTGTTTTCTCTTTTACAGATATATAGGTGAAAACTGCGTTGATTAATATTTATAATTTAGTAGTTTAGCTTATCTTAAAAGACTTACCATGTACCTTCTTTCAGCAGTTATGTTTCTTTTGGCGTATATGTAACAATACAAGTATCACAAAGTGTTGAATTATTTCTCAATTGTTAGATGTGTGTCCTTGCAGTTGGCGTTGGCGTCTTTAAGTATTGCAAATGGGGCTCTTCGAGTGATCGACTTTGATAGGTTATTTCTCTTCTTCTATATCCATCTCGATGATATTTAATCTCCTGGCCCGTAAACAAACCATTTGGCTTAAGAGAACCTGCGATGATATTCAATAGGTTGGATTTTCAACTAAATTGCATTTGGTGCAGGTACCTAGAGAACATTGTTTCTCAGCGAAACTCTGAGCACACGACTTCAGAGCTTACAAAGTTACTTGATGACATTGAATATTTGGTATGCACTAACTTTCAAATTTTCACAGAACAATGAAACGTGCATATCTCTTTCTTCTTCTTTTTTTGACACAATGAAACTACCATATCTGAAAGGCAGATTAATTATATACTCTCTCTTTTTTTCAGGTAAAGAACTACAACTGCCCAACTGACAAGGACATGAAGCATATTAACCGGAAGCTAAAATCTTGCCTAGGACATGGTTCCTCACATGAAGAGTACATCAACCTTTCTACTTTTGAATCTTTAAACCACTTTACATATTTCATAGTTGCAATTGACGCTTTTCTCTATTCAATTTCCTCAGGAGTAGTAAGAAACGGGAGAAGAGGTCAAAGCACAAGTCACACAGGAGCTCCAGTGCTACACCAAACGAGGCACCCATAGGTTAAATTCCTCCTTCTGCCATTTGCAATTTTCCCTTGGCACGTTGTTTAGTTTTAATCTTATTGAATGAGAAAATCCTCTCCCCATGTTGTTGTTCTTACTAGTATATTTGAACAGATCTGAATAATCTCATGTTGGAAGTTTATGTCAACCCAAAAAGTCTGTTTATTCTGAAGATGTCTATGAAACCTTTAAACCCAATTCAAAGCTACCATTTAAGTTTTAAGTTTCGGGAGTACACAACAATCTTCCCAATGGTTTGTTAGATACACAGATCACTGTGAATTGAAAACTTGATGTAATTTTTTATCAGTCATTCTGGTTGTAAGATAAAAAATGAATAGTTGGTTGCAAACCTCATTCTGGTTCGATAATTGGAGTGAGTTGGGACACAGTTACATACAAGGGGTGCTTATTAGGTGAAAGAGGGTTCATTAACCTCTACAGCCAGCCACAGTGGGCGATGTTATCGCGCATCTCACAGGCGCAAAAGACATATATGTGTTGAATCAAATAGAAGAAGAGATAGATAGAGAGGCGCATGCATGTTCTGTTCCTGACGTAGCATTATGGAGATATGATGAAGGTAAGTTTAAGCCGACAAGTTTGCTACATATTTGCATGCCTCAAGCCTAATGATCATAACAATTTCTTCTAAGCTAATAAATTAATTACTTCTGTCTTTTGTACATAAACGATTAATTCCTTTGTATTTATATTTGTTGTAAAATAAAAAAAATTGGATCTTTATTGGAGTTTTGGAGGCATGCAAAATAGTAGCAACATGTCCTTGGTGTTCTTTTCTTTGATGGATGGTGCCGCTAATAATATAAACAAAGACGCTAAATTAATACTATTGTTTTGAAACTGTTTTCTTCCTCCTTATTTTTTTTTTGTTTGTTTGTTTTGGCTTCTTTCCTCAAATCTCCTCCGCTCAACGGAACAAAATGGCTCACATGGTGAGAGCGAGCTCTGGCCTTTCTTACCCGGAGAGATTCTACGTCGCCGCATCGTTCGTCGGCCTCGTCGACGGATCTCAATCTTCGTCTTCGGTGAAACAACTCACCTCCAAATTCTCCAACGATACCGCTTTGCTTCTCTACGCGTTGCACCAGCAGGTCCGTCAATTCCAATTCCAAATAAGAGATCCGGCCCGGTGATATAAACCAATTTTGCTACAAAATATATAAGAAATTAAATGTTGGTACTAGCTATCTCGGTAGATTAGAGACGATGCTAACATTGATATGGAAACATTACAAGTGCTGGCAGCTGTAACTTGGGAGATGATCCCACAATGTCATGTAATTTGTTGTTGGCATGCATGATGGCATCCATTGTTTCTTAGTGAAGAAGATATATGAGAATTTATTTTGATAAAAGTTTCGTCTTTACTCGGTCATTTACCATCATCCTTTGTGAAAAAAAAATGATTTACTCATTTTGATTCTGAAATTTTTGCCTTGACATTTAATTAAACAGGCTACTCTAGGACCTTGCAGTATTCCAAAACCTAGTGCGTGGAATCCTGTAGAGCTAAGCAAATGGAAAAGGTTAGTTTCCCTTTTTTTTTTTTTTGTCTCTGTCAAACAATAACTCTGCTATCTTGAGTACAAGGATTAAAATGAATTTAGGGCTACAGAAACAAGTATTGTACATGTAAGATGTTAGAGAGTATGTAGAAATGTGGTACTTGCATGTATTTCCATCCAAGGGGAATAAATGAAACAGCTACCTTGATTTTAGCATGCATGCAAATTGCTGGTGAGACATCACAGGGAAACTCATATCTTAGAGAATGCTATTTTGCAAAGACAGATCTACATTGCAGACTTCGTTTCCTTTAGGATATCTTCTATGGAAAAGTGAGCACAGAACGTGGTCCTTGTAAACTTTCTAAAGAGAAGTACTTGTTTGCTAGTTGGCAGGGGCTTGGAACCATGCCCTCCATTGAGGCAATGCGTCTCTTTGTGAAAATCTTAGAGGTAACCAACAGAGGGTTTTATGCTCATTTCTCTTTTAACTTGTTGATCATAGGCTAATTTCTTCCTATTTCTCACATGTAAAAAGGAAGAAGATCCTGGTTGGTATCCAATGGCATCTAACTCTGTTTCAGAGCCTGTCGTAGATTTCCAAATCAATGTGAGTTTTGGATCCCCAAATTAAGCACTTTCATCACCTTCACATAGGATCTAATTTCAGTTTTTGTATGAATTGCTACCAAGATACCAATATCTGAATTGTTTGATCTTTGTATATAACACCATTCTATGACTCGGTTTAGGCTTGTCTTTCCTTTTGCTAAAGATAGGTATCTTGCTCATTTACTAAATTGATTCTCTGTCCGCAGAGCACAAAGGCTGAGCCTAGTTTTGAGAGTGGAACTTCATTTGGTCAGACGAAGACCATTTCTACCGAGGATGGGCGCTTGACGGAAACCCAAGATAAAGATATTGTTTTGGAAGACCCAAATACTGTTTCAGTGTATAATCAGTGGATTGCACCACCAACATCAGGTCACCCACCAAAAGCTCGGTATGAGATAATATTTGATTTCACTCTGTCGTGTGACATGAAAGAAAACGATCTTTCCGTGTTTCTTCTCTCTTTTCAAATCCTTGTTTATTATACTCGTTGCAGCATGGAGTAGCGGTTATACAAGAGAGGATGTATATATATGGTAGAAACCACAACGGGCGCTATCTAGGTGATCTTCATGTAAGCAACTTATAGCGTTCTTTGACAGCAGTAACTGGTCTAAAAGAAGTAATTGGTTTCAGTTTTACCTACCTTCGAGTACCCTTCTCCCATTATTTCTGTGACACGTCTGCTGACATTTTGGAAGCATGTCTTCTGTGAATGGTGTTTGATATACAGGTTCTAGATTTAAAAATCTGGACTTGGTCCAGAGTTGAAACCAAGGTTGTGACTGAATCACAGGAAACTTCATCTCCAGCAAAACTAACTCACTGTGCTGGTCATTCTTTGGTTAGTACTTTGACTTATATTTGGTTTCGGTCTTATCCCTTCTTTCGTTTTCTAGCCTTGAAATATCATGGGCAGGTTTGAGGAAATGTACAGTAATCTCCTGCCTCCTTGTGAAATCCTCATGCTGGCCTTCTTTGTTTGTTATAGATTCCATTGGAAAACAAGCTATTGTCTGTCGGTGGTCATATGAAGGATCCCTCAGAATCCATGATAGGCAAAAGTTAAAACACTTTTGAATGGTTAAGTTGTTATTCCGTGGAGCATACCAGTTCTTGTATATCAGTTTTTCTTCTGTTTTCTCATCACAGTGAAGGTATTTGATCTGCAAAGCTGTTCATGGTCAATCTTAAAGACATACGGGAAGCCACCGGTAAAAACTTTTCTTCTCCCAATTTGTCTAATCCTTATATCAGAAATATTCCAATTTAGTAAGTAAAAGCTTTTGAACATCTGGAAGAAAAAACTGAAAAGTTGCTCTCTTATGCCCTTCGTCATATATTCATGTGTTAAGTTGCATTCTGAACCCAATTTGTTGATCTGCTTTCTAATATTGGAAATTGAGCATGTAGTTTAGCTGCTTAAATTTATACTACTTTTGGCACTCTCTCTCGCAAGAAGATTTCGCGTGGAGGTCAGTCAGCAACCCTTGTGGGAAAAAGCTTGGTGATATTTGGGGGCCAGGATGCAAAGAAATTGCTTCTGAACGATCTGCATATACTTCATCTAGATACCATGACCTGGGATGAGATAGATGTCTTGTAAGATCTCATGACGTTTCTGTATTATATTTTCACTTTTGAATAAGTCAGGCCCGTTTGAAGACTAGATTAAATTATAAATTTATAACGTGAAACAACTTGCAGGGGTTCTCCTCCAACTCCAAGGTCTGATCATGCTGCTGCAGTGCACACTGAGCGTTACCTTCTAATCTTTGGTGGAGGATCACAAGCAGCTTGTTTTGATGATCTGCACGTCCTTGATCTGCAAACCGTATGGCAAGCTTCTTTTGTTTTTAGTGACGTTCTTTGTCAGCTTTTTGACAGATTCTGTTCCATTTTATAGATGGAGTGGTCAAAACATACACAACAAGGTGAAGCACCAACTCCACGTGCTGGACACGCTGGTGTGACAATTGGGGAAAATTGGTATATTGCTGGTGGTGGAGATAACAAAAGCGGTATGTTTCTACACTTTTCCTTCGAAAACTCTTTCTCACTTTTCCTTCGAAAACTCTTTCTCTTCCCTGCGTTTTGATCTCTGCATGTGTTGCTCTTTATGTTACATACTGGAACTTTTCCTGGGGAAAAGCTTGATAGTTGCTTCGTTTTTTTTTTTTGTACAGTGTGATTAATTGTGATACTTCCTGGTACTTTGCCACAGGCGCATCTGAGACAGTTGTATTAAATATGTCAACTCTTGCGTGGTCAGTAGTCACTTCAGTTCAAGGACGTGTACCTCTCGCTAGCGAGGTAGTTAAAAAAACACCAGCTAATTCATTTTTTTCATTTTCCAAACGTTTAGAATTGAGCTGCAAATGTTTCTTTGATGATAGGGATTGAGTTTAGTTGTGAGCTCATACAATGGCGAAGATGTAATCGTTGCTTTTGGTGGATACAATGGAAGTTACAACAACGAGGTACCCATAAATACATTTTGTCCTGATTTTGTTTATAACTCGGTTGTTAATTCTGTTTTTCTCGAATCAGGTGAATGTTTTCAAACCAAGCCACAAATTAAGCTTGAAATCAAAAATTATGGGAGCTTCTCCTGTGCCAGATACTTTTTCTGCTGTTAATAACGCTACAACTAGAGATATTGAGTCTGAGATTGAGGTGAGCCAAGAAAGCAGAATAAGGGAAATTGTCATGGATAATGTTAACTCTAGATCAAAGGTATCTTCCCGTCAGAGTTTTCTCAGAGTGAATATCAAAATAGACTAAGATGATCACAAATTCACAATGCATCTCTTATTTTTCTTCTTTGTATTTTGGAAACTATATCATCAGGTTGAAGGAAAAAGTGAACGCATAATCACAATCCTTAAATCCGAGAAGGAAGAACTGGAAGCATCACTCAACAAGGAGAAGATACAAACTCTCCAACTAAAGGAAGAGTTAGCAGAGATAGACACACGGAATACAGAGTTGTACAAGGTAACAATACTATTACCTTCATGAATCTCTCTTGTCCTTTTCACTTTTACAAAAACCAAAAAGCCAAAGAACACAATCCTGTTAATTGACTTTCTGAAAATTTGGTTCTGACCGAGACTAATGTGTAAACAGACACGACTAATAAGCAAGTTATATGAGTTGAGATATTTCTTGGAGAATCTTTTGTTGTGTTCAACATTTTTTGGTATTCCATCTATAGGAACTTCAATCTGTGCGAAGTCAACTTGCAGCAGAACAATCAAGGTGTTTCAAACTAGAGGTATCTAGACCTTTTACTAAGAACGTCACTGTTCTTTCCATTTTATAGGCTATATCGTAAGTTCCGGGTTGATATTTGAATTCCGTGATGGTGAAACATTCCTCTCCCATGCTAACCAAATCCTAATAAAACTCGGTCCGCAGGTTGAAGTTGCAGAGGTAAGACAAAAGCATCAGACTATGGAAATACTTCAAAAGGAACTCGAACTCCTCCAACGTCAAAGAGCCGTTGCGTCTGAACAAGCTGCTGCCACGAACGCCAAACAACAGAGCTCAGGTGGCGTCTGGGGTTGGCTTGCTGGAACTCCGCCGCCTAAAACATGATTCTCCATGAATTCTTTGTTTCCGTTACTTCTTCTTTTGTCATTGCCAATCTCTTATTCAATATTAGTATTTACTTTTTACACAATAGTCTTACATGCTCAAACCACGAAACTTTTTACATCTCGTTTACAAAACGAAACAAAAGAAAATACTTAGAAATTTACTTTATTTCATTTGGTAAAGTATTGATTTATCAGTTTATGTCCGTCAGATACGTGGCGTGAATCACACACGATTTTGCGTTCTTTAAAATTTGGAATCCCCAAAGGCCCAAAAGACGTCGTTTTAAAGATATTCTATTTAGGTCGTTAACGTTGCCACATCATCGCCATCGTAGCTATCCAGTCATCATAATTAATTATTAATTTTGATTAAAGCACTATATCTATCTTAACATTTTTTTAAGACTTTTTTTCGTAACATCCAATTTTATCTTTATATTCAGACAAGTCTTAACTAAATTCTCTACAATCTTTACAACCAAACACAATCATTTCCTTATTTGATAATATTAATTTTCTAAAATATATCTATCTAATTTAAATTAATATGTTAGATTAAAATCTAATTCTCCTTTCATTTTTATTTAATCTTATATTTAATTATTTTAATTACTATTTAATACATAAAATTAATAAAATTTTATATTTTTTTCAGCATATAATGTGATTTGATTTTTTATAAACAGATATATATTAAAAATTGTCTTAGGATATTTGTAACCAAACAAGTATATCCACATATAGAGCTCGGATTACATTTTTGGAGTACAATAGGGTGTCATCACTTTTTGCCAACTTCAGGCCGAGTTTTTAACTAAAATTATAACCGATTCAATTATCCGGATCCTCCTGAATATTGCCAAATATTTTGGGCCGGTTTTTAATCCATAGCGTATTTATTTACATCTAATTAATGTCTATTAATGCCCATTGTATCTTAGGAAATATCTAATTTGCATGTCGAATTTTTAGGGCCGAGTTTGACAAAAAGAATTGATAACCCAAATTATGTAATCACATCTTCTTAATCACATCCCTATAATATAACAACTAATTCAAGATGAATACATCTTAGAAAATATCTAATTTGCGTTTAATAAACGATTACATATTTGGTAAGATCTTATTAGCTTTAAATGTACACTATTAATCCAATAATATCAATTGAGAATCATAATAAGAATATGCCAGATCATTCATTCCTAAATCATAACTAACAAATTATAAAATGTATATTCTCAACTTGCGAATCAAAAGTTTCTACAAAATGTAAAAACTCTACCTACAACCGTTAACAGTATATATATCAACAATATAATAGATCCGTGGTACACTACGAGGTAAAACCTAGTATTAATATATTATTGAAGTTCATGTAGTTATTTGAATTTTTGATTGTTCAGTTTGGAATACGCACTATTGATTCGTTCGTTTATGAAACCGATCAAAATTGTTCAGTGTGAAATAGAACCTTTTCCCGCATTTAGTAGTACCATTTCGTACCACGCATCAACCATTGTCTTGTTAACTTCTACAACTTGGTAAATATAATGCCTGGAGTAATAACATCGATTCTGAACATACTTATATTAATAATTGTGTATGCCACTAATCATTTGACTCATCACCATTAAATAACTAATTAATACTGTTTAATCAAATATTGAAATTAGCTAAATTTGACATAGTTTAGGTTTGAGTCTGGGTTATTTTTGGTTGTCTTTCCCCATCTTACCATAATAATACTATCCTCACTAAAATCATTGGTGGTGTGGCTCATCAACAAGAGCACCACCTCTTATAAATACCCTATGAACATCCCGTTATACCATATTCAACATTTTCTATAGTAAATTTCTTGAGCTGATAAACATAAACCATGCATAGCCTTTTTTACCTAATGATTATCAAGACGAGTGCTCCTCTAGTTATGCTTGCAATGATTATGCCTACAGTCACTCCATTGTCTCTTGACTTGTGTCTGAACAACTTCTTGCGTCTGAACAACTTATTTATAGGTTTGTAAATGAACTTTACATGTTTTAGAAGCTTTGATATTTCGCATGTGATTAATGTAATTGCATTCCCTACCTTTCGAGTTACAGTATGGAATGGAAGAATTAGTCGACCGGCTAATTCTGTGTGATTGAAACACTGCAATTTAGTATCTTCTGAAGCATTAACAACCGTCAAGAAGAAGAAAATGATGAAGATAATCAAATTCATCGTATTTATCAAAAAAAAAGTTGTAGTGTGTCAATTGCGATCATTTTTTACTACATAAAAGATATGGAAATAATAATTAAGTACTAGTATATGTATTATATATTACTAGATTAGGACCTACCCGTTGTGCGGGTTTAAAGTTTTGTAAATTAAATTAAATTTCACAAAATATATTAAAATTTGTTATACGTTATTTATAAGTTTTATGTTTTGCTATAATATACAGATTTATATCTATTTACAAATCTTTTATATATGTTACCATTAAAAGCGTATTTTTTACACCTAAATATATTGTATATTACAAATATATTCTTTACCACCACCTAGAAAATGTTCGTATGAACACATTAAGCCAACTATTATATATCTCTTTATTTTCACTTTTGCATAGTATTTTTAATTACTAAAATTATTGGCTCAAAAAACATTTCGAATAAAAACTATATTACATAGTATATTAATCAATGATATATCATCACAATAGTGTATAACCAATCATGGAGAGAATCTCACCTCCGCCCTCCTCCCTATGGAAAGAACATTGCATCCAACCTCCTCCACCATGAAGAGAACTTTGGCTCCACTTTCCTCTCCTAGAGAGATAACCTTACGTCCAACCTCCTCTACTTTCCTCTCTTAGAGAGATAACCTTGCGTCCAACCTCCTCCACCATAGAGAGAACCTCGGCTCTGCCCTCCTCATGTGTGAAGAGAACATGTTCACATCTTTTAGTTATCTCAAAATGGCTTGCTCCAACAACCAATGAAACTAAAAACCTTTTTCTAACGTCACAAAATCTTTTGATAATAACTAATGTTAAATTATCCAATGTATTTATGGCAGTGTTTTTGACACCATGATGTAGCATTTGTCTTTGGAACGCCCTGACTGCCACCTTGCTTATTGAGTCCATGTCCACAGGCCGACCTTTCTTAAATGGCCCCACGTCTACTCCTGGCTCATCCATATCCGACAGCCTGTCTGTTAAGTCCGGGAGGCTTTAACTTGTTAACCGACCCTACAAATCACCATATAATATTTCCTTGTGTTTTGTCCTCGCACAGTTCCAACAATCACTTCCCGAAAGGTTATCTATCCTGAAATTACTCCAGCTCAAGCACGCTTAACTCTGGAGTTCTCTCAGGACCTTTGATCGAAAATATAAGTACACTTTGGTGACATAGTGGCCAAAACAATTTTTTTAAACCTATCCGCAAACCAGGGTGTCACAGTCTCCAAAAATATGAGATAATCTATGTTTATATAGAAGTGAGTATTTACAAAATTTAGAATTAATAATTAACTGTATATTTTCTTTAATCCCATTTCTATTTTTTGTAGAATTAATAACATAAAATTAAAAATAATGTTATAATTTGGAATTATATATATAATCTCCTTATAATTATTTTTAAAAAAATTGTTATTTTTGTAGTTTTTTTATAATTCTCTTTGTACATTATTAATATTGTTTAAAACAAAATATTTATTTTTTATTGTAATCTCAAATCCTTTCTATTAAATATTAACTATTACACATGTCAAAATCTCAAATTAATATAAACTTGACATATGTCAAAATCTTATTCATGACTAACTTTCAAAACCCAACTTTATATAATAAGATTCTGTGCAGTTAGTTATCCAAAATGTGATTCAATCGTGAGATTAAAAGTCGGTTAAACGAAAATCTTTTAAAACAAAAATATGAGTTAATTTTTCATCATATCATATTGTTACTTTCCCTTTTTGTAGTTGGTAATTACTATTCGTTGATTATTTTTAGTATCTTAATTTTTGAATATGATTTTTTAATTTAAATTATGTTTTGTTCATATTTTCTTTATGTTTTTCTTGGTTTTTTGCTTACTTTTCATCAATTTTTTTTCTTTTGATTATTTAATTATTTTCAGTAACAGTAACCGTAGAAGTGTATTCACACTGAAATTCATTCAAAGAATCAGCTGTTTTGGATGTATATCAGTCAAATTAATACAATCAAATATATTATTGAAAAATTAAAAGACCATAAGTGACCTATTTACGTAAACTATGTAATGATTTTAAAACCAGCCGCTCAATTTAATATCACAATAAAGAACCCAAGCCAAATTCAAAAAAATATTTGAAAACGAACTGAATATTAAAAACCTAGTGAAATTATATAAAAATGGAAAAATGTGATGAAAAAAAAAATCTTAATGTACGAAAATTGTTGAAAAATCTCTACTTTGCTTGTGCTGAATTAAATTCCCAAGTTTAATTGACTTTATTATATATCATCACATTTCGTTGAATTTGTCAAATAAAGCGTGTTGATAAATCAATCAACACTAACAAATTTCGTTAAACTGCAAACGACATTGTTTTGTATTAAAAAAAAAAACATAAAAGAAGGTGGGAATTCCTTGACCCTGAATGATAATAATCCAACTTGATAGTGTGGAACTTGATAGTGTCGTTATGCAGTTTAATGAAAACTAGACCATGCTTTGAAATTCATTTTATTTATATTGTAATTTTTATATAAAGTATAATTTATGTGATTGTTTTTAAAAGCTTTTTTTAATAAAACATTATGCAATAAAATCATATGCTAAATATGATGGCTTGAAAAATACACTTATTTTGTAAGTTTTATATTGTTGATGATTCTAGATAAGTACCCGTGCTATAACACCGGTTAAATTAAATTTTATTTTATACAAAATTTTGTATATTTTATATTTTAAACTAAAATTTTAATATGTTGTATTATGTTATATATGTGAAGTTATTTCAACAAGGTATATTCTACATCATGATTTGAATGTCATTATAAGACATAATTTTGTAAATTTAAATTTAAATATTCTAATTTTGACCTGTTACTCAGTAAAATTATTAATTCAATAGATATTATTTCGAAAGAATAATATTACTAAAGTTTGAATATTTTATAGATTGAACAATTTATATTTGTTTTTAAAAATTCAAATTATGGTATATCCAGAAATAAAACTATTTTTTAATTATAATAAATAATATGATAATTTATTTGTTTCACAAAATAGACTCATATATAAAAAATGAGAGGTGAAGCATAATGATAATTAACAAATTAATATGATAAGTTAGATATCAAAAGATTTTATTTGATGAATAATTTAATAAAAGAAATTAATATGGTAAGTTAGATGATATGATTCTTTTGAATATTTTCTTTAAGATTTTCGGTATAACCTATTTGTAACCAATTAATCTATCATTAATGTATAACATATTTGTAACCAACTTATTAAAATTATATAGTCTACAAAACAATGTTGTGTACTTCCAGTTTATCATAAAGGGGATGGTTAGCATTGACTTATTGGTAGAGTCAACGAAAATAAATGAAACAATTAAGGTTTGCAATTTAATCACTACAAGCAAACAATTAGTTAAGGTTTAGATGGTGCTTTTTCACTACAATTAAGTTTTGATGATATTTTTACCAGGACAACCTCTCTTATTCACCCCCTTAATTTTAAGGAAATAAATTTTAATTAAGGAAACAAATTATGTAGATTAATCAGTTTTAAAATTTTTAGTTCTAATATTATATTACAGTTTTTAGTTATCACATCTAAACCCTAACCATTTTTTATAAACTCAAACCGACATAAAATTTTGTTTAATTGTAAAATCTAAACCCTAACCACTATTTTATTAACCCAAACCGACATATAATTTTGTTTAATTGTAAAATCTAAACTCTAACTACTCTTTTGTAAAGCCAAACCGACATATAATTTCTTTTAATTGTAAAATCTATATCAAAACCATTATTTTGTAAACTCAAACCGAAATATAATTTTGTTTAATTGTAAAATCTAAATCCTAACCATTCTTTTATAAACTCGAACCGACATATAATTTTTAAAATTATAAATTTAAACTCTAATCTTCTTTTATAAACCTAAACCATCATAATTTCTTTAATAAAAGATCTACATAATTTGTTTCTTTAATTTGTTTTGTATTTTTATTTTAATTTTAATTTATTTTTTAAAATATGATACAAAATATTATTGGATTCTGATTGGTTAGTTAAGAGGGGTAAACGAAAATGTTTCACCCCTAGGTTGAACCCAAAATTTTTTCTTTTTACCATAGCTTTTGTTTTGAGTATTTATTTTAGACGCTGTAGAATGTTAGTATGGTAGCCAAACAAATTTTACTGACATTAAAACTGTGCCCTAACCAAAAAAAATCGATAGTATTCCACCTCATTAGAACGTAGAAGATAGAGAAGAAGGGGAACTTATTAAAACTCTCATAACATTTTGATTTGTTCCCCCTCGTTTACAGAAGTTTCATTATACCCCCGGTTTAAAATGCTTAATTAATCAATAAAATTGCAAACAAAGTGTAATGAAGAAAACTTAATCATGATAACAACAAAAACTCTATCCAAGGAACCAAAAAGTCTCTATTTGATTTTTAGAGAGCGCAGATTAAAAAAAACATACAAGAGATCCGAAGAACAATAAGAGAAGGCGACAAAAGATACCGAGAAACTTACATCGACTCTTGAACGATTTCCTCAGTTACATCAATAACATCCTCAAACTCAACTTCTTTAGCTTCATACTCATCTTCTTCCACATCACTAACTTCACCGTCCCGAAGACTTTGCCTCGCGAGTTTCTCCTCTTCATGCAGAGACTTCCACTGCATTACCCATTTCTCCCATTCTTCATTCAGTGCCTTCCTCTTCTCTCTGTCTTGTTCACTCAATAGCAAAGACACGTCCTGGTCCTCTGCCTCGTACTTCTTGCTGTACTTCTTCAGGTTCTTTGCTATCTCTTCTTCCTTCTCCGCAGTCAAGAATGATGGTGGTCTTGGACGCCAAGCCAACTGTGTAAACAACCATACACACACAAGAAAGTTAAAAATGGGAAAATAGACGATGCTATTTTGAGACCAAGTTTTTTGTTACATACCTGGAAGAAATGATCCTTCAGAGTCCGGTAAAGCAAATTCCCGTTGAAAGACCATATGGTGAACCCATTTTCCATCTCGTGGACTGATGTCACAGCAGTTGCAACATACCTTTGAAAACAAATGAAAAGAACAAAAAAACATCAGCAATTGGAACAAACAGAAACAACCAATAGACTGATTTAGTTTTAAGACAGTAATACCTTCCAGTCGGGTCCCATTCGATATCCGTGGCCATGAAGTGTTCAGCTGTGGCCATTGTCTCGAGCTCATCCACGTTGAAAAATTCAAGCTGGCCGTTGAAACCCTTTAACCCAGCAAGAATTATGTACTTGCCTGTGGGCGACCAGAAGAGGGCATTGGCTTGTTTGGCCTTCAAAGTCCCGAGCTTCGAAACCCTTCCAGTGTTTTGTGCAGTCTTCATTGAATAGAAACTGACATCTGGTCTTGGTTGGTCACCATGAATCACAGCAAACTTGTGACCCTTGGGCTCCCAAGCGAAGGCAATGATCTTGTCGTTCTTGTTGTCCAGCTCAAGAACCTCAATGGGAATATCCCTTTCTTTGATACGGAAAAGCTCAAATCCAGAGTATGTGCTCTTCTTAGTTTTTGTGTATCGATCAACCTTAACAGCAAGATACTCTCCACTACTCTGCCAGTACATCTTGCAGTCACTCACACTGAAGAGATTCTTCTGCCTCAGCTCCACTTTGCTCGGGATTGAGACTAGAGCAACCTGCAAAAAAGGGATATCATAGGGTAAATATAACAAAACTGGCAGAGAACCGGAAACAGATTGATAATTCAGGGCTTTTCATTTACATAAGAAATATATAAACATACCTTGGCAGGTTGGTTTCCACCACCTTGTTCAGGAACAAACAATGAAAGGATGGAATCAGTAGGAGACCAGCAAATATCTACAACATTATCAACCTTCATGGATTTCTTGTCTATTAGACTGAAAGTCTCAGTCTCATAAACAGAGATAGTGTTTTTGCTAAGCTTGGCAAAGTATTTATCATCTTTTCCACCAGCCCATCTGCAGAAAAAGTTTACAAGATATCATCAAATGTGCATTATAGTGGAAAAGAGGATAGTTTTCGACTGTCTTATTTTTACGAAACTGACATGCAGCTAAAGAAATTACCTGAAAACAGGCCAAGAGGCACCAGCGACACCACCAGGTCCTCCAATTGAAAACTCATCAGCACTACCCTTAAAATCTCTCATCATCCTCCCGGTTCTCACATCAAAGACCTTAATCTCTACTTTCTGAAAATTTGACAGAAATCAGAATCCTTTGCATAGAAGTCATATACAAATAATAGTTGGGAAGAACAGAAGCAACGATGCACTCACACTTGCATCCCGCGGGTTGCTTGGTTCTTGGCTATGGTATGTTACCAGATATTTCTCACCTGGAGAGAAATCAACTAGTTTTACCTAAAACGGAAACACCAAAAGATGTCAATATTCAGACCAACAGAGAAAAACGGGAAGTACTAAGTAGCAATTAAAATAAAGTCAAACCATAGAATGCTGATAACGCATGAGACGCGTGAATGTATCAGCACCACCCCAAACAGCTGCTCCCTGCTTGTGAAGTGTAACAAGGTATGTACCTAGAGGAGACCACTGCACATAACTCTCTGTCCAATACTGCGTAGGAGGACAACATCGAATATTTCAGATGATGGTAACATCTCATATAACCTTACTCTAATCAGTCAAGTAATAAATAGCAGATATACAGGAAGATCTAAGTAACTTACAGGACGTTTATGAACAGGTTCTGGATTCTTCTGCCTAGCATCATTCCAGAAAACTTCAGTATCAGGGCCAGAACGAATGACGAGCTGGTCCCGGGCTTTTTCATCAGTAAGCCACTTTTGCAAATTTTCCTGAAAAATGAACACCATATAAGCAACGAGAACAAGCACCTCAAAAGACTGTATTGAATAACAAAATAAACATGCAACAACAGTTTAGGCGATTATAATTATTGATTAGTATACATCAAATGCGTAAACAGATCGTAACTCTAATGCAACTGGCAAACACATGAAATCACTGAATCAATCTGAGAAAACCCAAAATAAAGAAGTGATCACACAGACACACAGTGGAAGTTATTACAAGACAAGTTTTCAAGGTACAAGGGCAATTAGAAACATTGCCGTCAGTAATATGATGAAAACTAAACGTACCCCAGGAACATACGGCCTGGCCTGAGGAGGCTCCCACTCCTCCTTCACATTCATCAACCTGTCGAAATCATCGAACATGTTTACAGCAAAGATGTGAGACTTGTCCAACTTGTAGCCATGAGATTTTTCCTTAGCGTTTTGTGCTTCCTGCAAAGAGCCCAGGCATTGAGACAAACTATTAGCAAAGCTCGACAAGTTAACATAGAGACGACTCTATCCTTGAGAACAAACTAGTTCTACTAAGAAAAATAAAGTATTCAAACATATGAGGCCTACATTATTGCTTGAGAACAAATTAAACAGATAGATTAAGCTAATTAAACTGCATGTAGATAATAACCTGAGGGGAATTGAACTCAATAAAACAGTAGCCCAATGTCATCTTGGTATCGGGATCAACAGGCATCCACAGTCCATTCTCCTTGATCACACCTATCTGGTTGTAAATTTTCTTGACCACACCTTCAAGTTTCTCAAACTTCTCCATGGGAACAACAGGGAGGTGATCAACCACGATAATGTTACCGAATCCAGTGTCGAATTCTGACTGGTCATCGTGATAAACAGCTTCATCATCACTACAACCACCACACACACAAAAAAAAAGGTATATAACGAATTAGTTGCATTGTTCATACGTTGTAGATAATATGTATAAACAGAATGAGCTTTGCACCATAATGCTAGAGAAAAAACCTATTCAGAAAATGCCTAAAATACACCAAATTTTAATATATCAAATAGCAAAAGGCCTAGAGAGCATTCATCCCATTGTATAAACACAAGAAGATTAGAATTAGGATTCAAAAATTTCAAACGTTCTACAAAAACAAAGCAGGAGATATGAAGAAGCAGAGAGATGTAATGGAAAATCTCTCACCTCTCGATCCCAAAGTCTTGTCCAGGAGGAAGTTGGATGGAATCAAGATTAACCTGAGACCAATCAATTCCTAGCTTAGCCGCTCGGGCATCAATATCAAGCACCTCCATGCTTCCAAAACTTAGATCAAAAATCTGCCAAAGAGAGAGAGAGAGTAATCAGTCTTTTAACACATTTCAACTTTAATCAGATAAACATATATGAAAATCCAAATCAATGTCTTTGGAGCTAGCTTGTCCCTAACCTAAACAGAAGCATTGAAACAGCAAACTAGCAATGTCCTAATAATATGTTCAAAGGGAATCAAAGACTGAAACTTTCAATCATAACGCTCCCCACTCAGTGTATCTAGAAACCAAAACGCAAACCCTTGTAACAAGTTCCTAAGCTTATAGAAGAAACCAGAAACTATACCCCTAGTTATTATTATTTAATCCAGAAGCTCAACAAGATGTGAAAATGGCAAAAATTTCTCAAGCTAGAGAACAACGAATCATGGATAAGAAACGTACCCTATAGAGAGAAGCTGACAGCAAAATCAAAGAAGAAAGAGATTGAAGCTGATGAGATTCGTAGGAAAAACAAAAGAGATTGAAGTCGGCGCTTGTAAGGAAGAAGAAGGATGCGATTGTTTCAGGTTTTGGATCAAACGACGCCGTTTCACAGAGAAACAAAACCCTACGTTAAGTGTAGTGATATTTGGGTTATTTAACCCGGCCCTAACTTAACAGGCTTTTGTATGGGCCGAGGTTAGCCCAGAGCTCTTTTTAACATCTAATTTAGTAGCTAGCTGTGTCTGCTGTATCATCAATCATCATCGACATCGTTCTCTCAGACTCAGATGATAACATTAGTTTCATTTTCTTGTGTCGTGTCCAGAAACCAAAATTAAATAAAATATATACGGATAATAATCTCTAATAACAGAGAGTTTGCTGCTTTAGGGTTCTTCTCGATTCGTAGTTAACAACTCTCCATTGATTACTCCTTCGGTGATGAACGAGGATGCTCAGATTGCTCAACAAACGGATTCGATTCAGGATCCTAAGGTAACAGCAACTCCTAAAGATTCTGGTGTTGTTGATTCGAGCGGCGAAGCCATTAATGATGATGATGATGATGGTGATGCTGCAGCTTCCTTGCCCATGGAGCTCGATTCGGCGGTTACAAATGATGCTAGGGTTTCCGAGAGTGAGAGATCGGAGAAAGATGGTCTCATAGGGAGTGAGGGAAATGATATTAAAAGCGAGGATGTTTTAACTGATAAGGATGGTGATGATGATAGCTCTGAGCTTAGAGAAGATGAAAACGAAGAAGAAGATGATCAGTCTAGTGAGCTTGGCTCCGACGCTGATGAGAAGAAACTGGATTTGGAGAAGCGAGGAGTTACGGATTACAAGTCTCTCTTATCTGAGTTCGATGACTATGTTGCGAGTGAGAAAATGGGTTCTGGTGTGTCGAGGGCATTGAGTTATGGGTTTGAAGTAGGTGATTTGGTTTGGGGAAAGGTAAAGTCTCATCCTTGGTGGCCTGGTCATATATTCAATGAAGCTTTTGCGTCTCCTTCTGTTCGTCGTATGAGGAGGATTGACCATGTTCTTGTTGCCTTTTTTGGGGATAGTAGTTATGGTTGGTTTGATCCTGCTGAGCTTATTCCCTTTGAACCCAATCTAGAGGAGAAATCTCAGCAGACTGTTTCTAAGCATTTTGTCAAGGCTGTGGAGGAAGCCATGGATGAGGCGTGTAGAAGGTCAGCTCTTGGGTTGACTTGTAAATGTCGGAATCCTTATAACTTCAGGCCTAGTCACGTTGAAGATTATTTCGCTGTTGATGTGCCTGATTACGAGCTTCAAGCCGTTTACTCTGCTTACCAGATTATGAATTCTAGGGATAAGTTTTCACCCGTTGAAGCCCTTTCGTTTGTGAAGCAATTGGCAATAGCACCTCGAGAGTGTGATTCAGACGGTCTAGAGTTTATGAAGAAGAAAGCAGTAGTTTGTGCTTTCCGCAAGGCTGTATTCGAGGAGTTTGATGAAACCTATGCACAGGCCTTTGGGACGAAATCTGCGTGTACTTCAATGAGTACTCTTGAACCTCATAATAGAGCACCGCCTCGAGGTATTGTCACTTTTCAGAAATCATGATATTGTTTCCATTTATGTGTAATCCTTGCTTTGTATGTATAAAAGGCAGACTCGAAACAGCTATCATATGTGTTACAAAGATGTGAGACTAAGTGGTTTTGTGACTTTTAGATCCTCTGTTCTCATGATTTTAGGATCGATGTCTTTGAAGTTGTATTCTTTACATTAGCATGCTTGAAAGATAAACGAACTTTCATTGGTGTTGAACTCTGCATTGCAAGATATGGCCTAATAACAATTCTGCGCCTCTTTCTACTGTGGAGAGTCCTGCATACGTGTACCTTATATGCTTCATTGTTTATTTTCTTGGTGGTTGATGTGTTTTTCAATTTCTCATGTTTCCAGCTCCCTTGAGTGGCCCACTGGTCATAGCAGAAACGCTAGGTGACCTGAAGAGTTCTAAAAAACCCACAAAGATTAAGGACTCTAAGAAGCAAGACAAATATCTTCTCAAACGAAGGGATGAAGCTGGTGATAAGTCTGTTCTATTTGGCCAAGGTGAAGCAAGTTCAGCAGCTTCTCACATCCATGGATTTGATGGACCTTTGGACGGGGATTTGGTGCTGCAGAGAAGAGCTCCAACGCTTCAAACTCCAATGAAAGATGAGCAGTCTGGGATTGTCAGCATGGATTTTACCTCTTCAAGTGCAGCTATTCCTGGTAAAGAATGTTCAGTTTCAAAGCTTCCTCGTGATGAAGAAAAGGGTTTAGCTGAAGAATCAATGGAGAAAATGGTAGAAAGAACTGCTCTACCTCCAGAGCATGGGAAATCTGAAGCTATGGTGAGTCTTAAAGAAGAGGCTGAAACCGATCTAAAATCAGCTGGAAGCTCTCTCCAGCCCCTGCTTGAGTCTCATACTTCAGCATCAAAAGGGAAGAATTCCACAGGGTCTGTACTCAAGAAAGTCAAAGTTGCCAAACGATCTTCAACTGAAATGGGCTTGGAGAATTCTTCTTCAGAGCCAAAAAAGAAAAAGAAAAAGAAGAAAGAGCCTGAGTCTGACCATCCAGAGAAGAGAAAGTTTTTATCTTCTGGGGAAGCTGGGGCCAAGAAATTGTCCCAGCTTGGTTCAGCGCATTTACAATCCTATATGGAAGTCGATGTGCCGCAGCTGTTGAGTCATCTTCAAGATCTCTCTCTTGATCCTTTCAATGGCTCATCAGTTGCTTCTTTTGGAGTTGCTAGAAAATTTTTTCTCCGCTTCCGTTCACTTAATTACCAAAAAAGCTTGTCAGTATCTTCCTCTGATGCCACTGTCGAAAATGCCAGAGAGACAAAACCCTCAAAACCTATCAAGACTCTGAAGAGAACTGAAGAGCCATCAAAAGCTGGAAAAAAACGTCTCTCTTCTGATCGTCAAGATGAAAACCCATCAGCTAAGAAGCTGAAGAAAACTAATCAGTTGAAATCAATGGCTTCTGAAAAGAAGATCAGTCGAGAAGCAAAGGATAATATAAAACCAGTTAGAGAGCAAAGCAGTGCGGTACAAGCAAAAGCAGGCAGAGCTCAAACCGGGAAGAAACCGGCTCCATCAGTTAAGGTGGTTGAGCCCACAATGCTGGTCATGAAATTCCCACCTGACACATCTCTTCCTTCAGCTGCATTGTTAAAAGCAAGGTTTGGTCGCTTCGGGCTGTTAGATCAGTCCGCCATTAGGGTTTTCTGGAAATCATCGACCTGCCGTGTTGTCTTTCTGTACAAAGCCGATGCACAAACTGCGTTTCGATATGCAACGGCAAACAAATCTCTATTTGGAAACGTGAACGTAAAGTACTTTCTTCGTGATGTGGATGCTCCTAAAGCCGAGCCTCGTGAACCAGAAAACACAAAGGAAGATGATGAACCACAGAGCCAGCGGCTCGACGAAGCACCGCCACTTCACCAACCAATCTTACCACCACCAAACGTCAACCTCAAATCCTGCTTGAAGAAACCAGTTGATGACCTGAGCAGTAGTAGTAACAATGGAAATGGTAACCGCGGAACCGTAAGAGTCAAATTCATGTTAGGTGGTGAAGAAAACACGAGTAAAGCAACCACCGAGACACCACCAGTCACAACAACCTCGAATAGAAACAGTGGACCTTCTTCATCTGTTGCTATGGAATTTGTTAGTAAGAAGTTTCAAAACGTTGTTCATCATCAACAGCTTCCTCCTTCTACATTGCCTCCAATTCTTCCACTCCCTCCACAATACACAAAACCACAAGTTCCCATTAAAGCAGTGGACCATGTGGAACCAACGATGCCACCATTAGGAAACTTTCGTGGTCCGAGCCCAGCAGTTAGCGCTGGAGACATCTCTCACCAGATGCTAAACCTTTTGTCAAAATGCAACGAAGTTGTGGCTAACGTCACGGGCTTATTGGGCTATGTCCCTTACCATCCCTTGTAACAAAACGAAGCCCGTTGAGAGAAAATGCGAGTGTTTGTTTTGTTTTGGTAATCATATATTGTATGTTAGGTATTTAGTTTGGTTCGTAATTCGAAAATCATGTATTACAAAATTATAATGGATTTCTCTCCCTCTCCTTGTTCAATCTTTTTTGTGTTGATTTGTTTTTGTGTTGATTTGTTCAATCTTCCATTGTTGTGTTTTGTACTTTTGTTATACGCTCTCATTCTTCTTAAATCTACTTGCTGTTAACTAGACCTGCCCAAATGGCTATGCAAGATTGAAGGCTTGAAGCTAAATCATAGAAGACATAAAAAAGAAATTGTAATCACATTTGGAAAACATACGATTTGATTTTATTGAACAAGAAACAAAAAAAGGAAGCCGACCAAACCGGACTAAAAGATCGATTTTGATTTTGTAGACTCAAAACCGAAAAAAAAGATAAAACAACGGCCACAAAAAATGTTGCGTAAGCCACTCGAGAGACTTGTGCACGTGCTAATTATATCTCACTGTTCAAAAAGAGGTAATTTTTATTACCTCGCATTTATACAGCAATGTCACAACGACGTCATGATATTGTGGGGGAGAAAGAGAGAGAGAGAGGGACACTTTTGGTACCAAGCTCGAATCGAACACTTGGCCTCATCAAGCTTTGAGGGCTTAGACCAGTACACAACCAACTGGACAAGGCTGGATTTGGTGGTACAAGTATAGATTAGATACCATTAGCATGGTTCTTTAGGCCAAAGTTTAATAATTTGGTGGTTATGTCTCCACTTAGATCCATTATAAAGAAGGTCAAGAAAGGAACCATGAGACCAAAAAAGGATACCAAAGTAAGCGAATATCAAATGCAGCTACATCCTATCACGAATTCAGTACACATTTTGGTTGGATATGGTAAAGTTCCATTTCAAAACCTGAGAGTCCTCGGCTCACATGTCTGGATTAGCCTCCTCAGGAATGACTTCTAGTGTGGTCCTTTCTTTATTTGATCTTTCCACAACTACTTGCATCCGCTTTTCGATTCTGTCGTCTATTATCTCCATTATCTGCGCAATTGAACTTCATTCACACATGGAATATTCTAAGAAGATAAAGAGAGTAAGAGATAGAGTGAACGATGCATGCCTCTTTGATGGTCTCGACCGGTTTCCCGTCAAATCTCACAACAACATCACCTGGTTTGAATCCAGCTCGATCAGCCGGTGACCCAGGAATCACCTGCAAAACAGTGATCATGCAACTATATTAGTCAAATATGCAAAAAGTTGCAGTTAACTTATTTGGTCGTATTGACAACTATGGGTACTCACTGTAGGAACAAGAATGCCTCTTTCAACATCTGGAAACATTGGGTCTCGTTCTTTTAGCTGAGCAATGATCATTTTATTGAGTTCGATCATTTTTAACCCAATCCATGGCCGAACAACTCTACTGCAAAAGTAACTTTTCGTTTAACTCCTCCCAAGCTTTAAGATGTGATACATGATAAAAATATATTGAGATTATTACAAGCATACCCATTCTTCTTGAAATGCTGGATGATTTTGGATACCGAGTCAATTGGCACGGAAAATCCAAGACCATCTGCAGCTAAAACTTTCATGATATTAACACCGATCACTTCCCCCTCCAAATTTACAAGAGGCCCACCAGAGTTTCCCTAACACACATATAGCACAAGGATATAAAAAAAAATTCAGAAGATCTCCTAGTCAAACTTCAATGAGTTTCCATTCCACAGAGAAAGAAAGATGTGAGTTACAGCATTGATCGCGCAGTCTGTTTGGAGATATTCTCTACGTGTGCCTCCTAAACCCAAATCACTGCTTTTACGATCAACACAACTAGCACCAAGAAGAAAACCGTTAAAAAAACAGTTTTGGCTATAACAACTTACGAATAAGGCTTTTGCATGTATCATTTTACCTGACAATACCAGCAGTTACTGTGTTCTGGAGAGAAAGAGGACAACCCACAGCTATTACCCAGTCCCCAGGACGAAGCTTACTCGAAAAACCAAGTTTAGCAGTTGGCAATGGCGTCTTTGACTTAATCTTCACTAAAGCAATGTCGGATTGTAAATCAGCGTTCACCACCACACCCTCGAACATCCTACCATCTTGCAACGTCACATCAACCTATAATTCAACAACTCTAAACTTCACATATGTTCTAAACAGATTCCATCAAGATATATCATTCGAAGAAACCAATCTTATCAGCTACAATCCCAGTTTCCTATAACTCCAATAAATTAACCATATACTAGATTTTAAAAAAAGAAAGAAAAAAAAAAGGTCATTTCAAGATCCTTGACAAGAGTATATGCAACCGTTTAACATGAAGAAGAGCTTTAACTTTTGAACTTACTCTCTGAGATTAACATGAAGAAGAAACCAATCTTATCCTCTAGAACCACAGTTTCCTATTATCTCCAATAGTTAAACCATACATTCTAAAGAGAAAAGTCATTCTAAGATTCTTGACAAGATTGTACGGACAAATCTACACACAGTCTATCATGAAGAATACATTTGGTTTTTAAGCTTACCCTTCCTTTAGATGATTGACGAATGTTCTGAAAATCGACTACAACATGAGCGCAAGTCAATATCGTGCCATCAGCATCAATGATCGTTCCGGAACCGATACTTTTTCCCACAGATATCCCATGGAAACCTAGATAAATCCCCCAAGATCACCAAACCACCCCTGTGAATTCTACAACCAATTTCCTAAAGGTAACAAAATAAACGAAATCAAAAGATTACAAAAATCTAGAAAGAAGCTAACTAACCCCGAGGAACCGATAGATTGACAACCGCTGGTCCTATTGTGGCAGCCGCATTAGCTATAGTATCTCTCCCCAAGTATCCATTACTTGGTTTCGAACTCTCCCTTCTCATCATTTACAGGTGCTTCTGATTTTGGACTAACTCTGGACCAAAACGCGAGATTTCCTATACATGAAATAGAAATTTCAAAAGTTGCAATCTCCACAAGTAAAAAAAAAAAAAGAAAAACTCAGATAACAGAAATTTTTGCTACTAACCGAACAAGCTTTGATGAGGACGATGAACCAAACCATGTGAAATCTGCCAAGGGAACGAAAGAGATTCCCGAACAGATTGAGGAATAGCAAGCGATATACGCGTTCCTAGAATACATAATCACAGTTATGAATCCAGCTTTATCAGATTCAAATTAACCACAACAACACCCAAGGCAAATTCCAATGCATAATGAAAAAAGCTGGTTCTTGGTAAATAATAATAATAGCTTACTTGCATCTGGATTACAATTAGCATACACAATTCCTGAAGTAGCGGTAGCAACAGCGACGATACGAATAAGCTCGCTCCGTTTAGAAGATGATAATACAGCTCTTCTCTAACCCCCCCAGAAAGAAACAACAACGAGTCAGTGAAAATTTCAACCATATCAACCAAGAAAATCGAACAATCGGAGAAAAGAATTGAACCAGTAAATTCATCATCGCAAATCCAAGATTGAAACAAAACAATTTGATTCGATTTGAATTTCGAAAAATTGCGTCTTCTCCTTTTGAACTCTAAACCCTCCGACGGAAAACCAAAACCCCCTTTCCCCAGAAGCTCGTAGAGACAAATTACACATCCGCAGAAAATAAAATTTAATGGGCCTATTGATAAGCCCAAATTAAACAACATTTGCTTGTGTTTTGTTTGTTCTTGAGTTTATTTACTATCTTATCTACTTCAATAAATGTACCAAAATCATTTTAAGTTATCACTTAAACATCTGACGACCTAATCCACATGTATGTTTTCCTTGAAATCAAGAGAATGAAAAAAAGTACGAAATTAGGAGCGATTAATTAGACGGATGGATGATGTTTACTAAACCCAGAAAGTAGTTATTTTTCCATTACAAATTGCGTAAAAAAAAAAAAAAAAAAAACAAACTAATCATCTTCTCATGGATTTTTTTTTGGACATAGACAAACACAAAACAAAGAGAAGATTGATTTCAGAAACCTACACGATCCATCCCCCTAAAACCAAAACAAACAAGATGTTTCTTCTTCTGCTAGATCCGGTAATAAACAAAAAAAAAACAACAACATCGAGATCATATATTTCTTAATCAAGCCTTCTTAGGAGATTTGGAAGCAGGTGAAGCTTTCTCAGCTTGAGATGGAGATTTCTTAGGAAGAAGAATTGGGTTAATGTTTGGAAGAACACCTCCGCTAGCAATCGTAACTCCTTGAAGCAATTTCCCTAACTCTTCATCGTTCCTTATCGCTAAACAAAGATGCCTAGGGTTTATCCTGTTCTTCTTATTATCCCTCGCTGCGTTCCCAGCTAGCTCAAGAACCTGATACCCATAACCACCCACCAGAGTTTTTCACAATTCGTTAAGAGATCTATAATCTATCGCCTCAAAATCAAAAACATACTAGATCTACAAATATATTAAATCGATTCAGAATGCAACATCGATCTAAGTTTATTATACCTCGGCGGCGAGATATTCGAGAACGGCGGCGAGGTAAACAGGAGCACCGGAGCCGTATCTGATAGCGTAACGACCTTTCTTCAAGTAACGAGCGATACGACCAACAGGAAATTGAAGACCAGCTTTGACGGATTTCGTAACACTCTTCTTCCGATCACCACCTTTTCTTCCTCCGGCTCCTCTCGTTGGCTTCGCCGTTGCTGCTGCTGACTCCATAGTTAAAAAAAAAGATTCCTCACAAATGGATCTATTTTTCTCTTTTCTTTTTCGGTTTGGTGGCGGTTTATGATTTGCGTAAAATCATAAAGACCCATCGACGTGCATATTTTATACATACGACGTACTGCCACGTTGGCGATCCGTGTAGTAAGTGATGTTATCCGTTCAGATTGTATCTTTGTTGGATTTTGATCTAACGGTTATTGTGACTCCGTTGTGGTACATCTACACGTGGGGGTCGTAAAAGGAGGAAGAACACTCGAGTACTCTCAGCCGTTAGATTCATTCATTCTCACACGTCACGTCATACAATAATAATCTTATCTTTTCGTTTACTCAGGGGATAGAGTAATTAACTCTTAAAGTTCAATTCATTTTTTAATTCGACCCCAAATATTTTATTACTTTATTTTGACAGCACACTAACTCTCTCATTAATTGATGGCTAAACATTTTCCCGAAATGAACTACATTTTCGTTTATAGTTTTTAATTAACAAAAAATAAAGCTAATTAAGAAAAAGAGTTTAAAACATTCAACTGTAATCTTCTAAGCTCCATGACAAATGCGGAAGCATCATTAATGGATGTTCTAGCTGCAACTAAAGCTTCTTGGAGCTCTGTGTTAACGAGATAATAAGAACATATCTCTTTGAGGATCACATCATGACGTTCTTGAAGCTTAGCCACATTCTCTTCGGCAGCAGCCAAAGCCTCATTCACAAGCTTCAGCTTCTCGATGTTGCGATGTCTCTGCCTCAAGATGGGACTGAGAGCGAAGAAGAAGGACCCTGAAAGAGCAATTGTTGTAGATAGAATTATTATGCTTCCATAAAGATCCATGAATGGGGGATTAATGGGTTTGGGTTAAAAGAGAAGAATATATATAAAGTGGATTCGTTACCTTGGGAGGGTTGAGATTATTATTCTTTGCTTCTCCATGGATGCAACTTCGAAGAAGGTCCTCGTGATCGCTCTTTTCGGGGTTTCTTTTTTCTTTGAGGCTTCCTTCCTCTTCTCTCTAACCGCCTCCGCCGAATCTCTGGATCTGCCCATCCTTTTCCCCAATCAGAGAATCCGCTGTATGTTCTGTCTTGTTTCAATGAGAGCAGCATGTCGGCTTCCGGATAAACATAGAGTGGTTTGTCATCTTGGAAATCCAGTTCTTTGTTCCCTCTTTCTGTTGGTTGCATAAATTTAATCTCAACTCGACTATCCTGCAACACAGAAGAAGAACTGTGATTGTAGCTTTATCGATAAAAGGATCATGAAATTAAAGAACTGTAGGTTCTACTATTGTACCTTGTTATCCATCTCTTTGATGTATCCCTTGGCTTCCATGATACGGGCAATACCTTTCCACCAAAGACAATCTGTTTCCTTGAATTTTTGACACTACACTAACCAAAGGTATCACATTAATATCATTAAAGAACATAATAAACTATGTAAATTCGTTGAAATAGAAAATTTACCTGTTCCCTGATTCTACTGATAAAGAATAGAAGATTTGGTTTGTTGGATAATTTCTTTTGTTTGCTGTTGCCGAGTCCATAATCTTCGTATGGTGCATGCTCAGAGTTACTCTCTACCTGAAACTAATATACTAGTAGCTTAAGTTACAGAAAGAAAAGCTTGGGTATATCATTCATACGAACGAGCAAACTTTCAAATAAAATTCGGGGATTAGAAAAATAGACCTACATGAAAAGCAGTTATTACTTGAAACAAAAGATTAGCTTCCTCTCGTACATTTACTTGCTCTGGTGGCCCTTCAGTGCAAACATCACATCTGTTTCATAAATTAAAAGCATTGATTGTTTGCTAACTTTCCTTTATGGTTTTCAAAAAGAAGACAGGACTTACATGTTACACTTCTTGGAACTAAAATCCTCCCCAAAGTATACCACGAGTATTTTCGCTCGACATTGTGAAGTGTTCATTCCGTATCTGCATAAGAAAAGGAGAATGGATATAAAAGAATATAGAATGATAAGTGGAATATGCCCTTGCACGTATATGAATAGTATAGAGACCTGAAACAGTCAGATAGCATCTTGTATGCTTGCTCTGTCTGTTCTTTACTCCTACGGCTTGGTAAAAGCGTTGGGGCTCTCGATAGATCAGCATAGAGCACTGTAAATCCCAGTTAATTACTTACAACATCAGCCATGCAAACAAGAATTAATTTACACAGCCACAAAAGATAATCATTAATCAACTCACCGCACTCAGCCAATTCGCCATCTCTTCCAGCTCGACCAGCTTCTTGGTAGTATGCTTCTAAGCTCTGCATTTTCATTATCTCAATGAGAAGTAGAAGAGAGAACAAAAAGTTGAAAAGCGCGTGATTCTCGAAAATGGAAATGTTAAAATTGAAATTCTTATTAAGAGCTTCCAGAGACCTGCGGCCAACCATAATGGATGATCTTCCGAACATTTTTCTTGTCAATTCCCATTCCAAACGCAATTGTAGCAATAACAACCTAAAAGGAGTAACATAACGTTAATGATCTTCCCCATATCATCCCGACAAAGAAGAAGCAGGAACAGCAAAGTAAAGAATAGAATATAACATTAAGTTCTGAGCCATAACACATAAGAACAGAAAAAGTTCTACTATGTATATACCTGCAGCTTATTATCGTGAAAGTCCTGATGAACTTGTCTGAGATGTTTTTTTGGCAACTGTGAAATATAAAAAAACAGATCATTTAAAAAAAATAACAGCATTTAATTTGGAATACAAAACTTTCCATCAGAAATTGGAAAGAAAAAATCGACAACCAAGTTAGCAAAGGTTGACAACATTCATTCCTAAGTAAAATAGTGCAGAAGGCTTCTTAAAGCAAAAAAAAAAAAAAGAGTAAGAATTCTCAGTCCATACCGATGCATTATAAGCTGCAGCCTTCAGTCCAACCCCACAAAGATATTTAGCAATGTTGACACTCTCCTTTCTTGTAGGAACGTAAATGATTGTCAGTCCTTCAAAATCCTTTTGCTTTTCGGAAGGGACAGGCACATCCAGGAGTTCACAAGGAGGCATTTCCAAGAACTCGCCACAAGCCACTGCAATGATTAAATCTTATCTAAATTACCATTTCTCAACACCAAAGATAAACTAAAAACTCATAAAAATCATCCAAGACTTTTAGTTCTTTTGTCTGCATATATTATACACTTTGGATAAGTGACGCAGAGCCTTACCGCCAATTTGATTTGTACAGGAGGTGACAACTTAAACAAGGGAAAAAAAAATGATCAGATGCCAATTTATTTTACTAACGCTATATCCCATTCAGTTACATGCACTCAACAATCTTCTTTCTAATCAAGGTTATGCAATTTTATCAACAGTTCTATTAGATCACTTTGACACTCACTGTTTCCAAACAAAAGTGAAAAGGAGCTTACCATCCCAATCATCAACAATCTGAAAAGTGTCAGTTTCATCTTCCAGATATTCTTCTGACAATCCTTTCCCATTTAAATTGTTTTTCTTTGCGAGATAGTCTTCTTGATCCTCTTCATCCTCATCGTAATCTGTCTCATGGATATTTTCAGCATCGTGATAAACAAAATTAGTCTGCTTCTCTGACTCTCTTGGGATTACTGCTGGTTTTTTCCCGTTAGAATATTTCTTTTCAGAGTACAAATCAATTAAGTTTTGGAAGTCCTTTGCATATGAAGATGCAAACTTGGTTCGACTATGTTTAACCTGAATTTAAGAGTAATATATCAGCTTTATAAATCACATGATCCACATATCAGCATCAAGTAGAAAATTACAATTTAATCTGCTAATCTTATGCTTGTTTACGAATGCAAAAAGAGTCACATATATGACAAGTGAAATTAACTCTACGCTGGAAACTCACTGAAAATTGTAGATTTGGCCTGAAAAATGAAGTAAGCACAGTGTTTGTTTCCTTTGACAGGTGAAGAGACTCAATAATATCTTTCTGTACGTGAACTGTGGCTGTTGTAGTCAATGCCATTATCGGTATATCATATTCCAAGAATTCCAAATTGCTGGCACAGAAGTTTTCCCGCAACACAGATAATCTCCTGACGATACGACAGCAGGAGGTTTGTTTAAAACTATCCACAAGAACACTCCTAAGCAATACTATTAACAAGTTTTTGACTTTCAAAATCATACCTGTAGTGCGGACGAAAATCATGTCCCCACTTTGACACGCAATGCGCTTCATCAATTGCAAAAAGAGCAACTCCGTTAGTCTTTGCAAGCTTCTGGAGTGGTTTGATCAATCTGCGATCAAGTTTTGATCCTTCTTAAAGAAAGAACACAATAATATAAATTTACTAAAGAGAATTTCAGAAAGTAGTGATGTGTAGTGTACCGAACCACTGTCTCAGGGCAAACATATATGATCTGATACATTCCCTGCATCGCCTTCTCTTCTATGCGATTATCAAGTTGGCCTGAGCCAAGAAAACAAGCAGAGATCCTGTGCCTTGATAGCTTGAGGCATTGATCATGCATCAGGCTTATCAAAGGTGAAATAACAACAACAATCTTTCCCGTTAATAATGCAGGAATCTGGAAGCAAAGAGATTTTCCTGCATGGTGAAAACAAAGAAATCGCAGTTATAATATTATTCGACTCCATATGAGAATGAAGACGGCATCAGCGATGAAGAAATAAACTACCAGATCCCGTTGCAGCGAGAACAAGACAGTCCTTGCGAGCAATCCATGTTGACAAAGCCTCTCTTTGGAAACTTCTCAGGGATGAAATACCAAACCGGTTTCGTAGTATAGAAATCACCCTTTTCTCCCACGTTGATGAAGCCTCTGAGCAACCAATTCGCAATTCTGTTTCAGTAGAATCCAAACACACTGGAGCAAAAGACTTCCTCTGCTCTTCTGAAGGATCAGACACCGTTACCACTACTGCAGTCTCAAAGCTGTCACCATTTTTCTTCCTCTGGTCCACAGATCTAAAATGGTCAAACAAACTCGACTGACGCTTTGAAACCGAAGAAAACGAAGATGGCATAGCTCTTTTACCAAGGGTCTTGTTACTCCTCGTAAAACATAGTGAACTAGCCGGCTTGAAACCACCAGTTCTCTGATGTCCCTTCAAAATATACTCCACAGCGTCATCACATGAGTTACCTACAGCTTTGACAGCCTCCAAAGCGTCCAACTTTTCAAAACCCATTTCAACAAGCTTCATCACGACTTGATCGGAAGACAAATCCATCGAAATCAAACTGTTTATATGAATAAGCTTTTGAGACAATAGGTAAAATGACCATACAATAACAGGTGGATTTTACACAGCCTTTAATTGATCAGAATCGTAAACCCAAACAAGGGAGAAACTTGTAACGATTCGTGCATAAACTAATGGATAATCCCAAATTCCAAACCCTAGTAAATTAGTTTCTAATTAAACTAACTAACAACGCTCAACAATTTTCCCCCGGAGATCAGCAATCGAAAAGACGAAAGGAGTTGTAGAATCAGAAATAAAGAACCCTAAACGCCAATAATAAAAATCACTGATCCATATTGGCAAATTTGCCGCTCACTTGCCCTCGAATGACGTCGTTTTAAAATAGGTGGACATTGTTGGACAATTTCCCTGTACACTGACCACTCTGTATATTATTATTTTTTCTCGGGTAAAAAAACCTTAACTTTCAACTTTTCAATACGCCGTCCCTTTCATACCGGTTAAACTTCTCGTCCCTTTAATACCGGTTAAATCTAAACCCGAATTTGGAAGATGTTCGCTTCGAACTAAACTCTGTTCAGGTAAAATCGAAGCCGTTGAGACAGCAGAGAAAAAAAACAAAAAAAAAAAAAAGTAAAAAAGCTCCGATGCCGGGAATCGAACCCGGGTCTCCTGGGTGAGAGCCAGATATCCTAACCGCTGGACGACATCGGAATTGTTTTATGACATGTTCTTCTTTATTCTATTGATTCTTCCGTATTTATGGATGGTTTAATCTTATATTCTCAGCTCACAAGAGCATAGAAGCTTCCACCACGAAGACGAAGAACCAAGTGAGAAGAGAGTTGACGCCTTCTGAATGTTGTAATCTGCTAGAGTCCGTTTATCCTCAAGCTGTTTCCCAGCGAAGAAGGTTCGTGCGTGTCGATGTAAAACCTAGTTTCTCCCTTTCAATTTGTTACAATTTTCACCCAGAATCATTCGATTGAAGTCTTAGATTTGGGATTGAATCGTTTGTTGCTTCGATTAGAAACACCTAATTTTAGGAACCTTATGTTTGAGTTTGGATCTGTAGAGAATGGCTACAGCTACGTATCCGCCTCCTCCTCCATATTACAGACTTTACAAGGATTACTCAGAAAACCCTAACTCTGCTCCTGAACCTCCTCCTCCCATTGAAGGCACTTACGTTTGTTTCGGAGGCAACTATACTGTGAGTTTCCCCTTCACATTTTCCCCCTCTTTAATCTTCCTTCATCTTTATGGGTTTTTTTTTTTTGTTTTTTTAACATTTTCCAAACTTTTGGTGGTGTGTTAGACAGAGGATGTGCTTCCAAGCTTAGAAGAACAAGGAGTGCCTCAACTTTATCCCAAGGATACAAATGTTGGTATGCTGTAATGCCATTCTATGGCTTTGCCTAATCCCTTCATTGGAATCTACCTTTCAAGTAATGATCTTTGAAGCCTTTCTGTTTTGTTGAAGAAATTTTATCTTTGCGTAGTAGATTACAAGAAGGAACTCAGGTCTCTGAATAGAGAACTTCAGTTACATATATTGGAGCTTGCTGATGTTCTTGTTGATAGACCTTCTCAATATGCTAAGAGGATTGGTGACATTTCTTCTATCTTCAAGAATTTGCATCACCTTCTCAATTCCTTGAGGCCTCACCAAGTACTGTGAAGATCTCGATCTTCTTTCAAATTTACTTTCATCATTTTTTGTTGCTTATTTTTTCCTTTGTTGGCTAGGCGAGAGCTACGCTTATTCACATTATGGAACTTCAAATTCAACAGAGAAAACAAGCTGTGGAGGACATTAAGAGGTTTGTTTGTATATGCTTTCTGCTTAATGTATCAATCTGATAAAGATTCCTCAGAAGCTTGTTGGTAGTTCTTATGGGTCTGTTTGATGTTTTTGGTTGTGTGTGCAGGAGGAGAGAAGAAGCACAACGACTTCTCAAGGATGCTTTCGTCACTTTAGATGGACAATAGAGTACTGTTTGTTTTTTTTACCTATGCCTGCTATTGACCCTGTAAACTTATTTTGATTGTTGACACCACTCCATGTTTAACTTGGCAATCGACAATTATAATGTAAGCTACGAACAAAATACATCTCAGTTCCATTGTTTTGAGGATTAGTTAGGCTGCATTTCTCCGAAAGACATATGGGTAAATTCTAATCGATGTTGCGTGCACCTCGCAATTTATATTTATTTACTTTTCTCATTTGAAGAAAACATTTGGCTGCCAAATTTCGTTATGAAGTTAATGTCAAACGATGATTATTAATTGAAGACTTAGGTGGGAAAACTTCCTAATCACATTTCTTACATAATTATATTGAAGCTTGTTACTAAAAAAAATCAAACTGAAAAAAACTGTTGTGATGTTCCAAAAAAAGATCATCTATATTATTATTTTTACAGTATTTTTCAGAAGAAGGCTTGAAGTTGGGTAATATTTACATCATATGCCATTGTAATTAAAACATACAAAAAAAATTAAAAAAAAAATCAAATTAGGAAAATCGAGTATGGAAATATATATTTCCCTAAATATCTGAACAACATCAATTTCTATTTTCCTTTTTAATTACAAGTTGTAAAATGTTTTAATGAAAAAAAGAAACTATAGTATCTTATCTTATTCAATTTCAATTTTCCATAATTGGTTTGGTATTATACATGTTTTCCATTATACATGTTTTCCATTATACATAAATTGTTTAATGTTTTCTATGTTAAAATGGATAGAGCAATTGATGTCAAAATGGGTAGAAAAAAATATAAAAATAAACTAATAATGTATGATTTTATTATACTATATATATATATATATATTTTGTTTTAACCTCCACAAAATGATATATGTTTTTTTGACTAAAAAACATGTGTCATTTATAGAGTTATGATGTCAAATACAAATATATATATCCTGTTGCACAATTTAAATAGTGAATACATCAAATTTAGTCATATGAGTAATATCAATAATATTATCTGTGTAAATATCAATAACAATACTAAAAAAGCAATAATAATTTATGGAAAATTTTATTTATCCACGGGTCCAAACCTAAACTAAAAATAATCATAATAATGTGATGGGAATTAGGTTAATATTAGTACACCTATATATTTTTGCGGGTTGGTTTAAAAATACAAACAAAATATTTTAAAACTTAATTTTATATGAAAGGAATTAAAAACCAACACTAACCCGCTCTATCATACTCAGATACAAAGCTAACTATTTTTTTTAATAACTTTTTTTTTTATCCACGGGTCCAGACCTAGACTAAAAATAATCATAAGTATGTGATGAAAATTAGGTTAATATTAGTACACTTATATATTTTTGCGGGTTGGTCTAAAAACACAAACAAAATATTTTAAAACTTAATTTTATAAGAAAGGAGTTAAAAACCAACACTAACCCGCTCCATCATAATCATAGACAAAACTAACTAATTTCAAATTGGTGAATAAAATGTAAATAATTTTATACTAACTACAAAGTATTATACATATTAACAGATGTTTACTTTTACAACAACTAATTTTGATTGATTAAATTCCAAAAGAAAAGAATTTTGATTAATTAAATTTCAAATGAAAATAATAATTTTTAAATAGATAAAGAAAATAAAATTACAAATATCTCAATATTATTGTAAAAAAGTTTAAAACATATATTTGATCCAAAATAATGTTTTTTAGTAAGTTATATAAAATATACAAAAATACATAATCCCGCGGTGTATCGCGGGTTAAAATCTAGTGGTGTGTAAATGTCACACCATATATATTTTGCTTGTGGTAAAATAATATATGAAAATATATTTTTACTCATTTTAATCGTAAATGAAGTATAGCTCCCAAAAAAAGAACAGACTTGATAATTTAACATGTTTTGTGAAAATATCTCTCTACAAGTATTTTAAATGAAAAAAAATAGAGCATTTTATAATCTTTTTAAAAAAGGTAAATAGTAGAGAATATTATCAGCTAAAGGAGTCCCAATGGGATCGATGACTTCGTTACTAATACTATATTACACATGAAGTTGCATCGATTCCCTCTCCCCCTCTGCTTCGTCTTCCTCTTTCTTCTTTCTCTCCAATGGATTTAGGAGCAGAGAATATCAAAAGAGACACAAGACAAGAAGATCAGAGACATATTGTTTTTGAAGATTACCCTGAACCTCTTAGATACACCGTAAGCTCGATCATTTTTCTTACATAACAATCAATTTGTTTCTTCTTTTTCTTCAAGATTTATTAATTTATTCTTCTTGTTTTTTGTTGTAGACATGGGTTTTGAGAGTTTCTATCCATTGCGAAGGATGCAAGAGAAAAATCAAGAAAATATTAAGCAAAATCGATGGTAAAATAATATTATCTCTTCATATTTATGTGTGTTACGTTCTTCTTTTTTAATTCTCTTTATTAATAATCATGTTATGGCTAAAATGATTTATTAGGAGTATATACAACAAACATCGACGTGAAGCAACAAAAAGTAACGGTGATCGGAAACGTAGAGCCGGAGATTCTAATCAAGAAGATCATGAAAGCCGGTAGACACGCCGAGCTATGGCCTACGTCAATGGAGAACAACATTAACAACGATTGTAATAATTATCAGAGAGAGAGGAAAGCAAAAGATGAAGAAACAAGTGGAGATGAGGACGACGAAAACAACAACAACAGCGGCGGAGACGGCGGAGGTGGTGGTGGAGGAGGAGGAGGAGGAGGAGGAAACTGTGATCAGGTGAAACAAGTTGTGACGTTTGTAAACGGACAACCTCAACCTCAAGGAGATGGAGCTCCGAAGAAGAAGAAGAAAAAGAAAAAGAAGAAGAAAAGCTCAGGGAACACGACGGTGGTGATGGAAGGTGGTGGTGGAGGAGGCGGTGGTGGACCTGGTGGTGGTGGTCCGCCGCAAAACGATGGACCGCCAGAGACAGTGATATACTCTGCCCCACCAGATCATGACATAATTCACGCCCCTCCTCAATATCATCAGCAAAATCCGTATCCGACGGTTCAAAGTCCTCCACGTCACCATTCACAACAAATGTACGGTCCAGGACAGCCGCCTCCTTCGTTTTATCACACGCAGCAGACTCAAACGGCGCCGTCTTATACGGTGAGCTACAACACGGCACACGGGCCGAGTAACGGTAGGAACGAGACGGCGTCGTATTACGCGGCTGCTCCTATTCATCCGACGTCGTATTATTCTTATGAGTACGTGGACACGGGATACGAATCTCCACCGCCCGAGTTTTATTCGTATAGATCTCAGCCGTCGGAGTCGTTTGAGGCACTCAGCGAAGGCAATCCAAACTCTTGTTGCGTTATGTGATTTGATCGGTTAGGTTTTTTAGAAGCTAATTGACGTAATTAGGCTTCAAGTGGTAATCTTGTAAAATGCCGAACGTTGTGTTATTAGAGGGGCATTTACGTAAACAAGAACAGTAGTTAAAATTAAATTAAATATTTACTATGAATAAAGATATTCGGCGGAATGAAATTTTACATATTAAAAAGTAAAAACACATATATATTTCGTATTTAACTAAATATATTCTTCTAAAATAAATAAGAAAATGTACATTAATGGAAAAGAAAACTTTTCATGGACATAAAATACGATTCTCTGGCTGATAATATTCCATAACCAAACAAAGTCATCACTAATGCAAAAAAAAAAAAAACAAAAAACAATTATTGAAAATGACACATATTGTAAGAAAATTAATGTATATAGACGTCTAGTAATAGTAAATTAAGATTCTACAAAACTTGTAGTCTTTTCTTTTTTTGGGGAAAGACAAAACTTGTAGAAAACATACAGTATTTTTCTGTATAAATTTTTGTGACATGGTGAAGTGAGGTACTAGTTTAGAATATCATATTTTGGGTGCAAAATTTAGAATAAAATTGAGGAGAATAATTGGACTTGGGAGAGGAATAAACCTTTAAATGAAAAAAGAGAGATTTTTAAGCTGAAAGGGAATAAGAATAAACGATAAAGCAAAGATAAAAATTTGTGGGTTATGAGATGCTGCTTTCAAGCAGAATTCAGAAAGCATATTTGATGACAAAGAATATGTAAATAGTGTCCCTTAGGATTCGAATTGTTATATTGGTCTTACATGTTTTAGTTTAACACACAAACTGTTGTACGTGCTTTTGTCCTAATAATAAACAATTACACAACTGACATGTGAAATTAAAATCGTTACTTATATATATATATATAACACAAACGTAATTAAAAACATTTTCAGTGATTCCTTAGTTCTTTAATAATGGATTAAGATAGAACCGACCGAAGAGAATCTGATTCTAGTTATTAAAACCAAAATTCACGATAAGTCGATAACGCATTTAGAAGAGAACAGAAAAAGTTATGACAATAAGTTATCTCTTATGTGTTTTATGCCCAAGATTGCATATAAGGATGGAAACAAGTGGTGACTACGTACGACGGCATAATTACAAACTAGATTAACTAAGAGAGCAATCCTTAGTGTGTGTATAATAAATAATAGAAATTGTAAAGATGAAACTGAAGTCGGAAATATTTTTTAAAATGAGACAGAAGCCTTCTACGAAAGAGTATAAGAGCAGATCAATGGCTACTTGTGAATTTCGTATTTGGGTCCAATCAAATCTAATCCAAGTACCAAATTTATTAATCGTAGGATATGATATGGCCTGCGACGGTTATCGTGTATTCAATCTATTTACTGTTCGAATGATAAGGAGGCCACGAAATCCAAAAGCTTTGGAATGATCTCTGATCACAAGGGTCGAGAAACAGGAGATCTATATCGTACGTACTGGAGGAAAATTAGAAGAACACAATGGCGCACAAAAAGCAGTAAGTTCCAAGACTCAAGCCAAAATCATTACTTCAGTATGAGAGATAATCTTTCAGAAAACAAAAATGACAAGAAAGAAAAGACAGCTTCAAGCTCTTAGTTTTGTTTGGCTTCGACCTTCTTCTTCTGCCACAGCCTGTCAACACCACTGTCTGCATCTCCCTGCAATCAAAATACATCGTTAATTAAGTTAACAGTCTCTCAAATGAAAGATTAGCTATAATTACAGTGTTTGTTTAGGAGGAGGACAATATTCTATCTTAATCTCCTAAAGGTAATCCTAAAGCTAACAAATCGAAAAGATACAATCTAAACAAGGGTTGTTCAAATCTTCTAATACATAAACAAAGTAGTGATGAACAGGAAGCAGGACGCCAAGCATTGACGAATTGAGAACACAAGAATATAGGTAAAAGTGTGTATATAGGTAAAAGTGTGTTGTGAACACAAACCTGGGCACGGACGAAACCGCAGAGAGCAAAGGTGGTGAATTGTCCAGTGTACACGCCATCAGCATCTAAATGACCAATGTTGAGCTGCACAGAGGCATGATCCTTGGATGTGATCAACCGGTTAGTAGCAGAGCTGTATAAGACAATCAAACACACAGAAACCAAACGTTCTTAGTTTTTTGAGCTCTATGAGAGAGTCTACGAATCAACCAATAACATAGACGAAAACAGAAGAAGAAATGTTCAATTACCATTTCCTAGGAACGTAGAGCTCTGTGAATTGACCCTCTTCGTTTTGCATCTTGAAGATTAGCTTGAATAATAGACGAATCTAAATCCAAAGACTACAGAACACAACATCTGATGTTAAGATGCTAGTATCAAAGGGATTCAAAACCCACAACGATCCAGCATTTCTAAGAAGTTACACAATACAGAATAAGAGCAACCAAACCCAACAAAAAAATTGAACATACTCATGTGATTTATAGCACTCTAAAGCTCTAGGGTTTACCAAAACCACATATTCACTATCATGACTCTTCATGGTTCTACCCCTAATCATCAGCGAAACTATACATCGGCTAAATTCACGTAAAATGTATAAATCAAGGGTACGAAAACTAGGAATCGAACAGTTTTCACAACGAAGATTTCTTTACACATAATCAGATGCTAAAAACGATAATACAAGGGCGTGGAAACGAAATCAGAGACAAAGAGGAAGGAGATGATGGAGCGAGAGAGTAGTTTACCTCAGAGTAGGAGAAGCGAAAAGCAAGTGCGGCAACGGGAGAGAAACGATGGAAGAGACATGGCGTTTATACTTAGGGTTAGAAAAAAAACCCTAAGTTTTTCTTATGGGCTTAGGAGGCCCATCTTGCTAGCTTCCTTAAAATGGCCCATTATGATTTAATTAGCTTCTTCTAGTTTTGTTTCGACTTCCGAGGTTGTGTACATGTAATTTGTAGCTTTTCTAAGTATCTTCTTCTAATTATTTGTCAAAAAAAAAAAAAAAAAATAGCTTCTTAGTTTTCCATTTCATCTCCGCATTTGTATTGTCAAATAACAATTCATTTTCTTTGTATACAGAAAATGTAAAATTAACTTATGTCTAAGACTATGTACAATGGTTATTCAATCCACTTTTTTCTTTTCAACATTCTACATCATATTTTATATTTTCCACATCATTGTTCAATACTTACATAATTTTTACCATTTACAATAATTTTATTTAGTAAAATTACAATACTTTATCTCACCAATTTTTTTGTGTCCAAATTAAATGAAAGTAGTATCTATTTATAGAAAAAAATTATAAATTTTGATATATTTATTTATAAATAATATAAATAATCAAAGTTAGACAATTGAGATAAAAAAAAACATGTAAATCAAAATCACCAATCAAAATACAACATTTGTCACATTTATTTTATTCTTTCTACTTTCACGGATGTTGATATTTATCAACACAAAATTTGTCACGTGATTTATTTTCAATTACAACAAACCATTGTAGTGTAAATAATTTTTTCAACAGTTGTAAAATAGTTTACAACAAATTATTGTAGCTAGTCCAAGTAAATATAATTCAACTTTTACATTCTAGAAATTTTTCTTCCACATTGAACCAAAAAAAATATTGAAACTGGGTATATAGATGCTTATTAACCTCAAAGCCCGTGCAGTTGGGTTTCGACGCTCCAAATTGTTTGAGGAGACAGACAAAGTCAAAGTGCTGGCTAGCCATATTGTTCTTCTAGTTACAGTAAATTGAAATTGAGATGTTCTTTTGACAAAGCTGATACAGTTTAATGCTTTATGCCAATGTCTTAAAAGGTGGAAAAATACAAGATTCTCCATATCTTTGGTAATCTTATTTGTTTTTCCTTAGTCAAAATTTGTGTCGGTAAAAGTTTGTATCTATGGCAGTTAACAAGACCAATAAAAGAAAAAGACATTTTGCGTTAAGATTAATTTGTTATATCGCATTTTCTGGTTAAATTTTTTGAACTATCACTTATATATTACAGTCATTTAATATTAATGATGTACACCAAATAAAATGCATAGAGACCACCAACCTATGACCTTAATTATATTAGAAAGTATATATGGTACATTTTAATTAAAATTAATTGTTTATAACGGTTTAATATCAATGAATGGAACTTGAACTGATCAGAAAACCAGTAACTATCATGTTGTTCTTACGTAATTGCTGAATGTGAATAACTATCAAAATCGTGGTTAAACGCTTTTTAATTTCCAATTATAAACTAATCCCCCCTAATTATTTTTTGTTTCTTCTCAACATATCATAACGTCACATTTCAATCATTTCTCAATAATCATATACAACATAATTTTTCATTATAAGTTCGTTAACATTCTATACATTGATATTAATAGATTGCATTAGGAAACTTTTTTTATGAAGCTAGAACACTAGAATACGTAATCAAAGACAAAAAAGAAGTACTAGTAAAGTAGACAGTTGGCATTTGGGCAAATGGCTAACGCGCAAACGTCGTCCTAAGTCCTAACAGTGATCTGTGTGAATGTGATTGGTCCCATTTTGTTTGTAACGACGGTTGCATCACATGTTATGCGCCGCTTCTCTTCTGTAATGACGCCAATTATTAACGTTTCTTTCAAAGTTGAAAGATTAGAGTTATACGAAGATTATACAAAGAAAAAAGACTAGCTATTCGTTACTCTCTGATTGATGTAGATTCCATTAAAAAAAAAAGTTGATGTGTATGGATGGACTTTTCAACTAGAGTCAAAACCTCAACTCTGGCCGAGCCCAAATACAACCAACACGACCCAACCATCCGGTGGACTTTGATTATCAAATTATATACACACACGCACATAACATATATGATACAATAATGCATGTTTACACACATACATATAAACATTCCAATGGACAAGTATTTATTTATAAATGTAGATATTTACATCGAATTCCGTTTACTTGGGCCTGTTTTTTAAAAGTAAATGTCAAGACTAGTGAGTAGTGACGATCGTGAAGTTACGTAGGTGGTGGTGTTTGGGAGGAGTGATCTACACGTCTTCAACTTTGTTTTTAAAGAAATATGAGCGGAAGGCCGGCGACCAATAGTTTTAATTTAAACTTTGATTCATCAAACGTCGGTCTGTGTAGGGTGGATGAAGCCGTCTCCCTTAACAATAGTTCTGCCATTATATACATGTGGAAAAACGGCCAAAATCAACCCAAACAATTTGTGAAACGCTTTTTCGTACCCAAACTATGGTTCCATGCAATTATCAATCCGAACAAACTAAAATTTCAAATTTTCTACCTAAACTTTATAAAATTAGCCGATTTCAACATGTCCGTAAACAGTGTTACTTGTTCATTTAACGGTGCTGAGTCAGATGCCAACAAAACGACCACATGGCATCAAAACGAAATTGCTACTCCCAGGATTCGAACCTGCGTTCACCTAGCCCATCATTTTCACCTCGTAACCACTAAGATAAATTGATTTCTATGGGATTGATTAACAACAATGTAATATATTCTCTTTCGTCAATCTTCTTCTAATCATCTTCTCTCCTTCGCTTCACAATGGCAAAAACGAACAGATCCAAGGCTTCCCAGCATATAATAGGCAACGGTGAACTAAGCCTTTGAGATTGAACGAATACATTCTTATCTAGAAGAGAAGATGGTGATGGATGAGGAGAAATCCAGATCTGGGTTTTACTAAGATTCATGGAACTCATGAAAAAAATACAAAAAAAAAAAAGTCGATCTGTTTGCATTAGAAAGAGAAGATTTACGGAAGACAATATATTACATTGAAAAAATACAAAAAAAAAAGTCGATCTGTTTGCATTAGAAAAAGAAGATTTACGGAAGACAATATATTACATCGTTGTTAATAAATCCCAAAGAATTCGATTTGTCCGAGTGGTTATTTGTAAGAAAGATGCTTTAAGTTAACGTCGGTTCGAATCTTGGTAGTAGCATTTTTTATGTCATTTAAACTATCAAAACGACGTTTTGTTGGCATCTGACTCAGCACAGTTAAATGATCAAGTAACACTGTTTACGGACATATTGAAATCGGCTAATTTTATAAAGTTTAGATAGAAAATTTGAAATTTTAGTTTGTTCAGATTGATAATTGCATGGTACCATAGTTTGGGTATGAAAAAGCGTTTCACAAATAGTCTGGGTTGATTTTGGTCGTTTTCCCTATATATTGTCGGCTGTTTTACCAAAATTGAAACACTCGCCGTTTTTTGCATTTTAACACTAGTGATCTTACACGTTTTTGTAGCATTTTATTTGATACTTCTAATTTGATAGGAAATTATAAAACTGCTAATTATTATGGGACAATTTATTTTCTTATTCACCCCCTTTAAATTAACGAAACAAATCTTAATTAATGAAATAAAATTTGTATATCAATCAATTTTAAAATTGTTAATCATAATATTATATTACAGTTTTTAATTATCACATCTAAACCCTAACCACTTTTTATAAACCCAAACCGACATATAATTTTGTTTAATTGTAAAATCTAAATCCTAACCACTCTTTTATAAACCCAAACCGACATATAATTTTATTTAATCGTAAAATCTAAACCCTAATCACTCTTTTGTAAACCCAAACCGACATATAATTTCGTTTAATTGTAAAATCTAAACGCTAAACATTCTTTTGTAAACCCAAATCGACATATAATTTTGTTTAATTAGAAAATCTAAATCCTAACTATTCTTTTATAAACCCAAAGCGACACATAATTTTTAAAATTATAAATTTAAACTCTATTCCTCTTTTATAAACCCAAACCGACATAGTTTCCTTAATAAAATATTTACATAATTTGTTTAATTAATTTGTTTTGTCTTTTTATTTTTAAAAATATGATATGACATGACATATTGTTGTATTCTGATTGGTTAATTAAGAAGGGGTGAACCCAAATTTTTTTCATTATTATGTATTGGAATGTCTATATAGAGTTGACGAAAGCTATATTGGATAATTCAAACTTGAGGAAGAAACTATCTCCTAGGAAGTTGCCAAAAGAGATAGATTAGAAAAAAGGAAAAGTTCCTATATTCAATAAGTTGTATAATGTTAATTCTAAGGTTTAGGCAAAATTTTAAACCTATAAATATAAGAGTCCATAGAGAGGTGTTCCATAAGACTTGAGAGAGAGATTTAGTTTTTGAGAGAGTTTTCTAAATCAATAAGAGATGTATTCTTATATTTCAAGTTCTTTTCAAGTTCTTTATTAGATTTGGTATCAGAGCTAGGTTGGGTCTCTGATCAAGAACCAGTGGAGAAAACTCTTCAAAACCAAGCATGGGGGACGAACATAATCCACCGCAACGAACAAAGAACCTTGGAGCGCCATCAATCCAATGTTCGTTGCTAACATCAACAAACACAGTTTGGTCGATGAGGATGAAGATCATACTTCGAGTCAGCGAAATTTGGGACACAATCAAACCAGGATCCAATGACTAAAAGAAGAATGATATTGCGACAACCCTTCTGTTTCAATATGTCCCGAAGTCACTTATCTTGCAAGTAGGAGAGCAAGATACAGCTAAAACACTTTGGAACGCCATTCGATCACGTCACCAAGGAACGAAACGTGTAAAGGAAGCAAAACTTCAGATCTTGTTAGGAGAACTAGAGCGTTTGAAGATGAATGATTCAGATTCGGTGGATGGATTTGCAGGCAAGATTTCAGGCCTTGCATCGCAATCAGACTCTTTGGGAGAGACCATTGAAGAATCAGAACTGGTGAAGAAGTTTCTTACAAGACTTCATAGAACAAAATTCATTCATATAGTAGCCTCTCTGGAGCAAGTTCTCGACTTTAATACAACAATGTTTGCAGACATAGTAGGGAGGTTAAAAGCATATGAAGAACGTATTGGAGAAGTAAATCAAGGCGAAGATCAAGGTAAATTAATGTTTACCAATACTTCTCCTAACAACCGTGGAGGCTATGGTGGTTTCCGAGGAGGATCTAAATGAGGCAGCTACGATAGAGGCAGTTTTGGCAGAGGCAGGGGTCAAGGGAGATTCAATGGCCAAAACCAAGGACGAGAAACCACAGAGGATAACCAAAAACAACCTAAGAAGGATCTATCCAAAGTAATTTGTTAGAGATGCGATAAGCCAGGGCACTATGCGAAGACGTGTACCAACAAGCCAATACAGAACCAGAATCAGAATCAAGAATCAAATCTAAATGAAACATACGAAGCTGATGCATTGTATATGCGTGAAGTTGTGTTTCTAAACGAAGAAAAGGTAATCCCGAAGAACTACGAAACCAACAAAGGCATTGCAAGTGTTTGGTATTTGGATAATGGAGCAAGTAACCACATGTCAGAAAACAAGGAGTTCTTTTGCAGTTTGAACGAGAGGATTAAAGGTAAAGTCAGGTTTGGTGATTGCTCCTACGTTGATATTGTTGGGAAGGGAACCATTAACTTTGTTTGCAAGACTGGAGAAATAAGAGAACTCAAAGAAATCTACTACATACCCGACCTCAAACACAACATTTTGAGCCTTGGACAAGCAACAAAAGGAGGGTGCGAAGTAAACATGAAAGGATAGTTTTTGACACTTCTCGAACTATGTGGAAAGTTGCTTGTAAGAGTCACTAGGTGTTCAAACCGTCTGTACAAAACTCCAATTGAAATAAGTTTTCCAATGTGTTTGCAGCTCGACAGTGATGAAACTACATGGCGTTGGCATGCTCGGCTGGGGCATGTGAGCTTTAATGTCATGAATAACATGGTTAAAAAGGATATGGTTGTAGGAATGCTACACATGATCCATGATAAGGGTATTTGTGAGGTGTGTTTAATTGGGAAGCAAACAAGAGGTTCATTCCCGGCTAAAACAAGTTTTCGTGCATCACATGCTTTGGAATTGGTACATGGAGACTTATGTGGTCCGATTTCACTACCAACACCGGCTAACAACCGCTATTTGTTTGTCCTAATTGATGATTTCTCTAGGTACATGTGGACGATGCTACTAAGGGAAAAAAAGTGAAGGGTTTGATTATTTTAAATGATTTGAAAGACTTTGTTGAAAAACAGAGTGGGTTAACCATCAAGACTTTTCGGACCGATAGAGGAGGAGAGTTTACCTTAGCTGAGCTCAATCGGTTATGTGAAGAAAACGGTGTTACTAGACACCTAACTGCGCCATATACACCACAACAAAACAGTGTGGTCGAGAGAAGAAACCAAACCTTGATGGAGATGACGAGAAGCTTGATGAAAGTGATGATGATTCCGAATGATATGTGTGGAGAAGCTGTACGTCATTCGACTTACCTCATTAATCGAGTGCCCACGAAAGCACTGAATGGTTAGACGCCGTATGAGTGTTTCACATTCAAGAAACCGAACATTGAGCATTTGAGAGTGTTCGGATGTGTCGCGTATGCAAAGATCAACAGACCACAATTGAAAAAGCTAGATGATAGATCAAGGAGAGTGATCAATCTTGGCATAGAACCTGGTTTTAAGGCTTATAAACTCTGTGATCCGATTGCTAAGAAAGTAGTTGTCAGTAGAGATGTGATTTTTGATGAGAATAAGGCTTGGGACTGGTAACCGACAACAAACAAGTCATATGGTGAACCAAGAATGTTTAAGCTTTTTCAAGAAGGTTTCATCGAAGATGGTGGTGGACATGGCCATGAACAAGATAATGATCAACAAGAAGCAGACCAAGAAGCTGAAAACCATAATAACCAAGAAGAGAAATAAAATAATGAGAATGATGTGAATGTTGAGAATCAAGTTGAGGATCAACAAGTCGGAGATCAACCATTGGTAACTAGGTCTGGTCGTGTGATTACAAAAACGACTTATCTTAACAACTATGTTTTATTTGCCGAACAAGAAAGTTGCAGACTGAAACTGACTTTCTTTGTGGTGTGGTGAAAGAAAGATGTATGGAATGATGATGTATGGAATGAATAGAAGTCAGGGTGTTTCAATTCCCCTTATGCAGTTGCAGTATAAGAGGTGTCAATCCTATCTGAGTGATTGTGAACAATTAAGATGTGCATATGAGTCTAAGTCAAGCCAATTGTAAAGATTGTTTGTCACTAACAATCCTAAAATGAGATATGAAATGCAGAAAGTAAAAACAACTAGAATAAGATACTAAATGCAAACAGAACAGACAAATTAAAGCTATGATGAAACTAGAATAGAGATAGACACTATGCTAATGAACTAATGCAAGACAAGTAATGAACAGGAAACTAAGTGAATGCAATGGAAATGAAACAGGAATGAAACAAGACAATCACAAATCAAAAACACAAGTTCTGGGGATGAACTCGAGCAGCACTCGACCGAGTGTAGGTCGAGTACGTGGTCGAGCTAGACTTAAACGTGAAAACAGAGCAACACAAGAAAAACAGAGCAATGCTAAAACTAATCAAACAACAAGCAAGCAATGATATTTAGACTAAGATTTCAATAAACAAAGAAGGCCTTGAGGAGGGATTCATGGGCTGAGCTAATCATTGTGGTTATCTAACTTGGTCAACAAATCTTAAGCAAACATTGAGCTGATCTCTAGACATACTATTCTAAGACATGTTTAATCCACTCTCATGGCAAGAAACAATCAAACCTATGCATTTCTAGACTTGTTCTCACAAAGAAAAGAATCTACACAAGCAGGCATTAAGCAATACATCTCAAACCAAACAAGACTTCTAATCTCTTAGCAAGCCTAATGGTAAGCTCTAGATCTAGCCTTATCTATGCTCCTTAGACATTGGTGTGATGCTAAGATGCTTGAAATCAAACCCTACCTTCTCAGATATAGGATCAGCATTAAGATCATCTAGCCTAGAAGAGATCTACAACAATCAAGCTTGACCAAATCAAACAAACCACAAGATCAACCCAGCCTAACCCATCCTCAAGGTCCTAAACAAACTACTCACAAGAACACATGGTGAAATATGTCAAAAACCCAGAAAATAATGAAACTTGCATCATTAGAAAGATGAAACAGAGATCTACAATATTGATGAAGGAATAAAACTCGAAATCTTAATATTTTGAAAGTTATGAAACAAACAAAATATAAGAATCTAGTCTTTTTCTCTCAAACAAGTACAAAATCTAAAAATAAAAGAAAGTGCAAAAGGAATAAAATCTAAAAAAGGTAAAAACTAGGTTTTAGACTCTCTAAAAAGTTGGACTCTCTGGTGGCTGCAGGTACAAGGGCCTTATATAGGAGGTGAGGTGGAAGCCCTAAAAATACAAAAAGTCAAAGCAGTCAACGGCTCGGTCAACTCGACCAGTGCTCGGTCGAGTGGTTGGTCGAGCTGGCTTCTCTCGTGCATTCTCCACTCGGTCGAGTCCTTCTCAGCACACGGTCGAGTGGTGGTCGAGTGGTGCGGTCGAGTTGGACTTCGGACCTTGATTCTACAGCCTTAACTCTCTTGTTTTCTCCTCAGGATTGCTTCATTTCTCCTCAGCATTGCTTCCATGCTCATTAAGCTCCAAAATCACCTGTTTATGCATGAAAAGATGCAAATGCAATGCAACTATACTCTAATGCATGATTAGTCCTAAAGCTACACAATAATGGCCTAAATGGATAGCAAAAGATGCAAAAGTTGTGAATAAACTAAGGGAAAACAAGGTAAAATATATGAACATCAACACCCCCAAACTTAGTCTTTGCTTGCCCTCAAGCAAATAATCAAGACAAAAGAAGGTAGGTGAGGTTTGAAAGTGGGATCTCAGCTCCTAAAGCTTGCAAATAGACTATCTAGAATCAATGTCCAAGTTATTAGTACTATGATGCAAGTTGAATGAGCTTTACTTATATACTTTAGACAAGCATATCACAACCTTCACTGATTTGAGCCTTAGATGTCCACATGCATTCAAATCAACCATTTCCTTTAACATTCATTAATCAAGAACATGAATCAATTATGTGCAATGCTTAAACTCATTTGGCTTGGCAGTAAAAGGTTTAGAGACAATGATGGTCTCTTTTTAGAGTAGGGCTTATCAATATCAAGGTTCTCTCATAAAAAAAATGGATTGAACTTTAGAAGAATGCTAAAGGTAAGAACACTTAGACACATACAAGCATTTTGCTAGACTTCTCTTTCCTTTCTCTCTTTTCTTTAACTAGAACCATCTTTAAACAACCTTATTCTTCCCATTCTTTCACTAGACTTTAAATTTTCTTAAACACATTCCCCTCCTAAAGACTCTAACCTTTTTTTTCTCTTTTTCCTCTTTTCTTTTCATGACAGCCAAGTCCCAAACCCAACAAGTGAACCACCTAGTCCTATCTAGTTTGAAAAATGCAAACTAGAACTACACAAGACTTTACTCTTGTTAGTTCAAACCTAACACTTTCTACCAAGCTCAATCCCAAAAATAGGCCTCACACACACAAGAATAAATATGGCTTGAAAGAAGGTTTGGTTTAGGGGTAGGGGAACTGATTCTAATGAGGAAATCAGCTACTTGGATCAACAAGAATGGTAAAAAGGAAGAAGATGATCCAAATATGCATATGGTATCCATGAGTTTAAAGCAATGCACACATTGATAATTGAAAGTCAATATTAGGTTCTTATAAATAGGAAATGGTTTCAAATCTCAATATGCTTCAATTTAGACCAAATGCAATGTAGGAATTCAAGGCTTGGTTCAATCTTATTCTTCTAACCATTCAACTAGCATCAAAGTACTATTAACTTGGGCATTAATCCTAGTCTAGTGAATAAACAAGCTAACAAGGGAATACTCATCATAGATCCCTAATGCAAATACTATACAATCCTACATGAAACATGCTAAACAAGATCCTAATGTGCAGTGCAAACTACATGAACACTCTTTTTTTTATAAAGATTTTTGCAAAAATTTTCAAATTTTTAGGGTTTTTCTATGTCTTAGATGCTATGCAAGTATTAACATGATGATGCTAAAAATTTGAAATAAGAATCACAAAACACAATGTCAAATGCTATCTCAAACCCTCCCCCAAACTTAAATCACACAGTCTCTATGTGAAAGAAATTTGATTGAGGATTCAAGATGAAAAACAAAAAAACAAAACACAATGTCAAATGCAATGATATCTACAAGTGAAGGTGATAGTGGTACCTTAGGGATTGTGGAAGTAGTTGTCCACATCCATCTGCATGCTGTCATAGGAGTAGTTGGGGTCTTGTTGGTGACTTGGAGGTGTAGATTGGGGCAGGTCGACAATGGGAATCGACCGGGACTCGGTCGAGTACGTGCTCGAGTGGGGGGGGGGGGGTCGAGCTGGACCACGAGTGTCAAAATGTTGACCTTGCTGCTGGTAGAACTGCTGGTAGGGTGCTGGATCCATGAAGTACTGGGGTGGGATGGGAGGGTAACCTTGATATCCTGGATAAGCAGCTGGAGGTGGGAAACCATAGGGTGATCTGGGCTGGAACTCGGCCGAGTGCATTGGAGGTGCTCGGTCGAGTGGGTGCTCGAGTGACCCGGTCGAGTACCTTGAAAATGGTTGTTCTCGGGTACTTGAGCTCCTCTTCCTCTGATTTGGCTCATACATTGAAGCCCTAGCTGGTTCCACAGGGTTCGCAACTCTAGAAAGTGCTCTAGTTGAGCTAATCCTACTCAAAGGGCTTGATGGTGTAGGTGAACAATTCCCACTCTTCAACTCAGCAATCTCCTTCTTTAAGCCCTTGATAGACTTAGCCATGTTGGTCACCTTCTTCTTCAGCTTATCAAACCTCTTCCCATGCCATTTATTCCATTTTTGCAAAAGGGTTAGTCTCTTGGTAGCCTCCCTCACTCCTCTACTATCTCTTGGGTTGAGCTCATAATCCTCAAAGTAAAATTGCTCCTCCCCATCAGCCATTTGCACATCTCCAGCTTCATCAACTCTAGGTTGAACTATCCCATCATACAAATGCTCCTCAGCTGGCCAAAATTCAATGTTGGCTCCTTCTTGAATGGTGGTGAGCTCTTGGTTAGGCAAAATCAGTTGCTTTTTCCCAAGTGTTGGAAGTTCAAAGTTGAAAATGTGATTCCCTTGATGCATCTCCTTGGCTAGGATGGGAGTAGAGGTGAGGTAGCTAGAGTCAATCCATCTTGGTGAAACCCTTTCTCCTCTAAGTGGAACCTTAGCAGCTTGTAGGATTGGAGTAATGATGCCTCCAATGGTTAGTGCTCCTCTTGATCCTTTGTTCTCCAACTTGCCTACCCAACTTCTCAAGTAAATCATGTGGTCAATGAGCACCATTGTTAGGTCAGTCTCCACAGTGCTCCCAAGAATGATGGTACCAATTCTTGCTTGGAAGATGACTCCATTGAGAGCCAAATCAATCATCTTTAGCTCCCCCTCATTAATGTTCCCAGTTTCCTTCCTAGCAAAGAAGGTGTTGGCAAGAGCTTTGTGGAAGTACCTTAGGACTGGGCTCCTTATCCTTGAACTCTTGGAATTGGAGGATGAGTAGTATTTGTTGTCCCCAATGGTTTCCCACACAGCATAGAGCTCTTCTCTTGGAATCATCAAACTCCTATTGCTCCCAACCTCAAAACCAAACACATTGGCTATCTTCTTCATTGAAAGTTCATACCTTTTCCCTTTGATTGTGAAAGCAATGTGACCAGCTCCAAACTCAGCATCCTTCCTTGCATATGTATGCAGCTTGACTGTGGCTAGAAATTCACAACTGTCTTCTTTGTAGCCCTCCATGCAAAGCCCCATAAACTTGGTTAGGTTTCTCTTCTCAAAGAGATACTCCACATCTTCACTAATGGCTAGCTTCTCCATGGTTTCCTTGTGTGGATATCTAGTCCCTAAGAACTCCATTCTCATGAAAGCATCATAGAGTTGCCTCTTTGACAACCCACAGGACTCAGCTTCTCCATCATCCTCTATCTCTTCTTTTTCACTTTCTTCCTCACTCTCATTCTCACTCTCCTCTTGTTCAACCTCCACTGCTGGCCTCTTCCCTTTGGCCTTGTGTCTCCTCATGAACTCATTGAGAGTTGACTCCCTTTCCTCCTCACTTTCAGTCCTCTCAGGATCTTCCTCAACTCTCTCTCTCCTTGGACGCGGCATCTGGCTCGACCGGCTGCTCGAACCACCACTCGGTCGAGTGCATGATCGAGTGGGGTGTCGAGTGGCCCTTCCAGCTTCTCCTCTTGATTCAAGGCTAGCATCATGATGTTCCATGGAGGTTGCAGCGGTTTGTTGAGACTTTCTAGTGATTCTTGAAGACATTTTTCAAATAGAACTGAAGGGAACAGACTCAAAGCTCAAAGTTAATAGGTTAGTGAACCAAAAACTTGAAAGAACTAAGCTTGAGCAAAAGATAAGCTATAAGAGAGACTTTAAAACTTGAATTCAATGGTTTTGAGCAAATGAGAGAATGTGAGAGGTATAATTTCGTGCAAGGTCTATATAAAGAAGCTAAGGGGACAAAGAGACAAGGGTGGAGCGTCCATACCATTCAAATTTGAAATGGGAATCTTTGACCTGCTTTTTGCTGCCACTCGACCCCACACTCGACTGTACACGGTCGAGCACCTTGACCAAATTTTGAAATTTCAAAATTTTTCTTCTTGTTCTTCCCTCCACTCGATCGTTCTAGCTATTTGAAGATCAAATGGGCCTCAATTCCTTCCTAGCTCGGTCTAGTACCTCTCGTGGGCAGGTCGAGTGGGCTTGCGAGTCTCCTTCTCCAAGTCTAAATCTCTCCTTACCCAACTACATTTTCACCTAAAGGCCTGTCCAACACAAACATAAAAGAAAACACATCAAAACTACAAGAAAAATAAACCATATTTACAAAGGATACCTTAGGGACTTCCTCCCTAGTGAGCTTGTTTAAAGTCACTAAGCTTGACTTTGGTTGCCTTCTTAAGCCTTGTTTAGATACCAAGGAGGTGATGAAATCCTCCCTGGAACCTCTTGATCACTGTGAAGTTGATCCTTGATCACCTCACCCTTAACACACAAACCATGCTTCTTCTTGATTTTGAGCCTTGGTCTTGCTTTCTTTAAGGACCTCTTGTTCAGCATAACTTGAAGATCCTCAACCATACTAGTCAACTCTTGAACTGACCTCTTAAGCTTTTCCACAGAATCATCTTGAAAGGAGAGCTTAGCCTTTGGAGTTGCTTCACCACTTGAACCTTCTTGATCTCCCTTGTCCTTGATAGTAAAAGGTTGATCATCAATGGTAGGACGGTTGGTTGGGTTATAGATGTTAAACTTCATGGCTATATCTTCAGCAATGTTCAAGGTCACAAGACCTTCTTTGACATCAATAACTGCTCCAACAGTGGCTAGGAATGGCCTTCCAAGAATGATTGGATCTTCAGGTTCCTTGTCCATCTCCAACACCACAAAATCAGTGTGAACCCTTGCCTTCCCTATCTTGACTGGGACATTCTCAAACCTTCCAACTATTTCTTTGTTTGACCCATCAGCTAAACATATATGAAGGTTGGTGGACTTGAAATCAGTTCTCCCAAGCTTTTGTGCTATGGAGTATGGCATCACACTTGTTGAAGCTCCCAAATCACAAAGGCATTGGTTGTAGTGAAGATAGCTAAGTGTGGAAGGCAGATAGAATGGACCTGGATTCTTAAGCTTGATTGGAATGATAACTCCTCCAAGGTCCTCAAGATCCTTCTCATCTTGAGCTTCAGCCTTCTTCTTTGACAAATCAAGCAAAAAATCTTTGTAGAGAGGATATGGATCATACTGTTCCAAGGCAGGTCCTCTCTCTTCTTCTTGTTAAGAAATGGTGATCTCTTGTATGGCCAACACTTCCTCAACCACAGCTTTCTCAATCACAACCACTTCCTTCAAAGCCTTCTCTTCCTCTTGTTGCTTAGCCATCATCTCCTTTCTCTCAATGATTTCCCTAAGCTCCTTAATCTTTTGTGCTTTGAAACGTCCTGGGAATGGAAGAGGTGGCTTGTAAGCAGGAGGAATGTACTTAGCAGGCTTGACAGCTTCTGAGTCTGCAACTCGATCGACCACTCGAGCATGCACTCGGTCGAGTGGCTGCTCGAGTACTTGGTCGAGTGCAATAACGGACTCCAGTTGCTTTGCACAAACGTCACTTGGGGCTTCAGTAACTAATGAATTCCCCCAAACTTGGACTTCACTGTCCTCAGTGACTTCCTCATCAGAGATATGAATGGCTTTTGCAGTGAACTCCCTTGGATTTTGAACAGCTTTTCCAGGGAGTTGGTTGGGTTTAGGAGCTGAAGTAGAGGCAATGTTGCTCTCCATATACTTCATTATGGAGTTGAGACCTTCAAACTTCATGTTCAGATCATTGTACTGTGATGTGAGCCTTTGATTCAACTCAGCAAACTGCTTGGCTTCCTCAATCTTGCCTTGTGTTTGCCCAATCAACAACTGTTGCATCATTGCTCTTAAGTCTTGTTCCTGGCCTTGGTTAGTCTGAAACCCTGGTGGAGGACACAATTGGGGCTGGAACACTTGGTGTTGTTGCTTGGGGATGTAGTTTTGTTGCTGTTGAGGTTGTTGAGGTGGATAGACTTGGTCTTGAGGGTTGGCCACATTGGTGCTCCTATAAGAGAGATTGTTGTTTTTGAAACCTCCTTGGTTGTAGCCTTTGAATCCTCCCTGGTTTTGCATGTAGCACAACTCAGCAAATTCAGGCTCCCCCTCTTGAACTGGAGCTTCTTCTTCACCAATGAAGTGAATAGACTTGGACTGGCTGAGGAGTATCTTGTCAAGCTTCTCATTGACCATCTTCAAATCCTTCTTATACTTGTCCTTTTGATCAGTTGAGGAGCCCCTTATGGTCCTATCATAATCCTCATTATAGTTGCCATCAAATTGAGCAAGGTTCTCAACTAATTCCCATCCTTCTTCCACATTCTTGTTGAGGAAGTTTCCATTAGAGGTTGTATCAAGAAGCATTCTTATCTTGGGGAGCACTCCTCTATACAAGGTGCTTAGAAGTGACTTATTGCTGAAGCCATGATGAGGACACTGAGTCTGGAATCCTTTAAACTTCTCCCAAGCTTCACAAAAGCTCTCATTATTCCTTTGAGCAAACCCAGAAATTTCATTCCTCAACCTAGCAGTCCTTGCATTGGAGAAGAACTTGGCCAGAAAAGCTTTCTTACATGCATCTCATGTGGTGATAGCTCCAGTAGGAAGAGTCTTCTCCCAAAGGTGAGCTTTGTCTCCAAGAGAAAATGGGAAGAGCCTTAATTTGAATCCATCTTCACTCACTCCATTGATCTTAGTGAGCCCACATATTCTGTCAAACTCATCAAGGTGATCTAGTGGATCCTCCATTGACAACCCATGAAATTTGTTGGCTTGTATCATTGAGATCAATCCACTCTTGATCTCAAAGTTATTGTTTGCTACTGAAGGTGGCACAATTCCAGCCCTTTGGTTGTGGGTATTGGGTGCATCTCCTGCACCAATGTGCCTTGGTCTCTGCTCATGGATAGCTTGTTGCTCCATGATGTCTTGACCTTGTTGTTGTTGAACTACTCTTCCTTGCTTATGTCTCAAACCCTTTTGTAGCCTGTGGATGTTGTCAATAGGCTGTTGAAGACTGTCTTTGCCTTTTGACCTTGTGTGCATCAACAAACTCTACTACAGACTCGAACAGGTACACGGTCGAGCGCAGGCTCGAGTGGGTGGTCGAGTCGACTGGGAAGTAATGGCTATTTAGGTCCGGCTTCTGGCTCGATCAAGTGCTCGATCACAGCTCGGTCGAGTGGCGGTCGAGTAGGTGGTCGAGTGGGTACCTGAAACACAAAACAGCCAAGCAAAGGAAGATTCGAGTTCAGTAACTTCACAAGTGTTTAAACGAACTTAATCTTAGACTAATAATGATCCTAAATGTCACAAAGCACACTCAAATGGGCAACGACGCCAAATTGAAACTGACTTTCTTTGTGGTGTGGTGAAAGAAAGATGTATGGAATGATGATGTATGGAATGAATAGAAGTCAGGGTGTTTCAATTCCCCTTATGCAGTTGCAGTATAAGAGGTGTCAGTCCTATCTGAGTGATTGTGAACAATTAAGATGTGCGTATGAGTCTAAGTCAAGCCAATTGTAAAGATTGTTTGTCACTAACAATCCTAAAATGAGATATGAAATGCAGAAAGTAAAAACAATTAGAATAAGATACTAAATGCAAACAGAACAGACAAATTAAAGCTATGATGAAACTAGAACAGAGATAGACACTATGCTAATGAACTAATGCAAGACAAGTAATGAACAGGAAACTAAGTGAATGCAATGGAAATGAAACAGGAATGAAACAAGACAATCACAAATCAAAAACACAAGTTCTGGGGATGAACTCGAGCAGCACTCGACCGAGTGTAGGTCGAGTACGTGGTCGAGCTAGACTTAAACGTGAAAACAGAGCAACACAAGAAAAACAGAGCAATGCTAAAACTAATCAAACAACAAGCAAGCAATGATATTTAGACTAAGATTTCAATAAACAAAGAAGGCCTTGAGGAGGGATTCATGGGCTGAGCTAATCATTGTGGTTATCTAACTTGGTCAACAAATCTCAAGCAAACATTGAGCTGATCTCTAGACATACTATTCTAAGACATGTTTAATCCACTCTCATGGCAAGAAACAATCAAACCTATGCATTTCTAGACTTGTTCTCACAAAGAAAAGAATCTACACAAGCAGGCATTAAGCAATACATCTCAAACCAAACAAGACTTCTAATCTCTTAGCAAGCCTAATGGTAAGCTCTAGATCTAGCCTTATCTATGCTCCTTAGACATTGGTGTGATGCTAAGATGCTTGAAATCAAACCCTACCTTCTCAGATATAGGATTAGCATTAAGATCATCTAGCCTAGAAGAGATCTACAACAATCAAGCTTGACCAAATCAAACAAACCACAAGATCAACCCAGCCTAACCCATCCTCAAGGTCCTAAACAAACTACTCACAAGAACACATGGTGAAATATGTCAAAAACCCAGAAAATAATGAAACTTGCATCATTAGAAAGATGAAACAGAGATCTACAATATTGATGAAGGAATAAAACTCGAAATCTTAATACTTTGAAAGTTATGAAACAAACAAAATATAAGAATCTAGTCTTTTTCTCTCAAACAAGTACAAAATCTAAAAATAAAAGAAAGTGCAAAAGGAATAAAATCTAAAAAAGGTAAAAACTAGGTTTTAGACTCTCTAAAAAGCTGGACTCTCTGGTGGCTGCAGGTACAAGGGCCTTATATAGGAGGTGAGGTGGAAGCCCTAAAAATACAAAAAGTCAAAGCAGTCAACGGCTCGGTCAACTCGACCAGTGCTCGGTCGAGTGGTTGGTCGAGCTGGCTTCTCTCGTGCATTCTCCACTCGGTCGAGTCCTTCTCAGCACACGGTCGAGTGGTGGTCGAGTGGTGCGGTCGAGTTGGACTCCGGACCTTGATTCTACAGCCTTAACTCTCTTGTTTTCTCCTCAGGATTGCTTCACTTCTCCTCAGCATTGCTTCCATGCTCCTTAAGCTCCAAAATCACCTGTTTATGCATGAAAAGATGCAAATGCAATGAAACTATACTCTAATGCATGATTAGTCCTAAAGCTACACAATAATGGCCTAAATGGATAGCAAAAGATGCAAAAGTTGTGAATAAACTAAGGGAAAACAAGGTAAAATATATGAACATCACAGACTATCTCTAACAATAGATGGAGAACCAGAGAACTATCTTGAAGCTGGAAAATTAAAAGAGTGGAAATAAATTACATGACTCAAATTTAGGATCAGTTTGGTAATCAAGATATTTGTTGAAGATTTATATCTTTGTTCATAATTGATTTTTCGAAAATGTTTTCAGTGAATCACGCTGAAGAGAATATATCTGATCACTATGAGTTTAATTTTGGAGAATGATGCTGAAGTTTGGTTTGAAGATCACGTTGAACTTTTATGATTTATTTATGTTTTTTTATAAAGAAAACCCAATAACTCATTTAGATCGCCGCAGGTTATTTTCACCCTAATTCGATTCACTTAATTTTGGGTTTTTTTTCTGGAATTGACCAGATCCGTAAGCATTTTTGTACTTTTCTTTTACATATATAGAGATTTCTAAATACAAATCGTTTCTTGTAAGAGTCAGAGGTCTTATTAGACAACTAATAAGATCTCTGGTCAAGCATGCTTCCTTGTTGTCATAGACAACAACACTCTAAGTCCTCTAATCTTCATCACATGTTGGTCCTTTTTAGAAAATGGAAAATAAGTTTTAAAGATATGTGACCATAAAACTTACTTGAAATATAAGATTCCATTTTATTTGTGATTTTTCTCCTTCTTCTTTGGAAGCATTTGCCTTTTGGATTCCAACTATTCATCTAAAGAAAGAGAACTAACATCTGATGTGAAACTTTTTGGCTGTCTTGGATGTACCCTTGGATGTCTTTCATTTTTTGGCTACTCACCTTAAGGGAGAAGTGAAACTTTTTGAAAATGGTAGAAGAACAGAAGTGATATGTTAGTGATGCTTAGTAACTTTGACAATGCAATATATGTTAGTCGTGGTTTGTAACCCTGAATTTCCCCATTGCCTTCGTCCATGCAAAATTCTCAATGATTCTCCATTGACCATGTACGATCACTCTGTGGAACTTAGTTAGTTGTCATTTCTTAACCTCCACATGAATCAGAATACTCTAAACACATGACCACAAATTTATTCTCAGTTATAAACTTCATTGTAATATATAAACTGAAAGTCCTGAATAATGAATATTACGATTAATAAGCTTAATGAGCTGTATAAGGTATGATGGATTCAACTTTCTTTGACTAAGCTGTATTTATTGGTAGACGTAGATAGGTCACTCAATTATGTTATTTTCTTTAAATTCAAAATATATGAGGTTTGTTAGTTTAGGAAACTAATTAATGAGATTTTTGATTTGGAAATCAATTATGTGACTTAAATTTAGGATCAGTTTGGTAATCAAGATATTTGTTGAAGATTGATATCTTTGTTCATAAATGATTTTACCAAAATATTTCATTGAATCACGCTGAAGTTTGGTTTGATATGATAAATATAATATTTATGATCGCCGCGGGTTAAATTTTGGAGAATAGTGCTGAAGTTTGGTTTGGAGATCACGTTGAATATTTATGATTTATTTATTTTTTTTTTGATAAAGAAAACCCGATAACCTATTTAGATTGCTGCAGGTTATTTTCACCCGAATTCGATTTACTTAATTTCGGGGTTTTTTTTATATTGACCCAACACATAAGTGTTTTTGTACTTCACTTTTATATATATATATATATATATATATATATATATATATATATATATATATTTCTAAACATAAGTCGTTTCTTGCAAGAGTTAGAAGTCTTATTAGACAACAACTAATAAGACCTCTGACCAAACATGCTTCCTTGTAAGAGACATAGACAACACTCTTAAAAATCCTCAAATCTTCATCACATGTCTGTTCTTTTAGAATACGGAAAATAAGTTTCAAAGATATATGACCATAAAAGTTACTTGGAATATAAGTTGTCCTTAATCCTATTCGTGATTGTTCTTCTTTTTTGGAAGCATTTGTCTTTCGGATTCCAACTAAAGTATTATGGTATGTCGTTAAACGTTTGTTCTCTTGCTTCAGATGAATATTTGTTTAGATCAAATCATGCCAAAATCAGTGGATCTTGGATGTCTTTCATTTTTTGGCTACTCACTATAAGGGATATGCTAGTGATGCTTTGTACCTTTGACAATGCAAAATATGTTAGACGTGCTTTGTAATTCTAAATTTCTCCTTTGCCTTCTTCAATGCAAATTTCTCAATGATTCTCCACTGACTATGTACGGTCATTTAATGGAACTTAGTTAGTTGTTGTTTTTAACTGTCGCATGAATCATAGTATCCTACACACATGACCACATATTCATAGTCAGTTATAAACTTCATTGTGATTTAGAAATCGGAAGTCTTGAATAATGAATATTACGATTGATAAGCTTTGTCGAAGGTATGATGAATTCAACTTTGACTAAGTTGTATTTATAGGTAGACGTAGATCAATCACTCGATTATGTTAGTTTTAGGGTATATTCTCTTTAAATTCGAATTATATGAGGTTTGTTAGTTTAGTAAAATAATTAATGAGATTTTTGATTTGGAAATCGATTACGTGACTCAAATTCAGGATTAGTTCGGTAATGAAGATATTTGTTGAAGATTGATATATTTGTTCATAATTGATTTTTCAGTGAATCACGCTGCAGTTTGGTTTGATATGATAAAGAGAATATATATGATCGTCACGGATTTAGTTTTGGAGAATGATGGTGAAGTATTGTTTGGAGATCACATTTAATATTTATGATTTATTTTTCTGCTTTTTATAAAAAAACTCGATAACTCATTTAGATCGTCACAGGTTAGTTTCATCCGAATTCGATTCACTTAATTTTTTGTTAAGTTGATATGAGAATATTTAATTTTATCTCATTAAAAAAATGTAAAACGAAAACTAAGTTTAAGGGGGTGTTATTGGATTCTAATTTATAAAGATTTTTAAACAGTTCAACAAAATCATTAAAAGTGAATAAGTGAAAGATGGTTAAAGATTGCTAGAGAGTTTTGTTGATTAGTTATCTAAAATCTTGTAAAGTAATCCAAACAATGCTAGTATTTTTGTGATACTTTCCATGTTTTTATTTAGTAAAGAAAGTGTTTAAAATCATGAACCAATAACATAATAATTGAATTCATTAACAATCCTATATTCTTTTGTTTTAATTGAATAACACATTAATGACTTTATAAAAGTTTGAATCCAATAACCCAATTTTGTTAAGATTTTAAATGACTTTTTACAAATCAGAAACTAATAATACTAAACTTTAACAGAGTTTAACAAAAACTTGATCTAATAAAAACAGATTTTAAGTAACATTTAAAATCTTTAAAACTCTATTCAAATCTCAAACCAATAACCCCACTAAAAATCGACTATATTTTAATTAAGGATATATAAAATAAAAATTAGTATATTAAATTCATGTAAAAAATACCAAAACAACATTTAATTGAATCGAATAGAATATGTATTAGATTATAGTATTATATTTGTATATTTGCGTGAGATGTTTTGTAATACTAGTAAGATACGTTTTACTCTTTCGAAATCTAATTTTGTTTTGTTTTGTTTTGTTTTGGAATCATAATAAGAATTGGTTCAGTATTTTTCACATCATTAATTAGTTCTAAAATCGAAGAAAGTAAATTTAAAACCTTTTAATCTTGTTGCAGATTATTAGACTACTATAACCAAACTTGTGTTTGATAAAACTGATTGAAAAATGATAATGAAAACGATGTGTGTAAATTTGACTTTGATTTATCTTGTGGGATGTTAAAATTAACAAGATGATCAGATCGTACTTTAGTGGGTCGGGCCTTAGTACCTCTTAACGGGTTTATTAATGAGCCGAAATGGAATAAAAGAAAGAAAACACGAATTTGATTGCTTGTCCCTAATTAATAATGGCTTCTTTCTTTGATTAACGAAAAATCAAATTTGCTCACTCTTACCTAACTGTCCTTTTCTCTCCCATAACTTGAAAGAGATAATGTGGATTCACCAAAGAATCAGAGGAAGGACGCGACGATGGTGAATTCATACATACCTCTTCGTTTCACCATCTTCATCTCCTTCTCCATCGCAGCATCTTCTTCCTTCAAACTCCACTCCGCTTCCCATGCTCCGTCGTCGTTGCCAAAAGCCACCGCCGACGATCTTATCTCCGTTCTCGGACCATCCTACGCTGCGTCGTCCCTTAACCCGATCGTATCTCGAGATATCAAATCGTGTCTCAAATTCCTCGTCCCTTTCAAACCGGATAAACCTAAACCCGAATTCGGACGATGTTCGCTTCGCACTGGACTCTGTTCAGGTAAAATCGAAGCCGTTGAGAAGCGGAGCAAGGTTGAAGATGAGAATTCTCTTGTCTGGTGGCCACCGGAGCCGATTCTGGAACTTGCTCGTCTCGCTGTTGATTCCGGTGGTGATCCCGGTTCAATCCAGCGAACTCTCGATCCCAAAGTGATCCCGGTTTGTTCTTTGTTCGTTTGATTGTGGATATTGTCGTTGAATTGAATTGGTTTAATTAAACTCGGTTTACGTGCTGTAGGTTCCTGATGTTGAACAATCAAGAAAAAATAAATGCCAGCTCACAAGAACTCCATATGGTCGTCAGTTTATAGCAGAGGTAAAAAGCTATTTTGGTGTTTTTTTTTTAAAATCTCATGGTGTTATGTTCTGATTGATGATGCTAATGAACAGGAAGTGAACTCATATTTCGAGTTCTTGTTTCAACTAATTGAATCTAGGGGACCTAGTGTTGGACTGAATGTGTCATTGAGTAGATATGATTTGTTCCATGGTCACCTATTTCTTGCCTCAGATACTGGACGCCTTGGGATACTGTAAGTCTTCTTAATATGCATTACACACTTGAAATAGTAACAAGGAAGGATCATTGAGGAGGTCTTTACCATTTAGTTAATTGTGGGAGCCTTTAGGCTTTGGTTCGTTCTCTTTTGTTCTTGAATGTAACCAACAGTTCATGATCAATAAATAAAGAATGGTTTCTGATTCTTATCACCCTTGTTGCAATATTTCTAGAAGTTGAACATATGTAGTGATTTATGGAAGAAGTTTCTAGAAATAGTTACAAGGTTGAACTAGATTTTAACTAGTGTTGTTGATCAGTATCTTCTGCTGATGGTAGGTTTCATGCTAAAGAGTATCCAGCTTATGACAAGAAAGTGTTTCCTTACAACATGGGATATTGCCAGAGAGGTAATTTGTGTTCTTGTCCATGTGACTGTGATTTTTCTTGCATTGAAATACAGAAATGGTCACAAAAATCCCTTGAATCTTCAGTTTTATAATTGTAACTTCTTTTGTGTTAGGATCTGATGTGACGTACGATGATTCAATGAACTTGAGGAATATCCTATGGCTGGCACCATTACCCAGCAACTCTAGTCCAGGTTGGGTTGCTCTAGGTATCATTACTTCTCTTGTCATCTCCGAGAGTAATAAAAAAGAACTTTCCTAAAAATCTGAACACTTTTCCTTTCATGACCTTCGGTCTAACATTCCTTTTGATTCGTACAAACGTATCTATGACTACTCTTGTTCATTCCAGAAATTTCTCTTGTGTTACGTTCTTTTGAATCGCGTGAAGCAACTGTAATGTTTAATTGATCCATAGGTGTACTTGTGGTGCTTGATGCGCACCCAGATGGAATCATATACCGGGATCTTATCCCTAAGTATGTTCAGTTTGTAAGAACAATATACGAAGGTTTGAACAACTCTAAGCCTTCTCTCATCTCACTTATCCTCTATTTGCTTCATTGTATATCACATTTTGATTAGACTTGAACTCAAATATCTCTTACAGAACTATGATCTATTGTAAATTTCTGTCTTATCCTTCTCCATCAGATGATTTGGGAACAACGGCAGTTGATGTCAATTACTTGAATGTCGGAACTACTCAGGAACCTGACTATCAGCTTTTCATGTGCTGAAACCAGTTAAATGTTGACGATTACGCAGTTGTCTGGTCGAGAATTTGATTAAGATAAGTTACTGGCGATGGTCTAAGGTCAAGCACGTTCCAGTTGGTTTGCTAATTTAGACAGGTGTGAAATATTGTGGGTTGCAAATAGCTTTAACAGTGTGTTAGGTAAATTGTATCCAAAGTGACATTGGTGATGTAAATTAATTTCATCAATAACATATTACAGATTTATTATTTTCCTCCAGACTCCTGATTAACCATTTCAAACTGCTGCCTGCTGGTGATAATATTAGTATAAAAAGACAGCAGGCAAAAATAAAAGTAAAAAGCTCCGATGCCGGGAATCGAACCCGGGTCTCCTGGGTGAAAGCCAGATATCCTAACCGCTGGACGACATCGGATTTGTTGACAAATTGGTATATATTTATATCTAGAGTTAAATACAAGGAAAACACGAAATTATTATAAAGTTAAGGGGGCTCGAGTGCAAATCACTAAAAGTTTCACAATTGACCTAAAACTAAAAAGAACAGCGCGATTCATTAATCATTTTATTCATTAGAAATCCCTCTCACTGTCAACGAGAAGTCGAAGAAAGCAAACAGATTTCGAAGTTTCGTCGCCTCCCTCTAATCTTCGATCTCTCTTTCTTCTTCCAATCGCTTTCATCTTCTCCCGTGGAAGAGGAAGCCGATCTACTAAGTATATAGCAAGGTTTCTCCCTTTGTTTTGAAATTTTTGAAGTAGCCAAACTAGGGTTTTGTTCTGTTTTACTTTATTAGGTTCTTCCGCATCTTATGGATAGTTTTATGTTATATTCCCAGGTTTATTTTACGGATCCGTGAAGCTTCTAATCTGAGAAGATGGTAAGTTGCGTGATGGACTTAGGGTTTGTTTTTTCGTTCCGTCTTGTTTTCTTCACTATTATTTCAAATTCTGACTCTTAACTTTTTTGTTTTGTTTTGATTTGTTTTAGCTTCCTCTTTCGCTCCTCAAAACTGCTCAAGGCCATCCTATGGTTAGTGAAATTTCCATCCTTGATTATTTATTTTGTCTTTTGTATGGGAGCTGAGTTTGAGCGAGCACTGTTTAAATTTGAGATGTTGCGTTAAAGGGTTTATATATTTTTTTGCATTATGATAGTTGTGTGCAATTGCTTAAAGTTTGCATCTTTTTGATGATTGAATTGTTTTGGTAGCTTGTCGAGCTTAAGAATGGAGAGACCTACAATGGGCATTTGGTGAATTGTGATACTTGGATGAACATCCATCTGCGTGAAGTCATCTGTACATCAAAGGTTATCTTTTTTTAAATTTTTTTTTTATTTTGTCTGTTCCGTAATGAGATTTTGTGTAGTTTGAGACTCTGATACGTTGCTGCTTGATTACATTGTAGGACGGAGACAGGTTTTGGAGAATGCCCGAATGTTATATCCGTGGTAACACAATCAAGTATCTTCGAGTTCCTGATGCGGTAATATGTTTTCTTGTATAATATGCCTCTTGCTTGATCGAGTTTTTTCTTTCTTTCTTTCGTTTCGGTTCTTCTTTCTCTGGAATGACGATACTTAGCCAAATCAGATATGTGCTCCAAGAGGCATTTTTCTGTGGAACTCTGTTCAGCAGATAGGGTGCCTCTTGTTGTAGTGCGTCTTAGACGATATCACAGGGAATGGTTTTACCTGACCAGAATGTTTTTTCACTTTTATGGACTTTGCTGTGTTTTGTTTCTGAAGCCAGTTGCTCCATTTCTTGAAATACGCTCTTTTTAAATTCGTTTTCAATCCCTATATTATCTAAGATAATCACTTATCATTCACTATATCTTTACTTGGAAGTGACAGTTATAAGCTGTTTCTATTCTCTATTTGCTGCTTCAACCTAGATTGAGTTGACTGACTTGTATTGATTTCTTCTCTCTTTTCAGGTGATTGATAAAGTACAGGAGGAGAAAACCCGCACAGGTATAGTATCTCTCACTGTCTATGTTGTGCTTTTACTGAAATATTCTTAAGAGTTTTCTGAAGTGTTGACATCGAGAATACTTAACTGTAAAAATTTAATCGAGAATACAATACGCTCAAGCGTTACAAATTAGCCATGTTTTTTTTTGTTTTGATCCAATGGCAAGAATTACGGATTTATTGGGAGGTTTTCAAGCAGATGCAAGCTGTTCCTGATAATTATCAGTAATGGTTGTATATGTGCAGATAGGAAACCACCAGGGGTTGGACGCGGAAGAGGACGTGGTATGGAAGATGGAGGGGCCAGAGGCCGAGGCCGAGGAACTTCAATGGGGAAGATGGGTGGTAACAGAGGTAAAAAAAATACACAGCCAAAGCTGTCACAAAACTCTGATTTTACTAGAATAACTCTGTGTCTGCCTCTAATATATTTTAAGCTAAACTCAAATTGTGTTGTCTTGTGAAAACAGGAGCAGGTCGTGGGCGTGGTTAATACAACAACTTTTAAGAGTTTCTCTGTTTTTAGCTGGCACCAAGCGCTGCTAACTTCTCTTGTTGCTGCTACTGGGTTAGTTTGATTGTAGAGAAAACCAGAGTTACATAAGAAGTTGGTCTTTCATTGGTTTTCTATTTACGTATGTAAGGGATAGGGAGGGAATGTGTTTTTGGATTCTCCTTTTGATCTTTTGGAAACAGAAGTTGTCTTTTGCCTTGTGAAATTTGACGGTATATGAAATTTGAGAATGCTGTTTCATTTACGCTTCAATTGAGTCTGTTCGGTCAATGTTAGCAATTTTTGCTGAAGTTAAAATAATTATTATGTGATCAAATTTCATAATCTTAGAATATAAACTATAAGCCAGAGGAAGACGATCGGATGTCAACATTAAAACGATATTACATCACATATTCCAATGGGGTATGATCGAAGGAGACAGAAACAAAGTTTGACTTGTATCAATCCTAGAGAGTAGCAAGTATAATAAAGCAAGTGATCATCAAGTCAAAACAAAGTCGACGCTGAGGTAAAAGCTTCACCGAATTCTAAATGGCAGAAGAGGAGAAACAAAAACTTAGGGCAGAGATCAGAATCGTAATGATCACTTTGAATTTGGGATTAAGAAGTCTGTAGATGAAGGAATCTGAAAGGAAGAGAATAAGCGTGTAGTTCTAACACAACTTCAATGCTTTTTGGTTAATAAAATCAGAAAGTTTCAATTGATTCAGTGCAGCATATGTTGAAATACTGTGACATGATGAACTGTGGTTTACTTTCGTGTAGTTGTAACATTGTTGTAGGTTGATAAGATCTGTGTGCGACTCTTTTAAGTATAAATCCGATACGAATTGACAAGGTAAATAATGAGATTGTCTCCAAAACTTGTAAATAAAATCCCAAACAAAAAAGCCAAAAACGGATAATGAGTTTTGCAAACACAGGTGGATTTGGTCCATGAAAACGAAAACTAACATTCGAATATCAAACTATTCCTCTTCGACAATCTTGCTTTTCTCGCTGACATAGATACCGTCAAGAAACTTCCTGATATCCTTCTTCTTAACGTGACATTTCTGCACATAACCACAACAAATCCATGTAAATCAAACCATTCATTTGGTTTCAGTATGCAAAATGTGATCCCAAACCTCAAACATCAGCCAAACAAAACACTTCCAAACACAAATGGTCATCCTTATTATACAAACTAGGCAAAATTTACTAATCATTCTGTTGTAAGAGACATATTTATATAGATAACATCAATCTTAAGTTTATACAAGAAAACAAATTATGGAAGAAGATGCAAAATACCAAATTCAATCATCAACCAAAAAAAAGACTGAACCTTGTCCCAAGAAAATGAAAACTGTGCTAATTATAGAGAGTGTTACCTGGTTGATCAAAGCACATGACCTTGAGACGAGCTCGATATCGTTACCATCAAGAACAATCTCATCCTTAACCTTCTCAGATCGAACAATGGTTACACCATCCAACATATCTACCTTCCTCACCTATTATATAAACCACATTTCTATCTACCTTCAGTCTTCCATCATTTTAGACTAAACCAAAACAGTGATGAAGAAGAGAAAAAAAAGACAAACCTTTTTCTCGCCAAGGAAGTTACGGATCTCAATAGACTTGCCATCACCACCAATAGAAGCATTGATGGGGAAATGAGCGTACACAAACCTCATCTTGTACCGGAACCCTCTGGTAACACCGGAGATGAGATTATCAACATGGCTAAGAGCGGTTCTAATGGATGCACTGGTTTTGCGTGATCCGAACCACGAATCGATCTTGAGCTTCTTCTTCCCGGTCTCGGGGTCCTTAATCAGCTGGAAATCGAGGTTGAGATGCTTGAAATCACGAACAAGTTTGCCTCTAGGTCCTTCGACTTCGATGACTTTAGCGTGAACCTTGATGGTTACGCTGTCGGGGATGTCCATTGTCTCGGAAGATAGAATCGTCTTCATTTTCACCAACCTCTTTGACGACGATGGCGACTCTCTCTTTTGCTCTCTCTCACGTTTTGAGCAGCTCAGGCAGAAGATGAAACCCTAATATATCGTTTTGTCGGCGGCTTTTTAAAAACACAGAAACCCTAAAAAAAAAAAAAAATGTTAATGGGCTATCAAACCAGCCCACTAATAAGCTCACGGCCTGTTAAGCAATTTGTGATCTTTTTTTTGGAAAGTGTTGAGTAGTAGAGCCAATAATGGTGTGAGCTTGTCGAGGTAAAAATGGCGAAAACCAAAGTGGAGAAGAAGAGTCAAGATCAACAACTCCTCGTACCTGAAGATGATACTGCTTCATCATCTCGGAGGAGCCTCGCCGGAAACAGACAAAGACTTGCTTCTCTCGACATTTTCCGTGGCCTCACCGTAGCCGTACGTTTCTTTCTTTCTCTCTTACTTCCTGCGAAATTCCGAACTTTAAGTTTTTCTTTTAAAAAGTTCTTACTTGAATCAGTTGATGATTCTCGTTGATGACGCTGGAGGAGAGTGGCCAGTGATTGCTCATGCTCCATGGGAAGGTTGCAATTTGGCTGATTTCGTAATGCCTTTCTTTTTGTTCATCGTCGGCGTCTCCATTGCTCTTTCCTTAAAGGTCAGTTTTTTTGGAATTCGTAAGCTCTCAGAGTTCTGATGTTTGTTGCATAGAAATTGAATTACAAAACCTGTGTCTGTTCTCAATATTTTCAGAGGATTTCGAACAAATTTGAAGCTTGTAAGAAGGTTGCTTTTAGGACTTGCAAGCTTCTCTTCTGGGGTCTTCTATTGCAAGGTAATTTAACTAACCTTGTAGATTGTAGCCTCTTTAATTTAACATTTATGTATTTGGATACTAGTTTATTTTCTTTTGCTGTTTAGGTGGTTTCTCTCATGCACCTGATAGATTAAGCTTTGGTGTTGATGTGACTATGATGAGGTTTTGTGGGATTCTTCAGGTGTTGTCTCATGCTCATGGTTCATTTTATGTATTTATGTATTGTAACTTAGAAGGTTCATGTTTGTCTTCTGTTTTCATGTAGAGAATAGCTTTATCTTACTTGGTAGTAGCATTGGTTGAAATCTTCACAAAGGACTCACATGAGGAGAATATGTCATCTGGGACTGGGAGGTTCTCAATATTCAAGTCATATTATTGGCATTGGTAAAACCTGACATTTGAGTTAGTTTAGAATTAAAATTTCATGAAAATCAGATCAAGAGTTTCGAATTAATCTTGTTTCTAGTACATTCACAGGATTGTTGGTGCATCAGTTCTCGTGATTTATCTGGCTACAATCTATGGAACTTACGTTCCTGACTGGGAGTTTGTTGTCAATGATAAAGATAGCGTTCTCTATGGGAAAATCCAATCTGTAAGTCTTTCGATGTTTGTATGTTATGTGATCATTACTAAGGGTTGTGTGAAAATGGTCAGATAATATAAGAAATTTTGGGAATCCTTCCCTAGGTATCATGTGGTCTGAGAGGAAAGCTAAACCCTCCCTGCAATGCTGTTGGATATGTTGACAGACAAGTTTTAGGGATTAATCATATGTATCAACGTCCTGCGTGGAAACGATCCAAGGTACAATACGTAGTTGTGCTTGCTTATAGACTGAGCACGCTCTCTCCGAAGATTCTACACATGCTAGAAATTTTTTAAAAATGCATAATGATTTGTGTCAATCCTAATGTGCTTTTGAGTTTTATGTTACAGAAAATAAAGGAAGGGTCGATTAATTACATATGTTTCATGTCAATCAACTCAATCCTAATATGTTTTCGTTTGAGTTTTTAGGCTTGCACCAATGATTCTCCTTATGGTGGATCTTTACGCCAAGATGCACCGTCATGGTGCCGTGCTCCGTTTGAGCCTGAAGGAATCTTAAGGTCTAATTTTGTCACTAACTGAGCACTATCATCATCTTCAGAAGTTTATAACACTCAGAAACTTGTCTGTTGCAGCTCCATATCTGCTATTCTTTCTACAATCATCGGAGTCCATTTTGGACATATCATCTTACACTTGAAGGTCAACTTACTAAAATGAAACATAAGCCTCAAGCTCTGACGAACAATCACCGTTTTGGCTTTTCAACATCATTATCTCAAACATTACCAATTTTTTCAGGGGCATTCAGCTCGGTTGAAACATTGGATCTCCACCGGTCTTGTTCTCCTCACTCTCGGGCTTACTCTGCATTTCACCCACTGTGAGAAAGACCTTGCTTTTTTGATCCATCCAACTCAAAACAGTCTCTTCTCTTAACATATATAACAAACTCAAAAATGTATTGCAGTGATGCCTTTGAACAAACAACTCTACAGTTTCAGCTACATATGCGTGACCTCTGGTGCAGCGGCGCTCGTCTTCTCTTCCTTGTATTCACTGGTAATTCTTGCTCCACTACATCGACGACAACTAAAGACGTTTGATGACAAACTTTTGGACAAAACAGATTCATTGGTTTTTGTTGTTTTGGGATTTTGCAGGTCGATATATTAGAGTGGAGACTCATGTTTCTGCCTCTAAAATGGATAGGCATGAACGCAATGCTGGTCTACGTGATGGGAGCTGAAGGCATGTTGGCTGCTTTCTTCAATGGTTGGTACTATCGCCACCCGCACAGTACACTGGTAAATATTTAAACTGAGCCTGAATGTCCTCTTTATTTGTCTTCAAATACTACTACTCCAATTGATTTTTACTAACAACCTGTGGTTTAGATAAATTGGATTCGGGAGCATGTGTTTATCCGAGTTTTGCATTCAAGAAGAGTTGGTGTGCTTATGTATGTCCTTATCGCGGAGATTCTCTTCTGGGGTTTGGTCACTGGTGTTTTTCACAGATTCAAAATTTACTGGAAACTCTAAATCAGACACGGTGAAAAATACCAAATCTACAGTATACAGAAGTTGTAATAGTTAGGATATATATAAGTTCAAATTCCATGATAAGTGATGTAATCAAATTCATGATACGTTTTGTTTGAATAAAAATTATACATATCCGAATGATCCGTATCCGTATTATTGTCAACTTTGTTGAACCGGGTATGGTACGAAAAGACTCTAAGAGAAAGAGAAGGTTCGGTTCTCCAAACCTGACGTGGGAGTAAGCGAAGAAAGAGCTAAAGACAGACATCTCACAAAGCTGCCGAGGAGAGGAAGAAGAAGACGATTCACTTGTTTCCCGCCACTTTCATTGTCTTCTCCGAAAACCCTCCGGTGGTGAAGCAAAGATGTTGTGGGTCGACAAGTACAGACCGAAATCACTGGACAAGGTCATTGTTCATGAAGATATCGCCCAAAATCTCAAGAAACTGGTACGCCCTTTTTTTGGTTCAAACCCTAGGAGATTTGGGGATTTTTTTCTCGATGATTTTGAATCTGATTTTTTTCTATTTTTCCTCTTAGGTTACCGAGCAAGATTGTCCGCATTTGCTCTTTTATGGGCCGTCAGGTTCGGGTAAGAAAACCCTAATCATGGCGCTTCTCAAGCAGATATATGGTGCTAGTGCAGAGAAGGTATCCTTTTTAATTGAACCCCTTTCTCAGTACTAAAAGATGAAGACTTTGAACCCTTAATGCTGTTTAGCAAAGCAAATTGTTTGTTTTTTTGTATGTTGAGATGTGTTTTTTTAACTCTCTCACTAACTCTGACGCGTTATATCCTCTTTAGATTGATGTTTATCTTCTGATTGCTACCTTTTTTTTATTTCATATGGAAACTGAAAAGTTCCTTGATTTACTACTTGACTGCAGGTGAAAGTGGAGAACAGGGCGTGGAAAGTTGATGTGAGTTGCACATGATTTTTTTTTCTGTTTCTTTGCTTTTTCTTCTAACGACCTGCTTAGTGTCCATATTCATCTTGTGCTCTTGTTGGATCAGTTACTCGTTTTTCAGGTTGTATCATCTAACTTGTTAATGCAGAGAAGTGAATTGTGTTTGCTATCAATTCTTTTGGTGGCCCTTCTTGGCGGATTTAAACTTGATAACATTGTGATAATTGTCAATTTTGTTGTCTTTAATCTTTTGTTATGTTAACTTTTGAACAATGCAGGCTGGGAGTAGAACTATTGATCTCGAGCTGACTACATTATCAAGCACCAATCATGTGGAGCTTACTCCAAGTGATGCAGGCTTTCAGGACCGATACATCGTTCAGGAGATAATTAAAGAAATGGCCAAGAACAGACCAATTGACACAAAAGGAAAGAAGGGATATAAGGGTAATAATTCAGCCTAACTATTTTTCTGTACCATAGTATCATTAGTGGAGACATTTTGCATGTCAGGGCACATAGTAGTTCTTTTAATCAACTACAAAGAGTGATACTTTTATAAGGGAATTGGATGTCATCTTCAATCTGTATACTTTTGTGGTTGACTTGGTCTACATTTTATGGTTTATTATATAGTGTTTTTTTCCTTTTCTAAACATGATCAATTCGATGGTATCCTCATATATCTAGTTAAGGCTTCTTGTCCAGCTGAATGTCTTTTTTTATACATTTAGATTGTTCTATGTTCTTGATTATCAACTTATCTCTCGTCTCTTACATCGTTTCTTGGTGAAGTTTTGCCTCTATGACCTGCCAAATTTTTTCAACTTCTTTTCACATAACGATGTTGGATGATCTCTTATATTTGTCAAAAGTATTTGGGCGTACTCAAATGCATGATTTTGTGTGTTTTTTTTGGTTGTGACAGTGTTGGTATTAAATGAGGTTGACAAGCTCTCACGAGAAGCTCAACATTCTCTGCGGAGAACAATGGAGAAATATAGCTCATCTTGCCGTCTCATCTTATGCTGTAACAGCTCTTCAAAGGTTACGGAAGCCATTAAGTCTCGTTGTCTTAATGTGCGCATAAATGCACCTTCGCAAGAAGAGGTACACAAGCTGTTCCCTCTGTATTTGTAGAATATTTTCGGTATAATAATCAGCCAAGAATATTTGTGGAATGTTGATAATGCATGAGGCTTTGTGTTCAGCTCAGTGTTGAGACACCAAATCTTGTTTTGTCGCTTTTAGTGGGAAAACTCATATCAAATCCTCTCTTAGAATAGCCCATCTTGATATTGCATTTTTTGTTTAAAATCTACACAATATAGATAAAGCTTCTTACATTTTCTTGCCATTTTGCCGTGTACTTTCTCATTGGATTGGCAAGAAAACTAGTTTATCTGCTTTTATCCTTATTACGAAGTCTCTTAAAGACTACCGGTGTTAAAATATTACATAAGATTTAGTTTGCTTCGTTTGGCCTGTGTAAACTTTCTTCCAAACAGAAAAAAAACTATGCAAGATTATTGTTAACAAAAATGTATCTCCCTGGTACCAGATAGTGAAAGTGTTGGAGTTCGTTGCAAAGAAAGAAAGTTTGCAACTGCCCCAGGGTTTTGCTGCTCGTATTGCTGAAAAATCAAATCGCAGTCTTCGAAGAGCTATTTTGTCACTTGAGACTTGTCGTGTCCAAAAGTAAGCGTATTATATACTGTATCTATGCAGACAATCAATGAGTTTGTTTCATGTTTTAGAAATTTAACTTTTCATTACTTTAATCTTGATCTTTTTCTTTGTAGCTATCCGTTCACAAGTAATCAAGTGATATCTCCCATGGATTGGGAAGAGTATGTTACTGAAATAGCAACTGACATGATGAAGGAACAAAGCCCTAAAAAGTCAGACTTTAGTGAATCATTTAGTTTTACAATATATAACTTAAAAGATACTTTGAATTATAACATCTCTTGTATGCTTTTTCAGGTTATTTCAGGTGCGTGGAAAGGTGTATGAATTGCTAGTTAATTGCATTCCACCAGAAGTCATTCTAAAGGTAACCTATTCAGCTATTTATTAAGTATTTGGGTCCTTTTTGTCTTTTTACCCATAGTTTTATGGATTCTCAGAGACTTCTTCATGAATTGCTGAGGAAACTGGACTCAGAGCTAAAGCTTGAAGTCTGCCACTGGGCTGCATATTATGTAAGAATATTTGTTACACCGCTCTCAGTCTTTGCTTGTGAATTCTATCTCAACATCTGTGTTCCCAATCCCATCCTTTGTTTTGATGGCTTACTTGATAATATGTCTTTGGCCCTTCTTACAGGAACACCGGATGCGATTGGGTCAGAAAGCCATATTTCACATTGAAGGTATATAAAACTCTCTAGTTATTGCATTTGGCAGGCTACTTAATATAATATCATCTTTCTTACATTGATATGGGTGCTTATTGTGTTGGTGTTACCGTGCAGCATTTGTGGCAAAGTTTATGAGCATATACAAAAACTTCCTCATTTCAACCTTTGGGTAGGAGAAGGGAGGGTACCAAATCGAGGAAAAGAAGACAGACTTGCACTTGTACTGTTTTTTATGTGTGGTCTGATGTTTCGATGTAGTGGGTCATTTTAACTTCGATGTTTCTATTTATTTCCCTCAGACTTTACTGTTAATTTCAATAACTATGGAAGCGGTTTAGGCACAAATTTCTCTCCCAATCCTTGAATCTCCGTTTGATCATTTTTTACAGCCTAATCAACATTGCTCCAATTTTTGTCCACCTATATATACGATGCATCAATGCTGCATTTTAAGTTTATATGTTGGTGATGGATCCATTCATGTTAGAAGGGATGCATGCTTCATCTGTTTCATGTTGGTGCTTCAAGATTCTAGAGCACTAACGGCTCTGGATCTCACTTGGTCATCTGCTTCAAGTTGGTGTTTGACGGAGTACGTAAATCAGACTCTCTTTGTTTTTGGGTAAGGATTCTATCTCTTCACAAGTGCCCTAGTCTCATCGATACTCTCTTAGACCAAACCCATTGCACAACCTCAAATTAGTGTCTCTAACTTTTAATAATATTAATCTAAGTTTTGATCTTCATCCCCTTGATTTTATTTTTTCTTCTTCCATTAGTCATCCCTAAATATGGGTGTCTTAAATTTTTATTAAAAATGTTTTGTAAGTAGAGAAGGAGAGGAAAGTGGACAAGAAGAAATAGGAGAATAAGAAGAACTGAAGCAAATTACATTAAGGCTGTCTGAACTGAGCAACAGTTACCATCTACCGTTTTATCCTATCATAATTGAAGTACTTTATCGTGTGAATAAAAGTAACTAGAATGGAAGTACTTTATCGTGTGAGACAGAGCACTTTCACCTACAAGCCAATAAGTCCAAGGAAATAAGGAACTAGGATTTGGAGGTAACAACATTTTCACCTGCAAGCCAATAAGTCCAAAAACACATTTAACCAACAAGAAGTAAGGAGGTGATGTTCTCAATTTTCACTAACTACTTGAGAAGTGAGAACATTCGTAAGAAGAGGAGAAACACACTTCAAAATGCAGAGCATGTAATTTTGTTTACCTTGCCATTGTTTAACGTTTTCCAGACATAATCTTATGGCCAAAAACAGAATGCACTCCCAACCTTAATGAAGAAACATCAATAGCCAAAGAGAACCATCATACATGTGCAATCCCTCGAGTTCACAACTCTAAAATAATCCTTATGAACAGCCGTAAGCAAACCTATCATCATCACCAAATTACAGGAAAGACCAAGGAACAGAACAAGTTTAACTGCAGAGTGATGCAGAGAGGTGAGATCAAACTCTGGTTTTGAAAGAAGCGAGTGAAAGGCTGTAGAACAGAGTAAGCAAAGAGTCCAGGGATAAGCCAGGCAGCAGGGTCTTGTCCCAGGAACACAAGAAGCTTTTCCATGTTGAGCCAAACGAGAGAAAGAGGGATACACACCAAAGCAAGACAAAACATGGCTGTGTAAGTCTGAACATCTAGTTTCCGATATAGCTTAGCTCCGAAAGCTTGACCGCTCAAAGTATCCAAGGCAAACAAGACAAAACTTAAAACAAGAAACAAGAAGCTATCAATTTATTCTACATCTACTTAGTTATCATGGTTCTGCATCTACTTAGAAAGCTATTACAATCTAGTCTCAACAATTATGTGACCATATTAAAAACAAATTAATCAAGATATCAACTATCAGGCAAAGGTAGTTCTTTCTCATAAGACGAGCAGTTGGATATAGAAATCAAACCTGAGGAATGAGTTGACGCTTTGGTTCCCTGACTGATTTGAGAGGAGATTGTAGAGAGGAAGGGCTAGCCTTTTGCAAGCAACATTGAGATTGGTACAATTCTTGGATACACTGACCGGGGTGCTGGATTTAGCATCATCAAACAAAGACTTGACCTGCATAAAAACATCACACACAGATGAATTGCCAATAAACAAAAGAAGAAGAAAAAGCAGAGGCAAAGAGAATAAGGATACAAGTAGCGAAACAAACCTTGGATCGAATCAGCTCTGATCGAATCGAATCTCGTAGACGACGAGGCGAGATCTCTTTCTCCAGTGTATTCATCAACCGATCTCGATAAGTTTTGATTTCGTGTTTCTTTGTTTTGATGTTGTCGAAAGAGAATGAGAAGAAAAGACAGAAAAAAAAAACAAAACAAAACGATACTAACCAATAAACTAATGACACGTACGAGGTCTGTGAGGATGTAAATTGATCTGGGCAGAGATCTGTGTCTCACAAAATATGGGATTAAAACTTTTTTTTTTTTGATTATGTTATTAAACAAACAAAAGACATCCGACGGGATGTGCATTGGCCATGCTCTTAGTCTCTTTACTCTGGGGTTCAGTTTTTAGGAAAAAAGAAAAGAAAAAAAAAAACAGTGTAGTGGGCCTATGCATTGTCAACTAAGGGCCATGACAAATATTATATGGTCTAGGGCATCTCCACAACACCATTTTAGTGATGAAATAATACTATATTTGGTATATTTTTAACACTAAAAAAAAATTTATCTCCAACCACAACACCAAATATTACACTAAAAATACTATTCTTTATTATTATATTACTAAAATAATTTTTTTCTTAATTATTTAATAATTTTAATTTATTAATTAATATAAAATTATAAAGGATAAATTAAAAATAATAAAAACAAATTACATCATACTAATTTTCAGAATTAATATATTCCGACCATAGATGTTCTATTAACGCATTCCAAAGTTCAATATGAGCTTCTCGATCTTTAATTTGTCTATGTCGAGTTAAAAATTCTTGAAATCGAGCATCATTATCACTCGTCATCTCAACTTTTACACTTGGAACTTCAACCCGTTCTTCAATTGTTGCATCAATATCATGTTTATCTTCTATAATCATATTATGCATTATAATATATGTTGTCATTATATCATGTAATACTTTCTTACTCCATAAGCGTGATGGTCCGACCACGATTGCAAACCTTGACTGCGATACTCTGAATGCACGTTTCACATCTTTTTTACAAGCTTCTTGATTCATTGCGAACAATTTCATTTTAGGAAACAACATTCTGAAGAACAATTTAAACAAATTTTGGAGCAAAATTATAAACTTATCAAAGCTATTACGAAAGGCTCTTCTGAAAGAAATGAAATTCAAAGGCAGAAGATCGAAGTTGCAAGAATGAAAGAAGAGAATAAAATATTATTTGCTGATTTGAATTCTATAAGTGATCTAACCTCTCATGCTTATATTGAAAATGAAAAAAAAAGAATTTTGGGGAAAAGAGCACAAACAAACCAACATGAAAATGTCAACTAACGCCGTTTATCAAAATGTTGAATCGGCTAAATTTATAAAGTTTAAGTAGGAAACTTGAATGATTAGTTAGTTCAGGTTGATAAATTCATGGTATCATAGTATGAAAAAACGTTCGACAAATAGTCTAACTTGATTTTGGTCGTTTTCCCGAGAGAAAAGCCTTACAAAGAATATTATAACATAATAACTTTTAATCAATAATTTTAATATAAAGTATTAAGGTAATACTCTATTTGAGAGTTATTCTATTTTAATTAATAATTTTAATCATTTTTATTTTTTCTCTAAAATAGAGTAACTCTAAAATAGAGCATTATTTTCTTCCAATGTATTATTCTATTTTCAACTCTAAAATAGAGTTAGTATAAAAAAAATAGAAATGAGAATAAAGTTTCTCTATATACAGAGCAATCATTTTCTTTATTTTAGAAAAAAATATAAAATAGGATTGGAGCAAATGTTGCTAACGAATAGAGTTTTGACTCTAAAATTGAGTGGTGTTAGATATGTCTTTAAATTCACACTTTAGAAAGCGCGAATATAAAATGGCAAAAATATAATATATTTATAATATAACATATACTTAATTGTATACCATACCAGTGAAATATTATTAGTTAAACATCTTTCATAAAAATTTAATAATAATTTGTTGGCAAATATGATTTATTTATTTGTATTTATTTATTTTCTATCATAAATGAGAAGATACATTTTTATCACAATTTTGACTATTTTTGTGAATAAAATAAACTGATACAAAATTGAACAATTTTTTTGTCATTATGTAACCATTATCTAAAACGATATTTGAGAAGTAGGATTAATAAAATTTAATGATGTGTCTTCCACCGAATTCCGTTTTTGCATGTGACTTTTTGTATAGCACATTTTAAATTACTTCAATTATTTTATTTACCTAATGGAAGGGAAAATACCAGAACAAATACGGGTTCGCGTTTTTAGAATCGCGTTTACGAATTAATAATGGCAGCTCTTTTTTTTTCTCTCGAAACGCAAAGTATAATTAGGGTTTGAAGCAAGACCACCGGACCAGAGAATCGAAACGAATCCTACAGTAACTCTTTTGTAACTTACCTGACTTCAATCGATTTATATAACTTAACGCCCTAGGATTCGATCAAGTTAATTACGCTAGCTGTTTTTGTTATCTTCATATTCTTTAGGGTTTATGTCTCGTGATGCCTGGGTTTGATAGACTCAGCGAATTACCAGAATCTTTGATCACTCAAATACTCCTATGCCTTCCGACCAAAGAGTCGGCGAAGACGAGTGTTTTATCGACTAGATGGAAGAATCTATGGCTTAATGTTCCTGGTCTTGACTTAAACCGCCAAGACGTCCGTAATGTAGACAAACAAGTGTTCATCAACATCATCGACAGGTTCCTCGAGTTTAACCCTGAGTCACGCCTGGAAAAATTCAAGGTGAATTACAGTAGCCGTGAGATACTCGGGTTCAAGGACCGGATCAGTACTGCGATTAACCGCGGAATCCGACTTCTTGATGCCGTGAGCAGTACGCAACATGGGAAGGATGATGGCTCTTTGGATCCTTATATCGAGTTCATGCCTCTGAATCTATTTACAAGCAAGACGTTGGTTTCTTTAAAGCTCTTGTTTTCGGTTCTTGAGGATCCGGGTTTTGTTTCTCTGCCTTGTCTTAAGTTCATGATTCTTCATAAAGTTAGATGGTCTGGTACTATGAATCTTGAGAAGCTCGTTTCTGGATGTCCTGTTCTTGAAGAACTGAACTTGATGAGGGATATGGATGAGGATAAACTGGTGGTTGCGTGTGTGAGATCTCGGAGCCTGAAGAGGTTTGATGTTCCCTTAGCGCATGAACCTTTACGTAGATCAAGAGTCCCAAACACACTGCTTGAGATTGATGCTCCAGGACTAGAGTATATGACTCTCAAACAAGACCACTTCGGCAGAGTCGTAGTAAAGAACCTGACTGCCTTAGTCATGGTTGACCTTGATATCAAGTTTGTTGTCACGTATGGTATGAGTTTCTATACAGAGGACTTGTCAAAGAGAAATGAAATCCGTGATTTTCTCACTGGGATATCTAGAGCAAGACATATGATCATCTCTGAGAAAACAGTGACGGTATGTACATATTAATACAACTAACTAACTATTCATGGTATTTATTTGTCTAATGGTACAACTCTTGCATGTATCCTTTTTTCCTCTCTTCTTGTTTGCAGGCCCTTGATCGTTACTCAAAAGTTGGAACGATTCCCATATTCAATAACATATCCCGTTTACAGGCTGTGTTCCCAAGCTCCTTGTTATCGGTTTTGCCAGCTTTTCTTGAGAGTTTCCCGAATCTGAAAAACTTAAGCTTGGTAAAAACCTTTAGTGATTTTGTCGTATATAATAACATTGTTGTTCAGTGGATGTGTATATGATTGAATACCCGGCCTTTGTTTTTGTTGGTGTTTGCAGACAATTTATTTTGCAAAGGAGGAGACGGTGAAGTTAAAACTCGTAGACGTGCCTCAGTGTTTGGTATCGACTCTCGAGTGTGTTGAGATCAAAAGATTGTTCGAATGGGAGGAAGAGGAGATGAAAATAGTGAGTTACTTTCTTGAAAACTCAGCAGTCCTCAAGAAACTCATTGTTAGTTTCGTCCTGGACTATCCTCGATATGCTTCGAATTCGGAAGTCTACGAGGAGCTTAATAAACTCACAAAACATTCTCGAAGATGTCGAATTATTGTTGAAGAAGAATTGGAATGACTCATCTGTGGAGTTTATAATTGCAGTTGAGCTTTAGCAATTTTTTTAAGATCATTTTGTTGTTCTACTTAGTTATGGTTGGATTTTTTTAGCCATAGACACTTTTTGGATTGTCCCAAAAAAAAAAAAAAAATCATTTTGAATAGTTTCAACTCACAAAGAATTTAGTTTTCTTATATATATATTTTCTTCATTTTGCATAGCTATCTTTCAATGTTTACTATGAACTTTGTTTCCCATCTGTTTTGCTAGACAAACATCTGACATAGCACCTACGCACTCGTCTCTAATATTCGATCATAGCATGCTCGCTCGTATTCTTGTTTTGTACTTGAAAACTTGTACTTAGCTGTTGGATACATATATCAATTTATGACCATTACAGTTTAATAATTTTTTAGGGGTGTTTATTCAATTCATGGTTTTGCATAGAATTTAGTTTTTTTTTTATATTTTCTTCATTTTGCGTAGAATATTCATAGAAAATTCATGTGTTAATTTTGACAATTTGAATAAATAACAAAAACTTTGAGGTAAAATTTGTAAATGTGTAACACCAAAATTGGAAATAGTATATGTTTTCCTAAAATATCTCAACAAAATTAATTTAAAGTTTCTTTTTAATTAAAAATCTTAAATGTTTAAGTGGAAAAAGAAACTATTATATATTATGTCGACTTTCCATAATTTTTTGGCAAATCTATACTATTTAAAAGGAGAAATTATAAACTTTTAAGGGTGTCCACATAAGATTTAAAACATCCAATCAGGATTCGACATGTTAACCATGTCAGCGTTAGAATTTTGAAAACATATCAAAGTATGAGTATGATCAAAGAGATATCAAAGATAGTGAATTCAACAATACTAAACCGATTACAATCCCTGTCTGAAAAATTTGAGGACAAGTAGAAAAGTTATGTGGAAAGGGTGATTGATGCGATGAAGATTCTTTTGATGGCGAAGAAGTGTGTGGTAGATGTTGATGTATGAAATCGACAATATAAATAATACGAATATTAATGGGGATAAATCGGAGCTGGTCCTTTTATTAACGAAAAATTGAAGGTGAGAGTTTACGGAAACTACACTCAAAGATCTAAGCGCAATTAATACGATAATAATTGCTCTTTTCTCTCTGATTACCAAGATTTCGGATCCTGAGCTCTGACAATAACATCTGGTATTTATAGTGGGCCACTGACCTAGGGTCCCTTATGTCTGCACTGCGAAATGAAGATTTTGCTCCTGCGGCCAAATGGGCTAGATCCATGACTTCAGACCCTTTACTCCTTAAGAATCTTCTGTTTGGGCTTCCTGAAATGTTGGGGACGAAGCCCATATCCAACAATGGTCCCCCCAGTCCGATGATCGATGGCTTGCTTGAGCTCGTCGGGTGCAACTCCATGTCTCTAGGTCCGTCTTGCAGAGTGAACAAATGATTTTTAAGAGCTTGAAGATATTTTGGAAGGTTCTTGGATGAATAGTGCGTTGCACACGTTTTTCGAGGCATCCGGAGATTCTGGGATGAATAGTGCGTTGTGCACATGTTTCTAGGTCTGTCGGATTTTAAACGGTAGTTTTGCGTGTTCTGCACATTTCCCGAGACACACGAAGTAGGGATAGCTTCAAAACTAGGGTTTTCCTTTTTACCTTGGTAAACGTGCTGGTCTCCCCATATATATATGTTCCCTTGACTTGTTTTTACATTCACTTTTGCTTCTCTCCCAAAAGGTAAATCTCTCTCTTATCTCTTTACTTTTTCGATTTTTTTGCTTGTATGGACCATGGTTATTGTCTCGCCGAGCTTGGCCTTGCCGCCGTGAGGGTTCTGCTTCCGGTCATCCCCCTCCCACGCCAGTGGTCTCTCGCTCGTTTGTGAACTCGCCGTTCCGGCCAAGAATGTGAGGCGTCTTGGTCGCGCCGCCCTAGCGTGTTCTCGTCGCCGCCAGATCCGACCAAGACTGTGAGGCGTCTTGGTCGTGCCACCTCTGCGTGTTACTTGTAGCCGCCGTCTGTCGCCTTCTCGCCGATTCTCCGGACCAATTATAAGCGGTTGGCTGGGATGCTACTTGTTGAGCTTGGTGAAGCTGTCCTCTGCGGCTATGGCGTGATGGTGGATCTCGCATGTCATGGCATGTTTGTTGTTGCGATATGCTCGCTACCCAAGTGTTGGTGTCACGGTGCGAGATAGCAAGACTTTTGGCGGCGAGATTGATGGTGTTCTTGCGAGATGCGCGTATTATCTAGATGGCGAGATGGACGTCGTACGAGAGCGAGATGGGGAGTGCGAAGACGAGGTGGTGTGCTCGTAGGTGTGTTTTTCGTTCGTGCGTTTTTTGTTGACGAGGTGGCGCGCAGGGTCGAGAGTTGGCGAGGTCAAGGCCTAGCGAGATCGATATCGCCGGATCGAGATCAGCGGGCTCCGTGTTGCGGCGAGCTAGAGAGTGGCGAGATGGTGCAGTGGATTTTGTACGGATTCGTGGTCGAGGTGTACTCCTGCTGGCGAGATGGCTAGCTCGCACATGTGTTAATGGACGTGTTCACGTGACAATGTTCCGAGTTCAATGTTTATCCGATCGGTGAGATTGAGGCTTTGGTGACGAGGTGACGAAGTTTCTTCCTACGAGGCCGCGTGATGGCACATTTGCGTGATGGTATGATTCACGTTGTTCACGGACGAGCTGCGAGATTGAGAAGTGATGAGATTGAGAAATTAGCGAGCTGCGAGGTGAAGAGCTTGAGGGTTCGAGATGCTGTGTTTGCGAGACGCTGTCAAATGTGGCGAGGTCGGGACGCTACCAAAGGTGGCGAGGTCGAGACGCTACCAAAGGTGGCGAGGTCGAGACTTAACGAGATCGAGGCTTGAGGTCAAGAGGATGTACTCTTTGCTACGGGCTGCGTGATGCTGGTGGGCTCTTGGTCGATCACGTATTTTGGTAGCAAAGCGGGGTCACCATTCGTGACATGTTGACGAGATCACCGCTTGCGGAGAAACTTACGAGCTCGTACGAGTCAAGATGTGCGCGTGTAGTAGGACGGTGGAGTGTCTTCAGACGTTGATTAACAGATGGGTCTTAATTCCTGAGAATAGGATGACACGCCTCGCAGCCAGCCAGGAAGAGTATAAGGCGAAGGTGGATAAGGTTGTGGTGCCGCTGCTTCCTGTCGAGGATCTGGAGCCATTCCCGGAGGCTGCGGATGGAGGCGCCGATGATGCTGCTAACGAGTTATATGTCCTCGTATTATTGCTTTGTTGTTTTTGCTTTTGGATTTTTCCTTTTGTCATTGCAAACTCGATTGCTGATTGTCATTGTATTTTTTTTTAATTTGATATTGCAAACTTGGTTGCTTTTGCTTCATTTGCTATTTATTGATGTTTTTTGCGCAAAGATTGATTATTGCCGATTTTTGTTTTCGGTGCAAGACGTCTCCTGGCTTACCCTGGATATGTTATTCCCCGTAACACCGAGAGAAAACAAGACAGACTTGCCGTACTAGTTAGGCGCAGTCAGTCGTGACCGGCTTACCCTGTAGGTGCTGCAAGAATTGCAAGAGTGTGCGAGTCAGGGTCTTCGGCTTATTCACTCTGCTCCCTGCTAGCTTTTTGCGAGTCTGGGCTCGGCTTATAAATCCTTACCAAAGTAAGGACGTGGATTATTTCACCACTGCACCCATGCAGAGCGCTTGCGAGTATGGACTCGGCTTTTATTCTTTACCGATGTAAAGTATGGATTATTTCACCATTACATTCATACGGAACGTAGAACTGTGCGTCTGGCCAGGACGTCAGTGTAAAAATCGATTGATTGCTCAAAAGATATATTTTTTTATTGATGTTATAGTTGCGCCTCGTGAAAGGCTGCCTATGTACCCTCTAAAGGGATCAAACCATTCGTAGTTCATAGAAATGCTCGGCTGGCGAGCTGGTTTTTTTGTTCGTGGCAATTAGCGGATTAATGGTATTAGCGTTTCAGGTTGGCGGAGTTCCACGATCTTGGGACTGGCGTGCCGTCCATCTCAAGTAGCTGATGGACGCCTGGCTTGACAATCTTGGAGACTAAGGGCCTTCCCAATGCACGCCGAGCTTTCCTGCATTCTTCTCTCTTGTATTCTCTAAGACTTTGCGTAAGACGAGATCATGTTGGAGACTTGTTGAGGTGTATGTCATACGGGGGCACGCTGATGCTTGGCGAGATAGCTCGATGCTTCGCGAGATAGCTCAATACTTAGCGAGATGGCTCGATACTTGACGAGATAGCTGATGGCTTGCGAGATCGTACGATACTGGGCGAGATGGCTCGATACTTGACGAGATGGCTCGATACTTGACGAGATGGCTGATGGCTTGCGAGATCGTACGTTTCTTAGCGAGATGGCTGATGGGTTCCGTATAGCAATGGGAGGCTGGCGAGATGGTTGCTTTGGACAACGGACTCTTTCGGAGGTGGTATGCATGTATCTCGCGGTGGCGTTGATTCGATAATCACGAATGCTCTTGCATTGCGCATCCTTTTCTCGATGATGAAGCAAGTTCGTGCCATCATATCAGCGTAGCGTGTAGATACCGTACGCGTTTGGAAACTTGACGCATTGATGATAAGTTGAAGCGACAACACGCATTTTATGGAGCCATGGTGTTCCCTGAATGACGTTGTAGACAATAGGTTTATCCACAATTGCAAAGTTGAAACATTGCATCGTGCTGCCGACGTAAACTGAAAGTGTTATGATTCCAACAGTCATTATAGTGTCTCCATCGAATCCCGTCAGAGGCTGCGTTTCATGTGTCGTATTGCGTAGATCAATCTCCATCTGGATCAGTACATCCTTGAATATCATATTGACCGAGCTAAGAATTCTCGTCACCGAGCTTTCCCCAATCACCATTTATACGACAAGCGGGTCGTTGTTTGGACTTATGTTGCGTGCGTCCTCGTCAGTAAAGGTAATATGATCGAAGGACTTTTTGAACATGTTGCTATGGGAGGGCCAGCTGCGGTTTGTTTCTGCTTCGCGGTAGTAAGCTTGGATTGACCGAACAGAGTAATGCTGGCGTGGTTCGTAGTATTCATCTACAACTTTAACTTTTGAGCTCGGAACTTTTTCAGGGACTTTTTTCACCACATTCGGTTGGTCTGGGTTCCTTTTATCTTTATCCTCCTCGACTTGGAAGTATCGATTAGAACGTGCAAGTACTACGCCTAAGCTTGTGACGGGCAGGTTTGTTAGGTCGTCTTTCAATCTGGTGCCACGGGCGAGCGCATTTTTCAACGCACCGATTGCGGAATCATCACTTATAGCGAGTTTGGAAACGACACCTTTTAAACCTTTCCATGAAATTTCTGAATGACTCGTTAGGCTTCTGATAAATTCTCCACAGGTCGGCATTCGACGCAGGCACGTGCATGAAACATTGGTGATGCTATAGGAATGCGCTTGTCAACACTTCGTATCCATCGATCGAGTTGTCTTCGAGTCTCAAAAACCAGTTCAATGCTTCGCCGGTTAGGTCCAACGATGATCGACGAGAGTCGGGGTCTTCCATTAGTGTGGTGCTCAGTGCACGGAATGGTGGCGGCGTTGTGCTCAACTCACGGAGGGTTGTGCTCAGCTCTCGGAGTGTTGTCCTCAGCTCACAGAGTGTTGTGCTCAGCTCGTGGAGTGTTATGCTCAGCTTGCGGAGTGCGTGGCGCCAGTGCATCTTCATTTTGTTCGCGTCAAGGCTCAGATTGTCGCCTTTGACGCCTTGCATGGTCACTTTGTCCTTGAGATGCCATTTACGCTGCTTGACCGCTCATCAGGTCCATGGCTCTTCGTACGGCTTCATCGAGGGCGGCTTGGTTGATAGTAACGCGTGCGGATGTGTGATGAGGTTGAGTGATAGGTGTAGGGTTTATTGCTTTGCAGTTGTTTGGAGTGCGGCTACGCGATCAGGAGGGATAGCGCCGTTGGCTACGCTATTTGTCGGAGCGACGCGCGTAGCGCCTACGGCCTCGCGGTCGGTTGGATTGGTGCCAGTGGTTTCATGAACAGGGGTGTAGCACCTACGGCTACGCCATCGTTTGGAGCAACGCGCGTAGCGCCTACGGCTACGCGGTCGGTGAGTGTTGCGTCCTCGACTGTAGCTGCTTCGGTTCTGTTGACGCCTTGGAGCTGGTTTGTCCTCGAATGGCTGCGCCCCCATATTTTTGGCCTAGGAGACACGACGTGGGCTGCGGGAGAGCGTGGCGCCGAAGAGTCGACGCCTTCTTTGCTGGAGAGATCAGTATGAGACATGCTTCTGGTTTCCTGAAAACGCCTTTGTCTTCAAACTCTATTCATCAAATGAAAGGACTTCGTCTAGCCCCACGGTGGGCGCCAAATTGTTGATGCATGAAATCGAAAATATAAATAATACGAATATTAATAGGGATAAATCGGAGCTGGTCCTTTTATTAACGAAGAATTGAAGGTGAGAGTTTACGGAAAATACAATCAAAGATCTAAGCGCAATTAATACTATAATAATTGCTCTTTTCTCTCTGATTGCCAAGATTTCGGATCCAGAGCTCTGACAATGACATCTGGTATTTATAGTGGACCATTAACCTAGAGTTCCTTCTGTCTGCTCTGAGAAATGACGATTTTGTCCCTGCAGCCAGATGGACCAGATCCATGACTTCAAGCCCTTTACTCCTTAAAAATCTTCTGTTTGGGCTTCCTGAAATGTTGGGGGCGAAGCCCATATCCAACAGTAGAGATGAAGAAGGAGAAGGAAGAGGTGGATAAGAAGCTTGAAGTTCATGTAAAATAATAAGAAAGAGGATAAGTGAAGGAGACATTGTTCAGGTTAGGAGAACATAAATTAAAGAGAAGCAATAATACATTTGTGTGTATGGATTGAACACCAAAAAGACCGTTGTGAGTATCTTGAAGAGGTTTTCCCAAAATAGTTTTGGCAAAAAGACAAAGACAACCACAATGAGCTTCAAGTGACTGGTTCTCTTTTTGTAAACGGTGACTGGAAATATTGAGACGTGGAATATCAAATGTCTTAAAGGCCATGTGTGGAACTCACATATTAATAGCATGAATTATGTGTATAACTTTTTCTTTTTAATACACTATAAAGTACAATAGACCATCCACAATGTTAAATAAATCTATGTTTAAGCATAACAATTTATCTACAAAATAGTTTACGTAGTTTTATGCAACCTGCCTCTCAAATCCAGTAGTGACGTTCTCCACACTTTCTAGACCATCTGTGTGTATAGATTTAGTATAGATTTAGTTCTAGCCAATTGCCTAAACTAACACAATAAATTCGGATCAAAATCCATAAACAGACACTCTTTCCTAATTAGCATTTTAATACTGTTATGCAAATTAATCCAATTTTTTTTTGAAGATCTTTTTCCTAAAGTCCAATGAGACTATTTGGGTAGATTTCAATATTGATTTCCAAGATTGAAAATACAATGACATACCTTCACTATATAAATATCAATCATTCACATTGAAAATACTCCCACCATTTTAAAATATAAGATGTTTTGAGTAAAAGCACAAAGGTTAAGAAATGACTACTTTAAAAAAGTTAAACCAATCATAAACAAGACTGCATAATATAAAATATTAAACTTAACTAAAGTTACAAAGAAATTTGAAAACATCTTATATTATGAAACAATATAACTTCTCTAAAACATCATATATTATGAATCGAGGGAGTAATAAATTTCTTCACAATCTGCACATATATATATATATATATATAATATATAAGGAATTTAGTCAAGAGTACCACATTTGAAGATAAACTCCACAACCTAAAACTCCTTTTCTGTTGACATGAAAATGTTGTAAATACCCTTTTGTTTAGTAATGGAAAATTGGAACTAATTGTGTATTTTTTATGACACTAAAACTGAACATGGACTATGATGTACTATGACTGTTTCGGCATTTATTGTGGATAAAAGAAATAATCCGTAGGCAATAGAAACTAATTGTAAATGTTTTACAAAAATAAAATATGTTTCATGGTCTGATCATAAAAAACTAATATATTTCATGGTCTGATCATGACAGACAATATACTATATTGTGGACAATTTATTGATTGTCTACTGAATTTCAATGTTAACTTGAAATAGACAAGTTGTGACTGTCATATATTGTTGACATGTTAGTAGTTGTTTACACAACAATATTGTTACCAAAGTTGTCCACACTTGTATCTGATGAGTGGACAATCAAATCCGCTAACTTGTCTACAAATATTGAATCTAAAAACCAAAGGAAAAGTTGGAGAACAACAAAACTGTTGATAGACACACTGGTCTAAAAAGAAAAATATTATATTGTCCTAGTCCATATATTGTAGTAACTTGTCCACGCTTTTATGTATGTGGAGGACAAGTTATTCACCAATTGTCTCAAGTAATATACATATACTTAATGGACATATACATTGGTAGACAAGTTTGTCATAGACATGTGATGGTGTGATATTGAAAGGACAATAAACTATATTGTGGAAAATTAATTTATTGTCTACCAAAATATTGTCTATAGTAATGTTGATAGCAAAAGTCAAAAACATAAAAAAAAAAAACATAGTGGACGGAGCCTTCATGGTTTGAATTGTTGTTTTTTTCCATAGAGACATTTTCAACTCAAACTTTTGGGTTGTGATTTTCGTTAAAAAAAAAAGGGTTAAAAGAATTGAGAGAAAAAAGGTTTTTGGTAGTTCCAGAAAACAATTAGGTAATGAGGCAGAATCAGTAAAAAGAGTTTTTAAATGTGGTAGAATTGTTAAAAACTCATATATATATATATATATATATATATTTCTTCACAATCTTTATGTATATTTCTATTCTCTACTTTTGTTATTTTTTCTAGTTATGATACAAATTTCTTAACCAGCTAAACTAGAAAAAGACTATCATCTTTGTAACATCTGCGAACTAATTTTTATGGTTTTGGATTGGTGTCGATTTTGGAATGGGTCTCGATCGACACCAAGACACCAAGGAGAGTGTCTCGGTTCGGCTGGTTCAATTTTGGTCAAATCGAAGCAGTTGGATTTGGGAAATCATAAAACGTGTTATTTAAGGGAAAACTCGACTGGAGAGATCTGTAGCCGCTCTTTGTCTTTCCCAGAAATAAGAGAGTAGAGAGAAGTTTTCTTGTGAGCTTTTGGTGAAGTCCATTGCTTGTTCTTGAAAGAAATGTCCCTATGGGTGGGATCTGAGGCTAAGGACGTGGTAGAAGCTTGCTAGGAGGCTGTATTTGTGGATTATAGTGTCAGAATCTTCCTGTTTGAAAGGTGAGTGCATGACCATAGCCTACCTAAGCTGAGATCTCAGTTTTATGTAATTTTGTGAGTTGTTTGAATGAGTTTTCTTGCTTGTTTGCGTGTTTTTGTGATTCTATGGTTTGTAATGCCTCTAGGAGGACCTTGGCCGCATTGGAGGCGATGGAAGGTGGATATCAGACCTTTAGCTATGAGGAGAACATGGCTACGGGGTCGGTGTCAATCAACACCAAGTGGGTCTTGATCCATACCAAGGCATGACAGCAAGAGGGCTTTAACGAGTGTCGGTCGACACCATGTGGAGGTGTTAGTCGACACCAGTTTGGGTTTTCGGGTTGTCAAGATGGGTGTTGGTCGACACCAGGTGACCAATGTCATTCGACACCCCCTGTTGTCGGTCGACACTACTATTGAGCAGGCAGCTCAATGCTTCTTCTTTTACCTGGCTTGATTTATGATTATTGGTTGATGCATGTGGAGATCTTATTGCTTGTGCCTATAACGTAACAGATGAGAGGATTGCCTCACGTGTCGGTCGACACCAGTTAGGGTTTTTGGGTTGTAGAGGTGGGTGTTGGTCGACACCAGGTGACCAATGTTAGTCGACATCCCCTGGTGTCGGTCGACACTACTATTGAGCAGGCAGCTCAATTCTTCTTCTTTTACCTGGTTTGATTTATGATTGTTGGTTGATGCATGTGAAGATCTGATTGCTTGTGTGTATAACCCAATAGATGAGAGGATTGTCTCACTAAGTATTTCTGGAAATACTTATGCATATCGTTTGTGTTGCAGTGCAGGTAAAGACAAAGTGTGATCATCGAATAAAGACAATGAGGAGGAGGATATTGTAGTGGCTCATTTATGTGTTGTCTGGCTTATGTTAGGTTGTTAGAGTGAATCATTAGAATGATGTTAGGTTGTTGGTTCATTGCTTCTTGATATTATTGCATTGATGCTTATTGGTTTATTATTCGTTTTATTAGATTATTGCTGGTTAAATAGTTGATATTTCTACTGTTTGAATTTAATGTTGTTTAGCTTGTTAGTGAGTATGATAGTGAGTATGAAATCACTAGTTCATTATTAAATTAAAAAAAATCGGTCGGGTCATTTCAATATTGGTCATAAACATGGTGGTGACAATAAAATTTTGAGTAATTTATACTATTTCTTTATGGATAAAGTAATTGATGCCAAAATGGATAGTTTAAAGCCGAAAAAAACTAAACAATGTATTATATTATATATATATACTTATTATGCTTTGACCTCCACAAATGGTACATGTTTTTTTGACTAAAAAAGATGTGTATATATAGATATATGTAGAGTTATGATGTCACATACAAATCTATATCTCGTTAAACAATTAATATATTTACTAAATAAAATTTAGTCCTATGAGTAATATCAACAAGGTTACTTTGTGATAATGAAACTAAACATCTGTAAATACCGATTTTATACTTTAAAACAGTATTAAAAAAGCAACAATCCTATATGAAAAACATATTAATATGCGGTTCCGAAAACATAAAGTTAAAATAATGTGTCACCCTGGATTCACATGCGAAGAGGTTTAAAACAATTGATTTGGGCACTTGTGTCACCAAAGTACACATATATTTTCGGTCAAAAATCTTAAGAGAACTCTATAGTTAATCTTACTTATGCTAGAGTAGTTACATGATAGGTGATTTTCCGGGAAGTGACTGTCAAAACTGTGTGAGTGAGGATAAAACACAGAGAAATATCATGTGGTGAGTTGTAGGGATGGTAACAAGTCTTTAAAACTTCATGGATGTAGCACACCGGCAATCGGAAATGGGTGGACGTGGACGTGGAGCTCATTAAGCGATGTGGGCCCATGGATCGGGAGTGGACATGGAGCCCACTAAGTGAGATGACGGTCGGAGCGTGACAAATATTCACAAGTATGTGATGTTAATTAGGGTTAATATTAGTACAATTATATATTTTTGCGGATTGGCTTAAAAACACACACAAAATATCTTAAAGACTTTCTGTTATATAAAACGAGTTAAAATCAACACTAACACGTTCCATCAGAATTATATAAAAAAACTAACTAATTTCAAAATGGGAAAAATGTCATAAAAAGCATGAACTTGCAAAAGTGGTGAAAAAAACATCAACTTTGTATGTGTTGAAATAAGTTCTAATTTTGATTGACTTTCCAGTTTAATCGTAAAATTTCGTTGACTATGCCAAATTAGACACGTCGTTATATCATTTAACAGAATAAGTTAACGAGATTATTTTTCGGTGACGAGATTCCATTAAATCATAAAACTATGTCGTTTTGTAAATTAAAAATTTATTTCAACACATACGTAGTTGATTTTTTTCACCACTTTTGCAAAGTTTAGGCTTTTTATGACAATTTTCCCATTTCAAATTTGTGGATAAAGTATAAGATATTATCTGAACTACATAGTGTTATACATAGTAACAAATGTTAACTTTTACAACAACTAATTTTGATTGACTAAACTCTAAATGAAAATAAGTATGATTGATTAATACCAAATGGAAACAATAATTTGTATATACATAAAAAATTACAAATATCACAATATTATTCTACAAAACTAATTTTTTTTTACATTTTATCCAACATAATATTTTTACTAAGTTATATAAAATATGAAAAATAAACTTGCGGTGTAGCGCAGGTTAAAATATAGTATTATCAATTTTGCAGTACATTTTGAAAATGACTAAAGTAGATTATTACACAAAATTAAGCTAGTGCTTAAAAGACATAAAAATCAGATCATTAAGGGTAAATATAATTGTTTCCTTATTTAATAATATTCATTTCAAACTTCCTAAAATTTATTTACCTAATTTAAACCGATATATTGGAAAAATATGATTCTCCTTTCACCTTTCCTTGAATTTCTATTTAAATTACTTTGAATTATTATATATTATATAACTAGTAATTATTTCTTTTGGGCATTTATAGCAATTCAAATTTTGAAAAACCCAAATAGATTTCCCAATCGAGAAAAAAAAATGTCCCACATAAGCTAAATTTTTTTGGGCAATGTTTCATAGTCATTATAAATAGGACTAAAATTTTTCTAACTAAAAATAAGCAAATTTTACTTATTTGGCATCTACATGAAATTTTTTTATTCGGACTTTATAATTTTTTAAAAAATATTATAAACACTGAAACTTAGGGCTGGGCATTCGGGTAACCCGTTTGGGTATTACCCATTCGGGTTCGCGTAAATGGATTTAGAAAAATAGAACCCGGAACCCGACCCGAAAACCGGGTTCGAGTTGGGTACGAGTTTGCATATAAAACCCTATTGGGTTCTATTTTCTAATACTTTGTGGGTTCAGGTTAGGGTCGAGTAATACCCGGTGTTCCTTGGCTTGTTAGAACGTTGTTGAGTCACAAGAGGCTTTGGGAAGATTCTTTGTGGCATTGGCTTGTGTTTTGGTGGTTTAGGTACAGAGCTCCGGCAAGGAGCTTCAGGGAAGATGATGCTCGACATGTGCGTTGATCGATGCATTATGTGAGTCGGTCGATGCAATGCGAGGACGACGCGATTTGACCTAGGAGAATCGGTAGATGCCATGTTGAGGCGTCGATCGATGCAATTAGGGATTTCTTGAAATGTCAAGCATGCATTGGTCGATGCACTGATGGTTCCGGTCGATGCACTGATGGTTCCGGTCGATGCATGGGTTAGTGTTGGTCGATGCATCGGTCGATGTAATTGTCATGGTTTGTTGTTTGTTTGTTGATTGTTGTTTGATGGTTAGAGATATCTCAATTGCTTGTGTGTATAGCCCAGTAGATGGGAGAATTGCCTCACTGAGTGTTTATAAAATACTCACGCATCCCATATGTGTTGTGGTGCAGGTAAAGGCAAAGTGTGATCTTAGAATCAAGGCGATGAAGAGGAGGATGTTCTAGTGGCTCGTTGATGTGTTGTATAGCTTCTGTTAGGTTGCTAGAGTTGAGTCATAGAATATTGCTAGGATGCTGAATATTGGTTTATATTTACGCTGGATTGAGTTATTGAATTATTGGTTTAATGGAATATGTTGTTTATTTTCGCTGATTGGTTTGATTATGGTCAGACGGCTAGTGGGCATGAAACCACTAGTTAAATTATATTATTAAATAAAAATAAAAAATGAGTCACATCATTTCAGTTTTAGAAATTTTAAAATATGATATTATTGAGACAAGCTTAATTATTATATATTTCTAAACATTATAATAGGTTCAAAATATTATAATATATAAACTCTACAAAAGTTTAAAAGATTATAAAATATTTCAAATCTATAAAAGTTTAAGAATTAGACATATTTAAGTCTATTAAAATTTTACAATTTTAACAATGCTGTAAATGCGACTAATTATTTTTTTAAATATTTTAGAAAACTATCCTAACATTTTTCTGTTAATTTTCTTTGTTTAAGATTGTGATCTTATACATTAAATTAGTTTACTTTCTACATATTGTGATCTTTTACATTTACTTAGGTTCCTTACTAAACATTGTAATTTTGTAAATTTTTCCTTTTCTAATTCTATGTAACACACAAAAAGTTTTTTTTGACACGAGTTTCGCTTTCGAAAATGAATACCTTGTGTTAAACAATGTATGGAATACTGCCACGACATTCACATGAGAAACCACTGTTTTGAGTCATCGTCCATAAGTCGGCATGTCAACTTAAGATTTTCTTTCTTATGTCCATATAAAATTTTCTTTCCATGATTTTATTTATTAAAATGATTGAAGAGCATTTCATTTTAATTTTGTAAAAATGTTCATTCTATTTTCAAATAGCAAAGAAATGTTCGTAAATTAGGAAATATAAGATCAAACAAACATTTTACATGGAGAAAAATAAAAGAGATAGAATTCACTTAATTTGTAATTCGGTATGGATATACTAGGACACAAACATGCAACTATAAAGATAAATGCGCGTAGGCTTGTAACAATGGTTTTGGAATGCAATTCTGACAGCCCAACTAGATTTCGAATGGTTCTTCCAGTAAACAATGAACATTATGCAATATATGCTTGAGGTCTTTATTACACTAGATCTAATGTTATATTTTAATCCTAACATGAATTTAATTTAATATGAAAGGTTTACAGGAAATAAGGGTAACAAAAAATAGAACCCGCTCCAATCAGTATAAAATGGAGCCCTATAGGCATAGTAGTCTCAAACAAAATAAGTCATTTTGAATGGTGCAAATACCACAATCAAAGCAAAAAATTTGCAATTGATATTTTCAACTACACTATTGTAGCAAATCAGAATCTCTCTTAACACTCTTTACCCAATTTTTTCTTTGATACAATAGTGCAGCTGAAACAACCAATCGCGAATATTTTGCTTTGATTTTGGCATTTGCCCCCCCCTCGAGATGACGATTTTATTTTTTTCTGAGATTACTAGGCGTCTATAAGCCTCTGTTTTATACTGATTGGAGCCGTTTTCTATTTTTTGGAAGCTTTTAATTTACCTAATTTCTGGTAACCTTTTCATATGAAATTAAATTCATATTAGGGTTATAATATAACACTACATCTAGTGTAATAATGTGCTTAACCATATTTTGCATATTTTCACTGTTCACATAAATATGCACTTGATATCTAGTTGGATTTTCAGAATTTGTCTTCCAATACCATTGTCATATGTTATTTGGATTATTTGTATTACTGTCTTTTGTTATCTCCTAGATGTGTTTGTCAATATTGTCCTAAGTAAATTTGCTAACTTCATGTTGTTATTCGGAATTGAAAGTTATGTTAGCTCTAACTTAATGGGAGTATGATTTTGGCAATTATTTAAATCTTTGTTATAAAAATGTTAAATAGTATAGTTAAATATATATTTTCAGTTAAAGAGAAAACTTAGATTATTCGTTTTGGCATTTTCCCCTTTCATTTGGTCAAATGAAATAACTGAAATATTTCTTAAGTGCTGTATAAACAAAATTATGATGCAAAAGTTTTTTGGTGAAGAGACATCATTAAATTTTTTTAGTGCTTATCAAATATTGTATAAGTGATTGGTTACCTAGTCAATTTTTTTTCAAATTTAATATTAATTTACTTCTTCACAAAATTACCAAAAATAGTCAAAATTGCAAAGAAATGTATCACATAGACATAGTAAATAAGTACAAATAAATGAGTCTAACTTACTAACATAATATCACTAAATTTTTGTGGTAGATGGTTAAGTAAAAATATTTCACCACTATTGTATAAAATTGTAACGCCCCGACCGTCACCTCTTAGTGGGTAAAACGACCCGATCCGGTTTTTTTCTTAATAATAATTAATTAGTTAGCTAGTGGTCTCATACCCATTAGATACCTAACCACAATCAACAAAACAGTGAAAAATAATCAACAGATACCAATCAATCAATAACAAATAATTAATAAACCAATAACACTAATAATTCAACCAAGTCATAAAACATAACACCAACAACCTAGCAATATTCTACTGACTCAACTCTAGCAACCTAACAGAAGCTAAACAACACATCAATGAGCCACTAGAACATCCTCTTCTTGATCGCCTTGATTCCACGGTCACACTTTGCCTTTACCTACACCACAACACATATGAGATGTGTGAGTATTGGGCTATACACACAAGCAATTGAGATATCTCTAACCATCATACAACAATCAATAACCAAACAACAAACCAGGACAACTGCATCGACTGACACCAACTGGGGTTGCATCGATAGACACAAGCTTCTATCGACCGATACAATGTTCACCTGCATCGACCGACGCAGGCTCGACATTGCACAAAATCCCCAAGTGCATCGATCGACGCCTCCACAAGGCAACAACCTATGCTCCTAGGTCAAACCGCGTCGTCCTCGCATTGCATCGACCAACACACAAAGTGCATCGGCCGATGCACATGCCGAGCATCGTTCTTCGCTGAAGCTTCTCACCGGATCTTCATTCCTAAAACACCAAAGCACAAACCAATGCTACAAAGAAGCTTCCCAAATCCTCTTGCGACTCAACAACGTTCTAACAAGCCAAATAAACTCATAAACAGGAAAATCAGAGATTCTGACTCCGTCGCCATAGATAAGCCATGGTAATGCACTCACCTTTGCCAAAAAAGATGATGACTCTAAAACGATATATATACACTCCTAGCAAGCTACTACAACGATCCCAGCTACATATCTCTACAAGAATAGCCACATAACACCAAGAACTCTCAAGAACGCTAAATAACTTCTTTCTCTCTTTATTTTTCTCCAAAAATGGCCAAACTCAGCCAAACCCTCGAGTTCCTCCTTTTATACATGATTTCAGGGTTTTCCTAAACTCGTTCGCGAATACCACCCTTGCATCGATCGACACCACACTTGCATCGATCGATGAACATCTCAAACTGGGATTACGGTTCGCAGATGTTACAATTCTCCCCCACCAACATAGATTCGTCCTAGAATCTTGAACAACCATTAGTCAAGGACTCTCGTGCAACCGTCTCTACGGCCCGCACTCCTCTGACCGATATACAAAGGTCACCTCTAGGCGATAAACTCATGTTCCATGCATTATTTGCTCTAGACTTTTAGACATTCCTTTACTCATAGGCCTCAATCATGAGTTTCAATTGGCACCTCGTCAGGCCAAAACCTGCATGCCATAAAATTGGCTCCTCATCAGGCTTAAGCCCGCATGCCATAGTATATAAGGAAGTCTAATATTTGTCTCTCGGGTTGCCACCCTACAACGTGCCCCCAAATTGTCATTCAAAGTCGATATACTAACCGTACTATCAAGCCAAAAAGTCTCCAAATATGGCTGTACTAGGAGAACTAGAGTCATTCAGGACTAACTGTCTTAGAGCAAACAATTCTAACGCGAGTGAGCCCTATACCTAAACAGGTTTCCTTCCCGTGGTTCACGTAAAACAACATAATTTCCTACCAACCACATATCCCCTTACTGGAATACCCCAATGACCACACAAGGATGATCAAAGTTCCCCAAGGGCCGCCAAAAAGGCCAACAAAGATCCTAAACAGGACCGCCACAAAGGAAGAAAATGTCCTAAAAAGGACAGCCACCAAGGCAAAAAAATGTCCTAAACAAGACCGTTACAAAGACCACTTGTCCCGAAGGACCGTCGTAAAGACCACTCGTCCCAACCGACCGTCACAAAGACCATACATCCCGAAGGACCGTCATGAAGACCATACATCGTGAAGGATTGCCTAAACAGGCCACATGTCCCGAAGGACCGTTACGAAGACTACATATCCCAAAAGACCGCCTAAACAGGCAACACTGGCTAAATAGTCCGCCACAAAGGCCACACAATTGGCTAAACAGCCCGCCACAAAGGCCACACAATGTCTCAAAAGACCGCCACACTCGGGCACACAATGACTCAACAGTCCGCCACGAAGGCCACACAAGCCCTTCCAAGGCTCACAACCACTAAAAATAGACAAATTCTAACTCCTATAAAAATTTCTATTTTTAGAACTTTTCACTTTTGGAAACTTATATTTCAGGAACTTTTCCTCTTTAACAACCGACTCACAAAATTTTGTATCTCGAACACCACCTCATCTTGTTACTTAGTCGCACAACCAACCACCCCTAAGCGACCAAAAGAAGTTTCTCAGAATATGGCGGTACTATAAAACAGCCACAGACTACAACTGGGACCAGGCTAGGTAAGCTCAAGTCGCAACTTGCTTCTCGAACCACTTCTTGATCCTTGCCTTCATCCTCGCCACTGGCTCCCAAGTCTGCTCCTCAACACCATCACAGTCCCAAAGGACTCTCATCTAACGAATTTTTTTCTTCCGAAGTTCCTTGATTCTCCTCTCGAGAACCCTCACTGGTCTCGCATCCAAGGTCATGTTAGGGTGAATATTCTCAGGAACCTTAGCCAATATCTGATCATCCCCGCGGAGAAACTTCTGCAACATAGACACATGGAAAACCTTGTGGAACGCAAGCATAACCTTAGGCAACTCCACCCTATATGCTACCGGTCCCACCTGCTCAATCACTCTAAACGGACCCATATACCTCTGACTCAACTTAGTCTCTGTCAAGACCTGTTCGGACCCCGCAACATGGCCATCTTGAGGTACATTCTGTCTCCCACCTGAAACTCAAGATCTCTCCTCCTATTATCGGCAGAACTCCTCTGCCGATCCTGAGCTCCTATCATGTTCAGTTTTAGAACCCGAATCTTCTCTGATGTCTCCTGAACAAAATTCAGCTCCTCCCCCCCCCCCCCGCCACCTGAGTCAAGCATAACGGTGTACAACATGGCCTCCCATACAACACATCATAAGGAGTCATCCCAGTACTCGCCTGGTAGTTTTTTTGTAAGCAAACTCTACCAAGCTCAGGTGATCTGCCCAATGGCCACCCCAATCCAACACACACATTCTCAGCAAATCCTCCAGCGTCTGGATCGTCCTCTCTGACTGCCCATTTGTCTAGAGATGATAAGTTGTACTCATATGCACCTTAGTGCTCATCTCTGCCTGAAATGACCTCCATAACACCAAAGTGAACTTGGAATCTTTATGAGACATAACACTCGCTAGCAGCCTATGCAATCTGACTATCTCCTTCACATACTTCTTAGCCAAGACCGCTGCTCCATCAGTCTTTTTAATGGCAAGAAAATGTGCTGACTTAGTCAACCGCCCGGAACCTAATTCTCAGCCTTCACTAGCTGACAAACATCACAGCTCGCAATCAACCTAGCTATATCCTTCTTCATCCCGACCCAAAGATAGTACCGCTTGAGGTCACGTTGCATCTTAGTCGCTCCTGGATGAATAGAGAACATGCTCGCATGAGCCTCTCTCAGGATCTCTTGCATCTACTCCTCATCCGACCGTGCACCAGTATGGTACCATTGGTAGAGGCCTGATACTCCGAACCAACAACTCTAGAGGCATTGATAGCAAGATTTTCACCCAGTGTATCAATTCCCTATGCAGTTGTAGTACAAAGGGTTATCAATCCAAATGGTTGTTATGCTAACAGATAAGATATGATCAGAACAATGCAAGTCAAGCCAAGAAATAGTGGGAGTTTTCTAACAACCTAAAGTAAGCAAAAGTAAATAAAAGAACAAGAACCACACGACCTGAGTACTCGATGCAAGCATTCGGGTAAAGATCGGGTGGGGTAATCGGATTAAGAAGACAAGGATGAACAACTCGTAGGTATACACGAAGTTGGTGATCGAGTAGCAGTTTGGGGAAGTAGTCAAGTTATAGATAAAAACTAAACAATCAAGATAAGAAAGCTCCTAAGGATGGGGTAATCGACTCATAAGTGCTCCTGATCAATTTGGGATGTCTTACATGCCTCAAGCAAATATTCTCTAGAAAATGAATCTCCTAACCTTGCTAAAACACTTTCGTGATAGAAACAATCAACCTTAGTCACTCCCCTACCCAACTCTCGTTGGAGAAACATGACTAAGTAGGCATTAAAATCCGATTCATTATTGTCAATAAACTCCCTACACAACTAATCTCTTAGGCTAAGTGAGTAAATCTCTAGCATTGATTGATTTAAGCATTTCAACAACATCTCTCGATGGCAAAACACCCTAGATCTAATCTCAACCTCTTGGTCTGAAAATAATATTAAGAACACCAATCTAGAAAGGAATTTTTATAAAATAAACATTCAAGCTAAGACATCCTCACCGATCAAGAACACATATTTGTCTATCCTATCCTTCTAAACCTTGGTTCACTACTCAGATCTCATGGTAAAAAGCATAAAAACAAAACCGAATGAAAATTGCATTGTATTGAAAATAAGATAAAAGTGATAGAGTACATAATCAAAACTGAAAAGAATGGCAAAAGAAATAAAATCGAATCCTAAAAAAGTAGAAAAAGTGTTTGAATCGCTCTCTCTCTCTCTCTCTCTCTCTCTGAAGCTCTCGCTCTTTGTTGTGAGTGTCTGCGGCGTCCCTGCAAAAAAAAAAAAAAAAGGGGGGCGGGTTTATATATGAAAACCTCTTTAACCTAGCTGCTCAATTCTGCTCGAGGCGGTGCACGAGGTTTAAGTCAGGTACTTCCTCGGGTAGGGCTTCAGGTTGTTCTTCTTGCTCTTAGATCCTCATTGATCGGGTTGAGGTGTGGATTGTTCTTCTTGCACGATCACTCCTTCGGTTACATGCTCGGGTTTTACCTCATTCTTTCCCATTTTGGGCTCCAAAGCACCTGTTTTCATCCAAAATGCACAAATCCAACAAGGCAGCATCCTAAATGGCCTAAATGCAAATTCCTACGGTTAAGAACCTAAAAATACTAAGGTTAGGGTATATATAATGCAAAGTATGGACAAAAAAGGGTGTCTAAAACATGTAAATTAGAGAGTTATCAGGCATTCACCAGCCCCACATCCTTCTCCTGAGCCAACCGCACTATGTTTAGAAGATCTGCTCTATTAGCCGCCTACAAACCCAACGTCTCTTGAGAAATAACACGCAACCTCAATGCACTTATCCGCGCACGTAACCAAGTTAGCCTTACCAGGGTGGTAGGCTATCTCCAGATCATAATCTGCCACCAGCTCCATCCACCGTCTTTGCCTCAAATTCATTTTAGGCTGAGTGAATATATACTTCAAATCTTCAAATAAAGATACGATCTCCAAATCTTCAGTGCAAAAACTGCAGCTTCCATCTCCAAATCATGAGTAGGATAGTTGTCCTTATGCTTCCGCAACTGCCGCAAAACGTAGGCAATGATTCTCCCTGCTATGTCAATGCCAACACTAGTGTAGTAGTTGGCATCTCCTTCAGGCTTGCGAAACCCTCCTCTTACTCATGTGACCAAACAAAAGGAACCTCCTTCCCTTCAACTTAGTCATCGGTCGTGCCTTACTTGCAAAGCACTGCATAAATCTCCTGTAATAACCTGCCAATCCAAGAAAACTCCTGATCTCTGTAGCATTATGCGGTCTTGGCCAATCCCTGATGGCCTGAATCTTCTCCGGATCTACATAAACCCCCTCTGCAGACATAAAACTTTAAAACATTCGTTCGTCTTCCTTTCTTAGGTCTCATGCGTGGCGACTATGCTCTGCATCAAGATGCCAACATAAAAGGTGCTTGTCCATTCTTCTGCTTCCACGACACACACAACGATAAATTGTTAATATGGTTGGGTGATCGTTCCTCTCTCCATGAACTACAGTATCCTATCCAGGATGTCTACCATGAATTTTCCTTGATCATTGTCGTTCTTCGTTTATGTGTATGCCATCTTGCCAAAGCTTGGTTTCGTATTAAATCTGCCGATCAACTAAATATAATTAAATAAATGTAACTTGACTAGTCGAAGTAATATTATAACTCAAGTTTTTTTATTTTTTTCCTGACACTAGGTCATTCATCTTTACAGTTGATGTGATGTGACTTCAAGTGTCTTGGGATCGATGTGTATTTCCTCTGTTGCCCAAAATCATGGCGTTGGTATCCTTATCAAGGACGAGTCGACCGCTACTAGGTCGATCGTTGACAGGCCGATAGTTAATTATTGACCGATCTTTGTTGAATTTTGGTAAAATTTGTGACTAATAGTGACTATCCTCATATGGGCCAAGCAAGGGTGTAATGGGCTTTTCCCCATGTTCAACTACATAAAGAAAAAAATCAAAGTGTTTGTTAGACCTGAATTCATGGCAGTATTTTGGGTGAAATATAATATAGGGATCATTTTTTATTATTATTGAATCGACAAAACCCGATCCATAACTACTTTCCACACTACGGGGTAACACGAATTAATAGAGTCGAACTCCAGTGACGTCGGTCGTAGAGGTAGTGATGTAACCACTTGACTAGTGACACTTTCCTATAGAGTTAATTTTATTTACTCCGTTTTAGTCTCTTCTCAAATTTATAATAAACTTGTGATACCCATCAAACTTGTTCAACCACAAAAACAAGTGTGATTGATCAACATTTCAATAACCGTAGTAAAACATCATTTTTTTTTGGAGTTTCTTATGTCAACATAAAATTTTCTTTCTTATGTCAATATGAATTTTTATAAAGAGCATTTCTTTTTCATTTTATAGGTCAAAAATGAAACAGATGGAATTCTCTTAATAGTAATTCGTACTAGATATAAGGCAGATATATACTGAAACGACCGAACCCTTTTTAATAGAATAATAAATAAGAAATAATAAGTAAATAATAATTAATAAATAATAAAAAATAAACCAAAATATTTATTTAAATATCTAGAACTCAAATCACAAAATAAGCAGGAAAAAATACCAATAATAATAAATCAATAATTAACCAGAATCATAGGCCAAGAGCTAGCAACTTAAACCATGGTTCTAACATTAACATTCCAATTCTAACAACCTAGCAGAAACCCAAAGCATAACAAGTAAGTCCTTAGAATATATTACTCTTCATTGCCATGATCCTACAATCACACTTTGCCTTTAACTACACCACAAACATAATGAGATGCGTGAGTATTACCAGAAATACTAAGTGAGGCGATCCTTCCATCTACGAGCTATACACACAAGAAAATCAAGAGTACAACCAAAAATAAAACATAACAAAACAGTCATCAAACAGAACACCCAATAATACATTCACCACACCTACACATCATCACACAAAACAAGTAATACAACTCAATTGCTCAGATAAGCTCATGGTCACGCACTCACCTTAACAAGTGATTCATTAAAATAACTACAACCAAAAGAGAGGCTCTCCAAATTCCAAGAACAACCAAACTCGCCCATACAACCAATTACAACAACAAACAAACATTGAAAACAAACTGCCAAGAAAAACAGAAAAAAAAACAATCTCACAAGTGAAACCACAAAACCAAAACGACCTGTTAACTTTCTAATCCCTCCGGTGAAAGGCAAGGTATAGAAGTACAGAAGCTTCCCACAAAATGTCGGCACTAACAGATCTCAGATGAACCCGCAATCGAGCCCGAAACACCCGCTAGTCTCAATCCGCGACTGAGAAAAAACGCCTCACGAAACTACCGATATCTCCTAGAATATTAACTCAAATTCACTTCTGTAAAAAGGAGAGTCTACCAAAAATGAATATCTTACAAAATGATTTGAGCATCTGGATCTTCGTTCTTCCAAACCCTGACAGTTCTATTTCTCTCTTTACGCTAAGCAAAAAGCTTGATCTCCTTCTCTTTCTACACCAAATAATCAAAAGTTTTCTTTCTTTCTCTCCCTCTAGAGGCATCAAAAATATGAGGGAGATTACGGGTTTTTAGTTTAATTAGATTAAACCAGGATTTAATTAAACCAAAATCAGTTAAAATTTAATCCTTTGGTTTGATCCACATCTCAATTTTAGAAGGCGGATGTTACATATACGAGGATAGAAAAAGAAAAAAAAAAAGAAAAATGTTTGTAAGTTGTAGCTTGATCACTATTGTCCCTCTTTTTGTAATGTACAAATACTTATAAACATTGGTTAAGAAGCCAAACTCTCTAATCAATGTTACAGAAATACTCAAATCAGGTTTTAGTTTTTGACATATTAAATTATATATTATAATATAATAATAATAATAATAATAATAATAATAATAATATTGATAATAATAATAATAATATTGATAATAATAATAATAATAATATGTTAAATTTGAACTACTAAAACTAATGGATATTTTCTTAAAGTTGGTTTTCATAAAATAAATAATGAATACAACATATACTTAAGAATATTTTTGTAAACTGTATTCAGGACATAAATATAATTATTAAATCCCTAAAAGTTTTCCGTATGTATCTCTATATATACTTTCTTTCCTTGATCTCAAAGCCTTCATAACCTAATCTAATATCTCTTTATCTCACCGCCGCCTAGGCTTTGCCATTCTACCTCTTCTTCTCTCTTTCTTTAGTGGTATCATCTCAGACTCAAGCATATCTTGGAGCAATCTCTTAGTCAATCCAACTGCTTGACACAAATGACTCCGCATCAGTTGAGATCTGAAATACTCTTGCATCAACATTTGCTAAACCAAGCCGTGGATACGTAAAGCAAGTGAAACATCATAATAAACAATGGAAAAAGGTACCAAAGCTATCTATGACCGCAAAGGTCTCACCACTCTAACCGATTAACTTAGTCTCTTAGGCAAAGCCATATTCAAGGCGCACTCTAGCCTAAAGCACATGAAGCGCTTTAGATAGGATATCTATATTGAAAAATTTGGGGCATCATTTTGGTGGAAACCCTGTAATGTCGTTGTTGGGGAAAAGTTAATTTCTTGTGTTGGTGATATCATTTCTTATCTTTGGACCAACATGTTGTTTTTATTTTTAATAAATTTGTTTGCTAATGGACTTGAATTTTTGGTTTTTTTGAAGCAGCAAAACACTACGAAACATCTTGTACATATGATTACAAATATATAGTGGATCAAATTGGGGGACAAGACACGCCTTGTCCCTGATTAAAATGCACGAACATCTCCTCAATCATGAAGTAAAACTGCCCTCGACTACCCTAAGTTAGGTTAGTCACTGCTCAACTTCTTCAATCCATGGTAAACATGTTTTCTTCCTTTACTTCCAATAAATTGTGGTAAAGATTATATCCCATTTTACATTAGAATCGACTCATTTACAAAAGAAGAAAAATAGAAAACTTTGCATTATGATGTATATGATTATGGTATTGCATTGACTCACAAATATATTTTTGTCACAAAGTCCCCATAACATTCATGTTATATTCAAAGAAAAAATTTGCTCTTAATTTTCACATATTTTTTCACATTTTCAAGATTTTCGCATAGATTTCCAAATTTCACATAAATTTCAAACAGTAAAACCTAATTGTTTCTAGATTTTCACACGATTTTTGATTTTTGTTTCCAAAATCTATTTTATTATATACCCATTCAAGATTACCCAATTTTAAAACATACGACCAACATCCCAAACAATTGAGGCATTAAATGTTATATATTTGTTTAGAAAAATCTAATATATATCCAGTTAAGATGTTTAATATATATTCTTCTGTAATTTTTAACAAATTTCAAAAAACAAAAGCTGGAACTAAAATCCCAATAATTTGGGTTCCTAGTACTTCTAACCATTTGTGAAATATATGTGTATATATATATATTTTAAATAAATAAAATAATAAGTTACTAAATCTTAAAAGCATGAAGAAAATAACTAAATATGTTACCTTTTAAGTGTCAAACCTTAAACAACACATCGTCACTAGAATATAAAACGATAAACTATATGTAGTATGTAATATATCATATATTTAATTGTATATCATAGAGGTGAAATATTTTCTTATTTAATCATCTACCATAAAAATTTTAGCGATAATATGTTGGCAAATTTGACTTATTTATTTGTATTTACTACTATCTACCATAAATAAGGTGACATATTTCTTTGCAGTTTTGACTATTTTGGTAAGTTTGTGAAGAAAACAAATTGATATATAATTTTAAAAAATATTTCGACTAATGTAACTCATCACTACAACACTTGAGAAGTACAAATATTAAAATTTTATGTTGTGTCCTCACCAAATTCAACTTTTACATGAGACATTTTGCATATCACATTTGAAAATATTTCAATTATTTCATTGTACCTAATGAAAATGAGAAATGCCAAAACAAGTAATGTACACTGTCACTTTACATGAAAACAAGAGTTAACTATATTATTAAACATCTATAACAAAATTTTAATAATTGCCAAAAACATACAGTACTTTGATTACATTAGTGCTAACATTATTGTTATGATTTTTTCATAGTTTGTAATTAACAGATGCATATATCAATGTTAATGTTAGGAAAAGATTGAAATTCTAGAATTATAGCAAGATTGGGCCAATTTCTAACAAGGTAGATTTTCACTGTTAGCACCAAACCAAAAATCATGAAATTAAAATAAAATTTTGTTCTTTTCTTGTTCGTCTTATTCAGAACAAAATTATACTTTAATTTCATGCAAAAATGAAAAGGTTTATTTTTTTTTGGAAATTGGCACAATCTTGCTCTGATTCTAGAATTCGATATTTTTCCTAGTCATAGCATTGACATATTCTTCTGTTAATTAATTACAAACCATGAAAATTATTTTTAGTACTAATTTAATGGGAGTATGATTTTTGCAATTATTACAATTTTCTTATAAATGTTTAAAAGTATAGTTAAATATATATTTTGTGATATAGTGAAAAGTTAGATGATTTGTTTTGGCATTTTCCCCTTTCATTAGGTAAAATGAATTAATTTAACATTTTTGAATGTGTTAAAAAAGTCACATGCAAAAGTTGAATATGGTGAAAACACATCATCAAATTTTATTAATCTTACTTCTCAAATATTGTATAAGTGATTAACTACATAGAGTCAAAATGTTTTGTTAAATAATATATAATATATATTTTCACAAAATTGCAAAGAAATGTATCTCCTTATTTATGATAGATAATAAATAAGTACATATAAATGAGTCAAACTTGCCAACATATTATGACTAAATTATATAATACATGGTTAAGTGAAAATATTTCACCAATACGGTGTTCAGTTAAGTATATGATATATTATACACATACTATATTTTTTATTGTTTTATATTCGCGCTTTCTAAGGTGTGAATCTAAAAACGTTTTTATCTTTCAAGAGTCAAGACTGACATGCATCATATCTTTTTTGTTTCAAGGCACACATGCCTCATATCCTTCTAGTAAAATGAACAACTAATTATTTAATCATCAAATTTTTTTCCTTCAATGATAATTTTTCATTAGCATATTCTCGAAATATTTATCAAAATGATACAAATTATTTCATATAGTTGACAAATGTGATATGTTAATTAGTGTAACGTCCCGACCGCCACCTCTCAGTGGACCCCATCTTCAATTCCAGTCCATGGGCCACCTTCCTTAATGGGTCTTACGTCCTCTCACTAGGTTCGCGAGTCCATCCATATCCGACGGCCAGTTTGCTACGTCCGGGAGGCTTTAAAGACTTGTTACCGTCTCTAAAAATCAGCACATGATCTTTTCCTGTGTTTTGTTCTCACTCGCACAGTTCCGACAATCACTTCTTGGAAGGTCACCCATCCTGAGACTACTCCAGCTCAAGCACGCTTAACTTTGGAGTTCCCTCAGGTCCACTGACCGAAAAGATAAGTGTCCTTTGGTGACATAGGTGACCAAATCAATTCTTTTAAACCTTTCCGCAAGTCTCTGAAACCGGGGTATTACAATTCACCCCCACTAACAGATTGCAACGTCCTCGTTGCGCACCAAGACCATCATCCCCGATGGTGTGAGCTCACTCGACTCCACACTCGTCTGGGTTCCGCTTTGATACCAAACTGAAACAACCCGACCTATTTTTTTTATAACAATATAATTAAATAGCCATAATATTTAATTAAAAGCCAAACAATAAACCAACAACAAATAAACATGCACAGCGAAAGACAAACCAAACCAACTACAATTTAATATAAATACAATACCAATCATAACCAATATAAACCAGCAACCTAGCATACTTCTAATAAGGTTACAATAACAAAATAACATGAACACACCATAACCATCTTTCTTTCTACTCTTTCTAGTTCTTTCATACTTTCATTGTTTTTGGGATCAAGTTACTTTTGTGACAACTAGAGAAGTTTCCTTTGAACCCTTTTTTGTTTATTGATTCATTTTTAATGCTATACTTTATAATATCAATGTTGTTTTTTTGCATAATGAGTGAGTAGTTTACTTTGTTGGGTTTTATGGGGTGATTCAAGGGGAACTCATGGTTTGCTTCAATTAGGTTTTAAGATCTTATTTTCGGTTCTATATTAGAGTTCTTTTGGGATATCTTTATCTTAATGCATGTGATTAATGCACGGGAGCGTTATCCTACTTCTCTGAACTAGTGTATCAAACTTGCGTAACTTGAGTGGCAGAGTTTGGTGAATGTATCAAACTTGTTTTACTAGCTGGTTGACATGCGTCGTTGCCTACGTGAGTTGAGTAACATAGTATGAAGACTTCAGACTTTCATTCTATGAAAATAGCTTGTGAGTTCATTAGTGTTTCGTAGTTGAGAACCTAACCAAAATTAGTATTTACTTGTTAGATCTTGACACTTAATATTGCTTAGAACCATGAAAAACCAAGGATGACTCCCAAACGCCCAACACCTTCGTCTTATAGTTTTAAACCGCTTTTATTTACGCTTTCTTTATTTGCAATAGATATTAGGAAAACCAAACTCCCAATCTCTTATTTAGTCTTTGTAACATCCGTGAACCGAAATCCCGGTTTGGGGATTGCATCGGTCGATGCAGAAGGTGCATCGGTCGATGCAGGTTCAGTTCTCTGCGTTTTGAATTAAGTTAAACGCTGCGTTTTGGGTTATGAAAAACCCTTAACTTGAGTATTTTGTCTCATTCGGCGAGTTTAGCCGGTTTTGAGAGAAAACAAAAGAGAGAAAAGTTCCCTATGTGTTCTTGGTGATTTCTGGAGATTTGAGGCTGTTCCTGTAGAGATCTGTAGCTGGGATCGTTGTAGGAGCTTCCTAGGAGCATTGTTTTGCTTGTTTGAGGTTCAGATTCGTCTAGGCAAAGGTAAGTGCATGACCATGGCTTATCTAAGCTGGAGAAATCTCTGATTTGCTTGTTTTGTGTTGTTAGGTTTGTTAGATTGGTATTTGGGACGATTGGAAGCTTTCTTGTGGCTTGGGATTGTGTTTTGTGGTTACAGGAACAAAAATCCGGCAAGAAGCTTCCGGGGAAAACGATGCTCGACATTGCATCGGTCGATGCACTATGTGCGTCGGTTGATGCAAATGCGAGGACGGCGCGTAAAATCTAGGATTATCGTGTTATGTGGAGCATGCGTCGGTCGATGCAATGGGAGCATCGGTTGATGCAAGTTAGCCTTGCATCGGTCGATGCAGATCTTGCATCGGTCAATGCAACCTCTAACTGGTGTCGGTCGATGCATGTTGGTATCGGTCGATGCTGAGTCCTGGTTTGTTATTGTTGATTTTTGATTGTTTATTGATGGTTAGAGATGTCTCTATTGCTTGTGTGTATAGCCCAGTAGATGGGAGGATTGCCTTACTGAGTGTTTATAAAATATTCATGCATTGCAATTTGTGTTTGTGATGCAGGTAATGGCAAAGTGTGATCGTGGAATCAAGGCAATGAAGAGGAGGATGTTCTAGTGGTTCGCTTGAATCTAGAATGTTGTTTAGGATTGTTGGTTCTCTGATTTATGTTGTTTGGATCATTAGTTTGTGATTTGGAATTAATATTGGTTATTGGATTATGATTGGATTATTTATTGGTTATTGGTATCTGTGTTCCGCTGTTGGTTGTGTTTGTGGTTAAGTGGCTAGTGGGTATGGGACCACTAGCTGTAGTGAATTTATTATTATTATTTATTATTTATTATTTAAAAAAAAAATGGGTCAGGTCATTTCAGTTTGGTATCAGAGCCCTTACGGTTCTAGGTTTAGGTTCACTAGGTTTCTGTTGTGATGTTTGGGATTGCATGTCTTGATTGATTATGTGAGTTAGTCAATTGTGTGTGACATAGAGTCCTAGAACATCCTCTTCGAGCCTACAGTGTGATTCCACGGTGAGTTTTTGATTTTTGTGTTATGTTATTTGCGTGCTTAGCCATCTGTTCTTGGTAGTGTAGATGGCTAGAGAGGGTGCTGTTGCTGGTCGTGGTCGTGGACGCGGACGTGGTCGTGGTAGGGGTAGAGTCCTAGTGGTTAGTGAGACCGAGGACCCGAGTGTGACAGCAGAGGGTGTCGGCGAGTCGCAGGGTGTCCAGGGGGATTCCGTGAGTGTGGCCGGAGGGGGCGGTGTTGATGCTCCAGTAGCCGGTGATGTTAGGGGCCCAGGTGCGGGTGTCCCAGTGGGTGGAGTCCCGGGTGTCGACCATGCGATTTGCTGGCATAGTTGTTAGCGCGGTTGCCACCACTGGCACCGGCTCAGGCTCAGGTAGTGCCACCAGTGGTGGCGGAGGAGCGGCAGCCAGTGGTTGCGGATGTGGGGGTCCATTCTTGTTATATCAGCATGCTGACAGAGATGGGTCGTATTCGTACCGAGCGGTTTTCGGGAGGTACAGATCTTACCGCTGCGGAGGCGTGGAGGATGAGTGTGGAACGTAACTTCCATACTCTGAGATGTCCTGAGGAGTTTTGGGTGGACATTGGGGTTCACCATTTGACTGGTGATGCTCAGTTGTGGTGGAGTTCTATGGCAGCTAGGAGAGTGCAGAGGGAGATGACTTGGGCTGACTTCGTCTTGGAGTTCAACCGCAAGTATTTCCCTAAAGAGGCACTGGATAGGTTGGAGGTACAGTTCCTTCAGCTAGCTCAAGGAACTCGGTCAGTGCGGGAGCTTGACTTGGAGTTCAGTCGACTTATGAGGTATGGGGGTCGGGATATGGAGTCTGAGGAGGCTCAGATCAAGAGGTTTTTGAGGGCCCTATGTGATGACTTGAGGGTTCACTGTAGAGGGCGAAGTTACGCTACGCGTACGGAGCTGGTTGAGAGTGCAACAGGGATTGAGGAGGATTGAGGAGGCGGCTAGCTCAGCAGTCCAGCCTAGCAAGGCACAACATCAGGGAGGTTCTAGCAAGGGCGGAAAGTCTGCGCAGGGAACCAAGAGGAGATGGAAGGCTACACAGAGGCCGGGTGGTTCGAGTTGCTTCGGGTGTGGAGGCAAGGATCACAAGGTAGCTAGTCGTCCCAAGAGGAGTGCTCAGACGGCAGCAGATCGTGTGTGCTATCATTGCAGGGAGCCAGGGCACATCAGGCCCTATTGTCCCAAATTGTATCCGGTAGTAGTGGCAGCGTTGCAGCAGGTGCAGCCGGGAGGGCAGCAGGTGGCACGGATTGAGCAGGCACCACGAGTTTACACGATCGTAGAGACTGGTGGAACCAGTGCTGGAGCGATCACAGGTATAATCTCTGGTACTTTGTCTTTGTGAATTCTTAGTAAGTTCAGATTTTATGTTGTCCTGTGATAAAGTGTTAGGTTCTCAACACATGAGGTTTGTGTAGGAACCTTGTTGGTGGGCGGGTTTAAGTCTCATGTTATGTTTGACTTTGGAGCTACTCATAGCTTCATTACCCTGGAGTGTGCAGAGAGTGCGGATATCATGGGAGATCTCGGAGAGCATACAGGAGTTGTCAGAGTTGCTGGAGGCAGGTTTCTAAGGGTCATTGATAGAGCGAGGGGTATCGATATTCAGATCGCGGGAGAGTGTTGGCCTGCGGATTTCCTTATCATCCCAGTGGAACTGTATGACGTTATCTTGGGGATGGAATGGTTGCATCGGCATATGGTTCATCTGGATTGTCATCGAGGTAGAGTGGAGTTTGAGCGCTTAGGAGGGAAGTTGGTTTTTTAGGGGATTTGACCAACTTTGGAGAGTCTCGTGATCTCGGCTGTTCAGGCTAGGAAGATGATCGAGAAAGGTCGTGAGGCTTATTTGGTTCCTATATCTATGCCAGAGTCAGTGGGGAAGTCTACGGTTAACGGTATTCAGGTTGTGGAGGAGTTTGAGGATGTGTTTCAGTCATTGCAGGGATTACCACCTTCTCGGTCGGATCCTTTCACGATTGAACTGGAACAAGTGACGATACCGTTATCCAAGGCTCCTTACAGAATGGCTCCAGCAGAGATGGCAGAGCTGAAGAAGCAGCTAGAGGATTTGTTGAGCAAGAGATTCATCTGTCCTAGTGTATCACCGTGGGGAGCGCCAGTGTTATTCGTTAAGAAGAATGATAGGAGTTTCCGCTTGTATATTGATTACAAAGGTCTGAACCGGGTCACTGTGAAGAACAAGTACCCTCTTCCGAGAATCGATGAGTTGTTGGATAATTTGAGAGGTGCTACTTGGTTCTCCAAGGTAGATCTGGCATCGGGTTATCATCAAATCTCGATAGATGAGGCAGATGTGAGGAAGACTGCTTTCAGGACGAGGTATGGGACTTACGAGTTTGTGGTGATACCGTTTGGGTTGACTAACACACCAGCTGCGTTTATTGAGATTGATGAACAGCGTGTTTCAGGAGTTTCTGGACGTGTCTGTCATCATTTTCATCGATGACATCCTGGTTTACTCTAAAAGTTCTGAAGAGCATGCAGTGCATTTGAGGGCAATTTTGGAGAAGCTGCAGGAGCAGAAGTTGTTTGCTAAGTTGAGCAAGTTTAGTTTCTGGCAGCGTGAGATGGGTTTTCTGGGTCACATTGTGTCTACAGATGGGGTTTCTGTAGATCCGGAGAAGATTCAGGCTATCAGGGATTGGCCTAGACCGCAGAATGCCACAGAGATCAGGAGTTTTCTCGGTTGGCAGGGTATTACAGAAGATTCGTGCAGGAGTATGCGAGCAGAGCAAGTCCTATGACTAAGTTGACGGGGAAGGATGTTCCTTTTGTCTGGTCACAAGAGTGCGAGGAGGGCTTTGCAAGCCTGAAGGAGATGTTGACTACTGCTCCGGTGTTGGCTTTGCCTGAGCAGGGAGAACCCTATGTGGTGTATACCAATGCATCCAGAGTTGGTTTGGGGTGTGTGTTGATGCAGCATGGGAAGGTGATTGCCTATGCTTCGCGGCAGTTGCGGAAGCATGAGGACAACTATCCTACTCATGACTTGGAGATGGGTCATGTAGTTTTTGCCCTGAAGATTTGGAGATCTTATCTTTATGGTGCAAAGGTACAGGTGTTTACAGATCATAAGAGCCTGAAGTATACATTCACTCAGCCCGAGCTGAACTTGAGGCAGAGGTGGTGGATGGAGCTGGTGGCGGATTATGATCTAGAGATAGCCTACCATCCTGGTAAGGCTAACTTGGTTGCAGATGCTTTGAGTCGGAAGCGGGCGGCTTCGGCTCAGGAGCAGGATATGGAGTGTCTAGTAGGGGAGATTAGTGCGTTGAGCTTGTGTGCGGTTTCTCAGGAGTTGTTGGGTTTGGTTTCAGCTGATAGAGCAGATTTGCTGAGCAAAGTGCGGTTGGCACAGGAAAAGATTTGGGGCTGGTGAATGTCTCAAAGGATGTTGATTCAGAGTATCAGGTTTCGGCTAATGGTACTATTCTGGTGCATGGGCGGATCTGTGTGCCCAAGGATGAGGAGTTGAGGCAGGAGATTCTGAGATAGGCTCATGCTAGCATGTTCTCTATTCATCCAGGAGCGACTAAGATGTACCAAGATCTCAAGAGGTACTATCACTCGGTCGGGATGAAGAAGGACGTGGCTAGTTGGGTTGCGAGGTGCAGTGTGTGTCAGCTAGTGAAGGCTGAGCATCAGGTAGCAGGTGGTTTGCTGAAGAGTCTTCCCATTCCAAAGTGGAATGGGATATAATTACTATGGACTTCGTAGTAGGTTTGCCAGTGTCCAGTACGTTTGATGCTATTTGGGTCATTGTGGACCGGTTGACTAAGTCGGCACATTTTCTGGCCATTAAGAAGATTGGTGGAGCAGCGGTCTTGGCTAAGAAGTATGTGAAAGAGATAATCAGGTTGCATGGGGTGCCAGCGAGCATTGTGTCTGATAGGGATTCCAAGTTCACTTCGGTGTTCTGGAAGGCATTTCAGGTAGAGATGGGCACTAAGGTGCATATGAGTACAGCCTATCATCCCCAGACAGATGGACAGTCAGAGATGACGATCCAGACGTTAGAGGATTTGCTGAGGATGTGTGTGTTAGATTGGGGTTGCCATTGGGCAGATCATTTGAGCTTGGTAGAGTTTGCTTATAACAATAGTTAAAAGGCGAGTATCAGGATGGCCGTGTCGTACACCGTTATGCTGGACTCAGGTGGGGGAGAGGAGCATGTACGGGGCAGATTTTGTTTAGGAGACCTCGGAGAAGATTCGGGTTCTCAAGCTGAACATGAAGGAAGCTTAGGATCGGCAGAGGAGTTATGCCGATAGGAGGAGGAAAGATCTTGAGTTTCAGGTTGGAGATAGAGTGTACCTCAAGATGGCCATGTTGCGGGGTCCGAACAGGTTATTGACTGAGACTAAGTTGAGTTCGAGGTATATGGGTCCGTTCAGAGTGATTGAGCGAGTTGGACCAGTGGCATATAGATTGGAGTTACCTGAGGTTATGTGTGCATTCCATAAGGTTTTCCATGTGTCTATGTTGCGGAAGTGTCTCCGCGAGGACGATCAGTTGTTGGCTAAGATTCCTGAGGATATTCAGTCTAACATGACTTTGGAGGCGAGACCAGTGAAGGTTCTCGGGAGGAGGATCAAGGAACTTCGGAAGAAGAAGATTCCTTTGATGAGAGTCCTTTGGGACTGTGATGGTGTTGAGGAGCAGACTTGGGAGCCTGAGGGGAGGATGAAGACAAGCCGCGACTTGAGCTTGCCTAGCCTGGTCTCATCTGTAATCCGTGGCTGGAGCAGGAATGGAGTATTTCAGCCCATCTCTCTTGTTTACTTGGTCGCTTGGGGTGGTTGGTTGTGCGACTAAGTAACAAGATGAGGTGGTGTTTGTGGCGGGTTGTTTAGCTATTGTGTGGCCTTTGTGGCGGGATGTTTAACCATTGTGTGGCCTTTGTGGCGGGCTGTTTAGCCATTGTGTGGCCTTTGTGGCGGGCTGTTTAGCCAGAGTGCTTGTTGAGGCGGTCCTTCGGGACAGATGGCCTTTGTGACGGTCCTTCGGGACGAGTGGCCTTGGTGGCGGTCCTTTTTAGGACATTTGTTTGGCCTTGGTGGCGGTCCTGTTTAGGACATTTGTTTGGCCCTTGTGACGGCCCGTTGGGCAGTGAGATGATTCTTGTGTGGTCATGAGGTATTCCAGTGAGGGGATATGTTGTTGGTAGGGCATCGTGTTGTCTTACGCGAGCCACGGGAAGGAAACCTTGATAGGGATAAGACTCAGACGTGTTCAGAATTGTTTGCTCGCGACTCTTGGGGGACTTAGGTCCTCCTAGTACCGTCATATTCTAGGACTTTGTGGCTTGGGAGTATGGCTGGTATATCGACTTCCGAGAGACGAGTATTGGACTCCCTTATATACATTATTGCATGTGGGCTTAGCCCCGATGAGGAGCCAATATTATGGCATGCAGGCTTCGGTCTGATGAGGAGCCAATAAAAACTCAAGGGTTAGGCCTGTGAGTAAAAAGGAGAGTCCAAAAGTTGAGAGCAAATAATGCATGGAGCGTGAGTCTATCACCTAGAGGTGACCTTCTGCAGATCGGTCGGAGGAGTGCAGGCCGTGGATACGGTTGCACAGGAATCCTTGGCCGATGGTTATTCGAGATTCGAGGACGAATCTAGATAGGTGGGGAGAATTGTAACATCCGTGAACCGAAATCCCGGTTTGGGGATAGCATCAGTCGATGTAGAAGGTGCATCGGTCGATGCAGGTTCAGTTCTCTGCGTTTTGACTTAAGTTAAACGCTGCGTTTTGGGTTAGGAAAAACCGTTAACTTGAGTGTTTTGTCTCATTCGGCGAGTTTAGCCATTTTTGAGAGAAAACAAAAGAGAGAAAAGTTCCCTATGTGTTCTTGGTGATTTCTGGAGATTTGAGGCTGTTCCTGTAGAGATCTGTAGCTGGGATCGTTGTAGGAGCTTCCGAGGAGCGTTGTTTTGCTTGTTTGAGGTTCAGATTTGTCTTGGCAAAGGTAAGTGCCTGACCATGGCTAATCTAAGCTGGAGAAATCTCTGATTTGCTTGTTTTGTGTGGTTAGGTTTGTTAGATTAGTATTTGGGACGACTGGAAGCTTTCTTGTGGCTTGGGATTGTGTTTTGTGGTTACAGGAACAAAAATCCGGCGAGAAGTTTCGGGGGATAACGATGTTCGGCATTGCATCGGTCGATGCACTCTGTGCGTCGGTCGATGCAAAGGCGAGGACTGCGTGTAAAATCTAGGGTTTTCGTGCTATGTCGAACATGCGTCGGTCGATGCAATGGGAGCATCGGTTGATGCAAGTTAGCCTTACATCGGTCGATGCAGATCTTGCGTCGGTCGACGCAACCTCCAGCTGGTGTCGGTCGATGCATGTTGGTATCAGTCGATGCTGAGTCCTGGTTTGTTATTGTTGATTGTTTATTGATGGTTAGAGATGTCTCTATTGCTCGTGTGTATAGCCCAGTAGATGGGAGGATTGCCTTACTGAGTGTTTATAAAATACTCATGCATTGCAATTTGTGTTTGTGATGCAGGTAAAGGCAAAGTGTGATTGTGGAATCAAGGCAATGAAGAGGAGGATGTTCTAGTGGTTCGCTTTGTTGTCTGGCTTCTGTTAGGTTGCTAGAGTTGAGTCCTAGAATGTTGTTTAGGATTGCTAGCTCTCTGGTTTATGTTGTTTGGATCATTAGTTTGTGATTTGAAATTAATATTGGTTATTGGATTATGATTGGATTATTTATTGGTTATTGGTATTTGTGTTCCGATGTTGGTTGTGTTTGTGGTTAGGTGGCTAGTGGGTATGGGACCACTAGCTGTAGTGAATTTATTATTATTATTTATTATTCATTATTTAAAAAAAAAATGGGTCAGGTCGTTTCAGTCTTAGCCTGAGAATCTTCAGCCTAACATGATCTTGGAAGTGAGACCAGTGAAGGTTCTCGAAAGGAGGATCAAGGAACTTCGGAACAAAAAGATTCATTTGATGAGAGTCCTTTGGGATTGTGATGGTGTTGAGGAGCAGACTTGGGAGCCAGAGGCGAGGATGAAGGGAAGGTTCAAGAAGTGGTTAGAGAAGCAGGTCGTGACTTGAACTTGTCTAGCCTGGTCCAAGTTGTAGTCCGTGGCTGGAGCGGGAATGAAGTATTCAAGCCCATCTCTTTTGTTACTTGGTCGCTTAGAGGTGGTTGGTTGTGCGACTAAGTAATGAGATGAACTAGTGTTCGGGATATGAAATTCCGCGAGGCTGTTGTTAAAGAGGGAAAGTTTCATGTATTGGAACTTATTAAAAGACGATAGTTTCCAAAAGTGAAAGTTTTAAAAATAAAAAGTTTTATGGGAGTTCGAATTGTCCATTTTTAGTGGTGGTGAGCCTTGGAAGGGCTTGTGTGGCCTTCGTGGCAGACTGTTGAGTCATTTTGTGCCCGTGTGTGGCGGTCTTTCGAGACATTGTGTGGCCTTTGTGGTGGGCTGTTTAGCCATTGTGTGGCCTTTGTGGCTGGCTGTTTAGCCATTGTGTGGCCTTTGTGGCGAGATGTTTAGCCATTGTGTTGTATTTGTGGCGGACTGTTTAGCCAATTGTGTGGTCTTTGTGGCGGGCTGTTTTTGAGTGTTCTTGGGAGTTTTGAGAGATTTGAGGCTGTTCCTATAGAGATCTGTAGATGGGATCGTTGTAGGAGCTTCCTAGAAGTGTAGATCTTTTTGTTTGATGTTCAGAATATTCTTGAAAAATGTGAGTGAATGACCATGGCTTATCTTAGCTTGAGATTTCTCTGATCTGCATGTTTATGTGTTTATTTGGCTTGTTAGAATATTTTTAAGTCGCTAGAGGTTTTGGGAAGCTTTTTGTGGCTTTGGTTTGTGTGTTTTGGTGGTTTAGGAATGGAGATCCGGCGAGAAGCTTGAGGAAAAACAATGCTCGGCATGTGCATTGGTCGATGAACTTTGTATTTCAGTCGATGCAATGCGAGGACTGCGCGGTTTGACCTAGAATTATTGGTTGATGCCATGTGGAGGCGTCGGTCGATCCAATTAGGGATTTCGTGCAATGTTGAGCATGCGTCGGTCGATGTAGTGTGAGTGTCGGTTGATGCAAGTGAACCTTGCATCGGTCAATGCAAGCTTGTGTCGATCTATGCGACCCTAGTTGGTGTCGGTCGATGCAAGGGTTGGTATCGGTCGATGCAGTTGTCTAGTTTGTTGTTTGGTTATCGATTGTTGTTTGGTGGTTAGAGTTATCTCAATTGCGATGAAGAGGAGGATGTTCTAGTGGCTCGTTGCTTGTGGTCTGGCTTCTGTTAGAGTTGGGTCATTAGAACATTATTGAGTTGTTGGTTTCATTTTTTATGACTCTGTTGAATTGAATTATTGGTTATTAGTTTAATGGTATCGTGCTGGTTATGGTCCGTTGTTTGGTTGTTTGTGGTTAGGTAGCTAGTGGGTATGGAACCAGTAGTTAATTAGTTAATTATTATTATTATAATTATTAAAAAAGTGGATCGGGTCGTGTCAATCCCAAGCATGTACCTGATGATCTGATCGTGCAAGAAAAACAGCCTGAAACCTTAATCCAAACAAGTGGATCGAAGGTCAAAAGGAACCACCCAAAGCCCAACCCGAGGAGGTGCTAGAGCATAGCCATGTATAGGACTTCGGATGACATTTTGGCTAGGTCAAGGGGTTTCCAGATATAAACTCTTTCCTATTTTTTCGAGAGGAGGACGCCACACACGACAAAGAGAGAGCGAGATCTACCAAAGGCGATTTCCAGCCGATTTTCATACTTTTTTAGAGAGATTTGTTTTCTTAGTGTTTTCTTTTTTCCAGTTTGTAAATGATTATACTCGGTTATTTTCACTGCAATTCTTATTCATCTCGTTTTCTATGTTGTTTGTGATGAGATCTTAGTAGTTAGTAGTGAATCAAAGTTTTTGGGGATGGGATATGCTAATATGTATTCTTGATTGTTATGATGTTTTAGCTTGATTTTTTTGTAAAAATTCCCTTCATGCGATCAAGCGCCTCTTGCGGGAAGTACTTTTCATTGAATTCGTCCAGAAAATTCAACCAAGTCATCTTTTGCTGCACTCTTTGGGCCATCACCGAGCTCCACCACACACGTGCATCACCCGACAGATAATACGCTGCCAAGTCTATCTGATACCAATCCGAACATCGAAGCGAATGGAAGATGTCCTCTATCCTTTCCCTCCACTCATCCGCTACACTCGAGTTCGTACTCCCTGGGAAGTCTCCCACACCCACACGTTGTAGCTGCACTATCATCTAAAGGTAATGGTCATCCACTACCTCAGTCTCCGGCTGCCCGCATGCCTGCAATCCAACCATAGTCTGCACAGCTGGAGCCTGCCCACCAACAATTGGTGGCACTACAGGAGCCTGCCCACCAACAATTGGTGGCACTACAGGAGCCTGCCCACCAACCACTAGCAGCACTACAGGAGCCTCCACACCAATCGTTGGCGGCACCACTGTTAGAAGCCGCACCAACACCTGAGCAAGCAAGTCTGCTAGAAGATCATCCCAACCTGGGGGACCACCTTATGAAACCCCCACATGCGAGGAAACACCAGCCGAGCCTACCAACCCCATCGATATTACCACCAACCAAGCCCCCAAGCCCTCCAAGATGAACATGTGACTCTGCCAACTCCTCGTTGGCCATGCTCTGGGCCACACTCACACTGGCCTTGGGAACCTGTCCCCATCCACAAGCACGACCACGCCCACGTCCACGACCCGCAGCTCCAGCACTTCTAACCATCTATACCACCAAGAATAAAAGGCTAAGCAAACAAAACGATCTTGACTACACAAGGAAACACAACTTACTGTAGAATCATATTGAAGGCTCGAATAGGATGTTCTAGGACCATGCCACAACCTATTGCCTAACTCATACAATCAATCAAGGATGAATCCAAACATCAACAAACACAAAGCACACAGCGAACCCGTACCTAGAATCGTAAGGACTCTAATACCAAACTGAAACGACCAGACCTATTTTTTTAATAATAGATAATAAATAACTCAAAATATTTATTTAAATATCCAAAAACTCAAATCACAAAATTAACCAATGGAAAATATTAGGCATGGGCATTCGGGTACCCGTTTGGATTCGGATCGGATATTTCAGATTTTTGGGTTTTCGGGTTTAAAGGTATAGGACCCGTTCGGGTATTTCTAGACTTCAGGTTTGGATCGGGTTCGGTTTGGGTATTTTGGTTTCGAATTCGGATTACCCGAAGTTCACAAAACTCAAAATTTTAGGATCTAATTTAGTCTAAATTATTCAATAATACGTAATATATCTGAAAATTTAGAGTATTTTTTACCCAAATTTACTAATAAACGGTTTAAATACTTCAAATTATCGAAAATATCTAAAAATCTGAATATTTTGGATATAAGTATATTCAGATACCCGTTCGGATTTCGGTTCAGATCGCGTTTGGGTTCGAATTTAGAGATTTGGAATCCGTTCGAATATTTTACAATTTCGAATACGGATTTGGATCGGGTTTTTTGAGTCAGGTTCGGATCGAATTTTTGGATCCGGGTATTTTGCTTAGGCCTAAAAAATACCAATAATAAAATAAACCAAAAATAACCAGAATAATACACCACCGATAGCAACTTAAACTATAGTTCTAACATTTTAGACTTTTAGTATTGAGAATTAAGACTTAGTTTACTTTTTCGTTAGTTGTGGACCTTTTGGTCAAATGAAAGCGCAAGTAAATGTTTAATTAAAAAAAAAAAAAAACACGAATAAGAGAAATGAAGCAAGTTAGCAAATTGGACTTGTCTTCCTCGTCAGAATTGCCGTCCGCCTTGGACCGCTTTAAAAACCAAAGCCCCCCTCTCGACGCTCATCTCTTTATTTTTTTAATATTCTCTCTACCAATTCTTAAAACTTTAATTCAACAATGGCGGAATCAAAGACAAAATTTGCAGAAGTCAGGGAATGGATCATCGAACACAAGCTTCGTACCGTTGGTAAATCTCTCACTCTTAATTCCCCCCCCCCCTTTCTCTTTGTGTTCATCCTCCAACAAATTCTTTTCGTATCTTGTGTTCTTAGCGTGATAAGAACGCACGAATCGAGTTTCGTGTAATTTATTCGTGGTTGTTCATCTTTTTATTAGGTATGTGTAATTCCTCAGATTTGGATTTTTGGATCTGAGTTATCCCAATTTTGATATCTTTTTTAGGGTTTTGTTTTGATTTTCAAAATCGAAATTAGTCTGTTGCTTCACAATTTTGTGTGGATTTGGTTTCGTAACATTGGAGATGAGGATACATTTATGAGTTTTGTGTTTCTTCTGATAAAAATCTTGTTGGTTCTGAATTGGGACTCTTGCTTGCTAGTGCTAGGTTGTTTATGGCTTAGTTCATATCTCTGGTTCAATTTGGTTTGTTTTGATTTCCAAAATCGAAATGAGGATGCATGCAATGAGTTTTGTGGTTATTATAATACAAATTTGTTGGTTCTGAGTTTGGAATTTGTTGGTTAGGTTGCTTATGGCTAAGTGGTATCTCTGGTTCAATCGCCTATAACTGGTCAAAACCTGCCATGAAAACCAGTGTCAGAATCATCCATGCTAGGTATTATTTTTTCTAAATCTTAATGCTTCTACTATGTTTCTTTTAAATCTTGGTTTACATATAGTCTTTGTTAAATGGTAGAAGATATGAAATGGCCAACGCTATAGATCATTCAATTGAAGAATCTGTCTCTTTTGATTTTGGGTTATATAGTCTTTGTTAGATGGTAGAAGGTATGCATTATTCCATTCAAGAATCTGATTCTTAACTTCTTGTGTATTTCATCAAAGTAACTTTGTTTATGTACACTCATCATACAAGAACATTTGGCATAGTTACAAACAATATCAGTTAAATGAAAATTGAAAACCAATGCTTGAGAAAGCATGGATCAAACTTTGTTATTGTTTCTTCATTTCTTCACTGGTCAAATGTGGAATCATCATTTTATAACTCATATCTTTCAATCTTTACTATGAGCTGCCTTGTTTCCCATCTGTTCTGTATTGCTAGACAAATCTTCTCTTATATTCGATCATATATATTAAAATTTGTCCATTACAATTTTAAACTTTTCTTAGATTGTTTCTTTACTATGCATTGATGATGATGATGATGATGATGATGATGATGATGATCTTTCAATTCGTTTATAGCGTTCGATCTCTCACACATTTCTGTATTGGATCATGTTGTCAGGTTGCATGCTCAGGCGCTGACATTAGCTGCTTTGGCTGGAGCTGCTGCAGTGGAGTACTATGATCACAAATCTGGAGCCACTGATCGTATCCCGAAATTTCTGAAGCCTGAAAACTTAAATAAGGACTAAAAGCCCTTTATCACCATGGCTCACCCCTCCCTATTCTCTTATTTTAGGCATATAATAGCTAATGAAAACTTCATGTTTCTTCAATATTTCTTTTTTGTACTTTGAAATGGATTAATCCTGGGTTATATATTCCCTACGCCTTGCAGCTTTTCTGCAAATTACGGGATGCAGAAATGTAAGAGATACGTATAGAAGCTAAATGAATAAATATTTTTTTATATACATTTAATTTTTTAAGCATGGACGTTTTGTTATTAGTCGTTTTGTTATTAGCCTATCCCATAAGTACAGTATGTGCCCCCTTCATAAAAGAAATTTCAAACATTTTTAAGGATATTTTTGGCCTAAATCATTATCTCTAATAAATAAATGCATAAGTAAATAATAATGTGACAAAATGTTTTAAGAAACCAAAAAAAGACAATATTTTTATTTTAATAATTGTTGGTGGATTCTTTTGGCTGTTTTAGTATCATTTTAGCAAATATTTTTGAAAATCTTAGGAAATTTTGGTAAGTTATATTTATAAGGTATATTGTATATGAACAATTAGTCACATTTCCTTAAATATGCATTTATTTGTTGACCAAAAAATGTAAGCATATGTTATTTTCGTAAAAAGATAATTAAAACCAGTGTATACACAACAATATACTTTAAATAGTCGTTGACTCGAATTGGTAGATTACTATATTTATAATGGAAAAGATCATAGAGAAACTGATTGGAGAAAAACTACAAAGAATAACATATCAATGGCATTACATCTAGTGTTATGTCTCTGTGTTTATATGTTTACACAAGGTGCACAAGGCAACATTGATGTGAGACTCTTTTGATCTTTTTTCAAGATTTTCATTTATACTTTTACAACTTTTCTCTATTTTTTCTACAAATTTTACAGGATTATGATTGTGTTGATATATACAAACAACCAGCTTTCCAACACCCGTCGTTGAGAAATCACAAGATTCAAGTAAGATAGTAACTAGCGTTAGATAAAATTACTAAGATATGATCTTACTCGATCCCATACAATTCAGATTTCTCATATCGAGTTAGAACTCCAAAATACTATTTTTTTGTTTAAATCGTATTTCATACCAAAAAAAGTTTATAATTCAGTTTTCAGTTTTAATACTATCATCTTATTATGGTTAACATGTATTCCTAAGAACATTTTGGAAAAATATGTAAATTTGAGTTTATATATTAGAATGAATAATTGTGATCAATGAAACAACTAGTTCGAGAAATATTTGTTATGTCGAATCTTACTTTTCTTTTATTACTTGTGATGCATATAGGAAACATTCAATTTAGATGGCAATATTGAAAGAAGCAACAAATATAGCACACAAGAGCATTGTCCTAAAGGAACAGTTGCAATTTTACGACAAGGAAATAAATCTCAGAGCGTTCATTTGAATTCAGCCGAGTATTTAGGTCAACATGTATGTCTCCCTCAACGATTTTGTTTTCGAAAGGAGTTACAAAGTCTCATTTAGTTATGAAGACTAACATATTCACTAAATTTACAGTTTGCAACAATTGAGACCATGCAAGATGGAACTATCTATCGAGGAGCCAAAGCAGAAATAAGTCTTCATGATTTAAAGTTGGAAAACAATCAATACAGCAAAAGCCAAATATGGTTAGAGAATGGACCTGCATCTCAACTCAATAGTATACAAGTTGGTTGGGTGGTAAGTTCATACTACCGAGATTTGTGCATTTCACAAACAATCATGTGGTTTTAACATACATGCATTAACTATATGTTTATTTGTTTCTTTTTTTTTAATTGTAGGTGCATCCAAGGTTATACGGTGACAGTATCATAAGATTAACAATATATTGGACTGTGAGTATTTTTAGTTAATATTATTCACATAAGAACAATGGTTAGCTTAAAATAAATATGTAACAAATATTATTACATGTAACGTTTTTCTTATTTGAGGGAGACGGTTATCGAAACACAGGATGCTACAATATGCAATGTCCTGGCTTTGTGATTATAAGTCAGAAACTCACTATTGGAAATGAATTTTGGGGGTCATCTGTCTATGGTCAAATAAGCCTTACCATTGATATAGAAGTTTATCAAGTAAGTTTCTCTTTAGCCTTTTTACGGAAAGATTTATAGATTTAGTTTCCATGAAATTATAAAATTATTTTAACCTTTTAGATATTTGTTAAAGTATTTTTTGTTTCATATGTATTAGGATTCCATCAGCGGAAACTGGACACTTTAAATATTTGATGAAGTAATTGGTTAGTGGCCGAAAGAGTTATTTACGTACTTAAACAAAGGAGCTTCTCTAGTAAGATATGGAGGAAATACATATTTATCTCCGGACGGAATTAGTCCTCCAATGGGAAACGGACATTTTCCGGTTGCAGATTTTAAAAAGACAGCACACTTTAAAAACATTGTGATTAGAAACTCGTACTACAAAAGAGTTTATCTTGAAGATGGGAAAATTAGATGTTATGCTAATTCTTATAGTTGCTTTAGGGTGACATATTGGAGTTATCTTAAATCCACAGGAGTGGCCTTTTCATTTGGAGGACCAGGTGGAAATTGTGGTGTTTGATGAATTCTATATATGTATCAACCAATTGATTTCAAAGTTTGAATAAAAATAAAATTTATCTAATATTATTTTTTTCTTACCAAAGTCCAAACGAGTCTCATATTTAAAATGATAAGGTTCAATACTAAGACGAATATTAAGCCCAATTTGTTTAGTCCTTTCTTCTTCTTCTTCCATCTTAATCATTATCCTAATAATAAATGCATAAAAAGTAAATAAATAATGTGAAAATATGTTTTGGTTAACAAAAAATAACTAAATTTTAACCCGTTGTACAAGTTATTTGTGACTAAAAAAATTAAAATTTAAGTTGTATTTTTTTAAAATTTTGTTTCCTTTTTTAGTGTTTAAAATTTTAGAATTATATTTGATTGTTAATTTTATGATTTAACTTGTAGCATACAACGGGCCAATTTGATCTTTTACATAATATTAATTTAATCAACTTAGTTATATATATCTACTAGATAAGGGCCTGCACGATGTGCGGATTTAAAAATTGTTGAAGAAAATAAATCCTAAACCTTAAACAATTTTTTGAAAACATATAAAGAAATTTTATTTCCTAAAGTAAATATATAAATAATTTAAGTTAGAGAATATTTGTATCTACCTTCATACATTTATTTATATTTTTTATAACAATTATTACGATAATCTAAAGCTAAATTATATCCCACTAAAACTTTTTGCCAAATACTCATCATTACAAATTTTATTATTGTCAAATTTCAAAAACGTTTTACAACTTATTCACAAAATATTTTACATGCAACAAATTCATCAAAGCAACATCTAATAAGTAACCACGTACAATTTTACTTTATAATTTACCATTAAAAATATGTTCTTACATCCAAAATATTTTATTGTTAATGTATGCTCTTTATCACCACCTATAAAATGTCTTCTAAACAAATTAAGCAATTTTATGTTGCTTTACTTTTATTTTGGCATAATTATAGTTCTTATAATTACTATAATTTTTTTGTGATATAATTTCTTTAACCATGAAGTTTTTTTTACTCCAAATATATTTTAGATGAACAACTGGTGAAAATATCTACTCGATTACAATGATTTTATGACTAACCCAATAAAAGTTGAGAAATTGAAAGAAAGTTAATATAATATGATAAAAATAAAAATTTGAAAATTATAATCAGGATGGTATATATAAGTCTTAGATAATTCAGATATACAAAATAGAAACTTTATATACAATCCAAAACATGACATATGTCATAATCACGTTAAGGATCAACGACCTATTTACTCTTTAGAAGTATCCAATTGTACCAAAACAACTTAAAACTATGACCTTGTCTCAAATATTCTCGAAACATATATTCTCAATTTATTATTAGTCGAATCAAAAGTTCTCATAAATGTCTCCATATACATTGTTTAAGCGGTTTACAAACCTAATCCGATAGAAAACCACAAAAATCCGGTTTGAAACCAATTTTAAAATTGTATATAGTTCCAACTTCCCAAATTTGAAACCGCTTCTCAATTACTCGATCAAGCAGCTCTTGTTTCAGTACCAGAATCATCAACATTATTCAGAAAAGACAACTCTAAATTTTGACCAGAAACATCAACCACCGACTTATCTCCTAAACTTCTAATGCTACTAACTGTAAAATCACTTTTGGAACCTCCATCAGTGTCTCCATCATCGATTAAATTAGCGGGCATTATATACTTCGATTTCACTTCATTGCATATGATAACTTCCATTGAAAAACCCGCACGAATCAAAGACCCACACAATAGATCGGTAAAATTATATAAGAAAAAAAAAATCAAAGCTTCCGATATAAACATGTAATGTTATGTAGATTTAATGTTATTTTCTCAATTAGTTGTCCTATTATGTTTCAAAAAAAAAATTGACATAACTTATTTATTCTTTTTAAATTTGTTATTCACTATTTATTTATTAATAATAATATACATTCTTAGTGAATTACTTTTTTGTTTATACATGTCAAAATCTTATTGAGAAAACACGTATAATATAAGTAATGTACAATGAAAAATAGATTAGTTTTGTTAATTTTCCTTTTTAATTTAGAAATTTTTTTAGATATAAACATGTAAATTTAATTTAGATTTAATGTTATTTTTTAATTAGCTGCTTTGAAAAATAATAAATTTTTGACACATGTCAACATCTCATCAGTGTACTTGACACATGTCAACATCTCATCAGTGTACTTGACACGTGTCATGATCATGTTAATGACTAATTTGAAAACCCAACTTTATATGATAAGATTTTTAATATAATAAAAAGATTAGTTCAGACTTCAATTCAAGTTTTTTTCCAGAGACTGCCTTCACAAATCTTGTCACAGTACTCAGTGTCCGAAATTGGCTAACCATAAAGACATTAAATTTATTTTTATTTTTTTTGTGCAAACAAAGACATAAAATTTAATGTGTTACGTTATATAGTATAATTAAACGACCAAATATGGATGACACATAGTATATTTATCTTAGTTGTTTTTTTAAATATAATAAGATTATAATTATCTTATGTTTATCTGTTTTACCAAGCTTGAAAATTGTAATTTATGATCGTTAAAATTGATATGTGTCACGATCTGATGAGTTAATAACTTTGATATTTAATCGTTAAAATTGACACGTGTCACGATCTGGTGAGTTTTTAACTTTAGTCTCTAATCGTTAAAACTAACACGTGTCACGATCTAGTGAGTTACTAACTTTGAGAACCAAGGTTTATATAATAAGATTACTTTAATATTAGTAGTGTTAATAATATAATAAAATGATGGTTTACCCGTGTAGCACTGAGTTAATGATATTTTGACTTTTTAAAAGTTAAAATTATTTAAAAATAAAACAATAGAGTAAAGGAAATAAAATTTATAAATTTAATGTCTGATAAATCAAGCTTCATGCTCATTCATATTCAACATCATTTTGGTTTTTTTATAGTATGACTTTGAACCATTGTTCTATTTTTCTAGGCGATGTGGGACATTGTATACACATTTTTTTTATTCATCGAGTGAGTAATATATGTCCGTTTAATAAAATTTGAATCACATCTTATGCAAAAGGAAATCACAAATTTTATTAGATAAATGTATCATATAATAATTCAAAATAATTTAAACATAAGATCATATAAAAGACTAAAAGAATAACAATTGTTTAAATCGTCCTTGACTCGAACTGATATTTATGCTGGAAAGTATCATAAACAATAAATTAGAGAGTGACTAAAAGAATAACTTATCAATGGTGTTATTGCTATGTATCTACAGTAAATTAACAACTGTTATAAATTAATAAAATTATTTTCGTTTCGAGTTGGGCTAGTTTGAAAAAAGACACAATTCAAGAAAATATTCAAATAATATTTTTTTTACAAATTCTATGTAAACATTTAGTCTCATTAATATAATAAATTAATAATTATATAAACTATAAAAAATCATACAAACCTTTATTTAGAATGAAGGTTATATAGGTAAATTTCTCTTTAGTCTTTTACTCTTTTTTATGAAAAATTATATATTTAGTTTCAAGGAATTATTAAATCACCCAACTATTTTGACGTCTTGAGTACTTGTTGGAAGTATTTTATTTTCATTTTTTTGTTTCATATGTATTAGGACTGTTTCAGCGGAAACTGGGTACTAAAACTATTTAATGTATAGTGGTTAGTTATTAGCTCAAAGAATTATTTACATACTTAAACAAAGGAGTTTCGCTAATAAGATTCCAAGGAAATACTTATTTATCTCCCAATAAAATTAGTCCTTTAATGAAAAATGGACTTTTATAAGTGCCACACATCAGCATTTCCACATAAAATACTTCTCTAGGGGATATTGTTAAAAAAACCACAAATTGAAATTCAAAATTTTTTCAGTCACTTGACTGGGCCTAGACCGTCCAGCCCATGTTTATAAACAAACACACAAAAACTCACGCTGTTGGAAATCAGGGGCCTTGATATTATCCCACATCGCTTGGACCCAATGTAATGACTGCGGAAACAGGAGTATAAATAGAGAAGCAGATGGAACGAGCAAATTACTTACCTGGACGGGGTCAACTCGCGATCATGATGACGAGTGGCCTAGGCTAGTGACCACATTGCACATATCGTGAGGTGCTAAGCTTAAGGTCTTCCCAAGAGGAAGAGCCTGCGTCATTATTTGTGGCAGAGGGGGTTTGCGTTCGCGCAGCCCTTACCATACTTCTAGTCTTAAATCTTAATGTTTTCAGTGTTAATCTTCATTGTTTTCAGTGTAAATTAAATATGCTTGTCATCAGCAGAATTAGAGTCCCGACTTATGTTTTTTTTGTTTAGGAACAGAGTCCCACATCGGAAGCACATAAAAAGTTGATGGGTATTGTGTGACTATAAAAGAAAGAGGCTTTCGTTGTGTAAAAACCATCTTTGCGCTTGGGGCAATGACGCAGCTAATGAGGTTCTAACTGAGGCGCGTCTATTGCTGGTTGAAAACTATTTCCAAACCCCCTCCTAGGCCTTTGCTTGTCTTTGGCCTTCGAGAATTTCTGGAAGAGCTCCCTTCGGGGTAAAGCTCTACAATTCTTAGTTCAATCTTTTTTCCATATTGAGTTATGTGTTAATATAAAAATAGAGGATGTAAGCTTCATTAGTATGCTCACTTCTCTCCCTTCTTCTCTCTAATTTTTTTCTACAGCATGTTTAATGATTCTCTCTCTCCGCTAGGTGATGTAATAGTGATCTAGGAACGTGTTAAAGAGAGAAATGAGAGATCGTTAGACAAACCTTTGTATACTCTTGTCGATCTTAGTAGGCTTGTAGATTATTTGAATCGGTGAGTCATAGGTCTAATTAAACCTCACCAGTGATATGATATCATAACGAATGGGATACGTGGCATGTCAAAGGGACTAATCTCAACTTCGTCGCTGCAAGAAATTACATATTGTACGTATACGATTCCATCAAAATGAAATTGCGGTTCAGAAAACTACAGTCCAAGGAAGACACAGTTCTTGAGTTCCATTTATGATGGAACTAACACAAGGCAGGTATAAGATCGAAAAATTCGATGATAAATCAACTTTGGTTTATGTAAACACAAGATGCTTTGTGAACTTAAGATAATGGTGTTAGACTCTGTTCTGTTGAATAATTTTCACAAATTGACGATTCTACGGCCTTGTAGTATCATTGAATAATTTCACACGTTGCTGGTAAACGAAAAGGGGTAAGAGAGTCATGTATTGTATATGTTTCTTATTAAATATTATTTGACAAGATATATATTCTAGCCAACGTAAACTAATTAAACCTGGACTCAGTCCTCCAGAAAAATTATGAAATAATAATAAGCATGTTAGACCACTTCCCAGAAGTAATGTTTTAGACCACTTCAAAGAAGAAATTTACAGGAGTCAAATCTGCATTTTCAACAGTCAACACACATAAACTAATCATTTTTAGAGGACAATGTCAATGATGTAGTCCAAACCATATGTCTATGGCACATTGGCACCATTTCTGCAAATATATTTAAATGAACACGGTATGTCTCTCTCTCTCTCTCTCTTTATATATATGCACCAATTTACAAATTGATGAAGTTCATATAAAATTTGAATACAACGTAAAAATGTTTAACGTCATGGTTCGCTTACTAATTTTGACATTTTTCTTGTTCTCTGGGATATCGAACACAACATTGGCCCGAGTACAATACGAACCTTTAAAGCCAAGTAAGTTTTTATTTCAATCATTTTTTTTATATATCCAATCCAATTTTGGTTTAGTTGTATTTCAAATTTCATACGATTTTTTTATCTCGATCCCTATATTCAATATAAAGAACTTTCAAAGAAAATGAATTTGAACTGTCTCCCATTTCGATTTTTTTGCAATTTGATTTTACATTTCTTCATGTATCATGTTCTTTCTACTCCCTTTCAATTTTTGTATTGGTTCTTTTATAAAGGTTTTATTCGATTTGAATTGATTCAACTTCATTATATGGAATTTTATTATTTAGAAGGTATTAAAATTTTGAGAAGAGAAAGGGTCTGGGATCCTAATATAATCAAAGAGATTAAGATTGGAGTAGATGGTAGTCATTCAAGGCGTGCACCTGGAGGAAGAGGACGACCAACCAAATAAATCACGTTCACCAAAACGATGACCTTAAACCCATAACTCATATGTATCATTTTAATATGACATAACTGCACAACGAAATAATGGTTTTCCAACTCTCTCCGAATGGAATTTATCCCCTTAGAATATCAATGTTGTGTAGATTTTTTCAGGAATAAATAATACAAACAATACATCGATACTTGAAAACTTTTGCAATGGTCACTGGAGTTCGTTTAACATGGTTTTTTCCGGCTCGTTAATGCCCCGACCGTCATCTTTTATTGGCCCATGTCTACTTCCAATCTAATGATCCACTTTTTTTAATGGACCTCACTTTCTTTCACTAGGCCCGTGAGCTCACCCATATCCGATGGCCGATTTTCCTAGGTCTGGGAGACTTTAAAATTATCGTCCCTACGTCCTAAAGACTTTAAAGACTTGTTACCGTCCATATCCGACGGCTGGTTTGCCCGTTATTCATTTTGAAACCATGTATGTTGATGAAACGATTTTATTTGGTCAAGGTTAGATGGACGAAAGATCCATCTAAATTACCAAATTATGGAAAAATCCTGGGCTATAGGTGGTTAGACAATACCAAGAAAATTGTCGTGTTATTCTAGAGTTGCGTGAGGCAATATCAAAATTATGATATGCTTTTAAGTTAGACGGAAGCTGGGGACGAATGCATTGTTAGAGACTTCGACGACGATCTTCATCTACAAGAAAATCATATTGTTATAATCATATTAGAGTTTTTTTTGTCAATTGATAGAATCTAAAAAAATGTTTGGGAGTAACAACAAAATTAAAAGCAAAACTAAAAGCCAAAAAATCAATTATCCAACTTCAGCCCTGACTTGATCATGAAGGCAAAAAAGCTCCCCAAGTTCATCCGTCATGACACTTTTCGCAATAGCATTGACCACCCTATTTGCTGGACCCGCAACTTGATGGCACTCCCAGTAAGAAAACTCTGATAATCTGGTATGAATGTCTCGAAACACAAAACCATACCTTGTCCAGTCCTTATGATTATTGATTGCCACAGTAGCTGCAGCATTTTCAATAGCAACTTCCACCCGATTAACATATAATATATGTAAGGCCTCCAATGACCACATGGTACAACGCAAACCCACTAGCACTTGAGAATATGTAGGCTGAAAGGCTAGTCTCTGGCGTGATAAATGATATATCATGGTTTTTACGGTTTTTAACCATGATATAAGTGTGATTTTTGAGTCTTTTGATTTGTTTTCTAAGATGTTTTAGAGTCTTAACAGGTTTTCTAGGATTTTGGCACGGATGGAGCGAAATGGAGCAATTTGGATGATTCTGGAGCATTTAACCGGAGGAAATCAATTTAGAGTCTGATTATACGAAGAGCGTTGACCGACACCACATGAGCATCAGTCGACACCCATGCAAGTCGAGGCAAGTCTTCAAATTTGGAAGTTTTACAAAATTGCCCGAAGTCTTCCATAATTGCAACATAAGTCCCTGACGTGTTTAAGGATATATATTGTTTTTGGGTTTTAGAAACCCTGAAATTTTATTCTAGCAAGTTTTATTTTCTGCAACCTTGTGAGATTTTGAAAGCTTTTGGGAGAGAGATATCTAAACTGCTTTGAGAGAAGAATTCATAAACTCCCTCTTTACTCTTTTAATTTCAATTGCTTATTATTCAGAAAGATGATTTGTGTTTCATTGAATATATCTGAGTAGTTTGCTTGTTAGGTTCAGGGTTTTTCAGAGGGATTTTATGATTTATTAGATCTGTTTATTTAGGATTCATTATTCTAGATCTTCATCATAGGTTGTTCTTCATATTAATTCTTGATTGATCACCTAGAATTAATAACCTAGGAAAATAAATTGATATGGGAATATAATTGATTTTCCTGATAAAACCTTTTGATGAGCAAAATTACTTCTTGCAAAGAGATTTGATTTAGTGATTTTGTGAACAATCTAAACTTGTTTTTAAAGCTGATTTTTAACCTAGAATTTTACAAAGAGATTTAGATTTTCTGGTTTTAAATTTAGATAATATTTGTAGTGAGAACTGATTTATTTTACAAAAGAGTTTAGAGTTCTAGATCTGATTTTAATTGCTTGAATCATATTTAATTATGATTTAATATTTTGTAATTTCCTGAGAAATTCTCTGGACCTAGCTTTTTGATCTTCTGAATTTACAACACTTTTATGTAATATTTGCATTGATTTTCTTAATTTAAATCAACTTGTTTAGCTTAATTATAAAACTATATAATTTATTGTGTAGATTTGAATTCTTGTGGAATTCGACCTCTAAGTATTACAGTGACCTTTTAATTTGAGAGATTAGCTTTAGGGTTCAATTTGAGCATATCAATAAAGAACATGTCCATAATTTGTCTCTGTCAATCCATGCTCGACCAAAGAAAGTAGACTAACCAAAATTACAGTTACAATAACCATTACTGGCTTATGCCAGTTCAATTCCAAAGTAGACTTCCTCTTTGAATAATATGATATATCGATTCATGATAAATCCATTTGATTTAACTCGGTTTCTTTTCAAATCACTTATCTATTATATCTAAATAAAATTAAGCCATATTCTCGAAAATATCACTTTAACACAAACAAATAATGACGTTAAAATCTTAAGTTCTTAAATCTTAACTATAAAAAAGGCATTGATACAATCTTTTTGCAATCGAGTATTAGTAAAAATCCAGCCATCGTTTTAATAGATTTCGGTTTAAATTAAAATGCACATGCTACTATCCAAGATTTTATACTATTCTTCAAGTTAGGCAATAAATATTTTAGAAGACAAAAAAATATTTTACCGAGGGTTGTGGAACATAACATATCAGTGGCGGATCTAAAAACATTTTTGACCATAATCATTAGTATATAGTTATTTAATAATAGGTCATTTCTTTTTAAAAAATTTATTATCTCTAAACTAGTTATCATTACATTTTTGAAAAAAAATATGTTTTGCTATGCTTTTGCTTTTGTTTTGCATTTGTTTATAATATTTTCTTCTAAATATAGTTCTTCCAAATTTTTCACTTTTCTAATAGAGAAATAATAAGTATAAAAAGTTTAGATGTCAATTTAAAACATATGCTAGTAAAATCGTCAGAAAATTGTTGAAATTAAATTGATTAGAATAAAATAAATGAAAGCGCCGACAAAATTTGAAATTACTGAAAATCATAAAAATAGGTTATACCTATATATAAGAGAATAATGGTAAAATTAAAAACAAATGTTAATAAGAGATGTATTTCATTTACTTTAAATTATCATTGATGGGTTAAAGAATGTTAGTTAACGAGGATAAAAGAATGTGATTATACCAAATAATGTCGCAAAATGGCAAAAAGTTAGTAAACAGATTTAACTATCTTAGAGTTGAAACTTTTATTGACAGGAGTTCACAATCCTCGGATTTGGCCTTACTCTCGGCTTCTTTTGAACCGGAGGATGTTGCCATTATTTCTGCTTTACCTGTTGGTAAACTAGATTCACCGGATATATTGGGTTGGCATTTGACAAAAACTGGTCTGTACACCGTTAAATCTGGGTATAAAGTTTTGCGTCAAAATCAGGCGGCCTCGACGCCTACTTTTGGCCCTAGCATTATTCCTCTACAGGCTTTTGTCTGGCAGATTCGGTGTCCACCAAAACTCAGACATTTTCTATGGCAAGCGATCACGGGTTGTATGGCGACAACATCTAATTTGCGGCGACGTGGTATGTCTTGTGATTCTGAATGCGGTTGTTGTGGTGGTTCTGAGGAGACAATCAATCATGCTTTATTTTTATGCCCTCCGGCCAGGCAGGTTTGGGCTCTATCCTCCTTCCCGACATCACCGGGCTGTTTCCCTTCAGAATCTGTCTATGCAAACATGGATTACTTATTCTGGAGATTTCAGCAGAATCCTTCAGTGGATTATTATCCCTGGATTCTATAGTACATTTGGAAGGCTAGAAATGACAAAAATTTTAGCAATTTGGACTCCAATCCGTTAGCAATTTTACAGATGGCGGAGGAGGAAGCTAAATTTTGGATTTCGGCACAAGCAGACACAGTAGGGATCCCGTCCACGGATGGGCCTCATTCCACTATCGGTCATGTGCCTGTGGTAACGGCTACGGCCAACATATATAGAACCAGTTACCGATGCTTTGTGGATGGATCTTGGAAGATAACTGACCAATATACAGGCCGAGGATGGTACTGCACTTCCCCTGAGGGGGACTTCCCCATTATGGGTGCGTCCAACCTTCGTCGCAGCTTGTCACCTCTCCATGCAGAAGTGGAAGCTCTAATCTGGGCAATGCGTTGTATGATTGGTGCGGATATTGAGAATGTGGTTTTCCATACAGACTGTTCTGATCTGGTGAAGATGGTGTCTTCGCCGTCCGAGTGGTCTGCCTTCAAGACGTATTTAGATGAGATCGTGGCGGACAAGGAAGAGTTCTTATCTTTTGCGCTAGTTCACGTCTCCAGAACACATAATGGTAATGCTGACAAGCTAGCACGACGTGCTAGAATAGAGTCACATCTAGTTACCTATGTAAACTTTTTTCCTAACAATTGGCTCGTTTGAGCTGATCTTGTACTCTGCCGGAAAAAAAAAAAAAAAAAGATTTAACTATCTTCTTTAGAAACGACGAGTCCCCATAATTCTTGAATGTTTATACAATAAATGACATAGAAAGTATTTAATATTGCCTCCGTTTTATAATATAGGATGTTTAGAGAAGTATTTTTATTTCATAATATATGATGTTTCCAATTTTTTATGCAACTTTTAGATTAAATTTATATTTTATATTATGCAGACTTGTTTATAATTGGTTAAACTTTCTAAAAGTAACTATTTTTTAATATGCGTGTTTTCACTAAAATAGTAAACTAATATTTGAAAAACAAAGTAATTAATGATCCGAATGAGGCATCATAATTCACGATGGCCAATCTAGGTTATTGGAGTAATATGGGACAACTAAACTAGAAACACATTAATTACCTACGAAATTTATTAAATCTATATAATCTGTGTATGGCACGTGCCCATTCAAGTAGATACTCCCATGGTTGTGGTGTAACTCTATGAAGGTGTCTTACCAGAAAGGACATGATGACTTGTGTTTATGTTAATCCTAACTCCATAGTACTAATTAGCATAAAAAATACATGTTCCAACTAAGATGCGCTACATTTTTTTCTTTTAAAAACTAATGCAAAACATTTTACAAAATAAGTTCTATAAAACCTTGAGAATATAAAAACTGAACAAACACCAAGTAAAGTTAAATAATCCCAAGTTACAAACCAAAAATAAATAAACTTTACTTTATGTGGTTAGACTTTGTAGTTCTAATTTCCTTGCTAACATTAATATCTAATGGGAAATAAGTTACAAAAAAGAAATATATAGTCTCTTTTTTAATTGATAATATTATTTTTATTTTTATGATAGGTTATTTTCAAAATAGTAATTAATCTACAATTTTATGAATTTTTGAATGAAATTAGCTTTTAATGAGGTATCCTCATATTTAAGTAACATCATCTCAGCTTCTTCCAAGATTCAAAACTTTAACAATTTTATAACGATGAGCTATATACCGATGATGAATTACAGTTCTCACGATCTCCGCAGAATATTGACGTTTTTGAACGATGGCCCTTCTTGTTGGTCAAACCCTTCTCTTCTCAAACACTTCAATTTGTATGATTATCATGTCCTACAGTGAATATTGTTGTCTTCGATCCAAGACAGTGACTATCTTCTCATCTATCAACTTGCTCATAGAAAAATGATTGTTATTTTTTGATCTCACAGGTTCCAAAACCCTTGCAGCTTTGCTAGGATTTGGTTCGTAACTTTCAAGTCTACAATTTCGATGACTCTTATCTATTTCTATCTTTTTGTTGTATTAGCTTTGGAGATTGTCTTTCTTTGTTGTATGTTAAACAATGATCCTTATGTTTTAATGTAAATATCGTTTATTTATTAATGGGTCTGATTTCAATTCTTTGCTCACTTACGAACATGCACTTGTTTTTTTTTTTTAATCAACCACACATTAAATTAGAGTTTAGAAAAGTTGTTTCTGAAACTAAAGAACGTGAGGAACGGGCAAGACAATCTGCCCTCACATTTGCCGTACGTGGAATCCTGTTAAGGGTGAAAGCGAGGATGAAAGATCTGAGTAAACTAAAGTCATCCAGCAGGTTGGAATAAGCAGGCCATTCTTCCGAAGATTGCATTGCCATTAGCTCTGCACAGTCAGTCTTAAAAATGGAACAGTCAACGCCAGCCGCCAGGAGACTCCATCGCCTAGATCAAGGCTTGTAACTCAGAATGTAAGGGTGAAGGGGTTTGTCTGTGACATCTTGCTCCCAAAAGTAGCGTTTTGTCTTCCCTGCTAGAGAAACACCAACCCAAACCCACATAAAGATTAGAATCCTTACAAGATCCATCAACCTGGCAGTGGAGAGAAAGTTTATGGACTTCCAAAGTTGAAGAAGTATCTATGCACTTGTTTTAAGTTGAGCAATGTTTCATTCTTTTTATTTTATTTCTAAATAATATCATGCTTTGATTTATTTAACCAAATGGTTTCTCATTTAAAATAGTTGGACTTGAATGGTTTCATCATGTATGATGTGTATATCATAGTATCATGTAACATTTCGATGATATAATATAACTGATCTGGCGTTAAAAACAAAAAAAAAAGAGTTGTTGAATTAATGATACTATCATTTTGGAACAATACGTCCGCTGGCTTTTCGGCCCATTGCAGATAAAATTTTCAAACTTACACATTACAAATACTGGGTTTTTGAGTCAAATCTGAAATGTTTTGGGGTTTATTTAGATTAAACAAACAAATCAGGACCACATTGTTATTTATCAGAACAAATTGACATGAGCACCTTTAAAGCCTAAAAAACCCTAAACGCAACAAAGATCAAAAAGAGACGCCGCTCCTCGCTTCTTCATACACAGTTCCTCCTACAGCTTCAGGTAATCTTCCATAGAATCGATTCTTGTTGTTGTTTAAACTCCTTTACCTCTATTGTATAGCTTTCGTTTTCCTGGAAATGTGATTCGACGAACTTTAGATTCAGATTCGAAATTGTTATTGTTTTGTTGACATTTTTTGTGTGTGTGTTGGATTCGTAGAGGTGAAAATGAGTCGTGGTGGTGCAGCAGCAACAAAGGGGAAGAAGAAGGGAGTGTCCTTCACTATTGATTGTTCGAAGCCTGTTGATGACAAGATCATGGAGATTGCTTCTCTAGAGAAGTTTCTTCAGGAGAGGATTAAGGTTGGTGGTAAAGCTGGTGCTCTTGGTGATTCTGTTTCCATCACTCGTGAGAAGAGCAAGATTACTGTTACTTCTGATGGTCAATTCTCCAAGAGGTTATCATTTTTAACTAAAATCCTAATATTTTTTTTCTTTCAGTTTTGCATTTTAACTTGTGTCTAGGTTTTGATTGGGTTGTGTTGTGTAGGAATTGTTTTTGTAATGCTTCTGTTTCATCTTGTTGGTTGGTACTATTTGAATGTGTAGAATCTTTAAGTTATTGCTTAGTAGTTGAGTATAGTTTTAATGTATAAAACCGGTTGGTTTGTACTGCTTTTGTTTGATCTTTTTGTTGGTAATGTTTATGATCATTTTGTTGCTTGTTACAGTGTTGGATTTGGAATCTTTAATAGTCTTGGTAATGCTTTTGTTCATCTTGTTGGTTGGTCTGATTGTAGAATCTCTAATGGTTTTGGTAATGCTTTTGTTGGTTGGTCTGATGGTAGAATCTTGGATTGATTTATCTTGTGGAGTTGAGTATAGGATTGTGTTTTGTTCTGATATTGGACAGTGGCTAAGTGTAGTTATTTGTTTTTGTTTGTGATAGATATCTCAAGTATTTGACAAAGAAGTACTTGAAGAAGCATAACGTGAGGGATTGGCTCAGAGTGATTGCGGCGAACAAGGACCGTAACCTCTATGAGTTGAGGTACTTCAACATTGCTGAGAACGAAGCAGAGGAAGAGGATTAAAACCAGTAAAACCGGTTTTAGTCTAGTGCTGTGTTCTGCTCTCCCTGTTGGTTTGGTTTTGATTCTTCAATTATCTTCAGTTTTGTGTTAGATATTATTTAGTTTTGATTGAAGTAATACTCTTTTTCAGTTTTGTGTTAGATATTATCTTCAGTTTTGTGTTAGATATTATTATTTTGTTGTTGCAACACTTGAGATTTTCTATGGAGTCCATTTCTTACAAAAAGTTTTCTCGATTAACATATTTGTTCAGAGAAATGGCTAATGATTTTGATAAAATTTTGTTAAGATGATGAAGATTAACTATGTTAGTCAAAAGATATATTAGTTTTAGATTTTGCACAAATCCAATTTTGTGAGAACTTGTGAAATGTATAATACAAAGATATTATAAGAAATAAAAGGTGAATGTGATGCCCATGAAGCACGGAGATGAGTATTACGAAATCAATAGATATGATATTGGATTTAATGATGAAATCAAAAGACAAAGAGATTGTAGCAACACAAGTAATGCAACTATTTGTTTTTACTCTAGATTTCATTAGTTTTACTTTTACTTTACTTTTACATTTCAGTTGTTTCTTGTATTCAAGCTCGCAAACTTTTCAATTCGTTAACTCTTAACCCAGTTCGATTTAGTGATTTATCTACAGAATTTGACTAGGGTTTTTTTAAATCGCCTCACCTGGTTTTGACCTCCACATATGCAAGATATAAATCAATCGTTAGTATTACCAATGGTACAAAAGATTTGTACTATCAGTCTATCATCATTATATGGCGGTTATAAGAGTATTTTCGTTACGTAAATTTAAATCTGCTTATTAAATTGATAGTTAAAATTTATATGTTTGTCTGTTTTGATTTGTTTAGTATACATCATGTTAGTTTTAGTCTACAACTATTGTTTGTTCAAAAAAAAAAAAAAAAAAAGTCTACTACTATTTAAGTGTATCACAATGTCTTACCAATATGAACATGACTAGTTGACTACAAATGCATGATCTCAGCTTAGATTTGGGAGTGTGGTTGTGGTGTGTTAAATGAGAGAGAGAGTGAGAGAGTTAAAAAGCAAACGACGTCAGACGGGAAAAAAACCCAAACCCATAAAACATGGGGGAACGAACGATTCACTTCGTCAGAAGTAAGTGACAGTGAACTTCAGAATCCTCCACTTTCTTCTTCTTTTTTTTCATTTTCTTTTTCCTGATCTAAATGAAATCTTGCTTTATGCGACCCTTTCTTTCTTTTTCACATATCATGGAGAAATCTATTATCTAAGATTCGATGCTCACACTTTTAAACATGTACCAATCAAAATTGATTTGACGATGGGCGATAGGTTAGGGTTGTAATGTCTCGGTGTGGCTAGATTAGTGGATTCCGGAAAATCAACCGAGACCAGCTAATGGTTGAGGAGCGCAGTTACATCCCAATTTAATGATCAACTATTTAATTAATCCAATTACGAAAGAGTGGCATTTGCCAATCCTAGAGGAGTTCATGGATCCCCTAGATATTCAGATCATTTTATCTATGGAGATCAGTAAATCATTTAAACCGGATAAACTGATTTGGCATTTCACTAAATCAGGGAAGTATTCGGTTAAATCCGGTTATCGGCTCGCACGTGAGTTAGTTAACGAGGTCGAGTATGGACCGATGTGTACGGCTCTTCGGGCGCAGGCTTGGAAACTTGAGGTTCCTTCAAAGATTCAACATTTTTTCTGGTAGATTGTCTCCGGTTCCCTCCCTGTGTTGGAACGCCTTCATCATCGGGGAGCCCAATGTGATCCTTTATGTAAACGATGTGGCTTGGCAGTAGAAATTATCAATCATGCACTTTTTGAGTGTCCCCGTTCTCGTCGGATCTGGGCTTTGTCCCCGTTCGACTTACGCGTGGATGGTTTTCCATATGGTTCTATTTTTCCGAACTTAGATTTCCTATATTGGCGGGTGTCGTCCCAGTCGGTGACCACGGATATAAGTTTCCGTCTTCCTTGGATTGTCTAGTGTATCTGGAAAGATAGAAATAAAAAAGTTTTTCAGGGTATAGAGGCAGAGCCAGCTGATATTATCACTCAGGCGACTATGGATAAGTTGTTATGGGAGGAGGCTAAGTCCTTCACTTCGGTTCCTTTAGATCCTTTACCCTTGGAGATTCGGCTCCCTTGTTCCCGGTGTCAGGTCGATGGATTTTGGAAGTCTTCAGATCCTTTGAAAGGGTTAGGTTGGTGGTTATGTAATAATGAAGATAGAACATTATTAATGGGAGCACGAAGTCAGCGACGCGGACCATCACCTCTACATTCGGAGTTTCAGGCGTTGATTTGGGAGATGGCATCCATATTGGCGACGGGCACTCAATGTCAGAGTTTCGAGACGGATTGTGCTGAATTAGTGGCGATGATGCAGTTTCCTGATAATTGGCCTGCTTTTTCTAATCTATTGGATGAGTTTAGCTCACTTCGCTCATCATTTCCATCCTTGTTTTTGAGGATTCCGCATATGTCTAATGTACGGGCTGATTGTCTTGCCCGCTCTGCATCTACCTTTGTAAACTCTTTCCCTCCAGTTTGGACAACTAACCTTGGAGTTAGCTTCTAATTTAATGTTAAAAAAAATATAATATATGATTTTGCTTAACTAAGTTTTACTTTAACTTACCAATTACCATATAACCTGCATTGCGTCATTTAAGCGACGGATGAAAATGATCGTAGTTATTACGTACATATTAAATTACAAAATCGTGTTTTGAAAATAAGATTAAAAAATACTCTACAATCTCCTAGCACTAATTTTTATAACCATTTTTCCCTATAGATAATTGTTACCCATCTCATTATTGCATCCCATTTGACTATATTATTCATGTTAATTATAAGATACATAGATCATATAAAGCTTCGTTTTGGCCTTGTTAATAATTGAGCAAAGAGGAGGATAATAAATGGAGTAAAAAAAAGATAGAAGAATTGCATGGGAACTCTGCAAACACACAAAGTCTCTGTCTCTCTATCTATGGACTATGGTGGTGGGATCTTTTTGTTTTCTTTCTCTTCCAAACGGGTAAAAAAAAAAGAAAGAGGTGTGAGAGAAAGAGAGAGAGAGAGAGAAAAGGAGGGAAGAAACTCGCGAGGAACACGCAACCCATTCCTTTCTGTGTCACTCACTGTCTCCATCACCTCATCATCATCTTTCATTTCTCTTCACCATCCTTCCTATTTCATTTCTTTCTTGTTTAAAATCAAATAATACCGTTTCGTATTTGAGGAAGTGAACAACTATACATAATATAATTACATGTTTCAAACTTTTGCTAGGCACTAGTAAATCATTTTTTTGATGGAACTTAGTGGGTATTATCATCTTTTACCAAAAAAAAAAAAAACTTAGTGGGTATTATTTTTTTTCTGTATAATTGTTTTTTTATATTTAATAGCTATAAATATGAGAAATATATTGTTAAGTATACTAGTATTTTTTTGTTTTTTAAGTATTTTATACATATATTTTTAAAAATATCCGGAATTAACACACTTCAAATGACATAAATATGATTAAGTACTAGTATACTTTACAATATATTTCTCGTATTTACATAGTATGAATTAAAACTCACATTACTAGATTATATTTTGATTTTTAATTCATACTTCAATATGATTTAATATTAATTACTTGAGATACTTAAGTACTTTATGAATTTAAACAATTTGAATTCTGTTAGCACCATATTTTTGCAGCTTCTTCGTTTGGGTGACTAAACGAGCTCCTAGAAACAAACGTTTACATAATGGAATTTTGAATATCCATGATACACAAATGATGATGGCAATATGCATGGAAACGCTCTTAAGTGCTTTGTTGATGAAAGTATATTTTACATTTTGTTTTAGCACACATATTATAATATTACATATAGTGACATCAGAGTGAAGTAAAAACTGGGATAAACTAGTGACACTTGAACTTGGATTCGGCGGCAGGAAGTAGACATAAACTGACCCAAACTCATCTTTACTGTCTGTCTCTATTACATACATTGCGTAGTTAAACTGTTTCATTTTTATAGGGAATGTTTAAAAAATATTATAACTATTCTTACAAGCTACCCAGTTAAAAATATTGTAAATCTATTATCTGATCCTCCTGTCGTGGTTAAAAGGTCAATTCTGTTTCTTTATGCATAATAATTTTTTTAATTATACACCAACCACAATTAGTTGGTCTATTTCACTATTTGTATAGTCAAAATTACGTCGGGAAGTTTTGGAAATATTGCGAAGCACATAAATTAATCATTAACTGCGAGGTCTAGCCATGTACACATGCGTCTTGTATCTACTACATGTCTGAAATAATGTTTTTCTTTTTTTAAAGAATCATTTAAAGTAATGGAAAGACTTGGTGATATGATTGCCATTTTACTTATTATCTACATGTAAAGAAAGTCCACTCCAAGACTCAATCACTTTAATTCCACTCCCATTTAATACTTTAAAAAAAAAAAAAATTGGGATTTTATTTTTAACACTGTTAAGACTTTTGCCTCATTTTAGCAAACACTTGAACCCACTATATATGTACGTGTATGAGCAAGCAGAAGTTCTTGCCTCCTCACTCTAAGTTGTATGTTTGATTCTTAACTATCTCCTTCTCTACATACACATATCTCCTCACCCTCTCCCTCTCCATCTCTCTCTTTTTCTATGTAATATAATACGTGTTTAAGTAGCTACATCTACGTGGCCATGGAGCTGATGATGCAAGAGAGAAATGTAATGGGTGAGTAACACTTGCTGGAGAAGCAGGGCACGTGCGAACACAAATGAGATCAATCGGTAAGTGTTGATCATAGTTTCGCACGTGTTCTACTACTCCAACACGTGTCTCTCTCCCTACCCCGAATATGCAATCATCCACGGAAAGAAGAGAATGTACATAACCGGTCCGAGTTTGTATTTATATTTAGTGGCTACTTCTCGTTTTTTAGCGTACATATATACTATAAGTTTAAGTTTATGTATCATATATGAACGTTTTGAAGTAAGTTTAAGTTTGTGTTACTCTAGTCGAGTTGCTAACTTGCTAATGGTACGTATTAGGGTCTATATATACTATATTTTTTTTTGTCAAACATATATACTATATTTAAATCTATATATCGTGGAGATATAAGAAGGTTTTTAAGTAAACATTGAATGGTTACTCCAGCACTTTTGTTTTACTTAACTTTCAGTATGTAAGTTATGCATACGAATGGGCATGGAGACATGTGATATTGTAATGCATCGGTATATAAGATACGACCATCTTAAGTTATTTTTAAGTAAACAATTATTTGGTAAAAAAAATTCTTAAAGAGTTAGTTTTACTATTAAGTTGGTAACAGTTAAATAAATGTATCAGTTAACCAACTCAATTTCCGTCGAGATAATAGAACTATTTGTTTCTGTTAATATTTTATATTTAATAGAACATTTTTAGTTTACAATGATATCGGCATATTCAAGTTTCAAGACTAGCTGTTAACTCTGACAGACAAAATCTGTTTTCTTTTTAAAATATTTTTTTTGTAATACATTCCAGAATTTAGATGTATAAATGGATAAAGTAACCTTGATATACGTTTGAAAACAAAAGTAACACGAGGAGAGAGTGTAATAATAATATATTTGAATAAAGGATTTGGTTACGTCATAGTTATAAGAATGTATGCATGCGTGTAAATGTGTGTATGGTAAAAAGAAGAAAGGGTTGCCAAAGAAAGCGGGGGACTTTTCTCACTTTCACTCACTTTGCCACTATGTCTCTGTGCTCAGTAACAGTTTATTAAATACATACTGTATAAGTTACGTAAGTGATATTGTCATGTACTTGTGGAGACATAAAATAAAAAACACACATTCGAGGTACAATTTTGACGTCTTGTGATGAAAACTAAATTCTACGAAGAAAAAAAAAACCAGAAAATAGAAAAAAAAAAAAAAAAAAAGAAAAAAAAAGAGACTGTTTAAGTGATTGATCATATTGACTTGATCTTTTCGTTAGCTTACACAAAACAAATGTTTTTACATGTGGAGGGATTAATGAATTTGTCCACACAGCCCATAAGTTTGAAGGCTGATTTTGTGATTCATTGCGTTGCATCTTCTTCATTAAGGCTGGTCCAAATTTATTTTGGGCCTGAATTGCTATTAATTAAAATTATAATCTCAGGCCCGGCATATATTCTTATGATATATTCGTATGGAGCTTCCAAATAAAGTCTATTATTTTTTTTTTTGTAATGCTTAAAAAGGCCTATTAGAGATCTAGATAAAGACCAACAGCTGAGAACCAATATAAGTTTACAAGTACAATTTTGAATCTTCGAGAGAGAACTAGAGAGAGTTTAGAGTAAAGTCGTAGAGAACAAGCTTTGTGATTTGGTATTACTTTTTCTACTAGATTAATTAATTTTCAGATACAACCATGAACGATAACGATCGATTTAATATCAGAAATTTCCAAAATTGTTATTTGATTTCAGAGTTCTTACATATTTATAGTTACGTGTCGTAACTTTTTTGTTTCTTTGCAATCGTTGTGTAATATTCTTATTATCACAGACTCATAATTTTAGATATTTTTCAATTTCAGAGAGATGAAATCAAGATTTGATGATGGAGCTAAAAAGCGAAGAAAGAAGAGAGAAGAAGAATTAACAAAATCTCTAGCCAATTCTATGTTCAGGTATTTGAAAAAAAACTAAAATCTCACAGTGACGTAACAACTGAGGATGCTAGAATTGATAAGGTTGTTAGAGTAAATGATGACCACTGGGAACTTCTAAGCAAGGAGAAGTTAATGAGGTTAGAATCCATAGTGAAGAGCAATAAGCAAATAATAATAGGGTTGAGAAAGATGATGAGGATGTTGTTGGTAATCATGGAGATAGTCTGTCTTTCAACGAGGATTCTTTGGATCTTGCAAATTGGGGAAAAATTGATCAAATGTTGAGGGATTTTTTTGGTTGGAAAAGGTCCTCTAGCACGACCGTATGAGGATTATAAGTTTCCCAAAAATGTCAATGGTAGACATTTTTCTCATAAACTCTACAAAAGGCCAATGAAGAACGGTGATAAACAATATAGACGTTGGCTAATCTATTCAAAAAAGTCAGAGAAAATCTATTGTTTCTGTTGCAAGCTGTTCGCAGGGGAAAAAGATACTTCTCAATTGACAAGAACAAGATTCATGGATTGGAACAATGTTGCAGGAAGGCTTGGTCAACATGAAAGTAGTCATGGTCACCTCGTGTGCATGAGCCAATGGATGGAATTAGAGTTGAGATTAAAAAAGGATATAACAACTGATAAGTGTGTACAAGAAGAAATCAAGAAAGAGAAAAATCATTGGCGAGAAGTTTTATTGAGATTATTTTGCACTAGTGAAGACTTTGGCTAAATGCAATATAGCTTTCCGTGGAAGCAATGATAAGATTGGTGAGAATAAACATGAGAATTTTCTTAGCTTTATTGAAATGTTTGGAGATTTTTATCCAGTGATAAGGGAGCTCATCAGACATATCAAAGAGAAGAAAACTCAATACCATTTTCTCAATCACAAAATTCAGAATGAATTGATAGCAATATTGGGATCAGAGATGAAGCTTATGATCATTAAGAAGATTCAAGAGGCAAAATATTAACATAGGAGAGCTCACCTATGTTTCAAAACAAGATCGTGGACGAGATCAGAGAGCTCGTGATTCAAGACTACTTTGCGGTTATGATGCTGATTGTTGTACGGCTTCAAGTGTTGAGTGAAAGATTAATTAAACCGGGTGGTAAACCAGCTGGTGATTCCGGTTTGAACGTTTTGAGTCTAGTTTTGGTGAGACTTGAAGAATGGAAGGAGAGTTTGAGCGGGTTTTTTCTGGCATTACAGACGTCTTGCAGAAGATTTTTGGTGTTTGGTTGAGATGTTGAAGGCCAAGACGGCAAAATACAATAAGGAGATGGTTGAATTCGTCGATTCGGTTCAGACAACGGTCAAAGATGATGAGGAGATGGTTGAATTGGCCGGTTCAGATCGAATGGGTAACATTTGACGACACCGAGACGGCAACACACGAGGTGGTGCCATGGGATTCCGAATGGGTAAAGTTTGATGATCCAAATGGATTGACGAATGAGTCGGTTTGGCTAAGTCTGTGTACGTAATATTTGATAACTGACTGGGTTGATCCACTTAGGTGTGGAAAGATCCGGTTTACACATGGTAAGGCCGGAGGCGTCTCACTAGTAGTCACTACGAACATAAATATTAAATACTATAGCTGAATGATTTAATTTGGTTTTTGTCTTGGAATATGTCGTGTCATTTTTTTTTTTGTGTGCTTGAATCTTTATTTCATAAAGACAGAGAGAAGTGATTCTGTATGTAAATAACTTCTTATGGAATTTCTGAAGTGAAAGTGTGCATAATTTATTTACTTGAAAAACAAAAACAAATTTGGTCGTCGATCCGGTTTCGGTTTAGAAAACTGAACCAAAGATATTACATCGATGTAGTTGCCCATTTCAATCAATTATTAATCATATCATGTGAGATTAAAATGATAGGATATTTGTTTATTACTCAGAAAAAGACAATTCAAATTTATTGAACATATGCTAGAAAATAATTTTATATTATAATCAAAATACCAACTTCAGATAGAATATTTGTTTGTTACTCAGAAAAAGACAATTTAAATTCACTGAACGTATGCTAAAAAAATAATTTTTATATTATAATCAAAATACCAACTTCAGTTTCTTGCGTCAGGTACTGACCATTTTTTAATGCGCATACTTGCTTTATGTGCCTGCAATGCTTAAAGTAATACACAGTTACTTCTTTGCCCTACATTAGAATCCCTCTAGATCAAGAAGAGAGGTAACAAAACAAAATACTAGCCTTGACAGTAAACAAAAAAAAAATTTCAAGTTATCAACTTAGTAAAATTATAACGTCTGACAAAAATAATATTCTTATTCATATATATATATATATATAGGCGCTTTTTGTTGTTAAAAGTCTACTACAAATTATGCAAAAATGGATTATAAAATCTTCAAAATTAATTACTATGAGTTAAAATGAAAAATATATTTTGTAGTATTCGTCTTGTTACCTCATGATCCCAGTCGCATCTTGTAGTGATGATTATTAATATCAACGTTTGAATTGCGGTTCCTCCGAATATCATACCGGCCCATATTCCCTACCATCATTACAAAGGCATACACATATGTATATTAGTTCATCGCCACAAATATTAATATCAAACAAAAATACATAATTTGCTGACATAAAAAAAAATTGCCGACTGCATAAAAAATTATCAATATATTTTGTGTTTAAATGCCGACGTTTGGTATAAAGTATGTAATTTAATTTTGAGGTAAATAAAAATAAACGGAGAAAACGTGGCAAACCTTGACTTCAAATTTGAAAACCCAGTCCATAGTAATCCCAAACGGAAGCCCGATAAGGTAGTAGCATCCCAGATTTATATATGCGACGTAAGATTGCCAACCCGAACCAACCGCAACACCTAAATCAAATCAAAATGTCAAAAAGTCAACACTACTTCTGTTGACCCGGTTTGTGAAAATAATTGAGGCGTACCGGAAAGAACTGGTTGCACACTGTTGAGAAGAATAGTGAAGGCTAAGAGACCAGAAAGGTTATCAACTGCGTTTAGGACATCTTCACTTGAAGAAAAGAACGAACCGATTTGGCCGTGGAATATTACTACCAACACAGTGAGGAATAACCCGATAATCAACGATAGTACGATGGACACGATCGTTGCAAATCTTGCTCCTTTCCCATTACCAGCTCCTAGTTCGTTTGCCACTCGAATTCTGTAAACACAATAACTATTTATTTGTACCTATATTAATTCTTTTAAAGATATTTATGCGCATATAATCCCAAGTTTAGTTATGAACTTGTAATTATGATAATATAATGTATGTCAACAAAACATTGGTGAACGTAACATGGCAATCTTAAAAGTTACCCGGTTCCCGCAAAGAATGCAAGTGGAATCATCAGCTCCCAACTATTTATCGACATGCTAAAAATACAAAGTTCAGTACGTACGTTAACAACTAGTTTATAATGTATATTTATTCGGTAGAAACAGTAAATTTCCCAACAAATTAAAAGCACAAACAAGAACAATACTGATGGTTATAAAAAAAAAAAAAAAAGAAAAATAACGTACCATATAGATAAGGAGTCCACCGCAATTTTAGCATTTACTCGGTTTCCGGTCATCAAGATTAGTATTTTATAGTACCAATTCTCTAAGCTATATCGGATAAAAAATGTTGTAAGAACTTGTTTCCGATTCAAATAATTTGACTGTTAAAAAAAAAATTGTGAAACAAATGGGATTTTGTTTGACGAATGGTACCAAAGCATGATTCCGGAAGAGACAGAAAGTTTTGTGAATTCCAAAAGTCCGGTGAAAGCTTCGGAGGAGAAGCCAGTCCAAGTGAGTGTACAACCGCCACGCGTGCTGTACACAAATAAGATGATGTTGTTCAGCCACCATGGCACGTTCACACTAGCCATGGTCCCTACGATCCCGAGTTTATAGCCATACACGAAGAACCAGCACACGAGAATATGAGCCGCAAGTGATACTCCAGCTGAAATTGCAACCACCTACTCAGACATAATGAAAATGATCAATCAAACACATTTAGTTTTTATAGTACGTACTAGCTTCAGACAATATAATTCTTATTTGTTATTTGTTATTTTTATCTTTTTGTAATTATTCATTATCTAACTATTTTTTTTCTATAAATCACAATGTTTTATGGGTTTATAAGGTTTTAGACGTTGTTTACGATTTTACGTTTTGATTAACAAAGATTTTATAGAGATCGATTCGATCTATATTTTCCCTTATGTTCGGTAATCAATCTTCACAAAGATCATAAAAACGTAGTTTCTCACGTTTCATTTGTCCTTTTTTTTTTGGTATGATAACCTAATTTTTTATGGCATTCCGAAGACTACCAATCTTCAAATAAAGGTTTTCACTCTATATTAAGTGAAGCTTTGTGTTTGGAACCAATATCAGTGTGGCCCATATGATAGTTTTCAAAGTTAATAATCAAAGACCACAATTTACGACCAATTAGTAACATACCTTGTTCTTGCGCTGACATTGTAGGAATCTGTTGAGAGGGAAAAAGAAGGCAAAGGCGAAGTGAACGGGGATGACAGAAAGGGCAATGGTCCCTGTTAACTCGGCAATATCGTCACTCTGACCAATAAACTTAAGAATAGGCGTGGCGAACAAGTACATAGGAAGAAGTAAGATGCAACATAAGAAAAGAATGATCCAATATCGCTGCATATATACTCCCAACATATAATATTTCCTCGCTCCAAACGCCTGACCGCATAATGTCTCCAACGCACTCGCCATCCCAAGCTGCATAAACATTTTCTCATATATTAAACAACATACAAATCCCCAATAATGTTTTATAGTGCGCACATATATACGAGTAAACCGTAGTTGAAGCCGAGTGTGAAGTTGTTAATAATGGAGATGGCAGCGAGTTCAAGATCACCGAGATGGCCACCGAAGGCTTGAGTAATGATGAGGATCGAGTAAGTAGCGAGTCCGGTAAATATGGACGGTCCGACAATATACCATAGCTTCTTAGTCTCTATCCATATTTCTCTCTTCACTCCTCCACCTTCCTCTGCCGCATTCAAGAGAGAAACAGTTGCTTCTTCTATTGTTTTTGATCCGGCGTCTTTCTTTTCCATCGCCGATCGTCTTTTTTTAAGAGAAAGGACGACTCTTAAATATGAGAATATGGGAGTTGCTAGCTCCAAATGTGCCGGATCTAGAAAAAAAAATTGTATGGGGCACTATATAAAATATTGAGAAGAAAATAACAAAATGAAAACAAAAACTATAAATATGGGGCATCGAACCCTAATCTCTAGGTTTAGCATGGAGCACATTACACCAAATATATGTACTAAGTAATCAATATGGTAAGCAGTACAATTGAACAACTACTAGATTTTAACCCGTGGTACACCGCAAGACTATATTTTTTAAATTGAAAAATTATATTATATTTGTTTGTTATTTTGTGGTTGTTTATTAATTTTGACCTTGTATAATTATAAAAAAGTTATTGGGTTTATCATGTAGTTTACCATGAAACAAATTTTTTCTTTTATAACAATTTTTTTATGATTTTTAATAAAATGATTATTTTTTTTGACTTTTAATATAGATGTTATAATGTTTATCTAGGTTTTGACCTGCAGTAGAACACATTAGTGTATTATATATATATATATATATATATATATATATATATATAATAATAATTTAGAAATATGTGGGAAGTATAAGTAATTTTATTGTTTTGATGTAAATACAAATTAATTGTTTTCATTTGGAATTTGATTAATTAAAATTAGTTGTTGTAAAAGTAAACAGATCATGTTACTAGGTAGTATGTATAACACTATGTAGTGCACATATAAATGTGGAAAGAATATGTAAGTGAATAAATTCCAAACTCATATGCCAATAATATAATTTATAAAATTAGTTAATAATTAATTTATTCATTTATCTTGGAAGGCTTTTATTCTATAATTTAATCTCCAGGATAATTTTTATAATCTTATATTTAAATTTATAAGATTTTACAGATTTTTAATCTTAGTATTAAAATTATAGGACTTTTTCTAGTGTTTTCAAAATTTAACTCATGCTACATCTACATGTGTATTCTAGTAATATATTTATCATGTGGTACACATTCAAGATTATTTCCCAAGAACTAAAGTCAATTGTAAAAAAAATAAAAACTAAAAACCACAAAACCGTGAAACCAAAAAAATCGATTAGAAACTGCAAAATATTTGATATGTACATTTTTAACATAAAAAAGAGATATATAGTAGTCTGTTGTCAAAAAAAAAAAAAAAAAAAGAGAGAGAGAGATTTAAACACATGGAAATAACTATTATTACAAAAAAAAAGTGATTACATGAATAAGAAAAAAAAAGGAAAAGTGAGTTACCTTTGAAACATTCGCCGAATGAAAAAAAAATCAGAAAGGAAAGCCTCTCTAGATCCAAATCAGCGATTTCTTTCATTGTTTCGTTCGACTCTTACCTCTCGTCGATTCGATTTCCAAATCGCTTATCCATGCACAATTTCATCAGTTTGTATAGATACCAAAAAATTCTTCATCCAAATTTTGTAGATTAATCTCCGGAGTCGATACCGAGCCTCTGTAACAGAGGTAAACAACTTCGAATCTCCTTTCACTATATGGTTTTGGGTTTTCTATTCAAACATGGTATTTATGTTTGTCAGATTCAAGACAATTATAAGATTCACTTTCAAATCAAAACAATATGCTGGTTCATTTTGTACTTTATAAAGTAAAGAATCATTTGTTTGCTTTGTAATTAATCGCAGGTTGGTAAAAATACACTTCACTGTATCATACTTTTAACATGAAAAATTCATAGGTACTTTACTCTGTAGATTAGCTTATGTTCTTAACCATGTGGAATACACACAATCATTAAACCTTTATGTCATCTTTCCTTTAGAACTGAGAATAAGACTAACGAAAAACATCCTTTAGAAAATATAATAGCCATTAAAAATAAACATCTTCAGCCTTATGTTGTCTTCTTGATAGTCTTTTGTTTTGGAGCCTGTAAATTAAAATCAAGAAACAAATTATAATAGTTTAATAGAATATACGAATAAGCCAAACCTTTAGTCTAGATACTTACATTGTTGTGACATGACCATTACAATGCTTTTGGATCTTGAATCTGCGATAGTTATAAACAAAAATAAATAAGTACAGATTGTATAAGAAACAAAACAATTGATAGGAACTAAGCTTTTGGTTTTGCTTTTGTTATGAGCTGCCGTGAAAGAGAACTATTTATAGTGTTAATGAGAAAATAGGGTGTTATGTGAGTGCTTAGAAATAAGCTTGGTGAGCAAGTAGGTAATATCTTTGGAAATATCACAATTTCGGAAGGTGAATAAATTTTTGTTAGGAGCTTATGAAATATGCTAGGATAGAATTATGGTTTATAAGATATTATTGCGTGTTTTACGGTGTTTTAGTTAATGCAAAATCCATGCATTTTGAAAGGAAAGCTACAAAATCAATTAGTATAAATCGTTAAGATATTTTTGTTTCTATATCGGAAAATAATTGAATGTTGTTTTATTTGTTTGCAGAAGAATCGAATCTCGTTGGAAAGGAAACTCGTAATCAAGTGGATATAATGAATATAAGAAGATTTTTAAAGAAAGAATATTATTAAAATTATTTATAAATTTAATAATAAATAATAATGGCATATCTGTAAATATGTTAGAAGACCAAACCTTCTTTCACAAAATTGCTGTGAAAATATTAATATAGATTCGTAAAGAGCATGGGGCACGTGCCACACCTCCCAACACTCGTATTTTTTTTGATAGCGGGTAAGTAAGTAAGCAATAAATATATTGTTTTAGTTTCCTTTGGTCCCCTTTCATTCAAGTCCTCTATATTCAATTTTTCTAACCAAACTATTGAAGGTTTTATTTTAGGAAAAAAGATGGCTAACAACCACGTGAAGTATAATAGAATACATGGTCACACATACCAATTATATTATTGTATCTTCAACTACACGAAGTATATGTATTACATGGTCACATGCATGAACTATATGACGTTATGTGGTTAACACTATAAACATAAAATCCAGCACACTGGTCAACTGACTCCAGCGAAGACCGACGTTGACTCTAGCGTTGACCAAAAAAAATATATTTTATTTTATTTTTCTAATAAAAAACAAAAAAATAAATATTATATATAAACATTTTTGTTTTTTCCTTGATTAAAAAACTTATTCAATTCAATATCTAATATATATATATATATATATATATATATATCTAATGTATTCATTCTTATAATTAGTTAATTTTATTTTTAAAGCTAAAGTAATGGTTAAATAAAAATCATTAATAATTATTGATAATCAGATTATTTAAATACTACAAAATCAATAAAATCAAATTCAGATACTTTCATTAGAAAAATAATATGCAAAAGATTGAGTATATGACTCTTTACTCTAAAGTTTACATGGTAAGTGTTGTACAAATTTTAGATACTTTTACTATAAAATTTAGATACTCTTAATAACATGTAAACAAAAACAAAATAAACTCACAATATTTACTTCTAATATATACAGGATAAAGATACAAAAAAATGATTTTAGCAAAACAATATATTTGATTTGAGGGTATGTTTGCAAAAAAGTATAGAATAAGAGTATTTTTGCAAATACCTTTATATTACATCTTGAAAATAATTATAAATAATTTTTATTTAATTATTAGTTTACATTTAAAAATAAAAATTAACTAATTATAAGAATGAATATTGAATTGTAAAAAAATTTAGATATTGAATTGAATATGTTTTTTTAATCATGAAAAACCATTAATGATTTAAAATAATTATTTTTAATAAAAAAAATTTAGTCAACGCCGGAGTCAATGTTGGTCTTCGCCGGAGTCAGTCCACTAGTGTACTGGATTTTATGTTTATGGTGTTGATCACAAGACGTTATATAATTCATGCATATGACCATGTAATACATATAGTTCATGTAGTTGAAGATACAATAATATAACTAATATATGTGATCATGTATTCTATTATATTTGGTGTAGGTAGCCATCTTTTTTCTTTTATTTTATGTAGAACACTGTGATGTCATAGCTTCAGGGCCGTCTCTACCCCATGGCAGAGTAGGAAATGTCATGGGTCCATCCCAAATATTAAAAATTTTCTTTAAGCAAAAGGGTCCAATTTTTTCAAAAAAAAAATTATTAAAGGTTTTTAGGTTTTTTTAAAATTTGACAGAGGTCCCATATTTGTTTAAGACGGGGCTGCATGGCTTACACGATACTATATAACTTGGGTTTTTTTTTACCTGCATACTAGGTAACGACTACCATATAAATTTGTAATTATGCTTTTGAGAGAAAAAAATCATTTGTGGTTGTTGTTGTTTGCTGCTTTTGGAACAAGAAGGGAGACCAAAATAAATATGAATAAAATAAAACAAAACAGACTACAGCTAAAATGACAAGGAAAGATAGTGCCAGTGTACTAAGTTTGGTTGGAAATCAATGCGATCAACTTTTTAGGTATTGATTGGTAATTTTCAAACAGAACAATTCGGAATTGAAAATAATTGAAGAGATTATTAATTAGATTGAATGATAATAAAACATGTGGTTGAATTAAGAACGTAATGAGTTAAAAACGTAATGTTTGTTAATCACCATTAGTAAAGAAACCGTTTACAATTTGCAAAACCAAATACAGTAGATGAGTTTCTTCTTGTAATGGAATGTAAGTGAATTAGACTCAATTAGTAAGTGATGACCATTAATCTCAAAGTGTGCCTTTGGGACGTCTACATGGAACGAGATTCAGAAGATTGTCCTCATCATATCAAAAAGCATGGGCATAAAAAATCTCTGTTCCAATTTTTTAAGAAAAAAAAAAAAAAAAAAAAAAAGTTTATATGTTTTCTTTTTAAGTCGGGAAAAACGCGCCAGAGGCTTTCGGCCCATTAGAAAAATCCTTTGTAAAATACGTTCAAACTAACCCCATTACAAATATTCTGGATTTTAAAAACAAATCTGAAAGTTTAGGGGTTTATTTCAATTAAACAAATAAATCGAGGTCACGTCTGTTAATTCATTATCAGAAAAAGCCCTGAATCACAAAGCCAAAAAAAGCCCTAAAGGTATCTTCTTCTTCGTCTTCTTCTCTTTCAAAGATCAAGAGATCGCTGCATACAGTTCCATCTTCCTCCACAGCTACAGGTACGCCATTACCGTGTTCCGCAGAATGAGCTTTGGTTACTGTTCAATTTTTGGATTTCATCCCATAAGAGATGCAAATGAAGAGATTTTAATTTATCTTCTCTACTTTGGTTTAGTCTTAGTTTTCCTGGAAATGTAACTGATGAACTTAGATAGAACCGATTCTAGCTTTTAGATGCAGGTTCTCTCGTGTTTTAGTTAATGTTTGTGGGTTTAAATCACAAATTGTTATCCACCCACCAGGTGTTTGATGAAATGTCTGAGAGATAAATCAGAAATGCTGTTTGGCTTAATTAGGATTTTGATTCTTGTATTTTTTGCGTTTGGTTTGAATTAACAAACGAGTTTTAGTTACATCACTCATAAGGAAGGGGTTCTCTGATACTATTTACTTACAAGGATTTGGCTTTGGATGGGATGTTCATTTCTTGATATTATGTTATATCATCTATTGGAGTTGTCTATGCTTATATGATCTTTCTGTATGAATGCAATTTCGATTACATCATTTACGGATTCCAAATTTTGAATTTTGGTCATGGGCTGATTGATGCGTTTGTGAAAGTTATAAAGAGTTTGATTTCATTGTTCTGTGAAAGCCCTTTAAAAATGTTTGATTTAGAATCTCACTTTTAAAAGGGTTTAATCCTTTATTTCTCAGATGGTGATTCCACCGGCAGTAAGGCCACCACGTCTCTTCGACTACCTCAAACCTTACGTGCTGAAAATGCACTTCACAAACAAGTTTGTTCACGCACAAGTCATCCACTCACCAACAGCTACAGTAGCTTGCTCAGCTAGCTCGCAGGAGAAAGCACTGAGGGAAACAATGGACATCACACGCGACGTTGCTGCTGCTGCAAAGATTGGTAAGATTCTTGGGGAAAGACTCTTGATGAAAGATATTCCAGCTATTACTATCCAGATGAAGAAAGAGCAGAGGTATCACGGTAAAGTCAAGGCTGTCATCGATTCCGTAAGAGAAGCTGGCGTCAAGTTGCTTTGAGGATTGTTCAATAATCTGAATCAGTTTCATCTTGTTAATTCAGAACATTGTCGTTTCTTTTTCCGGTTAATGGGGCAGATTGAGATTAGATTGGTGCCACAATCAAATCCATGTTTCTTGCTCAAGGAGAAATTTTTTTTCTTAAAGATAATGAATGTTATAACTTATGAGTTTTTTGACTATTGAAATAAAATAGATTAATTAAAAAATTATTTAGTTTCTGATAGTATAGTGTGATTTATTAATGGTGTTTTCTTGACATGATTATTCTAACGGGTCCCAAAGTGACGATAAAAGAGAGATTTTGATTAATCAATAAAGTGAGATTCTGTTCTTGAACCCAATTTGACGGAGTCTGTGCAATTGGGTATTCGGGTCGACCCGTAATACTCTTCCTCTCGGTCTCGGGCAAGACTTGTAGAACCTTAACTCACGAGTACTTTGTCTTTGTCTTTTGTCTTTTGCTTCGAGCTTAATTTAGATCAGTCTAGTTGAGCGAGAGAGAGAGAGAGAGAGAGAGAGAGAGAGAGATGGGAAGGTGTTTAACGAAGAGATTGTTTCTGATTCAGAGTCCGATCTTGTTTCTTCATCTCCTGATCTCCTTTTCGTCAGGTTAGTATCAAATCTCAGGGTTCTTTTTGTTCATCTGATCTGTTTTGTTAGATTCTAGAAATGGGTTCGGAGGATATTGGATTCTATTACTCAAAGTTTCAATCTTTCATTCGTTTTTGTTGTTTGGTGGACCATCTTGACTCGTCTGATGCATAATACATCAATTAGAAATGCTAGCTTAGTGTTGGGATTGTTATATCATTGAAAAGAGATGGAACTTTGGAATACAAACTTATCAAAAGCTGTTCAATTTGAGTGAGACGCTCGTTGTTGGTGGTTAAACTTGCTTAAGAATGAATGGGTGTAGAACAATGTTTTCAGGTGCAGTGAAACAGGATTTAAAAGGTGTATGTGTTTCTAAAGGAGGGCGGTTTCCGCCATATGAATCAGAAGGAAAGCCTCCTAAATCTGTTGGTAGAGGATCCAAGGATCTTACTCTGTGCCGGGTGTTTCGTAAAAGGACTTGTTGCTCTTCTGTTCAGACAAACCCGGCTTTCGTAGCTGTTAGAAACTTGGCTACTTATGGAGAAGCTAGTCAAGAATGCTTGCAGTTGTTCGAGTTATTGGAGTGTTCAATCTGTAACCCAAATGTTGGAATTCAACCGGGTCCTCCTCGCATTTGCGCCTCGTTTTGTGACAGAGTCTTTGAAGCTTGCAAAGACGCATACTTTGCCAGTAATGCACTTACGCGGGTAAGAAAGTTCTCGTTTGGAAGATTGTGTAACCTCTGGATTTTTGGGATCTAATGGTTTTCAAATATGTGTGCTTAGGTGATTGGCCCTTGTGGAGTAAACGACAACATCATCTGCGTTAAGGCCTCAAATTGGGAGTCCAATGGCACAGCCTTTTGTGAAGCAGCTGGTTTTGCTGTCCAAGCAAATGGTGATTCTAGAGAAAAACCATGCTACGGAAGCAAAGCGAGTCTAGAATCAGTGGTGGAATCATGGTCCAGAGACTCGAGAAAGGAGACGCCTTTGAAGACTGAGACTTTGTCATGTTTTAAAGATCTTCTCCAATGGGTTCGTGAAATGACGACGATTCAGAAAATTTCTTTGGGAATGTCGTTTCTAGTAGCGGGAATGTTCTTGATCAGGTCTCACCTTTCTTGCTTCTCTCTTCAATTTTAAGTCTTTACGGTAACATTTCAACATACTAACACTTGCTCTAGGTGCTTCAGGCAATCTAATAACCGTAATCAGAAGCAGCGGCTAGCTGCGATTCAGAGGACTGCTAGAAGATTGGGTGGGAACACGAACGGGGATTCATATAGTGCAGCTATAAATAGAAGAACAGTTCAAAGTTGACTTCTTTTCACCAATGAACAAGCTCTGATTAAGCTTATGTAAGGATATATATTTTGTGGCAGTAGTTTGTAAAAGCCAGGAATTAACTGTTATCAAAGTCTTGTCTCAAGTGAAATTTTGCCAAATGCGTCAAGAACTGTGTTGTACTGTTCTGTCTTTTTATACTGATAAAATTAGGGACAAGAAAATCAAACCTTTGCCAAGGATTAAAGATGGACAAATGCGGAATTTTGACGATATGCAAAAATGTTTGTGACACTCTTAACAGTAACGTTATTTGTTATTAAAATATTTATGTTAAATATATTAAATATGATATCAAAATTTAAGAATGTCTATATAACGTCTGGTTGAGTCTAATTAAAATATAAAATATATAATCATCATGTTTATTCGTAGTTGGAAGAATATTATACATACACTTATACTCAACAGTTACTCCTTATTGCATAAGATCTATATTCTAGGGGTTTGATCTAGTTTTGTGATGAGAAGTAATAATGTTCGGATCCTTTCTTGCTTACCTTAAAATCAGGGTTTTCAGGGAAGATCTTAATTGTTTTTCAGATCTTTAATGTTAGATCTTAATTGTTTTTCAGATTTTAATGGCCCAAAATCTTCTGGCTCTGGGTAATCGGCCCTTCTCACAGCAGTGGCGGGAGAAAAACTCACATGGGAGGATGCTCCAATGATTCTAAGTTTTGCTTCTTCTCTCCCCATATTCAATGGACCATCTGACACAAAGCTAAGAGGAGTGTACGTGTATAAAGAAGAATATGCAAATGGTGACAATGTTCTTGATACGGTGGATTGGGGGAGCCCTCTAATGATGTAGAGACCGTTGGCGAATTTGTAATCGGTGTGGAGTTTTCTTCTATGGCGGTAGTCTCTATAGACAATTTGGGGAATCTGAAAAATTTAAAATTGTCGAGGATGATGTTCATGGATTCAACGCTTGATTACACCTTTAAATTACTATTAAGACAAATTTTTTATTTAAAACACAAAAAATTTAAAAATATAAAATATATAACGTTATACTCACACGTTATACTCTTTTAAAAATTCAAATCTAATAAAAATCATAAATTTTTACTATTTTTCTTTCTCTTCTTCATCAGCTTCCTCACATTCTTCCACTGAATAATCATTCAAAATCTCTTTTTTAGACTACCACACAACTTGTTAACCAATCAAACTCCACGACCAAAATCATTGACTCTTTTCACATTAAATTTGTGCAATTCATGAAAACCAACATAGTCACTACATACATTCAATTATTGATATTTTCACCGTATAGTTACTCGGTTTTAGATTCACACCGTATACTTACACGGCATAATTGTAGTTTCAAATAGTTTTGGATATTTATACTATTGATGTATCTATCTTAACATTTTTGGAGTACATTTTTGTGCCATCCTCTCTTATCTTTGTACCCAAACAAGTCTCAACTAAATTCTCTACAATCCTTACAACCAAACACAATCATTTTCTTATTTGATAATATTAATTTCCTAAAATATATCTATCTAATTTAAATCAATATGTTAGATTAAAATATAATTCTTTTTTCATTTATATTTAATCTTATATTTAATTATTTTAATTACTATTTAATGTATAAAGTTAATAAAATTTTAGATTTTTTTAGCATATAATATGATTTGAATTTTTATAAACGGATATATATTAAAAATTGTCTTAGGATATTTGTAACGAAACAAGTATATCCACATATAGAGCTCAAAATACATTTTTGGAGTACAATAGGGTGCAATCACTTTTTGCCAACTTCGGGTCGAGGTTTTAACTAAAATTATAACCGATTCAATTATCTGAATCCTCCTTAAGATTGCCGAATATTTTGGGCTAATTTTTAATTCGTAGCATACTTATTTATATCCAATTAATGCCAGTTAATGCTCATTGTATCTTAGGAAAAAACTAATTTGCATGCCGAATTTTAGGGCCGAGTTTGACAAAAAGAATTGATATCCCAAATTATGTAATCACATCCTCACATCCTTATAATATAGCAACTAATTCAAGATGAATACATCTTAGGAAATATCTAATTTGCATTTAATAAACGATTACATATTTGATAAGATCTTATTAGCTTTAAATGTACACTATTAATCCAATAATATCAATTGAGAATCATAATAAAAATATGCCAAAATATTCATTCCTAAATCAGAACTAACAAATTGTAAAATGTATATTCTCAACTTGCGAATCAAAAGTTTCTACAAAACTCTACCTACAACCGTTAACTGTATATATATATATATATATATGCAATTCACCATCGGTTAAAAGCACCTTTAAACTATTACAATATCATATCAACAAAATAATAGACTCGTGGTTTACCACGGGGTAAAACCTAGTGTATAGTTATGGAGAATTCATTAGTTACGTTAAATATTGATTTTTGTATTGGAATATTCTCCTATAAATCCGATTAGAATATATATGGAATGTTAATTTTGATTGTGTCTTTGGAATATAAACTCCTATTAACCCGATTATAATCAATATGGTAGCTACGTAATTATAGGAGATTGCAAGCATTAACATCCCATCCCGTAACAATTTTTTGAAAATAAGAAAATGCATTTAATTTTGTGAAAAGGTTATTTGGCTAAAAGTAAAACAATTTGGTTAGATATAATAATTAATTATAATACGTTTTATACTATCTAATTTTATTTTAAACAATTTTTTTTAACTCATTTCCAATAAATCAATGAAATAATATGAAAGTACGTACAGAATAGTCACCCAAAATAAAACAAATTGTAAAAACCAAATGAAACAAAACAGAGCTAATGTAATAACTCAGCCTCGTCGTTCATTCTCAATTCTATCATGGAGCCATGCTGGACCGCCGAGAGCAAGATATGACTGTAACCGTCACTCCTTGGTGACACTAGAGGCAATCGCCCTAGCCAACTCATTGGCTTTCGGTGAAGAGAGCTTAAAAGAGAGCTCTCCCATCACCCATATTCCTCTAGTAATGTTGTTAAGTTCAGAACGGTACCTTGGCCATTCCTCAGGCGTTTTAATCGCGTCCAATGCAGCATGACAGTCCAACCAAATCTCCCAAGAAGTAATATGAAGGGCATGTAGACTTTGTAAGCACCATGTGACACAACTCAGTTCTGCAGAAATCCTGTTTGATCTTGGCAAGAAAGCATCTCTAGCGTGATATAACACATTCCCCTCATGATCCCGTAACAACCAAGCCCCACCACAAAACGAAGAATCATTCACCCAAGATGAGTGAAGATTACATTTAAGGTGACCCGGAGCCGGTCTAGACCATCGTTGTATGACACTTCTCCCTCTCTGCACTTCATTGTTTTCCGCTAAACCGATCAGATGTTGCTGCTTTATCCATTCTTCCGAAGTTTCCAACGCAGTAGCAACCAAGATATGGTGATTTGGATCACGCTGTGAAAAAACGAATTCATTCCTAGCTTTCTAGATGCCCCATAGAATCCATGGTATAGCTACCCGTGTTTGTTCCGGTACTCTAGGCTTGATCATCATTTTAAACATATACTCAATATTTTCGGCAATAGAGTTCAGAAAACCGTGAGCTGGAAAGGGTAATGTAGTTGCCCTCCAAACTCTGTCAGCTAGCGAACAACCAAAGAGAGTATGACAGATGGTTTCCTCTGCGGTTTGACAAACTTGACAAAGAGGATTAACTTGTAGCCCATGACTCCGCATACAGTCCGCCACTGCGAGTGCCCCAGATAAAGCTCGCCATAAAAACATGTGGATCTTCTCTTTCGTTCTGTTCAACGCTGTCATATTCTTCGTGATAGGATTAGTGAGCTCAGTCTCTCTCGAGAGAGTAGCCAGTTCCCACTCTTGACCGAGTACTTGCCGTTATTATTGTACACCCATATATTGTAAGTGCTGCGCCGAAAAATGATCGTAGGCGAACAACATCCTCAGGAGGAAAAAGTTCCTGTAGCTTTGACACATTCCAACTACCCTCAGAAGTGATTAAAGAGGACACCATAAGGAGAAGATCGATTGTCATTTCCTTATTGAAAGGTCGCCTTGGTGTTTTATCAAAAATCCATTTATCTAACCATACGCTAGTATCCTTACCATCATCAACAGATTTCAAAACACCACGTTCTAACAATTCACGGCCAAATAAGATGCTACGCCAGGTATATGAAGGTCAATAGCCCACTTTTGCATCAAAGAAACCTGTGGTTGGAAACTACCGTGCTCTATATACCTTGGCTAATAAGGAGCGAGGGGAGTCAATCAAACGCCACACTTTATCTATATTAACATTTTTGAAGTATATTTTCATTTATACTCTTGAAGTTTATTTTATTTTATTTGTTTATTTGCAACATTAACCCCTACAGAATTTCCTAAAATAATATTTCTACTTAATTAATCCTTACAAATTTTCATAAAATAAACAGTTCTACTTAACTCAATTAATGGAACTAATATAAGAATATTAGACATATTAAATCAATTTTTATTGTTGTGTTATGCCCTTTAAGTACATAATCCTTCACATTCGATCACATTCGATGGTACTAAAGTCGAGTGCATAATTATCAGCCTATTAAATTCATATTTCCAAAGACGTCCATAATGACACCACCAAGACAAATATTTAATTGTCTATATATCTTATTTGTAAAGTAAATATTGACCGAAGAAATTTTTGTTTTAATAAAACATTGATGGCTGAAATCTCTCTTTAAATGAGTACATAACTTAAATTTTACAAAGTTAATCCCTAGAAAGTTTTCTAAAATAATAAAAACTAAAATATGTAAAATCGACAGTCCATTAAAATCGAATAATATTCCTAATACTTCAAATATAGATTTAATCGTTTAATGCTATCATAATAATTATGTTAATCCAATATTCATTTCCGATTTCTATGGTACACAAAATCAATATATAAAACTAAATGGAAAGTAAATTTAAATTTTAACATATAAAACTAATAAATGGTATATTCCATAAATATACCTTTAATCTGTCACGTTTTGAAAGATCCTTCATGACATTTTAAATGATTTTTTGCTTGCTCACCAATTTAGTCTTAATTCTATATCACACCTAATGCATTTTTAAAACACTATAAATAATCTCTCACTACCTAAAGGAGAATGCACCAAACATACTTACAACCAGCAAAGAAACCTTACAGTAGTATTTTTTTTTTTCAGTAAACATTACAGTAATCTATGAAAACGGTTTTGTGTTTCTTTATTTTTTTTCTTTTGCTTTTGATGTTATTTAATATTCGTTGTAAGTAAGTCACTCTCATCTTTAAGAGATGAATCCATGTTCTATCATGATGTATATAGTTTTGCTTATTATATCAATAGAATTAAGTTTTCTGTTTCGTTTTTTTTTCAGCAGTACATCTTATTTTGTTCGTTTTATAATCTACCAATTATTATAACAACCAAACATACTAACCATAACATACTAACCAAAAAGGCAAAAATTTTAAAATTGTATTTGCCTTTTCACTAAGTTTTACGGTTGTCTATTATTTGAAAAGGAATTGTCCTTATATAAACCACAAAATAAGCATAGTCTCTTTAATAATGTATCATTATTTTTCTATTTAATTATTTACAAAACAAGAATTATCATAATTAATATTAGTTATTAAGATTAAAACAACACAACTAGAATTAAAAGATCTCAAAAATCTGCATCTATACCGATAATGATTTTTAAAAATAAATTTAGAATACATAATTTTTTTAATTTAGAATAAGAAAAAATAGTCATATCATAGTGAAAATTCCGAATTAAAATAAAGATTGGAACTAAATATATCAACCAATCTAAATCACAATTAATATATATTTCTTTTGGATTGTTACTATTTCTCTCTCTCTCTCTTCACAAATTATTTTGATTAGCATAATATCAAAATCATATTAATTATTATTTATTAATTATAACTACATATATTCTTAAATAATTTTTACTGTAAAATATCACTAAAGTGAAAAGAAAACTTGGTTGAACTAATCATAATCGACATTAGCCCATTCTTAGTATTGGCTTTAGTTCCATATACATAGATTTGTTTTTATCCTTTTTATATATTCAATTACATATGTACCACATGTTTAATCTAAAAAACACTAAACATCTAAATCATACAATTAAAAGGTAACTAAATTATTATATATATAAATAAAATATTATTTTGCAATGTACCACCAGTTTAAAAAATTACACATGTAGTCATTTACCATAGATTAAATCTAAAAACACTAATAATTTGAAATCATATATTACACATATATAATAAATTAAATCCATGTACTACAGTTTAAATTACTAAATTACACATATATTACAGGTCAAATTAAAAAAAAATCAAAATCAAAATTTTAATTTTAATATCAAACTAAAAACTATAAAAACTAAATTATATTATATATAAAAGATTATTCCGCCGTGTACCGCGGGTTAAATCCTAGATAATAACTAGGAAAATCTGATTTTTGAAGTACATTTTGTGTTATGCCCTTTAAGTTTTGCTTATTTAATTTGTTTTATTCACAACATTAACCCCTAGCTATTTTCCTAAAATAACAATTCCTAGAAACTCATTTAATGGAACTAGTTAAATCGACCTAATTTGATACATTTATTGCCATAAATAGCTTGGCAACATCTATACATTTCAATTTTTCCAAAAACAACTCTACACATTAAATTTTTAATTCCATAAAAATCTACAAACCTATTTTAATAGATTTTTAGAGATTATATGATCTCTGAAATTTAAATGACACAGCTGAGTTTGAGTAACAAATGATTACAATCACAATAATTATTATTATTATTTTTTTTTCGCAAAAGAAACTTTATATTACTTAACCTTGATCAATATAAAGAGTTTCATAAAGCCATTGAGGTATTGTTATACACTCTGCATAATAATCTATTACAAGACTGCCTTTCTTAGCTAAACAATGAGCAACATTATTGTGCTTTCTTTTTGTAAACGTAAAATAGTTACTTTTAAACTTTGCTGCCCAGATGTAATTGAATTAAAAGAGATATTTGTTATAGCTGCATATCTAGTTTGTCCGGTTAGAGCCTTAATCAACACTTCGCAGTCTCCCTCAAATATTACATCTGTATAACCCCTTATCCAAGTTTGTTGCATTGCCAATAAAAGAGCTTTCGATTCTGCAACTAGTGGTGATGCTGCCTGGTCCAAAATTGCCGCTCCCCATCCCAATGGTATGCTATGAACATTTCGGATAATCCATCCACCTGTTGTCGTTAAACTTTGATTGTTGAAACTTGAATCAAAATTACATTTCACAAAGGTTTGTTCAGGTGGGATCCATGATGATCGATTAGAATGGATCAAGTTTTGCTTTGGGCCTAGTGAGTTGATAAGAATATGAATCCAGCTATTTGTTTCTGCTTTAGCCAACAAAATTGTTTTAGAGGCACTTTCTCTGAAACCATTGAAGACTTTATTATTTCTTGCTTTCCAAATCCTCCATGGGGTCCAAAAAGGTAGTAAGGAAATCAAGTTGTGTGGCTCCTGGTTTGACGAATATTGGATTATGGTTGCAATAAGTGTTTCTGCATCTTGGACTAGTTGAAAACGGTTAAATAATAAACCATCTGTCATACGCCAAGTCATCTTTGCGAAAGGACAGGTAAACAGAGCATGGAGGATAGTTTCTTCTTCTTGATTACACCTTTGACATAATGGATCAATGTTCATACCTCGTGAGATTAGTCTCGATGTGGTCGGAATGGCTTTGGTGACTACGCGCCAAAGGAAATGTTTAATTTTCGGAATCACGTTGAGTTTCACCGGATGGTGGATAGGTCCTGATGGATTGACCGTAAAGTCACCGGATGGTGTATAGTGCCAAATAAGTTTATCATCTTTTCCACCATTGAGAGGAATATTTGCTTGAGAGGTTCCCTATCCTCTAGAACAATCATTTCTGAGATTTCTTGTGAATCCCAAGACCGACATAAGCCATTTTTGATTATGAAAGCTTCAATTGCATTGTTTTGGATGCCAGTAGATGGTGTTATAGGTCGTGGAGGATGAGATTCAATAACATTATCCATTCCTACTCTAATAGATTTGCCGTTTCCTATGATAAACCGTGAACCCTTTTTGATAAGATTCAGACCAATTAAAAGTGAAGACCACCCATATGATTGGTTTTTCCATGGTTTTGCATCTAATGTTGATTCATCTCTAAAGTACCTGGCTTTCATAATGCGAGCAAGCAATGAGTTTGGGTTTTGTATAATTCGCCATGCTTATTTTGCAAGCAGTGCGTCATTAAATTTGTCCAAGTCTCTAAATCCCAAACCTCCATCTGATTTTGAAAGTTGTAATTTGCTCCATGCAACCCAAGGTATACCCCGGTGATGATCTCTTTTCTCCCACCAAAAGTTAAGGAGTAGTGATTCAATTTCTAAAGTAACTCCCTTAGGTAACTTAAAACAAGACATTGCATAGGTCGGCATTGATAAAGCAACAGATTTAAGCATGATTTCTTTACCAGCCGGTGAAAGATATCTTGCACTCCATGTTGATGTTCTTTTCTTTACACGCTCCAAGATGTATTCAAACATTTCTTTCTTTTTACGACCAAATTGTTCAGGCAACCCCAAGTACTTTCCACCGCCACCATGGTTTGGTATGCCCAAAAGGTTTTTTAGGAAAATTTGTGTTAAACCGTATACTCATGAACCAAAAGTTATTGTGGACTTATCTGCATTAATTTTTTGGCCTGAATAGTACTCATAAACATCAAAAACATTCTTTAAGGCATGGCAGTTCCTTCTATTTGCTTGACAGAAGAAGAGGGAGTCATTAGCAAATTGTAGGTGTGTTATTCTTGGTACGCCATTGCCAATGCAAACACCTTTAATATCACCATCTCGAGATGTAGAACTTATCAGATGGCTTAATATATCAGAGCAGAGGATAAAGAGGTATGGTGATAGTGGATCTCCTTGTCGAATTCCTCTGGTTGGGTGTATGAAACCATGTGGGACTCCATTTATTAACACCGAATATTTAACAGATTTTACCACAGACATGATCCAATTGATCCATCTATCACAAAAACCAAACAATCTCATTGTTGTTTCCAGGAAGTTCCATTCTACTCTGTCATAAGCCTTGCTTACATTGGTTTTAACAGCCATGTATGTTTGTGATACTCTTTTCCGAGCCTTCAATGCGTGCATTACCTCATGTGAGATAAGAACATTATCTTGGATTACTCTGCCCGGAATGAAAGCAGCTTGCGCGTCAGACACTATAACATTGAGGTGTGTTTTAAGCCGTTTGACTAGCCACTTTGATATGATTTTGTATAGTACATTGCATAAAGCTATTGGATGGTAATCTGAAAGTGTCTCAGGATGATCAATCTTTGGTACCATACAAATATTTGTATAATTAATGCTTGGTTTCATTGTAGAAGTTTCAAAAAAAGATCGTACTTCCTGAATAACATGGTTTCCCACTGTATCCCATCATTGTTTATAGAATCGAGCTGTTAATCCATCAGGACCTGGGGCTCTATCATCTCCAATTAAACAAACAGCTTCATATATCTCTTTGACTGAGAATTCTTTTATCAACTCAGTATTTGTTTCCGCTGTTACAGTTGGGACAAAGTCGTTAAAATCTTGTGGGGACACATGATGTCCAGATGAGGTAAATATTTCTGCATAATATTTTTCTGCATGATCACCAATCTCAGAAGCACCAATATAGATATTCCCATTAGCATCAGCTATGGAATTTATAGTATTTTGAGAGGCTCTAGTTTTTGCACAGGCATGGAAAAATTTTGTGTTCCTATCTCCTTCTGCCACCCATTGATTTTTGCTTAGTTGTTTCCAATAAATTTCTTCATCAGTGTATGCTTTGGTGAGTTCATTTTGTAGGTCTGGTATTCGTGAGCGATCAATTCTATTCAGACTCTCCATTGCAATATTGAGTTCTTGTTGGATTGACCGTATTCGAATATCAGAATTGAGATTGGACTGGTGCTTCAGGTGTGCCATAGCTTGACGACAGCGGCTAATTCTTCGTGTGATTGAAATCTCTGTATTCTCATCATCTTTTAACCAGCTTTGTTGAACTATCTCCTTAAATTTTGGAATATCACATAGTCTTTTGTCAAATTGGAAGACTCTTCTATGAGATGGTTGAGTGATATTCAGCCGTAATAGGACCGGTTTATGGTCAGAACCGCCAAACTCAAGAAAATGAGCCTCTGCATTTGGAAAGCTGGCAACTCCAGCAGTATTAGACATTGCCATGTCAAGACAACATTTCACTGTGTGGGAATATCTTTCGCCTACCCAAGAGAAACTATCGCCTCATGATCGTATATCCACTAAATCACACATGGAAATCATATGCCGGAAATCCCTAAAGGTTCATTCATCACGAAGAGGACCTCCTTGTTTTTCATGATTAGATATGATCTCATTGAAATCACCTTGAAGGAACCAAGCCTCATCACGAGTGTGAGATAAAGTTTCCAAATGTTCCCATAAATGTTTTCTTTTGCTTTGAACAGGGTGTCCATAAATACAGGACAAATAAAAAGAAATATTATTAAGGGAAACAAATACATCAATGAGTCGATCATCCATTGAAATTGTAACACCCGCAAACCATTTTTTTGGTAGTTTGGTTAGGGTGTCGATCGACACCACATGTGGTGTTGGTCGACACTGGTTGCAGACGGTTTGATCAGTTCGATTTTAATCGTCCGGTTTGCGTGGCTGGTTTAGGAAAACCCTAAACTCGAGTTTTAAAAGGGGAACTCGACCTTTCTCGTCCCTTTTGGCCGTTTTTGACAAAGAAACATAGAGAAGAAGGAGAAAACGTTTTTGAGAGAGATTTGTGAGTTTCTTAGCTGTTCTTGTGAGATTTGGAGCTAGGAAGGATCTAGAGGCTTGCTAGGAGGGTTGGATTCGTTGCTATTGGTCTGAATCTTCCTGCAAAGAGGTGAGTGCATGACCATGACTAATCTAAGACTTTGATTCCTTGTTCTTGCTTGTTTGTTGTGGTTTTGTGTGTTTTTCTTGTTGGGATTGGTTACTACAGGTTCCTATGGACGTATATGGCTTGGGTTTTGAGTATTGGGCGATTTGGAGGAGGTTGGGAGCGAGATTCGACTCTCGGCATCGCAGCGGATCGCGGTTGCAGAGGGAGTGTCGATCGACACCATGTGGTGTCGGTCGACATCAGCAAATTAGGTATCAATCGACACTGTGGGGTAATGTTGGTCGACACCAAGGCCAGTGTCGGTCGACACTTGGCTGGTGTCGGTCGACACCTCCCTTCCAGCAAGATGATGTTTGATTTCCTGGTTTGTATGTTTTGTTTTGTTGTTTGTTTGGAACATTGGAATCACTGTTGCTTGTGTGTATAGCCTAGTAGAAGGGAGGATTGTCTCACTGAGTGTTTATCAAATACTCATGCATCTCAATATGTGTTTGTGGTGCAGGTAAATGCAAAGTGTGATCGTGAAATCAAGGCGATGAAGAGGAGGATGTTCTAGGGAATCGATTGGATGTTGTCTGGCGTTGCTAGGTTGTTAGAGTTGAGTCATTAGAAACATTGCTAGGTTGCTGGTTTCATGTTTCCTAATGATTGATTATTGGATTATTGTTATGGTTTAAATATTGGTTATTCATTTATTGGATATTAGTATTTACTTTTCCGCTGTTGGTTGTGATTGTGGTTAGGAGGCTAGTGGGTATGGGACCAATAGTTGTAGATTATTATTTCTTATTTAAATAAATAAAAAAACGGGTCGGGTCGTTTCGATTTGGTATCAGAGCCCTTACGGTTATAGGTTTGGGTTCACTAGGTTTCTGTTGTGATGTTTGGGATTGCATGTGTTGATTGATTATGTGAGTTAGTCAATTGTGTGTGGCATGAAGTCCTAGAACATCTTCTTGGAGCCTACAGTGTGATTCCACGGTTAGTATATGTTTTTTGTGTTATGTATAATTGCGTGCTTAGCCTTCTGTTCATGGTAATGCAGATGGTTAGAGAGGATATTGTTGCTGGTCGTGGTCGTGGTCGTGGACGCGGACGTGGTTGTGGTAGGGGCAGTCTCCCCGTGGTTAGTGAGACCGAGGACCAGAGTGTGACAGCTGAGGGTGTTGGCGAGTCGCAGGGTGTCCAGGAGGATTCCATGAGTGTAGCCGGATGGGGCGGTGTTGATGCTCCAGTGGTCGGTGATGCTAGGGTCCCGGGTGTGGGAGTCCCAGTGGGTGGAGTCCCTAGTGCTGACTTTGCGGCTTTGCTAGCACAGTTGTTGGAGCGGTTGCCAGCAGTGGTACCGGCTCAGGCTCAGGTTTTGCCACTAGTGGTGGCGGAGGAGCGGCAGCCAGTGGCTGCGGATGCAGGAGCACATGGACGTTATTTGTCCATGCTCAAGGAGATGAAGGGTCTCGTGACTGTGCAGTTTTTGGGTGGTACAGATTCTATTGCTGCAGATGCGTAGAGGACGAGTGTGGAACGTAACTTCCATACTCTGAGATGTCCTGAGGAGTTTTGGGTGGACATAGAGGTCCACCATTTGATTGGTGATGCTGAGTTATGGTGGAGATCAGTGGCTGCTAGGAGAGTGCAGCGGGAGATGACTTGGGCTGACTTCGTGGGGGAGTTCAACCGCAAGTACTTTCCGGGAGAGGCATTGGACCGGTTGGAGGTGCAGTTCCTTCAGTTGTCTCAGGGGATGCGGTCAGTGCTGGAGCTGGACTTGGAGTTCAGTCGACTTCTATGTGATGGGGGTTGGGCTATTTTGTCTGTGGAAGCTCAGATAATGAGGTTTTTGAGGGCCCTATGTGATGATTTGAGGGTTCACTGTAGATGGCGGAGTAATGCTACGCGTGCAGAGCTGGTTGAGACTACAGCAGGGATTGAGGAGGATATCCGGGCACAGTCAGTGGCGGTTAGTCCAACAGTTCAGCCTAGTAGGGCTCAACAGCAGGGTGGTTCTAGCAGGGGCGGTAAGCCTGCGCAGGGAACCAAGAGAAGGTGGGAGGCTATGCAGATGTCGAGTGGTGCGAGTTGCTTAAGGTGTGGAAGCAAGGATCATAAGATTGCTAGCTGTCCCAAGAAAAGTGCTCCGACGACAGCGGTTCGTGTATGCTATCATTGTAGGGAGCCATGACACATCAGGCCCTTGTGTCCCAAGTTGCAGCCGGTGGCAGTGACAACATTGCAGCAGGTGCAACCGGGAGGGCAGCAGGTTGCACGGATTGAGCAGGCACCACAGGTTTACACGACTGCAGAGACTGGTGGAACCAGTGTCGAGGCGATCACAGGTATAATTTCTGGTATTTTAACTTTGTGAATTCTTAGTAAGTTCAGATTTTATGTTTGTCTGTGATAGATGTTAGGTTCTCCTCAACACATGTTATGTTTGATTCTGGAGCTTCTCATAGCTTCATTACTCCGGAGTGTGCAGAGAGCGCGGGAATAAGAGGGGATCCCGGAGAGGGTACAAGAGTTGTCAGAGTTACAGGAGGCAAGTTCCTTAGGGTTATTGGATGAGCTAGAGGAACTGATATTCAGATCGCAGGGGAGTCGTGGCCAGCGGATTTGCTTATCAGTCCAGTAGAGTTGTATGATGTGATTCTCGGGATGGATTGGTTGCATCGGCACATGGTGCATTTGGATTGCTATCGCAGTAGAGTAGAGTTTGAGCGTCCAGGAGGGAAGTTGGTTTTTCAGAGTATTAGACCGACTTCGGGGAGTCTTGTGATCTTGGTTATTCAGGCTGGGAAGATGATCGAGAAGGGCCGTGAGGCTTATTTGGTTACCAAATCTCTTCTAGAGTCAGTGGGGAAGTCTACGATTAGCGGTATTCCGGTTGTAGAGGGGTTTAAGGATGTGTTCCAGTCGTTGCAGGGGTTACCACCATCTCGATCTGATCCTTTTACGATTGAACTGGAACCAGGGACGATGCCGTTGTCCAAGGCTCTTAACAGAATGGCTCCAGTAGAGATGGCAGAGCTGAAGAAGCAGCTAGAGGATTTGTTGAGTAAGGGATTCATCCGTCCTAGTGTATCACCGTGGGGAGCACCAGTGTTATTTGTCAAGAAGAAGGATGGGAGTTTCCGGTTGTGTATTGATTACAAGGGTTTGAACCGGGCCACTATGAAGAACAAGTACCCTCTTCCGAGGATCGATGTGTTGTTGGATTAGTTCAGGGGTGCTACTTGGTTCTCCAAGGTAGATCTGACGTCGGGTTATCATCAGATACTGATAGATGAGGCAGATGTAAGGAAGACTGCATTTAGGACGAGGTATGGGCATTATGAGTTGATGGTGATGCCTTTCGGGTTGACTAACGCACCAGCAGCGTTTATGAGATTGATGAACAGTGTGTTTCAGGAGTTTCTGGATGTATCTGTCATCATTTTCATCGACGATATCCTGGTTTATTCTAAGAGTCCTGAGGAGCATGCAGTGCATTTGAGGGCAGTTCTGGAGAAGCTATGGGAGCATAAGTTGTTTGCTAAGTTGAGCAAGTGCAGTTTTTTGCAATGTGAGATGGGTTTTCTGGGTCATATTGTGTCTGCAGATGGAGTTTCTGTAGATCCAAAGAAGATTCAGGCTATTAGAGATTGTCCTAGACCGCATAATGCCACAGAGATCAGGAGTTTTCTAGGTTTGGCAGGTTACTACTGGAGATTTGTGCAGGGATTTGCAAGCACAACACGTCCTATGACTAAGTTGACAGGGAAGGATGTTCCTTTTGTTTGGTCACAGGAGTGTGAGGAGGGCTTTGCAAGCCTAAAGGAGATGTAGACTACTGCGCCAGTGTTGGCTTTGCCTGAGCAGGGAGAACCCTTTGTGGTTTATACAGATGCATCTAGAGTTGGTTTGGGGTGTGTTCCGATGCAGCATGGGAAGGTGATTGCCTACGCTTCGCGGCAGTTGCGGAAGCATGAAGGCAACTATCCTACTCATGATTTGGAGATGGGTGCTGTAGTTTTTGCCCTGAATATTTGGAGATCTTATCTTTATGGTGCGAAGGTGCAGGTGTTTACAGATCATAAGAGCCTGAAGTATATATTCACTCAGCCCGAGCTGAACTTGAGGCAGAGGCGGTGGATGGAGGTGGTGGCAGATTATGATTTGGAGATAGCCTACCACCCTGGTAAGGCTAACTTGGTTGCAGATGCTCTGAGTCGGAAGAGGGTAGCTTCGGCTCAGGAACAGGAGATGGAGTCTCTGGTAGGAGAGATCGGTGCGTTGAGTTTGTGTGCTGTGTCTCAGGAACCGTTGGGTTTGGAGGCGGTTGATAGAGCAGATCTTTTGAGCAGAGCGCGGTTGGCTCAGGAGAAGGATTTGGGGCTGGCGAATGCCTCAAAGGATGTTGATTCAGAGTATCAGGTCTCAGTTAATGGTACTATCTTGGTGCACGGTCGGATTTGTGTACCCAAGGATGAGGAGTTGAGGCAGGAGATCCTGAGAGAGGCTCATGGGAGCAAGTTTTCTATTCATCCAGGAGCGACTAAGATGTACCGTGATCTCAAGAGATACTATCATTGGGTCGGGATGAAGAAGGATGTAGCTAGTTGGGTTGCGAGGTGTGATGTGTGCCAGCTAGTGAAGGCTGAGCATCAAGATCCAGGAGGGTTACTGAAGAGTCTTCCCATTCCGGAGTGGAAGTGGAATATGATTACTATGGACTTCGTGGTAGGTTTGCTAGTGTCCAGGTCGTTTGATACTATTTGTGATGGAGCATCGGTCTTGGCTAAGAAGTTTGTGAAGGAGATAGTCAGGTTGCATGGGGTGCCAGCGAGCATTGTGTCTGATAGGGATTCTAAGTTCACTTCGGTGTTCTGGAGAGCGTTTCAGGCAGAGATGGGCACTAAGGTGCATATGAGTACAGCTTATCATCCCCAGACAGATGAACAGTCAAAGAGGACGATCCAGACGCTGGAAGATTTGCTGAGGATGTGTGTGTTGGATTGGGGAGGCCATTGGGCAGATCACTTGAGCTTGATAGAGTTTGCTTACAACAACAGTTATCAGGCGATTATTAAGATGGCTCCTTATTGTATGGGAGGCCGTCTCGTACACCGTTATGCTGGACTCAGGTGGGGGAGAGGAGCATTTACGGGGCAGATTTTATTCAGGAGACCTCAGAGAAGATTCGAGTTCTCAAGCTGAACATGAAGGAAGCTCATGATCGGCATAGGAGTTATGCCGATAGGAGGAGGAAAGATCTTGAGTTTCAGGTAGGAGACAAAGTATACCTCAAGATGGCCATGTTGCAGGGTCCAAACAGGTCATTGACTGAGACTAAGTTGAGTCCGAAGTATATGGGTCCGTTCAGAGTGATTGAGCGTGTTGGACCAATGACATATAAACTGGAGTTACCTGAGGTTATGCGTGCATTCCATAAGGTTTTCCATGTTTCTGTGTTGAGGAAGTGTCTCTGTGAGGATGATCAGCTGTTAGCTAACATTCCTGAGGATCTTCAGCCTAACATGACTTTAGAGGCGAGACCAGTGAGGGTTCTCGAGAGGAGGATAAAGGAACTTCGGAAGAATAAGATTCCTTTGATGAGAGTCCTTTGTGGTTGTGATGGTGTTGAGGAGCAGACTTGGGATCCTGAGGTGAGGATGAAGGCAATGTTTAAGAAGTGGTATGAGAAGGAAGCCGCGACTTGAGATTGTCTAGCCTGGTCCCATCTATAATCCATGGCTGGAGCGGAAATGGAGTATTCCAGCCCATCTCTCTTGTTTACTTGGTCGCTTGGGGGTTGGTTGTGCGACTAAGTAATAAGATGAGGTGGTGCTCGGGGTACAAAGTTTCCGTGAGGCAGGATTTTTGAAGGAAAGTTTCCTGAAATAGAAGTTTCCAAAAGTGGAAAGTTTCTAAAAGTGGAAAGTAGTAAAAGTGGAAAGTTTTACGTGAGTTAAAATTTGTCCATTATAGTGGAGAGAGCCGTGGAGGGGCTTGTGTGGCCTTAGTGGCGGACGTTTTAGTCATTGTGTGGCCTTAGTGGCGGTCTTTTGAGACATTGTGTGGCCTTTGTGGCGGACTGTTTAGCCAGATGTGTGGCCTTTGTTGCAGGCTGTTTAGCCAGAGTGCCTGTTTAGGCGGTCCTTCGGGACAGATGGTCTTTGTGACTATCCTTCGGGACAGATGGTCTTTGTGACGGTCCTTCGGGACAGATGGTCTTTGTGACGGTCCTGTTTAGGACATTTTTTTGGTCTTTGTGACGGTCTTGTTTATAACATTTGTTTGGCCTTGGTGGCGGTCCTGTTTAGGACATTTGTTTGGCCTTGGTGGCGGTCCTGTTTAGGACATTTGTTTGGCCTTTGTGGCAGCCCTTGTGGCCGTGAGATGATCCATGTGTGGTCATGAGGTATCCTAGTGAGGGGATATGTGGTTGGTAGGACATTGAGATGTCTTACGCGAGCCACGGGAAGGAAACCTGGATAAGGATAGGACTCAGACGTGTTCAGAATTGTTTGCTCGCGACTCTTGGGGGACTTAGGTTCTCCTAGTACTGCCATATTCTGAGACTTTGTGGCCTGAGAGTATGGTTGGTATATCGACTTCAGATGACGATCCGGGAGCGCGTTGTAGGGTGGCAACCCGAGAGACGAATATTGGACTTCCTTATATATTATGCCATGCGGGCTTAGGCCTGATGAGGAGCCAACATTATGGCATGCAGACTTAGGTCTGATGAGGAGCCAATAAAAAACTCAAGGTTTAGGCCTATGAGTAAAAGAAAGTCCAAAAGTCAAGAGCAAATAATGCCTGAAGCGTGAGTGTATCGCCTACAGGTGACTTTCCGTAGATCGGTCGGAGGAGTGCGGGCCGTGGAGACGGTTGCACGGGAGTCATTAGCTGGTGGTTGTTCGAGATTCGAGGACGAATCTATGTTGGTGGGGTAGAATTGTAACACCCGCAAACCATTTTTTTGGTAGTTTGGTTAGGGTGTCGATCGACACCACATGTGGTGTCGGTTGACAATGGTTGCAGACTGTTTGATCGGTTCGATTTTAATCGTCCGGTTTGCGTGGCTAGTTTAGAAAAACCCTAAACTCGAGTTTTAAAAGGGGAACTCGACCTTTCTCGTCCCTTTTGGCCGTTTTTGACCAGGAAACATAGAGAAGAAGGAGAAAACGTTTTTGAGAGAGATTTGTGAGTTTCTTAGCTGTTTTTGTGAGATTTGGAGCTAAGAAGGATCTAGAGGCTTGCTAGGAGGGTTGGATTCGTTGTTATTGGTCTGAATCTTCCTGTAAAGAGGTGAGTGCATGACCATGGCTAATCTAAGCCTTTGATTCCTTGTTCTTGCTTGTTTGTTTTGGTTTTGTGTGTTTTTCTTGTTGGGATTGGTTGCTACATGTTCCTATGGACGTATATGGCTTAAAATTTGAGTATTGGGCGATTTGGAGGAGGTTGGGAGCGAGATTCGACTCTCGGCTTCGCAGCGGATCGCGGTTGCAGAGGGAGTTTCGGTCGACACGTGGCTGGTGTCGGTCGACACCTCCCTTCCAGCAAGATGATGTTTGATTTCCTGGTTTGTATGTTTTGTTTTGTTGTTAGTTTGGAACATTGGAATCACTGTTGCTTTTGTGTATAGCCCAGTAGATGGGAGGATTGTCTCACTGAGTATTTATCAAATACTCATGCATCTCAATGTGTGTTTGTGGTGCAGGTAAAGGCAAAGTGTGATCGTGGAATAAAGGCGATGAAGAGGAGGATATTCTAGGGACTCGATTGGATGTTGTCTGGCGTTGCTAGGTTGTTAGAGTTGGGTCATTAGAAACATTGCTAGGTTGCTGGTTTCATGTTTCCTGATGATTGATTATTGGATTATTGTTATGGTTTAAATATTGGTTATTCATTTATTGGATATTGGTATTTGCTTTTCCAATGTTGGTTGTGATTATGGTTAGGAGGCTAGTGGGTATGGGACCAATAGTTGTAGATTATTATTTATTATTATTATTATTTATTATTTATTAATTAAATAAATAAAAAAACGGATCGGGTCGTTTCAATTTGGTATCAGAGCCCTTACGGTTCTAGGTTTGGGTTCACTAGGTTTCTGTTGTGATGTTTGAGATTGCATGTCTTGATTGATTATGTGAGTTAATCAATTGTGTGCGGCATGAAGTCCTAGAACATCAAGGAGATCGACACATTGGACTTCCACATGAGACATACACCACCACTCCTACCATGAGGGGGTTGAATAAGAGCGTTTGAAAAGCCTAAATCGTCCTTAAGTTTACATATAACATCAGAGTTGTTTAAAGTTTCAGAGAGAAAGAGAATATCACACTTATAATATGAACAGAGTTTAGTTAAGCGAGAAGATGTCAGCGGCGAGCCAATGCCCTGACAATTCCAAGAGAGACTCGTCATGTTTGATCTGGGGGTACCGGGCCCCCTGCGCCTCCGTCGAATCTATTAACCGAGTAAGAGCTCTCTGCAGGAACATGCTTTCCTTTCTTGTGAAGATGACTCAGGACCGCCATCTCTTCTACAACCTCGGCTTGGTTGAATAACCTTTCAAAACATACACGTTTTCTTTTCACAAAGGCAAATTCAGATTGAGCATTATCAGTAGAACCAATAAGCACATCAAAACTGTCTGATGGAGTGACCAAACTATTAACATATTTAGCATGAATGTAGCGCATGCGTTCTGCAGTGAGGTCCTTGTCGCAGAAAATGCTTGGTAAGGCAGATGTGTACATAGTTTGAGGCGTAGGTGTATGAACCGAGTATTGGTGAGTGGAGTTCTGGAGACCCGGAATCAAACTTGCTTGATCAATAGATTGAAGTGTATTAGCATCAGACATAGGTTTGTCATCACCGAAATTTGTTGTCACCATCACTCTCATCATCAGGAGGTTGTTGAGGATTCTCATCAGAGTAAGTAGGACACTCCTTAGCATCATGTTTAAGAGAGCCACATCTGCAACATAAGTTTCGTAACTTCTCATATTTGAACTTAACCACCGTATTTTCATTTACAGCAAAATGAAAAATCTTTTGGAAACGTAAGGGGTCATCTATATTCCAATCGATTCTAACCCTCACAGCCCCAACTTGGTTAACATTCTCATCACAATCTACCTCAGTAACCCGACCTAGCCTATTTCCAATTCCTCCAGCCATTGCATTTGTTAGGAATAGAATCGGAATACCTTGGATTTGGACCCAGAAGGGAATGATCTTCATGTCATTTTCACTGATATTGGGATACCAACGATGGGTAGTGACCATCCAATCATTAAAGGACCATGGCCCCCGACAGAGCACTAAATTTATAGATTCCTCAGATTGGAAACGAAATTGAACCCTTCCTTCATCCAACAGACGCCCCACACAAGTATCTTCAAAGCCCCAAACTCTGGGCATTTGACGGATTAACGCTCTCAGGTTCTGTTTGCGTGGATTGACCGGTGTTACCACCAAGGAGAATCGATTCACCGAAGCCGCTCTTGAACAGAATTCTTGTGTTAAAAGAACCGGAGCATCCTCGATTCCTAGATCGAGATCTTGGCCAGATTTCCTCAAGTAGTCACTCATAATAAAGGAAAGGAATTGCGGGAAAAGGGAGATTGAAGTGTGGAAAACATATTGAGATTGGAAGTATATATAGATGTTTGGCCATGGCGGTTTCAATAGACGGTTACACCCCATGAATAAGGGAGACAAAAAAACTGTCAGTACAAACTGACAGAAATAAACCGCCAACATCAACTTCCAATAGACAATCACTGGATTTGTTGGTCGGAAACAAACTCCTGAAAGGAGAAATGGAACAGCACGAAAAGTTGTGAAAATCGCTCAGATAGTCGCCCAACGAGAGAGACTACATCATCACTCAAAAATTAATTTTTTTTTTCTTAATCGCAATAATTATTATAATGTTAATAAAGTTCATAAAAACGAGAAACCAACTTTAGAAACTCAATAATCAGGTATATTTAACTTTAGCATCAAGAAAAACATTTAATATAATATATACCGTGTTAAGAAACTGAATATTATTATGCGATAATGTTATCAACTCAAATAGGAAAACACTAAAATCTCTCTTTTATTGCTACGGATCGTAAACTCCTTGCTCATCAAGCATTTTCTATGTATAAATATCAACTTCACCAACAAAACACAACACACAACCAAAACCACTAATATGACGGTTTTGAAACACGGGTTAAACCACTAATATGACGGTTTGTTGTTATATAGCGGGACATGTTATTAACATGACGGTTTGGAATAACATTAGTATAACTATAAAATATTATTAATTCAGTTTTGAAACACGGGTTAAATCTTCCTTTAATTATTTGGTCAATACCACTAATATAAGAATATTAGACATATTAAATCAGAGTAATTTAACTAAAATTTTGTAAAACAATTAAATCATTAGTAAAATTGTGACTTAATCCGACAATAACTTATAAATTACATATTCATGTATTTATTTCCCATATTATTGTTCTAATAATTGACAATCCAAACAAAATTATTATTTAATTAAACAAAACAAACTAAAATATAGAAAACAAAAAAAAATAAAATGTTATTATTTTAAAAAAAATTGTCATGTGGTGTACCGCGGATTAAAATCTAGTTTAATTAAAAATAAAGAAAACAACCCGTTTATAAATAGTTATAATTAAAATTTATGGAAATATATTAACTAAGATTATTTTTGTAGTAAATGATATATAGAATTTAGGAAAAAACAAATAAGTTTCTTACTATATTTGATTTATGTGAAATATTATTTTTACTATTTTGACTTAGTTGTTTTGACTTAGTTGTTTTAGAAAGTACTAAATATATGGGATAAAAATATTTTTTTTTAATTATGCAGGCAATTGAGTTTGTTTGGCAATATAAATATATGATATATATTTTTTTTAAAAATTCTTAAGTTCTCCGTTTAGCAGTTGGCATTACAAAAAAAAAAAAAAAAAAAATGATAAGTCATTCTGCCTTTGAATTAAAAACCAAGTTCATGCCGAAGGATGTTTAGAAAATGGGCTTGTAATTTGGGCCCAAAAAGCCTAAAGTAATAGATGAAGGCCACGAAAACCTAAAAAATGTAAGCGAGCTCGCCTTGTTGCTACCTATAAATTCATAAACCCTAACTTCATTTTCGTCTCGCAGCACAAACCCAGACGCAGCCATGGTAATTCCTAATCTCCGCCTCTCAAATTTCTACACCTATGAGCTTGATCTGTTGGTTTTAGCGCATGATAGTTTCTTAGGTTTCGATATTGGAATCTAGATTTTGTAGATTTGGAGTAGTAGTGTGGTATCTGTATCGTGTATTTGCGTTTAGTTTGAATTGCATTTTGAGGTTTTTTGATTCATTGGGTTTTCTCGTTGTAGGGTATCGATCTTATCGCAGGAGGTAAGAGTAAGAAGACTAAGAGGACGGCTCCCAAGTCCGATGATGTCTACCTCAAGCTTCTCGTCAAGGTAACAAATATGGAGAGATCTGTTTGTTTGTTCCTCAAGCTTTTGTTTATTCTCTTTTGTTCCATTTTTTTTATTTATTGAGATTTGGTATTTGTATGATAAATTTGGCAGCTTTATCGGTTTTTGGTGAGGAGATCTGAAAGCAAGTTCAATGCTGTGATTCTCAAGAGGCTTTTCATGAGCAAAGTCAACAAAGCACCTCTCTCACTCTCCAAGCTAGTCAGTTTCATGAACGGCAAGGTTCGTTTCCTTAGAAGCTCCTCTCTTTTACTAAAGGCTAACCCCATTTCTGGAAATTCAAGTTTCATTTGCTAGAGTTTAGATTGGCCGTTTTGTTAGTATTGTAGAATAAGGTTATCTACTTGAATCTGAGAATGAATGTAGTAATCCTCTTCCTTTGGTTCGTACTGTGATTGAGACTTTGTTTCGTTAGATCCGCTGATGATGGGGTCGTTGTTTTTATTTCTTGTAGGATGGCAAGATTGGTGTTTTGGTCGGTACCATCACCGATGATTTGAGAGTTCATGACATTCCGGCCATGAAGATTACAGCCTTGAGGTTTACTGAGAGGGCTAGAGCTAGGATTGAGAAAGCTGGAGGAGAGTGCTTGACCTTTGACCAGCTTGCCCTTAAGGCTCCTTTGGGCCAGAACACAGTAAGTAGATTCTGAAAGGTTTTTTTATACCTGACTGCTCTGGTTGTTAACTTCAGTCATGATTCTGAGATGTGTTGATGATGTATGACAGGTTCTCCTTAGAGGACCAAAGAACTCACGTGAAGCTGTGAAGCATTTTGGACCTGCTCCTGGTGTGCCACACAGTCACAGTAAGCCATATGTTAGGGGTAAGGGAAGGAAGTTTGAGAAAGCTAGAGGAAGGCGAAAGAGTCGTGGATTCAAGGTCTAAGAAAACCTTGTCGTGTTTCGTGTTGCTTGGTTCAAAAAAACGAAGTTTTGGTAGGGAACGCTGGTTCTTCTTTGCCCTGTTCTGGACATTGTTGTAAGCTTTCTGCTGTTTTGTTTCATAATAGACAATTGGATATTTTGGTTTGTCTTTTGTTTTTATCTTACTACTATTATTAGCCTCATTGAGATAATTCTAAACTTGCAATTACGACAAGAATTCAGAGTCCAAATTTTTATACTGAAATATTAAGAAGAAATAATTAGTTAACTAAAATCATACCCATATCGTTTCGAGTTTCTACTTGATCTCTTTGACATAACATCATTGACCAAGTTCAAAATGGTTTGAACTACTTGTGTATAATATTAATCTGAGTCTTGATTTTAACTGTCTTTTTTAACGTTATTCATGTTATTAATTCATACAATGGTTGTCATTGTGAGTTTGATTTGCACTTCAAACGAGATAAAGAAAGATAGTTAATAACGGTCTCTCTCGGTGCTTCTTTTTCATTATACATAGTCGAAACTCTATAAATTAATATTTTTTAAATTAATAAAAAATTTCCGGTCCCGAGTTAGGTCGGTGTAAAAAATAACACATTTCGATAAATTAATAAGATAATAATATTTTTAAAAATTCTATGTAAAAATATGGTCTCATCAATATCATAAATTAATAATCAAATAATATTAACATATATATTATATATATATAAAAGAAAATCTAGTGAAATATGACTCTATTGTTGTTTGCATATTCTTGAATTTACATTTTTATTGGAGCTCATTTCTAATCTTTTTTATTGTTGTCTTGTCAAACCGCATATAAAAATTGTAAAAAGTTATAAATGCGATAATTGCTTCTTTACATGTAACTGGTTCTAAAATTACCGCAATATATTTTTCGACTTCATCATTACCATGAATGATACTAGTAGCAATTTTTTCTAAACTCTAAACTTCTAACATTTATCGTTTTTATCTAAACTCTAAATTAAAAATCATAAAAAATGATAAAATATGAATTAAAAAAATTCTTTAAAAATATGAAAACAAAAGTATCTTATTTTGTAATATTAAATTTTAAAAATCTCTTCATAAATTAATAAAATATTAATTTATCGATAAATTAAAACCTCTATAAATTAATAAAATTTATGGTCCCGACCTTATTAATTTATAGAGGTTTTACTGTATATCAAAATTGACCAAACATATTTCCTATTCACGATCTCTACTTAGCATCTCCCTACAATCATAATGTGGATGGTTGTACGTGATTTGGAGCTTATGTTCCAACAACGGCACCGTTTCCAACCGTTGTTTGGATGTATCGATATCCATTCCTCTGAATCTTCTATAGTTGTTTTGAAGGTCTCCTCTGCCTTCATGGTTCTATTATTAATCACAGTTTCATTCCTTACCCTTAAAGCCCGATAAAACCCACAAAGATAGATAGATGCCCACGGACAACAACTTTGTCTTTTGTATCGCGAGTTTTGAGCTTGCCCTTCTTGCATCTCCCTGACACTTCAAAAGCAAGTTAGGATTTGGGAATAGCACACTCCTCCGAAATCTTCAAAAGTCCGAGAGTTTTTGCCTTCTTCCAAGTGGTCACTATTCTATCTTTAGGGTTGGTAGAACCCCTTTTTTCTGTTGTGTAGAACAATCCGTTTCTTTTACCCCATGTAAGTTTTTAAGATTCATGTTTGGCTTTCCCTAGAGGAGAGTTAAATGAATTAATCTTAATGAAATGGGTGTTTGATGGCCAAAAAAAAATTATATATGTAGAGGCCCATTTGGCCATGTGTATCAGAGTACGACGAGTGTTAATGGAAGTCCTGATTTATAGAAGAGATAGCACAATTAGAGAGGATGTTTCTTTGATGGCGATACATGATATTTCTTATACAAATGTTCATGTGTACTAATTTTTTTATTTATACAAATCACTATTGTTTTATTTGTTATTCTACGCAATTTCTGAAGAAACTACCATTAGCCCATTTAGTGACGATAAACAAACTCATGATTTTCTCATGAATCTGATGATAAGAGATTTTGCAGACACCCGACCTCTATGACTCCCTCTAATATTCCTAAACTCCTCAGATATCAGCTATAGAAAGGTAGAGAAAATAAGGTTTTTGCAAAATAGAATTTCCATAATCATACAACTTGTCAAATAAGAAAGCTCCAAGGCTTCTCAGCAGAAGTGTATGTATTCCAACAACATTACAACACAACTCCATTGGTAAGGGAGATGTCTCAAAAGTTGCAGACTGGCTGGATATAGGAAGTTGGAACTGGTTTAATGTACGCACCGATAAAATCTCAGTAACCATATCTCAGGTTTCCAAGAAGAACAATGTGCGGTAACAAAAAGTTTTAAGACCAAACAAGATAATAGAAATCAAGACACAAGTTCAAAAGGCTTATAACAATAACTCAAATACATGACAGATTTTAGTTCTCCCGATAAACAAAACAAGAATCTGAATCACCAGACAGGTATGCAAACTAGAATCTGATATAAAAAAAACATCTTACATTCTTGTTGTAGTTCAGATTTTGCCATAGAGACAAAAGCCAAAAAAAACTAGTCGAAACTTGCGTTCAAGAACTTAAGCAGTTCATTTCTTTTGCTCTCTGCAGCTTTGTCCTCTTTGGACTTGTCGACCTTCAGAAGAATCTGTAAGCCAAACACACATAATAAGAAGACAGTGAGCAAGAACATATTGTAATGTTAGAAACCAAAAGAGAGTCTTGACTATAACCTTTTTCCCTGAGACGGCACTCCTACGCTCACCATCGTCTTTGTCACGGCTCAAAAACTGAAAATGAGAAGAGAATACAGGCACAACGGTTAAGCAAATAAACATGAACTTCGTGTAAAGGTTAGATCTTTACGAGTATATTGCTTTAGTACCTTTGATAGTTTAACAGGACCGCTGCTTCCTTCTCCTTCCCCTTTCTAAACAAGACTCACAATGCCAGGACCAAACACACAAAAATAAAACAAAAACAAACCGAAGAAAACACAAAAAGTCCCCAGTTTATCATGTCACCAACCCCAGCTCCAAGTTCGAAGAGGCCACAGAGAAAAGGCAAAAGAAGTATTATAAGTAACATGTTATCTTGACGGAAAACTCATTCTAAGACGTAATGAGAAACAATAACTCACCTTTCTATCTCTATTCTTATGCCTTTTATGACGATAACTCTTACTTCGCTCCTTATCCTTAGCCTGTCAAACAGAAACAGAGTACTTTTAAAGCTGAACACCACTATAAAGAGAGAAACCATCACATGATTAAAACAAAAAGCAACCTTCTTTGGCTTTTCATGCTTCTTGTGCCTTCGTGACCTCTCGTGCTCACTATCTGAGCTCTCATCTCTGCCACAAAAACATCACTGACTAAATCAAAAACTATAAAGCTCAACAATTTCATTCAGATTCCACTAAACCAAAACCCTAACAACGACGAACAAAGTCAAAACGTGAAACCAAAGGTGCTTCCGATCAAGAAATGAAATTAAATCGTCGAGAGAAGTTGACATCGACGGACCTGGAGGAGTCGGAGTAAGAGGAATCAGATGAATCGGAGGAGTTGTGGCGTCTACGACGTTTTTTAGAGGTGGATCGACTCTTCTTCCGTACCTTGAGCGAGTCTCTGTCACGGTCGTTTCTACGGTGACGACGGCGATCTCTACGGCGGCGATGAGAGTCTGAAGAATCAGAGGAGACGTCGGATGAAGACGAAGCCGCCATCGTTTGAGAAACAGAGCAAAAATTAGATCTCAAGGGTTTTGGTCAAAACATATAAGAAAGATATTTATTTCGAAATAATTTGAGGGATTGATTTGTAACAAATAAGAGTTTATTGGTATTTTTTATAAATATTAAAAGGTTAAGGAGTTTCTTTGCAATGCGATCAATTTTGGATTTTGGTCCTTACAATTTGTGGTCAATTGCTGCATCAATCTTGTTGACTCCCCCCACACAAGATCCGAAAGGTCCTCAATCACCATAACACATAGGAAATGTTATATTGTATTTTAGTATCTTGTATGAAAATTTTCTACATGTACTCTATTAGGTACAGAATAAAAACCCTCCCATTTATACTAATTAATTTTATATAGAAAAGATAATTACAGCATATATACATGCATGGCGAGTTAACATGAATTTACAAAGCTAGTGATAACCTCATTCACTTTGGTACACCAATAATGCTGAACCTGATGTCCTCAAAAGGTTCGAGTAGAGAGCACTCGATCTCTAGTTAGACCTGGTCTTTGAATCCATCTCAAACCGAGCTTTTTGGGGAATCTGATGGTGAAGCAGATGGAGAAGCTGATGGTGAAGCTGAAGGAGAAGCAGATGGAGAAGCAGATGGAGAGGTTGAAGGATAAGCTGATGGAGAAACTGAAGGAGAAGGTGAAGGTGAAGTTGATGGGGAACCTTGATAATCAGCTGGTGGTGAAGCTGAAGGAGACACTACAGTTGAAGGTGTAGCTGGTGGGGAACCAAGATGACCAGCTGGTGGAGAATTTGAAGGAGACGTTATCGTTGAAGGTGTAGCTGGTGGGGAACCAAGATGACCAGCTGGTGGAGAATTTGAAGGAGACGTTACTGTTGAAGGCGTAGCTGGTGGAGAACGAAGATGACCAGCTGGTGGAGAATTTGAAGGAGATGTTACTGTTGATGGTGAATCTGATGACTCTGTTGTGTTGGAGCCAGTTGTTTTAGAATTTGCGGAGTCCGATTCGCTTAGATCGGTTCCTGAGCTGTTTCCATTGAAAAGACCTGGGATGTACGGAACACCTTTACCTGGAATCCAAGCGTCACCTTGAATGTATTCAGCTGGAGTGAATTTAAGGATTTCTTCTTCACTCAACTTCTTGATTCCGGGCCAAGTAACTCGTTTTGTGACACCTGCACCCGGTCCAGTGTTCTGCACCTCTGAGTAGAAGAGTGTTTCAAGGCCAAAATTGCCAAGCCATGGTTGCCATCCTTCCGGCGGAATAAAATCCGGGATGTATGTATTCATGAAGATAGTTCTTGAATACTCTTTCCATGGCCTTCCAAGATAAGATTTGCTGGTTTCCTTGACTGTCAAGTAATCCGGTTCGCCAACAATCGTACACCCTTGGAGCACGAATCCTGTAGATTCACGTGGATCTTTACGTCCGTGGGCGGTAATGGGACATGCTTGGTTCGGGAGTGGCTTTCTTACCAATAAAGTACAATTTTGGAATACCGCAGCTGCGTCTCCAAAGAGGAAATCGATGGTTCCCGAAATAGTACAATCGCGGTAAAACTGACGGTGGGAATGTGCGTACAGAGTGTCTTGATAACCATCGAATCTACAGTTGTAGAATATCGATTCATCTGATAGAACTCTAATCGCTACCGCTTGATGTTTTATTGGCCCTGCCGTGTTCTCAAACCCCATGTTCTTGGCAATGAAATGGTCTCCAACGATTGCTGCAATTACCATAAGGCTCATTCAAATCAGGCCGGCTCATTAAAACTTTGGACCTTATGCATCCATAAAAGACATTAATCTCCAATTCTTTTTAAGTTAGGTCCTAAAGTAACAAATTTTGCTAATAAATCATTGGCCCTATACATTTTTTGGGCCTAATTCACATACAAATTTGTAATTTGTCAAAAACGAAACAGAACATGTAAGAGAAGTCATTACCAACGGTGGCGGTTTTGTAGGTGGTAATACCATCCTTGTAATTTTTGTCGCCGGAAATGACAGTTTTGTCAGGACCATCACCGATGAAAACAAGATGTGTCATGCTTCTGTTCACCTGAACGTACTCTTTATAGATTCCACCTTTAATGTGAACCACAAAAGTCGTGTTCTTCTTCTTGGGAACATGATTCAATGCCTCGTTGATCGTCTTGTACTGACCGCTTCCATCTTGAGCCACCACGATATCTGCCTTAACCTCGGACATAGGAGAGTTCAAAAGCCTACGCGTTCGCCCATCCATCCACGAAGGGAACTCTTGGGACAGTAGCCTGCGACTATTCATCTCCGGAATTTGCATTTGTCCTAAATAATTCGACATCTCGGTGACCATTGCAAGCCCGTTATGCGTTAACTGCACCGCGGTTTTCAATGCCTTCTTAATCGTCTCACCTGCATCCCCTTGCGTTCCTTGAAACCCGTCAAGACAAGTTTGCTCATGACTAATTGTTGCGCTAAGCCAAACTCTCAGCTTAACCAAAGCCTCGTCAACCTTATGAAACTCAAACCTCCCCAACTCCTCAAACGACTTACTAAGCTCACCGATTGCGTAATCCATCAGCTCTTTGCATTGATCCAACGCCATTTTCGTCCTCGGATCCTTCTGCAACTCAATCATAGTCTGTGACTTCTTCGCCACGTCAGTTATCTGTTTCATCGTCGCGTTAAACGCTGTCTTCACCAGCTCCAATGGATCTGATGTGTTCTGCGCATCCTTCCTTAGAGTATCTTCACAAGTCTTTTTGTAATCCGTTGGTGCACAAACATCTTTGATGGCTTTAACAGAAGTTGTGATTTCTTCATTACCGTTATCGTTCTTGTTGACGCTAACGCCTATGGTCACGGCGACAACCATAGAGATCAAAAGAACAGAGGAGATAGAGATAATTACGTATCTCTTTTTCCTCTTTGCATCATCGTCGTCGTATCCGTATGACATTTTTATTTTGGTTTATCGTATTTTTTTGTTTTTTTTTTGAAGAGCTGTTTGTTGTTATGAAGCTTACGTAGCCTCTTTAGGAGTGTGAGTTCTGCATAATTTTGGAAATATTTACAAGAGTAGTTTTGTTTATGATAGAAGAGTTTTGTAGTTTTGGTTTGCTTTGTTTTATGAGGTTTGGCGGGGAAGTCGTTTGGCTTAAGAATTAGATAGACGTATACATAAATAGGTTTGTGGTTTTCTTCTGAGTTACTAAACATGGAGAATTAATCATATATAATCAACTTAATTTAAGGTACAACTAAATTAGATGGGAAATAATAAATCAGAAAAATTTGCTCACATAATTTGATGGACCTAAAAATGAATAATCCGAAACTAATTTAAAAAATTTATGACTCAAAAATATATAGGCGGCATTTTTTAAAATTACAAAATATACCATTTTTTACGTCTTAAGATTAACGGTTTATGTTTTAAGGGTTAGACTTTACCATTTAAATTTTATGGTTATGGTTGGTTTTATGGGTTTACACTTTACTATATAGAGTTCAAAAATTATAATCTAGGATTTACTGTTTATATTTTTAATTATTTTGTTCATTGAAAATAATATTAATAATTTTTCCATTAAAATTGTTTACGTTACAGTGAGTGTATATGGATGTGTTTCACGATTAGTATTGGAAATGAACGGAGAAGTGGTGGAACGTGCGGAACCATATATCTTAACATAATTTCAAATGAGGTGTATAAAAGAAACCTTAAAAAATATTACTTTATTATATATAAACGATTGACCATTTTTTGTAATACTATTTTTTTTTGTCAATCAAACTCTAATTAGAAAAAAACTCTAACGTTGGAAGTCCAATCCGGAAAAAAAAGTTTACAAGAAAACTGCTGAAAATAAAGATCTATAAGACCGAGCAAGACAATTCGCCTTTAATTAAATGAGCAAGTAATACTTTATTTGTGTATAATGTTAAATTATATATATCATGTTTTAAGAAATTTCATAATAATAAATTTATTCAACATGATTATATATTGAACATGTTTATAGTATAAATGTTTATATGTTGACATATGACATCACCATATAAAATGTTAATCTGAAAGAAATGTAAAGTATTAATTTGATAAATTTGAACTCTATCTTTCACTAGATTTGTTTGATCTAGAACTTTTAAAATTTTCTACTTTTTTTGTTTAAATACTAACAAAATGAAATCATTGTATATGACACAATAAATTTCCAAAAATAATTGTACCAACAAAACTACAAAGATATTAAAAAATTTAATTGTCGAACACTCTTAAAATGACATAATTTTAATTCATCTAAATTAATTATTTTAATTCATTCAATATTGTAAAAGCAATTCATTTAAATCAATTACTTTAATTCATTTTAATTAGATATTTAATTCTCTTAACATAATATGAACATATTTCTATAAATGAACATGTTTAAATAATTCTATTTTCAAAATGAATTATTTAAATTCTTAAAAAAAACAAAATTTATCAAATTACAAACTTTATTTCTTATAGGTGTATATTACTATTCAATCAATCAATAACAAGATTGCTAATCAATCTCAAATTTGAATCACACATTTTATTTACTTGAATCAATCAATAACAAGATTGCTAAACTAAAAATTATCACACATTTTATTTATTTGAATCAAAACTCACTTATAATATACATAAATAAAAATGAATATATATTTTGGTTGAGGATGAACTGAAAATGAATAGTTAATACCAACAATTGTAAATTTATAGAAGAAACATATTCCTATATAAAACAACCAAATATCATTACACATTTTGGCAATTCTATTGAATTAACTAACACAAAGTGCGGGTTACTTATCTAATGGTTAAGTTTTTTAAAAGTATGGACAATTATTTACAGACTTACAATTTGGAAAAATAGAAGAGAATTTGTTATAAATATTTTTTTTGAGATACCTTTTTTCAAAAATACCATTTTTTTGAACATTTTCATTTTTACCCTTTTTTACACAATTAAAATATATTAAATTAATTTTTAGAATTTTTTTTAGGTTTGGGTTCTTTATTTTATATTTAGGGTATAGTTTTTAGGAGGTAGAGTTTAGTATTTAGGGTTTAGGGTTTAGAATTTAATCATTTTATATATTAAAAAGGGGTATTTCTGAAAATGAGAAAGGGTTTAGTATTTAGGGTTTAGGGTTTAGAATTTAATCATTTTATATATTAAAAAAGGGTATTTTTGAAAATTGATATTTTCCCAGATAAAATAATAATTTCATAATACTTTAGTGAAAAAAAGAAAGATACTGTAATAAAAAAATATTGTGTGGTGATGAGTCAGTATTCATGAATGTATGAATGTATTGTGGATATATGTTACCATATAGTTGAGTAATCTCATTTTGAGTAAAAATTGGTACTAAAGGTATTCAAGCTTTCTTTTTCTGAAAATACATATGATATGTAACATATCTGATAATAAATTTATAAGGAGTAAAATTGTTATTCTTTACAGTTCATAGACCATTTTGTTATATGTTTCCTTCTTTAGTATTTTCCCCCAAAGTAAAAATTTATTAGGACCAAAAAACCCAATTAAAGAAACGAGGAAGAAATAATTGTAGTCAATCACAAGTTGTCTAAGTTTAATGTTTATGAAAACACATTCCAAGTTAATTTTCCTTAGTAGAATGCATTTTTTTTTTGTAAGGAGTAATTATCTCCTATAAAACTAGTAAAGAATAACATCATCCTTCCATAATAGTGAAATATGGTACTTTGACTAGATAGCTTAATAATTGTTACTTATTTTAATTCAATGAATATAGATTTTTTTTTCAGAAAAAGAATAGGAGAATTCATAGAAAATATAGTAGTTTATAACAGTTATTTGTTAAAACAAAATTTTGTTCAATATTTTTCTTGAACATTAATATATTAATTCCTGCAACAAGATGGTTGGAAATAACATATATTTTTTAAGTATTTGTTTTATATATAACATAGACAACTCCAATAAATTTTTTAAGTATGGATTTATATTAGAAAATACTTTACATATTTTATAGAAAATATAGTGAAGATACAAAAAGAGTAAGTAATTGTTAGAAAAACAACTGTAAAATTATGAATTCACAGTACAGTTGTATACAACTAATATTTCATAAAAGAGTATTATTTTGTAAGTCAAAATAAGTAAAATCAACATATTTAAAGAAACAACCATAACTTTTGATATGAAGTCTACTTGTTCTAATTTTATTTGCCTTTGGAGATTTTCTACTATAACAGTTGACGAACATTAAGGTTACTTTCTCAATAAATAGTGACCTCATTTTCTCCGAATCTAAGCACAAAAGATAAAGATCACTTCTCAATCCGAACAAAGAAAAAAAAAGATTTGTTATGGAGAACCAAGCTATGTCTTCTTCAGGCTCTTCCACACCAAAACCAGAAAAACTCAAAGGTGTTGTTGTGGCCATGGAGAAGTCCAAGGAGAAGGCAACAAAAAACACCGATCTGAAACTAGGTTCTCCTCAAGAGGTTTCCTCTGACAGGAGGACTAAGAACCTTTGTTTTGGATCTAGTGATGTCCGAAGAGGAAGAGAGATCATGAAGATTTACCCGTCAAAATCAAACAAGATCTACACATGTCACTTTTGCAAAAAAGGATTCTCCACCTCTCAAGCCCTAGGTGGTCACCAGAACGCCCACAAGCAAGAGCGGGAGTGGGACAAGAAGCGGAAGGAGATGGAAGCAGACTTTCCTGGACTCGCCTTTTTGAACCCTTACCTAGATAAGCCTCACATTCTCTTAGGTGGGTATTCACAAGATGCTTTATCAAATGAAAATCATCTTGGGATTACTCTTGATCCTTTTAAACGTTTAATTTACCCATCTTTCAATAGAGGAGTCCTCGGAGGACTCGCGGATATGAACATGACCGTAGTTCCTTGTGTGACTCCTACTCGTTTCTTCACCGGGAACGCTAGCACCAATGATACTGCTTCAAGGGTCCCTGATCCTTTACCAAAAAGGAGTTGTCCATTAATTTCAAGAAACGTTTATCCTTTTCTTCCTCCTCGTGCCACCAAACTTTCTAGCGATGTGGCTTTACAAGAGAATGTTTTGACCGAAGAGAATTTCATCTCAAAGATTGGAACAAACAATGTTGTGGAGATTGATGATGATGATGATATTCAACCAGAAGAAGACAACTCCAAAAGCGGGGGAATTGATTTATCTCTATCCCTTTGAATTTTTTTTTCTTTCTCTTTTATATGTGTTATTTAATCTTTTATTTTAGAGGTTTCAAAGTTACTAGAGACCTTCTGTTGTTATCCACCACATCTCTGGATGAAGATTATTTTTATCCTTTTTAAGTTATTGTTTTTCATTTTAAACGTTCATTTCCTTGTATCATCTCTTATTCTATTCACATGTAATTGTGTTTTAGTTGAGTGTTTATCCCCCATTCTTTTTTTTTTTTTTTTTTTTTTTCATTCTAACGTTGATATCTCATGAATTTACAATACATCATGATTCTCCCAAGGTTGTGTCTTGAATTAAACTAGTGTATTTGGAAATAAATAAGTACAATAGTAAAGCCATTTGACTAGGAACCGATGTCTTCACTCAATGATTTGAAGAGATAATTTTCCTCACAAAAATATTCATACTTTGATTTTACAAATCTTCCATTTAAAGTATGAATGATTGGAAGTTTCAAATATAGATTAGTATATAATATAAAGTTTGGTATTTACTATATGTTAGTTTCTTACTCAAGATGAAAAAATTAATCAGATTTAAATATGCAATGAAGCACGATAGTCACTAAAATAAGAACATGTGCTTTCTACTCCATAAAATAGGAAATATGGATATCTATTGTTAGTCTTTTATACAAACTTGAATTACCTCACTCGGAGTACATAGTATATGATGCGATATGACGTCACCATGCATGATGTGGCATTGGTGTCGCAATTAAAGTGGTTGAAGGGGCCAACTTAGCGTAAGTATGTATCATCTTAAATATGTTTTACTCAATTTTGGCCTATGAAGTCTTTTAAAACTTATAAAAATAATCAAAGAGAACGACCTCAATAATACATATAGAAGTGCAAATTGGAATTCTGTTGTGGGTTCTGAGTATAAGAACATGTCCGATGAATGATCGGTCGAATAGATGGTATATTAAAATCAAGAGAATGTGAGTCTTATAAACATGACTCTAATTGTACAACAAGCTAGAACCAAATAATGAACTTGGTTAAAGGAAATATCAAACAAATGTTAGAATTTAAAAATGAGACATCAAAATTGATATTATGTACTATCATAACTTGGTTTAGAGAATATTACACCAAGTATTATCGCGTTGTCAGTATGCATGAAAAGCAGAAAACTTATCATTATTTCTCTAGAATTAGTTGTGAATTTGTGCTAATCATCAATGGGGTTAATCATGTGGGATTGATTGTATCGGTGGAAAACTTGGAAGTGACTGGATCCATGAAAAGAAAGTCTTGGATCTTAGAGCTTATTGTTGTGAAAGAGGTTATAACTTGATTCAAGAGCATAATCTATAAAAAATTCATGAGATTTTGGCTTAATTATTTAATCGTTCAGTCTGGTTAGCCGCAATTTTTTGTTCATAGATATTGGATGTGAACCTGAATTATCGAACACATGGAAAACTCCCAAAAGTCCATATTTGATCGCTTCCAGTGATGTAAAAATACGACGTTATTTTATAAAATGAGATAAAATTAACATTAGGTTCCATCCTCTCTTTGTTTTTTGTTTTTACTCTTTTAATTGTAGAATTGTTATGATGGATGACTGAGAAAGATGTTTCACAATGTGATGCAAATATGACAAAACTGTAAGGATATGTTACATATGTACACCAAGTACTGCCAAAAACCTCATGAAGATTGTACAAATGGATCAAAAGAGCTATAGCGAATTTCTATATTTCAATGTACTTTGTTTATGCTTGAAATATTGGTTTAAGTTTTGTGTACTGTTACAGATTTAAAGAGATTGAAGATTTTTAAATTTTCAAAAAATAAGTCAACTGCTTAAAGATTATATTTCTTGAACCATATTTTAGATACTTATTTCTCCCCTTCTTACTCTTTGGTTTTTAGTTTTCTTCCTTTTATATTACAGATTACTTCAACCAAATTAGAAAGTAGCTTGATCACATACTCATATTTCTTTCAAAACAATATAATACAATTGACTATTTCTATCGTGGAAGCATAAATATATATATATATATATATATATATTTTTTGCGTTGGAGTACTATTAGAAAGTGTTCTTCTTGGTAATGAACATTAACGCATGAGACGACAACGAAATCCACTCATCTCCCATCTCTGACATGCACAAGTCCGTATCCTTATGTTCAAGATGGCAGATTTGCCACAATCAAGAATGTTACCTTATCGAGAATACTGCAAACGACATAGAAAAAGTAACATTGAAACCAAGTAAAACTCTTTTAGGCATTTCACTGAACACTTGGTGCTTAACATAAAATCGAACTCTAGCCATGGGTGGAGCTAGGGTAGAAGCATGTGGGTCAATTGACCCTGGTGAAATTTTAAATTTAGTTGAATTTTTAGGAAAAAATCAGATTGACTCTGATAAAATAGCAGAATTGACCCCTATAAAAAAATTAATAACACAATTGACCTCTTAAATTATATTTTGACCCTGATGAATTGAATTCCTAGCTCTAACACTGACTCTAGCCATTAAAAAAACTGAAGTTCCTGAAACTTGAATATACATAACATGTAACATGGTATTATGAAGATACGAAACAAACATATTTTTACGATTCAAAAGTTCAGTCATACATATCGACATTCACAATTAAAAAAGAACAACTCATTACTTCATTTGCTTTTATCAAGGACATAAATTGTAACTTTCAAGTCAATTTTGTGTGACAATGTATAAGTTTCTTCAACTATGTAATCCTAGCTAAATCGTATTTATGGAACAAGCCTTTTCAACCTTAATCAATATCTTTAACCTCACTCTCTGTTTCGACAACCAGAGAACATTAAACCCTAAATAGTCGAAGTTTGGTAAAAAAATGTAATAACTTTTGACGGAAAAAGTCATAATTTTGTCAAACTATTATTTATTAGAAACTTTCGATGAAACTCATTTTGTCGGAAAATGATAGATAATTTTTCATATGGGACCTTTTTTACTCATAATCAGAAGTTAAATGAGATATTCATTGATAGAAAAAGAAGAATTGATTGCTTTAGAAGTAAATTTTGGCTTAACTTGATGACAATAGTAACCTTTTGTTAAATTTATAATTAATTATGTATACAATTACTTACAATCTAAATTTTAATATTTGTGGGAAACGTAAATTAAGAAAGGACAAAGGTTCTGAGTGGCATTCATTTTGTTTGGTGGGTGGAGCAGAGTTCATCGTTGCAATCGTACGAAAAAAATATCATTAAACACAACAAAAGCTTTATCTTTTTTCAAGTATACAAGTATGGTGTTCTCACTAATTCTTATATGGAGACTTCTCAATACTTCTCTTTCGATAGCGTGGTGCAATTAGTATATTCTCAATGAAAGTTTGGAACATCAGTGAGGGAACAAAGGTACTATGGTTTTAGAGAGGAAACTTCTTTGGCTAAGGCCCCTTGCTCGAGAGTTTTTCCGAATAAAGATAAGGAATCTCTCAGCATTTTTTTTTGATCATGGCTCAAAGGAGGTAATATAATGGACAAGATTAGAGATATGGAGACACAAATGTTGGGCACTAGAGGTTGAAGCGCTACCGCAATCCACAAAAAGTTCAAATCATCATTGTCAACAAAAAAACATGGAAACAGATCCAACAATCTTCTCCAAAAGTTCAATTGTATAAAGTTGTACGGTTCTCGTTAGCTATTCAAAGGTCTCGTGAGCTATTCCAAGGTACGCTTTCATTAATTGGATAACAATTAGATATAATCTTTCAACATGGACTCGAATACAAAACTGGGGTAGCACACAACTGTTTAGTCTATACGGCAAGCCGGTGAAGACGCTTGATCATTAGTTTTTTGCCTGACCATATTCTTATACGATGTGGAACTATATATACATCAAACTAGTCGAACACTCCATCATTCCTAATTGGAACTACACTCTCCAATCGATCATGACCAAGCGGAAATCCTTACAAGATTCTCTCCTCATCCGCCTTGCTTTCTAGGCTTCCATCTACGAGATTTGGAAGGAAAGAAAAGGGAGAAAACATAAATAACCGACAAGATCTCCTTTTTAAACTCCTCAACAATAGACATATTGATCGCCAACCGCATCATCTCTTGCACTTCAGTTCGGACAAACGATGGATGACTCTACACTCCTCATTAGTTGGAGTCTACTCTATGCAACCCCAAGAACATAGTGACACTATCCTCTGTTTTTATTACTAATATCTAACCCTCTATTTCCAAACTTTTTGTTTTAACGCTTAAATATTTTTTTTCTCTCTTTGTAAATATTTTTTTGTTGGTTAAATTAATATAGCATTTCAAATATATACATACATATATATATATATATATATATATATATATATATATATATATATATATTCTCATTGAAAAAAAAATCTTTTGGTTGCTAATTGTTTCCTAAAGCACAAAAAGCTTAAATTCAATATTTTTTTATTTTTTGCCAGCAATTCAATATTTTGTTTATCCACATTTACATCAATTGTCATGAATGTATTATTATTAATTTCTATGACTCACTTTTATTGCTTATATAAATCAATAATTAAGTAATAATTAGCTGTACATTTAATTTATCAAATTTAATGAAACCAAAAGGAAGAAAGTTAATATTGGGCATTATTTTTTTCTATATAGTTTAAATATTTTTTTCCAGTTTCACGAAATTAATGTGATTATCAAACCCAAAAGATATTATACCAAAAATGCTTAAATAAGCTTAATCAAGGCAGTTAACCTCTTAAGACTAATAATAAATAGGACATAGTCCTTTTCTCATCAATGTGTGAAGTCATAAAAACAAAAACAAAAACTTTATAAAAGCAATGTGGGTTAGAGTGTCTCAAAAAATATAGTCTCACAATCTAAGGTTTAATTAAGTTGGCAATTCTGCAAGAAAATATTCTCTCAAAACAAAGCCACAGCAAAAGTGTTCTCACATAAAAAATAGAGATATGGAGAAGGAGCTTGACCGATACTCCAAATTTTCTCAAGTATCACAAGTTCGTCAATCTTTGAATTACTCGTCTTTCAATAATGTATGTTCTAATACTTGTTTCTTTGATGCTTCTCTACTCAAATCAGATGTCGAACCATTTAAGAACATTCGTTATAGTTCTGAACATGGTTGTTTGACAATGAGTTTTGATTCCCCTCCTCCTAGTCCTTCAACCTCATTTTTATGTGATTTATCACTAAATCTTGTGTGTAGAAATTCTCATATCCCAAAGTTGTTTACAAGGGATCTCATTTCAACCATTGGAAGTCGTGATCGTTACTCGGTAGATCTTATTCCAAAATTCGACAAAAACAGTTCTATCATGAATAATTCTAAAGACTGGGGACTTGATTTGTCTCTTTAGATGTAATTATTAATAATATTGGAGTCTTTATATTAAATTCATAATATGTGCTTTTTGTAATATTATAATTATAATAAAAGAGGTTTGCCTATTTAAAGTATTCAAGTTCCATATCGCACACATATATGCCTGTACAACATCAAATAAGTACTTCTAAAGTCATATAATAATGTCGCATATAACCTCGATAAACCTTCAATTCCGAACTAGTTTTTGAATACAAAAAATGCATCGATATTATTTATAGAGGTACGGTTTTCTTGTATTTTAGAAATCTATTACCATGTAGCTCAGTAAGATTATGATAAATTATATAATCAAAAGTATAAGTACACTTTTATAAAATATTTGTAAAACATAAATAAATATCAGGTTTTAAGACAACATTAATTTTTCGTTTGCAACTTTGCATTATGCATGCCATCAAAGAACCCTAATTTAAAAAAAAAAACAAAAATTAATACCATAACTTCTCCTAATTTTGTTTTAATTTTAATAAAGATATGTTGAATGCATCTCATCATATATTCATATAATGTATGCATACATATTGTTTTGAAGTGTAAACTTATGGATGCATAAACAATTATTATTGTACATCTATAATTTTCTGAAGTATCTGGAAAATAGTAATTATTTATTAACATGCATCAAAGTATAATAATTAATAGTCAAGAGAGAAAAAGATTGTATATTTTTTTCCTAGACTTTACAACCAATGCAAAAATTACTGGTATATTATTATCCTTATAAATATATGTATATCTTGGAAAAAACAGGCATATCAAATGTTCATATAAATATTTTTCATTTTTCTGTCATGTCAATTTTTATTTAGCAAGTTGAAGTTTTCAGTTAATTTATGTGGAATATGATTAAAAAGTAAAAATAATAAAATCTTATTTACGACATAAGAAATATTATTTTAAGACTTTCTTAAGAGTATATTAATATTCAAATAGTTTTAGAATAAACACAATATCTTTATATCATATCAGTTAACTAGGTTGAGTCTCGTGCGTTGCAAGAGATTGTTATATTAATTTGTTTTTTGGTTAAAAGTCCTTAGGACTTAATTTTTTCGAGAGACAAAGCCTATTTGTATTAAGTCCTGTAGAGATCTGTAGCTAGGATCTTTGTAGGAGCTTCCTGGAAGTATTCTTTTCTTGATTAGAGTTCAGATTCGTCTGTGGCAAAGGTAAGTGCAGGACCATGGCTTATCTAAGGCTTTGAATGGAAGAACAGAAAAATAGCAGTTCACCCTTCCATGTAGTTCTCCTATCACTAAGTTACCATTCAAGATTTTTTTTTTATTTTTAAAAATTACTGCAGTTCATCTATGTGCAGTTCAATTTTTTTTTGTCTTTTTGTGGTAAATGCAGGAGAAATACATGCAGATCTGATCTACAGCTTTTTTTATGCTGTTCACTTTTGATCTGCACTTGAACATCCAAATATTTGATCTACTTTTATTCTGCTTGATCTGCTTGAACTACCTAAATTGTTCTGCATGATATGCCTTTTCCATTCAAAGCCTAAGCTGGAGATTTCTCTGATCTGCTTTTTATGTGTTGTTTGGCTTGTTAGATTGTTATTTGGGACGTTAGGAAGCTTTCTTGTGGCTCGGGATCGAGATTTTTTGTTGTAGGAACGAAGATCCGGCGAGAAGCTTCGGGGAAAAAAACGATGCTCGGCAGTGCATTGGTCGATTCACTTTGTGCGTCGGTCGATGCAAGTGCAAGGACGGCGCGTAAAACCTAGGGTTTTTGTGCTATGTCGAGCATGCGTCGGTCGATGTAAGTGAACCTTGCATCGGTCGACGCAACCCCAACTGGTGTCGGTCGATGCATGCTTGGTGTCGGTCGATGCATGTTTGGTGTCGGTCGATGCAGGGTCCTGGTTTGTTATTGTTGATTGTTGATTGTTGGTTGATGGTTAGAGATGTCTCTATTGCTTGTGTGTATAGCCCAATAGATGGGATGATTGCCTTACTAAGTGTTTATAAAATACTCATGAATTGCAATTTGTGTTTGTGGTGCAGGTAAAGGCAAAGTGTGATCGTGGAATCAAGTCAATAAAGAGGAGGATGTTCTAGGGACTCGATTGGTTGTTGTCTGGCATTGCTAGGTTGCTAGAGTTGGGTCATTAGAAATATTGCTAGGTTGCTGGTTTTATGATTCATGTTGGTTGGTTTTTGGATATTGTTTATGTAATAATTATTGGCTTATTATTGGATATTAATTTGATATTGGTATTGGTTATTTCCGCTGTTGGTTGTGATTGTGGTTAGGTGGCTAGTGGATATGGGACCACTAGTTATATTTTATTATTATTATTTATTATTTAGTTTAAAAAAAAACGGGTCGGTCGTTTCAGTTTGGTATCAGAGCCCTTACGGTTCTAGGTTTGGGTTCACTAGGTTTCTGTTGTTGATTTTGGGATTGCATGCTTTGATTGATTACGGGAGTTAGTCAATTGTGTGTGGCATGGAGTCCTAGAACATCCTCTTCGAGCCTATAGTGTGATTTCACGGTGAGTTTAAGTTTTTGTGTTATGTTAATTATGTGCTTAGCCTTCTGTTCATGGTAGTGCAGATGGTTAGAGGGGATGTTGTTGCTGGTCGTGGTCGAGGACGTGGACGTGGTCGTGGACGCGGACGTGGTCGTGGTAGGGGCAGAGTCCCAGAGGTTAGTGAGACTGCGGACCAGAGTGTGACAGCTGAGGGTGTTGGCAAGTCGCAGGGTGTCCATGGGATTCCATGAGTGTGGCTGGAGGGGGTGGTGTGGATTCTCTAGTGGCCGGTGATGTTAGGGTCTCGGGTGTGGGGGTCCTAGCGGGTGGAGTTCCTGGAATGGATCTTGCGGGCTTGTTAGCACAGTTGTTGGAGCGGTTGCCAGCAGTGGTACCGGCTCAAGATCAAGTAGTGCCACCAATGGTGGCAGAGGAGCGGTAGCCAGTGGCTGCAGATGTGGGAGAACATGGTCATTATTTGTCCATGCTCAAGGAGATGAAGGGCATCGAGACTGCGAAGTTTTCGGGTGGTACAGACCCTACTGCTGCAGATGCATGGAGGACGAGTGTGGAACGTAACTTCCATACTCTGAGATGTCCTGGGGAGTTTTGGGTGGACATTGGGGTCCACCATTTGATTGATGATGCTCAGGTGTGGAGGAGATCTGTGGCTGCTAGGAGAGTGCAGCGGGAGATAACTTGGGCTGACTTCGTGGGGGAGTTTAACCGCAAGTATTTTCTGAGGGAGGCATTGGACCGGATGGAGGTGCAGTTCCTTCGGTTATCTCAAGGGACGTGGTCAGTGCGAGAGCTGGATTTGGAGTTCAGTCGACTTCTATGCTATGGGGGTCGAGCTATGGAGTATGAGGAGGCTCAAATCAGGAGATTTATGAGGGCCCTACGTGACGATTTGAGGGTTCACTGTAGAGGGCGGGGTTATGCTACGTGTGCAGAGCTGGTTGAGACTGCGGCAGAGATCTAGGAGGATATCCCGGCACAGTCAGTGGCGGTTAGTCCAGTAGTTCAGCCTAGTAAGGATCAGCATCATGGAGGTTCTATCAAGGGCGGCAAGCCTACGCAGGGAACCAAGAGGAGGTGGGAGTCTATGCAGAGGCCGAGTGGTGCGAGTTGCTTCGGTTGTGGGAGCAGGGATCACAAGGTTTCTAGATGTACCAAGAGGAGGGCCCCGACGGCAGTGGTTCATGTATGCTATCATTGTAGGGAGCCAGGGTACATCAGGCCCTTGTGTCCCAAGTTGCAGCCGGTGGTAGTGGCGGCGTTGCAGCAGGTTCAGCCGAAAGGGCAGCAGGTGGCAGGTATTGAGCAGACGCCACGGGTTTACACGACTGCAGAGACTAGAGGAACCAGTGTCGGGGCGTTCACAGGTATAATTTCTGGTACTTAAACTTTGTGAATTTCAGTAGGTTTAGATTTTATGTTTTTGCTATGATAAAGTGTTAGGTTCTGAACACATGAGATTTGTGTAGGGACCTTGTTGGTGGGTGGGTTTAAGTCCCCCGTTATGTTTGATTCTGGAGCTTCTCATAGCTTTATTACTCCGGAGTGTGCAGAATGTGCAGAGATCAGAGGGGATCCCGGGGAGCGTACAGGAGTTGTCAGAGTTGCGGGAGGCAAGTTCCTGAGATTTTTTGGACGAGCTAGAGGAGTTGATATTCAGATTGCAGGAGAGTCATGGCTAGCGGATTTGCTTATCATTCTAGTGGAGTTGTATGATGTTATTCTCGGGATGGATTGGTTGCATCGGCATATGGTGCATTTGGATTGCCATCAGGATAGAGAGGAGTTTGAGCATCGAGGAGGGAAGTTGGTTTTTCAGGGTATTAGACCGACTTCAGGGAGTCTCGTGATCTCGTCCATTCAGGCTTGGAAGATGATCAAGAAGGGCCGTGAGGCTTATTTGGTTACTATATCTATGCCAGAGTCAGTGGGGAAGTCTACGGTTAGCGGTATTCCTGTTGTTGAGGAATTTGAGGATGTGTTTCAGTCATTGCAGGGATTACCACCATCTCGGTCTGATCCTTTCACAATTGAACTGGAACCGGGGACGACGCCGTTATCCAAGGCTCCTTACAGAATGGCTCCAGCAGAGATGGCAGAGCTGAAGAAGCAGCTAGAGGATTTGTTGAGTAAGGGATTCATCCGTCCTAGTGTATCACCGTGGGGAGCGCCGGTGTTATTTGTCAAGAAGAAGGATGGGAGTTTCCGGTTGTGTATTGATTACCGGGGTTTGAATCGGGTCACTGTGAAGAACAAGTACCCTCTTCCTATAATCGATGAGTTGTTGGATCAGTTGAGGGGTGCTACTTGGTTCTCCAAGGTTATCATCAGATACCGATAGATGAGGCAGATGTGAGGAAGACTGCATTCAGGACGAGGTATGGGCATTATGAGTTTGTGGTGATGTCGTTTGGGTTGACTAACGCACCAGCAGCGTTTATGAGATTGATGAACAGCGTGTTTCAAGAGTTTTTGGACGTGTCTGTCATCATTTTCATCGACGATATCCTGGTTTATTCCAAGAGTCCTGAGGAACATGCAGTGCATATGAGGGCAGTTCTGGAGAAGCTGCGGAAGCAGAAGTTGTTTGCTAAGTTGATCAAGTGTAGTTTTTGGCAGCGGGAGATGGGTTTTCTGGGTCATGTTGTGTCAACAGATGGGGTTTCTGTGGATTCGGAGAAGATCCAGGCTATCAGAGATTGGTCTAGACCGCATAATGCCACTGAGATCAGGAGTTTTCTGGGTTTGGCAGGTTACTACAGGAGGTTTGTGCAGGGTTTTGCGAGCAGAGCACGTCCTATGACTAAGTTGACAGGGAAGGAAGTTCCTTTCGTTTGGTCATAGGAGTGTGAGGAAGGATTTGCAAGCCTTAAGGAGATGTTGACTACTACTCCAGTGTTGGCTTTGCCTGAGTAGGGAGAACCCTATGTGGTTTATACCGATGCATCCAGAGTTGGTTTGGGGTGTGTGTTGATGCAGCATGGGAAGGTGATTGCCTATGCTTCGCGGCAGTTGCGGAAGCAAGAGGGCAACTATCCTGAAGATTTGGCGATCTTATCTTTACGGTGCAAAGGTACATGTGTTTACAGATCATAAGAGCCTGAAGTATATATTAACTCAGCCCAACCTGAACTTGAGGCAGAGGCGGTGGATGGAGCTGATGGCAGATTATGATTTGGAGATAGCCAATTACCATGATAAGGCTAACACGGTTGCAGATGCCCTGAGTCAGAAGAGGGTAGTTTCGGCTCAGGAGCAGGAGATGGAGTCTCTAGTAGGAGAGATCAGTGCTTTGAGGTTATGTGATGTGTCTTAGGAACCGTTGGGTTTGGAAGCTGTTGGTAGAGCAGATCTTCTGAACTGGGTTCGGGTTGCTCAGGAGAAGGATATGGGGCTGGTGAATGCCTCTAAGGATGTTGATTCAGAGTATCAGGTCTCAGATAATGGTACTATCTTGGTGCACAGTCGGATTTGTGTGCTCAAGGATGAGGAGTTGAGACAGGAGATCCTGAGAGAGGCTTATGCGAGCAAGTTTTCTATTCATCCAGGAGCGACTAAGATGTACCGTGATCTCAAGAGGTATTATCACTAGGTCGGGATGAAGAAGGATGTAGGTAGTTGGGTCGCGAGGTGCGATGTGTGTCAGCTAGTGAAGGCTGAGCATCAGGTTCCAGGCGGGTTACTGAAGAGTCTACCCATTCCTGAGTGGAAGTGGGATATGATCACGATGGATTTCGTGGTAGGATTACCAGTGTCTCGGACTTTTGATGCTATTTGGGTCATTGTGGAACGGTTAACTAAGTGAGCACATTTTCTGGCCATTAAGAAGACTGATGGAGCAGCGGTCTTGGCTAGAAAGTATGTGGTCAGATTGCATTGGTTGCCAGCGAGTATCGTGTCTGATAGAGATTCTAAGTTCACTTCGGTGTTTTGGATGGCATTTCAGGCAGAGATGGGCACTAAGGTGCATATGAGTACAGCTTATCATCCCCAGACAGATGGACAGTCAGAGCGGACGATCCAGACGCTGGAGGATATGTTGAGGATGTGTGTGTTGGATTGGGGTGGCCATTGGGCAGATCACCTGAACCTGGTAAAGTTTGCTTACAACAACAACTATCAGGCGAGTATTACGATGGCTCCTTATGAGGCTTTGTATGGGAGGTCATGCCGTACACCGTTATGCTGGACTCAGGTGGGGGAGAGGAGCATGTTCGGGGCAGATTTTGTTCAGGAGACCTCAAAGAAGATTCGGTTTCTCAAGCTGAACATGAAGGAAGCTCAGGATCGGCAGATGAGTTATGCCGATAGGAGGAGGAGAGATCTCGAGTTTCTGGTAGGAGACAGAGTGTACCTCAAGATGGCTATGTTGTGGGTAGGGGTGGGCATTTTAACCAAACCGAACCAAACCGAACCGACCCAACCGAACTCAAACCAACCCAAACCAAACCCATATATACCTTCAAACCGTTTGGTTACGTTTTTCCTCAACCCAAACGGTTTGGTTCGGTTTGCTAATCCAATGTGTTTATGTTAATTAATATTATTAGATTTGTATATATGTAATCTCACGAGTAATACCCACGATTGCATTTGCTCCCTCTCGCACACGTTTGATTTTTTTTTCTTTTTTACATTTCTAATGAATTAGTTAATATAGAATTGGGTATAATTGTTTTTAACCTCATGTTCTAAAGTGTAAAACTCTACAAACCTCAAAGCGTAAATTCATATCTAGTTCCTCACTTCTTCTCTTCCCTGCTTTCATGGAAAACCTAGGGTTTTCGTGCTATTTCGAGCATGGTGTTGGTCGATGCAGGGTCCTGGTTTGTTATTGTTGATTGTTGATTGTTGGTTGATGGTTAGAGATGTCTCTATTGCTTGTGTGTATAGCCCAGTAGATGGGAGGATTGTCTTACTGAGTGTTTATAAAATACTCATTCATTGCAATTTGTGTTTGTGGTGCAGGTAAAGGCAAAGTGTGATCGTGGAATCAAGACAATGAAGAGGAGAATGTTTTAGGGACTCGATTGGTTGTTGTCTGGCATTGCTAGGTTGCTAGAGTTGGATCATTAGAAACATTGCTAGGTTGCTGGTTTTATGATTCATGTTGGTTGGTTTTTGGATATTGTTTATGTTTATAATTATTGGCTTATTATTGGATATTAATTTGATATTGGTATTGGTTATTTCCGCTGTTGGTTGTAATTGTGGTTAGATGGCTAGTGGATATGGGACCCTAGTTGTAGTTTATTATTATTATTATTATTATTATTATTATTATTATTATTATTATTATTATTATTATTATTATTATTATTATTATTATTATTATTATTATTATTATTATTATTATTATTATTATTATTTAGTTAAAAAAACGGGTCGGGTCGTTTCACATATCAAGTGTTCTTGTTGCATTTGGATTGTGGTATTCGCTTTCAAAGAAGATGTTGAGTGGTTGTGGGTTGACTGGTCCAAATGATAGGGTAGATGCGTATATAAAATATGAAAAAAAAAATAGATCATGAAAGGTAATATAAAAATTGGTTATGTTTCTGAAATGTGGATTATTGGAATAAGGGATGGTGTAGCTGATGTTGTTATGGTTATGTTTCTAAAATTTTCACGTCAGATTGGCCTAACGGCGATATTAACGGAGTTACTAATTAATCACGTTTTTGTATATTGTAGCACAAAATCATAATTGCAGGTATGAAATTTAAAATTTTTTAAAGTCAATATATGTTTTCGCATTGTCAATAGTCCGATGTAGGAATCGAACATACTGGAATTGTCCAGGTATGAAAAAGCCGTTTTCTGTTATTTTCTTATCGGTGTTTTGATTTTTAGAATGAGGTGGGTGTGTACCTGTGTTGACATTGAGCTTGCTTTCTAGTACAATGCTTAGAAAATAACATCCATTGGTAATGTTTAATTTTGTTACAAATGCTGGATTTTTTTTTTGGTCGTTTGTTACTTTGGTGCTCTCGTGCTACACCACGATAAGATACTTTGTATTCATACACCATCTCAGACTTATTGACCTTGTTGGCAACATAATCACCGATAACTATGTATTGCTTCTAGAACAAGCTAAAAACTTCAGGTGTATACACTTCTTGTGCATGTTGCAACATCTCTACAGTAGCACATAAAACCGGCGAGGTATTCATCATATTGAAGTCAGCAATTAATTCCTTATATCGTCGATCCTCCAACACTCTCTCATAGTGTTCAAAGAATCACAATAAGTTATAACTACGCTTCAAATATTTTTTCAATATACTATTCATACTTTCACTACGTTGTGCGCTCACCATATCCGCTGTAAAAGTATGACGTTAATAAACCATTGCCCATTTTTCTTTGAGCTCAAACAAATTCTTCAACCATTTATTCTCTGTCAATTTATGCTTCTGGAGCATATCATTCCATGCCAATAACCAGTCTTCTTCTTCCTCATGTTCATATACACACTTACTGAAGTCCATTGCAAATTGTTCTGCTCCATGAAATACATGACTCAACTTCTTTGCAGCATTTTGATAAATATGCCAAACACATAACCTATGTTTTGTATCTGGGAAAACCTTCACTATTGCATCCACCATTGCTGCACACTGGTCAGTCAGAATTGTTTTTGGTTGTTTTCCGGACATTGCTCCAAGAAAAGTCTCGAAAAGCCACTTGTATGACTCAGTAGTTTCATCATATAAGAGAGCAGCGCCAAACACTATAGTTTGCTTGTGATGATTATCCCCGACAAATGGAGCAAAGGGTCTATCATACTCATTAGTCTTATAAGTTGTGTCAAAGCAAACAACATCTCCAAAAAGACTGTAATCACTTATAGACTGATCATCTGCCCAAAAGATATTAGTGATCATATCATCTTCATCAAGCTGCATTGAATAAAAAAATGATGAATTACCCTCAATCTTTTTTTGAAAATATTCCAAAACTGCTCCACCATCTCCCTTTTCCATTTTTGCTATTCGCTTTCGGTATATGTAATTTTGATAGTCTTTCGCCAAAAATCCCAGATTTGCTCGTCCCCCAACTTCTCTGCTCATCATTTCAACAGTTGCTTTTGCTGAAATTCCTGACATCTCAGCATTATCAGCATGTTGTTTTTGAGAGATAGATATTGCACGATTGCCCTTCAACAAATGCTTCATAGGTGTCCCCACTAAATCATGGTTATGGTTCTGCTCGAAAGACACAATCTTATATCTTCCGTTCTTCTGAAGGAAGCAAGTCATATGAGCATTACAACCATACCGTGTGATTGGTTTTGAATAAGATTTTTCGAACTTAGATTCTTCTTTCCTATACCTCTCCTTTTAGCAAACATACTGAAGCCTTACTAACTTATCTTTTTTTACCGACCTTCGTTGTTTTCTTACGTCAAAACCATGATTGCCTCCATACTTTTTGTAAGCTATAGATGCAGACTCATCAGAGCTAAACTCCATGCCAAGACATAGCTCATCCTTTAGCTCATTTTTTTGTTTGCTTCTAAAACTCCATAGGCCATAATTCTCATTGTTGGCAATGTTTTCTTCTTCTTCCTCATATTCACTAACCGAAGCTCTGTCTTCACTTATTGAATCATCATCTTCCTTGGGTAAAAAATCTTCATTTATATAATTATTCTCCATTGCAATTACTCTGCATTAACTATTTAATATTACTATAGCTATTCTATTATTTAAGAAGCCACTTTTTTTTGTCGAATTTGAAAAGCTACTTTATAAATTTTCTTATTAAGGGTAAAACAACTGTAAATTAAATTTCAAACTAAGAAAATCTTTTAAATAATCAAGACTTTTCCAAAAAAAAATCAATTTCTCTCAATTAATTAAGGATAAAAATTACAAATTGTTTTTAAATTTTTTTTTTTATTAGTCATACATAAAAACTAAGATTTTATATCATACCATATTATTTCTTTTTAATTATTATATTTAGAATATTTTGTTAAGATTTAAATTTATGATTCTCCATTCACTTTGTTTGATGTTATTTATAAATTATATATATATATAAGAAAAGATGGGGAGGGTTAATAAATAAAAGATGGGGACGTCTATTGATGTCAACGAGGGCAAACACATATTGACTTTTTTTTGTTTATTTTTGATTTTGTTTTAATTCAATATTTGGTTTAAATTTTGTCTTACATGTCATGTCATGTTTTAATTGGTTAACACTAGAGGGGGTGAAGGATTAGGTTCAATCTATTCTTCTCTTCATTGGAGAAAAAGCTCGTTTTTTCTAACCTTTTTTTTCTTTTTCTTTTGTTAATGGGTCTAATATATTCAAGCTCAGTTTTAAAATTTAAACTGGTCCAACAATTTTGTTCTGATGCCCAATAGTTCTGTTTTTTTTCAAAATTACTCGATTTTTTTTAAAGAAAGACAAAAATCAGTTATTTCGGTTTTAATCCTCAAAACCAAAAACCGAACCGAGTTTTATTTCGGTTAAGTTCGGTAACCAAACTGAATAAACCGAAAACCGAACTAACCAAACCGAATAAACCGAAGTCCCAGGGCTAATAAAAATAAAATCATTACCACTTAGGCACTTATTAATGGAGTAATCTACTAATATTTGACTCTTTTTTTTGAATAAAATGTTAAATTATATTCAAAATAAAAATAATTGTTTTACAACTAGTGCAACACTTTTAGATCATTTTGTGATTGAGAAAAAAAAATTTGAAACAAATCATATCATATAGAAACACATTGAAGCCAAAAAAAAAAATCATTTAGAAACACATTTATTTAAAATTTAGGAAGGATAAAAAAATATTCAGGAAAGACTCATTGCAATTTAGGATCATTTTCATAAATAAAAAGATTGAAATATCATATGAGATTACATTTTGAAAGATGGTTTCTGTATAAACCTCATATTGGAGTAATTTGTGAGACATTAAAGCACCACAAAAAAAATTAAAGGTTCAAAAATTCATTTCTTTAAATTAGGAAGAATTTCATAATATTTTGGAAGACATATTTAAATTTTAGGAAGGGTTTCCTAAATGTTCATAAATCTCAAAAATAGTAACGATCAGAACCAAAAATCCTCCATTACTTTGCCTCATCGACACTACTAGCCAAATAAGTGGTGTAGGCTGCTAACCCAGGGAATTATTTTTTGATAGAAGACATTCACGAACATAACCGAGGACATACAAGTTGAAGAAGCCAAAGACATAAAAAAATGAACACTTGGTATGCAATAACTTTGGAAAAAAGAGAACAAGCTTTCATTTTATGGCAAGAAGAGAAGCTTCTAACGTTTCTTTTGAGTAAATTTGGCTCCATAGCTTCACATAGACACACAAAAATCATTCACGCATGACTTTTAAACTAAAAATTTAAACATTTTATCTTCTGAAAAGAGAGATGGGATTAAACGTGAAAAGTCAGAGAAACAATAAACCTTAGGAGACCCGTGATCAACGTAAATTAGCATGCTTAAGATTGAGGATGAATATTAGTCTCTAAAGGAAGATAAAATGCAAGTGTTTCTATTGCAAACGTCACATAAACAAAATCAAAATAAAAATGATTAAGAGCTAATCTCAAATCAGACTGAACAGTTTGATTCACTTAGATCAATACATCGACTATGTGAATTTAATACCCATCAAATCATGAATAATCACCTAATTCTATAACCATTAAATCATGAGCAATCATCAAATCAGATTTGTTTTGCTCTTAATTTTGATAATCAGAGTACAGATTTGGTCGATGAGATCTCAATCTGATCCTTCACGGTGGCGTCGACGTCCGAGAAACAACACACTTTCTCCATAAGAAAGTCATATCATCATCTCCTTCACCACCAGCTTCGGCTGTTCGAGCTCCTTTGGCAAGGAAACCGACCATGAATATCCCTTTTGGCAGCAGAACTGGTTTATCGGTCTGCTCTTCGTCATGCCTTTAGGATTCTTCTGTCTCGTTATCTTCCCTTATCTTAGCCTCGATCCTGATTTCAATTACACGTCTGTCTCCGCCGCCGCATCTGGTAAAGAAGGAGTTGAGGTGTGTTTAGTTTCATTCAATGCCTTTCAAAATCGGAATGACGATTGCTGGAGGAAGACGATCCCGGAGACGATGATTGTTGGAGGAAGACGATGCCATAAGAAGACTGATACGACATCATAACTAGATGGAGCCACCTCATCTACCTGGAAAAGACGTCGGAGCATGTTGACGAGGATGATGGATTTGATATCACACAAAATCAATATTTTTCTTATGTAAAATCTATATAATAATAACAATTCAAATAAATGCCACCAACAGTTGTGTTTTTTCAATCGTACTTTTTGAATTTTTTCTGAAAAGTCGTGATAGATCATTAAAATGGTTATTTATGAAAAGTTACAACTGCTCATCATAAAGTTGTGTTGATTGGAACATTCATATCTTTTAAAATCTATATATATTTGTTTGTTTGAATTGTTTTCATTTATTTGGCCATGACACAAAATCAACTAAAATTTCAATCTCAACGGTTTTTTCATTTTTCTAAATTATTTTCTAGCATTCATTTTTTTAAAAGTCAAGATATTCCTTTAATTCTTGATTTAACAAAAGATTTTTGGAACGGTGAATCAAATTTACATCTTTTAGTTAATTTTAAATATAAAAGTTTAATATGTATTGAAACCATGATTTTGAAGGATTTTATGGGATTTATAAAATTTGGAATTTTTATAGATTTTAGGGAAGTTGATATGATTTATGGTAAAATTCTTTCAAATCCCACTTAAAACCATGAGATTTGGATTTCTGTGTGTTTTAACTAAACAAATCCTCTCAAATCTTCCAGAATCCCTAAAACTTATTAAAATTCAAATCTACAAACTGTTTTGAATAACAGTAGATTTTAAAGTAGATTTTTAAATTATCAGTTCAATAACAATGGACTTTTTAAAATCCATGATTGAATAACATAGGATTTGTAAATTTTACACAAATCACTTAAAATATCAAGTTGAATACACCCTCCCCCTATAGTGTTTTTCCAAGAGTTAGATGGATTACATAGTGAGTTTTTGGATTTGACTTTTCAATATGGTAATAAATATGCTTTCTATTTAAAAGGTGTTTATATGGGTTGCATACATCGAAATTTGGAAGCTGCATTAACATGACTACAAAATCCAGATCTGAAAAGATATCCTCATACCATATGGCTATCTTGTATATTTTTAATCTGTGTTGGACGGTTTAATTGTAGTAAAAGTGAAATGAATCGTTTTAAATGGTATTATCTTCCATGATTCTGATTCGTCACTTCAATTTAAAAGGAGGAAATTTTTTTAGTCAACTAATTAATCAACACAAATTTAGATTTATGAAATCTTGTAACTGTTTATTTGTTTGTTATAAATGTAATTTACGACATCAAATTATATATTTCTTACAAAATGTATAAAAAGAAACATATATATTTTACTTTAATTCAAATATTGGTGATAATAGTTCTTTTTTAATAAAACATCACAAATTATTTATACAACTGCTTTTAGTTAGGCCAATGTTTGGTTTTCTTTACTATTAATTTATTTAGGGATGTCAAAATGATTAACTCAACTTAACTCAACTCATTACCTAATGAATTTAGATTGAATGAGTTAATGGGTTGATTACCTAAACTCTAAATGAGTTGGGTTAACCCATAAGCTCATTAATTTAGTGAATTAAATGGTTAAATGGTTAACTCAACAAATTACATAAAAAAATTAAATCTGAAATTTACGTATCAATGATGTTTTACACAAAACAAAAAAGAATTCTCTCAGATCTTTGTTCAATCGAATATCTAACACTTATCATAGTCCTGACATAAACCAATGTAGACTTGATCGACATAAATTGACAACCATATAGAGATACATTCATGTTCAGCAAAATGACATCAAAGGAACACGTGACTCTTCATTTCTTGGAAAAGTTACAGAGAAGTGAGAAGAACAATTTAGCAAATATATCAAACATGTTAAGGTTAAAACTTAAAAGCAATCAAATCCACTGAGTATATATCAACATCCAACACTAAAACAATATACTAATATGAAACATACGATTGAGAAATGACTAAGCCATTTACAGAAAATCTGACTTTAACCATTTGCAGAAAACATGTTTCTCCCTCCCCACCATCACTTGACCATTCAATTAGAATTGTTTAACCCAATTCGATCACAAAACAAAAGAACAAAAGCCCATGTCTCTAAATCATTACATACGGCTTACGGCTAGGTCTCTCCTCTCCCTCCGATTTCACTCCCTCGTTGGACAAATTTCCAAATCAAAAACCCCAAAACTTTTCTTCGATTCCGTAAAAGAGACGAATAGTTTTGGGAAAAATCACGATGAAGCTCTTTACAATGATGGCTTGTGAATCCAAATTCTATTTTTCTCATGGCAACCCAAATTCTAATCACGATGAAGCTGTTTTGGAAATAAAATCAAAGCATTGATCGGTTTATACATTTGATTGGCTTAAAAGTTTTGGTTATATTTAACCGGTTTAAACATTTGAGTCAATTTGACTCAATAAAAGAAAAATGATGGATTAAATGGTTAAACCATTACCCATTACAACTCAATTGATTTGATCCATACAACCATTTGACCCACTAACTCATTTTATTCATTAACTCATTAGAGTAAAAAAATTTAACTCGTTAGGATTCATGGGTTGAGTTGAATTGAGTTGATCCATCAAAATTGACCCATTTTGACACCTATAAATTTATTACATGTACCATATCATCCTTAATAATATAAATGATCATTTTAACATGTACCATACCCATCTGTCGAACATGAAATCATATTACATACACAAATTGATCTGACAAAGGAACATCCTCCAAAGAATCAATGCCACCAAAAATTGTGTTTTTTCAATCGTACATTTTGGATAATTTTCTAAAAAAATTTGTAGAAAATTTAAATTGTGTTTTACGAAAAATTACGATTGTTCATTATAACCGTTTTTTGTAAAGTTGCAACTGTTCATTGTAGAGTTGTGTTTATTCGAATATTCGTATGAAATCTATATATATATATATCTGTTTGTTTGAACTGTTTTCATTTTTTTGTCATGACACAATATAATATAAAATTTCAATCTCAACGGTTTTTACAGTTTTCTAAATTATTCTCTAGAATTCATTCTTTTAAAAGTAAAGAAATTCCTCGAATTATTGATTTAACAAAAGATTTTTAGAATGATGAATCTGATTTACCACTTTTAGTTAATTTTAAATATGAAAATTTAATGAAAATACCTATAGTTTTTTTTCCAAGAGTTAGATGAATTATATAGTGAGTTTTTGGATTTGACTTGTCAATATGGTAATAAATATGCGTTCTATTTAAAAGCAGTTTATATGAGTTATTAGGTTCTATATATAATAGCAATCTGAATAAATGCCACCAAAACTTGTGTCTTTTTAATCGTACCTTTTGGATAAATTTCCAAAAAAATCTGTAGAAAATTTAAATTGTGTGTTTTACGAAAAGTTGCGATTGTTCATTATAACGGTTTTTTTTGTAAAGTTGCAACTGTTCATTATAGAGTTGTGTTTATTCGAATATTCATATCTTTTGAAACCTATATATATTTGTTTGTTTCAACTGTTTTCATTTTTTTGTCATGACACAAAATAATATAAAATTTCAATCTCAACAGTTTTTACAGCTTTCTAAATTATTCTCTAGAATTCATTCTTTTAAAAGTAAAGAAATTTTCTAATTCTTGATTTAACAAAAGATTTTTAGAATGATGAATCTAATTTACAACTTTTAGTTAATTTTAAATATAAAAATTTAATGAAAATATCTACAGTTTTTTTCAAGAGTTAGATGGATTATATAGTGAGTTTTTGGATTTAACTTTTCAATATGGTAATAAAGATGACTTCTATTTAAAAGCAGTTTATATGAGTTATTAGGTATAATCAAGTGCAGACACAACAGTTGCAATTTTTCGTAATACCTTTTCGTAAAAAATTTGCTTTTATTTGTTTTTTTTTCATTCAAACGGTTGTATCTGTTCATTGTAGAGTTATGTCTTTTTACTATATTTTATGTTTTTCATCACAAATTTTTGTTCTAATAGGTGTATCTATTTAAATAGTCATGTCTTTTGAACTCTCTTTATATTTGTCTCTTCATCAGTAAATAACAAGTTTGTTGAAACAAATTTTTCATTTTATGTTGAACCTAAATAATTGAATATTAATATCTAATATTCAACATTGCTCTATAATCTAACTAAAATTTTAAAAATGATTATAGCAATAGAGAAATTTAATACAACTTAATATAGAATTTACAGTTGCGTTTAATTATCGTAACTTTTTGTTAGAAAAATATTTAAATATTTAAATATTTAAAAATAAAGCGAACAACAGTTGCGACTTTCGTAGTATCTTTTTGTAAAAAAATTTGTTTTTATTTGTTATTTTGTAAATTCAAACAGTTGTATCTATTCATTGTAGAGTTTTGTCTTTTTACTATATTTTATTCTATTTTTTCATCACAAGTCGTTCTAATAGGTGTGTCTATTTAAATAGTCATGTGTTTGAACTTTCTATATATTTGTCTTGTCATCAATAAGTAACAAATCATTGTTCGTTGAAACGATTCTTTTGTTTTATGTGAATCCAAATAATTTGAATACTAAAATATAATATTCAACGTTACAGGAATATAGAAATTTAATAAAAATTAATATAGAATTTACAATTGCGTTTATTTATTGTAATTTTCGTTAAAACTATTTTAATATTTCAAATTTAATTTATTTTGTTTTTAAAAGTTGTGTATTTTAATTTTAATTTTTCATTGATACAGTTTCAATCATTATTAAACATATTTTTAAGTATTATTATTTTGATAAAAAGTTACATTTACTCATTACAACTATTAGTCAATATTCTCAGTTAGGATCACTTTGTTGTAACGATTTTTTTAATTGTAGCTCTTTACCATAATTCTTCATAAAATTTCTTATATTTCTAATAATTTAAACAATGTTTTTTGCAAAGTTGCGTCTACTCTACATAATATTTTTTGTTATAAGTTTTTATTTTAATGGTTGTGTTTTTAGTAACAATTTATGTTTAGTTTTTATGTATTCAAACTATTCTGTTACATTCAAATGATTTCATAATGTATAATTTTAAATTTTAAATTTAATTTCTTTTTTCTAAAATACTTCCCCGCGATATCGCGGGAGTCTGAGTCCTAGTAAATAATAATAACTTCAATATTTATTAATGCTATTTTTGGAACAATTAAAAGTGTGTGCTAAGTTTGGAAGAAATACTTTAATTAGTGTTATTATAAGGTTTTTTTTTTTTTTTTTTTTTTGACAACGAGGGGTATTTCTCTGATATTATTGATTGACATTTTATTTTATTTTATTTTGGTTAACGGTTGGTTGACATAATGATGAGATAATGATGAGAGAATGTCAATAACGGGTCTATCGTTGGTGGGAACTCAATTAGTTGGAGGTTAAGTATGCATAATATTGTCGCCATACCCCCATCAAGTATCAACTACATAAGCATGATGATCATTATGGCTTGACATAGCCACATAGGCAATCAATGATGTCATTTGGTTGAACAGTTTGGCAAATGACTCATTTAACGGATGGATATGCATTCAAACAAACCGCTACTAACGTTTCACTGATTTTAACGTTTAAGTTTATAAACACCCTAAACCTAACGCAAGAAACCTTATCGTTCTTGATGTCTTCAGTCCCACCTAATGCGGCAACCACGAGCATGAAGCGTCTCGAGCAATTCTGATGAGAGCAAGAATCTGAGAGGTGCGAGTAGTTTAAGCTTCTTGAGCCTATTGCAACAGGCTCTCAGAGCAAACTCAAACCCTTCTACAGTCACACGGTTCAGATGAACTAAGTCAACGTCTTGAACCCGACTCAGATTGCTCATCAACATGCATAAAGCCTTATCAGACACCGAGCAATTGCACAAGTTTATCTGCCAAACCGAACACAACACAACGAATCAAATATGTTTTCAGTTGATGCTTCTCTATTTACGCCTGTAAATATATTTTTTTACCTGTCTTAGGTTTCTTGAGAAGTAAGCTAGTGCCCAGAAACCCGAATCATCAATATTCTCGCAGAGTTTCAGGTCCAAGTAGCCCAATTTTTTGCAGCCGCACGCTATTGCAGCTAAACCAACACCGGTTATATTCTTTAGCCCTCGTAGTTCAAGGTGACTCAGATGTTCTAGCTGGCGGATTTGTTCAACCCCAGTGTCCGTTAGTTCACTGCAGTACGATAGAATGAGTCGGTTCAAGCTCGTGCAACCTCGAGACAAAGCTGCTAAACCATCATCTCCAAAACCGGCACAGCTGCACTCAAAAACCAGAAACGATTAGAAAACGAAACATGTCCTATGCATTTTCCATCAAGAACCTACCAAGAAAAGAAGGAGACGGGTTTGAGGGAAGGAATTTTACCGGTATAGATCAAGTTCTAGAAGCTTCGAGCATTTGGAACCAATATGAAAGATCCCTTTGTCTGAGATATTTGTGCAGAGTCCAAGTTTCAATCTTTGAAGATTTGAACACTTTGAGATATATTCTAGCCCTGCGGTAAAATTTCCCAAAGGAATAAAAAACTGTAAGTTACCAAAGCTGATAAGATCTAAAACACAAACGGAGGTTGATGAGTAGAGTAGTACACATGAATCTGTTTTACCTATGTCATTTACGCCACAACAGTCAGTAAGATCGAGTTCTTGAAGAAGCTTGGAGTAACATCCGAGTGATTGAAGACCTTTTTCTGTTATCAAATGACAAGACTCTAACTTCAAAATCTCCAGATTCCGGCAAGTCTGAGCTAAAGCAGAGATGGCTACATCTGTCACAAATCCGCAGCACGCCAGATTTACAGTTTTCAGGTCCAAACAGTTGCGTGCAAGTGCCATCATCCCAATATCCGTTACATCAACACATCTGCTCAATCCAATCTCCATTAAGGATCTACAGCTAGAGCTTAAGGTTACAAGAGAGGAATCAGAAACACGAGCTCCATCAATCCATATAACCTTGAGATGCTTCAAATCTTTTATGTGCTGTAAGAAGCTTGCAGAAACTTCCTGTGAATCACAAAGACCGAAGAGTAAATACAGATCCCACAAGAGTGCATTTCCAGGTAATTATTATACTAATCCAAGGCCTTCATCGAAAACTTACTGATACACAGTGACTGGCTTTAAGGACTTGAATATCAGGATGGCCTCTAACTATAGAGATCAAGCTAGACAAACTCACACGCTCACACCTTGTTAAATCGATCTCCTGTTTATAGCACTTAAAAACTTTTATCAAAAACTCGAATAATGAACTGATCAAAAAAACTGTGTTGTGAAGGCAAAAGTTAAATACCTGTAATGAAGGAGAACCACTCTCTAGCATTTGTAACCCAACATCATCTATCAAAGGACAGCTTACCATATCTAAAACCTCAAGCTTTGGCAGCAAAGCTATAGAACGAATCGAATCATTCGTGATCTGAATCAAATTGAGAAACAAAACTATTCATATTAGCCAAATCTCACGTTGATCACTACAAAGATAGAAACTTTGAACCCCATCATTTCCATCAAATCCCACAAACCAATCAATAAAGTTTTCAAAATTATGCCATTTTACCTTAAGATAAGAGACATCGAGAGATTTCAATCCTTTGCAAATTTTACAGAGAAGATCAATCCCAAGATCAGAGATCTCCATACACCATTTTAAGCTAATCTTATTCAGATTACCACATCCAACAACGATCCTCGCTAATCCAACGTCGCTTAAACTCAAACACTTATCCATCCTCAGCTCCCTCAGCCCCTTGGCAGACGACAGCGCCGCCGCTTCCCTGTCGCCGAAACCCCAACAGTGAGACACGTCAACGCGCTCAAGAGCGTGACACATAAGAGCCAACGTCTCAAGTCCCCTGGCTCGAACCGCGGTGGATCGGCTCAGGTTGAGCGACTTAATGCCTGACGTAGAAACCGTGCCGTCTAATGCCAAACATAAAACGACATCGTCGTCAAGTTTAGGACAGACGGATAGGTCGAGGGAAGAGAGGTTTTGGTACTTGAGGAGAAGCGCCGGGAGAAACTCGACTCGGAGGAGTCGGATCGTGGTACGACTCAACGAGTCGACTCGGAGACACTCTTTGCTGATTAAACGCCATGTTTTCCGACACGGTGGGTCTAAAAACCCGTAGATACGAACCAGAAGATCTTCAGACAAAACGGATAACATTGATGTAGACATTGACATTTGCAACAGAAACAACAACAAAAAAACAAAAAAAAAACGAAACTTTAAGAGGAAAACAAAAAAAAGGGTTTTCTCCTCTATTGGATTTGGAATCAGAAAATTTGAAGCTTTTTTTTATTTATTTAAGTCGGGATGAAGAGGAACACAGCTCGGAGATAGAGTAGAGAATGGTGAACCGGTTTTTCAAGAATCCGAATTCGGTTAACGGATTTCAATTTCGTGTTCATTACTCTGTGAAATCAGTCACACACAGACCTTTCGGATTTTCCCGGTGAGGAAAAAAAAAACAAAACCAAACCCTCTTCTAGTTTTAGTTCTCTCCTTTTTTCCAAGGTTTTATTATATAAAGGGGAAGAAAAAAAAAAAAAAAAAAAACAAGAAAACGGAGAAGATGAAGAAAAGAGCGAAATGACGAAAACGCCCCCTGGAGTACGGAAACACAAGTGTTAAGTTATCTGTGAACGCGTGTTAGTTACCCACGTGGTGATGTATGAGTGGTTAGTTACGGAGGCTGTATCGTAAGATCTGAAGCAGGTGATTAGTTCTGTACTTATTGCGGGTCCCACGTAACGTGCATCGACCGTACCTATCTGTTTGACTCACAAACTTATATGATAAATCTGAGAAAATGTTATTATAAAACATATTAATAAAATATATGAAGAAAGCATATTCGTTTGTCTGACGTGGATAGTACGCGAGATCGTCGTGTCAGATCGATCGTAGACTGCGATCTCGAACGTTTCATGAAGGAGTTAAATAATTGTGACCTTTACAAATTGCTAATTTTTAAAACGATGAACGTGCAATAGTTTATTAATTAAGTAAGTCATACATTAAACAAAATAATTATATGATTAAACAATAAAATTATATACTACTAAATTCTAATTTGAACTTATTCCAAAGTTTGCAACGCCATGTGTATTACTATAGGCCTGGCAATATAGCATAAACCATGCCGCTTCCCGTTGGGAATTTCGCTGGATATTAATATATTATCATATAGTCTTTTGAATGGTTGTGCAGTATGCTCAGACTAAAATTGGATTAGTCTGCATTTAATTTACCATTCACTATTGTATACCAGTATGCATTGTTGCATACTAAAAATCTCCATACTAGTATGCATTTGAGCGTACAACTCCATACCATTGTGAATTCACTATTGGTCTGCATTTTTCATTTTGCTCTTCAAAAGCTCCATACTAATATAAACTCCATATTAATCTGCTCCATACCACAGTCCAATGTTTTGCATACCAAAATATTGGTATGCATTGTCCGGTTTACACCATACCGTACAACCATTCAAAGCCATAGTAATTCATACGAATATTAAGATAAGGGTAGGAGTTGGTTCAACTAATATAACTTATATATAGCATGCATATATTATTGATAAGTTGTAATTAAATGGAAGTCATGGATACTTTTTCAACCTCTAAATTAAAATGCTTACATGCTGACATTTATAATGCGTAGTGGTACTTTGGTGTACGGAACTTCAGAAGTTGACATTTTCTTAGACAAAAGACATGCATACGTGACCAAACTTTAATTTCTATCTAAATTTCTCACTGGGTTATCGACATAAAATTACGCTTTTATAAAATACGTTAGCACAGTTGAAAGAACAAAAACTACGATAAGAAACCAAAAACAAAAAGAATTATGGATCTAATAATTAGTGATGAGGCCATCGACCTAAGCTTATCCGAGACCGAAGAGGATGTCAACATACCTACTATGAGGAACACACCACGAACGAGATCAGGGACGAGGAGCATAAGAGAGGAGTTTAACAAGTCAATAGAGAGCTTAATCACTCTCATAGAGCATGAAGCTCTCAAAAAGCTACTCACCAAGGAGATCACCCGGGAAACCCCATTCGGACCAGAAAGCGAGTCAAGTGTTTCAAAGACTCAAGAAGTGGAGATTGATCATGAAGAAACCGGAATCATCGAAGAGAATCAAGGAGACGCTTACTTGCATCTCAAGACTCAACCTACATCCTTTTTGCCAGTTTTGCAAGGAACGAGGGAATCAACTTTGTTCACCATTACCAAAACGTCTTCGTACGAGCTGGGGCTTACACACACCTAGGAGAACCTCAAAATGTGTCACGTGCTAATGGAATTAAGGTAAGCATTTGAGTTTAATTTTATTAACAAGTCTCCTTTTATGTTTTATTTGCAGGAATTTCCATTAGTTTAAGTTCTTTCTTTTTAGTCCTCAATAAGACTTGTAATTTGCAAGTTTAGCACTTTCCTTTTCTGTAATAAAGACCCTCGAAGGTCACAGCTGAAGAGCATATTACAGTAAAACCTCTATAAATTAATACTCTATAAATTAATAATCACTATAAATTAATAAATTTTGCTGGTCCCAAGTCTGGCCAGTGTAAAAATTAACAATATTCGATAAAATAATAAGATAATATTTTTTTTGAAATCTCAATGTAAAATATGGTCCCAATAATATCATAAATTAATAATCATGTAAATTTTTATATATATATATATATATACTGATATAATAGTGTATGTTTCTCCTAAAACTCATTTCTATAGAACATTTGTAATGTTGTATTTTCAAACTATAATGATATCTCTAAAATATTTTATAACATGTCATACAAATAATTAAATTTTAAAGTTTTAATTTTTAGATATGCATCATTTACAATTTGATAATTAGACAGATTATTAAAATATGAGAATTAATATTATTATTATTCATAAATTTGAATTTATGTCTATCATGTATATAAGTCAATTTGTTTATAGTATTTGTAATTTATTGTCAATAATGCTTTATAAATATTACAAGTTCAATTCCTAAACCATAAAATTTATAACATCCGAAAGTTTAATCTTATTTTGCTATAATTGTTCCAATTCATAATTTAAAAAAAATAAACAATTAAAAATATATCTATAAATTAATAATTATTAATTTACAGTGTAAATTAATAATTATTAATTTATAGATAAATTAATATTCACTATAAATTAATAAAATGTCTTGGTCCCAATATTATTAATTTATAGAGGTTTTACTGTAATAAGGCTCCCCTGCAGCTTTTGTAACACACGTTTTTGCTTATGAAATAAAAACCTAGTTTTCTTACATGAGAACTCACAGCCGCCCTAGAACCTTGTGTGTGATTCCTTGTGTTCTTGAGCATCCAGACTTATCACAGCTTCAATCCATCAGTTGTGTGGCGTCTAACGATCCATTGTTATCTTTGTTCATCGACCATCTCGTCGGAATCCCCAAAGAGTGCCGTACGGCCAGTTGGTGATTCTCCATCAGTCCATCCTTGTAGGATCTGCAAATCTTGATCTTATATCATTAGTGACTATTTGAATTATATATTCTTTTTAACATGTTAAACGTTCGTTAAATCAGACTTATATATCTATATATATAAAGTGCAGTTTACTTATTTCTGATGTTGCCACCTCAGCATACCCTTCTTTTAAATAAGCTTATATTTTTGAAATAAACCCATATTTTCGACATTACCCACTAAGCAATTACTATTTTATTTCTATCACATTTCTGTAAAAGCCCAATTCATTATCTACTAAGCCATGTTCTTTTGGCCGGCGGAAAAAACTCCTCTCCACGATACTCTACAGCGCCGTCGTCCTTTGCGGTCTGAAGCGTCCCTGCCCTTCTCATTCTTTCATCCTGCTTCACTTAATGGTTATCTTTGAAATAAATGTTCTCCACTCCTCCACACCCTTTCAATGTCTTCCCTCTCTTCCATCTCCATTGTAACGTTTTTCTCTATTACTGTAATTCATTACGTTCAATGCTCGCTCTTTCAATTCAAGACCCACTACTCTATCTTTAATTGGTGTAACTCCTATATAATGTCTTCTCCTCCAATTTCATGCTTCATATATATTTATGTTCGTCTCTTTGATTTCTCCTCACTAAAATGGATTCCCCTGTCGTTTCATTCGAAAATCTCAAAGCTGGGCGTCTTCACCAACAGATCGTCGGAAGAATGCTTCATCACTAGCCTGCTCGCAATGTCAAAAAAGGAGGCCAACCCATGGGCGTCGACTTCCTACTCATTGATGAGAATGTCGTTTCCATCTTAACTAGACTTTTCATTTATTCGTTTTTTACAACTCTATCTAATTTGAAGTTTTTCTCTAGAGTTGTGTCATCCAAGGGTCGATCAATGTGACCCACCTTTCAAAATTCGAAAACTCGCTATGTGATGGGGCAATATATATTGTGTCTGACTTTGAAGTCACAAGAAGCAACTCCCGTTTTAAGCTAACTGATTCCCCCTTTTAAATACGCTTCACACCCATCACTATTTTTGATCAGACTAACGAGTCTTTTGGTATCATTCTGAAATAGAAATCTCTGTTTTTCTCCTTCTTAAACAATATCGACGCCTCCAACAGAATTAAAACAAAAGAAACAAGGAACAAACCTGAAAGTATAGTAAGTAAACAAAAGATGCAGAAAAAAAATTTAAAGCTCGCCGCTTACCATCACATCAAAATCAGAACATAGAAGATCAAAAGATGATGAAGAAACTTCCAACAATCGATCTCAAGAAAAAAGTCTCCAAGTATTATGACTAATAGGACATAGATATATGCAAAGAGGTCTTTACTTTCAAAATCAAAAAGAATAACCAAATCAAAGTAAGGCAACACAAGAAACACTTTCAGAGAATCAAGGAAACACAACTAGAAATCAATTAAAATTATTTGGCAGCACTTCACAAATCCATCACAAAAGACAAAGAAGCAAAGAGATGAACACACCTTTAATAAACTAAAGAGATTCAGAAATACGAATGCCACAATCAGATAACCGTAACACTAAATTATATGAACAAGAAAACCGAGCCAACAAAAAAAAACAACCCAGACTGTATAAAATTACAGCAAGATAAACAAAAAAAATAATTTTTTCCAAAACACAACTCACATCGAATCGAAAAAATCACTCAGAGGACAAACGAAATCTAAGGAAGCAACACATTTTCATATAAACAATTTTGCAACCCAATTCACATTTACCTTTAACGAAATCAACAGGGGGATAAACAAATATCCCCTACAGATGCAAAGCGAGCAGGGAATCAACCAATTATGCAAACCCAAAAAAAAAAAATATTTAAGGGAAAACGATTACGAAAGGGATGACTTGGAAAAACGATTACGAGCATCAACGAGATAAGTTCAATCCTCATACTGTCCTCTAGATCGCAAACATTGCTCTTCTCCTATCCGTTCACGAGGACATCAAATTTTGAAAAAGAACAAATATATTCTTAACTCAATAACATACAAATAATGACCCAATAGAACAACACATTATAAGCCTTACAGAGAAATTGGGCTGACTGAAACAAACAAAAATAACCCAAAAAAAGAAATATAAGTTATTGATTTTTTTTAAATAAAATCCACAATCTTTTTGACTCCAAACAATAAAACATTGACAAAAAAACTACTCCAAAGTTTACAAAATACATATGAAAATATTAAATAACAATCCAACCACAAATGACAAATAATAATAAATTAATCACAACTAACAACTACAGCAAAACGACAACTTCAACTACACAATGTTAACTTCTAATTATAATTTTTTTTTAAACATTAAAAACACACAAGATGATCTCAATTTTTAAAAAATAAACAGCAAACTAAATTATACTTGCTGCAAAACCTATTTTTATAAAAAAAATATCCAACAAAAGAACATAAGCAACCAAAATCAAATACAAAAACAAACGTACATATGAATTTACGTAACTAAAAAAATAATATATACAACAAAATCCGGAATACACCTTAATTACGTGCGGGTCAATTGCTAGTATTTTATAATGGTATTATAGCTAGTAGTGGCAATAAAAATCAAAATAGTAATGATATATTCAATATAATATATATATATATATATATGTTGCTTCTTATTTTTTAATGTGAAATCCATAACACAATTGGCACATTATTTAGTGGCATATATATAGACTTAAGGATGAGATGACAAGTTGTACAAACTTTTTGACGTGTTATATATGCATAATCACATATAGCTAGAGAGAGATATATGTTCGGTTTTGATGTCAAATAAACCCGTTAAATATACTGCACGAACTAACACGCCTATATATATATTGGAAATCTTATTCAGATTAATGTGTGCTTCAACAGGAGGTAGAACTAAATATGAGTTTTATTTGTTTTCTGATTAATATAATAAACTCATATTTGTTCCACCACCTGTCAATACACACTTAATCTAAAAGTAAGATAGATAAGTTGGAAAAAATAAAAAGATAGATTAGTTGGTAAGTTTTTCAACTCTTCCATTATTTTCTTAAATTTATAATTTTTAAAATGTTAAAAATAATTATTAGGGTAGCCATTTAAAAATTAACAAATACCTTTGCATTCTCAATCTGAACCTCTTGATTTATAATGTCACTCACAGAAGGTAAATTGGTTGAGAGTTGAGACTATTTGAATAACTAACAGGTTACTGGAAATTTCAACTATTGAATGGTTTGAATGCAATATGACATCAAATATATGCGATTTGTTGAGATTTTTTTTTTGATAAGTATGTAAAATAAATATTTTACATTTAGTTATGTGGTACACAATTAGGCATAACTAAATGCATGATCCTATGTCAAAAAAAAAAAAAAAAAAAAAAGAAGCATACCACATTATTGCAACAAATCATCAAAATCAAACCAAATACAAAATGATAGTGGTAGATACAATTTGTTGCAAGATAAACGAATCCCTAAAGTGAATCTAGAAACCAAAACAACCACGAAAAAAATGACAAACAACATTTTCTTGAGTTTTTCTTGTCTTTCATTTCATTTAAGTAAACACCAGTTCAAATAAATATATCGATTTTATGTTCATCTAGAGTCAACATTTCAACAACTCAAACCTGAAAGAGTAGTGTGTTTCAATCAACTACACTTTGATCATTCGTTGATTTAGTTAGCTTTATCAAGTTTCGAATATAGTACAAATATGAAGGTTTATATACACTACCACTTTCTATGTTTAGGTTTCCTAAATTATGATTGATTTTTTAAATTCCAAAATACCACAGGTCTTACACAATGAGGAATAGAAGGGGTTTACTAAAATGAGTTTTTTCATGTGGTAGCTTGAGGATTTTAATATTTTGTGATATTTTAAAAAATATCAAGCAAAAGAAAAAAAGGTATTTTAAAAAACCATTCTTGAAAATAGTAATCTCTCAAATCTTTTCAAATGATGATATTAACAACAATTTCTATCTTTTTGGTTTTTACAACCTTGAAGTACTGTCGATCTAAAGGACAAATAATTTTATTCTAGTCAAGCCTATTAAAATGTAATGCTACTCAATTAAGTCTCTTATGGACAGCCTAAAGACATATGTATTAAGCTGTCTTTAAAATAAAATACAACATTGTAATACATATCAATAACAATTCGAGCTCGTTCACAAAAAAAAAAACAAATATAATATGCTTGATTGTTAACGATTATATGAAACTAGCCAAACATTTTATGCCACTACAATATAAGCTTAATTAATGAGTAATATTAATGAAGACTGATCGGTGATCCACATCAATAACACTGCTATTTCTTAGCTGTAGTTTCTCTTTTCGTGTTTTAGTAGCTTTTTAAATTGTATTTATATCTCACCTGCAATTAAGCTAGCAGTTTATACCTATTCGAATGCAAAATCTATAGATAAAGGGCCAATATTTTTAAAATATACATAGAATTTTTTTTTCTATATAGAATAAAATGCAATATATTAAATGTAGATAGGTGGCTGGCTGTGATATACCTGACCAGAATAAGATCTACCCGACTTGAGCCTATAAAGAAAAAAAAGATGACGACAAAGGTGAAAGACTTACCTTGATCTACAAGTTGCGAGATTCTCGCACCTCACGTTCTTCTCTACTTCGTTGACTTCATTTCATTGACCATTGGCTTGGAGAAGGACCAAATATAATGGACCCATTTTTATATATATATATCATCTTTACTTTTATCCTCTCTTTTAAAAATACTAGTCACGTAAAATATGTATACATTAATATCCATTTATCATATACCAATTCGTGTTTTATACAACCCGATTGTAACTTGTTTTTAAGAGACGCAACAATGTAGAGAAACAAAACACTTTTATCAAAAAGAAAAAGAAAAAAAAATTGCACATGGAAGATTTTAAGTAAATGTTTAAAAAGGCTTTAAAAAAAATCTCATCAAGTGATAGATAGATTTTTGAATAATTAAGATATATCAACGTAACAAGACTTACGAACCGCGTGGCAAAAGTATATACGTACGTATTTTTATCCAAAACAAAATAAAGTACATACGTACATGGTGATATATACAATGATGTGTTTCCTATCGTATTGATATACCATTCATTGATTTAAAACAAGGTGAAGAGTAGTGGGGGTTTTATATAAGGGAAACTAATGATGATGATCACATTTTCTTGGTCTAAGACTACACCGAATATGTAGATATTGTTCATATGATGACATCAAATGCAAAAATGAGTTCATTGTCTTCCCAAAAAGGAAGAATACGAATCTATGCTCATGTGTCACCTCAAATGTTATGGTCCATACAGAAATTTCAATATAGTTACCATACATTAAATATGCACCTGTTTTATTGATTTTGTTCTATTGTTCAAATTTGGTATCGAATTTAACGCATTTGTTCTCTACTTACCAATTTCTGTCACCATATTATGTGTTAAGGTTGGTGTCATCGTCTATTACATTTGCTGTTTTTAGGTTCTTGTCCTCGCAACAACGGTTTTGTACCATTGGTTGAGTAAATTAAATAGATAAATCGGATCAACCCGGTTTACTATCAGTCCATCACATATGGCACCGTTTCCTATGTCAATCTTTTTCTCAGTGGATAAATTGAACATGTTTCACTGCAAAGACATGTTGGGCTAAATCACACAGTTGACCTTGATTTAGCCTTGGTGACGCTAAAATTAAACCGGGATTTTTCAAGTGGGAAACTGAAGCTGCTTATTAGATTTGCACTTTAAGTTTAAAATGTTAGATTTGCACTTTATAAACAAAAATAATGAAAGAGTTCGTGACATTTTTTTGTTTTGACTTAAAACTTCAGATGGAAGCACAGAAGAGTTTATTATCTCTGATAAGTTCGTAACATAATTGCACGCAATGGAAACGAAACTAAATTGGGCCAAACCCATTAATTGAAAAAGAGACACCCAACATTACGGAACTACTTTAGTCCATTAGAATGTTTAATAATGGACTAAACCCATTTTAATAATAGAAAAGGATTTTTTTTTTCTTATGGTTTACTTCATTGTTACGTTCTTTCGTTTTGGTATCAACTTTTTTTTTGGGTATCAACACAACTTGCAAACAATGAGACAATTAAATCAACTCATGTCATGATGGCTGTGACCAAAAAACGCATTTCGAACTTCAAGATGAATGTCACAAACGTAAGGCTATCGCTGATCTATTTACAAGGCAAAGTGTTACTTAAAAGTCGTGGCATGTTGTGATAGAGATGAAGATGAAGAAGAATGGAGGAAGAGACAGACCACAGACATATCGTCCATGGAGATTCCTCGTCTCTTTTTCTTCCAAGCCCGAACTGCTTGCTCTACTAACCGCTTAGCCGCCTTTGGCCGCTCAGCCGTGGAGGAAACAATCTCTACAGCCTCTTGGTTAGAGATCACATCCCATATCTGTTATATTCAATCCAAAGAAATGTAAAGATTGGTTAATAACTTCGCTGATAAGTAAATAAATTAGGAGTGTGTACAACTCGGATGATGATTGTAAGTATTTACAATGTAAAGATGATTGTAACCAATATATATTAGGTTTGTAAGTATTTACCCCATCACTAGCCAAGATGATGAAGTGGTCTTTAGTAGAGATATGCCTTTGAGTGACTTCAGGGACTGAGACCAATCCGTAATCTTTGATACAGTAGTCACCGAATGCTCTCGACATCGCGAGCCCCGGTGTTTTTGCGTCCGGCTGCCACACCCGGTGTACTCCAGGCTCATCTTCTAGACAGAAAACCCGCCCTTGGCATCCAAGTATCCGCTCCTTCTCCTCTATTTTTTTTTTCAAAGCAAAACAAATTCAAGAATTACGAATCAAGAGTTTACCACAATAAGATTCATATTTTGTATGCAACTCTGAATAGTGAATTCTAGGAACATGCATGGAATCCGAGTTTAAGAAGGATTAAGAAAACTAACGTGGTAGATTCGGTTTGAAATCAAGGGTGAGCTGAACCGCAACCAAGCTTTCCTCGTCCGAAACCGTGGCTAGTACTGCTCTTGAATCGCCTACATTCGCTACATAAATAACGTCACCCTACATACGCCAAAACAAAACCATTAATCAGTGAACATACATACATATATATATTCACAAAAGAGTTAACTAAGTAACTAACAATAGGAAACTATTCATATTAAGTCTTACCTGTCTGACAATTGTTAGAGATGTTGAGCCGCTGTAGTAAGCATCGATCTTGCGGTGATGTTCAAGCTCCTGATCAACCTTTGCACATGTTTTGAGATAAGACTGCTTCCATATGTCGAATCTCGAGAGCTTTTTATTAGAGCCTTCGAGATCTAGTGTGGCCTGAGCAAGAATATTTTGCCAGTTGCAGAGAAGCGATGAAGGCATTGAGTTTCTTACATGTTTGGATACATAGTGACCCCATGGACCGTGTCCATCGAATATCCCGCAAAAGATCATGTCTTCTTGGCACCCAAATCCCTATTTACGAAAGATAAACGAGATTCTTACATAAGTACTTTTTCAAAAGATAAATATACTCATTAACGTGGTAAATAGCATAACAGATTATAAAAATCTAGCTGCTGTTGAGTTGCTAACATCAAAAAGAAGCAAGCAAACTAGCAAACAAAAGCAAACACAGAAAGAAAACACCAAATACTAACTTAAGAGAGTAGTAATGTACCTCCCAAACGAGAGCACAGTCCTGGTTAACGCCTTTTTCGCCGCGTTTGGAGAAAATAGAAGCGGAGTTATTAGAACCTTGTGCATTAACATAACCAGAGGATTTCAGAATCAGTTCTTTCTTCTTCGCGTCTTTAGCCATATCATCAGCAGTTTCCTTTGCGTCGCTGTTTCCATTGTTGTTCTTCACTCTCTTTATCGAAAATGTTCGAGCTAACCCATTGAACATCGAAGAGAAATGCCCCATTTTTTAATCAGCCCAGAGGATGAAAATATCAAGAAACAACCACTTGTTATGCTTTTTGATCCTGAATCTGTTAAAAAATAAAAACAAGAAACAAGAAATTGTTTAGAAACTTGGATATAAAATACAAGTGTTTAGGGTGAGATAATATAATGTCAAAAGTAGAAAAATAAATTCAGATTTTGCGGAAAAACAGAGGTTAAAACTTAAACGTAAGAAGATGAGTCATAGTGTTATGAATCTAAACTACCCAAAAAATAAGTTTAAACAGCTTTAGTGGAATATTCGTAAGTATGACATGGAATTCCATTGAAACAAGTTTCTGAGATTTATCTTTTTCATATAAATATGAGAAAAAATGATTTTTGACGTGAAGGGAAATCGAGTTTCTGTTTATAGAAAACACATCTAGAGATATTTCTTAATAAGGAAATGAAAAAAACAAGTTGCAAGAATCCAAGATTCTTCTCTTTTGCTTTTTCCAGGAAAACTAACACAACTTTCTCAGCATGTTGTTGCTTAATACAATATATTAATATATGAATACCCAAAAGGGTAAAGAAGCAAACACACTTAATCTCCACAGATTTGCTTCAAAAATTAGTTTAAAGCTTTTCTGATTTTTATAACCATTTTGGATAAGATAAAATTTCTAAATCTTTACTGAGTGAGAAAAAGAAAGTAGAAGAACCCAAGAAAGGTGTCTCTTAAGCTTTCATTTGGATCTTCACTTTCTCAATCAGATTCTTAATAGATGTATAAAGATAGAGAAAGAGAGAGAGACCTTTGAAATGTCACGTAAGGATGAAGCGCCGGAGGTATGATGTAAGCTCGGGAAAAAGCTGACGTAACACCTCAACGGTGAAGAAGATTTAGCTAATGGAGCATCGATGAGAGAAAAATATATCAGAATCCATTTTAATGCTCCAAAGAGATTTAAATGAAACAATTAAGGAATGGAATTGAATTTTTAATTAAAAGTTTTCTGGTACGTTTGTTCCGATCGCTGTTCATTTTTTTTTCTTAATCTTGTGGTAGGAGAAAGGACAAAGAAGTAGCACGACATCGTCTTCGGTTTGGTCTTTTGTGGTTGATATTAAAAAACTCATATTATTCAATTATTACGTTTCTCCAAGATATTTGTAGCATATGTATGAATTCAAATGTACCACAAATATTATTCAATATAATTACATTTCTCCACGATATTTTGTTGATTATGATGATTTATTTATATATATGTTCTCAAAGGAAATCAGTTTGAAATTTAAATGGGTTGATTCGAACAATATTATATAGGTATATAAGAAACAGCGACGACTAAGAAGTTAAACAATTTTCTCAAATTCAAACGGTTTAATTTGAGATATTATAAAATTTTAACAAACATAAAGAACTTAAACAATTTAAATGGTGTCGAGATTTTGTTGTACATTTTATATGATTAAAATATTAATATCAGAAAATGTGTAAATGATGAAATGGGTTATGCGATGGCTGGCTAGATGTGTCCCAATCGTTATATCAAAGGCCAAATAAAGCAGTTCCAAAAAAAAAAAGAAAAAAACAGAAAAACTTCACAGTTCTTCAAGAATAATAATCAAATATTTTCTGATAATTTTATATTATTGTTATTCTTCACTTATTTTATAGCTGGTATTTTTTCTTTCTTCAATTGCAGAAGTCAAACTTACGTAATTTTTATTTATGCATAAGATAAAGTGATATACATCTTTAGCAATATCCGTAGAGAATGTCAACAGTTCCGTTATGTGTTCTTTAACTATTTTATCAAATTATGTTGTGTGTTTAATCATTATTCGAATAATAGCAAGAACAAATGTTCTTAATTAGTATAAAATTAGGTAAGCGAGAGATACAAAACAATAAAATTGGGCAAGCAAGTAAAGAAAATCAAATTCGATAGTTGGAGAATTCAATCATACATATATAATAATGTTTGATAAAAAAAACATATATAATAGTGTTATCATTGATATTAGGGATTATTTATTGTAAAAAATTGTTATGAAAGATATTGCTACTTTTTTATATGGCATTGCATCATATGATTATCGTGGTAACTATACTCTGGCATGTTAACGACATCAATCTAAAGTAAAATATACACAATATTGTTTGGGAGTGAGTATATTTAAATACGCGAGCATAGTTGATGTATTATATATGCTTGAATAAAATATTAGCAAATTTGCACACATCAAAAAACAATAATAAATTATTATCAATTATTTTTTCCAGCCAAACAAAATTTAGGTCAATATCCCATACTACTGTAATTTTTAAATTGTATAACTTTCACTCTGCATATACATATGTCAGTTTCATTATATTAATTTTGTAAGTACATAAAATCTTCTACGATCACCTTCAGATTTATATGCCTTTTTCTTATCAAAATGAATTGTAGGCTTTGCGGTAAAGAACACAATCATACATTAAGATTATGGTTATCAAACAAATAAATAAAATAATAACAGTACTAATCTAAAACTAGTGTCACCAAAAATAAGTGGTAGAATAAGTGGTAGAAACAAGAAAAAAGTGTTCTAATTAATATTTACTGCAATATAGTGAGATTTTTTTTACCTATCAGTCTTTTTATGATCGATATAGTTTGTATAGGATTCGGTGAATTAATGAAAAGAGTAGGAGATATCCCGTGCTTTAAGCACGGATCAAACATTTAAAAAAAAATTATAATAAAATAATAAAAGTTATTGTTATATTTTTTTAAAAAAATATTTTGTTTGGGATAATATTTATTTTTAATTATTCTGTAAATTTATGAGTCTATTTGAATATTAATTATTTTAGAATATTATAGTATTTTATTTTTGATATATTATTACAGTTTTATATTGTTTGTTTGTTGTATTTGTATCATTATTTTGTGAAATATAAAATAGTAATTTTAATATTATAATTGTAAGAAAATAAAAATTATTAATTTATTATCTATTTAAATAAAGTTTTACCAACCGGCCAATGTAGAAATTAAAACACATATTTTTCATAGATTGGGTAATATATCTTCGTTTTTAAAAATTTCAAATCACAACATATGCAGAAAAAAATTTGCATTTTATTAATCATAAGTATTATATGAAAATTCCAAACAATTTGTAAATAAAATAAAATAAAGATGACAGGAGAATCATAATTTGAAATCTTAACAAAATCTTCGAATTAGTTATTAAAAATAATTATATTGTATACTTGATATAAAATCTTAGTTTTTAAAATTCTAATTGGTTTATATTTTTTTAAAAAAATATTTACTAATTTCGTCCATAATTTATTAGAGAGAGAAAATATTTTTATTTTTATTTTTTTAGATTTTTTAATATTTGATCTGTGATTGTTTTTTATTTTTCAATTAATTATATTTATTTAAATTAATTAATTAAGCTTAATTAATTTTTTTTTAATGGCAATTGAATGTAATTTTTTACACATATGAAAGTTAATTTTATATTTGTACTTCTCAATTGATATAGTAGGATACTAGATATTAGTTAAGATATTTTAAAGTTTTTGATTGTATTTGGATATGGATTTTGACTACCGACCATATAAGATGGGTAGAAAAAGCATGAAGCCATAGAAATGACTTGACAATAATGCTCTATCTAACTTTTAGGAAAGTCTAATATAGAAGAAGCCACTGATTGTTATTTTTTGCTTAACTCAAGCATTGCTATTTGCATCAACAAAATACTGGTAATTGTAATTTCATCAGAATTTTTCATCAACGTTTAAAGTTATTTTCTATAACTTGGAAAATCAATCAAAAAGACCATTAAAGAAAAAAACTGCTAGAAATAACAAGCAATACACGTAAAAATGCAGACTCTATATCAATTTTAAAATAAAAAATAATCTCGAAGTTTAAATATATATATATATATATATATATATAGTATCTGCTATAAATATATCAATATTTAACACATTAGATAATTACACAGAATTTTAAATAATAAATCATCCATTTATATTATAAAAAATAAATAAAATCTTTTGATATATCAAAGTTTTACAAATTTTTCCGATATTTATGGTACTTAAACTATGTATTTTTTTGGTTGTATAAACATCAATTCATAAATTAGAAGTCGATATTGAAAAATAACATTGTATATCGATAAATCAACGCTCCCATAACTGTTAGTGATAAAGACAAAATCGTCTAAAATCACTTACACTCGATTTTGTCTCTATAACTGGAGCACCATCTTGTCATTTTCATAAATATAAATTTTTCTTTGCTGTAAGATGTAAATTTCCTAGATATTACATTGAAATTAAGATTAGTTTTATATTTACTGGTTGAAAACCATATATGTTTAGTATTTAATCCATTTATAGTGGCTACAAAAACATGGTTTTTTTTGGGGCAAAAAGCTACAAAAACATACCTAGCTTCTTAGCAATCAGGCATTTGTTCATAAATGTTGAGATCTATTGAAACTAAAGTTTAGTACTCTATTGTTCGAGTATAACAATTTTCTTCCAAAAAATCATAATTTCCAAAACATAAACATTTTTCTAATAATGTTTTTACCAACTTACACCTAAAACCTTGATACCCAACAAAAAAAGAGATCATGACCAAGAAATAGTTCTAAGCAATACCAAAAATAGTTCTATACCATTGACATTTCCACATCTCCACCTTCATGCACCGGCCGCCTGGTAAACCATATAGTTTTAAATATATAGAATAATGTTTCGTCTTATATATTTGTATTTTTTTGAAATAATAATTTAGTAACTAATTTTCATATACCAAGATATACATGCATTTTAGATCGCCGTAAGTCTAGACTGTGTGCCCAAGAGGATATTGAATGACAAAACCAATTCTTGACAACTCAAACTTCACCATTGATAAGAATAAAACGATAACGTTAACATATATATTATAAGTATTATATTCGGTTTAACATAAGGATAACATCTCTATTATAAGTATTACATTCGGGTTACCATAACGATTACATCTAAATAAGTATGTCTTTCTCAACAATTAATTTAAAAAAAAAAAAAAAATATCACTCTCAGAGATAAATCATTGAATTCAAACTCAAAAACGAATAATTCAAACTAATCATTTGCATAAGTTATTCGAATTTTGAAAGAGCCAATTTATCTTAATCTTTTTATGTATAAAAAATCGAATTGAATGGTTTGCACGCTAGTATAATAACAATATATATAAACGTATTGGCTTAGTAATCATTTAACTTCAACATGCGAACTACAAGTACAATTGCTAATTAAAAAACCAACTGATCGAGTACTTACCTAAATGGGTAAAAGCTAATGGAGAAAGCCAATTTGAGTAATGCAAAATACATTCTAGTATACTACTATTAAAGTACGTAGGTCGCGCGTACACGTTTTACATAAGGGAACCTAAAGCATAGATAAACAGTTTTATATAAAGTATACAAAATATAATATTGGACATGTGAAATGGGCCATGTTTGATTGTACCTAAATCATTGAAACTATAAAAGTAATACTTTATAAAAGGTGCATATATCTATATAATTAATAGATTAACATCGATTTAGTGTACTATTTCAAAAAGCTATATAAATAATCATCAAATCACATAGAAATATCTCAAACAACAACATTGGTTGTTTGAACGTTTACAAAGTGTAAACATATGCAATAGACAGCTCACGAAAAAAGAGTTGATTGGTTTGGTTCGATTCGTTATTATATCATCATGAGTCTTATATTCCGGTCTAATCAAAGATATTTTTGATTCGCTTACTACTACATTCCGGTTTGGATCACAAAGGGAATGAACCGAAATTGGAAACCGTAACGTGAAAGGTCGCAATAATAATAATAGTTAGACGCCGTGACGAAATTGGACGTTGAAGGTTCTCTATCGAGTTTCACATTACTAAAGAAGGGGAATAAGTCAGTGGGACAATTATGGGGACTGTGGTTGTGACCGCTTGTGACGGTAGTGGGACCTAAAAAACACGCATAAGAAAACAAGAAACACTGATTCTTCTGTTCTATGTATTGGTTGGATGATATGAATCCCCAATATGTCGGCAACAATCATGCAACACCAAATCTTTTTCTCTGTTTATAATAATTGTTTGACGTTTTGATTGTAGTAAATAAAGAAAGGGGGTTTTTGACAGGTTGGATAATTGAATTTTCAAACCATTTAGCACATTCAAAGGTTTAAAAAAATATATTTTGTCAGTTTTTATACATAAACAAATAGTCTAGTGTGTATTTAAAAACAGTAACATACTAAAAATAGACCAAAAGATATCCGTATCTTTCCAATCTTGTGAAACTAGAAGAATACGTGTTCGGTGTTCTTATTAGATCTGAGCCGACGTGGTAATGAGTCATATGACCTATGCATGAACACGTGATGAGGGAAATAGAGACTCACTAGCTAGCTACTCCACCAAGAGACCTTTTTGGTGTGGCCGTGTGAGGGGAGAGGCTCGATTAGTGATCGGTTCCCATTTTTGTAGGGAAGTTTTACAATTCGGCAGCCGAACCTAGTCTAGAAGACTAGAACCATCACATGATCACGATAAATTCGGTTTTCGCAGGGCCCACTCGTGAGCACAACCTTTCAGAACTTTTTGGATAAAACGTTACATTCTAGGACACATGGCACATGAGAGGCGGTGCACCCGGCTAAGTCACTCAAGTTTTAAGTAGAGAGTCTCATCACAGCCTTTTAAAGATTTTCAAGCGGAAGTTACAGAACAATTTGTTGGTTTTAAAGTATCTTTCTGCTAAAATAATGAATTGTATTTGAAATATTTTTCGATGATTAAGAAAAGAGAAAAATATTATTTAAATCATGAACTTTCAAATTTTGGTCATTTAAATTATGAATTTTGTTGTAGGTCATTTAAAACATCAATTTTTGTTGATTAATTTTTTTAAATATGAAATTTCGTTGACCAAGTTAGAAAAGACATGACGTGAAATCCGATAGTTGACCTACTAACAGACGTTACTATGCCGTTAATCACTCCATTACTAACAAAATGACGTCGTTTTGATGGAAGTTTTAGTTCAAAAAAATGTCATTTAAACCATGAACTTTTAAATAAAGGTCATTTAAACCATGAACTTGTAAATGTATATCATTTAAACCATGAACTTTCAAATTTCTGTCATATAAACCATGAACTTCCCCTGCACGTTCAGTGAAAACTAGACAACCTGAAAATTTTGGTTATCGAAGCAAACAAAAAAAAGAAAGCCTAACCGTTTGGCGCAATTGATTTGGATAATCAGATTTTGGTTCAGTTCGGTAATCAGACCGATTGGTTTATTAGAAACCACAGAAGTATATAAGCCTAATCGGTTAAACCATTTAACCCTAGTTTAGTTTCTCTCTTATTTCTTCGACTCTGCCTTATGATGCGATTCTGAAAAAGAGAAAGAAGAACATCAGTTCATCATTCTTTTTCGATCTTTGTCATGTATTTTGTGTCTTTTTGTATTTGTATTGAGTTTTTTTCATTTATTAGGACACTACGCTAGAGTTTGAAGGATTGACTAGAGTTTGAAGTATTGATCACATTTTTCATATATTATTTTTTAAATGACATAAATTTGAAAGTTCATGGTTTAAATGACATACATTTACAAATTCATGGTTTAAATGGCCTATATTTAAAACTTCATGGTTTAAATGATATTTTTTCGAATTAAAACTTCCATTAAAACAACGTCGTTTTGTCAGTAATGGAGTGATTAACGGCATAGTAACGTCTGTTAGTAGGTCAACTATCGGATTTCACGTCATGTCTTTTTTGGCTTGGTCAACGAAACTTCATGTTAAAAAAAACTAGTTAACAAAAGTTGATGTTTTAAATGGCCTACAACAAAGTTCATGGTTTAAATGGCCAAAATTTGAAATTTCATGGTTTAAATGACATTTTTCCCAATCCGAAAACTGTATAACAGTTTTGGTGTGGTCGACAAATAGGAAACTAAGGGGATGTTATTGGATTGTGGTTTTTAAAAGAATCTGTTAGATTTGGAAATCTGGTGTTATTCAATCGTGTATTTAAAAAAATCCATTAAAATCTAGGGTTATTCAATTTCCATTGGATTTTGTGTTAATTTGGATTTGAACCTATTATGATTCTAAAATATGAACAAACACAATACTACACTTTTGTCACGGATTTTTTTTTTTTTTTCTCTACTCGTGTTTGATTTGGAATTTGAGAGCGTGATTCCCTTTGTTCCTTCACTTCTCATGCTTCTGATTGAAAATCTCTGGATTTGGTTTTGTAGTTTTCTCGATCGGATTTAACTATCTTCTCTTTGTTTCTTTTACTCATTCAGTGAGAAGGAATCGTCTTTCATGTATTCTTCTGTGTAATGGCGAGGTATTTTGTTTATTTGTCAGGAATCAGGATTGACTTTTGATTCTCTGTTATTAAATTCATAGAAATCATAGTTCACACCAAGACCTATAAAAGTCTCGGTGGTTGTTAATTTAATTTTGTTTTGGTGTAGAACTTCAAGTGCTAGCTGTTCTGCTTTTGCTTTACTTAGCCATTTGATTCTACATATCTCTATTGTCTTTGAAACATAGACGTTTCTTAAAACTCTTAGCTTACACTACTGATGCATATCTGATCCAAGATATTAAACCCCATGTTAAGATCTCATAATGCCACTTTTTGAAGCTTGTATCTCTCTGAATGTTGTGACTTTCTGTGGAACAGGATTATGTACCCACTGTTTTCCGATAACTTAAGCGCTAATGACTAATGTGATTGTGAACTAGGATTGTGGGATATCGCAGGCACCGCCAAATATTGGGGATCAGATCTTCTTAAATAGTAGTAGTAGTAGCAGCTATTGCTTTGGTTTTGTAAACAGGTCAGGAGGATTATAACAGATTGAGACCTTTGAGTTACTGCGAGGAAGAAGATGGTAGACACTATTACATAATTATTGATGTTGGGAAGAGTTTTAGAGAGCAAGTCCTTCGTTGGTTCACCTTCTATAAGATTCCCCGAATCCATTCTGTTAAGCCCTTTTATTTGCTATTTTTTTGAATTCTTGCAGTCTGAATTGAAATCTATGTTGATTAATGAATTGTATGGTTTGTGTAGATAGTTCTAACCCATGAGCACGCAGATGCTGTTCATGGTTTAGATGATATTCGATCTATTCAACCTCGCGGTTCAACGCTCTTACGTCTTGAACGAAGAAGAATCCTCAAGCTCCGACGATGGTCTCTTCTGTTCACCAACTCGTCCGCACTAAACTCCTTCACCCTGAATTTAGAAGACGAGGACCACTTCAATGACGAGTTACGTCGTCTCTTGGTGCTGGTATCGGAGGAAATACGAAGGACACTGGAGGAGCACTCTGAGATTAGTGAACTCATTAAGATAGACTTGGATCCTTTTTGAACTCATCGATATTTTATTTTTTTCTTCTTAATATTTAACTTCAAAAAAAGAATCTATAACAATCACCAAAAATATATTAGTAAATGACATTCAAATCCACGTTATATGCATTCTAAAATCCACACAAATACATTAGACTTTAAAATCCACTATTATCACATATTAATTCAAATCCATTAAAAATCTTAATTCAATAACACTCCCTAAATTTATTTTTTTGTGAAAAGAGATCATGGAAAATCAAAAATGAAATGTTGAGTGAGTTTTTATTACTGTTGAGCGATTTTACTTTTTTTTTTGGGGCCAAACTGTTAACTGATTTTTTTTCATTGCCTGATTTATGGGGTAAAAAGAGAAAACCCGAATGTTGCATGATCTTGAAGCAAAAAAGCCCATTAGATTAGCAGCACAAGCCCTATAATAATTAATTATACACATACACCCATGAAATTGAGGTGGTTTTTTTCCAGAACCGGTTCAGTAAACCGACTTCATGAAATTGATATTAGATTTCGTTGGGTTCGATTTACTCGACACACAGACCAAAACATCAAAACAAACTTTGCAAAGAGATGAAAAAGAAACAAACTTACCTGACTTGAATTCGAGCTGTGTTGAATCTAATCTCGTGTATATATATCTCGACAAAGTTGTAGGTGTTGAACCAGAAAGTAATTTGAGCTGACAGTTATAAAAAAAGCATACAATAGAGAAGGAAACGATCAAGAAGCAAAAGATCTTCTGGATTAGGTAAAAAAAGCAAAGAAATTTAGGGGAAAAAAACGACAAAAGAGCTTAAACCACATGATTGTTTGTTGGTACCGACGAATCATGATTTGATAATTACCTTGGTCAAGGGGCAACCGGGCAAGAACAACGAGTCAACATGCGGTCGGTTTGTTTTTTTATTGCGTACGTGTTCACTTCACTGTTCATACTTAAGCTAAGCTATGGACAAACGTGGGCACGTACCTCACAAGAACTCATAGAAAATAAACAATATATATTCATAGGAACGTTGTACTTGAACTGATTATGATTTTACTTTTTTTGTTATATCATCTTCGAATTTTAGATACTAGAGCATACGGAGCATCAATCAAAAACTCTGTGCCTTCATGTTCAAAAACAAGAGCACTAGCTTCCGTTTCATAACATCCTCAAGATATTAGAACTGTGGTCTTGTTAGACAGAACAAATTGCTAACCAGGTATGATAGACTCATAGACTTAACCGTCACTTGCAAAACTGTGGTCTTGCAAACAATACAAACTGCAAAACTGTGGTAGCAGTTATATTTTCAAGTTGCAAAATTGTGGCAAGTTAAACCAGAGTTTTGCCACCTCTTGGACAAAAAACTAGTTCTAACAATATCATCTGTCCGAAGCCGCAACAAGAGCATCTGACATAAGTGTCAGGTAACTTGCTTATCCAATCCTCTTCTTCTCTTGCACTACACTTTTGGCATAATGCTTCTCTTTCGAAAAGCTCTTCCTCGATTACATCCATTCGTAAAATTGACAGAAGATTTCACAGAAACAAGGTTCAATTACTCAATTAGTTTACTTGTCTGCATTAATTATGGACATTTTACATTCAATGTCTATTGCATAAATACCCTTAACGGGCCTTAATATAGTAGTTTGATCTAACTCAAATTTAAGACTCAGAGAAAAAGTAAAGAAGCCAAGACAATGTTAGAAACTTGAGAAAAAAAAAATACATTCATACTTAGCAAAACATACAATTCAAAGGATGATAACAAAAACTGTCGACTTCTTACAAACCCTAAATCTAAATCGGTCACAACAAAGTTAAACTAACAGAGTTAAAACTCATAATCTAACATTCATAATCATACATAATAGAAAATAATAAACCATTGACCTAGTCAAAGACCTAATTCAATTGTAAGAAGAGAACATCATTGGATCAGCAAAAGACTACGGAGTTTGATTCCATCCCGCAAACTGATCAAAGTGGACAAGTGGTGGGGTTTGTGTCTGCATCTGAGGAGGAAACACCATGAGAAGATCAAAGTCGTTACTTCTTAGACAAAGTCATCGATCGATGGGTCAAAGGTAGAAACAGAGTGAGGGAGTTGACAGAAGCTACCGTTGTCATGGTTATAGAGAAAGACTGATTGCTCTGATGTTGTTGAGTCAGTGATGGCGTCGATAGGTCTTGCTCTGTTTTTGACACACCACTCATCAATGATGGATCTGTTGTGAAGAAGCCGGCGGAAGACACCACAGGGTTCTGATCGGGTTCTGTCTGGTTCTGTAACCGAAGAAGCTTATCTTGTAACAACCGTAGAGCACTCTCTAACGAAGCCTCCATCTCCAAGACTTTCTCAGAAAATCTGTGGTCTTTGTTATCAAAAGATGTCTTCTTGTCTTTGAGGGTCTTCTTATTCAGAAACAGAGAAAGGTTTGTGCTTTTCTTGCGTCTCTCTATAGTTTAGTTGGCTGAATCTCTCCGCCATGTCTCGAACCTTGGATTGATCTTCCGGCCATATCTTGACGAGTTCTCCGTCACGGCCGTAGTATATAAGACAGACTTCGATATCGCATAGGATTGAAAGCTCGGAGGCTTTCTTAAACATGGTCTGTTCTCTCAAAGGAAGGTTTGTTGTCTTCTTTGAAACGGAAGAGAGCGAGGGTTGTTTCTTGAAACATCTTCGGTTTCTCACTGACAACAAATTCTTTGTTTTGTCCTTCGTCAACATTGAAGAAGAAGCCATTGTTTACAGAGAAAAACATAGAAAAGAAGAAGCTTTAGCTGCTTGGCAGAGAGAAAATAAAGAAGGAAACTCTTTGAGATTTGAGAAGAATTAGTGTAAAACACGGTTGAGGGCTATTATATAGAATTTGATTTCCATATAGTATTTCCTTAGTTATAATTTCAATCTAACCGTTGTAGAATTAGATTTCCATATTCGAGGTTTAATTTCCTTTTTTTGTTTGTTTTGAAGTGTATCTTCGTTAAATGATATGATGATACACATTTACTAATTTAACCGTTTATATTAATTGTAGTTTCCCTTGTTTTCGTTTGTTGTTACAATCTGAATGAGATTCGGTTTCCATTTTACTAAAATCAATCTAAGCGTTGTAGTATATAATCAATCACAAGTGAGCAAAAAAGAAAACCCTACATTGCTCTCACAAGTTTTTTTTTGTTTTCTTTTTATTCATCATTAGCTCTCGATCGTCATCTCACGTTCATCAGCGACGAAACTTTTCTCTCTATGTTCAAATTCACATTCATCATCTCACATTCTATTTCGTTTCAATACGTTCAAATAAAATTATGTCATACACATTGATATTCATATTAATTATATAGTACCGAGACTAAGATAAAAACATAGAATCGAATATGATTCTTCCTTTACCTAAACCCAAAACTTAAAATTAAAAATGTCACACAATTTATTGCTAAATCTCATTTGAACATAAAATGATATATTTATATATATATGTCATAGCAATTTTGAATCTATTGAGTCACTCACTTCCCCCTAAAACTGAGAAACAAAACATGTGATTCTCGAAATCCCAATACATACCAACCACCATGCCAGCCACAAGCTCCCTCCTCTTAACAAATTCTTTGATCCAAGACTCACGCATAGCGAAATTTTTTTCGTGTGGGTGTCTCCACAATGAAACAAAATGGATAGTGTTTGTATCAAGATCTTTCACAAATAAATTGAGCTGACAAGTCAGATAATTTGCGAGCAATATGTCATGTTCTGAAAAGTATCTCATCAAAAGATCTTGGATTTGCTCATGTGGAAGTTGTAACTTGCCTTCCTCCAATATTTCATGTCTTGTGAGGGTTTTGAGGATTTCCCAACGGAAAGGAGTTATGGGTCGAATCTCGACTTCTTGAGGAAAAAATGGATAGTTAGGATATGTCCTATCATCGTTTTCTTCTTGGTGTTTTGTTTGAAGGAAGGTGTAGAACAACGTTTTGATCATGTTTAAACTAGTTAGAAGATAAACTTTTTGATAACCTTGCTTAGAAGGAGCATAGATTATTGTATAAGATTGTATGTTAATTATGTCTTGGTGGTGAAGAAAATTAGGATGTTTTTTTATACCCCAAATGATAAGAGGAACTAAATTTGCTTTTGGATTTGGAAGAAGTTGATGTGTTTTTATATAGTATTAAATGTTAAATGACATTAATCTATATCAACAAGAAAAATGACATTTATCTATTTAGGCATCAATATGGATACCATATTTGAATTACAGGGGTGATATTGTGACAGCACAACTGCACTATATTAAAATGTAATGTATGTGTGAGAAAAAAAAAAGATGTATACATTTTTTTCCATTTTATAAATTTATCTTCATCTATTTTTGGGAAAAAACATTTAAGAAATATAAAGTATATATTATTTTGTTCTCATCTTATTTATATGTTTATAGTTAACACTAAATATTGTGAGTTCAATTTAAAGAAAGCAAATTATAATTTATTATGAGTTCAATTAAAAATAATATATTAGTATCTTTGTTGTCTCAAATACATATTAAAATGAGAAATATTTAGGTCTCACCAATATTTTTTAAAAAAACACATTTGGCTTAAACAGTGTGCAACTTTCTCACATTTCACATTTACATCTTCAAAACATAGTTCTGCCAAATAAACATCATTCAGAAAAACCTTCCAACAAATTAAATATCGTTTACAAAACCTTGCACGGAATGACTGCATGTTTTTAATTATAGCTAAATTAGAGAAACTTCACGCTTAATAGTTTTTAAGCTTTTAAGAATAAAATAAATATTCAGCATAACATTTTTATCTATGTTGATTTTCCGCTATTTAATGATTCAAATAATTCTATTATTCGGCTATTCATATCGGGCAACAACATCTTATCATGAACATGAATTGTGATGTGTCTTCATCAGCACGGGACAAGCTGTGAAATCCTAAAATATCGACTAGGTCTGACCAATAGTTGAAGTTAAATTTATGATTCGGTTTTATCCTAGCCTTTGTTTCTAGCTGGTTAGCGATTCTTGAGCAGCAGATCTTTCTGTTTTCTCCCACATTTTGTTGTCCTTATGTAGTGTGTGATCACAATCATTTTTGAGCTGCTTAACATGCCTTGTCGAATCTAAGTTAAGCACCAGAAAAAAAAAAAAAAGATGTGGCTCGAGCGATCCCTTTATCTTGTCCTCGCACACTCTATCCCGACCATGATCAGTATTATTCAGTCACCTCAAGTGGGTTGTGGTTCCAATGCAAAAAACCTTGGTTTGTTAACAAAGTGAATTGCAATGAAACGATTAATGCCGAGTCTAAGAATACTGGCCAACATGGACAGAATCTGTAGTTTCATTGCAAACCAAAGGCCATTATTTATTAACCAATATTCTCGACGACCAATATTAGAGTATATCATTGTCAAAAAAAGAAAAAAAAAAAAAAAAACCAATATAGTATCTTGAAGATTTTCCACTGTCCAACAATGTCTATTGTATATTAAAACTCTTAATATATGTCAGAAACTTGAGAAAAAATACATCCATACTTAGCAAAACAAAGGATGATAACAAAAATTGTCGACTTCTAACAAACCCTAAATAGGCCACAAGAGATTTTTTGCTAACAGAGTTAAACTCATAAACTAACATAATAAAAAACAAAAAAACGTAGACCTAGTCAAAGACCTAATTCAATTGTAAGAAGAGAACATCATTGGATCAGCAAAAGAGGACGGAGTTTGATTCCACCCCGCAAACTGAACAAAGTGGACAAGTGGTGGGGTTTGTGTCTGCATCTGAGGAGGAAACACTATGGAAAGATCAGAGTCGTTACTTCTTAGAAAAAGTCCTTGTGCCCCAAGTGAAGCAGTACTCATCGATGGGTCAAAGCTAGAAACAGAGTCAGGGAGTTGACAGAAGCTACCGTTTTCATGGTTATAAAGAAAGACTGAAACTTTGCTCTGACGATGTTGTTGAGTCAATGATGGCGTCGATAGGTCTTGCTCTGTTTTTGACACACCGCTCATCAATGATGGATCTGTTGTGAAGAAGCCGGCGGAAGACACCACAGGGTTCTAATCGGGTTCTGTCTGGTTCTGTAACCGAAGAAGCTTATCTTGTAACACCCGTAGAGAACTCTCTAACGAAGCCTCCATCTCCAAGACTTTCTCAGAGAATTTGTTGTCCGTGATATCAAAAGAGGTCTTTTTGTCTTTGAGGGTCTTCTTATTCAGAAACAGAGAAAGGTCTGTGCTTTTCTTGTGTCTCTCTCTATCGTTTAGTTTGCTGAATCTCTCCGCCATTTCTCGAACCTTGGATTGATCTTCCGGCCATGTCTTGATGAGTTTTCCGTCATGGTCGTAGTATATAACATAGACTTCGATATCGCACAGGATCGAAAGCTCGGAGGCTTTCTTAAACATGGTCTGTTCTCTTGAAGGAAGATTTGTTGTCTTCTTTGAAACGGAAGATAGCGAGGGTTGTTTCTTGAAAAATCTTAGGTTTCTCACCGACAACAATTTCGTTGTTTTGTCCTTCGTTAACATTGAAGAAGAAGTCATTGTACACGTTGTTTGTTTACAGAGAGGAAAAAAAAAGTAAAAGAAAGAAGCTTTAGTTTCTTGACAGAGGAAAAAAAAAGGACAATCTTTGAGAATTAGGGTAAAACACAACATGGTTAAGGGTTATATATAGAATTTGATTTCCATATTTGAGGTTTAATTTCCTTTTTTATTTTATTTTGAAGCGTATCTTCTCTTCATTAAATGATGATGATACACTTTTATTAATCTAAACGTTGTAATATATATATATGACAAGAAACCATCATTGTTTCAGTTTTATCATACTAAAATCATATTTTAAGTTTCCATTTTGTATATGGACGAGTAGATAAGGTGCTGAGAAATTTTCCTAGTACTTAATCGTTTGTATCTTTACCTTGTAGGTTATGTATGCGTATGACTACGAAGACAAAATAAACCAAGCTGTATTTACTGGATTGCAAGGTGGTCCACATAATCACACAATTACGGGTCTAGCAGAGCTCTGAAGTAGGTTCAGTCATCAACTTTGTTTTGAAAGTGTGTTCCATTGTCTAATAATATGTACAGATGAACTCCAATCACTAATGTAATTAAGTGCTAATCTAGAATTATATTGGTCTTGTTAATGATCTTCCTGACTTGTCATTTACTCTATTGTAGGCGAGAACACCTGAGTATAAGGCCTACCAGGATCAAGTTCTCCGTAATTGCTCAAGGTTTGCTGAGGTGCGTTTTATTTACTGATTGTCGGTAATTAGTTGATATGCCTTAGATATACTGCCATGTTTGGAACAGCTGGGTATAAGACCTACTGTAACCATCTCACTTCTTTTTTTAAATATATAAAATGGCTTGGAATTGCAGACTTTGCTTGAAGGTAATATTGTCATTTACTTCATTAAGGGTAATATTGTCTTTTTACAATTCAGAGGTTTTGAGAAATTGTTTTGATGAAAAGGGGATATGAGATTTTAGTCCCAAAAGGATATGATTTAGTGTCTGGAGGCACTTACAATCATTTAGTTTTGGTGAATCTGAAAAGCAAGGTACTTTTTATTCTATCTTTTATTCCCTTTGATATCTAGATGGAATTGTTTGATTTGGACGTACTAGTTTGCATATGAAAGGGTTAATCCCACTGGTAATGATAAAACTAAAACAATGATGGTTTCTTTGTTTCTCGTATCTGTTGTGTGATTTGATTTTTTTACTGACTATATGCTGACCAGGTTATAGCAAATCAAGTTAAAATGTTTGATTTTGTATTGTGAACCTCAGTAAGCAGTGCATAGTGTATACTTTTTCTCTGGTTACATATAGGATGATGTTGGGTTTTGCAGGGAATAGATGGATCAAGAGTGGAAAAAGTATTAGAATCAGTACATACTGCAGCAAACAAAAACACTGTTCCTGGTGATGATTTTGCCATGGTCCCAGGTGGCATCCGTATGGGTAAGGCTCTTAAAGGAACACTGAAAAAAACAACGTGTTAGTATATCGAAAAAGTAGTAGATGTTCATGCTTTAACTAGAAAAACGTGAATCAAATCAAAAAGATGAGTTCTTGAATTTTTTGGGTACCTATATTTCTTTGTTATCTGATCCTGCTTCAGTTTAGGATGTTACTTGAGAGTTTCATTGTTTCCTGTCACTCACTTAAGACATCTTTCCTTTCATGAAACATGTTATAATAGGTTTGGTGAACCACACACCATCATATATGTTGATTTGTTGGCTCGATTCTTCAATTCTCTAATTTACTCGATCATTATGGATTCTGATTTGCAGAGGAAACCTAGAGCTGACGCTATAAAGGTTTGATTGATTCATGTGCTTGCCGAATTCCCGTGGCTATCTCATGCTTGTTTTTTGCTACTGAAATGAGTTGTCCTGAGAGTGATCGTAGGCATAGAAATGTTGTCAGTTACTTGATATTTTCTGCATGTATCTTCTTGGGGGTATCCATAAAGCATAACTTGTCTCCATATATCCAGACTGCCTACAAAGTTGCCTTTTTGCCCTGTCAAACATATTCTTATTTTGATTCTAGTTCATGAACATGAAACTGTTTTTAAGGCTAGATGGATCATGAGTATATTGTAACTTTGCCCATCATAATCTTTTCTTACGGAAGAACAGAACCACTATGACAGTTTATAATGGTCCAAGCTGAGTCGAGTCTTTCGGATCTAATTCGTGACAACAAACGAAAAAAGGAAAATTACAGTTACTGATATATATTTATATATCAACTAGTGTATACCCGGTGCTACGCACCAGAAAAATTCTTACAATTTAGATTTGATAGTATTGTACATAGGTCAATCTTTTGTTCATATATTAACATTCAGTTGATGGTTTAGTAATCCATTAAATAAAAATGAACACAGTAAAATAATTCATTTAATACAGTTAATATAGTGATCTATTTTTAGATTTACGAAACATATTTGTTTGATTTCAAATATGAGTTAATTTTTATATCGAGCATATCTAATCTCTGTCTTAATACCTTCTTCAAAATTCCTAATACACTCTGATTAAATATCTTCATTGTAGTTTGGTTCAACTAACTTTTTTTTTTGGCATTGGTAGTAAATAGAAAAACATGTAACTGGATTTAAAATAAAAATGTAAATTATACTCGAAGATATTTTATGTATATAGATGATCTAAGATTTTTTGCTTTTATATATAATGAGCATACATATAACGTATAAACATGTTGACAAAAACTTTTTTTTTTCGTCAAAAATAAATTTATATTAATGAATCTGAATAGTCTTCATACAATTGTTTTGAAAGCCAACATGGAGGAGTAAAACATTCAGAATAAAAGGATGATTGTAAGCTACCATATTTGGCAAGAAGATGAGCTGATTTATTACAAGATCTAGGACAATAAGCAAACAAGACATTATTGAACAGACTTGACTAGTAGATAGTATCCTGGTAGATAGCTTCAATCGAGATATCACAAAATTTTTTATTCACAATCTTGTTAAAATCTCACAATCTCCTTCAAAAATAACATTTCTTTGCCCTCGAATCCAACATTGTTGCATTGAAGTCAGTAACGCCTTAGATTCAACTTCCAAAGGTGAGGAAAGCAATTTCTAGTTGACTTGATCCCCAGTTTAGTGTAGTTCCATCATGTGTTTGAGTTATCCATCCGCTCTTTGCTTGGTTTGGTAGGTGGTCATAAGCTGCATCATAGTTGCATTTGATCGATGACGTATCTGGTCGTGTCCAATGTTGAGTGGTTGTACCGCATGATACTGTAGTAGTGTCTCCTGACTTGTCATTGTTTTGAATCCAATCTCGGACATCAGCCTTAGCTCTTAAAATTATATTATTCAGATTATCTTGTAAACCATTGAAGATGAACTTATTCCGTGTTTTCCATATATGCCATAGGAGACAAAAGGGTAATAGCTTTGTTTGTGTAGATATCTCATCCTCTTGTTGGAGTTCAAATATTCTTTCTAACAATGTTTCACAACTTAATGATAAAGAACAGAGAATGGTCATTGGTATATTGGCTAGTTCCCATATAGATTGTGAATAGGGACATGAAAACATAACATGTTCAATGGTTTCATCATTCTGAAAGCATCTACGACAAACTGGATCTAGATGCATTCCCCTGGTGTTTAAACGGGTAATGGTTGGTATAGATTTGGATAATACGCGCCATAGAAAATGTTTCACTTTGGGTAGAATGTTAAGTTTCCATATTTTGTTCTTGATTGCTACTGATCCATGGGGTACGGGAGGCAAGTTATTGTCTTGATTTGGGTTGTGCATTGATAACCAATAACCTGATCTAACCTTATAAATACCTGACTTTGTATAGTTCCATACTAACCTGTCTGCACATGATATTCTTGGGAGGTAGATGTTGAGTATATGATTCTGATCTTCCGCTTGAATAGTATCCGCAATAAGTTCTTTGTTCCATTGTCGGTGATTACCATTCTTCGTTATATAGTTGATGAGTTTTGTGTCTGCGTTTGGATCAATCGTGCAGATAGGTTTTGGCAGGTGAGTTGTTGTGATATTGTCATGGTTAACACGTATAGATTCACCATCTCCCAATATGTATCTCGAACCAAACTTGATTATTTTGAGTCCCTATAGTATTGAAGCTCATCCATATGACTGATTTTTCCTTTGTTTTGCATCCAAGATAGATTCATCTCTAAAGTATCTAGCTTTGTAAACTCTGGCAAATAAAGTATCAGGGTGTTGTATAATTCTCCATGATTGTTTTGCTAGTAAGGCATCATTAAAATTTGATAGATCCTTAAAACCTAAATCTCCTTCTTTTTTTGAGTGTTGTAAACATTTCCAAGCAATCCAGGGGATTCCTTTATCTTGATTATTTTTTTCCCACCAAAATTGTTGAATTAATGTGTCAATCTCTGATAAGACTCCCTGTGGTATTTTGAAACAGTTCATAGAGTAGACAGGCATGGCAAGTGCAATGGATTTGATGAGGATCTCCTTTGCAGCCGGTGATAGATATCGACCTATCCATGCTGCAGTCCGTTGTTTGACCTTATCGATTATATATTAGAACATTTCAATTTTTTTCTTTCCAAACTGTTTTGGTAATCCAAGATATTTTCCTCCTCCACCATGATTTGGTATGCATAGTATCTGCTTGAGTCTATTTTGAACTTGTGCTTATACTCTTGAACCGAAAGTTATCATGGACTTACTAGTATTTATTTTCTACCCTGAATAATATTCATAAACATCAAAGGCCTCTTTGATCGCTCTGCAGTTTCGAGAATTTGCTTGACAAAAGAAGAGGGAATCATCAGCGAATTGCAAGTGACTAATGGAAGGTACTCCAATTCCTATCTTAACCCCTCTAATATCACCTGACTGAACTCTCGTTTGTATTAGGTGGCTCATTATATCAGCGCATAAGATAAACAAGTAAGGTGATAAGGATCACCTTGCCGAATACCTCGTTCAGGAACAATCATACCCATAGGTGTCCCATTTATTAAGACTGAATAACTCACAGATTGGACTGTGGCCATTATCCAGTCAATCCATTTGTTAGCGAATCCAAATAACCGCATAGTGACTTCAAGAAAATCCCATTCCACTCTATCATAAGTCTTGGTGACATCAGTTTTGATTGCCATGTAGCTTTGAGAAACTCTCTTTCTTGACTTCAAGGAGTGCATAACCTCGTGTGCTATCATGATATTATCAGTTACTAAACGCCCCGGTATAAATGCTGCTTGAGTATCTGACACTATATCATTCAAATGTTTTTTTCATTCTGTTGACTAAACATTTTGATATTATCTTATATAAGACATTACACAAAGCTATTGGTCGGAAGTCCGCCAATGTTATAGGTTTATCAACTTTGGAGATCATACAAATGTTTGTATGATTGAGTCCAGTTTTCATATAACTTGTTTCGAAGAAATCTTAGACTTCCTAAACGATGTCATTGCTTAGTATGTCCCAATATTGCTTGTAGAAACGAGCTGTTAATCCATCTGGATCTGGTGCTCGATCATCTCCAATGGAAGATAAAGCTTCATATATTTCATCTCTTGAAAACGCCTTAGTGAGATCATCATTCATAGTTTGTGTCACTTTTGGGACAAAATCTCCAAAGTCAATGGGTGAAACAGGGATTCTGCTTGAAGTGTAAGCTTTTGTGAAGTAAGCTTGAGCTAGTCCTCCAATCTCTTGATCTCCTGTGTATATAGTATCCGTCTCATCCCTTATGCTGGAAAAGGTGTTTTTGGCATACCTTATTTTTGTGCTAGCATGAAAAAAGCAGTGTTACGATCGCCTAAGTGGAGCCATTTGTTCCGACTTTTATTTTTCCAGTAATATTCTTCATCACGGTAAGCCTTATGGAGTTGTCTTTGGAGCCTGGGGATTGATCGTCTATGATATCTGCTTAAACTACTCATAGCTCGATCTAACTTCGTTTGCAAGTAGTCTATTCTTTTTGCAGAGTTTAACTGTGCAGTATGTTTTTTCTTAGACATTGCTTTTCGACAAGATGTTATTTGGTCACAGATTGTGTAGTAATTGTTGACAAAAACTAAATATAACGTATAACTTCTTATATAATTTGAATAACCAAAAATAGGTCAAATCTCTAAACTAATGAATATGTTAAGTAAATAACCAAGACATGACCTAACCTTCTTATCAGTTGTAGTGGATCTTCCCCAATCTTTTACTTAATTCTTTGTGTTTCCTCTTTCATCCTTGATTACCAGTTTCTCTACATCCTTTTAATCTGCATCGATGCAGAAGCTTATCTCTAAGAGCGAGGATGAGATGAGATGCTGAAATACAAATCGTATGAAATCCATTAGAATATATATATGGATTTATAGACTTTAAAAAAGCAATATATACATTTCATAGGTTATGAGTAAACCTTCTTGGAATGCATATTGCTGAAATTATGATGAGATAATAATTGATATTTTTTCTGATTTTCTGGTCATGGTGTCTTAACCGGCAGTATATATGTTGACATTAGTATCCAACTCATGTACCACTTGGACAATAATATCTTCAAAGCGTCAGATGTTGTTGATGCCTTGTTAATCTGGAACTACGTATACCAGTCGTAAGCCATGTCTAATCCGATCATATCCATGTATAATTTTTTTGTTTTTGAAAAATTTATATAATTTTAAGCTTTTAATGTTTATTTTATTATAATTTTGAATTTTAATATTTATTTATTTTAAAAAATATATTAAAATAATCTCCAATGTAAGTTCGCCTTAAGTCCCGAACAATATGGGCACGGCACTGAGTGTAGGATTATGTATGCGCCATTTTATTTCAAAAGCATATTGATCTTTATAGTTGTTTACCAAATCACAAGGATTCTTTGTAATTTTTCTCCCATTTTTGCTACATTTGATTGTTCAAGTAATTATTAAAATTATAGTATATGCATGCACATACTTTGATATCCAAAAGAAGATTGTATAATAAGGAATCCTTCTTTGTACACTCAATGCAACAAATTTGAGATTTTATCATAATGACACAATAAGAGCGGCCAAAACAGAGAAAGCTCTGGCAATATACAAATAACAAATCTTTTTGTCTCCTTCCTTTAAAAACTCTTTACAAAAATGGTGAGAAAACATGTTCATGTGCCTAAACTCAGTCTGCGTTTCCCATCTCTGGTTGGTCGCTGCGGCTGCGAATTTACTGTGTTAGGAAGTCTCTTGCTTGGTGCTGGGATCAGCGATGGAATCAAGCTTCTGTCACAAGCAAAAAAAAGACAAAAGCTCCCAATTAAATCGATAAAATTAGCTGCAAACACTTGTAAAAGTATATATATCTTTTTTGTTACCTAGTTTCTGAGAGTTTAGCAGTTCTTGGCTGAATTTTCTTTGGTTTGGGGTTTGCTGAGGTTTGGACATTAGAACCTCTGGGAACATTCACTTGAACGCTCAATCGCCACAGCAAATCAGAATCTGAGCAATCGCTTGCTGTGGCTTCATCAGATTCGTTATCCGTAATACTCTGCACTTCGAAATCTTGTTTCCCACCATTTCTGTCGTTTGAAAGATCAAGATTAAGAAGATGAAGAGTTACATACAGTAAAGTATAAAATGTAATGTGAGTTACTTACAGTGAATGTTGTTGAGGGACCATTGACTGGTAAAACTGCTCAGCAGAATTCGGATTATGATCTTGAATTAGTTCTTCGTGCTTATCGATCCACTCCCCTGACTTAGATTCTCTATCCTCGAGTGATTGCCTCGGCCAAGCCGGAGAAGAAGATTTCATAAGCTCATGGATATCTAAGCTGTGTCTTCTTGAAGATGCAGTAGAATCGCTAAAAGCCTGCATATGTTTCAAAGGGTATATATATATATATATATATATATATATATATATATATATATATATATTACATTTATACACAAATGACATAAATTTATAAATTCTAGTTAGTTTAAATCAACAGCATTTGTTGCTCATGAAAGATGGCAGAGCATACCTCTGGTCCACTTAGATCCATGATCTGGGGCTTACTGTTGCTTGATGTGTTTCCCATAGTAGGTAATTTGGGTCGAATAGTAGGAGTTTCAAGTGATCTTCTTCTCGATATTCTCTCACGGTTGGTTGGTATAGAGTTTGGTTGTACATCATTACCATTTCCTTTCCTCACTAGAGCCATCTTAAGATTAGCAATCTAAGAACCCCCCAAGAACAGTAGCAGATTAGTGATATGATATACACTTATGGCGAGAATGAACGAAAACAGCAAATGAGTATGTAGAACAACCACATTCTAGTCATGGTGTATGGTTTACGAACCTGTTCTTTAAGCTCCTTAACCTCTGAGTTATCTTTGTTCACACGAGCAGCGCCTAGCTCAACACTTCCCACTCGTTCAGCAAACTTCAGAGTACTAATAGTTTCTCCGAGAGTGTCAGCTTCTGGACTTATGTGGACAAACATAAGCGTCTTGGCTGATCCTCCTGATAATGTAGAAAATTTGTTGTATAAGATTCAAGTCCATGTAGAGACACAAAATGCAACAAGGTAAGATGGTTTCGAGAATTTCACCGAGGGAGTCCTGCAGAAGCTGAGTGAGTTTACTATTTCTGTAAGGCACATGAGAAGTCTTCTGGGAAAGCGAGGAGATGACATCTCCAAGAGCCGAGAGGGATTTGTTGATGTGCTGAGCCTCCTTCAGTCTGTCTCCAGTCACCTCAGACTTGTCTACTCTCTCACTCCCTGCAAGATCAACCAGATGCATAGAACCATGGAGGATAGTACCAGATGTGAGGTCTCTGCCTTGAACATGAACAGTTACACAACTGCCAAAGAAAAGAAGAATTGGAGTTAGAACGAGTTATGCAAGAGAGTACTCATAATAAAATAGAAGAATATAAAGGACAACAAACCTGTGGGATCGACTACTTCTATCATTCATAGCTGTAGAGCTCACTGCACGGTTCATTTGTCCCAGATCCATCAGCTGTATAACGTCATCCGTCGATGAGACAGGCACTAAACTTGCTTCCGGCACATTAATTCCATTTTGAGAGTTGTTTCTGATCTCTAACGTAATCAAGAATTAAGGAACAAACAAAATCGAAGTATCTCAGAGTTTCTAAAAGATGAAGACAACAGTCAAACCTATATTATTAACACAAAGGATATCTTTTAGTCTGGCCATCAGTTGCAAGAAGATCTCTGACTTGCTCGTTGTAAATCTCCAGCATCTGAACTGAAATTTCGTAGCTGGTCGTGTCTTTTCTTTGATTTGATAGAAGAAACAGATCTGCCAGTGCCCTGTAGTTCACACCTAGGCTTTCTTCAGTCAGCTCCTTAGGCCCTGTCTAGAGTAGTTAGGAAAATAAGGAATTTGGTGTTGTATATCAAATAAAAAAAAATCTAATTATCTGAAAAAGATTGGAAAGACAAGTAAAGTAGTTCTAACCATGGTGAAAGTTTTCCCTGACCCGGTTTGGCCATAAGCAAAGATGCAGACATTGTAGCCATCAAGAACTGACCGTACCAAAGGCTGCATGTCTGAAAACACTTCCTCTGAAGAACAGTGGATTCATTCCCTAATGTTATTCACAGCGCAGCGCAACAAACTAAATATTACAGGGACATAAAACCAAAGCCTTCTAACCTTGTGTTGCAGAAGGGCCAAAGACTTTGTTGAACATAAATGGTTTATTCCCTGCTTTCCCATACTTTGATGGCACTCTGATCGTGATGGTCCCTTCTTCTATGTGTTCCACAGCACTCAAACCAGTTGGTTCCCCAGGCAAGAAAGGCCTGACCCGACAGTACACCCGTATGTTTCCTATACATTCCCAACAAAGTGTGAGGTCATTACGCAGGTTATAGGAACTGTCTTTGTGATTCAAGATCCTAGAAGTATGACGAACACAAATCAAGTTACCTTTTAGATCCTGCACTAGATTGTACAGTTTTCGGTTTTCTTCAAGAACCCTTTTGTAACCCGTAGCCGCATAAGCTAGACCATTTAAATGCTTGCCTGTGTGACACAAACCCAAAATGATGACAGATTAGATATTGAGGCCTCAACAAGAAGATAGCAAGAACAACATGATCTGAGTTGACACCTAGGTGAAAGAAATCTTCTTGATACTTCATCTGCAGTAACTGCATTCCCGCTTTTGTAGTGTTTAAGGTTTGCTTCAACTCCTGTAAGCAATAAAAACAATGCTTAAATTCTCTTTTAACTTGTGATTGGAAGATAGAATAAGAAACCACTTTCATGATATGGTTGTTAGATCCTCCAGTGCCATAGAAAATGGAACTTACCTGGATGTGTTTTTGTTGATTCCGAAGAATCTCTTGTTCTTCGTAATGTTCAAAATGTGTCCTTTGAAACTTTTCTTCTACAACCTGGGACGGACTGTTTTCTTCTGCTTCCTCATCTTCACTTGCATCACACTGCTGAGACCGGACCACTGTCTCACAGGATGATACATCTTCTATAATAGGTTTTGAACTTGATTTCATCTGAAAAAAATTGAAATCCAGTTTCATTGCATCAATGAGCCAGATCAATCAAAACCTCAGACTGACTGTACTTGTTCACTCCAAAGAAAATAAAAGCATAATTGATTTCACTTGCCCTCACCATTTCATTGTGGATTGATAACCGCTGGTGGACTTCTTCCATAACTCTGTTCAACACAGACTCTACAACCTGAAAAGTAGGAAAAAAAATCAGATTTCTCAATAAGTGTTTTCGAAATGGTGTCTAGTACTAGTCTTGCTAACAATTACTGAGCCAACGAATGGTGATAGATAAAGATCAGTCTTTTAATATGAAGCGTTTCAATTCATATTATACAGACCAATGCAAAGCTTTCATTAAGAAAGGGAACTGCAAAAAGAAAACTATAAAGGCAGAGTTTTTAAGTTGGTTACATTTGGAATATCGTCATGCTTTCTGTCTGCAATGAATGACCGAAGAAGCCCATTTATGGATCTAGAATCTCCCTGCAAAAATTAAACAGTTTTGTGAACAAACCACTGCTATAGAAACAAACATTTCCACCATGCATGAGTTTTATCCACTTACTTTGTCACAAAGATCTTGCCCAACATCAGGTTGATCAGTTCTTGATATGGAACTCATGAAGGGCTCTGAATTTTTCCTCAGAAATGGTTTTCTCAAACCAAAGTTATTCTTCATGTTGGATCCATACCTCCATGGACCATTTTCACCTTTGAGTTTCCACTCACTGTAAGATTTCAGAGCAAGAATGCAATTCACTATCCTTACAGACTTGCCTCCCTAGAAAAAAAATAACAAATCAATCAAGAAAAAAAGCTACACATCTGTATCTTATTAAATCAAACTAGTTTCTACATACCTTCTCCATATCTGAAGCTTCAAATGAAGGCAAACCCATATCCTCAATAGCAACTAAAAAGTTCCTGATGTTTTCAAAGTACTGGAAAGCTGAGAGTGCAGCTCCATCCGCAACATCATCAGGCGCTTCAACAACCTGTAAAGCAGAGCAAAAAGTTGAGCCTAATCCTTCATATACATCAACACCCATAAATAAAATTCACCTTAGACACTGAGCCAGGATTAACTTTGTTAAGAACATTGCAAAGAACAATCCCACTTCGCAAGCCAAGCCTAAAATCTTCTTCAGAAGGCTCAGCTGGGAAATCTTTACCACTGGAAACTCCAACCATTTCTCTAAGCCACCCAGCAGCTTCATATCTTCTTATAGCTTTTTTTTACATAACCAGAAACAAACAAAAAAAAACTAAGAAATTTTCGAGAAAATACCCATAACAACAAAACCTAATTTTCATATAATTGAAAAAAAAAAAAAAAATCGAATTGATTTTGTAACATCAAAAATTACAAAATAACTAGTTTCTCTCTCTCCCGGTTGAAACCCAGAAGTGAAAGATATTGAAAAGGATCTAAAAATCAACCAAAAAAAAAAGACTCACAAGATTCTTCAACTTTGCGGGAAACCAAACCGACGTCGCTTGATCGGGTACTATGCTGTTGAAGAACATCTTCAACGATCGATACTACGGAGAAAGGAAGATCATTGTTGTTCATCTCCGATGTCGTCGTCGCCGCCATCGACACAGAGAGAGAGATTTGGTGAATTTTGTTTTTTGTTTATGAGATACAGAGAATTTTGCGGTGGTGTGTTTGTTTATAAAAAGGATGAAGAAGAAGCAACGGGAGGAAGAGGAAGAAAGAAGAAGAAGAAAGCGAGAAAAAAGGTGTTTTGAAATGCAAATTTTTCCCTCACTTTCTCTCTTCTCTCTTCTCTCTCTCTTGAGATTTGGCAAAGGAGGCGAAATACGCTCCGAACCTGACTCCAAACGTCCCAGCTTCGTTTCCATTATTCTTTTTCGGCTTATATCAGTATTTTTTTTTTTTTTTTTGTTTGATAATATAATTTACAAACCAACAAATAATAATTCTTACTAATAAATACGTTAATACAAAATTTATTGTATACAATAATTTTTTTCAATAAATGGTATTATATTGGTTGTCTGGTTTTTTCTAGTATGTACTAGATTAAGATCCGTGCTAGAGTACGAGTTGAAATTTATTTTATTTATATTACAATTTTTTTATAAAATATAATTTATGTGATTATTTTTAAATTTTTTTTTGGACAAAATATTATGTAATAAATCATATGCTAAATATGATGACTTGAAAAAGACACTTATTTTGTAAGTTTTATATTGTTAATGATTCTAGATAAGTACCCATGTTATAACACTGGTTAAATTTTATTTAATACCAAATTTTGTATATTTTCTATTTTAAAATAAAATTTTAATATGTTGTATTAGTTTATGTACGTGAAGTTATTTCAACAATATATATTCTACCTCATGACTTGAATGTCATTATGAGACATAATTTTGTGAATTTGGTTTTTAAAAAGCGAGTTATTATATTATGAGTAATTTAATATATTGTTATACTTTTTGTTTTAATATACTTGGTTTTTTAAATTTTTTTCATATTCTAGTGACATATTATTGACATTGATATAACAAACCAATTTAGAGTGTTTATAGTTTCTAACTTTAATATCAAGTTTCAATATTTTAAAAATATTTCAAAATAAATTATTTAAAGTTTATTCTATTATATAAAATTATAAAATTCAACAAAAAAGTATGAAATTGAATTGAAATATTCAAATTTTGACCCGTTACTCAGTAAAAATTTTAATTCAATAATTAAATAGATATTATTTTTAAAGAATAATATTAATAAAAATTGAATATTTTATAGATTGAATCATTTATATTTGTTTTTAAAAATTCAACTTATGGTATATCCGCAAATAAAACTATTTTTAATTATAATAAATAATATGAGAATGTATTTGTTTCACAAAATAGACTCATGTATAAAAATGAGAGGTGAAGTATAATAATAATTAACAAATTAATATGTTAAGTTAGATATCAAAGGATTTTATTTGATGAATAATTTAATAAAGAAAATCAATATGGTAAGTTAGATGATATCAAATGATTCTTTAGAATATTCTCATTAAGATTTTTGGAAACAATAAATTCAGACTGTACAAATAATATAAAACTTAATCTATAATCTATTTGTAACCAACTTATTAAAATTATATAGTGTACAAAACAATGTTGTGTACTTACATTTTATTATATAGGGGATGTATGATATAAAAACAGACTGTTAATAGCTATACAATTAGGAGAGTACACACCTTAGTAGAAACATTTTTTTTTCAAATAAATTGTCATTGATGCTGATGATATACAATTCCACTTATTCAACATTTTGCTTCTTTTTTTTTGCACCATTCTACTTTTTTTTCCATTTAAAACTGTAAATTAAAATAAATATTCCACTATTACTTTGACTAAGTTTGAGATTTTGAGTTGAACAAAGTTTTTTATTTTGTTTTTTTTATTTTGGTTTGGTTTATGTTGTCTCAGTTGAACAAATTGACACATGTTCAATTTGGGTTTGGTGATCATAGAATTTTAATTTGGTTTCGGTTATCTCTACAATAAAATAAGTAAGGGGACATTTGTAAAAATATTTCGAACAATAAAATTCTATTAAATTTTGGTTTATTCTATTAAATAAATTCTAACAATAAAATATTTATTCATTTTGTAAAGATTAAGTGGGGCATTTGCAAATATACTATTTGTATTAAACTTTTAGTTGTTTTCTTAAAAAATGTGAACTGAAACCAAATGAAAAACAAGCATAGCCAAATTATAAACTGATTGTATATAGCTTAAGATTTTATAAACCCAAAAAAACGTAAAAAAAAATAAAAATAAAAAGTAAAATCAAACCAAACACCCACCTCTTGTTACAATAAAACCCTTATAAAATTAATATTCGATAAATTAATTAATTTTATAAAATAATACAGTTTTCAAATCAAATAAGTATAAAAATAACAAAATTAGATAATATAATAAAATAATAATTTTAAAATCTCTATGTAAAGGTATGATCTGATTAATATCGTAAATTAAATAATTATAAAATTTCATGTATACTAATCTATGGTTAAAAATCTTTTTTTAGTTATGGTTGAGTACCAAAAGCCAGAGCTTCGGATCCAAACCATAGAAAAAAAGAGAGCCGTATCGACGTGGCTAATTAATAATAAATCAATGGTTTAGATTAAGACTTAAATTAAAAATAAACGGGCCGAAATTAAATGGCCCACTTAAAAAAAGCAGCCCAGAAACATGCTGGCTAAAGTAAGGTTTTAGGCAGACACAAAAGTTTTCAGTTCACAAAAGCAAACATCAATTTCTGAACCTCCCACATTTTTTCTCTTTTTCAACTTTTTAGAACTAAAAATCAGTTTTCCACTATTTAACTACATGTCATCTCCCCATAAATCGACAAAATTTTGATTTCTTTTTTCATTCATGATTTTTAAATAGATAATGGTGTAAAATTTAAGCTAGTTGGGGATAATATAATCTTATTATCATCCTCTCTTTTAGAAAAATAAATAATCATTGTCTCTTTATTGATGTAGAAGATACAGAAATCTAAGTACCAACTTTTAGAAATGAACAGGAGCCTTTGGCCGAACACAGTGAACACACCAACCTGTAAAAGTATAGCTTTGCTTTATTGCTTGCCTTAGATATAGTATGCATGTAAAGTATTAATGAGTGTGTATGGTACGTGTGTGTATGATTTAGGGTGGTCCAGTTCAATGGATCTTAATAATAATCAATTGATTATTGCCTCTGAAATGGGACCGTTTATTACTAAATTTGTAACAATTAGGACACTTAAGTGATAGTTTTAAATAGTTGAGGCAGTTATTAGCTTTTTGGGGAAGATTTTTTTTAATAAAGTTGTTTAAAACTTCTAAGTGGACGAAATCATATCATTTTGCTTCCTAAATTAGTAGGAAACACAGACCAAACATCCCTTTCACTAATGACATGTTTATCTCTGTTTAGATATCTAACGGTGTTACTTTAGTTTATGATATAATTAATAGAACATGAATCCAAACATATATAACATTAACGTAAGTTTATATCAGTAATTTTGTTTAAAACTTCTAAAATCTGTTGTTATCCAGCTAATAGTTTGATGTTCAATGTTATCAAAGTTAAAATCACATTTTCTGCATATCGAAATATTTAAAATGAAATTTAAAACTTATAAAATCTAGTGTGTTTTTTTGTCAACCATTGAGCCACAATTGGCCGGCCCATTAGCCAAATTCTTACATTCGGCCATTACCCAAATTCCTACATTCGTAGGAAGCGGGACTCGATCCTTGGTGTGATGGTGCCTTCTACAAATGGACTTACCTCCTGCCACTGCACTAAGATCACTTCACATAAAATCTAGTGTTATCCAGCTAAATAATTAAAATTTTTATTGATGTTCGGCGTTATCAAAGTTAAAAGAATTATAAAACATTTGCATACCCAAATACCTTTTAAAAAAGTACATTTGAATATCGAAAAATTAAAATGGATTTTAATATATTTTCATAAATAAAATAGAGTTAAAATATCCAATTTTCAAAATGTTATCATTAAAGTTAGAAATTTAAAAAAATTGAAACCTATAGAATCTACATTTAATTATTAATCCTACTACCTCTTCTTCTTCTTCTTTTTTTTTTTTTTTTTGGGCAAACACTACCTCTTCTTCTTTTCTTGTCAAAAACTACTCATAAACTAATTGAGTGGTTTTATCAACTACTTCTCGGAAACAAAGAGGCTATACAAACAAAACCACATTAGTGAATCCTCCTAACACAATCCCTTCTTTTAATTTGGCTTGAAGTATACAGATAATATAAGAGATTTAAAAAGCTTAGATAATAACAATGCTTAACATAATTATTAAAGATCTGATCGATGGAAGACGACAAAAGAGGTTAAGGTGATAATGATTTGATGTACTTGAAAAAAACACTTTTGATTTGGTAAGCCTTTGGACTGGGTCCTCAAGTGTCTACTTTATCAATGGGATTGGAACATTTTAAATAGCAAACAAGGTCTACTGTCTCTCCCGACCTAAACACTTTGGCCTTGAATAGATGTTGTGGTAACATAACAGCGATTGTAATTTGTAGTGATAGCAACCAAGTATCTTATCTTAATTGTTATATTATTGCTAGTAAGATTATAGATTATTGATTGTAAAAGTTGCTATTTTCTACACTTATAATTGCTGAAAAAAATAATAGATGGCCAGATGGGTCTTTAAAAATCAATTAATTGAAACCAAATGGTCTTGGTCTAGTGGTTTCCACTTGAGGAAGGAGCTGTCCTGTTGGTCCAGGCCAGAAATCAATTCCTCTTAAGTGTGAAAATGCTAAACAATTCCATTTAGCCAGGGGCTTTCACCCGGTCTTCCCTGGATCCTAGGGGGATTAGGGGCCTCGGCCTTGAACATCCTTATTAAAAAAAAAAAAAATCAATTAGTTGAAAATGTTTTACAAAAAAATGTGCTATATCAAGATCTTAGGTTCGATTGGACCTTTCAAATGAAGTGTGTTTCAAGGTTTCAAGGTTTCAAGTTCGACTTTTGCTATTGGGGAGAGGGACTAATTAACATTTTTTTTTCGTAAAGGGGCTTGCAATTAGACTAATTAAAATGTTATAGTCTCTGATCCAAAGAAATTAGACCAATACTGCAATACACACTACTCCTTTCATGTTTTCTAAAGAGTTACTTATATCAATCGATCATATGATTTTAGAACTCACAAATCTGTAAAACTCTGTTGATTTTCTAATTTATGGGTATGAACAAGAAATCTATGGTTATATGCTTCTTTTATTTTGGCATAACGTTTTGTGGGATAATTTAGCTATAATGCGGATACATGTCATTTAACTAGATTCGGCTAGATGTTATGTTGTCGTAGAGTCAGGAGATCAACAAATGCATGTAAGAGCACTAAAAGTTTGATCAATATGGAACAAACAAAGAACAACCATATACACTAATTGGGCCTAGACCATCGGCCCATGTTGAAAACACAAAAATTTATGCAGTTTTGAGAAAACAGCAGGTTGTTAGAAACCAGGAACTTCACACGGCAGGATGTGTTAACATCAAATTATCCCACATCGCTCGGACCCAATGTAATGACTGGGAAGCAAGAGTATAAATAAAGAAGCAGATGGAACGAGCAAATTACTTACCTGGACGGGGTCAACTCGTGATCATGAAGACGAGTGGCCTAGGCTAGTGACCACATTGCACATATCGTGGGGTGCTAAGCTTAAGGTCTTCCCAAGAGGAAGAGCCTGCGTCATTATTTGTGGCAGAGGGGGTTTGCGTTCGCGCAGCCCCTACCATACTTCTAGTCTTAATCTTTAAATGTTTTAAGATCTTCATGATTTTTATTATTATTCAAATATACTTGCCGACGTAATTGGAGTTGAGATTTATATGTTTGATTTTTTTTTGGTCCAGGAACAGAGTCCCACATCGGAAGCACATATAAAGTTGATGGGTATTGTGTGACAATAAAAGAAAGAGGTTTTCGTTGTGCAAAAACCATTTTTGCGCTTGGGGCAATGACGCAGCTAATGAGGTTCTAACCGAGGCGCGTCTATTGCTGGTTGAAAACTATTTCCAAATCCCCTCCTAGGCCTTTGCTTGTCTTTGGCCTTCGAGAATTTCTGGAAGAGCTCCCCTTGGGGTAAAGCTCTACAATTCTTAGTTCAATCTTTTTTGTCTCTTAAAAAATGGTGAATTATCTCTATATTCAAAATAATGTTTGTGTAATTCGTCTGCCAAACCCGGTTCATCTATGTGCACTTTATACTAAAACATACACATTTGAAACAAAACAGAGTAAAAATCTGGAGCAAACTGAAAAAGATCTCAAGTGCAGATATGATCAAATACATACATTTTTTTTGGTTTTTCTAAGACCTACAGTCTACAGACACAATTCGAGTGTTTCATTAGAGCAAATATGTGTTCATAAGTTAATTAATACTCATTGTCATGTCTCTCTTTAACATTATTCTGATTATTCCCAAACCCTTTCCCCCCTCCCAACTCACTTGTAGAGATAAATAACACAACAAGGCCGTTACATTTTCCAATCGTTGAATGATCTAATTGTAGAGAAGTAATCGGAAATATGTCTCCTTTATAAGTTGTCGTCAAGAATCATAGAGCTCAGAATCCCTTGAACGAATTCGCTCTGTTTCAACTTCTCTCTGTGATCCTCTGCTGAAAGAGACTGCTTCTCAACATTCCTGTAAAATTCGGACCAAGACAAGAATCATCAGGGAAACGTATACAGTTTGTACTTTCCACAACAACAAAAAACATCATAAGAGCTTTAAGATAGTGGTAAAACAAGGGATCAACAAAACTTCATGAAGGCTCATCAAAACTAAGTTTGTGTGATTTTCTTGATAAAATTTAAACCAAAATGCAATATATCTTTGAGCTAAATAAATGCAAGGACTGAGCACCTAGATGTTTTGGAATTTCTCCACAACTTAACAATAGAAACGTAAGATTTCAACTAACAAGAATGATAAAGAAAAGGGCAATCACAAGAGCTTTATGCTTTTGGTAAGAAGGGATCAACTAAGTCCTATGGAAGCTCATAAAAACTACGTTTGTGAGATTTCATTGATATCCAAATTATGAAATTTTACTACAAAATGGTAAAGAAAAGGGCAATCACAAGAGCTTTATGCTTATGGTAATAAAGGATCGACTAAATTCTATGAAGGTTCATTCTCAGATGTGTAATCATAATGAGAATGAGGAAGCATACCTTTCAGGCAAACTCTGGTTCGATGTTGTCTTGGCAGAACTTGTTTCTGCACATAGACTTGACTCAGAAATGAAAAAGTCATCAGCCATTGGTGAAATGAACGAAGACAGCAAATGATCAGCAGCTATACTGGCAGAAGAAGAGGGTACCGCACGCGACGATCCTTCAAATAGGCTCTGAAAATTCCCATCAGGAAACTCTCTTTTCAAGATTGATAGCATGGACTGAGCCCCACCTCTTCTTGATTTTCTTTTCCGTGTCACGTAAAATCTCGTTAAGGAAATGAAAACACAACTCTTTTGACAAATGACATAAGTAAATGATCGTTAAAACTATAACTAGTTGAAGGAAGAAAACAAAAAAGGATATCTTGAACATATTTGCATGTTGAAGTGTTATATGAGCGATCATATCAGAGCTCACTTTCACCGCACAAACGGGACATACCTACAATGAAAAATATGTCACGTCTCCATGATTTAAACGCTGAATCGAAAACACATCTACTTGATTTATTCTGTGAGGCACACTGAGTGGCAATTCCAGTCCTATTACGATGCAATTCTATTCTTACATCCAAGACGAGAAACTACTAACAAAGTACAGTGCTCTGCCCAATCTACCAAGAATCATGTGAATATGTGATGAAACAATAAATAGACTTTGATAACTGTTTAGTATTGAGGTAACAGTTACCCCATTTTTGGCGTCCATAGGATGATCTTCATCAATGTGGCAGCAAAGAGACACGATATCAAAATAGTCTGAGCAGAAGGGGCAAGCATACTCCTCCCTGAAGTCATCTTCTCCCTCTATCTCCTCAAATCCCAAGAAATTGTCTGCGTTTTAGAAAGATAAAAACAAGAAAAGTCCTAGTCAAATACCACAAAACAACGATGCAAAGAGCACATTCTGAAATGCTACAAGTACAAAAAAAAAAAAATGGGAATACTAAAAACGCGTTCCATTTCCATCCTCTTAGTTACAAAATACAAATGTAAGAAATGGGGTTTAAAAGGAACATCAAGATCATAATAAACCTTTCCTGGCAAAGATGTCTACGTTTGAGATGAAATAAAACTAAGCTTCGAAAACGTTTTACCCCAACAAGAAGTTTTTGTATATTCTTCTTGTTGGTCAAACAAGAATCATCAAGATTCAAGATTCCAACTTTAAGACAAGTTGATGATACCAAAGAACCAAAACACAAACTCTTCGTATAAACAAAACACACACGCTTAATCAATCCTTGAAGCCCCACACACACGAGTAAAATGCCTCAAAAGACAAACTTTTTTTTCTTTCTTTCCATCCTCTACCATTTCAACATCATCAACACTAATCTCCATTTCAATATTCAGACCAAACACATCAAGTCTTTGTTTCATTTTGTCGGAAAATAAGTCAGAAAAAAAGAACAGAAACAAATGTCAATCATTTAACCTCAACCTCGATCCTTGAATCGATCAAATTAAAAAAAAACAAATTGAGCACTAAAATCATTGGTTTCGGCATTAAACATATAGACATTAAATTTAAGAAGGGAACCAAATCAAATCTCAAATCAAGATTAATCGACAAAGAACAAATCCAAATTCTTTTTTTATTCAACTCACCAGATCGAGATAAGAAATCGAGCTGATATCTTCTTGAAGCCGATGCGAGACGATCACTCCAAGAATCAGAATCCATTTCCTCTTTTTTATTTCTCTAACAAAAACTATTACAAAAATACAAATCGAAACCCAAGAAACCCACTTTTCAAAACAAAAAAATTTAATCTTTTGACTCGGGATAAAGAAAACGCAGATATCCCGATTCAAGAATCAAAATATTCCGGCGAAATGCAAAGACGGAGACGACGACGACGAAGACGATTCTGCGTTTTGTTTCTTCTTTAAATGGCTTTTCTTTGTTTTTAATTCTTTGGATAGAGAAAGAGAGAGAGTGAGAGAGACATTAGGACGAGATGAGTTTTATTACATTACAAAAAAAACTTAATTACCTTTTGTTTTAATTTTAAATCTCTCGTCTCGCTTTCAGCAGCCCGCACGAATGCATGCCGTTTTAATCCTTTTTACCCGCCGTGTATTTCCATTTTGGAATATTGAAACGTCATGCTGTTAACTATACACTACTTACGTGTCGATACGTTATTCGTTTACTTTTGGTAAGTTGGTGTGAAACAACAATTAGAGAAGAACTAAACAGAGATTTTTTTAATTAATTTTGGGAAAATAATAGTGAAAACCTCATCGGAAAAGTTTTGTTGATTACACCGGTCTTCGAATCCCGGTTACCGTCGGTGTCCCTATTTTAGCGCCACAATTTCGTGTTTTCTTTATTCTCTCCCTCGATGATGAAGCCGCGACCGTGTTCAGATCTATAGCTTTTCAAATCGGAGACGAAGCTCTGATCATCTCTAAGTGCTTAATTTCGAAATTTGGATGTTGAAATTGAGATTCTAGGGATTTCGTTTTTTTTTTTATTTGGCGAATCAATCATGGCGACGACGAGTCGTACGTTGTTGTTCAGGAAGTATAGGAACTCTCTGAGGAGCGTTCGAGCTCCATTGTCTTCATCATCTTCATTGACGGGAACACGATCCGGCGTTGGTCCGGTTATAGAGATGGCGAGCACATCTTTAATGAATCCGAATCGCTCTTACGCTCCTGTAAGTACCGAAGATCCTAGGAATTCGAGGTACTCTTTTGCCGGTGAAAATGTTGAAGTAATTGGATCAGTTGGGGTTTTGCTAATCATATGTTAAAGCTTAGATGCTTGAGAGCTAGAGTAGTAGATATATGTAGCTGTGTAGTTTAAGGATCAACAGAGCTGGTTCATTAGTAGTTTACGGAGCTTTTTTTTTTGTCTTACTTGTATCTCAGTAAAGGTGCGATAACAGTGGGATTACCACCAGCTTGGGTTGATGTCTCTGAAGAGATCTCTGTTAACATACAGCGTGCAAGGACTAAAATGGCTGAGTTGGGAAAGGCTCATGCCAAGGCGTTAATGCCGTCGTTTGGAGATGGTAAAGAAGATCAACATAATATTGAGTCTTTGACACAAGAGATCACTTTTCTATTAAAGAAGTCTGAGAAGCAACTTCAGAGGCTTTCTGTAGCTGGACCTTCTGAAGATTCAAACGTTAGGAAAAACGTGCAGGTAGTCTTTGACTTGATGGATCATGCTGCTCTCTCATACATATGTTTATAGGCTTGCCATATTTTTTGTTTTGGGCAACATTGTTTATAGCCATCTGAGCTTAATTCTTTTCTGTTGTTATATAAACAGCGATCTCTTGCCACTGATCTCCAACTTCTTTCTATGGAGCTACGCAAGAAACAGTCAACCTATTTGAAACGCTTGAGACAGCAAAAAGAGGTATGAAGCTAGTAGCTCTTTAGGGGTTGTAACTATTAACGTTCTGGTCAATTCTGATGCCAGTAACTTTGTGATCTTGCAGTTTATCGTTTGTCGAAGTTTTTGTTTGTGTTTCGATGCTGCAAAACTTGTTTACATGGATGTCATAGATTCTTTTGATACTTGTTTTTTCATATTTTGGGACATTATATAATTATGTCCTCTCAAGAAGCTTTGTTTGACTTGAAATGTATTATCATTTATCAGGATGGGGTAGATTTAGAGATGAATCTGAGCAGAAACAGATATAGACCTGAAGAAGATGATTTTGGCGATATGGTTTGACTCCTTTATTTGTTTCATTCTTTCGCCATCCGTTTCTTATGTACTTCTTTATTGATGAAATTGATTCTCCAATTCTTTTTAGTTAAATGAGCATCAGATGTCGAAGATTAAAAAGAGCGAGGAAGTATCGGTAGAGAGGGAGAAAGAGATACAACAGGCTAGTGCTTTAGTCTGTGTTCGTTGTTGTTTGTTGCTCACCGATGGTTTTTTTCTTATGCAATCAATCATAATCTATTTTCTTGTTCTTGTTCTGTATCATTGTCCAGGTTGTAGAATCAGTAAACGACCTTGCTCAAATCATGAAAGATCTTTCTGCACTTGTGATAGATCAGGTAAAACTACTTGAGCCCATGTTCTCTTTGTCTTGCTCTTGAGTCTACTTCCTTTGGAAAACAAACTCAAAAACAACCGGTTTCGCTGCAGGGTACAATAGTTGATCGGATAGACTATAATATTGAAAACGTCGCTACTACTGTTGAAGATGGCCTCAAACAACTGCAGAAGGTAAAATTGTGTACTCTCTTCAACATTAATGGCCAATCATATGGTTGTCCCAAATTAAATTAAAGCAAAGTGCATAAAACTTCACAGGCAGAGCGAACACAGAGACATGGAGGGATGGTGAAGTGTGCGTCTGTGCTTGTCATCCTCTGTTTCATCATGCTGTTACTCTTAATTCTTAAGGAAATATTCTTGTGATCGGAACAACTCCTTTTTCACAGAAGAGCTAAGTTCCGTGGACCGTCATCCCTGGTCTGGTTAGATCAATAAGAAAAGTTTGATCCGTAATTCTTTCATTCTTTAGACCCTAACATCGTATATTTTCTTCTTGCGGTTGTTTCTGTACGGTTATGAAAACAGTGTCCGAGATGTTATTAAGAAACGAAAAGAAAAAAGAGGAAAAAAAGAGACAGTTTATGTTCTTCCTGATGCCTGATGGCGTTGGTTTCGACTTCTTTTGCATTTGCATTTACATTACTGAAGATGCTTTGCAGAGTTGTGAGTACGTAAACATTATAGCGAAGAAAAAGACATAGAATAAGATAGTCAGAGGTCAATGTCTGAGGAGTTCAGAGATTTGTGCACCAATGCCAATATACTTGCTCTCTTCACGCTAAAGTCAAGTGTCTTTCTAATGTGCAAAATTTTTGTCATATGAGCTATTGGGAATCGCTGAGGATTGACTGATATATAAATTAAGTCGATGAACATGTACCACAAAGGAAAATAGGAAATGGTCAAGGTCATAATTTGATGGGTTATCAACAATAAGAAAACAAGTCAAATTCCACATTTTCCCAAATGTTAGCTCCGCTCTATAATTTAACTGCATCGCCAACGGATTTAGTACCTAACTCAAATTACAAAAAGAATGTAGTTAAAAATGTAGTTAAAAAAATGTAATTAAAAGAGGGTTAGTACTTTAGTAGATAACCCATAAACACAAGTTAAGTAGTTGTATAAAACATGTGTGTATGTAAGGGACTTTCTTAAATGACACTTCCCTCTCTCTCTCTCAGTAACTCTCAGACATACACATTTTTATTTTGTTTATTTCTAAAGAGAATCTCAGAAGATATCTAATTCTATCCTCTCTGATGTCAGAGCATTGCAACTCTCGGCACTTCTCATGGCTGATGAAATCTTGTTTACCAAATCCCTCCGACGCCAAATCACTCGTTCCGATTCACCAACCGTCGGCGAATCTTTCTACAACGATAGCTTCTCTACCTGACGATTTGCTCCTCGAATGTATCTCCAGAGTCCCTTCCTCTTCGATTCCTTCTCTCTCCGTCGTTTGTCGCCGCTGGTCTCGTCTCCTCCACTCTCCTTACTTCCTCCACCTCCGCCGTCGTTCAGGTCTTCTCCGGCATTCTCTCATCGCTATCTCCGCCGTCGATTCTGGTCTTTTCGCCGCGGATTTGCAGTTTCTTCAGTCCGACGTCGCGACTTGGAAAGTGTCTCTCGCGGTTTCGAGTAGGTCTGTTGACGGTAGTTATGGAAGTTTGTCCCATGCTCGCGCGGCGGCGATCGGACCTAGGGTTTATGTTGTTAGTAGAAATGCTGTTTTGAGATACGATTCGTGGATGGGGACGCTTGTTTCGCGATCTCCGATGCTTTTCCCGAGGAAAAAATTCGCAATCGCGGTGGTTTCGGGTAAGATCTACGTTGCCGGAGGTGGTTCGGAGGTTGCGGCGGCGGTTGAAGAGTACGATCCGGAGTTTAATCGGTGGGAAGTTGTGACACAATCGGCGAGGAAGAGATACGGTTGCATCGGAGCAGCTGTGGACGGAGTTTTTTATGTCATCGGTGGTTTGAAAATTGGGAACGAGACCTCACGCGCGGTTGCGGCGCGTGCTTACGCTAGCTCTATGGATCTTTTCGATGTGGAATCGCGTCAGTGGTTGAGGAGCCGTTCGGTTCCTGGCGGTGGATGTGTGGTGGCGGCGTGTGCGGCGGTTGGATATGTATACGTGTTAAGCAGCCACGCCGTGGAGCTTTCGTTCTGGCGATTTGACGCGCGTCGCCGCGGTGGTAACAGCGGGTTCGGAGAATGGCGGAGGCTGAAAAGTCCGCCGTTGCCGGCTCAAGTGCGGTTAGACGGAACGGTGAGGTTTAGCTGCGTCGGAGTGGAAGATAAAGTGGCGGTGGTTCAGGTGGTGGGATGCATTGACGATTTGCTCCGGCGAAGTGGGAGGAGTGAGCGAGGGCTGAGAGAGAGCCTTGTGTTGATGTACGATACGGTGGATGGAGAGTGGAGAAGAGCGGCGGATCTACCGGAGATGATTACACGCGCCGCATGTACGTGTGTGGAGTGGTGAGAGTGGAGACAACGGCGCAGGATTAAGGCTAACGTACGCGGGATTTATTAAAGTGGACAAAAACAAAATCATTATTGGATTGGTGCACATGTTTACTCATGAAAAGCATACAGCGTCTTGGGCTCGTGACCTTATTGGCTCTTTTGCGTTGCTTTCCCAATAGAGAGAAACAAAACTTTTACTTATATCTTTGGATTTGAACTTTATTAGATTAATTGTGTGTATTCTTAATTTTGATTTGGAGAGAGAGTGATCAATTACTACATTAACAAGTTAATTTACAAAACAATCATTTATGATGTGGTTTTCAAATCAGGACATATGTTTCAGCTTGTTGGACTATGCTCTCCTTAGAACCCAAATACACAAGAAAAATGTGTAACTATGAAGAAATAAATAAGTCAATCCCTTCTGACCATAGAGAAAACATAAATTTGATTTTGTTGAGTGTTCATCCTATTTCAAAGCTTCACACAGTAAAGAAACATGATCTTGATAGTGATAAGTCAGTCATGCTTCTAGATGCCGGATTCTGAGTGAAAAGAAACATGATTCAAAAGATGACATAAAGGAAACAATACTTATCCACTATGTGTTAACTGTTCCTTCCACACATCATCGATTGATACCTCTGGATTCCTTTTGACAAAGTTAACAACTAATCTTTCTTACAAGGATTGTGGTTTTGGGTCATGTATCAAAAGTTACATCTGTTTATTTAGCTTGATTGATTTTAGAATCAAATTAAATAATTTGGTTTCATAATTGCAGAGAATACATTAGATGATAGAATGAGAGATGAATATCCCAAAAGAAGCTTAGCTATGTCTAAAAATGTTTCAGGCCTTCTTGTTCTTGGCCATGGCAGTCGCGATATCGGATGCGGTGTGAGAGCGGAGAACGAGATCAGAAACGGAGAGCTTGAGATCAATGGTGAGTTTCTGGAACACCTGAGATAGGAGTAAAACATCTGACAAGGCTCTGTGAGCGTCACCATCCCTCGTAAGACTATAGTGTTCTGCAAGAACTTCTAATCCTGCTTTTGGCTTTACTGTTGGGTCTGCAAGTAAACATATTTGTTCTCTTTAGGTTTAGAGTATTCAGTTTAACCAACTAAGATACAAAACAAGACCATACAGGCTTTATTATATGTATCTCAGTGAAATAGAAGCAAAGGGATTTTAGGTATGTTACGTATAATTTTCATGTGCTCTCTGCCGAGTGGGAGCGAGTCGAGTAACAACCAATTATGAGGAATCTCAAAAGAACAACGGTTAAACTCGTTGATCAAAAACTGGAAGTCAAATGCCTTTCCATTGTGAGCAACTACCATCACATAGCCTCCAGGCTTCTGTCGACTCTCAACATACCGCAGAAATATCGGTATCAGGTCTTCCATCCTACAACGCGAAACGTTCATTATTTTGATCCAATGGAAGCCACACAAGCATATAAACAAAACTAATCACACAAATTCAAAGAGTACTGAACTGGAAAAAAACAACTCTACATGATGCCATTTTATCTACAGACAAATGGTATACCTTGGAACCTCGGGTCGACGAACCATATCATTCCTGATTCCGTGGATATTTGTGTTAGTTACAGGAACTTCCCCCGGGTTGACGAGAGTCTGAAATGTGCTGTTCTCACCACCAGCTAAATCCTGTGCTGCAATTTCAATTATCCGCTCCTTCGTTCTATTAAAGCCGGTTGTCTCAAGATCAGAGACTATAACCGTGAGGAGTTTAGGCAGATCTTTGTCTTGGGAAAGCCGTTGCTGAAGATTTCCAAAAGGCTGCTGCTGTATCTTGGTCCTGCTCTCTTCATCTATAATCCTGGTTACAGGGATTGTTCCTCCCAACACACTGCTCTTAGTGTTGTTGCTTCTACTACCTTGTGTAGTTGTACTCACGTTTCGTCTGACCCATCTGGCTTTGCCATCAACCGAAGAAGCTCTAACATCAAGCAGCTTCAGGCTTGAGCTGCTCTTGAGCCAGCCATGAACACGTTCACAGCAAGAACCTCCAAATGAATGGAAGCTAAGTCTAGAGACTTGCGAGATTGAGACACACATCAGACCCTCTCTCTTTCTCTCCTTAAATAAGCTCAAGAAGAATCAAAGAGACAATGTCTTCTGTGTTCGTGAAGACAACTGCCTCCAGAGTCCAGAGACGACTATTCCAATCTGTAGATCCATAAGAATGAAAAATTAAAACGAAGCACATAGTTCTACTACACATTGGATACAACTTTAACAGTTTCATTTATATAATACCCTTCTGATCCTAAAGACGAGCAGTTTTCACAACATCATTACAAAGTTTGTTCAAAACCCAATAGGAATGTTAATAACTTTGATTCAAATTTTGAGTAACTCGGTAGAGATAAAGAAGGGAACAAGCTAAAGAAAGTAGAACACGAGTTACTCTAGATCTCAGCATAAGAAAGAAGAAAGCAAAGCAGAGAAAACGTCATCCAAAAGCATGAATTTTAAAATTCCAATCAGAAAAGTGAAAACAGACTACGTGTAATCAATTTCAGAGCATCGTTTGAACATCTAAGAAGCAAATAAAAAATCATAGCTTTCCCCTAATTGTGTCAGCATCCAAACAAATCAAATACGGTGAAAAACAAAAACGAATAATTCAAATACAACAGAAACTGTAATTTTGATTCGACAACAGACTGAGGAATTGCAGAAATGAAGATTTAAGCTTTATTCAAATCGCTCATCGAGGAGAGACCAAGAAAGATACGAACTTTGGCTTAATTTTTCAGAGAATCTAACAATGACCCAGAAGGAGAAAAATGAATCGGGAAAGGAGAAGAGATACTTACTTGCCTTGTGTAATCCAAACTCGAAACAAAACTGCATTTGCTTGCACGAAAGTGTCGAATTTTTAAGAAATGGACAGAGTTTAATAGAGAGAGAGAGAGAGAGGGAGAGAGAGAGGGAGAGAGCGTAATTGAGATTAGAGTAAAGTAAACAAACACAAGTCGCGTGAGGGGGAGAGTGGGAGAGAGACAGAGACCCGTCCGTTTTATTCGGATCTGCGACCCGATCCGACAAATACGGATATACGTGGCTTGGGACCTTGGGTCGTATATGTTTCCACTTTTGGCAAAAAAAATAATCTTACCTCAGTTTTAACTTTTCACTTTTAACTTTTCACTTTTAACCTATTCAAACCTATTCCAAGTTATAAAAAAAACAAACGCCTCTGTCAAATAATATTTATTACAGTTATGCAATTTTATCTTCTTCAAGCGATAAAACATTCAATTATGAACATTACATATTTGTTCCTATAATCTGTTTAAAAAAATAATATTATTGTTGTTATCTTACAAAGAAAGGAATATTCCCATGGTTTAGGAAAAACATCCCGGCAAGTCACTTGGGTAAGGTTGGTTTAAACTTTTTTTTTTAAATAACTTGTTTCTAACGTTTTTTTCTTGTTTTTAAACTAATTTTAGTAACATGTCGACGCTGATCTAATGGGCTTAGGTTTGAAATTAAAATCCAACAACAGTTACAAAACAGAAAATTTTCCGGCGAACAAAAACAGCAAAACCAAAGTTGATTTTAGACGATCAAACAGAGGGAGAGCATCAAAACAACTACTATCGACGAATACAAGTTTCACGGTTTTGTGACTTTGTCGCTAGATCAGGTTCTTTAACCAGAGTATTCGGATCCAGTCGCAAAGCTGTCACCAATGTCACCAACCAACGGTGATTCAAACTCACCACAAGCTTTTCATAATAGAACAATCCTCTAACTCTCCGTCACCCAATAAACATTGAATCCCGACCTAGCAAAACGACGTTCTCAGATTCAAAGCCCTTGATCTCCAAATCCATGCAACCGAAAACCTTTCCCGAGGCAAAGCAGACTTTAGATCCGGTACGGTAGATACAAAACACGGAGGCTAGAAAGAGGTGTTGGCTCAAGAAAACCTCTCAATAGCCAGAATCCATGAAAGCCATCTAAGGGGGTGTTATTGGATAGAGGTTTTTAATGGATTTGAATTATTAGTGGATTCTAAAGTTCAATGGTTTTCTAATGCATTAGACGAGGATTTGATGTCATTATAAGTGGATTTGAAAAGCATAACTGATGGATTTGAAAGTCATTACTAGTAGACTTTATTATTTTTTTCAAGTTAAATAAAAAATAAAATAAACTACCCATAAATTGTGTTATGGACTAATAAAATAAACTACCCATAAAACTAATGTCAGAATTAAATAACTTCAGTTACTATAATGTTACAATTTGTGTTTACAAAATGAATCAATTCGAAAATCTTTTAGAACCTGCTAGTTGGAAAGAGAGATTAGTAAATCAGGAGAGATAATGATATAGCTCATCAGTAGGGGTACATGTACATCATACAATGTTATTTCTTCAAACAAATAATTCAGAATGCTTTCATATTCCGTCGTCTGAGAATTTAAGTACGAAGACAAGTTTCAAGTTTGCTAAGTAACACAAAACCACCACATATGATGCATTTGTCAACGACAATTAATTAACAACACGATGGACGCTTCTTCATACAAACCATCGTGGACATATAGCCTGTAAGTGGCATGAGAGTGAGATACATACAAGAAAAAAATTCAGACTAAAGAGCTTAAATCTAAAAGAAGAAAAAGCAAAACTTAATGAGAACCACAAGATATATGGCTAAAGCCGCTAAACAAACCGATCTACACAATAGTAACAATGTATGGGTTATGCAAGTTGTTCTGGGAAACAAGAGACCAGAAAGACAGAATCTCATAGACAGCTAATCCTAATGTTAAATGTCAAACACAACTATAGCTGCTCTTATCTTTGGCAGTAGTTCAGGAGAGGCTGAGTGAATAAAAAAAAAGGTAAAAGGTAAGCCTTGTCTGATATCTGAAATAGTACCCAAATTGGTGTTTTTGTCAACTGTTTGAGCAGTACTATGTTGCTCACCACCACAGAAGAGTTTGGAACCATACTGAATAGCTTTGCACATCTTATTTATAGCCTCAGTTTTGTTCAAATATAGGAATATAAGAGCAAGCTCGACTCTGGACAAATCAAATGTAGTCATGCTTTTTCTGTAAACAACACAGAAGCCAAGATTCAACACACTTAACATGAGCTCAAACTAAACTATGAAACAAAATCAAGAAACATACTCCATTAGAGAAAAATGTGGATGGATCCTTTATGTTCCCTACTCCTAAATTAAACCCAGAAAATGTTAGAGATATAGGAAAAAATTCACCCTTTTAACCAAGCCACATTTGATTAACGAAAAACATAGGAAAAATGTTAGCTTTTATCAATTTCAAGCCAAAATATAAATACCTAGATTCAATAGGCAAAAAATAAGAATCCCAAATCCAATTTTACAGTATTACACATCCAAATCATCAAACACGTCAGAAATTTTTTAATCATACCTTAAAATTGTTGGATAATGGCACAACCATTGTCAACGATCTGAAAGTAGCCTTCGCCATAGGCTCAGAGTCAGAGGTTGATCTCTATAATGATGGCTCCAGTGTCAAGACTGTTCTCTAAAAGCTTCGAGAATAGCCAAGGAGAGGTATAAGATGACTTGACGGGAGCAAATTCTAGTAGCTCGTGGAGACGAATCTGCTTGTATTTCTTTCTTTGATTCTGAGAGAGAAGAGATATGAAATACTTGAGAAAAATGCTGGATTGTGTTTGTTCACGTTTTTTAAAGAAAAGTACAATGAAATCCAAAATGACACAAAATCAAATCCATATTGAATAACAGTGTTTTAAACATACTTTAGAATACACAAAACAAATACATAATCCAATAACGGGAGATTTTAATGGATTTTACCAAATACACAATTGAATAACAGCAGATTTCAAAATACATCCAATTTTTTTAAAAACCACAATCCAATAACACCCACCAAGATCCTGAAAGGGATCTACAGTTAAGCACCAAAAACTTTCACCGAAAAAACCTACCTACCCGCATGTGTTTTCCGCCGCTGCCGCAGCCTCTAACCTAATGGTTGAGCCGTTAAAGACTTCTCAGCATCTCCAATTGCGTCTTCAAACCAGGAGGAACCAGATCCGAAGCCTTTCATCCACCGAGAAAGGAACACAGCCACAACACATGCCGAAGAAAACCACACAACTCCGGCGACAGAGAAGAAAGCTTGTTTTACTGCTGCTGCATGTTAAAATCCAGACCTTCAGTGAAGATTAGTGCCAAAAAAATAAGAAAAACTCGATCTAGACCTTCGTGAGAGAGAAGAGTAAACAGTGGAACGATTGTTCTGCTAATGTATCTTTTTACTTTCCTAAATAAACAATGGAGCACTAGAAATATCTTTAATACTCAACAAAATTGAACATTTCCAGGTAGAAGATGTACAGAAGAAAATTGTCAACTATATACTGAAATCATATACTATAATCAATCATTTTCTAACAGATCAAATGATTTTACAAATTTTTCTTCTCTAAAATGTTTTTTTTCTTTAAAACATTTTTTTTCTTTAAACCAAATGATTTGAAGAATAAGACGAACTTCATCCCAAAGATACAAATGTTGTTGGTAATGTCATTCTTATTCCTTTGTAAATTGTGAATTATACTCAACTAGTATTATACGTCGTTCTATGCACGGACATATTTTGTAAACAAAATACATAACTAAAAGTTACATGTAAAATAATTTTAAGCTAATTAGAAAAGATGATTATGCATAAAAATCATTAAGGTGATGAAAATAAAAATAAGGTGATGAAAATAAAAATTAAAAGTAAGGTAGATCAGATGGTTTGGGAAAATCTCAGATGGATCGTTTGTTTGTTTAGCTTCTATTGTACAAAGTCCAAATAATTGGTGTGATGATGCTTGTAGAGCCTGCCAAATAATTGATATGAGATTAGGGTTCTCTATATATATAAAGTTAACTTTGCTCACTTCTCTTTTCTCCACATCAACATCCATCTAATCAATTTTATTTTTTTGCATAAAAAATACTATTTTTAATATTCATTCATTGCATATTTATTAATTATAATTAATAATCATAAAAAATAAATAAAAACGAATTAACTAAAATTAATTAAATTTTAAAATAGTATAAACAATAATATAATTTTTAGTAAATAATAAAAATAATAACTATCTAAAAATGAATTAAGTAAATTAAATGAAAATTTTAAAATAGTAAAAATTATACTATAAATTTGTTTTAGTAATAATGTTATTATTAAAATTATAACAAAAAAATGATTATATTCCAAAATTTAGAATGGATTAATGAGTTTTAGAATGTAAGTAAGATTTTAATGCATGGTGGAGTTAAAAAACAAGTTATGTAATAGTATTTATAAAAATCTAAACATGAAAATAAAATTGAAGTGAAACTTTAGTTTCTAAGAAACATATACCATAAAGATTTATTATTAAATTTTACTTGAGAAAGAAAAGATTAATTACTTAACTTAAAAGTTTTGATCTAAAACAAATACATTGTAAGGGGCACACTTTTTTTGAGAAAATATGAAAAAGAATTTTGAAAAAATAATCTATCTAAAAAAACAAATTCAATGGTCAGAAAATATAGAAAAAATGATATGCAAGCCGTTACAAAAAGTGGCATGTGATTTGTGTAGCATATCTCATAAGGTATATTATCAACTGGAGCTACAATTTTATAAGATGATATAAAAAATATATAACAAATATAACATATATTATCAAATGCTTTTAACGTAAGAATTAAAAAGTTGGCAGTTTGAAACTTGATAAAAAAAAACAGAAATTTGATATAATATATTGTAACATCCCGATCGTCAACTTTTTTAGCGAGTCTTACGTCCATTTCTGGTCTGTGGTCATCCATATCTGATGGTCGGTTTGCTATGTTTGGGAGGCTTTAAAGATTTGTTTACTAAGTGACCTTAGTGCAGTGGCCAAAGGTAAGTCCTTAATGCACAAGGCACCATCACACCATGGATCGAGTCCCGCTCCCTACGAATGTAGGGATTAGGCTAATGGGTCGGCCTGTTGTGACCCAATGGTTGACCAAAAAAAAGATTTGTTTACCAACCCTACAAATTACCACATGATTTTTTTTTTGTGTTTTGTCATCATTTGCAGTTCCGACAATCATTTCGCGGAAAGTTACCTATCGTGACAATACTCCAGTATAAGCATATTTAATTATGGAGTTTTCTCAGGACCTTTGACGGAAAAGAAAAGTGCACTTTGGTAACATAGGTGGCCAAATCAATTCTTTAAAACCTCTCCGCAAACCGGGCTGTCACAATTCACCTTCAATAACATATCGCAACGTCTTTGTTGCGTACCAAGACCATAACCCCCGACAGTGTGAGCCCACTTTGCCCCACGCTCGTCTGGGTTTGGCGCTGATAGCACTTGTAACGCCCCGATCGCCAACTCTCTTAGTGGGCCTCATGTCCACTCCTAGTCCATGAGCCCACCTATCTTAGTGGGCCTTATGTCCACTTCTGGTCCGTGGATCCACCCATATCTGATGGGCGCTTTACTACGTCCGGGAGGACTTAAAGACTTGTTTATCGATCTTACAAATTACCACATGATCTTTTCTTGTGTTTTGTCCTCACTCACACAGTTTTCCTAATATCTTCCCGAAAAGTCACATATCTTGAGACTACTCCAGCATAAACATGCTGAACTGTGGAGTTCTCTCAGGACCTTTGACCAAAAAGATAAGTGCATTTTGGTGACATAGGTGGCCAAATCAATTCTTTTAAACTTCTCCGCAAACTGGGGTTTCACACATACGTAAATGATGATGCAAGAAACCTGCAAAATTTATAATATATAATATGTTTAAGGTTTTGTATGAGTAGTTAATATTAAAGAGCATCCAGTTCATACTTTGATCTTGATTAACAATACAATTTTAGTATACATGGTTCTGTTGAATCTTTATCACTAAGAAAACTAAGTGAAAATTTTGCTTTTTGGGATGCAACAAGTGGTCTTGAAACAACCCACACAAACAATAAGATCTCTCATGCCACAATCAACAAACAATAAAATAAACCAGGCAATGCACAAAGCAACATGACGTAACCGGTTGCTGCAGAAGGGTGTCGACCGAAACCACAACTGATGTCGACCGACACCATGCTCGACATTCCCAAATCCCTAACATTGTCGACCGACACCTCCACGTCCTTAGCCTTGAATCCACACTCTCCAAGAAGAATACTCACTCACAGGAAAAAGGATCTCCCAAGAACCTCAAGAACAGTCTCTAGAAGACTGGAACTCTCCTTTCTTCTTTTCTCTCTAAAATTGTGAAAACGACTAAAAAAATAAAGGAAGTCAAGTTCTTCCTTTTAAACTCGAGTCTAGGGCTTATCCTAAACCAACCACGCGAACGGTAAAATTAAAATGGAACCGATTAACCTATTCGCAATTGGTGTCGACCGACACAACCACTAGTGTCGATCGACACCCTCATCAAATTATCAAAATTTGGATTATAGGTGTTACAGGTATACATAGTGTGCCATTGTGTTGGAGACTTGGAGTGAATGGTCTCTAAGAAGAGGCATCCCTATGGTAATCTCATCGTTACTAAAATCATAAATTAAGAAAATGCAAATAGTAAGAGAATATAATTAAGCATAAATTAAGAAGACCTATTCACTTCATCAATTCATTGTTACTAAAAAGCATAAATTAAGAAGACCCATTCACTTCATCGGTTTTTTTACGTCTTTATTTGCTATCTCTATAGACTACTGGAGAAATATAATCTGGAATATGAACTCGCAAATCCAAATATAAAATTCATAACTCTGTGTAAAATAGATAATTTGATGAGCACTATAATTGACAATGAACAACCTAAACCAGAATTGAGAAATTGGAAAACAGAAATTTTAAATTGAAAGATTGTAAAATATATAATTTGATGAGATTTTGATTGTTAGAACGATGACGAACAAACACTACAAAAAATGTAATTTTATATAATTTATTTTGAATATTTGCATTAATTATAAATGATGTAAAATAATTTTTCATCCTTTATTTAAATGATGTAAAACAGGGTGATGCAAATAATTCACATTATTTCATTAAAAAATAATGCAATTATACATAATATCTGCTTCGTTTTTTTTAATTGATGTTAACTTTTTGTCAATTACAAAACATAATGCTAGTATTTGTAACGGTTTTAACAAATGATGTTATTTTTTTCATCACTTCTAAATAATTGATTCGAAAATTAGTGTCGATTTTCATAAGTGATTTCAATATTTGTATCATTTATAGCAAATGATTTAATAAGTGTATCATTTACAATAATTGATTTGAAACATATTATCACTTTTACTTAATTTCCTATTTAATATTTCAGAAATACACAACTTCTTTTTTGTAGACTATATCATAGTTATAGTTTATAAAGTTATAATTATTATTTGATTCATTATTTGGTTACAAAATATGTTATATGGATTGACTTTATTAGTCATACACAAGATTTAGGGGTTAAAATAATTACTTTACTTGCATTATTATCAATTACTAGCAATAAATACACTTAAAGAGTATATTCCAAAAAATAATACAACTTAAAGAAATAAAGTCTTTTACCAAAATCTTTCTCTATTATACACGTCTGATAGAGTATATTTACACAACCATATATATTGTTAGGAAAATAAAGAAATATAATAAAATATCCCGAATTAATTATATCAAGCAACTAAATTTATAATTTTGTTATTGATTTCATTTGGTTCTTTGTCTCGCTCAGATGAACCGTTAGTTATTATAGATATAATAAATTTTAAATTTCAAAAAGTTCAAAATATTATAATTATACATTTATACAATCTTAAACACTACATAAACAAACCAATTAATAAATAAATATAACTTTTTTAAAAGTAGTTTAAAAAAACTCGCCTGCGGGTTAAGTTCTAAAATTAACAATCAAAATACATTTATACAATCTTAAACACTACATAAAACAAAAAAATTAACAAATAAATATAACTTGAAATTTTTAAAAAATAATTTAAAAAAACTCGCCCGCGGTATACCTCGGGTTAAATTCTAGTATATATATAAAGTTAACTTTTATCTCTTCTCCTTCCTCCACAACAGCATCCACCTAATCGATGCTATAATTAAATATTACATTAATATATACTATTTTAAATATTCATTAATTCCATATTTATTACTTATAATTAATAATAGTAAAAAATGTGTTAAGTAATATTAATTAATTATTTACTTATAATTAATAATAGTGAAAATAAATAAAACCAAATTAAGTATAATTATTAAAGTTTAAAATTGTAAAAACAATAATATATTTTTTAGTAAAAAATAAAAATAATAACTATATAAAATGTGTTAATTTACATAAATGAAAATTTAAAATAGTAAAAATAATACTATGAATTTGTGTTGGTAATAATGTTATTATTCAAATTTTAACCAAAAAATGGTGATATTCCAAAATTTAGAATGGGTTAATGAGTTTTAGAATGAAAGAAAGATTTTAATGAATGGTGAAGTAAAAAAAAACGTTGTAGCGACATGACACTAAAATTTTTCTATGAAACTTTGTATATTTGTATTTAATGTGGAATATTGATATGTTTAAATGATCTCTATAATTAGGCCAACGATCGACATTCGCCATTAGAATTTTTATAAATATGTTTTTAAATATGAAATGAACACTTCTAGGGATATAATGTCAGAAGATTCACGACTCTTCCAGTGAGGTTCTTAAGCTATTTTTTTAATTACATGTGATATATTGTTGATTTGCCAAGAAAACATTATTGCGACACTAAACAATATATGTTATACATAGATTAGAAAAATAAGTATGATGTTTATATATATATTTATCTTTTAAACTTAAAATGATTATATATATATTATTCAATGATTTTAATTGATAAAAAATTAAACTAAAATCCCGCTCCAATAGTGTAACGCGCCGACCGTCACCTCTTAATGGGTCCCATGTCCACTCCCAGTCTATGGGCCCACGTTTCTGAATGGGCTTCACGTCCTCTCACTAGGCAAGTGAGCCCATCAATATCCGACGGCATGTTTGCTACGTCTGGGAGATTTTAAAGATTTTTTACCATCCCTACAAATTACCACATGAAATTTCCCTCTGTTTTGTCCTCACTCGCACAGTTCTGACAATGACTTCCCAGAAGATCACCCATCATGAGAGTACACCAGCTCAGGCACGCTTAAATCTGGAGTTTTCTCAGGTCCCTTGACCGAAAAGATAAGTGCACTTTGGTGACATAGGTGGCCAAATTAATTCTTTTAAACGCTAGGTTCTGTCATCTTCAATGGAGGGAAGGCCGGTACCTAGAGACAGGAGTGAGGTGGGGGAAGATCCGCAAAGGGAGGAGGGAAGTCCACAATGTTGGTTCTTCTCTCAGAACCACTGTTGAGTTTTGCAGATTTCTCTTTTAAGAGCCGATTGAGTTCTGAAATACTTTCCGACAACCTCTTCTCCTCGTCAGCTCGCTCCTTGGCCGACATTCGTCTTTCGCGAACACTCAGGCCTTTGGTGGCAATGATCAACACAATGATAACAGAGACAAGCACAGTTTTGAAGACAATAGGCGAAGTCCACCTCGCCCGAGAGGATTACCTCCCAGGTCCTCTGAAACGCCAAAGGGGACAAAGGCCCAAGAACGTAAACTCCCCACCTCGTGGGAGAATTACTATGATCATCAGCCGACTTGACGATTGCGATGATTCAGTTCAGGCTCTCAAGAAGCAGGCAAGGTATGCAGTGTGCAAGCTCTCCCGGAAGATCAGCCGCTTGGCGACCCCTTGGTTGTCGAGGTGACAATGGGGGAGTTCGACGTTGAAAGAGTTCTGGTTGACACTAGGAGCACGATCAACGTAACTTTATTCCGCACATTGGAGAAAATGGGAATCACGCGGAGCAAGTCAAACCAAAAACCTGAACCATGACTGGATAAGATGGAATTGCCAATATGTCAATGGGTGATGTCAAGTTGCAGGTCTGTGCTGGCGAAGTCACCAGAAAAACCAAATTCTTAGTGATAGATGCACCTACGATCTACAACGCCATCCTATGGTCTTCTTGGATATATGCAATGAGGGCAATTCCCTCAACCTATCACCTTTGCGGTAAGTTTCCAAGTGCGACCGACACCAACACCTTGTATGGGGATCAGAATATGGCACAAACCTGCTATGTTATTGAGAGAAAGCTGAGACGAAAGGAGGAAGCATAACAATCACATAATGGAGATCGCACACCGTATCTCCACAAGACAGAACGCGACCTGATAAAATCCTCAGGTTGTTAGATCATTCATGTCAACATTAACGACACAGATCCTTCCAAAACGGTCGGAATCAATGCTGAGCTTGAGGACAATATCAAATTAAGCTGATCGCCTTCCTGAAATCTAGGTCTTCCACATTAGCCTGGTCGACCAAGGAAATGGTAGGAATTGACACTAGTGTCAAGTGTGATAGGCTTAATATTGATCTGACCTTCAAGACAATGAGGCAAATACATAGGCGCTTCAGGCCAGATCGAGCAAAAGCAGTACAAGATGAAGTGGAGCGACTCCTTAAAGCGGACCAAATAATGGAGGTCCAATACCCAAATTTGCTAGCCAACCCGGTTGTCGTCATGAAAAAGAATGGCAAGTGGAGGGTCTGCTGGGATTTCACCGACCTCAACAAAGGCTGTCCCAAAAATAGTTTCCCATTGCCCCATATAGATCGCATGGTGGAGGCTACTGATGGGAATCAGTTGCTGTCATTTTTGGATGCCTTTTCGGGGTATAATCAGATTAAGATGAGTCCGACATACCTGGAAAATACCGCGTTTATTAAAGACAGAGGAACCTACTGCTATAAAGTCATGCCGTTCAGACTGATAAATACAGGAGCCACCTATCAACGGTTGGTCAATACAATGTATTGAACTTGAGTTTTTACTGGTTTCTTATCAGAGTTTAGGGTTTAGGGTTTTTAATGGCTCCTCATCAGGCCTTAGTCTGCATACCATAATATATAAGTAGTCCAATATTTGTCTCTCGGGTTTCCACCCTACAACGCGCCCCCAATATACCAGCCATATTCTCAAGCCACAAAGTCTCAGAGTATGACGGTACTAGGAGAACTAAAGTCCTCCAAGAATAGTTGAGGACCAGCCGTCCTTAGAGCAAACAATTCTGAAAACGTCTGAGTCCTATCTCCTAACCAGGTCTCCTTCTCGTGGTTTGCGTAAAAATCAAAATGTCCTACAAACCACATATTCTTTCACTGAAATACCTCATGGCCACACAAGGATCACCAACATGTTACAAGGGCCGCCACTAAGGCCAACAAATGTCCTAAACAGGACCGCCACAAAGGCCGAAAATGTCTAAACAAACTGCCACCAAAGCCAAACAAATGTCCTAAATAGGACCTCCACCAAATCCAAACAAATGTCCTAACAAGCACCGCCACCACAGCCACACATCCCGAAGGACCGTCACGAAGACCACTTGTCCTAAAGGACTATCACGAAGACCAATCATTTTGAAGGACCATCACGAAGACCTCTCATCCCGCAGGATCATCACGAAGACCATACATCCTGAAGGACCGCCTAAACAGGAACCATTAGCTAAACAACCTGCCACAAAGACCACACAATTGGCTAAACAGCCCGCCACAAAGGCCACAAAATGTCTCGCAAGACCGCCACACACGGGGTGCACAATGACTCAAAACTCCATCACGTAGGCCACAAAAGCCTCACCAAGGCACACAACCACTGAAAATGGACAAATTCTATTTATGGAAACTTCCCCTTTTTAGAAACTTACACTTCAGAAAACTTTCCTCTTTTAGCACATGCTTCACATAAACTCATATCCCAAACACCACCTCATATTGGTACTTAGTCGCACAACAAACCACCCCTAAGCGACCAAGTAACAAGTGTGATGGGCTGGAATACTCCATTTCCGCTTCAGCCACGGACTACGACTGGGATAAGGCTAGAAAAGCTTAAGTCGCAGCCTGTTTCTCAAACCACTCCTTGAACCTTGACTTCATCCTCGACTCTGGCTCCCAATTCTGCTCCTCCACATCATCACAGTCCTATAGGACTCTCTCATCAAAGGAACCTTCTTCTTCAAAAGTTCCTTGACTATCTTCTCGAGAACCCTCTAGGGTCATGTTAGGCTGAATATCCTCAGGGATATTATCCAACAACTGGTCATCCTCACGAAGACACTTCTGCAGAATCCACACATGGAAGACCTTGTGGAATGTTGCATAACATCAGACAACTCCTGCCTATATACTACCGGTCCTACCCTCTCAATCACTCTGAACGGACCCATATACCTCGAACTCAACTTAGTCTCTGTCAATGACCTGTCCGGACCATGCAACATGGCCATCTTGAGGTACACTCTATCCCCAACCTGAAACTCAAGATCTATCCTCCTCTTATCCACATAACTCTTCTGCCGATCCTGAGCTTCCTTCATGTTCAACTTCAGAATCCGAATCTTCTCCGAGGTCTCCTGAACAAAACTTGCAGCATATATGCTCCTCTCCCCCACCTGAGTCCAGCATAACGGTGTACGACATGTGCTCCGATACAACGCCTCATACGGAGCCATCCTTGTACTCGCCTGGTAGCTGTTGTTATAAGCAAACTCTACCAAGATCAGGTGATCTACCAATGGCCACCCTAGTCTAGCACACACATCCGAAGTAAACCCTAGGCTATAATCATATGCACCTTAGTACCCATCTCAGCTTGAAATGCCCTCCAAAACACCGAAGTGAACTTTCAATCTATCTCCTTCATAGACTTCTTAGCCAAGACCGCTACCCCGTTAGAGTTTTTGATGGCCAGAAAATGTGTCGACTTAGTTAAACGGTCTACAATGACCCAAATCGCATCATAGGTCCGAGACACTGGTAAACCTACCATGAAATCCATCGTGATCATGTCCCATTTCCACTTTGAAATGGGCAAACTCTTTAGCATGCCGCCCGAAACCTGATGCTCAGCTTTCACTAGCTGGCAGACATCGCACCTCGCGACCTAACCAGCTACATCGTTCTTTATCCTGACACAGTGATAGTACCGTTTGAGGTCACTATACATCTTCGTCGATACTGGATGAATAGAGAACATCATCGCATTAGCCTCCCTCATGATATCCTGCTTAAACTCCTCATCCTTGGGCACATAGATCCAACTGTGCACAAGTATAGCACCGTTGGCATAGACCTGGTACTCCAAATTAATATCTCTACATGCATTCACCAGCCCCGCATCCTTCTCCTGAGCCAACCACACTATGCTCAAAATATCTGCTCGATTAGCCGCCTAAAAACCCAACGGCTCCTGAGAGACAGCACACAACCTTAACGTAGTAACCTCTCCAACCAGAGACTTCATGTCCTGCTTCGGTGCCGAGGTCGCCCGCTTTCGACTCAAAGCATCTGCAACCAAGTTAGCTTTACCAGGGTGGTAGACAATCTCCAGATCATAATCTGCCACCAACTCCATCCACCGCCTCTGCCTCATATTCAGCTCAGGGTGAGTGAAAATATAATTCAGGCTCTTATGATCTGTAAATACCTGTACTTTCACACCATAAAGATAAGATCTCCAAATCTTCAGGGCGAAAACTACATGAGCCATCTACAAGTCATGAGTAGGATAATTGTTTTCATGCTTCCGCAACTGCCGCAAACCGTAGACAATCACCTTCCCATGCGGCATCAACACACAACCCAAACCAACTTTAGATGCATCTGTATAAACCACATAGGGATCCTCCTGCTCTAGCAGTGCTAACACTGCTGTAGTAGTCAACATCTCCTTCAGGCTTGCGAAACCCTCCTCGCATTCCACTAACGAAACAAACGGGATATCCTTCCCTGTCAACTTAGTCATCGGGCATGTCCTACTTGCAAATCCCTGCACAATTCTCCTGTAATAACCTGCCAACCCGAGAAAACTTCTGATCTCCATGGCATTCTGCGGTCTTGGCCAATACCTGATAACCTGAATCTTTTCCATATCTACAGAAACTCCCCCTGCAGACACAATGTGACCTTGAAAACCCATCTCTCGATGCATTTCTACACTTGCTCCATTTGGCAAACAATTTCTGCTCCCGCAGCTTCTCCAGAACTGCTCTTAGATACACTACATGCTCCTTAGGACTCTTAGAATATACCAGGATGTTGTCGATGAAAATGATGACAAACACATCCATGAACTCCTGGAATACGCTGTTCATCAATCACCATACCTCGTCCTGAATGCAGTCTTCCTAACATATGCCTCATCTATCGGAATTTGATGGTAATCCGATGCTAGATCTATCTTGCAGAACCAAGTAGCACCTCTCAGTTGATCCAACAACTCATCAATCTTGGGAAGAGGGTACTTGTTCTTTCTAGTGACCCGGTTAAGACCCGTATAATCAATGCAGAAGCGGAAGCTCCCGTCCTTCTTGATCCTCCATCTGCTTCTTAATCTCTGCCATCTCTGCCATCTCTGCTGGAGCCATCCTATAAGGTGAAAGACCCCGACCCGGACGTCTCAACGTCTATGATCACGGCTTTCGTACGACCCTATTCATGGCCAAAGACCATCAATTTAACCCGTTTACTTAGCTTTGCCCACAGCCTTGCCTTGTAAACCTTTATACGCAGCGGAACATAACTTTGCCCTTGACCCATCCCTTTGTGACTTAGACATACAACCAACCAACCCACAGGCTTTGCAGATTAGAGATGGGGACTTATAGTCTCTTCGGTGCACGGTGATCGGTTGCGCTATCGGCTTCGCGAACCACTCGTGTTCCCAAAACTTGGCACTAGACGTGCCGTTAGTAGACACATCGGTCAGACCATTGAACTCCATCAACTTGTCGGTCTTGGTATCAGAGCCAGGTCCGATCGAATGATCTAACCCCATAATCGAACCGCCAATCAACCACTGACCAGGCCGATACTTTCGAACAACTTGTCGACCACCCGACCGATCAATCCAATCTACATCTCGTATCGTTGATCATTTGATCGTCTATTGGCGCAGATCGTCGATGACCTTTCGATCGGTCCGACGCTATGATCAAACCGTCGATCATCCTTTGACTAGTTCGACTTTATGGTCGAACCGTCACTTATCCTTCGATCAGTTCAACCCGATTGTCGAACCGTCGATCGTCTCATCGTACCTTTGATAGAGAGGTAGCATGCACATCAGTTTGGACGAGTATCGATGTACTCACTGAGCCGCACCCCCTTTTCTTCTTAGGCATAGATGGACGACAGATGGATGATGGTGTGTTGAATGGGCTGGGCGTCCATCCCTTATATAGGATGCCGTTGGGTGCGTTCCATGAAAGGACACACCCATTCCTCTTCCTTTTTGATCGGTCGCGTCTCTTTGAAGAGTCGCACCCTTCCGATGGTGACCGCTCAAGCTACCGAGCTACAACACTCCTCCAGCTCGAGTGTTAGCTGACTGGACCACCAAGCTTGGTCAGCACCATATCAGTTCACCGAGCTGAGTTGAGCTGTCGGCCCACTTGTCCAGCTGAGCTAGCTAGTGTACCAGCTGGTGTAGCTCAGCTCAGCTGAGCTAGCTAGTTCATCGAGCTTGTTGAGCTCGTTCAGCTCATATTCCAGCTGGTTGAGCTAGTAGCTTAGCTACTTACGCTCATCTAGCTATCATTTTCCTTAAAACAAATTACCCCCTTTAGGATCGCGGGACGCAGGCGTTATACAAGGCGCCTTAGATATCAGCATCGTCCGTGGTTCCAATTCAATCATGAAAGGATACGACCGAGATGGTGGTATCCCCTCCAACGATTGGAAAACATTCTCAAACTCCATAACAACCTGAATACCGCTAACCGTAAACCTCCCCACTGACTTCGACATTGATATCTTAACAGGTAAGCTTCAAATCCCTTCTCAATCATCTTCCCGGCCTACATGGTCGAGATCATGATAACTCTCTAATTTACATGTTTTAGACACCCTTTTTTTGTCCATATTTTGCATTATATATACCCTAACCTTAGCATTTTTAGGTCCTTAACTGTAGGAATCTGCATTTAGGCCATTTAGGGTGCTGCATTCTTGCATTTGTGCATTTTGGATGAAAACATGTGCTTTAGAGCCTAAATTGGGAAAAAACAAGGTCAAACCCGAGCATGTACCCGAAGAAGCTATTGTGCAAGAAGAACAGTCCGAACCTCAACCCGATCAAAGAGGATCCAAGACCAGGAAGAACAACCCGAACACCTACCCGAGGAACTACCCGACGTTATCCTCGTGCACTGCATCGAGCAGATCCTCGGGCAGGATTGAGCAGCTAGGTTAAAAGGGTTTCCATATATAAACCCCCCTCTTCTTCCTCTGGCCCTAGCACGCCGCATACACTCAGAACAGAGAGCGAGAGCTTCTGAGAGATAGACTGAGCGACTCAAACACTTTTCCCACTTTGTTAGGATTCATTTTTGTTTCTTTTGCTATTCTTTCTAGTTTTTGATTCTGTACTCTACTACCCTTATCTTATTTTCAATACAATGAAATTTTCATTGATTTGTGTTGTTGTGCTTTCTACCATGAGATCCAGAGTAGTGAAATAAAGTTTCTAGGGATGGAGTAGACAAATAGGAGTTATTGATCGGTTAGGATGTCTTAGCTTGAATGTTTACTTTATATAAATTCCTTTCTAGATTGATGTTCTTAATGCTATTTTCAGACAAAGAGGTTGAGACTAGATCTAGGATGTTTTGCCATCGAGAGATGTTGTTGAAATGCCTGAATCAATCAATGCTAGAGATTTACTCACTTAGCCTAAGAGATTAGATGTGTAATGAGTTTATTGACAATAATGAATCAGTTTGTAATGCCTGCTTGGTCATGTTTCTCCAACGAGAGTTGGGTAGGGGAGTGACCAAGGTTGATTGTTTCTATCACGAGAGTGTTTTAGCAAGTTTTTAGAGATTCATTGTCTAGGGACTATTTGCTTGAGGCATGTAGGACATCCCAAATTGGTCAGGAACGCTTATGAGTCAATTACCCCATCCTTAGGAGCTTTCTTATTGATGTGCTTGGTTTTTATCACTTTAAATCTTTTACCTTAAAAGACCACACAACTGCTGCAAGTGCACAACTAATCAGTAGTAGTATTTAAGGATCGATCCCACAGAGAGAGAGTTGTTGTTTAACGGAATCCGTCGAAAGTAAGTAAGGCTAGGACTCAATAAAAATGGGGGTTTAGATTGTCACGGTCGTAAATAAGCAATAAACGTAAATAAAAGCAAGTAAAATAAATAAAACAAGCGTTGGGCATCAAGGGAAATCGCAGGGAATCAATGATCTATCTATCTAGGAAAGTTTAGGATTGGTTTGTTTATCTAAAACTCAGGACTACGAAACAGGAATGAACTGTTAACTTATAGTTCACAAGCTAACCGTCTAAGATCTCTATACTCTGAGACTCAACTGTCGCAGGCAACGACGCATAGATCAAAGCATTTTAAACAAGTTCGATTCTAATCCATGAGATTCCATAGGTAAGGGTATGTGCTTCCTATGACTCCTCACACATCTAAGCTAGGTCAAGCACACATGAAAGCTTTTGGCAAAGCACACACACTTTATATCATAGTTAGTTCATGAGGCTAACTTAAAGCATTAAGCAAAGACTTAGAATTAAATTATAGAGTAAACAAGAATATAAATCTAACAAACCCTAAAAATTGCCACCTAAACTAAGATCATCTCTCCCCTTTGATTATTCCTTTAAACCCAACTAGAAAACTACTATAGCATGTTTAAGGGAATCATCAAAGGAAGGTTTAAACAATTCATAAGCATACTTCAATGATTGTCAAACAAAGTTGTAAGGATCTTCTTCCTTTAGAAACAAAGAACAAAGCAAATAGAATAGAAAAGAGTTGATGGATCTCAAAGATTCAAAGAGAGGGAAGAGAGAGGGCTTCAAGTCGTTGGCTGCTCCTCTGGTCGTGATCTCTTGGCTGCTCGGTGAAGGCACACACTAAACCCTAGGGCTTAGAAGAGTATTTATAGGGTTTTGTCTAGGTTTAGGGTTTTGTAAGGGTAGAAACATATTTTCTTGTTAAGTGCATGGCAAGGGGCGGCGTAGGAAGGTTCTAGAATGAGGTGAAGACTTGGACTGGGTCGCCGTGGTGGTCGCTGGTCAGACCTTCAATAAAAAGCCCATTGGCTAAATGGTTCTCTTTACGTCCGTTGGTAACACGTCTCGGTAAATTGGACATTACTTCTGGATGAATGATTAACTTGACTTGATTCTACTTCGAGGAGAAAGATGACTCTTCCAGCTTTCTATAGACACCAAGTACGTCTAAATGTGAGTTGTAGAAGTTTTTCAAAAGTTGCCCGTAATGTAAAGCTCTGAATCTTTACTGAAACGTATTTTCCTTGTCTTTTGGTTCTTTTTGCTATAAAATCTGTAAAACCTTCTTGAAACCTAAAATACTTGATAATAGACATTAAAGCCTTGAAATCATATCAAAATCTTCCTAAATGCATACTAAAACTATAGCTAAAATGGGTAAAATAATGATGTTATCACTTATCTCGGTTGTTTAGTGTATTTTATAACTAGATCCCTTACCCGAACTGGTACTCGATCACCAGCTTTGTGTATACCTTCGACCTGTTCATTTTTGTGTTCTTGATTATTTCTATCATCCGATCATCCACTTGATCCGGTACTCGAATGCTCGCATCGAGTGTTTATGTCGTGTGATTCTTGCCTTTTTATTTACCTTTGATTATTTTAGGATTGTTAGATGAAACCCCAAGTATTGCTTAGCTTGACTTGCTTGTTTCTGATCACATCTTATCTGCTAGCATAACAATCATTTGGATTGATAACCATTTGGATTGATAACCCTTTGTACTACAACTGCATAAGAAATTGATACCCGAATGGCGCCGTTGCCATTTGGTTGATTTTTAATTGCTACTTTTAAGATTTCGGCACTTGCTAGATCAAGTTCTATTCTATAATCTGGTTCAGATCTGACTTGTTTACTTTCATGTTTGTTTGTTTTGCATTTCAGGTACAACCCGAGTACCCACCCGACCCGTCACTCGATCACCAGGATCGGGTAGAACTTCTTGTACTCACTCGGTTCACTGATTGTGCATGCAAACACGATCCAAGGATAGCCAACACTTGAGCCCTTTCATCGACAACATCGACAGACCAAGGTTTCTCCTTCAACAACAAGTCCAGCAACCGCAACCAACAACAATTGAGGAGATTATGAAATCATAATGGTCCACCAGATCCTCAAGAGAGGACCAACATAGGAGCAGGAGATGTTCCATCTACTCACACTCAAAGACATGGCATTGTGACACCTGCTGTTCAAAACAACAACTTTGAGATCAAGAGTAGTCTCATCCAGATGATACAAAGCAACAAGTTTCATGGACTGCCAATGGAGGACCCATTGTATCATCTAGATGAGTTTGATAGGCTCTGTAGCCTAACCAAGATCAATGGAGTTATTGAAGATGGATTCAAGCTCTGGCTTTTCCCATTTTCTTTGGGTGACAAAGCTCACATCTGGGAGAAATCACTTCCCAAGGAGTCCATCACCACTTGGGAAGCATGCAAAAAGGCGTTCCTTGCCAAATTCTTCTCCAACTCTAGAACTGCAAGGCTGAGAAATGACATCTCCAGCTTTGTTCAGAAGAGCAATGAGACGTTCAGTGAAGCTTGGGAACATTTCAAGGGATACACAAGCAGATGCCCGCATCATGGATTCAGTAATGCTTCGTTGCTTAGTACACTTTACCGAGGTGTAGTCCCTAAGATAAGGATGTTGCTAGACACCGCTACTAATGGTAATTTTCTCAACTAGGATGTTGATGAAGGTTGGGATCTAGTGGAGAATTTAGCCCAATCTGATGGGCACTACAATGAGGAGTATGATCGCACAATACGATCTTCTGGAGAGGATGATGCCAAGTACAAGAGAGACATGAAAGCTGATGTTCATATATTTTACCTTGTTTTCCCTTAGTTTATTCACAACTTTTGCATCTTTTGCTATCTATTTAGGCCATTATTGTGTAGCTTTAGGACTAATCATGCATTAGAGTGTAGTTGCATTGCATTTGCATCTTTTCATGCATAAACAAGTGATTTTGGAGCTTAAGGAGCATGGAAGCAATGCTGAGGAGAAGTGAAGCTGTCCTGAGCAGAAAACAAGAGAGTTAAGGCTGTAGAATCAAGGTCCGGAGTCCAACTCGACCGCACCACTCGACCACCACTCGACCGTGTGCTGAGGAGGACTCGACCGAGTGGAGAATGCACGAGAGAAGCCAGCTCGACCAGCCACTCGACCGAGCACTGGTCGAGTTGACCAAGCCGTTGACCACTTTGACTTTTTGTATTTTTAGGGCTTCCACCTCACCTCCTATATAAGGCCCTTGTACTTGCAGCCACAAAAGAGTCCAGCTTTTTAGAGAGTCTAAAACCTAGTTTTTACCTTTTTTAGATTTTATTCCTTTTGCACTTTCTTTTATTTTTAGATTTTGTACTTGTTTGAGAGAAAAAGACTAGATTCTTATATTTTGTTTGTTTCATAACTTTCAAAGTATTAAGATTTCGAGTTTTATTCCTTCATCAATATTGTAGATCTCTGTTTCATCTTTCTAATGATGCAAGTTTCATTATTTTCTGGGTTTTTGACATATTTCACCATGTGTTCTTGTGAGTAGTTTGTTTAGGACCTTGAGGATGGGTTAGGCTGGGTTGATCTTGTGGTTTGTTTGATTTGGTCAAGCTTGATTGTTGTAGATCTCTTCTAGGCTAGATGATCTTAATGCTAATCCTATATCTGAGAAGGTAGGGTTTGATTTCAAGCATCTTAGCATCACAATGAAAAATTGCTCTGTTTCAACAAAAATCTTGTTTCAAAAGCACTCAATGAAAAATTGGATAAACTCCTCAACCAGCAGCAACATGTGCATTCCATCTCACCGGAAGACCAGTTTCAGCAACAAGATGGGGAGAGTGCTCAGCTTGAGGATGTGAACTACATCAACAATCAGGTGGTTACAATAAAGGATACAACAGCTACAAACCAAACCCGAATCTCTCCTACCATAACCCGAATGTTGCAAATCCTCAAGAACAAATATACCCTTCCGCAGTCCAAGGCAACCAAGGCCAGCATAAGCCTTTTGTCCAATACAATCAAGGCTATGCTCCTAAGCATCAATATCCTGGGAATTACCACCAACCAATTACACCACCTGGATTCCCACCACAGCAAGGATCACAGAACCAATCTCAAGAAGTTGACCTACGCGGCCTAATTCAGCAGATGATACATAATCAAGCATCGACAACAATGGACAATGCAAAACGATTCGCAGAGATGAGCAACTAGATTGATTCTGGGTATAATGACCTGAATGCCAAGTATGATTCTCTCAACACTAAGTTGCGATACCTAGAAGGCCAACACAACATCCAACCACCTCCAAAACTCAACCAGCTTCCAGGTAAAGCTGTTCATAACCTAAAAGACTATGTTACTGCCCAAGACATCTTTCTTGAAGATGTTGATGACTACCTCACTGAGGACAGCGATGTTCAAGATGGGGAGGATATGGATCACAGTGGGATGTATGAGCACCAGTACTACTTCTCCGAGTATGAACCCGATCCTTCACCCGAGGAGGCTGATCGAGCTGATGATCGAGCAATGGTTCGAGAATCGCAAACCAATGCACCACTCAAAGCTGAGCCTGATAACACACCCGATGATGGTGATCGGATGACCGATCGGGTAGATGTTCAGATGACAGATCAACCTCAACTGCCTACAGCTGAGGAAGGGGAATTAGAGGAAATATTCAGAGCAGCTCTTGACATCCAAATAGAGGCGCTTGCAGAGCATATGTCCAAACAAAAGGCCTCACCTCCTAAGCTCTTGCCACCACACACACTTCGAGAGGAAATCATCAAGGAGACAGCTCAGCTGGAGATTGAAGTAAAGGAAGCTGTTAAAGAGATTGGGAATGCGATTGTGAGGAGTGGAGTATGTTTAGATCCTGAACTGCGAATTGATGAGAAACTGGAGGATCCTGGCTCTTTTACTTTGCCATGTTCAATAGGCCTTCAGATCTTCAACAATTGCTTGTGCGATTTAGGAGCTTCGGTCAGCATCATGCCACTTTCAGTTGCCAACAAGAGGGTTTCAGCAGTTTTAAACCAAGTAGCCTATATTTGGTCTTAGTTGATAGAACAATCAGACACCCCATTGGTATCCTTGAAAACTTACCTCTTAGGATTGGAAGAGTGGAAGTTCCTACCGATTTCATGGTCCTTGATATGGATAAGGAACCAGAAGATCCACTGATCCTAGGAAGACCATTCTTGGCAACAATAGGAGCGGTAATAGATGTGAAAAGGGCAGATCATCATTGAGCATGAGAGCAATTCAAAATAGAATTTTTCATCAAGAAAGGAATAAAAAGGCCAACCATTTATGGCAATTTTTCTCCACCCAGACAAAACCAAGAGGCATCAAGCATCGCCAAGAAGCTCATACTATATTTGCTGTGGTACCGGGACAAAAACCAGAAAATCCATTAAATCGGTCTGCTACAGTGGAGAGGATTCAGAAACCTCTCCCTCCCAAAAACCATGCTTGAAAAGCATGAAGAGTCAAGCTTAATGACTTAAAACAAGCTCACTTGGGAGGAAGTCACATAGGTATCTCTTACTTTCTTTTAATTTCATTTTATTAATTTTGTCTTGTTTAATTTGGAGTTTTTAAAATAATTTATTATTTCTATAAGTTTACATAAAAAAAGAGAAAAACAAAAAACAAAAAAAAAAAGAAAAGAAAAAAAAAAGGAAAAGGAGGAAAAAAGAAATTTTGGGGAACCCGACATGCCTGATCGTGTTCCCACTCGGGTGGCGAGTAGAGTCCAATTTCCACAAAACCCTAACCCACTCTCGGTGAAACCCTAGAAGCTGCCTCTTATATTTAAAGGGACTAGGACCCCTCTCCATCAACATCACAAAATCGATAAGTCTCTCAACCCTAAAAGCTTTTTGCCTATCAACTTTCTATTTTTCTCTCAAGGGATTGAGAGTCTTTAATCTCTTGGGAACTAACCCTGTTGATCTCGATTTTAGCTTCTTCTCTTTTCAAGGATTCACAAATGGCTGCCAAGATGAAGACTTACCAAAATAAGAGGACCAGATCAACCTCCGCCGCTGCTAGAACCGGAGGTGACGGCGTAGATGCTCGCGATTTTCAGAGAGGAGGAGACGTTTCATATTCCCAACCGTTGAGTGGACGTTTCCGAACTCCTACCCGATACTCAATTCGATCCGTCACTCGAAGTGCTGCTCGAGCATCCGATCGAGTAGACCCCCGAGTTCGCTTACCAAGCCTGGTGGCGAGTGCTGCCCGCAGATCTCCTCGACATAGGGACCTGTCTACGTCCGAGCGAACCGTCACAGACCCAATGGAAGTTGATTCAAACACCGATGGAGGAGAACCGGAGGAGAACCAAACCTCACGGTTGAGAACCAGAGCCGCAGTTTCAAGAGGGAAGAGACCAGCTTCTGAAAAAGCTAAGGAGGTAGCTGAGAGGGCGGCAGAAGAAGAAGGTCAAGATACCGAAGGGGAAAGCCATGACCACGAAGAGGAGCAGAGAGAACGTACCCGGTTAGCGTCGAGGAGGCTGAAGCAAAGAGAAGTGGATACTCCGGCCAAGCTCTTCAAGGTCCTCCGCATGATGAGCTTCGTTGGGACTCGCTACCCCCACCGCGAAACGATGAGACAGTTGGGGATAGCTAGAGATGTCGAGTTTATTTTCGACATGTGCCACCTGGGCCAGATGATGCTAGCCAACCTCGAAGCCTACGAGGAGGAGACGGTTCACTTCCTTTCCACGCTGCGGTTACATTATTTTGAAGACCACCCGACTCTACTACCTGATGGGGGGATCGGGTTCATCACTTTCTCCGTGCGCAACAAGGAATACCGACTCACCTACAAGGAGATGGAGGAGCTGTATGGATTCAAAGCTGGTAGTGGAGAAAACATTGAAGTGAGCAAGGAGGAGATAAAATCCCTATGGATTACAATAGGAGATAAGCTTCCCTACAAATCCACAAGCTCCAAATCTGCTCAAATAAGGAGCCCTGTCTAGAGGTATTTTAACAAATCCTTAGCTTGCACCTTATTCACTAGGAATAAAACTGGGAATGTGAATGATCACGAGCTCCAACTGCTAGACATAGCCTTGTGTGGAATCTTAGATAATGCTAGGGAAGGTAGACCGCTAGTAGGGGATGTTGCGGACACTAGCTTGATTTTTGTCTTGCTTGATCAGTTCTTGTATCTGAAATCCTGGGCAATGAAAACCGAGAGGCGAGAGGGAGCTGGAGAGATCTCCATAAGAGGTTTGGTCACACCGATTTTGGTAGCCTGCGATGTGCCCCTGAAGGGGGTGGTACATTAGCCGAGATGCTAGATATCGACTACCTCACATTGGCGAGATTCTTAGCGTATGAGAAGCCAAATGATAGGTTACTCTTCAAGTTCGTTCATCCAGAAGTCGGAGCTACTCAAATGATTTTGCCCAACGTCGTGTGCACAAAAATCTGGCTAGGGGAGAACATAGACTTCATGCCACCATCAGAGGAGTTGTACTACCCTAAGGGCGAATCCGAAGTTGAAGAAATAGAGCCAACAAGGCAAGGAGAGGGAGGTGATTTGGAGGATTATAATTTTAAGGAGTATGTTGGTTCTCAAAAGCAACCAGTTGGAGTGAGGGAAGCTCACAAGAGAAGCAAATGGTTGAAGAGGATGAACAAGTTCCTAGCGAGGAAGGTGAAGGACCTTACCGGCACAGTGAAGGTGATGGGAGGACAGATCAGGGAGTTGCAAGACAAGGCAAGTTGTGCTTTAGCTCCCACTTCAGCATATGCAGCCACATGGATGGGGAGGAACGGACCACTAGGGTGTCATCCTGCGAGCCCTAAGTAGAGGAAGGTGTCACCAGACCCGATAGATCACGGAAAAGCCACTCGGACGACTATCCTACGCCTCATCCAACGGGGTACACGATGTCATACCCGATGCCTCCACGGAGCACACACTCGGGTGACCACTCGGGTCCTTTCCCTCAGACCTAACAAATGCCGTATCCAATGCCCTACTCGATGCACCCTGCGAGCAGCTACACGGGTGACCATTCCAGATCTCTCCAACCATACCCGTCGTACTACCCGATGCCCTACCCGATGAGCTACGCGATGCCTTACCCGATCAACCCCTTGGATACTGGTCCGAGCAAGTCGTCTGTGCACATAACCGAGCTTTCTGATGAGCGAATCCCGGCGCCTGCTGAAGCCGGCGACGATCCTGGGTACACATTGGCAAGCATGGAGGCTGCTACAACCTCCTTTTTCACCAACCCATGAGGTACCACTTTCATCCACACCATTTTTTATACCATTGCATTTTATTTTGTTTCATTTTGAGTGATTCTCAGACTTCTTTTTCAGACTTTTATTTACACAAGGGACTGTGTAATTTAAGTATGGGGGAGGATCTGAGAATGTATTTTACATTGTATTTTATTTTCTTATTTTCTTATTTCAAATTTTTGCATACTAGTTTTATTCATTTGAGTCTGCATCTATTTGCATAAAAAAACCAAATAGGATTGTTGCATTTACATATTAGGATTGAGTCTAGATTGCTCCATATAGGATTGTTCCATATGCATTTTAGGGGACAATGATTAAAACCATCTTGTTTAAAGTCCAAACTTAGGATTGAAGCTATTGCACTTAATCACAGTTCATTGTTGCTAGATCAATCTTTGGAAAAAATGAAAAATCTTTGTTTGAAAGCTTCCTCCACTTGTGTGAAACTTGCTTGAACATTGCATCATCTCTGTATTATTGGACTTAACATGAACTTAAATTATCTTGCTTATGGAACTTGAATGCTTGCTCATGGTGACTCTAAACTCAGTTTAACACTCTATTTTTGCCAATCTTTTCGTTTAACCCGAATTGTTTTCCCTACCCTAGAACCCAAACCTTTCTTTCAAGCCTTGTTGTGATTTGTTGAGTGAGGCCTTTTCAGCTTTGATAATTCTATAGGTTGTGAAACCTTGAGAGTATTGAGAACAACAAAGAACTGGCTCTTGTTTTAGCTAAGTTTAGAACCATTTGAACTAGCTAATAGAATCGGTTTTGAAAGATAAGTGGTTAGTATGTTTATTTGGGGTTGGGTTGAGGAATAAAAAGAAGAGAGTCCATAAGGTTGAGTTTTATTAGCTCTAAGTCGCTAAGTAAAAAAAAAAAAAGAGAAAACAAAAAAATGGGAGTTTAGCAAAGTAAGAAAAAGATTTTTTTTTTTTTGTAAAAGAGAGCTAGATGTTTAAAGTTAAAACCTTAGGGATTATAAAACAAAGAGAGTTAAAATCAAGGTTGTTGGCGGTTTTACTCTAGGGTGTTTGATAAAAAAAAAAAAGTGAATGACAATAGGGTAGATTATCAAGAGTTAAGCTTTGTATGCCCTAACTGTTCTCAATCTTAGATAGTTTTGACAACTGCCTAGCATTCCTTCTTTTGAGAGTAAGCCACCCAAAGGCATTGTTTTAAACCCACCTACCAAAAAGCCTTACCCTTGAAACCGATTGAGCTTGATTCGCTTCCCATTTGCAAGAATTTGCCAAACACTTAAACGAATGTGAAAGAGATGTTTTTTGGAATTGCAAGTCTTTACTGATAGTTGGAGGATGAACTAGATCGATGCATGGCAATAAGCAAGGAAAAATATTTGTAAGTATGTTGATTGATCTTAGCACCGTTAAACTATCTTTAAGGACTATAGCTTGAATCCTTCGCTTAGCACAAAAAGGTTATGAGTCCACATTTTTAAACCTCATCCTCCTACTTCCTTGCTGGAGGACTAGCAAGATTTAAGTTTGAGGGTGTGGTAACTCTCTAATTTATATGTTTTAGACACCCTTTTTGTCCATATTTTGCATTATAAATACCCTAACCTTAGCATTTTTAGATCCTTAACTGTAGGAATTTGCATTTAGGACATTTAGGGTGCTGCATTCTTGCATTTGTGCATTTTGGATGAAAAACAAGGTCAAACCCGAGCATGTACCCGAAGGAGCTATTGTGCAAGAAGAACAGTCCGAACCTCAACCCGATCAAAGAGGATCCAAGAGCAGGAAAAATAATCCGAAGACCTACCTGAGGAACTACCCGACCTTATCCTCGTGCACTGCATCGAGCAGACCCTCGGGCAGGATTGAGCAGCTAGGTTAAAAGGGTTTCCATATATAAACCCCCCTCTTCTTCCTCTCGCCCTAGCACGCCGCATACACTCAGAACAAAGAGCGAGAGCTTCTGAGAGAGAGACTGAGCAACTCAAATAGTTTTTCCACTTTGTTAGGATTCGTTTTTGTTTCTTTTGCTATTCTTTCTAGTTTTCGATTCTGTACTCTACTACTCTTATCTTATTTTCATTACAATGCAGTTTTCATTGATTTGTGTTTTTGTGCTTTTTACCATGAGATCCGAGTAGTGAAATAAAGTTTCTAGGGATGGGATAGACAAATAGGAGTTATTGATCGGTTATGATGTCTTAGCTTGAATGTTTACTTTATATAAATTCCTTTCTAGATTGATGTTCTTAATGCTATTTTGAGACAGAGAGGTTGAGACTAGATCTAGGGTGTTTTGCCATCGAGAGATGTTGTTGAAATGCCTGAATCAATCAATGCTAGAGATTTACTCACTTAGCCTAAGAGATTAGATGTGTAAGGAGTTTATTGACAATAATGAATTGGTTTGTAATGCCTGCTTGGTTATGTTTCTCCAACGAGAGTTGGGTAGGGGAGTGACCAAGGTTGATTGTTACTATCACGAGAGTGTTTTAGCAAGTTTTTAGAGATTCATTGTCTAGGGAATATTTGCTTGAGGCATGTAGGACATCCCAAATTGGTCAAGAACGCTTATGAGTCAATTACCCCATCCTTAGGAGTTTTCTTATCTCGATTGTTTAGTTTTATTTTATAACTCGACCCCTTACCCAAACTGGTTCTCGATCACCAACTTCGTGTATACCTTCAAGCTGTTCATCTTTGTGTTCTTGATTATTTCTGTCACCCGATCATCCACTCGATCCGGTACTCGAATGCTCGTATCGAGTGCTTAGGTCGTGTGGTTCTTGCCTTTTTATTTACCTTTGCTTATTTTAGGATTGTTAGATAAAGCCCCAAGTATTGCTTGCTTGACTTGCTTGTTTCTGATTACATCTTATCTTCTAGCATAACAACCATTTGGATTGATAACCCTTTGTACTACAACTGCATAGGGAATTGATACCCTGGGTGAAAATCCTGTTATCAGATCACGAGACTCCCTGAAGTCGGTATCACTCCCTCAAATACCAACTTGCCTTCTAGACGCTCAAACTCAACTCTACCCCGATGACAATCTAGATGAACCATGTGACGGTGCCACCAATCCATCCACAAGGTAACATCATACAACTCCACCGGGCTGATAAGAAAATCAGCTGACAACGACTCCCCTGCGATCTGAATATCAACTCCCCTTTTCCATCCAAGGACTCTCAGAAACTTGCCTCCCGTAACTATAAGAACTCCCGCTCGCTCTTCGGGATCTCCTCTGATAATGGCGCTGTCTGCACACTCCAGGGTAATGAAGCTATGAGTTGCTCCAGAATCAAACATAATGTGGAACCTAAACCCGCCCACCAACAAGGTCCCTACACAAACCTCATTTGCTCAGAACCCAAACATTTTATCACAGGCAATTCATAAAATCTGAACCAACTAAATTTCTGAGTCTTAGAAATTATACATTTGATCGCCCTGGCGCTGGTGCACCCGATCTCCATGGTTATGTACAATCATGGCGCCTGCGCAAACCGTGCAACCTACTGCACTCCCGGTTGTAGTATGTGCTACACCATTGCCACCGCCATCTGCTGCGATTTGGGACACTTGAGCTTGATGTGCCCAGACTCTCTGAATGGTACCACACACAAATCGCCGTCTTAGCTACCGGCGTGGCACTCCTATGGAGACAGCTAGCCACCATGTGGTCCATTCTACCGCATCCGTAGCACCCTGCACCACTCGGACTTTGTGTAGCCTCCCACTTCCACTTGGTTTCCTACGCAGGCTTGCCGCCCTTGTCGGAACCTACAGGATGTTGAGCTTTCCTAGGCTGGACCGCTAGACTCACCGTCACTGCATGTGCCCAAATATCCTCCTCAATCATAGCTGCGATCTTAACCAGCTCGGGTCTCGAAGCATAGCTCTGTCCTCTCCTGTGTACCCTCAAGTCATCCCAAAGGGCCCTCATAAACCTCTAGACTTGTGCCTCCTCGGACTCCATCGCCCAGCCCCCATACATAAGAAGCCGTCTGAACTCTACGTCCAACTTCCGCACAGTCCGAGTCTTCTGAGATAACTGCAGGAACTGCACCTCTAACTGGTCTAGTGCCTCACGGGGAAGGTACTTGCGGTTAAACTCCTCCAAGAAATCAACCCAAGTCATCTCTCTCTGCACTCTCCTGAAAACCAGTGACCTCCACTGTAATGCCCCAGAACCGCCCACACGGCCGGACTAACTGCGGACCGGCCCAAAGGTAGTCACAACTCAGACAACTGCTAGCGATCCGGCCAAGGTTCCACCAACGAATTAGGTTCCCCGACCAGTTCACCGGCAGCTATCTATCCGCTATGTACATTCCTTAGGCTTTGCAACCCTCGGTAAATACGCGGCGTTATGCTGGCCCGGACTAATCCGTACCAGCTCCACTTATCTGAATTATATATGAAAATAATCGATTTATTATATATAAAATAGAGTTTAAAAAATCAATAACAATACAAAATAAAAGCGTTGGATCCAACTTGACAAAGAATATGAGAAATAAAAATAACAAGAAGAAGCAAGGACTTTGCAACACAACACGAAAACATCCTATATGATCCATTAAACTCGCTTCTACCCCCTTAAAAACTGTTCCTGCAAGAAAAACAATTGTGGAGAGGGGTGAGCAATCTAAGATCACTCAGTGAGTTGGGCAACCCTCTAACATGTTATTCCCCTATAACATGCTATCTCAACACATCCAACTACCCCACAATCAAAGCACGCAATGCGAAAGCTTAGCAAGCATACAATACACACAATCAATCAAGAAAGGACAAACAAGACCCGACTCTTCTAGACCTTGACTCTAACTTGGCCTCCACGCCACTTCACCTACAATCACTGCCAAGGTAGAACAGGCTATCAGTGCATCAAGACCACCTGACCACACTTGACACCCAAGTCAGGTATCCACACCATGACTAACACAACTAGACCTCTCCCAGGGATATCACAATCAACCTGAGGAAATCAACTTCACATCCTAGGGAACACACGTCCTAGGAAAGCAACTCCACAATCTAAAGAAAACACCATCACAACCTAGGGCCCATCGATCCTCTGTTCCGTCCCAACACTCTTCCGCGTTGATACCAAAAAGGCACCCAACCAGACACACCCCAAATCCTCCGCGTTGTCACCCATCTCAGGTGAAACAACCGGGTACACAGTGCTGCATCATCATGCGGTTCAGGCTAGTAGCTAGCTAGACCCGAATCCTTCCTGCCATGAGATCCCTCTGGATTGTCTCACCGGACTTCCACACATGTCAGGAACATAGATCAATCATCTAGCTAAGAGCCGAGACATTTAACCCGCGATCTAGTTAGGACAACACTTAACTCTAGGACTCAAGACTCCAAGAATTAAGCACAACCATACCACACACAATCATGCAAGCGTCACACACAAGCAACAATCAATCACCACACACAAGGCTTAAGCCGCAAGAAAACAATCAAACAACTTAAGAAACAATAAACATGCATGCATCCTATATGCTCCCAACCCCAAGTTTTAACCTCAATTTAAACATAAAATTTTGCATGCATCTTAACTCCCATATTTTTCACATGCATGCGGCTTTTTCCTTTCCGGAGATTCTCGCATGACTTGAGAAAACAACACTCCAATGGTCTGATCTCCCATCAACACCATGAGGTTAATTTTTTTTGGTTTTGGGTACACATGCGGCTCTTTACTCCCTGAAGATTCTTGTATGGCCTCACCAACAACCACCTTTCCCACTTTAGAGGTTAAACTTTATCTTCTTATATTTTTGGGTCCTCATACGGCTCTTTCCACACAGGAGATTCTCGTATGGACTCACCAAAAATCACATGCCCTCAACTAGACCGATCTCCCATCAAGTCTAGGAGTTTAACCTCTCCCAAAAAAATCCATGCAAAAATAAAAGTAAAATTTTATATGCATGATTCAACTCCCAAATTACTCAATTTAAAATCTTACTAATTTTTCCATCGATCCCCATGATGGAGAAAAACCCAAAATCAAACATGCAAGGCATTTCACACTTGCATGTGATTTTTAAAATTATTTTCCACCCTTGGAAAAATCTCAAAACCTCCAAAATCAATCATGCAAGGCATTTCACACTTGCATGAGATTTTACAAAAAAATTAATCTTTCACCCCAAAGTACTTTAAACCTTTAGATCTAGCATGCAAAACATTTCACACTTGCATCTAGTCTAAGGAAAAGCCATTCTCCCCCAAGAATGCTTTAAAAATCCCTTAAAATCCCTCTTGTCTACATGCAATCTACAAATCTATATGCAACAAGGAACTAATGCAACACACAAGGGCTGATGCAAGAGCTAGAGAGGTCACACACCTCCCAACCCCCAAAATCCACAACTCACCTTAGCTTGGAGACTTTTGGACGATTGAAAGTCCACCACACCACGCCGATCTGACAGCACTTCCTTTATCTTTAGCTCCTCTCTTTGACGAGATCTTCTCGTCTTCCTTCTCTTCTCTCGAAATCACAAGGTCTCTTCTTTTAGAAGTTGAGAGAATATTTGGGCAGAGTTTAATTGTCTAGAGAGGTTTTGGTCGAAAATGAGAAGCCAAGGGGGATATTTATAGCCCCTTTGCTCGACTTTAAGGCTTAGCAAGTGGCAAAAATCAAGTGACAAGTGTCACATTTTTTTCATGTAATCTCCCCCACTCGCGTGTGCATCTCACTCGCTGGCAAAGGAGGCTTAATTTGGCGACACGTGGCGTCTCACTCCCATTCAGAGACTCTTCCAATTCCCGTGTCCCTCCATGTCTCTCTTGCGTCCCAAGCTCCCGCACTTGTCCGCATAGACAATTCACTCGTCCGCGACCCTTTCCTTCGGCAGTCCCCGGTCCTTCCGACTGTGACACTCGATTTTTTTCGCGACTTTCTCAGGACCTTCTCGTCCATGACATTCGGTTGTCTCATCCATCTTTGGACCTCCCGTCCCTTACGTCCGCTCCCTCTATTTTCTGCGTTACATTGACCGTTCGGTCAGTACGTGGCCATCCTATTCCCATGGTCTGTTTTACGTCCTTTGTACCATTTTCCACGACCATTACTTTCCTTTCCCTTCTTTTGGTCCTTTCACCAACTTCCTTGGTCATCCATTGTCCAATGAACAGCATGTCCCAACGGTTAACGTCCGTTCTTCGGCCGTGGACCCTTCCATGACTTGGTAATTTTAACACAAGTTATTTAGATCGTTCTCGGTACTTTTCTTTTCTTTGTCTTTCTAAGTCATCTCCACGTCCTTCGTACACGTTCCTCGTGTCCGGTACGTACTTCATGATAGGGTCATTACATCCACCACAAGTGGGCATCATCTGCCAAGAAAATGAGCCCTTTGTCCATCCAAAACTTCTCTGGACACCTGAGAGACTAGAAGTTATGTTCCACGCTCGTCCTCCATGTTTCAGCAGCATTAGGGTCAGCATCACAAAAGAAATGCACTATACCGATCCTCCTCATGTCCTGCACCCGTAGCCATTGGCTGCTGCACCTCCCCCGCCATAGACGACACCACTTGAGCCAGTGCCGGTACAACTCCCGAAAACCGCTCCAACAGCTGTATCAACAAGCCCGCCAGGTCAACACCTCCACCAGGAGCTCCACCTACTGGGACTCCCGCACCCGGAACCCTAGCATCACAGGTCAACCCGGCACCGACACCACCCACACCTATGCTGCATGGAATCACCGAAAGTGTGATGTTTCGCACTCCCGAAGCGGAATCGGAACCGGAAGCGCTGGAAATCACTTGGAATCGTCTTGGAAGCGTGATTCTCAAAATGAGGCGTTTAGAAAAGTGGTGGAATCGTAAGATTCGTGATTGGAAGCGCCAAAGTGTAGAGAGAATCGTTGATGGAAAAAATATAAAAAAACAAAGTTAAAAAAAACGCAGACAGCCAACTGCTATTAGGGTTTGGAGAAAGAAGATAACTAAAGAAAAAAAATATTGTTTTACCTTTCTTAGTTTAAAAAAGAAAAATGTAAAAAATCTGAGCATTTGGGGCATTGAACTCATGGTCGCATTGTGTAATAACGACAGTAATACCACTCAAGTACTTTAACTTCTATCATTGGTTCTATATTAAGTAATATGTAACCAAACTATGAATAAAAACATAAAATTTCCACCATTGTCTAGTAATCTATTAATCTCCACTTAAATATGATTCCACGTATTGTATTTTATGAATACTATATATATATATATATATATATATATATATATATATTTATATACTTATAACATGTACCCACTTCTTATTTTTTTTGAAAAATCCGCTTCCGCTTCCGCGTACCTGCTTCTGATTCCATGCAGTTTAGGCTCACACCGATATCTCAACCGACCACATTCAGGGACTCCTCCTGAAAGCCCTGCAACTCCCAGACGCCCTCAGCTGTAACACTCTAATCCACGGTATCACTAACCACCAGGCCTCTACCCCTACCACGACAACGTCCGCGTCCACGACCACATCCGAGTCCATGACCAGCAACACTGCAACAACACCCTCTCTAGCCATCTGCACTACCATGAACAGAACACTAAGCAAACAATCCAAACCATACACAAAAAAACATAACTTACCGTGGAATCACATTGAAGGCTCGAAGAAGATGTTCTAGGACTCCATGCCACACACAATCTACTAATACACATAATCAATCAAGCATGCACTCCCAAACATCAACAACATAAACCTAGTGAACCCGTACCTAGAACCGTAAAGACTTTGATACCAAACTGAAGCGACCCGACTCGTTTTTTTCTTTTAATATAATAATAATATCCTAATGATCTCATACTCACTAAGCAAATAACATCCTAACCACATTTATTTAAAAAATGTTATGTTCATGGTAGTGCAGATGGCTAGAGAGGGTTTTGTTGCAGTGTTGCTGGTCATGGACGAGGGTGTTGTCGTGGTCGGGCGGGTTCCCAAGGCCAGCGAGTGTGTGGTCTAGAGTTCCACGAGGAGGTACGTCGGAGGGTCGCAAGCGTATCAAGAGGGACCAGAAGGGGTTAGCCGGTGAGCGTGCCAGGGGGTGTTGGGAATCCATGTGTGGGGTTGCAGCCGGTGGAGCCCAGGGTCGAGATGATCGCTTGGCGGATCTGTTGGCGTGCTGTTGGGACGGTTACCGAGAGGGGTACCAGTGCAGGCTCCAGTTTTACCGCATGTGGTGGGGTACAGCCGAGGGCTGCAGTTGTTGAGGAATTTTTATCTTATGTTAGGAGGATGGAGCAGTGGTAGATGACCGGTGCGAGATTCTTCGCGAGAGGTATCGAGCCTAGAGAGGCGAATAGATGGTCATATGTAGTTGGAGCAGATATTTCTCTGTTTGGTGGGTAATCCAGTTGGATATTAGAAGTCGAGTGGGCAGGTGTAACATTGTAATGTCATACTCGTACCACGGGAAGTACCTGTGGTCGAAAGATGTTTATAGTCTTTAAGGATTGTTGCTCCTGAGGGGATGGTGATTTTCCTGAATACCGATAGCTCGAGGGGTTGTGGGCTCCGAGAGTGGCAGAGGGGATGATGTTTCTCTGAGGGGATGAGTAATTCCCCTGATACCGAGATCTTGAGGATTGTGGTCCAAGAGTGAGACGGTATAACTCGAAGACGCTAGTCTGAGAGTGAGATTGGTATGGCTCGAAGGTTGCGACCTAAGGATTGAGGAGTTGGGAGCAAGCAATGTATAGGACATGAGTATAAACATAACGACGAAATGTATACCTCGAGAGTGATGGTGGTTTAATCTTGGATTTTAGGATTATGTTGACTGGTGGGCCGGGATTTTATGACCGGTGAGGTCATGAATGTGTGGCTGATGTGCTAGGAATGGGTGGCCGGCGGTGCTGGAGTCCCGGGAAGGAGAGCTGCAGCAGGTATGAGCCGGCAAGTGCATGGTTGCCAGGTACATAAGATTCATGAAAAGCCTTCATGGCAGGATAAACTAATCGTTGCGATAATGGTGGATGAAGTTCATTGGAGATGAACAGGGTTGCTATATTCAAGGTTTTGTTAAGCTTGTTGGGGGGAAACAAGTCAAGTAGGTTAAGTTGGCGGCTTGCAAGGTGTTTGACGTGGTGAATCGGAATATGCGAACGTATGGTACTTGTTTGTTTTATTACGCTCGTATTGATGATTTGTTGTGGAGAATTGCCAAGTGGAAAAGCTAGTTCCAGAATAAGCTATCTTGTGGAAGTTTCCCTAGGAGGCAAGTTACTAGAGGTTCTTGGACGTACAAGAGGGTTGATATTCAGGTGGCCGCGAGTTGATGTCGGCATACTTGAGTATTTGTTTAGTAGAGCTGAGGAAGTAACTAGACGATTTATGGAGTAAGGGATTCATCCGTCCTAGTGCATCATCGTGGGGAGCGCCGATGTTATTTGTTAAGAAGAAGGATGGGAGTTTCCGCTTGTGTATTGATTAACGGGGTTTGAACCAGGTCACTGTGAAGAACAAGTACCCTCTTCCTAGGATCGATGAGTTTTTGGATCAGTCGAGAGGTGCTACTTGGTTCTCCAAGATAGATCTGGCGTCGGGTTATCATCAGATCCGATAGATGAGGCAAATGTGAGAAAGACTGCATTCAGGATGAGGTATGGGCATTATGAGTTCGTGGTGATGCCTTTTGGGTTGACTAACGCACCAGCAACATTTATGAGATTGATGAACAGCATGTTTCAGGAGTTTCTGGACGTGTCTGTCATCATTTTCATCAACGATATCCTGGTTTACTCTAAGAGTCCTGAGGAGCATGCAATGCATTTGAGAGCAGTTCTGGAGAAGCTGCGTGAGCAGAAGTTGTTTGCTAAACTGAGCAAGTGTAGTTTCTGGCAGCGGGTGATAGGTTTTCTGGGTCATATTGTGTCTGCAGAGGGGGGTTCTGTAGATCCGGAGAAGATTTAGGCTATCAGAGATTAGCCTAGACTGCAGAACGCCACAGAGATCAGGAGTTTCCTTGGTTTGGCAGGTTACTACAGGAGATTTGTGCAGGGTTTTGCGAGCAGAGTACGTCCTATGACTAAGTTGACAAGGAAGGATGCTCCTTTTGTTTGGTCACAAGAGTGTGAGGAGGGCTTTGCAAGCCTTAAGGAGATGTTGACTACTGCGCCAGTGTTGGCTTTGCCTGAGCAGGGAGAATCCTATGTGGTTTATACAGATGCATCTAGAGTTGGTTTGGGATGTGTGTTGATGCAGCATGGGAAGGTGATTGCCTACGCTTCGCGGCAGTTGTGGAAGCATGAGGGCAACTATCCTACTCATGACTTGGAGATGGGTGCTGTAGTTTTTGCCATGAAGATTTGGAGATCTTATCTTTATGGTGCAAAGGTGCAGGTGTTTACAGATCATAAGAGCCTGAAGTATATATTCACTCAGCCCCAGCTGAACTTGAGGCAGAGGCGGTGGATGGAGCTGGTGGCGGATTATGATTAGGAGATAGCCTACCACCCTGGTAAGGCTAACTCGGTTGCAGATGCTCTGAGCCGAAAGAGGGTAGCTTCGGCTCAGGACCTTGAGATGGAGTCTCTGGTAGGAGAGATCGGTGCTTTGAGATTGTGTGCTGTTTCTCAGGAACCGTTGGGTTTGGAGGCGGTTGATAGAGCAGATCTTCTGATCAGGGTGCGGTTGGTTCAGGAGAAGGATTTGCACCATGGGAAGAACATTTTCAACTTTGAGCATCCAACAGTGGGGAAGACTCAGCTTGTTCTACTTAATCAAGCAATCACCACCATAAGAGAAGGCCTAAATATTGATTTTTGGCCAGCTGTTTAATTGTTGTTTGATGGTACTGCCCAAATGAGAGAAGACCAAGCTGAAGATGTGGAAATGGCTGATGGGGAAGAGCAGTTCTATTTTGAAGATTATGAGCCAAGTCCAAGAGATAGTAGAGGAGTTAGAGAGACTAGCAAGAGGCTGACACTTCCCCAAAAGTGGAAGAAGTGGCATGGTAAGACTGTGGAAAAGCTCAAGAAGAAGATGGTGAAGATGTCCAAGTCCATCAAAGGTATGAAGAGAGAGATTGCTGAGATTAAGAGTGGAAACTCATCCCCAGTACCAACTGAGCATTTGAGGAGGAGTAGCTCAACCAGAGTATTGTCTAGGGCTGAAAACCCTTTGGAACCTTCAAGAGCTTCATCATTTGAGCCTTCACAGAGGAAAAGAGGTTCAATTCGCGGAGAACAACAAATCCTGAGGCACTCGACCGGTCCACTCGAGCCACCACTCGACCGAGCACCTCTGGACCACTCGACCGAGTACCTGCCCAGACCTCCTTATGGTTTTCCAGCGCCTACAAGCTATCCAGGCTATCCCTATGGCCAAGTTTACCCACCCTACCAACCACAGTTCTTCATGGACCCAACACTGATGCAACAATACTATGGGCAGCAAGGACAACAATTCTTCCCACCACCACCCACTCGACCAGTCCAATCGACTGAGCACTCGACCGAGTCCCAATCGATGGCCATAGTTGAGTACCCTATTTCTCCATCTCCATGTCAGAATCAAGACCCCAACTACACCTATGACAATATGAGTGATGTTGTAGATAACTTCTTCCACAACCCTTGAGGTACCAACATAACCCTATCCATTGTTTATACCATTTAGGTGCATGATATATTTGTTTAAGTTCTTAAATTCTCTTCCAAATTTTTATTACACAGTCCTTTCCAATTTTTTATTACACAGGGGACTGTGTAATTTAAGTTTGGGGGAGAGTTTAACACAACATTTAACTGTAACATCCGCGAACCAATTATTGGTTTTCTGGGATGGGTGTCGATTGACACCATGGTGGTGTCGGTCGACACCAATGTTATCTGGTTCGATCAGATTGATTTAATCGTCGATTTTGGTCGGTTTGGTCTAGGGAAAACCATAGAACCGGACTATTAAGTGGGAAAAACGACCTAGGTCGTGTTTTGGTGTTTGTCTTGCCGTTTCTAGAGAAAACAAAGAGAGAAAATTGTTCTTGAGGTTCTGGAGAGAGATTGTGAGATTTCAAGGCTTTGTGGGTGAGATCTTGCTGTGGGAGTGAGGATTCAAGGCTAGGAACGTGTGGGAAGCTTGCTGGGAGTGTGAGATTTGTTCATTGTTGGTCAGAATCTTCCTGCAGAGAGGTGAGTGCATGACCATGGCTTATCTAAGCTAAGATCTCTGTTTTTGTGATATTGTGTGTTGTTTGGTTGTTTTTTTGGTTGTTTGTGAGTTTTACGTAGCTCCTGAGGCTTGGATTCGTTCCTGGGATCGTGTGGAACGAAAAGGAGAAGTTTGGAGGCGAGATTCGGAGGTTCTGTTCGAAGGAAATCACTGCTTGGCAGTGGTGTCGGTCGACACCAACGCGAGGACGGCTCGGGGACTTAGCGAGTGTCGGTCGACACCATGTGGAGGTGTCGGTCGAAACCGTTAGGGTTTCGGGAGTGTCGAGCAGGTGTCGGTCGACACCCAAGTAGTGTCGGTCGACACCAGATGTCCAGTGTCCGTCGACACCTTCGGGTATCGGTCGACACCCTTTCTGACAGTAACCGGGTCTCTTTGTGCATGTTCCTGGTTTGTTTTATTATTGTTGGTTGTGGCATGAAAGATCTTATTGCTTGTGTGTATAGCCCAGTAGATGGGAGGATTGCCTCACTGAGTGTTTATCAAATACTCATGCATCTCAATTTGTGTTTGTTGTGCAGGTAAAGGCAAAGTGTGATCGTGGAATCAAGGCAATGACAAGAGGATGTTCTAGGGACTCGATTGGATGTTGTCTGGCATTGTTAGGTTGCTATAGTTGGGTCTTTAGAACTTGCTAGGTTGCTGGTTCCTTGTTTTCTGTTGTTTGATATTGGAATGGTTATATTTTGGGTATTGGTTATTTATTATCGGATATTATTGGATTATTGGATTATTGGTATTGTTACCCGTTGTTGAATGTGTTTGTGGTTAGGTGGCTAGTGGGTATGGTACCACTAGTTGTAGATTATTATTATTATTACTATTATCTATTAATTAAACAAAAAAACGGGTCAGGTCGTTTCAGTTGGTGACAGCTTGTCCTGTGGGAAGGTTGTTAAAGGGTGGGAACCAGGGTTCGAGAAACGCTTGGCGCACCAATAACCTACTGGTGGATTTGATATCTACAGTGATGGGTTAGGATCGATGCCCTGTAGGGCCAGCTTGGGATCCGTTAGGACGGCTAGCGGGGGGCTAGCAGGGTCCACGGACGGTCCGTTGGGGCAGCTAGTAGGGGGCTAGTGGGGGGGCTAGTGGGGTCCGCGGGACGGGTTGTCATATTAACACTGTTTCCAATTTTCTTATTTCAAATTTTTAGCATTATCATGTTTATATTTGCATTGCATCTAAGGCATAGAAAAAAAAAACAAAAAAATTTGAATTTTTTTTCACAAAAATCTTTGAAAAACAGAGTGTTCATGTAGTTTGCATTGAATATTAGGATCTTGTTAGCATGTTTCATATAGGATTATTTCATAATCTGCATTAGGGATCTATGATGAGTTTTGCCTTGTTAGTTTGTTTAAATTCACTACACTAGGATCAATGCCCAAGTTAATAGTACTTTGATGCTAGTTGAGTAGCAAGAAACATAAGATTGAACCAAGCCTTGAATTCCTATATTGCATTTTGATCTAAATTGAAGAATATTGTGATATGTAGTCATTTCCTATTTATAAGAACCTAATATTGATTATTAATTATCAGTTTGTGCATTGTTTTAAACTCATAGATACTTTATACATATTTGGATCATCTTTCCCCTTTTCACCACTCTTGTTGATCCAAGTAGCTGATTTCACTTTTAAATCAGTTTTCCCCTACCCTTAACCAACCTTTCTTTCAAGCCTTGTTTATTCTTGTGTTTGTGAGGCCTTTTTGGGATTGAGCTTGGTAGAAAATGTTAGGTTTGAGCTGACAGGAATAAAGCCTTGTGTAGTTCTAGTTTGCAATTTTCAAGCTAGATAGGACTAGGTGGTTTAATTTCTGGGTTTGGGTCTGTTTGAAAAAGAAAAGAAAAGGTTAGAGTCTTTAGGAGGGGAATGTGTATAAGAGGATTTAAGCTCTAGTGAAAGAATGGGGAAGTTTGAATGTGATAAGAGATGGTTCTAGTCAAAGAAAAGAAAGAAAGAAAAGAAGAGTCTAGCAAAAAGCTTTTATGTCTTAAGAAATAGAAGAAAAGGGAACCATAGCAATAAGAAAGAAACCTCCATTCCACTAGAGAATTCAAATAAGAAACCTGTCCTAAAGCTTAAAAACAAAAGAGAAAAAAGGGTATTTGAGAAAAGATGAAGATAAAGGGTAGAACTAGGATTATTTGGGATTAGAATGATAGGATCAAATACTTTGGATACTTTTGGGTAGCCAAGGTTTTGTTCTTGTATGTCTAAGTGTTCTTACCTTTAGCCTTCTTCTAAAGCTCAATCCATTTTTATGAGAGAACCTGGATATTGATAAGCCCCACTCTAAAGAGAGACCATCATTGTCTCTAAACCTTTTACTACCAAGCCAAATGAGTTTAAGCATTTCATAAGTTGATTCATGGTCTTGTTTAATGAATGTTAAGAGAAATAGTTGATTTGAATGCATGTGGATGTCTAAGGTTTAAATCAGTTAAGGTTGTGATAGGCTTGTCTAAAATTTTTAAGTACAGCTCATTCAACTTGCATCATAGTACTAGTAACTTGGACATTGATTCTAGCTAGTTTATTATCAAGCTTTAGGTGCTGAGATCCCACTTTTAAATCTCACTTTCCTACTTATGTCTTGTTTATTTGCTTGAGGGCAAGCAAAGACTAAGTTTGGGGGTGTTGATGTTCATATATTTCACCTTGTTTTACCTTAGTTTATTTACACCTTTTGCATGATTTACTAGCTTGTTTAGCCATTATTGAGTAATTTTAGGACTGTTTATGCATTAGAGTAGGTTTGCATTGCATTGCATTGTTTCTTGCATAATCAGGTGATTTAGGACCCAAAGGAGCATAAATAAGTGTTGAAGGAGAGTGGAGCCATCAAGAGAAGCAGACAAAGGAGCTAGAGCAGAAAAGAACCAAGGTCCAGAAGTCCACTCGACCACCACACTCGACCGTGTGAGGAGAGGGACTCGACCGATTGGAAAAAGCAGAAGAAGAGGTCACTCGACCATGCAATCGACCGAGCACATGGTCGGGTTGACCGAGCCACCTCTCTATTTTGTCTACTAGCCATTTTAGGGCTTCCCTTCCCTCCTATATAAACCGATTGTACTCCATGGCCGAAAAGGAGGCGACATTAGAGAGAAAATATCTGAGAAACCTAGTTTTTACCCTTTTGGGAATTTTTACTTTTTGCTTAGATCATTATCCACTTTTTATTGTATTTTCTCTAGATTTTTGATACTTGTTGGTTCCATAACTTTCTAAGCATTAAGAATTTGAGTTTGCTTCCTTGTTCAATATTGTAGATCTCTGTCTTATCTTTCTAATCATGCAAGTTTCATTAATTTCTGGTCTTATGATTTTGTTCATCATGTTTAGTGATTTTGGGTAGTGTGTTAGGATCTTAGGGATGGATAAGGCTGGATAAGAGTTATGGTTGCTTAGACTGATCAAGATTGATTGTTTAAATATCTCTTTTAGATTAGATATGCTTTATGCTGTTCTTATAACTGAGAGGGTAAGGATAGATTTTAAGCTTCTTAGCATCACACCAATGTCTAAGTTGTTAGATAAGGCTAATGTTATAGATTATCATACTTAACCTGAGAGATTGGATGTTTAAGGTGATTTTTGACATTGATGATCTGGATCTTTAATGCCTGTTTTTATATGTCTTAGCTAGTGAGAACTAGGTCTAGGAGTGTTTAAACCTTATTGTTATTATCATGAGAATGGATTAACAAGTATTAGAAGATCATTGTCTAGAGATAGCTCTTTGTTGATTGAGGTTTGTTGATCAGTTTAGGTAATTATAGCTTGAGTCCAGCCCATGAATCCATCCTAGGACCTACTTTGTTTATTGATTTCTCTATTTGATTATTGTTATTCGCTTCTTTTTCTGCATCTTTCTAGTTTCATTCATGTTTCATTGCATTCACCCTTGTTTAATCCTGTTGCATTTATTGTCTTGCATTAGTGTAGTTCTTACTCTTGTTAGTATCATTTCTGCTTTATTTACTCTGTTCACTTTGCATTTAGTCTCTTATCTTAGTAATTTTACATTCTGCATTTTATCATTTATCATTAGGTTGTTAGAATAAAACCATTTTCATACTTGGCTTAACTTAGATAAGTGTTCACATCCTGATTGCTTGCATCTTACTCATGATGGATTGACATCTCTTATATTACAACAACATAAGAGTAATTGAAACCTCTTGCATTCCACCTGATCATTCATCATCATCACTGCTTGTGTCTCTGTCTGCATGTTTGCATACATTCATTGCATAAGTATCATCTTCATCACCACACACACTGAAAAAGATTAGTTTTAATCACACTTTGCCTTTACCTGCACCACAAACAAAAATTGAAATGCATGAGTATTGTCCTAAACACTCAGTGAGGCAATCCTCCCATCTATTGGGCTATACACACAAGTAACTAAGATTTCATTGTTAAACAAGCAACAAACAAGCACAACCAAACCAGGGAAACACTGCCTCTCAGTGTTGATCAGTCCCCAACGAAAGTAAATATGTATACTCAATTTTGAAACAAGTACGTAGAAATAGAAATGAAACAGAAACAAAAATTAAAGGAACAAATACCATCGAAAAATGCAAAAAGTATGCTAAGTGGGCAAAGACGATATACAGGGGAAGTAGACGGAGAGGATGGCAATATACGCAACCGCAACTCAAACCAATACATACTGGCAATATACGCAACCACGTTCTTCGGTATCACCTAAACCAGAAAAAATACTTGGATTGGGAAGATCGAACTGCCTAACACAAGCCAAGACATAGAGAACCACAAACAGAGGAAGGTAAGGAAACAAACTACAACACCAAAGATGAAGCCAAATCAGAGGAGCTATATAGGAGAATTGTGATAATCCGGACATAGGTGAAACGCCCAAGGAGATATCCTTTTACGATTGTGGAGATGAGGTTGAAAACTGAGCAGCAAACAACCACAAATTGATGCGAAGGGGAACCAAACAGAGAGATGGACTACTTAACCTTCTTTAACAGAGTACTATGTTCATATGCCAAAAAAAAAAAAAAAAGAGAACCTCTTTCAAGGAAACTCATACCGATGATTCCTTGACCACGAGCAAACTCTCCTAAGTCTTAGAATAAAAGAACTTGAAATATAAGAACACCTTTATTATTGATTTATAAAACTCTTAAAAACTAAATCTCTTTCTCAAGTCTCATGGCGAACACCTCTTCATGGACTCTTATATTTATAGGTTTAAAATTTTCCTAGACCTATTAGAATTAACATTATACAACTTATTGATTACATGAATTTTTCCTTTTTCCTAATCTATCTCTTTTTGCAACTTCCTATGAGATAGCTTCGTCCTCAAGTTGGAATAATCCAACATTCTCCCCCTTAATTCCAACTTGAACTCTGGGAGCTTCGATCTCTTGTACTCCAATCAGATTCCTCATTTCTCTGAACTTTATTTTTGTTACTGGTTTAGTAAGGATATCCGCCTTCTGCTCCTCACCATGAATATGGTCCACTACTATCTGATCATTCTCCTCACACTCACGTATAAAGTGATACTTTGTGAGTATCTACTTACTCCTTCCATGGAATACTGGATTCTTACTTAGAGCTATGGCTGACTTGTTTTCAATCCTTAGTAAGAGCTTCTCATATAGACTAAGTATTTCTCTTAGCAGCTCCTTCAACCATATGGCTTGCTTTGCTGCTTCTTTAGCTGTCATAAACTCAGCTTCACATGATGACATTGCCACTGTGTGTTGTTTTTGTGAAGTCCAAGTGATTAATGATGAACCAAGATAAAAAACATGGCCTCTAGTACATCTTCCATCATCGATATCAGCTTTGTAACTACTGTCACTGTACCCAACAACATTACTAAACCCATCACGCCTGTAGAACAAGCCTAAGTTGGTAGTTCCTTTCACATACCTTAATAGGTGTTTAAGAGCTTGTCCATATACCTCTCTCGGATTCTGCATATACCGGCTCAAAACTCCTACAGAAAAAGCCAAGTCGGAACGTGTGTGAAACAAATACCTTAAACACCCAATCGTTCTTCTATATCTTGTGGCACAATTTCAGGTTGCTCTTCAGCCTTTGAGATCTCCATACCAGGCTCTATTGGTATGTGCGCTGAGTTACACGAATCCATCTTAGTATCGATAAGAATACTTTAAGCATAACCTTCTTGTTTTATTCTTATCCCATCTGCTCTTTCTACTACTTCAGTACCAAGATAATATGTCAACTTTCTGAGGTCTGACATCTCAAACTCTCTTGACATACCCCTCTTAAACTGATCAATGACTCTTTGTGAATTTCTTGTCACAAACAAGTCATCAACATAGATTGCCACAACCAGACTTTCTTTCTTGTCATTCTTGAGATACACAGTGGGCTCCTTTATACATCTTCTAACAACATAACAAATATATCTTAAATAATATTGATTCAGTTTTTTTTGGCGAATTATATTTTGTTAATTTTTATTTGTATTTTTAATTCTTACTAAGATATAGATTTGATATGATGTATTAATTGTGTTTGATATAAAATATTTAGTTCTATGCATTAAGATGAAATGTGTAATTAAACTTAAAATATGGTTTATTATGATGGTATAGATATTTAAATGGTACTTCCTTTCCTATAAAAGAGTTTTTAAAAACCACAAAGATTAATAAACAGTAAATATTATATCATTTATAAACTTCAACCAATAGGAAAATATACTGCATAGTTCAAATAGTCATAAAATTTTATATTAATAAAATTGTACATAGAAATTTGAGAAAATATTATAAAATAGAGCAAAAAAGCTTTAAAACTCTTATATAATGAAACTGAGAGAGTATTAAATTGATATATGAGAGGTTCATATTTAATATTAAAATGTTACAAGATAAAATCTAAAAACATGTATATTACTACTTAATTATTCTCAATAACTTTTTTAAATTTTTACCAGCGCAATAACGCGGGCCTTATCTAGTATTATTTAGAATGCAATACTAATTTTTTTATATCATTCAATACACAAACCACCATACTATTCTATAAATCATTTGAGTAAAGTTTATCAGAAGTTGCATGCTTTTCGAAGTGTTGATTTGTTACTTTTTACAGAAAAACAATATAGATAAACATTATATTCTAGATGAGCATTTGGTACAGTTACATAAAATTATAGATTATGAGAAGACAGTTTAATGATATCTTAAAATATTTTACAAGATTTTTTTTGTTCTATATACTACAATCCAGTATTTCAATAGTTTTGGTTGGTTGATGATTTATGTGGGTTTTACATGTTTTTCTTTTAGGATATCAAAGTTTTTTTTATGTATATTTAACTTGTCGTTTGGGTTCTATATTTTGTATCATGGAGAGTATATCATTATATTTTCGGTATGCATTTAATTAGGTAGCTTAAATCCTAGTTTTTATTTTCAAATATCGAAGTTATGAATTGTGCATTTTAAACATAGGTTTCCCTTTAAGATATATCATTTATACTTTGGTGTTAAGTTTGACAGTTTGGGTTTTCAATATTATGTCTTCTAGGGTTTAGTGTTCTTTCTTCATCAAGCAATTAATATGAACCTTTCTCTCGTTCACATTCAATTTGGTTTTTTTTTTTTTTTTTTTTTTTTTTTTTTTTTTTTTTTGTATCTTTAGGGTCTAGTATCTTCTTCTTATAGTTTTAATTCAGCTTCAGTTCTCTATTTTTGGTGGTTAGAATTTACTACTTTTTCGCAGTATTACTATTTATTTCTAATCTTATGATGTAGAATTTATATTTCGGTTTACGGAAAAACAAAAATAAAAAAATGAACCTTTTTCTAATTCACATTCAGTTTTTTCCTCATGTTACTATTTATTTATAGTCTCGTCTTGCATAAATTAGAAGTTGCACAAATTACTGAGGAAGTAAAAAATAGTAATTAGAAGTTGCATAAATTAGTGAGTATACAAATTTCTATTCCATTTTAAAAAATTTTAAATAATTGGACAGTTTTTACAACATGCCATGTTACTAAACCTACCAAGGTAGACTACCCATGTCATCACACCACAACTCCTGGCTAGCCGCGCGTACATGTGACGTTGGACTCTTTTCGTAATTTTCCCATGGACTTTGGTTACTGACTTAATTTTCATCATTAATATGCTATATTCTTCACTTCATTTGTAGAATTGGTCATACGGCAAATTGCCCCTATTTTTAACGGTTGTTGTTATTACGAGGACTACAAAACTGAATCTAAATAATATTGTCTTAGACTATATTGTTTTTTCTAATTAAGGACCACAATTCTTTGCAAATATACTGTGTAAGAATAAATTATTTGCAATTCAATAAAGACTTTGGAAAATTATATAGCAATGTGGAGACTTCTAAAAAGGAAGGCCGCCGAGAAGATCCCCAAAATATTTAAACAAAATAAGTCTTGGAATGTATCCAGAGTTGAAAACATAGAAAACGACAAAGGTGCACAGAAAAAAGAAAACGACATAATCCACAGAGAAGTGGTCAACAAGACAAACACCAACATGATTTCATCATATACTGATTCAAACGGAAGGGATGGTCATGCGAATCACGCCGTTATCCATGGAGATGATTTTGATACGACGTCGAGTGACAGGATTTTTAAGCACAGGAACGACACCATCGTATTTCTGTATGGTGGAGTCAAAGTGATAGTCGAACACAGTTAGTCCCCTCATGCTCACTTGCGGGCCCGTAACGCTGACTTCGAAATTATCTGGTGGAACGCCTGGCATGTCGACACGCAAGTATAGCAAGCCGCTCGGGAGAAACCTCGACTCAAAAGCTGTAAGCGGTACTTCATACACGAATGGGTGTAGCTTCAATTCCGAACCAGATACCCCCGCCGAGTCTGCTCATCCACACAATTCACAAACAATTAGCTATAGTATTACAAGTTGTATAAAGCTATGCAATAAATGTTTATCTGATGATAACTGTAGACAACAAATTAGCTCCACTAATATACGTTGTAGAGGTGTGCAAGATATAATAAAGTGATATATGTTAATGAAATATGACATAAGCATAAGCATGCACAGAAGAAACAAATACTCCCTCCGTTTCAAAATATAAGATGTTTTAGAGAAGTTTTCTATTTCATAATATAATATGTTTTCAAGTTTTTATGCAACTTTTAGATTAGTTTAATATTTTTATTATGTAGTATTATTTTTTATTGGTTGAACTTGTTAAAAGTAAAATTTTTTTAATCTGTGCACTTTAGTTAAAACATCCTATATTTTGAAACGGATGGAGTATATAAATACCGTAGGCTCCGTCAATGGGATTACATGTCGAGAAAGCATTCATTATTTTGGGTCGGTTCGGTTCAAATTATTTGCCCAAAACTATTTGATCCTTTGTAATCACATTTGATTATATCGTTTCTACGACATCCACATTGATGTTTTTTTCCGTATTCTAGCTTTCTAGATTTCACAATATCAGAGTTGTCTTCTAATAATTATGTTCCTTTGTCTTCATTTAATCTTCTGATGTTACATAAGGCCCTCCTCCTCAGCTAGCTCCAGCAAGCTTTCTTGTGGAACAATCTACAGAAAAGGAAACAGAGGAAATGACTTTAGAAACGTTTTCAAGATTCAGGAGAAAATAGATATAAGCCTGAATTGTGTCATGCTCATGTTGTGATTGATTCCTTATCAGTTGTACCATCTTTGGGTTTGAGAATGAATTCTCATCCATCAGATTGGTAGAGGTAGTAAATACTTTCTTCTTGGATCCATAAAAATTTTGTGACCGATCCGGTCACCTCAACCTTCATATATACTGGTTTTTCTCCGATGTTTACAACATGCAATATAATAACGTTCATGTTTGGTCAGAAACAGAACCCTTTTGTTCAAGTTGTACAAGTATAAAATAACTAAACCTTAATTTGTATGCAATCTTTGCCATTGGTTTGGAAGGAGATGGCAGATGCTTCAACTAAAGATGAGTTTCCCGTAAGTGTAGAATCGAGAAGATATGTGATAAGTTTGAAAGTAAGAACTCTTCTCTCTTCTCTCTTATCTCTTCTCAATCCACAATACAATCTCAACCCTAATTGATAAGCTTGGAGTTACAGTTCTCCAATCTCATCACCTAAGAACAGAGACGCAGCTCTGATCTAACAAACAACATCAATGTGATCACGCAGGATGAGTCTTTACAATAGATTCTACTAGCTATTTATACTACTAACTTCTTCTTCTCTTCCTTTCTGCTGCCAGCTCAGCATCAAGCTCCTTTCTCTCAATACTTATTAATACTCCCCCGTTTTAAACAGCTTGCCCACAAGCTGTGTAGTAGGAGAAGATGTCTGCCTGTAATGTTGTACTGCAAAGCTTCTAGTCCATGTGTTGTTTTTGAACTTAAAGCACCAGTCCTTGCAAAACTTTCTCTTCCACAATTCTATAAAACAGATGTATATACCACCCAAGCACAGCTCACAAACAACCGTCTTCCTCAAACTCTTAGTTTCTCCCCCCTTTGAAATGCAGCTTGTCCTCAAGCTGTTGGACTTGCCTCTCTTGTATTCATGCTGTTTGTAATTGAAGTTCGAGCTCTTAAGAAACTTCTGTTTCTTAAAATAATGTAAGAATTTGGCTGTGGTTGCACTAGATTCCTCAAAAATCCATTGCATCTCTTTTTGTAGGACATCAAAACCAAACCCAAAATCAGATGATGGTGCTGTCCTATCTTGCAGCTCACATTTGTTCCACCAATTCACTGATTTTAAAACCTCATCTCCAAGATCAGATTGCAACACTAGTGTATCCTCTTCACCAAGTGTGTCACCACATTGTTCCAATACATGTTCCTGTCCCTTGGTATGAAGAATTTCCATTGCAACTGGAGCTTGAAAAGTTTGGTGTATGGTAAGCACTCTGCTGCCATGCTTTGTTGCAGTAGCTTCTCCAAAGCTAACCAACAGTCTATGCTTCCTTTTATACTTAAACATCCATGATTTAGGAGATAGATTCAGTTTCCGTTTATTTTGAAGTCTTTGTCCTCTAATCAGCCTTGCCAACAAACTTGATTTCATGTCCACACTATGGTCATAAACCAATGTGCATTTCAGAACATAATCAGACATCGCCAGTGTAGTAAGCAATGCTGCTTCACCTATTGCAATGTGCTGACACAGGTTATGCACTCCCACAGATTCAGTTTGTTGAATCAATTGTGTTGTTGCAAAGGAGTCCTCTCTCTTTATTGAGTTCTTCTCTTCAGGCAAGTCATCCCTTGCATTGAGAATGTTCTGTTCCTGCAACAAATGTGGCAAATAGCAGGAGGACTTAAGCCGAGTATGCAATCTCCTTAATATCAATGTCCTCAACTTACGCTCTGGAATGAGCTGCAATTGTGCAGACTTTGTCTTTCTCCAATTGTGAGAGCAGTCAGGCCTCTGCATTTTAAGGTTCTGACTGAAGGTTCGAAACTGATACAAGTCCACCTGTGATCCGGCTTCATCTAGAGCCACAAGCTGATACTCTCCGCCAACCTCCTGGTGCAATTGCTGCATATCCCCATTAATAAGCTGTTTCAGCCCTTTTGAAACATGCATCATCCTCAAGTTGTACATCACCAATGACATGGAAGCTTGCTTTTGCCTTTTAAGGCTCTGAAACCTTCTCCTCCTCTGCACCAATCTAATTGTAGCCTGTAAACGAAAACCGATGGAATTACCATCTTCACTCTAAAAGAGCTGATGTTTGATCAATTTTCTTGACTTTGACTTGTTGTTATATTTGAATTTAAACCTCCAAGCTTTCAAACATCTCCTCTTCTTCAGTGATTTCAATCTTTCTTTCGGTGGAGTCATTTTGTCGAACACTTGGTATGCCATTTGCTGATCAGTGACACATGCTGACTTTGGAGATAACACATACGCTTCTTCAACATATAAAACTTGTAATTGCTATTCTTGATGAATCAACCAAGCATTAACATCAGAACAAGAGTGGAAATCCTCACCAACAACCAATGCGTCATCATTAAATCGAAGGCTTGGTTCCAATACAGAAACTGGTACCTGTGGAGTTGGCAAAGTCGCGTTTGTGACAACGTTGCAATTCACGTCGAACGAGGGCGTGTCAAAGCACAAATCCACAGTGCTCTTCGATTCTTTCTTTGCACCATCATCATTCCGTTCTGATGAAGCCTTGACCAGTTCCCGTTGATGCTGAGATTTCTCCACTGGAATCGATTTGTTCATCTCTTCTGAGACTTCGTTCCTCTCCTCTAAGATTTCATCAACTTGATTCAATGATTCTTTGGAAATTTCCAGATGATTATGTGCTTCCTTCGTTACGCAACTTGATCCTACCTCCTGAATCGAGTCATTTTCACTTACTGCTTCTGACTCTTGTTGGATCGTCATGAAATCCCTACGTATTTTATTCTCACGCCATTGCTGGATGAGTCGGTCATTCCTTTCTTGCAATCGAAGCTTTTCTGGATCATCATCTTCACCGAACCGAAACAATAAAGCCTCCTTCAACTTCTGCCAGCTTGAGAAAGTGCAAAGTGATTGTCGCCAGTAAAACCAAGCTTCAGTGTCACCTTCGAGAAGACTGTCTGCAAGATTCAGCTTCTCATCTCCTATGAAAGCCTCCTGACTAAAGAACTCCACCAGCCATGAAATCCAATATCGCAATTCACCAGCAACACCATCGAAGATGGGAAATCCCTCAAGACACATTGAAATCAAAATCTTGCTTGAAAACCTAACTTTCTTCAGCGTTTGATTTGATCCGTGTTCACAAGCGCACCAGACACCATTTGAAGGTCGCGTGTTCGATCCACTCTCACCGCACCATTTGATAAGTTTGAAGGTAAGAACTCTTCTCTCTTATCTCTTCTCAATCCACAATACAATCTCAACCCTAATTGATAAGCTTGGAGTTACAGTTCTCCAATCTCATCACCTAAGAACAGAGACGCAGCTCTGATCTAACAAACAACGTCAATGTGATCACGCAGGATGAGTCTTTACAATAGACTCTACTAGCTATTTATACTACTAACTTCTTCTTCTCTTCTTTTCTGCTGCCAGCTCAGCATCAAGCTCCTTTCTCTCAATACTTATCAATATGCTCCGCATGACTCGGTGAAGAACTGTTGGACCCAATAGCTACGAGCTCCATATAGATGAGAGACGAGTTAAACACTATTGCATCAGGGATCCACCCGAAAAAAAAAAGAAAAGAAAAAACAAACAGCTTGTTTAAGATGAGCTCATTCAAGATATATACCGATTAGAAATCCGTTAAAACTAAACTGAGAGATACCTTCTATCGTTTGTGTTGACAAAGAGGGGTGCATAGCTAACCATTCCAACAATGTCACTGCAACATAAACAAGATAGTAACTGTTCTAAACTTAACTTTTCCAAACCAGAGAAGAAGATGAAGCTGGTGTTTAGAAAAGACCTGTTCTTTTCCAAACCAAGCCAAGAAGGCCACTTACGTTATGTCGAGAAAGAAGTATCTCTTATCATCTATTACCGCAACTTTGGACCATTACGCGGTGTATTGTCAAAGTCATGGGACCTGTTAAACTAAGTCCGATCCTTTGCAAGAATGTAAATCTGGAGCAAAAGGGAACAATATATCTATATATAATAAGAATCTGTCAAAACTAAATGTTATGCATAACAAACTTTTTTTTTGTATCTTTACATGGTAATCAAAGTAATCAGCAGGGTTGTCCATAATTAAATTAGTAAGATAGCATTATAACATTAGCTTACCTTAAGAAAAGAAAAAAAAACAATTTCGACTGATTTACACTATCTTCTTCTGTGTACAGGCTTAATAGCCTTCGAAAATGGCTGAGCCACCATGGTCTTGCTCTGGTTTTCATTTTTTGTTTTTGTTATATATTTTTAACGGTTGTGGTTATTAATGAGGACTACAAACTGAATCTAAGTAATATTGGCTTAGACTATGTTATTCTAATTCTCCCTTTCAAAAATGAAAACAAAAGAAAATTGAAATGATTGAAGTTTTTTTTTTCATTCCTATTACTTATTTGGATTCCTATCTAATGATCCAGGACGTAATCCGGAACGTGAAGAATAAAAAAAAAAGTTTTTTATTGCTTTATTTAATCAGTGGAAATGCTCTAATTTTATTAGGATTTTACAAGGACCACAATTCTTTGCAAATGTACTGTGTAAGAATAAATTATTTGCAAGTCAATAAAGACTTTGGAAAATTATATAGCAATGTGGAGACTTAAGGCCGCCGAGAAGTTCCCCCAAAATATTTAAACAAAATAAGTCTTGGAATGTATCCAGAGTTGAAAACATAGAAAACGACATAGGTGCACAAAAAAAAGAAAACGACATAATCCACAGAGAAGTGGTCAACAAGACAAACACGAACATGATTTCATCATATATTGATTCAAACGGAAGGCATGGTCATGCGAATCACGCCGTTATCCATGGAGATGATTTTGATACGACGTCGAGTGACAGGATTTTTAAGCACAGCAACGACACCATCGTATGTTGGAGTCAAAGTGATAGTCGAACACAGTTAGTCCCCTCACGCTCACTTACGGGCCCGTATCGCTGACTTCGAAATTATCTGGTGGAACGCCTGGCATGTCGACACGCAAGTATAGCAAGCCACTCGGGAGCAACTGATAACAGGTTTTTCACCTAGGGTATGAATTCCCTATGCAGTTGTAGTACAAAAGGTTATCAATCCAAATGGTTGTTTATGCTAGCAGGAAGGATGCAATCAGAACAATGCAAGTCAAGCCAAGCAATAATGGGGTTTTGTCTAACAATCCTAAAATAATAAAAGAAAAGAATATAAACAAGAACCACACGACCTAAGCACTCGATGCAAGCATTCAAGTACAGGATCAGGTGGGGTGATCGAGTAAGCAAAGAAGGTATGAACAACTCGAGGGGTTACTCGAAGCAGGTGATCGTGTACCTGTTCGGGTAATGGATCGAGTGATGAATAGAAATGCAAGCAATTAAAATACGAAAGCTTCTAAGGATGGGGTAATCAAATCCTAAGTATTACTAACCAGTACAGATGTCTTACATGCCTCAAGCAAATATTTCCTAGACAATAAATCTCTAAAATCTTGTTAAAACACTCTCGTAATAGAAACAAACAACATTGATCACTCCCCTACCCAACTCTCGTTGGAGAAACATGACGGAGCAGACATTAAGATCCAATTCATTATTGTCAGTAAACCTCTAGCATTGGTTGATTCAAGCATCTCATCTACACCTCTCGGTGGTAAAACACCTTAGATCTAATCTCACCCTCTCGGTTTGTTGACAGCATTAAGAACACCAATCTAGAAGGAAATCTATTAAACATATACAATCAACTAAGACATCCTAACCGATCAAGAACACAAAATCATCTATCCCATCCCTAGAAACTTTACTACACTACTCGGAAATCATAGCAGGAAACATCAAAGCAAATATAAACAAAAATTGCATTATATTAAACGATAAATTAGAGGGATAAGAGTACAAGATAGAAATCTAAAGAAATGATAAAAAGTTATGAAATAAAATCTAAAACAAAAGGGAAAAGTGTTTGAGTCGCTCAGTTCTCTCACAGAAGCTCTCGCTCTCTGGTTTTAGGGTCTGCGGCGTGCTCATTTGCGAGGAAGGAGAGGAGGGGTTTATATATGGAAACCCCTTTGACCTAGCTTCCCAGACCTGCCCGAGGGTCTACTCGATGGGGTACACGAGGATGAGGTCGAGTTAGTCCTCGGGTAGATCTTCGGATTGGGGTTCGGACTCGTTCTTCCAGCTCGATGGCTCCTTCGGGTACATCTTCGGGTTTGTCCTTGTTTTCCCCCATTTTAGGCTCTTAAGCACATGTTTTCATCCAAAATATGCAAATGCAAAAAAGCAACACCCTAAATGACCTAAAAGTGAATTCCTACAGTTAATGACCTAAAACTGCTAAGTTAAGGGTATGAATAATGCAAAATATGGACAAAAAAGGATGCTAAAAACATGTAAATTAGAGAGTTATCAGACCCCCAAACTTAAATCTTGCTAGTCCTCTACCAAGGAAGTAGGAGAGTACGGTTTGAAAATGGGGACTCATAACCTTTATGTACTAAGCGAAGGATTCAAGCTATAGTCCTTAAAGATAGTTTAATGGTGCTAAAATCAATCAACATACTTACAAATATTTTTCTATGCTTATTACTATGCATCGATCTATTTCAACCTCCAACTAAAAGTAGAGAACATCTCTTTCACATTCAATTAAGTGTTTGGCGAATTCTTGCAAATGGAAGGTGAATCAAACTCAATCGGTTTCAAGGGCAAGGCTTTATAGTAAGTTGGTTTCCAGCAAATTCTTTGGGTGGTTTTCTCTCAAAAGAAGGAATGCTAGACAGTTGTGAAAACTATCTAAGATTGAGAACAATTTGGGCATACAAAGCTTAACTCTTGATAATCTACCCTTTTCTCATTCACTTTGTTTTTTTTATATATCAAACCCCCTAGAATTACACTACCCACATCCTTGATTTTAACTCTCTCTTTTTTTACTCCCTAAGGCTTTATAGCTCTCTTTTCTCTTTCTTTTTTTTTCTTTTCTTTCTTTGCGAAACTCCTAATATGTATATATATATATATATATTTTTTTTTTTTCTTTCTTTCTTTCTAGGAAACTATAGCAAGATTTTTTTTTTTTTTACTTAAATACTTAGAGCTAATTGATTCTAATCTTAGGGACTTCTTTTTTTTTATTCCTCAACCCAACCCCAAATAAACATACTAACCACCTATCTTTCAAAACCGAATCTATTAGCTAGTTCAAATTCTAACTTAGCTAAATCAAGAGGCAGTTCTTTGTCGTTCTCAATACTCTCAAGGTTTCACAACCTATAGCACAATGAAAAAGGCCTCACTCAATAATTCACAACAAGGTTTGAAAGAAAGGTTTGGGTTCATGGGTAGGACAAACAAATAGGGTTAAACGAAAAAGATTGGTGAAATGGAGTGCTAACCCGAATTTAGAGTTACCATGAGCAAGTATTCAAATTCCATAAGCAAGACAATTTAAGTTCAAATTAAGTCCAATAATATAGAGATGTTCCAATGTTCAAGCAAGTGGAGGAAGCATTCAAAAGACACAAGGTTCTAAGCAAATATTTTTCATTTTTTTCCAAAGATTGATCTAGCAACAATAAACTGTGACTAAGGGCTATAGCTTCAATCCTAAGGTTTGATTTTAAACAAGGTAGTTTTAATCAGTGTCCCCTAAGATGCGTATGCAACAATCCTATATGAAAGAAATTAGACTCAATCCTAATATGTAAATACTACATGAACACTCTTTTTTTTTTTTTAAAAATTTTCAAAAACAAATTGGGTTTTTTAATACACATAGATGTGGACTCAAATGAATAAAACTAGCATGCAAAGATTTGAAATAAGAAAATTAAGAAAATAAAACACAAAGTTAAAAATATCCTGGACGCTCCCCCAAACTTAAATTACACAGTCTTTGTGTAAATAAAAGTTGGAAAAAGAATCCAAGAATCACACAAAATGAAATAAACTAAATGCAATGTTATTTACAAAGATTGGATGAAAGTGGTGCCTTATGGGTTGGTGAAGAAGGAGGTTGCAACAGCCTCCATACTCGCCAACGTGTAGCCAGGGTCATCTCCGGCTTCAGCAGATGCCAGTGTTTGCTCGTCAGAGAGCTCGGTGATATGTACGGACGACTTACTCGGACCAACATCCGAGGGGTTGATCGAGGGGGGTATCGCGTAGCTCATCGGGTAGGGCAAAAGGACTTAAGAGAGAAAAGACTTTAAAATGTAAATTATATTTACAAACCTGCCTTTGAGATTTCCTCTCAAGTTAGCTTGTTTATAGTCTCTAAGCTTGACTTTCAGTTCATCTCAGGCGCGGGATCGACGAGACGCAGAGATGATCCCACCTCTGTGCTCTCATTTGCCATGTATTTCTTCACTCTCTGCCCATTCACAGTAAATTCAGTCTCATCCTTACCTAGCAAAGTCACCACTCCATAGGGCAGAACCTCTTTAATTTTGAAGGGTCTTGACCATCTTGACTTGAGCTTCCCAGGGAATAGCTAAAGCTTTGAGTTGAACAAAAGGACTTTGTCTCCAGCTTTCAAATCCTTGTGTCGGATCTTCTTGTCATGAAAAGCTTTGGTTCTTTCCTTGTAGATCCTCGAATTATCATAAGCTTACTTCCACTTCCCCACTGGTTTGTGGGTGATAAGTTGTTGCGACTTTATGCTTTACTACATGCTTTCTCTACAAGCCATCGAAAAACCTATTAATGAAGTGGGTTCCTCCATCACTGATAACTACTCTTGGGATTCCAAATCTCGGGTAAATGATGTTTTTGAACATCTTCATTACGACCTTGTGATCATTTGTCGGGCTGGCGATTGCTTCTACCCATTTTGAGACATAGTCGACTGCCACTAGGATGTACATGTTTCCATTCGAGGGTGGGTTGAAAGGTCCCATGAAATCTATTCTCCAGACATCGAAAACTTCGACTTCTAAGATTGGCTGTTGAGGCATTTCATTTCTTCGACCTATGTTACCCATCTTTTGGCACGAATCACATTTTTCTATGAAGAGTTGTGCGTCCTTGAACATGGTTTGCCACCAAAGACCAGCTTGGAGTATCTTTTGGACTGTTTTGAAGGTGGCAAAATGTCCTCCATAAGCGGACCCATGACAGTGCTCTAATACTCCTCGGACTTCCTTCTCTGCTATACACCGTCTTAACAGGCCACCGTTCCTTTTTTGTAAAGATAAGGTTCATCCCAGTAGTAGTTGTTGACATCCCTGTAGAACTTCTTCTTTCTATGAGCGTCATAGTCCTTAGGAATTGCCCCGCACACCATGTAGTTCACGAAATCTGAGTACCATGGTAGCTCAGCCGACTCGATTGCCATCAATTCGATCGACCTGGTTGATTTGGGGGTCGAGTAAGCTATCGTGTGTCCGATCGTGTGGCTCATTTCTTCCAAGAAGGCGATGTGCATCTGTCTTTCTTCGGGCATTGAGTCGTCTATTGGGAGTGGATCTTCGATTCTCATTCTGGACAGATGGTCTGCTACCCCGTTTTCAATTCCTTTTTTATCCAGGATCTCTATGTCAAATTCTTGCAGAAGAAGGATCCATTTGAGGAGCCTAGGTTTTGTGTCTTTTTTTAAGTAAATGTACTGCAGGGCAGCATGGTCCGTGTAGACAATCACCTTCGAACCGACTAAGTAGCTTCTGAACTTCTCAAACGCGAAAACCACAGCAAGGAGCTCCTTTTCAGTTGTCGCATACCTCGTCTGGGCATCGTCCATGGTTCTGCTAGCGTAGTAGATCACATGGAGCTTTTTATCTATCCTTTGACCCAGTACTGCTCCCACAGCATAATCTGACGCGTCACACATAATCTCGAAGGGATAGTCCCAGTTAGGGGCGCTCATCAAAGCCTCCTTTATCTTGTTGAAGGCGTCTAAACAGTCCTTGTCGACAATAAACTCTGCTTCCTTGCAAAGGAGCCGCGTTAACGGTCGTGCGGTCTTAGAGAAGTCTTTAATGAATCGCCTGTAGAACCCTGCATGCCTTAAAAGCTCCTGAGATCTCTCACCAATTTAGGAGGTTGCAGCTGAACCATTACCTTGATCTTAGCCTTGTCGACCTCTATACCCTTTTCTGAGATCTTGTGCCCTAAAACTATTCCCTCCTTGATCATAAAGTGGCACTTTTCCAAGTTTAACACTAGGTTGGTTTCTTCACACCTTTTCAGCACCTTGCAGAGGTTTGACAAACAGGATGAGAAAGAAGCTCCATATACTGAAAAGTCATCCATGAAAACCTCCACCATTTCTTCGATTAAATCCGAGAAGATAGATGTCATGCACCTTTCGAAAGTCGCGGGAGCGTTGCACAGGCCAAAAGGCATCCTCTTATATGCAAAAGTGTCATAAGGACAAGTGAATGTCGTTTTCTCCTAGTCAGCAGGGTGTATGGGTATTTGGAAAAATCCACTATCCCCATCAAGGAAGCAATAGTACGGGTGGTTAGCGAGTTGTTCCAGCATCTGGTCGATGAAAGGCAGGGGGAAATGATCCTTCTTGAGGCCGCGTTAAGCTTCCTATAGTCAATACACATTCGATGACCGGTTATCGTCCTTGTGTGAATTAGCTCGTCTTTCTCGTTTTTGACGACGGTGATTCCTCCTTTCTTTCGGACACAGTGTACCGGGGACACCCAAGTGCTATCAGAGATGGGGTAGATAACTCCAGCATCAAGCAACTTCAGAATTTCCTTTTCACCACTTCTTTCAAGTTCGGGTTTGTCGACGCTGAGGTTCTACACTAGAGTACGATTCATCCTCCAGGTTTATCCAGTGGGTGCAGAGATCAGGGGATATACCCTTGATATCATCTAGAGTATAGCCTATTGCTCTCCTATAGTTTCTTAATTGCGTGCAAAGCAATTTCAATTCCTTTTCAGGTAGGCTAGAATTGACGATCACTGGATAGGTTGAATTAGTTCCTAAGAAAGTGTACCTTAGCCCAGATGGAAGAGGTTTGAGTTCCACTTTAGACGCTTTAGACTTGGACCAATCATCAGTGGTTTGGAGTTGCTGCTCGAGGTTGTGCTCTATCATCCTACTCGATGGGGCAATCGTGTTAGCGTCCGGGTGGGCTGGTGTTGAGCAACTGCACGACATGACGTAGGAGGTGACTACTGACTTGTCCGAACTTCTGTTGTCGAGCATCAGTCCCTCTCTTTCAGCTTCCCTCATGTCCTCACTTAGTTCTGGTTCGATGACTTCTTAATAAGTATCAAGCAGCTCCTTGTAGAGCTCCGTTTCTTGATGCACGAATCCCTCCTTACCATCATTTGTCAGTGCTGTTTGTAAGCAATCTCCAATTGCAATCTCCTCAAATGCCTCCTCCCGCAGTTTTTCTAACTCCTCTATCCAGAAGGTTCGACCAGCTATTGTAGGTTTCTTCATAGTTTCCCGAATGTCAAACTGCATAGTGAGATCTTCCCCGAGCTTCATATCGATCTTCCCATTTCTTACATCAATCATTGCCCCTGTGGTGGCTAAGAATGGTCGTCCTAAGATAAGCAGATCCCTTGGCTCCACATCCAATTTCAAAACCACGAAGTCGGTTGGTACATCTACTGACCCTACCTTGACCGACAAGTCTTCCAAAACTCCGCTTGGCAACCTCGTAGTTCGATCTGCCAGAACCAGTTGGACGTCGGTAGGCTTGAATTTCTCGAATCCAAGACGTTTGGCTACAGTTAGTGGCACCAGGCTAACGATTGCCCCCAAATCGCAAAGGCATCTTTCGAACTTCAATGGTCCGATCGAGCAAGGTAAGGTAAACGATCCCGGGTCACTTAGCTTCTTAGGTGCAGCATTCTTCTGGATTATGGCACTGCACTCATGATTGAGTATGACCATCCCTTGTACTTGCTTGATCCGCTCCATCACTGCATCCTTCAGGAATTTCTGGTAAGGAGGTATCAGGGTAAAAGCGTCCATTAGAGGCATGCGGAGTTCGAGTTCTTGCATCTGTTTCTCGAACAATGCCTTGTACTTCTCCAGAAGTTCCTTGCGAAATCGTCCAGGAAATGGCAATGGTGGCTTGTAGGGTGGAGGGATAAATTTTATTTCTTTATGTTTCTCTCCTCCCAGTTTGCCTGTAGGAGACAGAGGTACCGGAGTATCAACTCGATCATCTATTCGAGTAGTGTGGTCAGGTGCAGGGTCGGGTTGTTCTGGGGAGTGGCTTGGTGGTTCAGCAGAAGTAACCGGTTCACGGAGATCCTCCCCATCTAAATCATTGATGTCCTCAGTGATGTTCAGTGGTGCCGTTCGAGGTGGTAGTTGTCGTCCACTCCGTAGGGCTATTGCGTGTGCAGACTCCGTAGGGCTTTTTGAGGTGGAAGCCGAGTTATCTGTGAGCACTTGAATTCGAGATCCCAAGTCATCAAACTTTTTATGTAGTTCTTTGAAGTTGGCGGATATACGGCAAGCGAGATCGTCGAATCTTGTATTAATGTGTATCGTGTCGGTCTTCTGATTGGATAGGACTGTGTGCATCAGTGATATCAAATCCACCGATGATGAACTAGATGGAAGCATTGGGCTATGCATCGGGTTTCGGTAGGATAAGCCTGGATTCGGCTTGTAGTTGTTGTACCCTTTGTTGTAACCTCCCTGGTTGTTGATGTAGTTAACATCCTGTATCTGTACAGTCTGCCACCCTTGTTGTAGAAACTGCTCTTCCTCTGATATTGCATGAACACGCTGCTGTTGGTTGAGGAGCTTATCGAGCTTGTGATTAAGGGCTTTCATGTCCCTCTTGTACTTGGCATCTTCCTCTCCTGTAGATCGCACAGTACGATCGTATTCCTCATTATAATGCCCATCAGATTGAGCCAAGTTCTCCACTAGGTTCCAAACTTCATCAACATCCTTGTTGAGGAAGTTACCATTGCTTGCGGTGTCCAGCAACATCCGTATTTTGGGGACCACTCCTCTGTAAAGTGTACTCAGGAATGAAGCATTGCTGAAGCCATGATGAGGACATCGGGTAGTGTATCCATTGAAACGTTTCCAAGATCCACTGAACGTTTCATTGTTCTTCTGAACAAACCTAGAAATGTCATTTTGCAGCCTTGCGGTTCTGGAGTTGGAGAAGAATTTGTCCAGAAACGCCTTTTTGCACGTTTCCCAGGTGATGATGGACTCCTTGGGGAGTGATTTCTCCCAGATGTGTGCTTTGTCGTCCAAAGAGAATGGGAAAATCCTGAGTTTGAATCCATCCTCACTAACTCCATTTATCTTGGTGAGGCTACAGAGCCTATCAACTTCATCCAGATGATCCAATGGGTCCTCCATTGGCAATCCATGAAACTTGTTGCTTTGTATCATCTGGATGAGACTACTCTTGATCTCAAAATTGTTGTTCTAGACAGCAGGTGGCACAGTGCCATTCCTTCGAGTGTGAGTAGATGGAGCATCCCCTGCTCCTATGTAGGTCCTTTCTTGAGGAGCTGGTGGACCGTTTTGATCGTTCATTGTCTCCTCAATTGTGGGTGGTTGCGGTTGTGGAACTTGTTGTTGACGAAGTAACCTTGTTCAGTCAATGTTGTCGATGAATGGAATCAAGTTGCGGCTACTTTTTGGATCGTGTTTGCATGCACAAGTAGGTGACCGAGGGTGTACACGAGGGTCAACTCGATCCAGGTGATCGAGTGACGGGTTGGGTGGATACTCGGGATGTACCTGAAATGCAAAACGAACAAAAACGAAAGCAAAAAAGTTAGATTCTGAACCAATGTAGATAAGAGAACTTGATCTAGCAAGTGCTGAAATCCTAAACGTAGCAAAATTGATTCCCTATGCAGTTGTAGTACAAAGGGTTATCAATCCAAATGGTTGTTTATGCTAGCAGGAAGGATGCAATCAGAACAATGCAAGTCAATCCAAGCAATAATGGGGTTTTGTCTAACAATCCTAAAATAATAAAAGAAAAGAATATAAAAAAGGAACCACACGACCTAAGCACTCGATGCAAGCATTCGAGTACAGGATCGGGTGGGGTGATCGAGTAAGCAAAGAAGGTATGAACAACTCGAGGGGTTACTCGAAGCAGGTGATCGTGTACCTGTTCGGGTAATGGATCGAGTGATGAATAGAAATGCAAGCAATTAAAATCCGAAAGCTTCTAAGGATGGGGTAATCAAATCCTAAGTATTACTAACCAGTACAGATGTCTTACATGCCTCAAGCAAATATTTCCTAGACAATGAATCTCTAAAATCTTGTTAAAACACTCTCGTGATAGAAACAATCAACTTTGATCACTCCCCTACCCAACTCTCGTTGGAGAAACATGACGGATGAGGCATTAAGATCCGATTCATTATTGTCAGTAAACCCCTTACTCATCTAATCTCTTAGGCTAAGTGAGTAAACCTCTAGCATTGGTTGATTCAAGCATCTCATCTACACCTCTCGGTGGTAAAACACCTTAGATCTAATCTCACCCTCTCGGTTTGTTGACAGCATTAAGAACATCAATCTAGAAGGAAATCTATTAAACATATACAATCAACTAAGACATCCTAACCGATCAAGAGAACAAAATCATCTATTCCATCCCTAGAAACTTTACTACACTACTCGGAAATCATAGCAGGAAACATCAAAGCAAATATAAACGAAAATTGCATTATATTAAACGATAAAGTAAAGGGATAAGAGTACAAGATAGAAATCTAAAGAAATGATAAAAACTTGTGAAATAAAATCTAAAACAAAAGGGAAAAGTGTTTGAGTCGCTCAGTTCTCTCACAGAAGCTCTCGCTCTCTGGTTTTAGGGTCTGCGGCGTGCTCGTTTGCGAGGAAGGAGAGGAGGGGTTTATATATGGAAACCCCTTTGACCTAGCTTCCCAGACCTGCCTGAGGGTCTACTCGATGGGGTACACGAGGATGAGGTCGAGTTAGTCCTCGGGTAGATCTTCGGGTTGGTCTTCATGCTCTTGGATCCTCCTTGATCGTGTTGGGGTTCGGACTCGTTCTTCCAGCTGGATGGCTCCTTCGGGTACATCTTCGGGTTTGTCCTTGTTTTGCCTATTTTAGGCTCTTAAGCACCTGTTTTCATCCAAAATATGCAAATGCAAAAATGCAACACCCTAAATGGCCTAAAAATGAATTCCTACAGTTAATGACCTAAAAATGTTAAATTAAGGGTATGAATAATATAAAATATAGACAAAAAAGATGCTAAAAACATGTAAATTAGAGAGTTATCATCAACCTCGACTCAAAAGCTGTAAGCGGTCCTTCACACACGAATGGGTGTAGCTTCAATTCCGAACCAGATACCCCCGTCGGGCCTGCTCTTCCACACAATTCACAAACAATTAGCTATAGTATTACAAGTTGTATAAAGCTATGCAATAAATGTTTATCTGATGATAACTGTAGACAACAAATTAGCTACAGTAATATACGTTGTAGAGGTATGCAAGAAATAATAAAGTGATATGTTAATGAAATATGACATAAGCATAAGCATGCAGAGAAGAAACAAATATATAAATACCGTAGGCTGGTCAATGGGATATACGTGAGGACCCGTGTGACAGAGATCTTGGATCATTACGCAACCTGTTTTCAAAAGTTTGTAAAGGAGAGAAAATAATAATCAATTAGATACTAATCCGCGGAAAATCGCGGACTAAACTTTTTGTTTGATGAAATTTTTTAATAATTTATTTATTATTATGTTATTTATAAAGATTTGTGATTAAAAATTTGGTTTGCTTATATATATTTTTTGTATTTTAAAAATATTTATTGAAAACCTGTCAATAAAACATTTGAATGTAATGAACTTTAGATTTTATTAGATTAGATTTTTAAAATCTTAGCTGTTAATTTTTTCTTTTTAAAATACGAATTACTTTTGATTCTAATAGATTTTTTTTTTACTTTTCTACAATTTATTTATTTTATTTGTCCCCAATTTTTGTTTTTTAATTAATTAGATTTATTTAATTAATTAATTAATCTTAATAAAGTTTTTCTAATGGCAATTGAATGTAATTTTTTACACATTTTAAGGTTAGTTTCATATTTGTACTTCCCAATTAATATAGTAGGATAAAGATTTTATTTTTATTTTTTTTAATAATACATCAAGTAAAAAAAAATCGGTGAAAGACAGATTTAAAAAATTAAATTGATGTTATATTTACCTTCTAGGAAATTGGAATCAGAGACTCCAGCTGTCAAAAGAAAAATTCAGGGAAAAATTAATAATCAGAAATTTTGTCCATAATTATATATATTAAGAAGAAAAAACCATAAATGAAATTGTGATAGTACCCATGGGGATGGTTCAGGTCGACCTCCTTTATTCTCCTTCTTTAGCTAAATACGTGCAACGCCGTTGCCAGTGTTGCCACGACAGTCGACCCATATACAGCAATCGCAGGAAAGGCTAATTGTTGTTTGGTATTTCCGGTCGTCCGAGTCGTACTCGGGATTCTTCAGCGCTATGGCGGAGACGGAAACCTTAACGAACGACGTGTGATATATCATGGTTTTTAGGTGTTTTTAGCCATGATATAAGTCTTATTTATAGAGTCTTTTTAGTATTTTTAGAGTCTTTTGAGTCTTTATAGGATTTAGCATGGATGAGAGCATAATGGAGCTAAAGAGGATGATTTGGAGCACTATCAAGATATTAAGAGCTTTGGGAGACGAGTTCAAGAGTATGCATCGACCGATGCTACCTCAGCATCGATCGATGCAGTCCCCAAAAGCCGAATTGGATGTTTTCTCACGAGCTTTAGAAGATTTGCAAAAATTGCCCAAACTTTTCTTATTTGCAATTAAGGCCCAAGACGTGTTTTAGAGTATATCTAGGATTTTTACGGTCATTGTTTAGACCTAAGTTTGATTCTAGCAGTTTTTAGCTTCTTGAGAGTTATTAAGAGATTTGGGAGAGATAGATCTGATTTCATCTGTAGAGGAAGAGTCTTAAACTCTCTTCTTACTTTTGATATCTATTGCTTATTATTCATAAAGATGTTTTGTGCTTCATTGAATATGTCTGAGTAATTTGCTTGTTAGTTTCAGGGTTTTTCATAGGGTTTTTATGGTTTATTAGATCTGTTATTTTTAGGGTTCTTTATTTTCTGTGATCTTCATCTTAGGTTGTTCTTCATATTGATTCTTGATTGATCACCTAGAATTAATAACTTAGGAAAATAAATTGATATGAGAATATAATTGATTTTCCTGATAAAACCATTTGATGAGCAAAATTACTTCTTGCAAAGAGATTTGATTTATTGATTTTGTGAACAATCTAAACTTGCTTTTAAAGCTGATTTATTACCTAGAATTTTGCAAAGAGATTTGGATTTTCTTGTTTTAAGTTTCGATAATAATTGTAGTGAGAACTGATTTATTTTACATAAGAGTTTAGAGTTCTAGATCTGATTTTTAATTGTTTGAACCCTATTAATTTATTGATTTAACATTCTGTAATTTCCTGAGAAATTCCCTAGGCCTAGCATCGATCGACGCAATGTCAGAGCCGGTGTGAAAGGTGCGGATTTGGATGGTAACGACCAGCAGAACCTTCAGGGCAGACGGGACAACAATGGAGAGCTTGTCAAGACTCTTGCGGACTTCAACAGACCAGAATTGTTCTATGAGAACCGCTCCGCGATTGTCCCTCCTCCATTCCCAAGAAATGATTTTGAGTTGAAGCCTGCCTACTTTGCTCTTGTTGGACAAAGGCCATTCAAGAACTTTCTGCATGAGAATTCTCTAGACCACATTGAGCACTTTGAGGATATAGTCATGATGTTTACATATTTTACCCTGTTTTCCCTTAATATATTCACATCTTTTGCATCTTTTGCTATCCTTTTTGACCATTATTGCATAGTTTTAGGATTGTTCTTGCATTAGAGTGTAGTTGCATTGCATTTGCATCTTTTCTTGCATAAACAGGTGATTTTGGAGCCTAAGGAGCATGGAAGCAATGCTGAGGAGACGTGAAGCAATCATGAGGAGAAAGCAAAGGAGTTAAGGCTAGAGAACCAAGGTCCGGAGTCACACTTGACTGCCCACTCGACCAGACACTCGACCGTGTGCTGAGAGTGACTCAACCGAGTGGAAGGAGCACAAGAAAACCCAACTCGACCGGTCACTCGACCGAGCACCGGGTCGAGTTGGCCGAGCCGCCTGGTTATTTTGTCTTTTAGCATTTTTAGGGCTTCCCCTCCTTTTTCCTATTTAAGGACCTTGTACTCTGCAGCCACAAGAGAGCAGCTTTTTAGATATTCTCAAACCTAGTATTTTACCCTTTTGGGAATTTATGCTTTTTGCACTTTTATTTTATTAGATCTTGTACCTCTTTTGAAGGAGAAAACACAAAATTCTTCATACGTGTTTGTTTCATAACTTTCAAAGTATCAAGAATTCGAGTTTAATTCCTTCTCCAATATTGTAGATCTTTGTTTTATCTTTCTAATCATGCAAGTTTCGTGTTTTTCTGGGTTTATGACTTTGCTGTTCATCATGTGTGATTGTGAGTAGTTTCCTTAGCTCTTAGGGATGGTTTAGCCTGGATGGATGTTGTGGTTATTTGATTTGGTCAAGCTTGATTGTTGTAGATCTCTTCTAGGCTAGATGTTCTTAATGCTGATCTTATAACTGAGAGGGTAGGGTTTGATCTCAAGCTTCTTAGCATCACACCAATGTCTAAGGTGCATAGATAAGGCTAGATCTAGAGATTATCATTAGGCTTGCTAAGAGATTAGAAGTCTTGTTTGATTCTTGACATATTGTTTAATGCTTGCTTGTATAGATTCTTTACTTTGTGAGAACAAGTCTAGAAATATATGAGCTTGATTGTTTTTGCCATGAGAGTGGATTAACATGTTCTTAGGGATTAATGTCTAGAGATTAGCTCATGTTGATTGAGGTTTGTTGATCAAGTTAGATAACCACAATCTAAGTTCAGCCCATGAATCCATCCCTAAGACCTTCCTTGTCTATTGATTTCTTAGTCTAAATCTTGTTGTTTGATCGTGGTTTGATTTACTTTTGTCTTGCTCTGTTTTGTCTGCATTGTTCTGTTTTACGTTTTTGTCTAGCTCGACCCTGCACTCGATCTACACTCGATTGAGTGCTTGCTCGAGTTCATTCCCACAACTTTTGTTTATGATTTGTGTATGTCCTGTCTTGTTTCTTATTTCATTCTAGTTGCATTTCTGTTGCATTCATTTAGTTTCCTATTCATTACTTTCCTTGCATTAGTTCATTACATGCATTACTATAGTTTGATCTCTGTTCTAGTTTCATTCTGTTCCATTACATTTAGTATCTTGTCCATTCAGCTTTTACATTCTGCATTTTACATTCTGCAATAGGTTCTTAGTGACAAACACCCTCTATAATTGGCTTAACTTAGACAAGTATTGCACATCCTGATTGCTTGCATTCACTCATTTAGGATTGATACCTCTTATACTACAATTGCATAAGGGGAATTGAAACACCATGTTTTCACCATTGTTCATCATCATATCATTCATTCAAATTCCATTTCACACACACACAAAGAAAGATACGAGTTTCAATTTGGCGTTGTTGCCCATTTGAGTGTTTATAGTGAAGTATTTGTAAAGCAAACTAAATCCGGCAGTGAACTCGACCCACCACTCGAACACACACACGATCGAGTGGTTGATCGAGTGACTGATCGAGCTGAAGTCTCTGAAGCTGATAAGCCCATAAAGTTCATTCCTCCTCCTTACAAGCCTCCACTACCATTCCCAGGGCGTTTTAAGGCACAGAAGCTTAAGGAACTAAGGGAGATCATTGAGAAAAAAGAAATGATGGCTTTGCAACAAGAGGAAGTGCAAGCTTTGAAGGAAGAAGTTGTGATTGAGAAAAAGGAAGTGATGGCCATAAAAGAGGTTATCATTGCTTACCAAGAAGAAGAGAGAGGACCTGCCTTGGAATAGTATGATCCATATCCTCTCTATAAGGATTTTTTGCTTGAATTGTCAAAGAAGAAGGCTCATGCTCAGGATGAGAAGGATCTTGAGGACCTTGGAGGGGTTATCATCCCAATTAAACTTGAGGATCCAGGTCCATTCTATCTGCCTTGCTCACTTAGCTATCTTCACTACAACCAGTGTTTATGTGACTTGGGAGCATCTATCAGTGTGATGCCCTACTCTATAGCACAAAAACTTGGGCCCACTGACTTCAAGTACACCAACCTTCACATATGCCTAGCTGATGGGTCAAACAAGGATGTAGTTGGTAAACTGGAAAACATTCCAGTCAAGATAGGAAAGGCAAGAATTCATACAGATTTTTTGGTTCTAGAGATGGATAAGGAGCCTGAAGATCCTATCATTCTTGGGAGACCATTCTTAGCCACTCTTGGAGCTGCTATAGATGTTAAGGAAGGTCTTGTGACCTTGAACATTGTTGAGGGGATAACCATGAAGTTTAACATCTATAACCCAACCAACCTACCCACCATTGATGATCAACCTTTCAATATCAAGGACAAAGGAGGTCATGAAGTTTTAAGTGAAGTGGCAACTCCAAGAGCTAAGCTCTCTTTACAAGAGGAATCAATGGAAAAGCTCAAGGGTTCAGTTCAAAAGCTGACTGAATTGGTGAAGGATCTCCAAGTCAAGCTAAACAAGAGGACTTTGAGGAAGGCAAGACCAAGGCTCAAAATTAAGAAGAAATATGGTTTGTGTGTTAAGGGTGAAGTGATCAAGAATCAACTTCTCAGTGATCAAGAGGTGCCAGGGAGGATTTCATCACCTCCTTAGTATCTAAATCAAGCCTGAAAAGGCATCAAAAGTCAAGCTTAGTGATTCTAAAAAAGCTCACTAGGGAGGAAGTCCCTAAGGTATCATTGTACATATGCTTTATTTTCCTTGTAATTTTGATTTGTTTTTTTTTATGTTTGTGTTGGGCAGGCTTTTCAAAAAAAGTGTAGATGGGTATGGAGAGATTTGGACTTGGGGAAGTAGGCTCGCAAGCCCACTCGACCAGCCCACGAGAGGTACTCGACCGAGCTGACAAGCAACCAAGGCCCACTTGATTCCCATTTCTCTTTAATGATCGAGTGGAGGGAGAAAAAGAAGAAAAATTTTGAAATTTCAAAATTTAGTCAAAGAGCTCGACCACTTGCAGTCGAGTGTGGGGTCGAGTGGCAGAAAAAAGCAGGTCAAATATTCCCATTTCAAATTTCAATGGTATGAACGCTCCACCCTTATCTTCTTGTCTCCTTAGCTTCTTTAAATAGAGCTTGATTCGATCATGTATCTCTTACACTCTCTCATTGCTTAAAACAAGTTAAAGTCAAGTTTAAAATCTCTCTCAAATTTCATCTTTTTGCTCAAGCTTAGCTCTTTTAGTTTTTGGGTCACTAACCTATTAAATTTAAGCTTTGAGTCTATTCCATTCAGTTCTATTCGAAAATGTCTTCAAAAATTACTAGGAAGTCTCAACAAGCGGCTGAAAGCTCCCTGGATCGTCGTGATGCTCGCCTTGTTTCAAGAGGAGAAGCTGGAAGAACCACTCGAGCAGGCACTCGACCGAGTGGTGGTCCGAGTAGGCGGTCGAGTGAAGCACCGAATGTCAGAAACCAGTCAGCTGAGGAGGACCCTGAGCGAACTGAGAGTGAAGAGGAGATGGATTTACCTCTTAGGGAGCACATAAGGAGACACAAGTCTAAGGGGAAGAGGCCAGCAGTTGAACAAGAGGAGGTTGAAAGTGAGAGTGAAGAAGAAGATGAAGAAGAAGAGGGATAGGATGATGGTGAAGCAGAATCTTGTGGTTTGACTAAGAGGCAGCTTTATGAAGCCTTCTTGAGGATGCAGTTCTTGGGGACTAGATACCCTCACAAGGAAACCATGGAAAAGCTAGGCATTGATGAAGATGTAGAATATCTCTTTGAGAAGTGCAGCCTAACCAAGTTTATGGGGTTTTGCATGGAGGGGTATAAAGAAGAAAGCTGTGAGTTTCTAGCCACAGTCAAGATGCATTGCTATTCAAGGAAGGACAAGGAGTTTGGACCTGGTCATGTTGCTTTCACTATCAAGGGGAAGAAGTATGAGCTTTCATTGAAGAAGATAGCTAACATCTTGGGCTTTGAAGTTGGTAGTGAGAGGAGCATAGAGATACCAAGAGAAGAGCTCTATGCCATTTGGGAGACCATTGGTGACAATGTCACTTATTCATCTTCAAAGACCAAGAGTTCCAAGATAAGGAGCTCAGTCCTAAGGTACTTCCACAAGGCCTTAGCAAACACCGTCTTTGCTAGGAAGGAAACTGGAAACTTGAATGAAGGTGAGCTGAAGATGATTTATGTGGCACTTAATAGCATTATTCTTGAAGCAAGGGATGGAAGCATCATCCTTGGGAGCAAAGAAGGCACTGATCTTGCAATGGTGCTCATTGACCACATGATCTACTTGAGAAGTTGGGTTGGCAAGCTACAAAACAAAGGTTCAAGAGGGGCCCTAACCATTGGAGGCATCATTACTCCAATACTACAAGCTGCTAAGGTCCCACTTAGAGGAGAGAAGGTCTTGCCAAGATGGATAGAGGCAAACTACCTCACCTCCACTCTCATACTAGCTAAGGAGATGCATCAAGGAAATCACATTTTCAACTTTGAGCTTCCAACAATTGGGAAAAGACAACTTTTCCTACCCAATCAACAGCTCACCACCATACAAGGAGGAGAAAACATTGACTTTTGGCCAGCTGAGGAGCACTTCTTTGATGGGACAGCTCAAGTTAGAGTTTATGAAACTGGAGATGTACAAATGACTGATGGGGAGGAACAGTTTTACTTTGAGGATTATGAACCTAACCTGAGAGATAGTAGAGGAGTGAGAGAAACTAGCAAGAGGTTGACACTCCTACAAAAGTGAAACAAATGGCATGGGAAGAAATTTGAGAAGCTAAAGAAGAAGGTGGGCAATATGGCCAAGTCAATCAAGGGTTTAAAAAAGGAGATTGCTGAGTTGAAGAGTGGGAATTCTTCACCAACACCATCTAGCCCTTTGAGGAGGTGTAGCTCAACTAGAGCACTTTCAAGAGCTGAGAACCTTGTGGAACCAGCTAGAGCTTCAATGTACGAGCCAATTCAGAGGAAGAGAAGTGCAAGTAGCCGAGAACAACCATTTGCGAGGCACTCGACCGGTTCACTCGAGCACCCACTCGACCGAGTCCCAACCCAGAACTTCTCATGGCTTCCCAGTTCCAGTAGCATTTCCAGGCTATCCAAGTTACCCACCCATCCCACCTCAGTACTTCATGGATCCAGCACTCCTGCAACAGTTCTACCAGCAGCAAGGTCAGCATTTTGGGAATCGCAGTCCAACTCGACCCCCCCACTCGACCATGCACTCGACCAAGTGCCAGTCGATTCCCATCGTCGAGTTGCCTCCATCTCCCCCTCAAAGTCACCAACCAGACCTCAACTACACTTATGAGAGCATGAATGAGGATGTGGACAGCTTCTTCCAGAATCCATGAGGTACCACTATCACCTTCCTTGTAAATATCATTGCATTTGATGTTGTGTTTTGTTTTTAGTCTTGAATCCTCTAACAAATATCTTTCACAAAGAGGACTGTGTGATTTAAGTTTGGGGGAGGGTTTGAGATAGCATTTGATGTTGTGTTTTGTTTTCTTATTTCAAATTTTTAGCATCATCATGTTAGTATTTTCATAGCATCTAAGGCATAGAAAACCGCTAAAAATTAGAAAATTTTGCAAAAATCTTTATAAAAAAAGAGTGTTCATGTAGTTTGCATTGCATAATAGCATCTTGTTTAGCATGTTTCATGTAGGACTGTTAATTATTTGCATTAGGGATCTATGATGAGTTTTGCCTTGTTAGCTTGTTTAATTCACTAAACTAGGATCAATGCCCAAGTTAATAGTACTTTAATGCTAGTTGAGTAGTTAGAAGCATAAGATTGAACCAAGCCTTGAATTCCTGCATTGCATTTGGTCTAAATTGAAGCATGTTGTCATTTGATGCCATTTCCTACTTATAAGAACTTAATATTGACTGTTAAATATCAATGTGTGCATTGCTTTAAACTCATGGATAGCATATACATATTTGGATCATCTTTCTCCTTTTTACCACTCTTGTTGATCCAAGTAGCTGATTGAATCATTAAAATCAGTTTCCAATACCCTTAACCAACCCTTCTTTCAAGCCATGTTTATTCTTGAGTGTGTAAGGCCTATTTTGGGATTGAGCTTGGTAGAAAGTGTTAGGTTTGAACTGACAAGAATAATGCTTTGTGTAGTTCTAGTTTGCATTTTCCAAACTAGATAGGACTAGGTGATTTCATTGTTGGGTTGGGGATTTGGTTGTTTGAAAAAGAAAGAAAAGAAAAGAGGAAAAGAAAAAGAAAAGGTTAGAGTCTTTAGGAGGGAAATGTGTTTAAGTAAAATCAAAATCTAGTGAAAGAATGGGAAGTATGATATTGTTTAAAGATGGTTTCAGTCAAAAAAAAGAAAGAAAGAAAAAGAAGAGTATAGCAAAATGCTTTTATGTCTTAAAAATAAGAAGAAAAGAGAACCATAGCAAATAAGTAAGAATCTCCCATTCTACTAGAAAGATCAAATAAGAAACCTCTCCTAAGGCTTGAAAACAAAAGAGAAAAGGGTATTTGAGAAGAGAAGAAGATAAAGGGTAGAACTAGGATCATTTGGGCTTAGAATGATAGGATCAAACACTTGGGTTACTTTTGGGTAGACAAGGTTTTGTTCTTGTATGTGTCTAAGTGTTCTTACCTTTATCATTCTTCTAAAGCTCAATCCATTTTTTATGAGAGAACCTTGATATTGATAAGCCCCACTCTAAACAGAGATCATCATTGTCTCTAAATCTTTATTTCCAAGCCAAATGAGTTTAAAACATTGCATAAGATTGATCCATGTTCTTGATGAAATGAATGTTAAAGGAAATGGTTGATTTGAATGCATGTGGACATCTAAGGCTCAAATCAGTAAAGGTTGTGATAGGTTTGTCTAAAGTCTTTAAGTAAAGCTCATTCAACTTGCATCATAGTACTAGTAACTTGGACATTGATTCTAGCTGGTCTATTTGCAAGCTTTAGGAGCTGAGATCTCACTTTCAACCCTCACCTACCTTCTTATGTCTTGTTTATTTGCTTGAGGGCAAGCAAAGACTAAGTTTGGGGGTGTTGATGTTCACATATTTTACCCTGTTTTCCCTTAATATATTCACATCTTTTGCATCCTTTGCTATCCTTTTTGACCATTATTGCATAGTTTTAGGATTGTTCTTGCATTAGAGTGTAGTTGCATTGCATTTGCTTCTTTTCTTGCATAGTTTTAGGATTGTTCTACACTCGATCGAGTGCTTGCTCGAGTTCATTTCCAGAACTCTTGTTTATGATTTGTGTTTGTCCTATCTTGTTTCTTATTTCATTCTAGTTGCATTTCTGTTGCATTCATTTAGTTTCCTGTTCATTACTTTCCTTGCATTAGTTCATTACATGCATTACTATAGTTTGATCTCTGTTCTAGTTTCATTATTGCCATAATCATTTTGTTCCATTACATTTAGTATCTTGTCCATTCAGCTTTTACATTCTGCATTTTACATTCTGCAATAGGTTGTTAGTGACAAACACCCTCTATAATTGGCTTAACTTAGACAAGTATTGCACACCCTGATTGCTTGCATTCACTCATTTAGGATTGATACCTCTTATACTACAATTGCATAAGGGGAATTGAAACACCCTGCTTTCACCATTGTTCATCATCATATCATTCATTCAAATTCCATTTCACACACACACAAAGAAAGATACAAGTTTCAAGTCACAAGCATCAAGGCCAATGGAGTCACAAAGGGCTATCTCTACTGCAAGCTTTTCCCTTACTCTCTTGCTAGGGAAGCTTCTCATTGCCTAAGGCAACTCAAACCAGGATCTCTGAAGACCTGGCATGACATCAAGGTGGCTTTCCTCAACTACTTCTATGATGATGCAATGTCTGATGAGCTGAGGATTAAGCTTTCCACCTTTAGACAAGGACCAGCTGAATCTTACAAAGCTGCTTGGGTGAGGTTCAAAGCATACCAGAGGGACTGTCCGTATCATGGGTTCTCAGAGGTGCAGATGATTAGGATATTCTTCAGCGGTATTGACTGGAGGTATCAGATGGCTTTGGATGCTGCTAGTGATGGGAACTTCAAGACAAGGTACCTAGATGAAGCTGAACAGTTGATAGAAAGGCTAGCATCAAGCAACAGCACTAAGAATGCAGACCTAGAGCGAAAAAGAGCACATGAAGGCATTGGTTCAAATCAGTTTGCTGCGGTGAATGCTAAGTTGGATACAATCCACAATCTTCTTGTGGGAAAGAAGTCTATCCATATTGCTGAAGATGTTGAGACTTTTGAGCCAAAGCCAGAGATTACCGAAGAAGGTGTTAACTATGTGTATGGAGTTGGGTATCAAAATCAGAGATTTGGTCAGAAGAATTCATTCTCAGGAAATCCAAACAACAACTTCACTAGGAACTATGGTTCTTCTTCTTACCAACCCCTCCCTCCACCCAATTCAGAGAGCAAGATGGAATCAATGATTGGACAGATTTTGGAAGGTCAACAGAAGTTAACAGTAGACTTCAATGGGAAGATTGATTATGTATACACTAAGCTGACTGGGAAGTTTGATGCATTAAACACTCATGTTAAGAAGCTGGAGAATCAAGTAATTCAGACTGTTGGGTCTGTTAAAAGACAAGAAGAACTTCTTTCTAGAAGAACAGAGATGAACCCTAAGCATTCTTGTAATGCGATTTTGGTGAAGGAAGCAGACGATGATACGGTAGTGGAGCTAGTATCGTCGACACTACACAAGAGCGTCGATCAATGCAAACTCAATCAAGCGTCAATCGACACAACATCAGCATCGATCGACAACCCCCACGAACAGCTCCGGTTTCTCTTCAAGTTCCACCATCTGATTCAGAGCAAGCTTATAAGCCTAAGGTTCCTTTTCCTAAGCCTAGGAGGTCCAAACAGGAGATTGAAGAAGCTAGATGCAAAGCTATGATGGACAAGGTGATGATAGAGATGCCTTTGATTAATGCAGTCAAGTTTTTTTCCTGGGATTAAGCGGTATGTGAAGAGGATGGTCACCAATGGTTTGAGTCTTGAGGAAAGAGCACTGCTTACAAAAGATGTCAGTGCAATTTTGTTGAAGCAGCCTCCACAGAGGAAGAAGGAAAAGAAACAGGAGGTGGTTGTCTCTAAGGAAGTAAGTGCACTGATTCAGAGTAGGATTGTAGAGAAGTTACCAGATCCTGGAAGTTTTGTGTTAGATTGCTCTATCTCCACAGGAAGGTTTCCTTATTCTCTTTGCGATCTTGGCTCTAGTATCAATTTGATGCCACATTTTGTTGCTGTGAAACTTGGGATGACAGATTTCAAGCCAACCAAGATCTCTCTTATCTTAGCTGATCTATCCAGAAGGATTCCTGAAGGTGTCTTAGAAGATATTCCGATTCAGATTGGAGATTGCATGATTCCCACTGGCTTTGTGGTGTTGAAGTATGACAAAGAGCCTAGTGATCCTCTCATCTTAGGACGCTCTTTCTTGGCTACAGCTGGTGCCATCATAGATGTGAAGAAGGGACACATAACTCTGAATGTAGATGATTTGGTTATGAACTTTGAGATGTACAAGCTGAGAAGGGCTCCCACTATTGATGGTCAGACATTTTCTATGGAAATTGCTTCTGATGATGATCCGCTCATAGAGCTTCATGGAGACATTACTGCTGGGTATGTCAAAGAGATGAAGACTATTGAGAAAGTGAGTAAGCAACCTGTTAAGCTTGAAGATTGGAGTGGAGATCATCTAATCAGTACTTGAGACCATGATGAGGTTCTGATCCATGACAAGTCTCTAGTAGATGACATTTTTGTATTGGAAACACGGATTTCGGAGGTTAATTGTAGAATCGTTGAAGAAACACGAGTTGCAGGCTCAGCATCGATCAATGCAGTTGTTGCATCGATCGACACACATCCACGAGTTGACCTGGACTTGTCCAAAACCGAAGATTCTCGAGTTGATTCCTTAGCTGCAAGTCCTAGACCGGTTGTAAAGTTGAAATCTCACCATTCCACAGCGAAGAACCCATAGGTAAGGCCAAGGTATGCATCTTCTTCACCCAAACCTTCTCCTATCATCAATAAGACTTTCAAAGGTACAAAAACTGTTTTGCAGTTAACCAAGCCACGAGATTATCGTAGAGCGCTTGTTTCTTTTGTTGATGATTTTGCAAGACTTAAAAGAAAGCCACCCATACCTCAGTCCCGCCCTGTTCATGATCCTCACATCCTTGACAGATCTCATGTACCGACTACCTACACACCCCCTTGGATGAATAGGACATTCTCTCAGAAGCATTCACTGACATGTTCCGATCCACCGGATGCCTGAAATCCGACACAGTCAAGCTAATGACTGAAAACAAGCGCTTAGTGGGAGGCAACCCATTGGTAGGTTTTTCTTTTTCCTTTTTCTTTTGATTTATTTTTATTTTATTTTATTTTATTCGCCAATCTTTTACTTGATAACACTGGGGACAGTGTTGTTTAAGTCTGGGGGAGATATTTACTAACTACATTTTTGTTTTTGAGCGTTAGTCCCCAAAAAAAAATTGTTTTATTGAGTCAAAAATTTTGTTGGAAACTATGATTTTTTTTAGTGTACTGCCTTGGTTGATTAATGTTGCAGATTGAATTCATAATTCGACTAATGAAAAATCCAATGGCTGACCAGTAAACTAGAGACATCCGAATTTCCAACAGAATCCACAAAAGCCTGAGGTAACTTCTGCGTTTTTCTTTTTACCTCATCATGGAGATTGATGTTCATAGAGTTTGACTCCTTGTTCATACCTGACAAGTAAGATTTCAGAAAAGAAGAAAATGATACTCCTCTCCCTTATTCAAGTTGAAAAAACATCCTGAGAGCTTTGTTCAGAAAAAAAAAAAAAAAAAAAAAAAAAAAAAAAAAAAAGTGAATAAAAGATGAGATGATTTTGATCAGTTTAGAGAGGTAGGTAAATTACCTATGAGCTCATTAATTAACTCTTGAGTCAAATGATCACACAAAGCTTGGAAGCGAGGGGTAGGTAAATTACCATGAGCCCATTATTCGCCTACAACTTTGAGAAAAAAATGGATAGTAAAAAAACAACAAAGCAAAGCTCAAAGGAAAATAAAAATAGAATAAGTCTGGGGGAGAGAAAGAGTAGTACATGTGGTAAAAGTTGTATCTTGCTTGTTATGGTATAGTAAGGGAATGAGTCTAGAAGGTTCTTGATATTGATCAAATTGATGAGACCCACCGATGAAGGCTTAATGGATGAAGTAGTGGAATTTGGTTTAAATTTGGGATGCTACAAATGCCAACGGAGAAGTACATGGTGGTTCGATTTGGATTTATCTGCTAAACATATGGATTATAGTTTGGATGATCATGGCAATACTTTAAAAAGAAAAGGAGTTTCTGCGTTTTCAAACCTCTTTCACAGGTCTAAGTTTATGTTTTGCTTGGGGGCAAGCAAAGGCTAAGTCTGGGGGAGTTGATATATCATGGTTTTTAGGTGTTTTTAGCCATGATGTAAGTCTTATTTATAGTCTTTTTGGTATTTTTAGAGTCTTTTGAGTCTTTATAGGATTTAGCATGGATGGGAGCATAATGGAGCTAAAGACGATGATTTGGAGCATAATCAAGATATTAAGAGCTTTGGGAGACGAGTTCAAGAGTATGCATCGATCGATGCAGTCCCCAAAAGCCGAATCGGATGTTTTCTCACGAGCTTTAGAAGATTTGCAAAAATTGCCCAAACTTTCCTTATTTGCAATTAAGGCACAAGACGTGTTTTAGAGTATATATAGGATTTTTATGGTCATTGTTTAGACCTAAGTTTGATTCTAGCAATTTTTAGCTTCTTGAGAGATATTAAGAGCTTTGGGAGAGACAGATCTGATTTTATCTGTAGAGAGAAGATTCTTAAACTCCCTTCTTACTTTTGATATCTATTGCTTATTATTCAGAAAGATGTTTTGTGCCTCATTGAATATGTCTGAGTAGTTTGCTTGTTAGGTTGAGGATTTTTCATAGGGTTTTTATGGTTTATTAGATCTGTTATTTTTAGGGTTCTTTATCTTCTCTGATCTTCATCCTAGGTTGTTCTTCATATTGATTCTTGATTGATCACCTAGAATTAATAACTTAGGAAAATAGATTGATATGAGAATATAATTGATTTTCCTGATAAAACCTTTTGATGAGCAAAATTACTTCTTGCAAAGAGATTTGATTTAGTGATTTTGTGAACAATCTAAACTTGCTTTTAAAGCTGATTTATTACCTAGAATTTTGCAAAGAGATTGGGATTTTCTTGTTTTAAATTTAGATAATATTTGTAGTGAGAACTGATTTATTTTACATAAGAGTTTAGAGTTCTAGATCTGATTTTTAATTATTTGAACCCTATTAATTTATTAATTTAATATTCTGTAATTTCCTGAGAAATTTTCTAGGTCTAGCTTTTTAATTCCCTGAATTTACAACACTTTGTAATTCTGTTTATGCATTGTTTTTAAATTAATATTTTGATTTAGCATAATTAAAAGATTAATAAGTTTATTGTGTGATCTAGAGTATTTGTGGATTCGATCCCTAGAGTATTACAACTGCAAGGTTGTTAGTACCATTAGGGTATTACAATCTGAGTATATCAAATTTTGGTCGACCTCCTTTCTTCTCCTTCTTTAGCCAAATACGCGCAACGCCGTTGCCAGTGTTGCCACGACAGTCGACCCATATACAGCAGACCCATATACAGCAGTCGCAGGAAAGGCTAATCGTTGTTTGGTATTTCCTGTCGGTCAAGTCGTACTCGGGATTCTTCAGCGCTATAGCGGAGACGGAAATAGTGTTTCCCCAATCTTCTAATTCAAACCTTAACGAACGATGTCCAACATCCGGAAAATCGAACCTGACGAGAATTTCATCTTCACCTTGTATTCGGCAGGTTCTAAACCCTTTCATCTTGATTTAAAACTGTAAAACTCCATTCCATCCCTAGCACGAAAACCTGTCCAAAGTTGAGATACTGGACAAACATGTCCCGTGTTGATGGGCTTTGAGAAAATCCAAGTAATGCCAAACGGATCGAGGATTGTGTTTTCAGCTCCTTCGACTGCTGTGCAGCCGGCATCTAGGGCTTCTTGAATGGCATGTGGGACAAAATTAGTTTTGAGGTTTAGCTGGAATTGGCTCTTTCCACCTCCGGAACTGAGAAACGTTAACAATAACAAGTCAGATCTAATCTCCAACAAAGAAAAAAATGTCGAAATCAAAATGGGTCTCTGAGAGAGAAAGAGAGAGAGAGAGAGAGAGAGAGAGATATGAAAGCTTACCGAGTGACACTCCGCAAAACAAAAGATAATCCACCTATCCTAAGACAAGTGGATCTAGCCTTAGGGAGCTGATGAGTGTTTCCCATCTCAACGGCACCAAAACGGATTTTATAGAAAGATACAGCATCTTGAAAATCATTAGCTTTGACGAGAAGTTCTAGCTTTAGTGATGAGAAATTTTAGAATTCATTTTTTTTAAGAGAAGCTAAGTAAAAAAAAATATATATATATGGATGTTCAGTACATAATTGTGATATTTATTGAGTCTAAAAAAACCCTAAAGCAGAAACTTCAAATCAGTTAATAAATTCTTTCAAGTCCGGTTATTAATTATCTTTACCAATAAGCATTATTTACCAAAATATGCCACTACTCTCTCACTCTCTCTTTGTGTCAAATTGTCAATTAATTAATTACACACATAAATAAATGTAACAAAAGCTTTATGCTACCTAAATGATTTTGGGTTTTTTATTTTTTTCTAATTCTAATTGATTTTGTTAAGTCTCTCGATTTACTGTTTTATGGGAATCTTATTGGCCTCTTATTTAGGATTAGATCCCATTGCATAAGCTAAGAAAGAGAACCAGCAATGGTCTTGTCTTTTTTTTTTTTTTTTTTTTTACTTCTTTTATCAACATTTCTATAAACCAAATTAACTATGGTTGCTTTGTTATAATCTCTGATTATTTTTACCAAGAAAGTGGTAACACCGTCAAAGCAACCCAGATATACGAAACAACGTATATATATACCATATATAAAACCAACAAAGACTAGTTTTCTAAAAGAAGCTCTAAATAAACATCGGATCTGTCCATTACTGTAAAACAAACATACAGCATCATTAAGCCGATCAGTCTTAACTCTTTTGTTTTAGTATAGAATAATTGATATATATATATAGAATATATATATATATATATATACGAGAAGATCACGTTCATACATTTGATATGTATGATACATACATACGACTCATACTATAGTTAGTGAACCAAATATATTTGGAAATATTATGTCTCACAATGGAGATAGTGTAGTAATTAAGTTCATACCAAGAGGGTCAGTGCCACGGCAACCTACGATATGAGACAATTTATGATGTTAATTTGTTAACCAACCAAGTTGTCTTTTAATTTATTTAAAAGAAGAAGAAGAAAAAACAAAATAAAAAAAAGAAATTGTCATAAATTAGGCTTTTAAATAACAAGATGATAAAAATATCAATCAAATCAGATATATCAATCAAATCAGATATACCCATAAAAGTTTTAGTTTTTAGCTTAATCTTTCTTTTAAGTCTTTTGATTTCGTCCACAACAAAGGTTTGATATCGATCTCAGATCCAGAAATAGATCTGTCTTTCAGTTTCATCTCTTTGCTTCAGATGGAGTTGATTCGAATGGTCTGTACCTTCGTCAGTCGAATCGATTCTCTGAAGGTGGTGCAACGAAATTAGAATCGGTTTGAAGCCTAACTTTCTCTGTTTAAGTGAATCTGATTTACTCTAGCCTTTGGTTCAGCTTCGGTGTGAAGTCTTCACGATGGGAGAACAGAAAAGGTTATCATCCACTCTTTGAAGAAGATGTTCTCGGGGCCTCTGTTACCTCGCCCGGCAGATGAAGTTTCTTTCCTCCCCGCATCTTTAAATAAAAATCTTCGATCGGAGCATATCAGCAGCTGCTACTCGTGTTTTCTCCTGGATTGGCTGAAGCACTTCTGAGGAGGTATTGGGTTGAGTTTCAATTGAAGATATAGCGTTATAGAAGGGGTTGATTTCTTCATTTCTTTGGCTGGTGCTCTTCTTCATCAAGGTTCTTTATTTTCCCTGTTAATCTGTCTGACTGCAGCTTTATCCTTTCGTTCTCGAGAGCGATTGTTTGTTTGTCTGTTCTCTGAGTTTTTCCTCTGCGGACGAAGAACTCTTGCATCGTTGTCTTCCTCGTCTTGGAGTCAATCGTTGTCTTCCACGTCTTGGAGTCAACTTCTCCACCGACTGACCTGGTTTTTTAGAGATGAATTCTTAGTAGCTTTACAGTTTTGGTTGGTTTTGGTTTAAAATTTGGTTGTTAGTTTGTAAGATTTCCTTTGTTTGGACTCAAGTTTCTGGGGGTTTCTTTGTACCCGCCGGCTCAGCCTCCGAAAGGATTTTGATCCTTTTCGGCTTTGTATAACTCAAACGCATTCCATCAATGCAAATCCGTTTAGTGGAAAAAAAAATACCTCTAATAATGTCAGATTATATACGTTACTGTTTAGAAACTAAAGACTAATAATTTTCTAAACGAAGCTCAAATGTTGATAAGACATATCTCTGCTATAGATATTACGTAAAAGTAAAAAAAAAAATAAAGAAGAAAATCATATATACATCGGAAAGATGATAGCTGCCAAAAATCATCACACAAAAGCAAAACACACGCAAGATTAATGATCGACATGGCCAAAGATTTCGAAGTCTTTTAGGTTTTTTTTTTTTTTTTTTTGGCTTTTTGAGATCTATCTTTCTTACTCTCTGGTCTTTAGGGCTTTTGGATGTTTTTTTTTATTTTATAAGGCGAAGCTATAAAGCAAAATGGAGCTGTGAGGCTGTGTGAGAGGGTATGGCGGTGTCAGGTTAAGAAACGACAAATTCTCCCTGTTTATATACGTGTCCTATTCGCATTTGCCAAACATTCAATTTATATCATTTTTCTTTATTTTTGGTATATAATCATTAAAACTTAGTCCGTACACAGTGAAAGGTAAGTTTTTTTAAATAAGACGACAGACTAATCAAACAAAAGTTGGTATGGATCGGTTTGCAATTTGCAACAATATATAATGAGTTTGACTAATTTGTATGTTTAATCTATACTAATATAAATCAAACAATAATAATGAGTTTGTATGCTATGATAATGTACATGGATTAAGATGAACAAAATTTCTGTTAGTTTCTAGAATCGTCGTCATTGAACTTTTTAGATAAAGTTTTGGTTACAAACTGTAAAAGGAAATATATTAGTTGGGGCCCGTGATACACTAGTTTACAATTTTTTTTTTTTTTTGTAGTCTAGTGGGTTTGGTTGGTCTACATGCGATCATAATGTCATATACCTATGTTTATGTATAAACACGAATATGAATCCTCACTAATTAAGCCGGCAAGTCTAAGATAATTCTTATTTTAAGTACAATTTAGCTATCATGATCAAAGATAATTTATCCCAAAATAAATATAGTATATTTAAATTTTGTTTGGATAGACGACGGCGCGGAACAACCTAGAAGCACAAGTCCGTGTGTTCGCTGTCTCCGCCGGCGATTTTATCTTTCTTGGAAATGAATTAATAATAATCAGAATAATTGCTATTGCAATATATATAGAACGGATAATTGTTATTAGCAGTTAAAATTTACTTAGCATAAAAATAAATAATATAATAAAAAAATGCTAATAAGATACCTAATTATAAGACTTCTCATTTAGTTATCCATTAATGTCAATTCATGAAAAAATGCTATCAATAGAATTAACATCGTGATAAAAAAAAAAAGAAAGGTACAATGATGCAATATTCCTACCTTCACAGATTTTGTAGATGATGCATTATGATACTGTATACTTATATAACTATATATGAACTTGGTACGTAGTAGAAACAACATTTGTGTGCATGTTGTTCTTATGTATGTCATTTGAGCAGATATACTAAAAATAACAATTTTTAGTTTGCTGAGGTTTTATGTGTAAAAGAAATATGTTTTGTCTTAGCTTTCTTGTTTAGGCACATGCGATGTTTCTCTATTCAAGTATTCATGATAATCAGTATTGTTTTCTTTCTACTTACATAAACCAAAAAAATAAAAACAAGAAGGAAAAAATGAGGATTTGGCGAGTTGACTGAAATCAAGGGAAGGAATTAAGAGTAAATATTTTTATTTTACTCAAAGGTAACTTTTTCTTTTTTTCTTTTGGGTGTAAAACATTTATACCCAAAATAAAGAATTTTAAAATTAGGGGATGAGTTTCTGAAATACACTAAAACGAGGTGTTTGGCAACTTTAACCTCTCGATAATATAGAAAGAATTACTAAGATATACTCCAAAGTTGGTTTATTCCTGATACGTATAAATTTTCTAAAAATTGTTTAAATATTTAGTGTAAAATTTAACCTTTGGATTTATTTTATTTTATTTTGATTAGAAAAATAAGAAAAAATACACATAAGCAAATTAAAATATGCATCATCTTTTAATTAGATAGTTTTTTGTTTTTCAGAATCTCATCGACAGTTTTTTCAGAAATTGAAAGATTTTTACTGTTTGTCTACGTTGCATGAAATAGCCGGTGAAGCTCCGATTCCCGCTCCAGAATCGGAATCGGAAACAGAAGCGGCCGGAATCGCTTGGAATCGCTTGGAATCACAACGAAATCGCGATTCCCAGAAAAGACGATTGGAAACATTTTAGAATCGTATGATTAGCGTGATTAATTTATAGATCGGAATCGTGGTCGGTTTTGTTCGTCAATAAATCAGCTCCAATATACCATAACTCAGCTGTCTTTACCTCTGTAACTTGTTACGGCTGAGTTATTTAATACATATCAGCAATTTCTGACGTGGCGTCTGACGTGGCAATGACATTTTTGTAATTATGTTTTTTCCTATAACATAAAACAAGGGCAAATTGAGTATTTTGAAAATATCCGAAATATTTTAGTAATAAAAAAAGATTTATTGATTTTGGTAATATTACCTAATTTGGAGTATATGTGAGTAATTCTCTCAATAATAAATAGTAAAGTCTGATAAATTGATGGTCAAAGTTATTTTTTTTCTTTGTTTTTACTCCTATAAAATATTTTTTTTTCCTTTGTTATATGTCAATCGACTGTGATATATCACATGAAACAAAACAAATAATGGTCACACGTGTAAGCGTTGGTTGTTTGCCAAGCAAAACTAACACTTTGTGAATTAACTAATTAGTATCAACTTCTCTTGGTTGCCTCAGCATTTATGATTACTAGCCATTAAAGAAAAATTTTGTTTTTTGGTTCCTCCTAATTGCTAGTCACCCACCACCCTCGTGTGATTAAAGCTTATCTTATTTGGTATATATTTAAATTGGCTCTCAAATGACTGTTTTTTTTAAGTAGCAATGTTTAGCCAACACAATACTCTAACAACCCGGGCTTTTTTCAAAATTTAGTTAGGAAAAAAAGAAAAAAATGATATTGTAAAACAACCTTACGAACCCTTATATATATACTTTTCGAGTATGTTTTTCATCGAATTATTAAGGGTATAAGCAGAGTATATATATATATTGACAAATGGTTTTTATAACAGTCCTGTTTAGAATATTTGTTTGGTTTTGGTGGCGGTCTTATTTAGTACATTTGTTTGGCCTTTATGGCGGTTCTGTTTAAGACATTTGTTCGGCCTTCGTGGCGGCCCTAATGGCATTTAAATGACCCTTGTGCAGTCATGAGGTATTCCAGTGAAAGGATATGTGGTTGGTAGGACATTGTGTTGTTTTACGCGAGCCACGGGAAGGAAACCTGGATAGGGATAGGACTCAGACGTGTTCAGAATTGTTTGCTCGCGACTCTTGGGGGACTTTATTCCTCCTAGTACTACCATATTCCGAGACTTTGTGGGTTGAGAGTATGATTGGTATATCGACTTTGGATGACGATCCCGGGGTGCGCTTTAGGGTGGCAACCCGAGAGACGAATATTGGACTTCTTTATATATTATGGCATGTGGGTTTTGGCCTGATGAGGAGCCAACATTATGGCATGCAGGTTTTGGCCTGATTAGGAGCCAATAAAAATTCAAGGTTACCCCTAGGCGATAGACTCATATTCCATAATCTTGAATCTTGAATTTTTATTGAATTTTTATTGGCTCCTAATCAACTGAATTTTTATTAAGGTTCAATTGGGTTTATAAAAATTCAAGATTAATAAAAATTCAAGATTAAGGTTCAATTGGGTTTATAAAAATTCAAGATTAAGGTTCAATTGGGTTTATTGAATTTTTATTGAATTTTTATTGGCTCCTAATTCAAGATTAAAGGGTAGCATTAGGATCAATTGGGTTTAGATTGATAGGATAAACACTTTGGGTGCCTTTGGGTAGACAAGGTTTTGTTCTTGTATGTGTCTAAGTGTTCTTACCTTTAGCATTTTTCTAAAGCTCAATCCATTTTTATGAGAGAACCTTGATATTGATAAGCCCCACTCTAAAGAGAGACCATCATTGTCTCTAAACCTTTTACTACCAAGCCAAATGAGTTTAAGCATTGCATAGAATTGATTCATGTTCTTGATTAATGAATGTTAAAAGAAATGGTTGATTTGAATACATGTGGACATCTAAGGCTCAAATCAGTAAAGGTTGTGATATGCTTGTCTAAAATCTTTAAGTACAGCTCATTCAACTTGCATCATAGTACTAGTAACTTGGACATTGATTCTAGATGGTCTATATATTTTACCCTCACCTACCTTCTTATGTCTTGTTCATTTGCTTAAGGGCAAGCAAAGACTAAGTTTGGGGGTGTTGATGTTCATATATTTTACCCTGTTTTCCCTTAATATATTCACATCTTTTGCATCTTTTGCTATCCATTTTGACCATTATTGCACAGCTTTAGGACTGTTCTTGCATTAGAGTTTAGTTGCATTGCATTTGCATCTTTTCATGCATAAACAGGTGATTTTGGAGCTTAAGGAGCATGGAAGCAATGCTGAGGAGAAGTGAAGCAATCATGAGGAGAAAGCAAGAGAGTTAAGGCTGAAGAACCAAGGTCTGGAGTCCCACTCGACCAGACACTCGACCGTGTGTAGAGAGACTCGACCGAGTGGAAGGAGCATAAGAGGAGCCAACTCGACCGGTCACTCGATCGAGCACCGGGTCGAGTTGGCCGAGCCGCCTAGCTATTTTGTCTTTTAGCATTTTTAGGGCTTCCACTATTTTTTCTATTTAACGGTCTTGTACCAGCAGCCACAAAAGAGTCCAGCTTTTTAGAGAGTCAAAACCCTAGTTTTTACCTTTTTGGGAATTATTCCTTTTGCAATTTTATATTTTAGATCTTGTACCTCCTTGAAGGAGAAAAATAAAGAATTCTTGGATTTTGTTGGTTCCATAACTTTCAAGATATTAAGAATTCGTGTTTGATTCCTTCTTCAATATTGTAGATCTTTGCTTTATCTATCTAATCATGCAAGTTTCATCATTTTCTGGGTTTATGACTTTGATGTTCATCATGTGTTCTTGTGAGTAGTTGCTTAGGATCTTGAGGATGGGTTAGGCTGGGTTGTGTTTGTGGTTTGCTTGATTTGGTCAAGATTGATTGTTGTAGATCTCTTCTAGGCTAGATGTTCTTAATGCTGATCCTATATCTGAGAGGGTAGAGTTTGATTTCAAGCCTCTTAGCATCACACCAATGTCTAAGGAGCATAGATAAGCCTAGATCTAGAGACTATCATTAGGCTGGCTAAGAGATTAGAAGTCTTGTTTGGTATTTGACATATTGCTTAATGCCTGCTTGTGTAGATTCTTTACTTTGTGAGAACAAGTCTAGAGATGCATGAGTTTGATTGTTTCTTGCCATGAGAGTGGATTAAACATGTCTTAGAAATATATGTCTAGAGATTAGCTCAAGTTGTTTGAGATTTGTTGACCAAGTTAGATAACCTCAATCATTAGTCCAGCCCATGAATCCCTCCTCAAAGCCTTCCTTGTTTATTGATTTCCTAGTTTAAATCATGTTGTTTGATCGTTGTTTGATTTGCTTTTGTATTGCTCTGTTTTTCTTTCATTGCTCTGTTTTCCGGATTTGTCCAGCTCGACCCTGCACTCGATCTACACTCGATCGAGTGCTTGCTCGAGTTCATCCCCAGAACTTTCGTTTATGCTTTGTAGTTGTCCTGTCTTATCTCTTGTCTCATTCTAGTTGCATTTCTGTTGCATTTACTTAGTGTCTTGTTCATTACTTGCCTTGCATTACTTGCATTATCATAGTTCTATTTCTATTCTTGGTTCATAATAGCTTTGATTAGTCTGTTCTCTTTACATTTAGCATCTATCTTAGTAGTTTTTACTTTCTGCATTTTACATTCTGCAATAGGATTGTTAGTGACAAACATCCTTTACATTTGGCTTGACTTAGACATTTATGCACATCCTGATTGCTTGCAAACACTCAAATTGGATTGACACCTCTTATACTACAATTGCATGAGGGGAATTGAAACACCTTGCTTGCATCCATTCATTCATATCTCACCATTCCATACATTTATCATCCACCACCACAATGATATAAGTTTCAATTTGGCGCCGTTGCCGACTTGAGTGTTTATTTGTGACAATTAGGGTCAATATTAGTCTAAGATTAAGTTCCTTTGTCCCCTTGTTCGCTACTAATCTCGATTCTTCTTCTGCTTGGTTGTATTGAGTTTCAGGTACCAACTCGACTCTCAACTCGACCACCACTCGACCGAGTGAGTGATCGAGTACTTGATCGAGTCAGAAGCCGGATTCAAATAGACTTCTCATCTCAGTCGACTCGACCTTCAACTCGAGCCAGTGCTCGACCGAGTGACAGTTCGAGTCAGTAATCATGTTTCAAAGCAGCATGTTCCATTATGTACCCACGCAACAGCAACCAGGATTTCATGCTCAATGGTGTCACCCTCCAATGTTTCAGACCTCACAAGCCTAAGAACCTGACTTAAGAGCTATGATGCAACAACTTTTACTTGGGCAAGCAACTGGGCAGATTGAGGTAGCAAAGCAGTTTTCTAAGCTGCACCAAACGTTGAATTCCTATTCTACTGACCTAAACTCTAAGTTCCAGTACATGGCGAGCAACATTGATTTCACTTCCGCTCCTACGCCAAACCAACTTCCTGGACCAGCTATTCAAAACTCAAGGGAGTTTACAGCTAAAACGATTCACTTCTATGAAGAAGTTGTCACTGAGGACAGTGAGGTTCAAGGTGGGGAGGATTCATCACTAATTGAAGCCCAAAGTGAAGGTTTTACTCAGCAGACTGAAGCAGAGAAACCACTCGACCAGGTGCTCGACCACACACACGATCGAGTTGAAGACACATAAGCTGTTAAGCCTGCTAGATACATTCCTCCTGCTTACAAACCACCTCTACCATTCCCAGGACGTTTCAAGGCACAAAAGCTGAAGGAACTAAGGGAAATTATTGAGAAAAGAGAAATGATGGCTTTGCAACAAGAGGAAGTGATGGCTAAACAACAAGAGGTTGTCATTGAGAAGAAAGAGGAAGAGAGAGGACCTCCCTTGGAAAAATATGCTCAACATCCTGTCCTCAAGGACATGCTTCTTGAATTATCCAAGCAGAAGGCTGAAGATCAAGACATGAAGGATTTGAAAGAGATTGGGAAAGCTATTATCCCAACAAAGCTTGAAGATCCAGGGTCATTTAACCTACCTTGTTCCATCAGCTATATGCACTTCAACAAGTGTCTATGTGACTTGGGAGCTTCAGTGAGCTTAATGCCATATTCAGTTGCTGAGAAGTTGGGGTATGAACATTTCAAGCCCTGCAATCTCTATATTGGCCTAGCAGATGAATCAAAGAGGGATGTGCTTGGATTAATTGAAAATTTTCCAGTCAAGATAGGGGAGGCTAGGATTCTAACTGATTTTGTGATCATGAATATGGATCAAGAGCCAGAAGATCCTCTCATCTTGGGGAGACCATTTTTAGCTACAGTTGGGGCTGTAATTGATGTTAAGATGGGAACCATTAAGCTCCACCATTCTAAAGACTTCACTATGAAGTTTGACATCAAGAATTCAACATATCAATCTACTATTGAAGGTCAGCACTTTGTGGTAGAGAGAAAAGCTAGTTCTGAAGTTTTTGAGGATGGAGAGGACCCTAGGATTAAAGGTTCAGCCCAAGCCAAGACTGTCCAAGAGCTCAAGGAATCAGTTCAAGTGTTAGCTGGTTTAGTGAAGGAACTTCAAGTTCAGCTCAACAAGAGGTCTTTGAAGAAGGCAAGACCAAGACTCAAGTTTAAGAAGAAACATGGTTCAAGTGTCAAGGAAGTAGTGATCAAGAAGGAACACCAAGGTTATCAAGTAGAACCAGGGGGGATTTCATCACCTCCTTGGTCTCTAAACTAAGCCTGAAAAGGCATCAAAAGTCAAGCTTAGTGACTTTAAACAAGCTCACTAGGGAGGAAGTCCCTAAGGTATCTCTGTACATATTGTTTAGGATTTTTGGTATTTTGATTTGTGTTTTGGTGTTTTCATGGTCAGGGAAGCAAGGGAGTCTAATTAGAAGAAGAAAAAAAGACTCACAGTCCAGCTCGACCCCCCCCCCACTCGAGCACGTACTCGACCGAGTCCCAGTCGGTTGGCATCGTCGAGCTGCCCCAATCACCTTCTCCAAGTCACCAACTAGACCCCAACTACACATTTGACAGCATGAATGAGGATGTGGACAGCTTCTTCTCCAATCCTTGAGGTACCACTATCACCTTCACTTGTAAATATCATAGCATTTCATGTTGTGTTTTGTTTTTGGTCTTGAATCCTCTTACAAATTTCTTTCACACAGAGGACTGTGTGATTTAAGTTTGGGGGAGGGTTTGAGATAGCATTTGACATTGTGTTTTGTTTTCTTATTTCAAATTTTTAGCATAATCATGTTAGTATTTGCATAGCATCTAAGGCATAGAAAACCCCTAAAAATTTAAAATTTTGCAAAAATCTTTATAAAAAAAAAAGAGTGTTCATGTAGTTTGCATTGCATAATAGCATCTTGTTTAGCATGTTTCATGTAGGACTGTTAATTATTTGCATTAGGGATCTATGATGAGTTTTGCCTTGTTAGCTTGTTTAATTCACTAAACTAGGATCAATGTCCAAGTTAATAGTACTTTGATGCTAGTTGAGTAGTTAGAAGCATAAGATTGAACCAAGCCTTGAATTCCTGCATTGCATTTGGTTTAAATTGAAGCATGTTGTGATTTGATGCCATTTCCTACTTATAAGAACTTAATATTGACTGTTAAATATCAATGTGTGCATTGCTTTAAACTCATGGATAGCATATACATATTTGGATCATCTTTCTCCTTTTTACCACTCTTGTTGATCCAAGTAGCTGATTGAATCATTAAAATCAGTTTCCAATACCCTTAACCAACCCTTCTTTCAAGCCATGTTTATTCTTGAGTGTGTAAGGCCTATTTTGGGATTGAGCTTGGTAGAAAGTGTTAGGTTTGAACTGACAAGAATAATGCCTTGTGTAGTTCTAGTTTGCATTTTCCAAACTAGATAGGACTAGGTGATTTCATTGTTGGGTTTGGGATTTGGTTGTTTGAAAAAGAAAGAAAAGAAAAGAGGAAAAGAGAAAGAAAAGGTTAGAGTCTTTAGGAGGGGAATGTGTTTAAGTAAAATCAAAGTCTAGTGAAAGAATGGGAAGTATGATATTGTTTAAAGATGGTTTCAGACAAAGAAAAGAAAGAAAGAAAAAGAAGAGTATAGCAAAATGCTTTTATGTCTTAAGAATAAGAAGAAAAGAAAACCATAGCAAATAAGTAAGAATCTCCCATTCCACTAGAAAGATCAAATAAGAAACCTCTCCTAAGACTTTAAAATCAAAAGAGAAAAGGGTGAAAGAGAAGAGAAGAAGTTAAAGGGTAGCACTAGGATCAATTGGGTTTAGATGGATAGGATAAACACTTTGGGTGCCTTTGGGTAGACAAGGTTTTGTTCTTGTATGTGTCTAATTGTTCTTACCTTTAGCATTCTTCTAAAGCTTAATCCATTTTTATGAGAGAACCTTGATATTGATAAGCCCCACTCTAAAGAGAGACCATCATTGTCTCTAAACCTTTTACTACCAAGCCAAATGAGTTTAAGCATTGCATAGAATTGATTAATGTTCTTGATTAATGAATGTTAAAGGAAATGGTTGATTTGAATGCATGTGGACATCTAAGGCTCAAATCAGTAAAGGTTGTGATATGCTTGTCTAAAATCTTTAAGTACAGCTCATTCAACTTGGATCATAGTACTAGTAACTTGGACATTGATTCTAGATGGTCTATATAGTTTACCCTCACCTACCTTCTTATGTCTTGTTCATTTGCTTAAGGGCAAGCAAAGACTAAGTTTGGGGGTGTTGATGTTCATATATTTTACCCTGTTTTCCCTTAATATATTCACATCTTTTGCATCTTTTACTATCCATTTTGACCATTATTGCACAGCTTTAGGACTGTTCTTGCATTAGAGTTTAGTTGCATTGCATTTGCATCTTTTCATGCATAAACAGGTGATTTTGGAGCTTAAGGAGCATGGAAGCAATGCTGAGGAGAAGTGAAGCAATCATGAGGAGAAAGCAAGAGAGTTAAGGCTGAAGAACCAAGGTCTGGAGTCCCACTCGACCAGACACTCGACCGTGTGTAGAGAGACTCGACCGAGTGGAAGGAGCATAAGAGGAGCCAACTCGACCGGTCACTCGACCGAGCACCGGGTCGAGTTGGCCGAGCCGCCTAGCTATTTTGTCTTTTAGCATTTTTAGGGCTTCCACTATTTTTTCTATTTAAAGGTCTTGTACCAGCAGCCACAAAAGAGTCCAGCTTTTTAGAGAGTCAAAACCCTAGTTTTTACCTTTTTGGGAATTATTCCTTTTGCACTTTTATATTTTAGATCTTGTACCTCCTTGAAGGAGAAAAATAAAGAATTCTTGGATTTTGTTGGTTCCATAACTTTCAAGATATTAAGAATTCGTGTTTGATTCCTTCTTCAATATTGTAGATCTTTGCTTTATCTATCTAATCATGAAAGTTTCATCATTTTCTGGGTTTATGACTTTGATGTTCATCATGTGTTCTTGTGAGTAGTTGCTTAGGATCTTGAGGATGGGTTAGGCTGGGTTGTGTTTGTGGTTTGCTTGATTTGGTCAAGATTGATTGTTGTAGATCTCTTCTAGGCTAGATGTTCTTAATGCTGATCCTATATCTGAGAGGGTAGAGTTTGATTTCAAGCCTCTTAGCATCACACCAATGTCTAAGGAGCATAGATAAGCCTAGATCTAGAGACTATCATTAGGCTGGCTAAGAGATTAGAAGTCTTGTTTGGTATTTGACATATTGCTTAATGCCTGCTTGTGTAGATTCTTTACTTTGTGAGAACAAGTCTAGAGATGCATGAGTTTGATTGTTTCTTGCCATGAGAGTGGATTAAACATGTCTTAGAAATATATGTCTAGAGATTAGCTCAAGTTGTTTGAGATTTGTTGACCAAGTTAGATAACCTCAATCATTAGTCCAGCCCATGAATCCCTCCTCATGGCCTTCCTTGTATATTGATTTCCTAGTTTAAATCCTGTTGTTTGATCGTTGTTTGATTTGCTTTTGTATTGCTCTGTTTTTCTTGCATTGCTCTGTTTTCCGGATTTGTCCAGCTCGACCCTGCACTCGATCTACACTCGATCGAGTGCTTGCTCGAGTTCATCCCCAGAACTTTTGTTTATGCTTTGTAGTTGTCCTGTCTTATCTCTTGTCTCATTCTAGTTGCATTTCTGTTGCATTTACTTAGTGTCTTGTTCATTACTTGCCTTACATTACTTGCATTATCATAGTTCTATTTCTGTTCTTGGTTCATCATAGCTTTGATTAGTCTGTTCTCTTTACATTTAGCATCTATCTTAGTAGTTTTTACTTTCTGCATTTTACATTCTACAATAGGATTGTTAGTGACAAACATCCTTTACATTTGGCTTGACTTAGACATTTATGCACATCCTGATTGCTTGCAAACACTCAGATTGGATTGACACCTCTTATACTACAATTGCATGAGGGGAATTGAAACACCTTGCTTGCATCCATTCATTCATATCTCACCATTCCATACATTCATCAACCACCACCCCAAAGATATGAGTTTCACTAGGATTTAAAACATCCAATAGGAATTCGACATCTCACTAATTAATATTTTATTAAAATATGATATTTTTCTATATTATTAAGATTTTTTTAAAAAGGAAAATTTAAAATCTATGGAAATAAAAAAAATATGTACAACATCCCACATCGGCTAGAAAAGATTCAGACAATGATTCAGAATCTTTATAAATAAGACTAATGCTTCTAACTACGAATGAGCAGGAAGCTTGATACATCAGGTGTCCAAATTTAAAAATTTTATTTGGTTTAATCCGCTTCTTTATTTGTGCAAATTAAAACTTTTAAAAGATTTCATTATAAATATTGGACTTTTAAAAGTTTTTAGCTTTTAAAAAGTTTAAAATAATATAAATATTGAAACTTTTAAAAGGTTCAAATATTATTAATATTTAAACTTTATAGAATGTTCAAAAATATTATCAATATTTAAAATTCATAGAAAGTTGAAAATATTATTAATATTTAAACTCTATAGAAGGTTTAAGTATCATTAATATTTAACTCTTAAAAAGCTTAAAAGTGTGTATAGTAATCATGGTGGTGGAGGAGCTAAGACAGGTCTGATCTGGGAAAGGAAAGGGGAAGAAAAGAAAGAAAGTGAAAGGAAGATGGAGATAAAGGTTGTGTGGAGGAACCAACTTTTGGGGCTCGCGGACGTCGGGTCTGACGTCTTTCCGATAAGGTAAAGATATCGACTTGATATCCAACAAGCCAAAGTCCACAGAAACTGACAAAGCTTCAATAGGAGTTAAACTCAAGGATTTGTGTATGTTACTCCCTGGCCAAGTAACTGCTGGAAAGTGGTACAATTTATGATAAGGAACATGGATAGTTCTGAGATAGATTATTGAGGGCGTTTTTTGGAAGTCGTAAGGATGTCCAATCGAGCTGAAGCTTTTCTGTGGCTTGACCGAATGTGAAATTTGAAGTATTAGATGAATCCACTTTGTTATTGTTGTAAACTATAACAATTATTGAAATTACACTAAACTAACATAAATATAGAATATCATTTAAGAGTGGAAAATTAAAATAACAATTACAGAATTGAAAAATAATATAAAAACTAAAAAACATAAAGAAATGGTAGGGAAATGATAAGATAATTTGTATGTGAGATTTTGTAAGGTTTTATAAGATAATTACAAAGTTTTACATTGTAATTTTGAAACAAAAAAGTTTAGGAGGGATCATATTTGAAAGGAGATATTGGAAAAGAGTTATTACTCAAAAAATCCCAAAAATGAATTCAAAAATTTTGAAAAATATCTATTTCTCTTTATTAAATGTACATTATTACTAACACCACTATATATCTAATAATATTTTCATTAATTGTATTTTAAGAACAACATAAATGATGCTTAAAATAAGCATTTGTGTTAAAAAAAAATGAAAACAAATACGTTATAATAATTTTGTATATTATATGTAAATGTATAGCTTTTTAAATGATTTTCAAATCTAATTTTTTTGTAAGACAATTCATATAACCATACCGGTGTTATGCGCGGGTTAATAACCTAGTCTTATGAAAAGTAATCAATTGCTTCTCAGATTAGTTTTATAATATTTATTATTATTATATATTGTCAATAATATGTAAATTTTATAGTAAAATATTATGCACAAATTTCATTGTTTCTTCACAGCCACGCCACCATGTGATGATGATAATGACGATGATTTTGGTTTTATCTTTTTTGACTCTTAAGACTTTGTGGCTATGAATAATACGAATAGCTAATAACTCTGATCGTCTCTGTTTCCTGAATCTGATCCCACATGCATTGCAAAGTGACTGAAAATTCCACCACAGAACAAAAATTAGAAAGAAAAAAAGACTTCTTAAATCATCTTAAGATAAAACAAAGTCAAGAATACAATGATTGAAGGTAGAAGAAAAGACCTTGGGACCAGTTGGTCCACCTCTCCACATTGGTGTCTTGGTGGTCTTGCAATCACTACAACACCTAGTTATCACCTTCTCTTCTTCAATTCTCGTTGACACGTAAGATGATGAACAAGATCGTAGTTGTCTTGGATCCATCAAACCAAAGGAACCAACCCTTCGCTTTCTAGAGCTCCTTTTTGACACAATAACAGTAGTGATCAAGAACTCTTCAATTCTCTTATATAACTCTTTCACTATAACTCCTAGAGGATTAATATGGAGAAACTATTGCAACACTGCTTCCTGTTTTTGTAGTATAAGTAGTCAAGAAAAGCTTAAGAAGAGCACCTTCAAAAAAACACTTCTCATACCAAGGTGAGTGTGGGTGGTAATGATTATACCTTTTTGGTAGATTGATAACACAAAACAAAACATCTGCCAAATCATTGTCGGGTGGAAAACCAAGTGGCAGTACGCACGACCGGGATTTAGGATTCTTTTTTCTAAAGAATTATGTGTGTGTGTGTATTCAGACGTAAGAAAGTAAAGGAAATCACAGATTTCTGCGAAGTTGTTCACATGAAGACAGAGAAAAAAGGAATGAAGCAAAAGCCACCAATGTTTTGACTTACTCATAGACTTCTTTTACTATGATTTATGAGTAGGAAGCCGGTCTTCTTCCCAGATCAATTCAAGGAAAAGCAAAAAGTACACCATTATTTAACGTGAAGAACAAGCACTATGGAAGAAAGTTACATATCTATACATCGCAATATTGCTATACGTTGAAAATCAAAATCTGAACATATAGGGATGCCCTGTGGTAACCCATTTTGATTGAGGCATCTACAAAAAGTAAAGTTCAAGATGATTATTTCAAATTAATTAGTATATATAAATAGCTTTATTGTCATTAAAAAATCATGGTACAGGCAATTTTTTTTTTTTTGTGTAACATATCACTTTGCACCACTAGAACAATCAATAGCCAAGATCCATTATTAAAAAGTTATGAAGGAAAAAAAAAACATATACACATATCCCTTTTATTTATAGTTTTATTATACACAGCTTTCGTGTACCGCAAGAAATATATGATTCTTATACTGCCATATTGATTTCAGGGAATCCAAAAAAAACTTCAAAGATATATAAAAATGTAAACTGTTTTAGTCATACATAGCCCATTTAAAGAAAATGAAATATCAAACATGATATACACAAAAACTAATCTCCGTAATGCAATGGCCGAGATCCATTTTTCTAACATTAATTCACAATTATACACACATTTTTTTAGTGCAGTGCAAGAAACCTTTTAGTCTAATACGGTAGGCAAGACTTCTTATGAGCCTTACCTCGGTTTCTGGCAGTTGTGTGTCTCCGGGCTTCCTTAAACGCTGCTTTAACCTTGAAAGCTGCCTTAACCTTACACCATCTGGCTCTCGGAGATCCCAAATTTACGTTTTCAAAATGAACATCGAACATTCCAGCTTCTTCTGTCCCAGACACGGTAAGACACATCGTTTCAATGGCTTGGTGCGTACCAGGTGACCAGTTCGAGGTCATGTCGTAATGCTGATGATAAGCAAACGCGTTCTCATCCTCCTCGTCGTTCTCGATACAACCTCTTGTCACTACAGTTTGCGATTTGCCGTGTACCGGATCCACTTCACTTACTTTCAAGCTGTTTCCCAAAGCCGGTAAGAACTTTTTGTCGATATGAAACGTCGCGGTTGATGAGTTATCGAAACTCATTAGCATATCAGCGTGGCCCGTTGAGCCTGAAGCTGTGTGGCAAACTGACATCGAAGAAGAGCTTGATGGATCCAAATTTCCTAAATATTTGGAAAAAAAGAACATTAATTAGTCTATATATAGTAAGGTAATAATATCAAAAGAGTACTTAAGACCACGACTATTATAAACTGTTTACCTTGAAAGTCGATGTGCTGTGATCCAGAACATGTTAAGCCAAATCCAGGATCTTGCAAGCACTGTAAGGACCTTTGTGGATGACCCACAAAAGTCCTATCCTTAACCGCTGTAATGCGGTTAATGTTTTGGTAAGCTTCAAGCTTTAATTGGTCCAAAATCGGTTGATATGCGGTTAGTTGATCGACGTTTTCGAAATCTTCGCCATTGAATGAGACTTGTATAAGTTCATAAACAGAGTTGAAGAGAAGAAATACGCCAGGAGCGTTTGCTTCGTAAATGTAACTCTCTGTTTCGTCCAAAACGCAATCCATTGCGTGTGATACAATTGCCTTCCATGTTTTCTTTGAGATCCCTCCACAAAGTATCTGTTAATTCGAAAAAGAATGGAAAAAAAAACAAATCAATTTTTTTTCATGGTTAGAAAAAATAATTCATTAAAATTCAGGTTAGGATTATAATCTTACGTTGTATAACGCATTTGGATCTACCGTATACCAACGGCGAAAATCTTTGACGGTATAAATCTTGTGTTCAGCCAAACGCGTCGCGGAAACGCCATCTTTCGCGATTTTCTCTAGTCTCCAAACATCGTCAAAGTGGCGAGGAGGATGATGTTTTTTATAAGCTGCATAAATAAGCAAAAAAGATTTAAAAAAAAAACGATTAATAATTTAACCCTAAACGTTTTAACCGCCATCGCAACCACTGACAAAACACAGTAAACGCTACTTACATTCCCCTCGTTGGTCTCTACATCCAAAAGCTTCGCTTCTGGCCTCCATCGCTCCATCTCCGGTCAACCTAGCACCTAACCGGAACTTTCTACTCCTAGTCCAGCTAGAATTATCAGAGAAAGCGACATCTCCGGTTATAACTCCAACGCCGTTTTTAAGCGTCACCGTTAAATCTCCGGTGAGCAACGGTCGTTTCCCTTCACGTTGCGTGAGAATATTCCGTTTGAATCCCTCGACGGTCCAACTTTCCTCCGAGAAGTCAGCGTTCAACGGCACGAGCTCGACCCGTGAAGACGAGAACGGTCCGGAACTGACTCGACTGTTGGTGGTGGCGTCCACGAGCTCGATCACTAACGGAGTACCGTCCTCAGCTTCGATCTTGGACCCCGTGAATATCGATGAAGGCGGCGAGTTTATAAATCGCAGCTTGAAACGTGGACGCGACGATGGCGTTTCAGAACGCGATCGCTCCATTGAGACCCGCGATGAAGCGAGGAAAGGTTGAAGAATGAGATTTGTCTCCTCTCGAACCTAATAAATCAATAGAGTTGAGAATAATCATTTACTAATTTGCATATAGTTTTGAATATAATCAAAGGAGCATATGAACGTTCATATGCATACAAAACGGTGCTACGTATGCGTGGTAAAAAAAATAGTGGTAAGGAAAAACAATAAATGAAATTTGTTAATTATTTATTAGTAGAAGATATCATATACAACACAATTAATTGCGTTTTCTATTTTTGTGATTGGTATGGCGTTGCACAAAGAGTTTTACCAATTTAACCAAACAAAAAAAAACGCATGTGGTTACATGATTTCGTTATATATCATATACTATAGTAATTAACTAGACTTAGCTTGGGACTAATTTGTTATACTATTGTAACTAGGGACCATTGTTGATTGAGAGGAGCCCACGAATATATAAAACAAAGACAATAGAAGTAGTCGGTCAAACTTGGTGGCTATATAGGCTAAGGAACATGTTAATTTAACTAATCTGATCCGTGGGCTAAGTAGATGGTTTAAACAAAGAAAATTTGTTAAACTAGATATGATTGGGAAAGCTCACAATTCTTCTGAGCATGTTCTCCATAAGAACCATGTAATGATTATTTGACTGGTCTCTCATCACTTGCTTCACAACTCTGTGGTTTACATGAGAAAATAAAATTAGAAACTTTGTCCGAAAAAATATGAAGATTAATTGTTCGGTAATTAAGATCAAGAACTTACTTCTTGAATGTTAGGTTACGAGCTCTTAAGCCACTGTAACCACCAACCCCATGAAAACTAGGGATGTTTCGAGTACTCTTCATTGAACACTTTAATAAGTTTCAGATTTGAAACTTCAAAAGACTTTTATAAGTCTTCTGTAAAAGAGAACTCTTCTTTTGTGTGTGTGTGTGTGTGAAAGAGAGAGAGAGATGAGATTGCGGAGGAGTGAACGATGAGATATATAAAGGCACTGAGTATTGACGAAGCAGTAGTCGTAATTTCTAGGAAGATTCGTTGCACTGCGGAGTTTAGAAGTGCTATTCATTAACCACGCTAGAGTTAGTTATATCGTTTTTTTAGTTAATTAATTGAATTTAAAAAAGATACTTGTACTTTTGACAAATAAAGTACTTATAAGATACTTGTGTAGTGTCATGTATGATCCATTATTTAATTGCTGTTTGGATCATTTCGTACAAATTAAAAGCAGCTTGTGTTTGTAATAATGTTGAAGAATATATATATTCGATCCTCCTAAACCTCTATATGTATGTATTTAAATCCAATTATAACTAGTGTTTAATTTTTTAGTCAGCTTCCTCTCGTATTGGAAAAAGTCGGATATAAAGTGGAGATATTTAATAATTTCAGTCTATGAAATTTTTTATTTCTTCCAACTTAAAAATTTGTATTAAAACTGATTCGTAATTTTGTGCTGATGTGGTATTAGGTATACACCATAAAAGTTTAGATATTGTTCTAATCACTTTTTGTTAAGTTTAAGTTTTGCAATTGAATCAGCAAACCTTTTTCATAAGCTAGCTAGATTAAAAACTTAAAGACTTCATTTGGTAAAGTAGACACTTTTTTAATAAATAATTTGAAAGTAGACACTTTTGAAAACAAATTTAAAAAATAGACATTTTTCTCTTTCCTCTCTAATCGAAAGCTTTATTAAAGAGACATTTAGAAAATGACATTTTTAACCTTTTATTTCTTTATTTATATATCTACATAAAGACAAATTTGTTTTTAGACAAATTTGTTTTTAAAACTGAGCCTAATAAAAATCAGTTCAATAATAAATGTATGTTTTAACAACTGATGAATTTTATACATTTTCTTTTTTTTAGACATGACCAAAATAATAACCTAAATAAAAAAAATTATCTTTACAAATGAATAAATCCTTTTTTTAATGGATTTATGTGTTTTGAACTTTAGATGTGTGATTAATTTTTGAGAAATATCCTAAACAACACCAAAACATGTGTTATGGATAATTATATCACACATTTCATAAACTTCCCAAAATATCATTATTAGACACATTACAATATTTTAAATTAATTTTTAGAAATTTCATAAACTTCCCAAAATTTTTAGAATTATTTTTTTTAGTTTTCAGTTCTCTATTTTATATTTAGGTTATAGTTTTGAAAAAATATGCTTTAGTATTTATAGTGTAGGGTTTAGTTTTGAAAATTAATGTAGATGGTACACCAAACCCAAATGGTACACTAAACTTAGGTGGTACATCCAACCCCCAGATGATACACTAAACCCAGATTGTACACCAGAATAACAATATTTCACCCATTAAAATATTTTAAGTTCGTTTTTAATTTTTTTTTAGGTTTGTGTTCTCTATTTTATATTTAGTGTATAGTTTTATGGGATAAGATTTAGTATTTAGAGTGTAGGGTTTAGTTTTGAAAATTTATTTAGATGGTACACCAAACCCAAATAGTATACCCAGATAGTACACTAAACTCAGATGGTACACCTAGCCCTGGGCATTCGGGTTCGGGTAGGAACCGATCGGGTTCGGGTTTTTTTGGGTAGAGGAGTTTAGGAACCAATAGGGTAAACAGAAAATATATGTTCGGGTTCGGTTCGGGTCTTACCGGGTTCAGGTCGGCTCGGATCTAAAATTTCAGAACCTATAAATACCCGAAAAAATCGGGTATCATCCGGGTTTGAGTTTTTTGTACCCAATTACCCGAAATTTAACCCGATAACCTGAATTTTATCCGATTACCTGGAAATTTTAATGTTAATATTAAAATAATATTTTTAAAAATTTTGTTTTTTTTTTTTAAATATAGCTAAACATTTCAATATAATTTTGGTTATTTTGAGTATTTTGATCTAGGAAGAACTAATATTTTTGAATTTTAAGTTGTAACTTTGAATAACTATATTATAAATAAAAAAATATAACTAGTATTTTATGTATATTATTTTATTTTGGGTTTGTCGGGTACCCATTCGGTTCTCGGTTCGGTTTCGGGTTCGGTTCCGGTTCTTCGGGTTTAGGAGATTATGACCCAATAGGGTATTCTACCGATTCCGGGTTCGGATTCGGGTCCATATTTTCGGGTCGGTTCCGGTTCGGGTTTTTGGATCCTGTTTTTTTGCCCAGACCTAGGTACACCCAACCCAGATTGTACACCAGAATTACATTATTTCGCACATTACAATATTTTAAGTTAGTTTTTAGATTTTTTTTAGGTTTGAGTTCTCTATTATACATTTAGGGTATAGTTTTGAAGGGAAATAGTTTGGTATATAAATTATAGGGTTTTCATTTTGAAATATTAATTAGATAGTACACTAAACCAATATGGTACACCAAACTTAGATGATAAACCAAATCCAAATGGTACACTAAACCTAGATGTTATATTAGATCTAGATGATACACCAAATTCAGATGGTACACCAGACACAAATGGTACACCAGATTCAGATGGTATACCAGATTCAGATGGTATACCAGATTCAGATGGTACACCAGACCCAGATGATACACCAGAGTCAGATGGTACACCAGAGTCAGATGGTACACCATAGCCAGATGATACACTAGACCTAGGTGATACACCAAACGTAGATAGTACACCAAATGTAGATGGTACACCAGACCCAAATGATACACCATATTCAGATGGTACACCAAATGTAGATAGTACACCATATTCATATGGTACACCAGACCCAAATGATACACTAAACCCAAATGGTACACCAGCGTCAGATGGTACACCAGAGTCAGATGGTACACCAGAGTCAGATGGTACACCAGACGTAGATGGTATACTAGACTCAAATGGTACACCAGACCTAGATGTTACACTAGACTCATATTGCACACCAAACCTACATTGTATACTAAAACCAAATGGTACAATAAACATATATGGTAAACCAAATCCAGTATGTACACTAAACTCATATTGTACACTTAACCTATATGGTATACCAAAATAACATTATTTGACAAATTACAATATCTTAAAATATTTTTTGGAAATATTTTTTTTAGGTTTGGGTTATTTATTTTACATTTAATGTATAATTTTAGGGATAGGATTTTAGTATCTAAAGTTTAGGATTTAGTTTTAAAACTAAACCCTGTTTTTAAAAAAAATAAAATTGCTAAGTTTGAAAATAAAAATTATTTAATGTTATTTGAAAGAATTTTCTTAATTTAAGTGGACCATGAAACATTAATTATTTAACCAATACCTCAAAATCGGGTCCCACATACACAAAATTACATCTCTCATTTCCTTTACAATTGAGACCACAAATAAACTCTCTCTTTTATGACACATAGTCATGGATATATTTGTTTTTTTATTTGTTTTTGTCTTATACTCTCTCACAAATTCTCTATCTCACAAAAAAACTAAAAAGTGCATAGTCTTCAAATTTTTAACAAAAACTGCCTACTTTTCTAATTATTTTTTAAAAAGTGTCTAATACAATAATGGACTCTATAAACTTGGTAAAAAACGTAGATATATCTGTCTTCCGTTATAAATTTCAACCATTTCTCAGAGATTTTAATTAATGATTTCCATCATTGATTTTGTTGATATTAAGAAAACACCAAACTCCCTTAAGTTCAGTTTGTGGTCAGTTATGAGCCTGCATTTAAGTTCAAGAATTGCATCGTAATCAAATGTTACAATCTACGCGGTTTAGAATTATTACTTAAAAAAAGCTTTTGTCCGTTTCTTAATCATTGACTAGATCTAAGAAATAATACTAGTAGTAATCTCTTATGGTGCTACCGTGGCATGATCAAACCCTACTCATGCACTGATCTAGTTCCAACTGATATTATTGCCGGTATAGTATCCTAGTATTTTCTTACTGTAGGATGTCTCGCTTTATTTTGATAATAAATAGAGTATCTCTTCCTATCATTTTAGTTTCCTTTACAGAAAAGTATGATTTTAGCTTCTTTTACTTATTGTTTGGTATTAGAGACAAAAAAAACTATTACTCAATCTATACTAGACAAAAACACATGAAACAATAAACATCCAAAATGATTAGGACAATATCTAAACTTTTATGCATGGTAATGACGACTTGGTGATTTGTTTTATTATAATTGCAAAACACTCGAGTGTTTTAAATATTTTCAAGTGTTTTTCGAATGAATGTAGATTTCAAAATGATTGTCTTCTTTTTTGATAGTGAAAAATATACCTTGGTTGGATAACTCACCAAATTTTCGTGTTCGTAACGTCTAATTATTATAAAAATTATATATATATATATATATATTAAGAAATTTTTTCCATTACTAGTCAATTAAAACTCTAATGGAATTTTTACCTGAACAGCCTTAATTTGGTATAGGTAGGTAAAAGAATAATGAAATATAACAATATTTTACATATTTGAACATTTATAAACCAGGCAAAAGAGGCGTTGACATGCATGCTAGATCGTCAACTAGTAGTATCCCAAAAAAGCCACGCCTTAGAGGTGATGATGCCGTAACGCGTTTTTCAGTTATTTATTTATGATCAAATATTAACACTCAAGATAAATATTTAACAAGAACAAAAACATTCAACATAAAATATCGATGTTCTAAAGATTGGAACGATAGATGCAGAATAATAATGTAACATGTTTTTCTACATCTTTTCAGAAAGAAAAAAAAAACATGTTTTTCCTACATCTACGCGTTATGCTGATGGACAATGTCTTTAAGTCTTTAACCAAATAAAATGACACAACCCGTTATCTAAAAAAAACGACAAAGTTTAATTTTTAAATAGGGGAATAAGTCTACACGTAGATTTTTTTCGGCCAATAACAGTGTTAGTTTTTGAAGGTTGAGAATTTATAAAATATCAAACCGTTAACAACATGTACAGTAAAACCTCTATAAATTAATAATGTTGGGATCAAGACATTTTATTAATTTATAGTGATATTAATTTATCTATAAATTAATAATTATTAATTTACACTGTAAATTAATAATTATTAATTTTTAGATATATTTTTAATTGTTTATTTTTTAAAAAATTATGAATTGGAACAATTATAGCAAAATAAGATTAAACTTTCGGATGTTATAAATTTTATGGTTTAGGAATTGAACTTGTAATATTTATAAAGCATTATTGACAATAAATTACAAATATTATAAACAAATTGACTTATACACATGACATACATAAATTCAAATTTATGAATAATAATAATATTAATTCTCATATTTTATTAATCTGTCTAATTATCAAATTGTAAATGATGCATATCTAAAAATTAAAACTTTAAAATTTAATTATTTGTATGACATGTTATAAAATATTTTAGAGATATCATTATAGTTTGAAAATACAACATTACAAATGTTCTATAGAAATGAGTTTTAGGAGAAACATACACTATTATATCAGTATATATATATATTTACATGATTATTAATTTATGATATTATTGGGACCATATTTTACATTGAGATTTCAAAAAAATTATTATCTTATTATCTTATCGAATATTGTTAATTTTTACACTGGCCCAACTTGGGACCAGCAAAATTTATTAATTTATAGTGATTATTAATTTATAGAGTATTAATTTATAGAGGTTTTACTGTATTAGCTTTTGGGGTTGGGTTGTCATTAGCCTAATTTGTTCGTGTTATTACAAATAAAATATAATCCCTTTTTCGTCTTTTTTTTTTTCATGTTTACAAAAACTCGATATTAGTAAAACCAAACATTTTAGCATGTCACCATCTACTACATTATACACACATATATATATATATATATATATGAATCAGAATCATTCAAAATAGTCACAATGATAATGTCTAATAAAGTTAATTAGATAGAAGTACCATATAGTAGTAGTGCGGACATGATCAGTCTTGGGTTGCCCTACCCCCAATTGGCATATCTACGATCACATAGGATATTTGTTTTTTCTTTCTAGATGGCTATAGAAAATTTGGCGTTAATGAAATAATTTGTTTGGTTTATAATAAATAGAAAATTTCCTTCCAAGTTCGAGGAAAACCGTAAGGAAGCTAATAGAGGCCGAATAGTCAAACTAAATGTTGATTGATATGATGCATATCTCTAAGTTTTGTTTGATCGAGCCTTTTCATTCCCCAATCACTATACGCAACTCTTTCATACATTTATTTTATATATGTCTTTGTTTAACATACTTTTATATTTATTTGTTGTATTCTTTTAGCAAAAAGTATATATTGTTACAAATCTTTTTGATATTGTACACATGTGTCTTTCATCGCATATCATAAGAACATATATGTAATTAGTTCCCTTTATGAAGTTTACAGTGGAAGAGAGAGATTAAATGGGTCTGTTTGCACACAAAAAAGAGAGATTAAATGGGTCTGTTTGCACACAAAAAAAGAGAGATTAAATGAGTCTTAAAGGGTTTTTTTTTTTAAGTTTAAAATTGTAGTTGTTAGTTGTAAATTTCACATCATAAGAAACGTTTTAATGTTGGAGTTCATATTTTTATACTGTTAAATCACCACAAAAATATACACTGATACCACCCAAAAAAAAAACATTTGAATCCAAAGGTTTCCTTAGAAATATTAAATATCGAACGTGTTTGGGTAATAAATGTTTTCAAAGATCATACCTCGTTAATTGTTTTATAAATCGATCGAGAAATGTTTCTTCTTCGAGAGCATGAGTCAGACTATCGTATTGTTGTTAACTTGTTATAGATCTACATTATAATTACTTGTTAATTTAAGAAGATATGTTAGCTAGTGAACCAAGCATCCAAGAAGTTTCTGAACTAAGATTTAATCTTGTTGCTCAAGTACTTAATTAGTATGATCATGACATCGACATAAAAATATTAGAAAATTTATCTTGAACAAAAAAAAAGTAGATATTAGAAAATATAGTAAAGATAATTTTTAAAAGTGTGCAAAGAAATTTTAATAATTCTATACCTTGTCAAAATTTTTTTTTCTTCCAGTAGTGAAATATTTTGGTTGTAGATTTTGAGTGCTAATTCTATATATCAAATGTTTTAGTGTGTAACTTTCAATTTTCCTTGCTATAAATTTTTATATTTCCAATTTTCATTATACAAATATATATATATATATATATATTGTGCAAAAAACAAATATATATATATATATATATATATATTTTTTATTTAATTAAATTTTTTTTTTCTTGATTTCTTATTTAACAATTTCTGATTTTTAATTGATATAAAACTGATATTTGAATTTAGTGCTATCAAGTGTAACATCCGCGAACCGAAATCCCGGTTTAGGATGTGCATCGATTGATGCAAGGGTGGTGTCGATCAATGCAATGTTGGTTTTCGCGAACGAGTTTAAGTTAAACGTTGCGTTTTGGAGTTAGGAAAAACCCTGAAAATCGTTCATTAAAGGGGGAAACTCGAGGGTTGGTCGAGTTTTAGCCGCTTTTGAGAGAAAAGAAGAGAGAAAATGTTTTATTCTCCACTGTTCTTGAGGTTTTTGGTGAGATTTTGGGAGTTTGAGGCTGTTCTTGTAGAGATCTGTAGCTGGGATCGTTATAGGAGCTTCCTAGGAGTGTAGATCTTCTTGTTTGAGATTCAGAATCTTCTATGGCAAAGGTGAGTGCATGACCATGGCTTATATGAGCTTGATATTTTCTCTGATCTGCTTGTTTATGTGTTTATTTGGCTTGTTAGAATGTTGTTGAGTCGCAAGAGGCTGTGGGAAGCTTTTTGTGGCTTTGTTTTGTGTGTTTTGGTGGTTTAGGGACGGAGATTCGGCGAGAAGCTTCGGGGAAAACGATGCTCGGCATGTGCATCGGTTGATGCACTTTGTGTGTCGGTCGATGCAATGCGAGGACAGTGCGGTTTGACCTAGGAGCATTGGTCGATGCCATGTGGAGGCGTCGATCGATGCAATTAGAAATTTCTTGCAATGTCGAGCATGCGTCGGTTGATGCAATATGAGTATCGGTCGATCCAAATGAACCTTGCATCGGTCGGTGCATGCTTGTGTCGTTCGATGCGACCCCAGTTGGTGTCGGTCGATGCATGCTTGTGTTGGTTGATGCGATCCTAGTTGGTGTCGGTCGATGTATGGGTTGGTGTCGGTCGATGCAGTTGTCTGGTTTGTTGCTTGGTTATTGATTGTTGTTTCATGGTTAGAGATATCTCAGCTGATTGTGTGTATAGTCCAGTAGATGGGAGGATTGTCTCACTAGTGTTAATAAAATACTCACGCATCTCAAATATGTTGTGGTGCAGATAAAGTCAAAGTGTGATCGTGGAATCAAGACAATGAATAGGAGGATGTTCTAGTGGTGCATTGATGTGTTGTCTGGCTTCTGTTAGGTTGCTAGAGTTAAGTCAGTAGAGCATTGCTAGGTTGCTGATGTTATGTTTTATGATTTGGTTGAACTATTATTGTTATGGTTTATTGGTCTATTATTTATTGATAATTGGTGCAATAGTATTGTTTGGTTATTTTAGCTGTTTGGATTGGTTGTGGTTAAGTGAATAGTGGATATGAGACCACTAGTTTAGATTATTATTTCTTATTTACTATTAAAAAAAACGGGTCGGTCGTTTTTCATTTGATGGTCCGTAATTTGAATGAAAAGGTTTAACTAAGACTCAATTTTCTTTTAATTTCATGATTAAGATATTATTTTGATTGATAATAATTATATATATATATATATATATATATATCTCATATTATTAAAATTTATTTTCACTTAAAATGAAGTTAACCAACCAATGATCAATTTGACCGTATTTGGATTTGAATAAAATATGATTTTCATTTCATTTCATTTTTTTTGTTGGAATGTTATCATTTTTAATCAACAAAAAGAAAAATATACAATGGTTGGAGGCGAGCATTATAAAAATAGAGCAATGGAAGTTACAGAGACAAGAACGACTATGACATGCTTGGGAGATTTATTAAACTAGTGGACCAACGGGTGCGAAGATCTGATTCGTTTGCTTCCGTGTGTGGCGTGAGAGACGCAAGTCTAGCTTTTATTGTCTTGTCAATGGCATCAACGGAGAGTGCCATGGCTTACCGTGGATCCTTCCTTTACGTTCTTGCCAAATATAATAGATGCATGCTTGAAAAACAAGTCTTGCGAGAGTTAGGTATGATCTATTCCAATTTCTTAGTCAGGGTTGATTCTTGATCCCAAAATATTTCTAGCAAGATAACTCCATATCATAAAGGTATGTGATTTTCGTTGGTCTAACCAGTCACCACATAGCGGACAAGACTATACTTGACCCCAAATCCTCATTCGAGCACCAGTTGAGAGCTTATCATGGACGGCAAGGCAAGTGATGAACGCATAACGTGGGACACACTGTGAAAACCAGACCACCTTGTGCCAAGAAACTGCTTGCTTTGACCTTCGGATCTGGTTCCATATTTATGTTGAGGAGAAGTAGCCTTTGTAACTTTCAGGCCCATGCCGCCAACGGATATGAGGTTCCAACCTTCACCTGTAATCTGCATAAGACTACCAATGTTAAGCCAATTGTCAAACTAAAACGAGACTGATTTCCCATCCCGAACTTCAAACCTGAAAATCAGCAGCTATAGAGGAAGCTTGAGAAGTTTCTTCCATTTCATATTAGTACAATCACCATGTTTTGGTTTTATATTTGTGTGCATATATTTCGATCTTATTTTGGTTCAATCTAGTTCACTTTTTCGTAGTTTTGCATATTTGTAAATAATAGAGCCACCTCAAACAGAGATATACTTTTTACTTATGCACTAGGTTTTAATCCGCGGTGTACCGCGAGACTATATTTTGAAAAGTAAAATAAAAATGTAATTTTTTTAATAAATTAACTATATATATGACTAATGTTTTGTAAATTTTAAATATATATATATATCCCCTTATATCTATATATTATATAGGTTTACCGGTTTAAATTGTTAAATTCAGAATATAACATATGGTATACCGTAGTACTGTTTGTTTATTTTACATAATTGTAATTTAATAAACTTAATTAGATATACCTAATATTCAAACGTCGAGAGTGTTAACAAAATAATGAACTGATGATTTACTAACAGTTAATAATATAACTTTTAATTTATATTAATACCCAAACCAATCCCGCTAGATATCCAAACACCATTTTTCTTCTTTGCTTAAGTACAACATGCACGTTTTTCAAAATCCAAATAACGAAAATGCAAAAAAATATAGTACCAAAAATCTTGCTAATCAAGTATACGTTATCTTTAAAATATCTTAATTTTAGAATAGTTTACATATGATTCAGAAATAAGTTATGAAATATGATAATTCTTTTTATTTTTCTTTATTTTTGAAGATAAAATGGACAAATATGTATTGACGTAAAGATTAATTTGGGATTTGCACATACATTTTTATTGTTAGCATTAAATATTGTAATGAATTAAGGAGATATTTTAGGAAATATTTAGGAATTTTACAAAACAAATATTTAATGAGATATTGTAATTAGTCGTTGATTGATTAAGGAGGTATTTTAGGAATTTTGTTCTGCACAAAAACTTGGTTTTAAATTTCTTTTTATAAATTAAAATTAAAAATGTTTATTGTTAATGACATGCCTGTAAATAATTGTAAACTTCATGTCTCCAAAAATGTATATAAAGACAAGGTTTTCACTCGCGGTACATCGCGAGACTAAATTATAAATTAATGTATTTTAAATAATGATTTTTATTTTATTTAATTTTCAAATTCCCAATTAATTAAATTTTATCTAATTAATTTATAATTTTCTGGAAAGTTTTTTCTTTTTCTTATGTTTTATACAATTTATAACCTAATTACATTAAATTTGTTATTGGATAGAATATAAAATTTTAAAACACTTGGTTTTTGTTTCTATAATTAAACAGAGGTATATGTCTATATGGTATGTTAGTGTATATTTTTATGTGTACACAATTTTTTTTTTTTTTTGGAATATTAAGAATGTGATGTAGTATGTGTAATATTTTGTAGTTCATATACTAAATAATTTATAAATTAATTTTCCAAACTATGACTACAAATCTATAGTATATAAAATAAACTAATAGTTTTAAGGTTGGTTCTATAGTCCAAATCCGCCATGCTAGGCGGATCACGCAACATGATCAAAGATTTTTAATCTGCAAAAACTCCCGTGAAAGTAAAATATAGTAAGTGGGGCTAAAAGTCATTTATTATCAAATTGTTGTAAATCACTTGGAGTGGAGTGGATCTCCATAACCGGCCTATTCATATGTCCAAGTCCACAAGGCCCATTGGCCCTCTTCTCTTATTCTAAGTCGGTTTAGGAATCCCATTGTACTTAGGGCTTTATCTTTTAATATATAATGTACTATTCAATTGAATCATTAAAAATACAAGAGAATACATCCTTCGAGTATCTCTACTTTCACAACACGTTATCAGCATGAGTTTGCTCTAAGCTCAAACTGAGAAAAATCCCCTAACCCTAAAACCCTAAACCTCCGCACACCATCTCTTGTTCGTTTGAAGCTCGGCGGTAGTTCAAACTCGAGACCAGTTCGTGATCGTTGCTTGTTCGTGACCAGTCCGAGATTCGCTGCTAGTTCGTGATCAAGCTCGAAGTTACATCTGAGGTCTTTAGCTCCCAGATCAATTACAGTCAACCCCAAAAGGTGTTAAGGTAAACAATCAAACCTTATCATAACATATGAATTGAATCTGGTCCTTAATTCTATAAGAATCCTAAAAAATCTACAAGTAAACAATCAACAAACAAAACCCTAAGCTTTGAAACCCTAAAACCCTAAAACTTTAAAATTCGATTGCTATGAGGTTTTAAGATTGCTTAGATTGTTTGCAATTAAACTTATTGTGCCATGTTTAAAATCCGGTTATGATTGATTGCTTGCTTGAAAATCGTTTGCATGTAAACCTTAAAACTAGAAACCTAAAATCGAAACTCATAGAGAAAAATATTAAACTGTTTGTTCTATGTTTTAATCCGATTATTATTGATTGTTTGTTTAAAATCAAAGCCTAAAATCGGAACCCTAATAGAAAATCTATCCCCTAAAATTCTTGTCATTATCCTATTCAAATAAAAAAGGAAATCTTATCTAGAGAATAGGAAAACTTCTAAAACTTGAAATTATGTGCATATTTTCCTGTTCATACTAGACTATAATATAGGATTGTTTTCATGCATATCAACCACAAAATTATGGATAAAGGCATGGCATGTTTCGGTCTCAAATACTGCATGGCCTAGTTTAATTTGATGGCATGTTTGGTCTCAAATACCGCATGGCCTAGTTTAATTTAATTGCATGGTTCGGTCTTAAATACCGCATGCTAATGATCAGATGCATGTTTTGTATTGTGTAGATGGCAAAGCTCAACAATCTCCAATATGCTGCCCTTAATGTCTCTGGAGACAACTACTTACAATGGGCATTGGACACTAAGATCAACCTGAAATCAAAGGACCTATGCGAATGCATTGAGGATGATAATAATTGCACTGAAAAGAATAGATACAAGGCAATTTTGCATATACGCCATCATCTTGCTGAGAGTCTCAAGAACCAGTACCTTACTATTGAGAATCCCCTTGACCTTTGGACAGAGTTGAAAAACAGATATGGACACCAAAAGACGGTGCTCCTACCAAAGGCTCAATTCGATTGGAAAAACCTAAGGATCCAGGATTTTAAATCCGTGGATGAGTATAATTCAGAGCTATTTAAGATAGTTTCGATCTTAAAACTATGTGGTAAGGAGGTTACTGAGGAGGACTTGCTAGAGAAGACATTCTCAACCTTTCACACCAATAACATACTACTTCAGCAACAATATCGTGAAAAGGGTTTTAAGACATATGCAAGTCTTATCTCTTGTTTGCTACTTGCTGAGCAAAACAATGAGCTATTGTTGATGAACAATGCAGTGAGGCCTCCTGGTTCTACTCCATTACCAGAAGCTCACAAGGTGATATGGCCAAGAAAGAGCCTAAAGAAACTAAAGAGTCCAACTACGTCCATAGAGACAAATATCACGGTCGTGGCCGTGGCAATTACCAAGGAAACCACTATCATGGTTATGGCCGTGGGAACTGATCCGACTTTGGTCGTGGCCGTGGTAAAGGCCGCGGAATTTTCAAACCGCAACACAAGACTAAATCGGTTTGTCACCGATGTGGTATGGCAAATCATTGGGCTAAGACGTGCATGACACCTAAGCATCTTATTGATCTCTATCAAGAGAGTTTGAAAAAGAATCCAGAAGCTAACATGGTTCATCTCGATGGTGAAGTAGATTTCGACCATGAGAATGATGACCAATTGGATTATGAGACTTCGGATTGTCTATGAGAGGATTATTAAATTTAAACATTGTCTTGATTTAATTTTCATGTTTTGTGCTTTGAATTTTATTGGATTATTATTTTGAATTATAATTTTAGTTTAAATTCAATTATTTTATTTCCTTCAATATATCTATTTTTTTGTTTTATTCTTTATGTCTAAAACATAATTCTTGTCCATATTAAGAAATGGCTGAAGACAAGAACATACTTGTGGTGGATAGTGGATTAAGCCACACAATTTTGAAGGATATGAGATATTTTGTAAAATCTCATTTTAAAAAATGTCAATATTAGCACAATAGCGGGTATGACAAGTTTAATTGAAGGCTACGGCCAGGCACACATCTTGAAATAAGTGATGCCTTATATTCACCCAGCTCAAAGAGAAGCTTATTGAGTTTTAAAGACATTCGTTTGAATGGTCTACATGTTGAAACTAAGGGTGAAGGAAACCAAGAGTTCATATATATTACTGAAATCACCCAAGGCCATAAGAAGGTCTTAGAGACTATACCCGCATTAGCCACTGGCTCATTCATATGTCCAAGTCCACAAGGCTCATTGGCCCTTTTCTCTTATTCTAAGTCGGTTTAGGAATCCCATTGTACTTAGGGATTTATCCTTTACTATATAATGTACTATTCGATTGAATCATTAATAATACAAGAGAATACATCCTTCGAGTATCTCTACTTTCACAACACAAATCAGTTTTTCAAATTTTTAAAAAACAATACATTTTCACTCACCTTCTCATAAAATAAGGAAATAAAATATGTATGCATTTATAATTATGTTTGTTACCTCTTAAAACACTTAGTTTCTATAAAAAAATCAAATATAAGTAGAGTTAATTTATTTATTAAATTAATTATTTAATGTTAATGGCATGCCTGTAAATAAGTGCCAACTTCAAAATTTATTTTATAAATGTCTCTAAAAATGTATATATAGATATATCAAAATGTGAAAACTTTCAAGAATAATAGTAATGTATATAATAACCCTATGACATTTAAATGTTTTTTACATACATTAATTTGTTTTTTCTAAAGAACACAATTTTCATATTCACATAAAAAAAAACTCAAAGATAAAATAAACTTTAAAATTCAAATACTTATTAGATAAAAAAAACTAATTAATCTAGAAAAGTGAGAACATTAATTAATCTGAAAAAATAAAGTTTCTTTTAAAAATCAATACGGAGGATGTGATGTTAAGTCTTTACATGAATTTAATTTGATGTGCCGAATTATTTCAAAAGCTTAAATATATACAAATTTATCTGTGCCCCAACCATGTTTACATATTTGTTTGCTTACAATATGATTTTACACAACATTCTTGATAAGGTGATCCGAAGGAATGAAGGACGTGTGATGTTCTTAACAACACCCTAATAACTCCAATTGCATTAATATTATCGGTCCAACTATTGGAATTATATATATATATATATATTTTTTTTTTTCTAAACAACATACTACAATATATACAGTATGTAAATATGAGTAGACAGAATAGTCATATCAATAAGATTATCCTAAACTATTAGATTAAGATTACCATGTATTTTTTTTAATGATTTTTGAAACGTTACTGTTTTTTTTGTTTTTTTGACATCAAACATTACCATCCATACTCATAGCGATGTCTATTTACGGTGGTCGACAACAATAAATTACAACAAACAACAAACAACAAACAAAATTACAACATTTAGAAAGTGGTCGACAACAATAAATTAAAAAAAAAATATAAATATAAAAAATTGTAACTTTGAGTACATTGATTTGTAATAAAAATAATGAAAATGAGATAGTAATGTATTAAAAAAATTTATATACTTAGAGAAATGGAGCCAGTAAACCCATTTTGTGGTTCCCAAAATCCATAGCATATAGTAGCAAGTAAACTATTACGATTTGGCATATTATTTAGACCTCTGCACTGTTTACTATAAAGTTTTTGCCTTTTTCTATAACTGAAAAGTAGGAACGTATGTATCATGTCCATTTCTCATTTTGCTACTACAAACATATCTATAGCCTAATCTGTCTCCACATGATCATTCAACATTTTCCCATTATCTTATAATGGTCCACAAATTCCTTTTTTTTTTTTTTCACACACTGCTACAGATTACAATTTATATAAAAAACGATATAGATTGTAAATTATAACATGTATATGTGGAATTATTAAGGAATTGAAATAAATACCATTACATCATTTGTATTTATGGAATTGTTGTGAAATTTTTGATGTTTTATCACAGTGGTTCCATTACATTCTACTAGGTATTAACCCACGTTAAACTGTGGGCCTCAAGATTTTATTTGAATTAAATTTGAAATATTTTTTTTGTTATTTATTATTAGTAATTCATCCAACCTAGTACAATCAGATTATTGCTGCAGAATTACCAAAAAAATCTTTATAAAATCTGTAAAAATCTTAGTTGTTTAACTGAATGGATATTTCTAAATATCTTATTTTTAATATACTAATTTTTTATTTATCCTAGTTAAATTGTCTTAATTATCCTTAAGGATCCTAAGGGGGAGGTATTGGTTTAGGATTTAGAAAGAATTTTAATGACTTTATGTTCTTGCTGATTGTTAGAATCATAGAAAATTGAAAGTTAAAAATGAAGGATTCTAAGAGATTGTTTAGGAAGTTTTTTAAAATCTTGATGATTTGTTTTTTCTAATCTTGTAAAATCTTTCTATTTGATGAAAGAGTTTTCATGACTTTTGTTATGAAAGAAATGATATAAAATCCTAAACCAATAACATAAAATTTGAATTCATTAACAATCCGAGATTCTTTTGTTTTACTTGAATAACATAAAACTTTTAATGACTTTATAAAACTCTTAATCCAATAACACTAGATTTATCAAGATTTTAGATAACTTTTTACAAATCCACAACCAATAACACCAAATTTTTAAAGCGTTTTTAAAAGTCTTGATTGAATAACAACATATTTTACCTAACTTTTAAAGTCATTAAAATTCTTTCTAAATTCTAAACCAATACCTCCCCTAACTATTTTTTTACTATTTTTAATGGCATTCCAATGTAATTTTTTACACTTTAAATGTTATTTTTATAAATATACTTCTCAATTATTATAGTAGGATTATTTATTAATTTAATATATTTTATTTTTTATACGAAAAACTAAACAAAGAATTATTATTTGCAACAACTTATTTTTTAATATAATTGTTATGTTAGGAAGCTTACTAAAGATATAAAATTTCAAATTAAATATTTACAATTATTCATTTAACTACTATGATTCACAACAAATTTCTGTAAGTAATATTTGTATAAGTTTAGTTATATTATATTTTTTTAAAGTTCAGCTAAATTCAACGAAATTTAACCATATTTAATAATTCAGTCGAATTTCAGCTAGATTTAGCGGTTACCATTTACACTCATATAGTTTTATCTGCTATAACCATTTATTTAGATCATTAATATGTAAGTAACTTTTTTATTTATAATTTTACTTGAAAGGTGTAAACAATAAATTCGAGACAACAAAATTATAAAAATAAACATAAAAAAGTTTATTAATATTTGTTTCAGAGGTGGAGTGAGAGACTGGAAAATTCAAAGATTCTGTTTCTCTCTCATATCTCTCACTCCTTCGCTCTCTTCTCTTGTCACATCAATCCATACTGAAGTATCTGTTTTTTTTTTTTTTTTTTTTTTTTTTTTTTTTTTTTTTGTTCAGAGTTCTCTGCTGCGTCTGCACATCTATTGGTCTGTCTTCTCTACCCCAATCCCAAATCACAAATCCCAAATCTTAAAAAAACTATCTTTACTTCGTCCTCGTTTGATTTAACCTTTTCCCTGATCTGACCCATTTCTCAAGAATCTCTCTTTCTTCTAAGATTCATTGGTGTTTTAAAACCTTTTCATCAATTTCAATTCTCTCAATTACTGTGTTTGAGGAACACAAGACCACCCCCTACCCCTTAGTGTTGTTTGCTAGCTTTTAGGGCTAGATAGATCTTCTGGTTAGACGCTAAAGTTTAGATTTTTAATCGATTTTGTGCGTGAACAGTCCGCAGCATTTCTGGGTTTTTGTTTCCCGTTGTCACATTTTTCTGTTAGCGTCTCAAAATCTTCGAATTCGGTTGATTTCCCCACAAGGGTGTCTGGAATTAACTCAAATGGGATGAGCCCATAAGTTAAAGTTGACGCCTTTGGCATCTGAAGTTAAACGATAGGTAATATTGGGTTCATGTTTGATCTGTATTATCCTGTGGTGGCCTTATCTGAATGTTAGATTAGAATTGAACTGTCTTAATCTTCTTTTAGTTCAGCTAAGAGTTGGGGTGAATTATTGAGGTTTATGCGGTTTTTCTTGGTGCGGTTTCGTTTGGTTATGTGCTGTTTTGGAATCAAGATTATATGTTGCTGCATCTTGCTAGTTACATCCCAGGGAAGTGATTCTAGTGATTGTTTATCTGTAGATGAAATAAAATGGAAGTTGTTGAAAGGAAACGATCCAGAGGAGGTTTTTTTAATTTAATCGATTGGCCTGGGAAATCTCGTAAGAAGCTCTTCTCTTCCAGCAGCTCGGAACTCTCAGGTGAGTCTGCAGTATTTGCCTTTGTAATGCTCAGAAAATAGTTTTAAAGATTTGGTTAAGTTCTTGTGAATCCTGTGGCATGTAGAAATGTTTGGTCTAAGACAATGTACTTCTTGTTTGAATGAGATTTTATTATGATTACAGACAATGCTGTTCTTGTTTTTGTAAATGCTTACAAATAGTTAGAAATGTTTGGTTCAGTTCTTGTGAATTCTGTGACATTCAGAAATAGTTGGTCTAAGACGATGTACTTCTTGTTTGGAAGAATTGGTTATTGTTTAATAACAAGTTTTGATTCATTTGTTTTATAATGCTGTGTATATAAGAAAGTATGATTCGATCTTTGTTTCGATTCTAGTAAGTAATCTCAAGTTCCTTCTTCTTCTTGTTTTTGTACCAGAAGAATCAAAGCAGATAAAACAGACTGCTCAAAACCTCTTGAAGTCGAAGGTTTCTCTTGTGAGTTATCTCAATACTATTCCCTTGTTTTTGTCAAGTGGCTTTAGTCTTAGTTTAGCGGATGAAAGGAACAAATTTGGTTTGATGTTATCTTTTGTACAGGTTGAGGTTGATGAGACTGGAAAGAGTTCAAGTTACAACCCGATAAGTGACTCGAGCTGTTGTGCATCTTCTGTTACCAGTGATGATGGACAGGGGACAAGAGCCCCAAGTGTGGTTGCGAGGCTTATGGGTTTAGAGTCTCTACCGGTACCAAATGTCCAGGAACCTCGGTTCAATCCCGATCTTGATCCGTTTTTCCTCAGACCTTCACGAAACACCAACAGATGGGATGCATATGAGAATCTTGGTTATGTAAATCTCCGTACTGACTATGATGGTATTTCCTGGGACCGTTTGGATTCAAGAACAAATAATGGGCGCAACCAACCGATTGAGCGGTTTCAATCTGAGACTTTTCCCCCCAGGTCGGCTAAACCAATATGTGTTACCAACAATAGACACCTGTCTCCTATCCGGAGTCCTGGGTTTGTCCCATCCAGGAACCCTATTTATGTAATGGAAGCGGCTTCAAGAATAATTGACCCAAGTCCTAGGATGGTTGCTAGAACGCGGTTTTCGCCATCTAATTCTCCTTCATCAGTTCCTATGAGGATTCAAGATTTAAGAGAGAAATTAGAAGCTGCACAGAAAATGTCTAGCCGTCAAGTCTCCAATGATAACTTTAACCTTAAGTACCAAAGAGGAAAGCAGAACGAGAAGAGAACCTCAACATCACTCATGACGCCGTCAACTAGTAAGTTCATGGGAAAAATCAGTTCTGATGGTTTGAAGGGTAAAATGAAGCCATCATCTTATGTATCCGCACAAGCAAAAGCCAGTACAACGCCCGTAAGTGTCACCAGAAACTCTGCAAACCAAAAGGAGAAGGCAGAAGCTAAAAAGTGTATAGTCAAAAGCCAGAATGGTCTTAGAGGAGCTCCCATCAGCATGGGAAAGAGTATGCTTAAGCAGAATAACCAGAAACAGAACTGCAGAGACAACCAACCTTCAACGACCTCTGTTTCGAACCAAAAAAGCAGCAAAGTAAATAACAAAGTTGTAAACAAGTGTCCAGTGGAAAGTGGATCGTTATCAAAGCACTCGGGTTTAACAACGGCCGCGATGGAAAAGAATACTTCTTTATCTTTGTCACGCAAAAAGACTCTTCCCCGGAGCAAAAAGCTCCCTAATGGGATGCAAAAATCTGGAATCTCTGATGATAAACGGACCAAAAGGAGTGAAAATTTGATCAAATGTAACATCACCATTGATGGTGGCTTGAGCAAAGGCAAAAATGATCGGAAAAAGGAAATGGATGTGATTTCGTTCACATTCTCATCCCCCATCAAAGGCTTATCATCTGATTCACTATCTTCCTCCCAAGGAATTGATCAAGACACAGAATCTGCAGTTAGTTTCAAAGTGATTGGCGGCGATTCCTTAAATGTTTTGTTGGAGCAAAAGCTCAGAGAGCTGACTTCTAAGCTTGAGTCTTCTAGCTGTAGCCTGACCGAAGAAGAGTCTTCATGGTCCATTCCAAAGGATGAGGTGAACGGGATGATTTCATCTGCATCAGAATATGAAAAGTCGACTCAAAACGGTCTGGATAAAGTTTTATCGGAGAGTGAATCTGTTTCTGACTGCACTTCATTCTATGACAAACAAAAATTCCAGGTTAGTTCCTTCCTAATGCATCTAAGAGATTAAGTATGCAAATTCTTATTAGTCATATTTTGCATTCTATAGTTTTAGACCGGCACTGTTTCTACTTGTATATATATTTAGGTTATTTAAGGCTTTCTAACTAATTATGTTTTGTATAATTTCTTCTGAAAATAAAGATACAAGCAGAAGAGCTCGAAGTTAGCAGCATTAGCACTGTAACTGAAGCAGATGATCTCAGAAGCTCCTGCAGCAAGGGTTTCTTAGATTGCAGACAGTCCGCAGAATACGGTTTGTTTTCTCAATACTTTACAAAAAAATGTTTAGTTTTCTTTCTCCCAAGTCCCACCGAATCAATAAGATCAATACATATTATAAAGTCAACATTTCAGCCTGCAAAACTTGAATCCCTAAGATACATGTATTGTGCGAAAACACTGTTTGCACTCAATAGGAACTGATGGCTTACATGAAAGCTAGATTTGCGGCTACTTTGATCCTGTCTAACGCTTTGGGCTTTACAGGGACAATACAGTCCTCATCAGACCAAGAACCCACCTGGTTTTCATCAAATGAGTCGCACCAATTACAAGACGAGTCCGAGCTCTCAGAATCTGTAATAACACTGAGTTGTTCAGAAGGTGAAGAAAGGCTCGACTGGGAGCTTGGGTACATATCCGAGATCCTCAGGTCTGACCAACTGTTGGTGAAAGAATTTGCTCTGGGAATGGCCACTGACATTTTACCTGCGAGCCTCTTTGATGAAATGGAAGGCCGAGGAGAAGCAACAGCAGCCAAAATCAACAGAAAGACACTGTTTGATTTTGTCAATAAGTGCTTAGCGCTCAAGTGCGAGCGGATGTTTATGGGTAGCTGCAAGGGGCTATTAGGCAAGGGCGGGTTTTTGTTTGAACAAAGAGATTGGTTAGCAGAAGAACTGAACAGAGAGATTCATGGGTTAAAGAAGATGAGAGAGATGATGATGGATGAGCTTGTTGACAAAGAGATGAGCAGTTTCGAAGGGAGATGGCTTGATTTCGAGAAAGAGACGTATGAAGAAGGCATTGACATTGAGGGAGAGATAGTATCTACGTTAGTTGATGATTTAGTTAATGATCTTGTCTCAGGTACTCAAAGAAGAACATGGAGGCAAAGGGAAGGGTTAGTTTCTGCTTTAGTAGAGCCCTGATCTTCTCTCGGTATTCTAGATTCTTCTGGTGTTTGTTTTTAGATGCTTCTTCTGATAGTTTCTCTGACATGAGAATCGAGATGAAGTGTAAGTAGCCGATATCGAGGAGCATTCTCTCACACGATGTATAATATGAGCATTCCTTCTTTTATGTTTCCACTTTTATTGAATGAAAAAAAAATGCAAATAATAGGATAATTCTCCTTCTTTCGTTCTAATGTAATAGTCTGTTATTAAGTATGAGTAAATCTTGCTTCCGCCAAGATACCAACAGTTGATAGACTTAAGTGTTACACAAATAACTTTCTTCTTGAATGAAAAAGAAAAGTGAATGAATAAGAATGGTCTTGTTGTTTAGATGGGAGACAACAAATGATGACGAGGGTGAATTTGACTCGTCTGTTGTTGTTTCAGTCTTCTTGTTTGTCATAGCCAAAGGCGAGCTCAAAGATCTTTCCATAATCATCCACAAAGTGAACTTCAAGCCCTTCTTTCACATTCTCCGCCAGCTCATCAAAGTCTCTTCGGTTTGCCTCCGGAAATATTATTGTTTTAATCTCACTTCGCCTAGCCGCTATAGTTTTCTCCTTCACCTGAGAGATTTTGTGTAAGAAACTTGCAGCAATTCGGTAAAATGTCAAAAATAAAGAATTAACAGAGTGAGAGACGTCTGGAGTTGCTAACTTACCCCACCAATAGGAAGAATTCTTCCAGTTAGTGTAACTTCTCCGGTCATTGCAAGATCCTTTCTAACTGGTTTCTTCGTGGCAAGTGATAATAAAGATGTGATCATGGTGCAGCCTGCACTTGGACCGTCCTTGGGGGTGGCTCCTGCAGGGACATGGAGATGAAGCTTGGAGTTTGCAAAGAACTGATTCTCTGGTTCTTTCTCTAGCATTATCTTTCTAGCGACTGTGTGAGCAATTTGTGCGCTTTCTTTCATCACATCACCGAGCTGACCCGTTATATTCAGGCCACCTTTACCTTCCCCGTCCTCCACAACAGTTGTCTCTATGTACAATGTTGAACCACCCATTGATGTCCAAGCTAGACCCATCACAACACCTACCGGTGTCTGCTCATATAGCTTCTCTGCATGGAATACCGGTTTTCCTACATAATCAGCAAGGTTTGATTCATCAATCATTACCTTTTCAATCGCCATCTTCTCGGATTGAGCCTCTTCATTTGATTCTTCCAATGAAGAATCAGAGGACACAGGGATTTCTTTGTCAGTATGGTTCTCTGGGGATTCTACGCCGACTTCGGCCACAATTTCAGCTTCTTCGGGATCAATTGCAACTGCAGGCTCTTCAGCGACCGCTCCTGCACGCACTAATTTAAGAGCAATCTACAAAAGAAAAATGATGTTAGATTTTGGGGGCTTAAGGAAACCATTCAGAGTCTTGTAGCAAAACTTACCTTACGGTAAATCTTCTCGATCTGTTTCTGGAGATTCCTGACACCTGCTTCTCTGCAGTAATTTTCTATCAAGGAAAGAAGAGCTGCATCACTCACCTCAACCTGCAGATAGTATGAACAATTTGAGCAAATCCTAAAAGTATGTGATTCATTGACAATTACTACCCGAAGTTAGAAGCAGACACAGTTGGAGAATAAGATTAAAGTGAGACCTGTTCAGGTTTGACGCCACAATCTCCACGTGCAGTTTTTTCCAAATAGTCTCTTGCGATATGAACTTTCTCATCAGTAATATACCCAGCAATAGAAATCACCTCCATTCTGTCTAGCAGAGGATTTGGAATCATGTCTATCACATTTGCTGTGCACACAAATAAAACCTGTAGGGAAATGGATCAGCAATTCACAGGCATCCTAGAACCATATGAAACAAAATGGTATCCACATTAATAACCTTTGATAGGTCAATAGTAACGTCGAGATAGTGGTCCAAAAAATTTGCATTTTGCTCTGGATCCAGAAGCTCCAACAAAGCACTGGCTGGGTCACCAGCATGGCCTTTCCCAAGCTGCCAAGGAACAATATAACACTTTTATTGCAGAGAAACTTGACTTTCTTAACTAATGATGAACAGTATTGTATCGATGGCATAAAAGAAGGTACATATGTGTGACTACCAACTTCAGGAAGCTAGTCACAAACTCACAATAGTAAAGATATATTACCTTATCAATCTCATCGATTAGAACAAGAGGATTTGATGTCCCTACACTCTTTAGACATTGCACCATCTTTCCAGGCATGGCGCCAACATATGTTCGACGATGCCCCTAAACACGTTATTACGAGAATGATTTATTGTTTCTATGACAGAATTTAATCAAAATCATTTGACTAAACTTTGCAAGTAAAGAAAAAAATGAGTTATACCTTGATCTCAGCGACATCTGCTAACCCTCCAACAGAGAACCGGAAAAACTTGCGATTAAGAGCGCGTGCGATAGAACGACCAATACTAGTTTTACCTACTCCAGGAGGGCCGGAGAGGCAGATGATTTTCCCTGGTGACACATACACTCAAATTTTAGTTGCAGGCTTATAGACCAGGACAAGTTCTTTTTTATCATTCAAAATCAATCAGAAAGGGGCCACAACTACTGTGCAAGTATCATACCTTGTGAAGTGCCTCTAAGTCTTCCAACTGCAATAAATTCCAGTATTCTTTCCTTTACGTCAGATAACCCATAGTGATCCTCGTCCAGAATTTTTTGTGCCCGCACAACATCAAAATTTTCATCACTGCAAATTTAATAAAATAGATTCCTCAATCAGTGAACACAAAGCAAATACATATGGTGCCATGTGACGAGCACGGATGCTCATCCCTCTCTTTGTTAGTCCCTTATAAATACTAGCTGCTGCTTTACTTAAATAATAAAGTTACAAGATAAAGCAAGAGTAAAATACCTGAAATTTCCCCATGGTAATATGGTCAACCAATCTAGGTAGTTACGGGTCACGTTAAACTCGCTTGAACTCGCCTCTAACAGCTGCAGTTTTGTAAGCTCTTCTTCTATGACTTGTAAAACATGCGCTGGAATTTTTTCCTTGTTAGGCTCAATCCTTTCCTTAAACTTTGCTGCAGTAATAAACAGAATATCAGGTGCAATTGTCTTACAAATAAAAGTATACTGGTCTCTGAACTCATACCAAAGACACTGACGCCTCATGAATGCATAAGGCAGTGAAATTATAAATCTCTAACGGTGATATAAATGAATACATAAAATTGAAGATACTAAGTTAGTACCGACCAGAAAGTGCAGATTTATCATCGGTCTCCACACCAAGCTCCTGCATTGGATCACTTAAATGAATAAACCAAATATGATATAAACCACTGACATTATGTTGAGTTGACGAAAAATACAAGCAAAATTTGTGAAGCGGGATGAAACATACCTTCTTTATAGCCTTGAGCTGCTCATTTAGTAAGTACCGGCGTTGCTCACCGCTAATTTTTTCTTCAATTGCTTTTGCTATGGTTTCCTATATGGCTCAAAAGATTTGAATCATATTTCATTCAAACAGCTAGCGGATAAGTAGCCCCAGAAATAGTACCTGAATCTTGCTAATTTCCATTTCTTTTTTCATCAATTCCAGCGTCAACCGCAGACGTTTGTGAACCTGGGTCAATAAAGGTAGAGATGAGAGATTGAACAAGAATGGAAACCCATACAACTACAAGAATAGTGTAACTACTTACATCCAGTTCTTCAAGAACTTCTTGAGCTTGGTGCCTATTTGCACCACATATCGCAGCTCCAAAATCGGCTAATCGTGGATACGTGAAATCACCTATATGCTACACAAGTTTGAAAGAAATCTACTAAGACAGGTGTCCTGAAAGTTTTTACCTGCACATGTGAAAATTATGAAGAGAACATGCCTGGGTATATGTCTGAACGTGATCTCTCCATAGTGAACTTGTCTTAAGTACATCCCTAAGCGTTGAAATAACTTCAAAGGATGTTGCCTTGATGACATCATCGTCCATGTCAAATGGGTTATCCTGCACAGAGAACAAGAAAAAAGGTTCCTGACTTAATAATTTCAAAAAGAAAAAGGAAAAATCAAACAGAAGTCTCATATCATAAGAGGAAAAGCATAAAAGCATAATTATACCTTAAGATGATCGACTTTGACGGTAAGTGGTTCCTCACTCACCTGTATAAAGAAAAAAAATTCTCCCTTAATAAAAAGTAACTCGATCAACCAAAGGACACAAAAGGTGTAATCGCTAGGCATTTGAACTTTGAATTCTTTCTTAACTGAAATTCTACCATGTATGAAAAACCCTGTTACTCTACCGACTTACCATCTCTGTTATGCGAAGTCGCCTATGACCAACAAGGATAACTTGGTCACCTTGGATACTTGAAATCTGGAAAATCAGCAAGGAAATTGTAATGTAATGCTAGTTATGCTATTTGGTTTTGATCACACAGATAAGAAACAGACATTAAAGAGAAGTAGCAGCAACACTACCTGAGCAAGTGTGCCAACTTCGTGAAGCCGGTTAAGTAACTCTTTCCCTTTTAGCTCATTTATATTTTTTTCTGCATCAGTGCTTGAAGATGAATCAGCTGATGGGTCATCCTTCAGAAGGAAAGCTCCTGCATATGGAGCTTGTCGTCTTCTGCTCTCCTGTAAGGCTGCGAGTACTTTAGGATCCTGCACACCAGAAAAAAGCACATGGCGGTCAGAGGCAAAAAAATGCGCATCTCCCAAGCTATAAAGTTAATGTTACCACTATAGTTAGAGAGAAATAGTTCTAGCAAGTTTGCCCACATTCATCAAATGAACCAAACAGGAAAGATTATAATATAAGAAACAATGAGGTAGTTAATAATGCATCAAATGCCGCTAAAATATTTATATATACTAGAAAAATAACCAGCAGATTTCAAAGAACCTGAGGTGTCAACTTTGGTAATTGGTGATGCTGGGTCTACTGAGTCTAGTTCTAAGGCTAGATACAGTCCACCATAGAGAGAATTCAATGAAATTTTTGGGGATAAACATCTTAACAAAATGTTGAATGGCCAGAAAAGGATGAATTGACATACCTTGACATAGATTGGCATGTAAAAACCAGGAAAAAGAGGCCTATGCGGCACCGGCAATGCTAGAACCTGCAATTTAACAACACAAATCAGAAGTCTAACTGAAATGTATATTAGTCACAAACAAAAGCCTCTGGTTTTGCTCTGACTAATAACTAAAAACCACCAAATCCAAATTCAAAAAAAGCAATACAAAACCACCATGGAACAGCATACAATATCACAAGCTTCAACAAAGATGAAAAGCATCTCATAAGACCAACGTTTAAAACTTTGTTATCATTTCAGCAAGGATAAGATTTTGCCTCTAGAGTTGAACTGCCAACGATCCATCAAAGCATATATATACATTGCGATTAGAAAGACCAAAGCCATAATCCTACAAAAATTAAACTAACCGTTAAACAATCCTCGGGCCTAGGGTTAGTGGGCACAATCGCAGACGACGATTTTGAGTCAGAACCTTCAGAATCGGACTCGACCGCCTTAGCTTCAGCCTCAGCCGCCACCTCTCCATCGGTAGGCTCGGAGCAGAAGAAAACACGTTGACCTAAAGAAGCAGATCGCCGGTTCCACCCAGTAAGCTGACTCAACGCTTTGAACAATGGAGACTCCACAGGGGTAGTAGACCCGACCCTAATTGCCGGAGTCAAATGATGGACTCGAGAAGCGGAAGAAGTGAAGAGCTTTAACATGGTGGGAGAGAAAGATCTGTGATAGCAATTTCTGAGATTGAGGTTTATAAAGTTTTGCCTTTTAGGCAAGAAACCATTGGAGAATTCTGGAGAAGAAGAAGCCTGTAGACGAAGATTACTATCAAAGCCCTTCATAAACCCCCGACGAAGCAAAACCCCAATTTTAAAGGCAGAGAGAGAGAGAGAGAGAACAACACCACCATTTTGCTTTACGACAAATACGCCGTCGTTTTTAATGTCGGTTCATTGGAACCTAAACCGGGCCAGTCTAGTTCACCGTCATTAGTAAAAGATATGAACTTTTAAATCATCGATTTTGTTTGATGATGAGTTTAATATAGAGAATCTGATACATTATACTAGTAGATAGAGCATTGGTTCGTTCTCTAATGGATGGATCATAACAACAACAGTAACATTCTTGTCCTAACGGCATTCCTTACTACTACTACTGATTCTAGATTTCACTACCACATGTGACATGTGTCTGTGTCTGTTTTGAAACAGAGAAGCATCGTGCTTGTGCCTAGATAGTTAGCTCTCTACAAACCCAATAACAACAACAAGATTACACACTTTCTACAAAGATTTATATATATCATCAAGTTAGTTGAATCATCTTCCGGCTCCTGCTGCTTTGAGGAAATTGTCAAACGGACTAGCTGGAGGTAGTCTCATCATGGACCATGAATCCTGCAACACTCCAGATTCTCTCCCATAGATGTTCCCATCTTCTACTACCTGTAACACAGCGTATCAACGTCTAAGCCTCGTATAATAACGTTTCAAACCTTTCTCTTCACCAGATGGTATCATAAAGTTAAGACCTTTCTCACTATTATTGAGGACCACAGCAAGTTTTAACAGTTTGTAGTTCTAATCTGTTTACTATAAGTAGGTTTGGTAGGCAAAAAAATATATCCTACTCACTGTTACGTACCTTCTCAAGTGCATATGATTCCTCTGGTGAGTTTCTGTAGAGACCATTCATCTGGCGGTTCTCAGTAGCCAACCACCTTGAGAGCTTCTGTCTAGTACCAGTCCCAAAAGTTTCACAGCGGTTAGTCATTGTGTCATAAGGAAGCGGTGAAGTAGAGACAGATGACACAACCACTTGACCAGCCACCTCAAGTGCCTAGACAACAAATCACAAACCAATCATAAGACAGACAACACAGATATATTTATCAGCCAGTTTCTTCTTTATGCCGAATGTGGTCTACACTTACAGATTCCATAAGCTGGCCAATGCTGATAACTTGGGGAATAGATGGTGAAGGAGATCCTCTTGGGGGAAAACGCACAGAGAGTTCACTCGTCACTTCGTCCTCAGCCATTGAACCTGCAGGTATGTCCTGTGATAAAAAGAAACACAAGTGTTTACAGTTCCTTTTATCATCAAAATCCCAACGAATATGGGTCTTCAGAGAATAGTTTACCTCATCGAAGGATAGCGATTCCTTAGAGATACTTTGGTTTGGTTGAGGTTCAACATTTGGCCGTGATCCAAACATAAAGGCATCATCAGGTGTGAATGGCTCCGAGAGTTGCATCTTCACATCAGCTTCCTCAAGCTTAACAAGAAAATATATAAAAAGCAAATCAGCACAAGAATCACCAGGTTTATACTTTTTTCTGGTTCCTAAAGCCATTGATCAGAGCTAATGCTCACTGAGAAACAGAAAATACAAGAATTACCTTAGAAATCTTATGTAGATTTTTGGCGACGATATTGGTTATAATAGTGTTGGACAGTTCTACTTTGCTTCGCATCTCAAACAGCATTGAAGTAGCCATCTGGCTATCACCTAAGGACCCAAAATCTTTCATATTCGCCTGTGGTCTTACGTGAAGTTGTAAGTCATCGCCAATGAATAGATAGGGATCCACCTGAAAAAAATAGAGCACATAATCAAGTTATGTTACACAATCTCCATGGATGAAAATAATAACTGAAACAACACATTTGAGAACTCACATCACCAGGAACTTGAGTCTTCAGCATTTCACAAATATGAGGGATCTGATATATTTTGGCAGCGAACATCAGCGTACTTGTGGATAAAACAAGGATCAACCGCTTGCAAACTGTGGGTAATGTGCCTGGCAATGAAGAAAGTTTGGTTGCTCATAAGCCATTTCTAAAACTTTGATCAATTTAAGAGAGTATTATCATGAATCAAAACCGTTATTAAGATCCAAAGAAAGATTCCTCAATGAGAAGAGCAGCTGGAAGGCTCGAACAACAAGCCCGTCATCAGGATTCTGCAATAAAAAATGATCATGAGAGGTTAAGTATGGCATCATGAAAGTGAAACATTAAGAGCCAGAAAAGAGGAGAAACTTTATGTTGACCTTCAATCGCAAGGAAAGAAGCACCAAGCTGATAGAATGAGCAATAGCTTCAATGTTGGAAGGTAAGATATCAGGAAGAGTCGATTGTATCCAAAATGCAGATAACAATTGCCCGATTTGATCTTCTGTAAACTTCATCATTGATGGTAACTGCATCACCAGACAGTATCACACAATTGCATAAACATAAACATGTGATGGTCCTATAGCACATAACATCCAATTGTAAGCAAAGAAAAAAATGTTACCATATCAGCTAGATTAATAAATCCAGCAGTCCTATCGATTATGGAATTCAACTTGTGAAAGTTTGGGGACGATTTGTAGTTCTTAAGATCTTCGTGAGTATTATTATTATAACCGTTCTTCTCAATCTTGGCACCATCCTTCTCCTTCCTGAGCTTGTCTAATCGAGCAGTAATAGATGTGAAGGCAGATGTTGTATCACTCCTCCAGTTTCTTGATTCATTAAGATAGCCAGAAGCTCTCACTGATGCAAGTCCAGCCTGAGACTGACCAGAACTTTGCAACAGTATTACTGAAAATATTTCATGCGCTCCTACACGGGTTTCGACATTTGGATGCAGCATTGCTTTTAGAAGCGCATCAAGAAGTCCATCTGGGAAAACCTGTATAAAATTAAAATAAGTATTAAATAATCTGTAAAGATGATGTTAGAAACTACGAAGAAACAAAAAAAAAAAAAAAACTATAGTTCACCTGTTGTGAACGCATAGATGGAGATAATGCTGAAGACATTGCATGAGCAAGTATCAACAGCGATCCAACCGCTGCGCGTGAAACAATTCCTGAAGAAGGAAGTTCCTCGACTGAAACAGCCATCATATCGAATAGGGGCTGTGTATTAACAATTCCTATGGCTATCTCCCGCAGACAATCTTCAATAGAATTTTGAAGCATCACGTTCAAGTTGAGTTCCTCATCACCAATTGATCTAGCTGTTGCCTGAAAGCTTTTCCTCAGGTGCCGACACAAGTCATTAACAAAACTTATGTCCCTAAGATACGAGCTGGTCCTGATCAGCTTTGCTAGACAACCAGCAACTTGTATGATATAAGCCTTGAGCTCAGGGTCATTGGCAACATGCTTATTGTCAAGATGACGTACAACAGTCGACAACACCAATTGCTGACTCCCTAATATATATAAAGAAACACAGCTATGAGGTTTATACAAAAAGGTGTCTAGACAAAAACCCAATATTCTAAGAAAACAAGACAAGACATAAAGAAGATACCAGAGGTTTCCATCAAGTATACTGCATCAGAGAGAACTATCATGGCCAGCCCATTTGGGGGAGTCCATTGGCGTCTAGAATTGAAATAGCTGAACATAGGATCCAAGATTTGCCGCAGAGTTGTGCTTTCTTTAGCCAGGTCAACCATCCTCTGAAGACATATCTGTGCCCAAACTTTGGGCATCTCAGTTTCTTCTCTAAAACAATTAAAAGAGAAAGAGGCACTTAGCAAAGAGAAAAATACAAAGATATCATGGCAACAAACAGAGGATTAAGTGAGTTACTTGGTCAACAGAGTCGGATCTTTTCTTGCTGTTCTTGGTCTGACAATCAAGTAGCTAGGGCTATTCCAAACTGCTGTCCCTCGGCCTTCACATCTAATCACTTCATTTACCCAGTTACAATTTTGCTCTTCTCTGTCTTCGTTGGTCTGAACAATCATGTTTGCCTCGTAATTGTCAAGAGTGGCATGTACAATCTCATCAACAGCAGCAAATATATGCGAAAACTCTCCCATAAACCACACCTGGTGAAGAAGCAAATATAATAAAAACTTGTTAAAACCGGACAGAAACTTTTGGGAGTAAGATTGACTGAATTTGGAAGACTAAAAGAACTAGTTCTAGTACCATCGCTGAAAGGCATTGCAGACCAGATGCTCTTAGACACAGCTTTTGATGTTCGTCACCTTCTTCACGAGCCAATGCACAAACTTTGAGTGTAAATTTTTCAATGCTGTGAGTATAAGTTCCATCAACCTGTTCATAGCAGATGAAGAGTGAGAAATTTCACGTTTTCAACATTGACTAGCATAAGTGTAGAAGCCATGAACATTCTGAATTGTTAAATCAGTCAAAGCCTCAGTATGCATAGTTCTCCTAATGTTCTGCAATTAACATTTTACCTGACTGTAAATGAACCTCGTCAATGTTTGGCATCCAAGAATGGTCGGTGTGTCCAGCTTTGAATTTTCAAGTAGTTCCGTAACCACATTCAGCAAACTTGTAGCAAAATAAGCCCTTAAATAAGAGGAAAACAAAACAGGCAAGTGTTTAAGAATCATCGAAGTAACAAAACAGGCTACGAATTTGCATTACTAATTTTGCTTTCCTAAAACTGCCAGATATTAGAAAGCTTACATCTGATCCTTGCAATGGCAAAGCATTTTGTTGTAAGCCTCGGTAACAATATTAATGAACTTCATCTGTTCAGATCGAAGGTCCTTGTAACACCTCTCTTCAAGAAACTTAGCGATCTGTGACAGCCACAAAACAGAATAATGTATGCTGAACAGAACTTAAACACAAGACTCCTCCTCACCAACTAAGTAGTAAGATTCAAAAACCAAAACTATACCTTAGGGATACGGATCGGGTTCTTGGCAGCATACTCGCACAATTTGACAATCTTCCTTTCATTTGGTGCACCATCCTACAGAACATTCATACAGAGTAAGTTAAAAATATCTCAAGCACGTTTACAAACTCTCAAATCAAAACCTATACCAGATAGTCTGAAGCAAAGATGTTACCAAATCACAAGTGAAAAGTGGAAACTTTATAACGAAGTGAGCTTCAAGGAGGACACACACTTACAGGGGATTTAGGGAAGATCTCACCAAGCAATTTCTTGTAACGCTTGACGGGCTGGCGAGATCTCGACCTGAGAGCTGGACAGCAAATACACATACTCTCACACGCCGGGAAAACATTCCTAGAGATAAACCCCATTCTCTCTGCAAACCTTCACAGAAGAAGATGGTGTTAGAACATTAAAAGAAGAGAACATAGAAAGCTTCAATTTTTTTGTAAACCCTAGAGGAGCCAAAGTTACTAAACCAAGACAAAACAAAGGAGAAGAGCAAAAAAGAAAAAGAAAAAAAAAACTTTCTGAGTAAAAAAATTGAAGAAACCTAATACTTTTTTTCAAATTCAAAATTCAAAACTTTAAAATCGAGGATATAAAAACAAAAGACGAAAAATATGTCAGAGGTTCAGAACAACAAAACTGGGTATGCGTTTGGAAACGAAGGAGAGACAAAAAAAAACACAAATGTGCATTACCCGATTTCTAAAAAGAAACCCTAACCCAAAAAATTTAGCTTAATCTCCAAGGTAATCGAGAAATCATGAAAGGAAACTAAAGAAGAGAGATTTGAAGACACGTACAGAGCTTCCAGGGGACGGATCTGAGGAGAGGCGAAGTGAAACTGGAAACTGGTTTCAAAGCTTTGATTAATCTAATGAGAGAGAGAGAGAGAGAGAGAGAGAGAGAGGGAAAAGGCGCGTGGATTTGGATACAAACTGCTGCAATTAGAGAGAGAGAGAGAGCACGTGAGAGATGTTGTCACAGATTTTAATGTATTTTTTTTTCTTTTCTCTCTCTCTCTTTTTCACTAGAGAAAAAGCAGAACTAGCCTATAGTACTTCTGTCTTGTGTCAGAATGCTCCATCAATTAAAAAAAAAACAGAAGCTAAACAAGTTGGTTGTTGTCTTTGTTGACAACAAAAATTCGAACAATTTTGGTTTTTTTTTTTTTTTGCTTATTAAAAAAAAGTTGTTGAAGTTAGAATGACGAATGACCCGAATCCGGTCCGACCTAAGTCCTCCTGACCCTGAGGGCCTGAAACTGATGAAATACACAATGGTCCGGTGACTCCGGTCCGTCCTTCCGGATGATATTTGGTGTTAAATCTTGTTGGACTAGGATTTTTTGGGCAACACAACCTTATTCCATATTTTTATTTTATTTTAAAAACAATAACCCTGGTTCCATATAATAATAATTGAAGAATGTTTCTAAAATATTGCGAATCTTTAGAATCTTTAAATAAATAGAAGCTACACTATAGTTTCTGTCAAAAGAAAATGTGAGTTAGTAAAGTCATATGGTGGTGGTGGAGATGATGATAATGATACCTTGATTAGAGTTTAAACAAATATGTGTACAAAGGTCAGAAACAATGACTTAATAAGAGTAAAACTCTTCTAAAGCTCAGCAAAAATTTATGGCAACAGAATCACATAAGCAATCCTTCTGCATTCTTAAGAGCTTCTTTGGCTTTCCTGAATTCCCCATTTGTTGCCTTGTTAGTTTTCACACCATATTCCTTCACCAAGAATTTGATACCATCGCGTAGAGCTTTGTGAGCAAGATCTACACAAGATTATCAGGGTGCTCAACGGTGGCCTCGAATAGCATTCAAAAGTGCATGATTCTTTTTGTGGTTAACTCCACTGGATTTGTTAAATCCACGGATTTGAGAACCGCAATTCAAGGATACAATAATCTCTGCAAGTGCGAATGTTCTTAGTTTTCTAACATCGGCTTGGTTATTTTTCCAAGTATCTTAAATTTGAATTTTAAGGAGAGCAAACAGAATAATGTCGCTGAAAGTAATCGAAAGTTTAATATGGTTTAGGCCTAATATGGTTTGATGAAAAAAATAAAAAGACTTAAAATCTGGTCCGACTCTAATTTGCAAAAGCAAAAACACATCCTATCATGCCTTCAGTTTCAGGAGTTGGATCTCATACAAATTCGGCAGTCTTGGCCTTAAATTCTTCCAGCAAATCCTCAATGCTCTTCACCGAGTGGGCTGCACTGTCTCTCAGACGAACACTCACCTGAAAATGTGAAGGTCCAACAAACAATTGGTCTTAAATGTCTTCACACAAAACAAAATTAATTAAACTCGAGAGACTCTAAATATGGATGGCCGTCTAACCTGTCCAGTAGCTGCTTCAGTTTCACCCACGACCAGAATGTAGTTGTACTGCGCAAGCTGAGCTTCACGCACCTACAGACACACCACAATCATCATTACTCAAGTCAATATTAAGAATCACCAGCCAACCAGAGAACAACAATGGGAACAACCAGTCAATTGTTACCTTTTTATCGATCTTTCTGTCTGTTAAGTCGGCATCCACATAGAACCCAGCATCATGAATTTCCTTTTGTACCTGTTTGAATGAATGTGCCAAAAGACACGCTAGAGATTAGATGCTGCAGATAAGTTAATACGAACCACAGGCGCTAACTAAAAGAGTACAGGCAAAGCCACAAACTTAACCTTTTCTGCATATTTCTGAGATTTCTCTGATATAGGGCAAACTATGGCTTGGCGCGGACTAATCCAGAAAGGCCATTTTCCTTTGTAATGCTCCAACAATATGGCAAACATACGTTCCACAGATCCCAACACGGCTCTATGTATCATTACAGGTTTAACCCTCTTCGCTTCGTCCTCAGCTGCGTATTCCAATTTGAAGCGATCCGGAAGTTGAAAATCAAGCTGATAGAGGCGACAAGAAACATACAATCAACTCCTGCACTGATTACAGCAATGGAATGCATAGAACAGAAAAACTAAAAAAAAGTTTCAGAGCATAACCTGTAAAGTAGCACACTGGAATTTCCTATTCATCGCATCAGAAACTGTGATGTCTATCTTTCGGCCATAAAATGCACCATCTCCTTCGTTCAACTGCCAAAACAGCACACATTAGAATGAATGCAGACTTTTGTGAATAGAAAAGAGTATTCAACAAGTGCCAATACCACTAATGGCTTTCCAAAAGCTTCTATAGCTTCTTTGAGATCCGCTTCAGCTTTATCCCATGTTTCCACATCACCAAGGTGCTTCTCTGGCCTCTGAAATTTAAATTAACATGCAAATAATGGTTATAGAAACATGTCACGCTAAGACTATAAGATTTGGTAGATGCACTGGTATATAAATCATCAAATATGGTACCGTTGAAAGTTTTAGCTCATAGGTAAACCCAAAAATTTTGTACACATAGTCAATGAACTCCAACACACCCTGCACTTCTTCCTTAACCTGCAAATAGATGACATTAACTATAACAAAAAAACTGGGAGAAAAGGAGCTCCGACAGTACCAGATAAGACACATATATCACAAACCTGTTCCGTTGTACAGAATATGTGTGCATTATCCTGAAAAAGTATGCGAACATTATATTAAGTATCAAACATGCATCGTGGAAAGGGAAAAATGATAATAAACTATAGTAAACAAGGATACAAAATCTACCTGCTGGAACCGTCGGACACGAGTCAACCCACTAAGTGCTCCACTTGCCTCATTGCGGTGTAACACTCCAAAGTCAGCCAGTCTAATAGGTAACTCTACAGATCAGATAATATAAGCAGCCAAAAGATGGCGTCAGTCCAGATAAATGACAGACAACTTCTTTAGTAAGATTTATAAAGGGGAAACATTAGCCATAGTCCTTGAAGATAACAAAATACAAATTACACTTTGGAACAAGTCTCCTGTCATTGAAAAAGTCAGCACTGTGTAATCCACAAGTTTTGACAGAATTTCATGGAGTGAACTTTAATTTCTACAACTAATATTATTCATAGATCTGTTTTTGGTGATATCAAATAGCAAAGAAGGAACAGAGTCATACCTCTATATGAGCGAACCCTATGTTGGAATATCAAGCAGTGACCAGGACAATTCATAGGTTTCAGCCCGAACTCTTGCTTCTCAATCTACATAAGGAACATTCTGATAAGTCATTCATACGCAGAATATAACTTAGAGAGCTGCTTTGCTAAAGTAACAGAGTCAAAGAGACTCTTAAGGTTTCCATGTCCTCTTACATCAAACGTAAACATATTATCCTTGTAGTTTGCAGCATGTCCGGATGTGTCCCACAGACTCATGTTGTACATATTTGGTCAAATGACCTGCCAGTGCAAGGTTATTTAGCGATCCCCACTCAACAAGTATATTAAATATATGAGATGAGAGAGCTAAGGAAAACCTCTGTGTAGCCCCTTTGCCAGTATTGCTTCTTAATGAAGTCCATCAACTTGTTATATACACGAGTGCCGAGTGGAAGAAAGAAATAACTTCCAGGGCTGAAGCTCAAGGATGGTGAATATATGTATGTGCAGTGAAACACAAAGAGGAAAACACAGTATATTAGCAATGAAATACCTGAGGTGATGACTAAAGAAGAGTTCCTGCTTTTGGCCCAATAGTCTGTGGTCATACTTTTTGGCTTCTTCTAGAAATTGAAGATATTTCTGTAACGACCAAGTCAAAGATAATAGATATTATTCATACTTATGAAACAGCGTAGCTTCTGATCAGGATAAGATATCCCATATACTCTCTGCAAGCTCTCACGGTCTTTGCTACCCCTCCAGTAAGCTGATGAAGCCTAAGAAAATTACATTTGTCAGCATAAGAAAACAAACTATAATATGTACATATGTAGCTCTTAGAGATACAGTAGCAAATCACCCTCAAACACTTGAACGCTTTCACGAAAGAAGTGTTTGGTATGTGCGGTCCACGACACAAATCCACCAAGGGGCCACATCAGTAGACAGTAATGGTCTTGTCCGCAGGCAAATCATTGATGATTTCAACCTAGATGATTATCAGTAGAATAATGAGTCCAAACAACATAAGAGGACAGAAATAAGCGTAAAGTTAAGGAAGCATAACAAAATTCAATGATATTTATCCACAGCTTAACCCACCTTAAAATTATTCTCTGAACTCGAGTGCCTGATCCTTTGTCACTTCAATCCTTTCAAATGGTTGTGCTTCCTGAGATGTAAATAGAAAAATATGACGGCGGGTGACATATCATGCAATTTTCGTTAAAAGGTCTGAGAAACGAACAACCTATATTACAACATATATTGTAAGAAACCTTCAAGATAATCGAATAAAATTTCAGAGTAAAGAAGAAACAATACCTTAGCAGCTTTTGCAGCACCTGCTTCGATTTTAGGAAAGTGATTTTCGTTCAAGCCCAAGTCACCATAAAATCCATCATAGTAGAAACCCTGCAATAACAAATCCATTACTAACATCAGCGATAGCCACATTTGCACAGCACTTAATTCAAATACAAACAACAAGACCAATGATTTCCACCTTTTTTTTTCTCTATTCCTAGGGCCAAGGAAATATCTTAACATAGAAACCGAATTTCACAAATGATGGAACATGACATACAAACAAGTAACAATACAAACAAGCTGCTTTTACCTCTCCTCTCGTTGTACATGGTCTTATGCATAGTTGACACCCATACTCCTGTTCGAGAGCCTACAACAAGATCACACCCACATCTACCATAAACGAATCGTTCACCACTAGCAAAACTTTTTCGAAAGTCAGATAAAAGATAAAACTCTTATACCTGACCAAGAATGTGAGCACTAGAATGCCAGAGAGTATCGCGACCTTTATCGCTATCAAACTTGAAAAGCTCAAGCTTACAGTCACCTTCAAGTGGCCTACTCATATCCCAGAGAACATCATCGACCGCTGAAATTAGCGCAGAATTTGCCAAACCCTTTGAAATCTGAGCAGCAATATCCATCGGAGTTGTCTCCCATTTCCTCCCTTCTTTCACATTCCCATCTGGCAACGTAATCCTAAACACACACAACGCCAGAAATCAAAATCAATCTTCAACGAACAAATTGAAAACCTTAAGACACACAAATCAGAGTAGCACATATGCAAATCGTATTTACTTGATCGGATCGTGCGGTAGGGACTTGAGCTTCTCGAGTTGATTGGCTTGGATATGCTCGAAAATCTTGATACGTTTCGGGATGACGGCGGAAAGATACGCCTTATCCTTTGGATGATTAGCTGCCATTGACGGAACAGTACAAAACGACGACGCAGAGGAGAAGAGAGCTGGTAGAGACGAAGAAGAAGAAGAGGTGTAACGACGAATAGAGCGAGCCGTAAGACGAAGGAGCATCAAAAGCCGTTGCAAAGGTTTATGTTATCTGTGTGACCTCCTCCTCTAGGGTTTTTTTTTCGCCATCAGTAGAAAACAAAATCGAACCAAACCGACCTAAAATTGGGTGACTTCGGTTTTCCGGTTTTTGAATTCGTGAAATTATCTCATTTAATTCTCGGTTTAGAAAAACAATTAGAGTGCAACCGGTTTAGTTAGTAAGAAGGTTTTCAAGAGAGTTAGCTTTACTTTTACCATTCAAAAACTTGTATTCTATGTGTATTGGAGAGGAAAACAAGAAAGTGATGATGTTTTTATATAACAAACTTTTACAAAAGGAACAACACAACGTCTCTAAACGATTTTATCATATAGAAATAGCGACAAATCTCTGTTCTAGTGACTTGAAGATCTTACTCACATCAATGACTTTCAAAATTATAGACTCCTCTATTTTCATAGTTCTTAAGTTGATTTCTTCTACCAAATCCTTGGTTTTGTCTACGCTCCGCTTCGGGTAGCAAATTGAGGAACGCGGCCTAGTGGTAACAGGATATCCTTCATTGTCTCATACTCTTCGTTTCCTATTCCACTTCCTTCCAAAATCTGATATTTTTTCACAAACATAATCAACAGATTAAGTTCACTTAGATTTCACCTTTTACTACTATGTTCAACTTGACTGTAACTAACCTTGTCTCTGTTAGATATATAAGGTGCAATCCGAGGGATACGTGATACAGACAATGCGTCCAAGAAAAGAAGAACTATCACAAGCCATTCTTTAATCTTAAATGATGGAACTGCCCCTGTCAACGACATTGTTTCCAACAAGCTTCCCTGCTCAACAACAAATCACAACCAATATCACTGAGAACTATATATAAACTTCCAAGCATAAGTTTCACAATATTCTCATGAGAAACTTGATAAAGAGTTTACATTTTCAAATATGATTCCATACTTTAAAACTAAGGTTTTGTTCTAGGATTAATTGCTACATTTTACAAAGATAGACAGGGAACAAATCACTAATTTCACTAGGATTGGCTATTTTGGTTTATTAGTAGACTAATAACAGAAAAAGAATTTGGAAAAGTACCAGTCCCTTTTCTAATTCGGATATCGCTATTGGCAGCCTGAGATAAGTGGCGACTCTGGGTAAAGCTCTGGCAAGGTACCCAGCAATTGTCTGCTTGATCTCTGAGGAAAGCCCGTCTCCCAAGATCATCCTCCGAGGGTACTCCTTCCCGTTAACTGATAAGAACTCCTCATGAGCAGACTCTTCCTTCCCATATATGTATGCCAGAGAGGACGATGATACCCAGCCAAACAGTGAATCCCACATCACAGCAAAACTTGATAACTGAGGAAGGAGAAGGACCAGTGAGTTTAGTTCAACGGAGTCCTAATGGGCGAGTAAATTTAAATGCATAAGAGACTTACTGTGAGATTGAAGCCCTCGGGAGGTCCATCAAACCACGATTGATCACGGTCAAACAAATCAGAATCTGGAATACCGGGTTTATTTGGCCACTTCAGAAGAGTTGATTCCTCTTCGTCTTCGATATGTTCCTCAGTAACCTCTTCATCAAGTTGATGTGTACTTGGTAACAAAACTATTCCAGCTTTTGCAGCTATATGAAACATGTCAAAGTGCACAATTTAGTAACTCATGCAAGTCCACAACGTATGGACACCAAAGTGTGTCATTACATAAGTAACACCCCCTATGGACTTACTGGCATCACTTGCATCTGTATCTCCTGAAGATACAGCTTCGGCAGCCTGGCTTAATGCTGTAGCACAGGCTTCTGCTAATGCAAGGCGTGATAAACTATTGACATCCTTTGTATCAGTAGAAGACAGGCTAGGACCTGCGGCGATATCATTGTTTCTAACCTCACAAAGATCACCACAGCCATCATTCTGGTCGGCCCAAGTAACTGAACGGCTAAGCTTCTTACAACCAGAAGTTTTAAGGCATGACTTTGTAACGGTTTCACTTGATGAACACACATCCTGAACTTTGTGTATTTCGGACAAATCAGCTGCAAGGTATTCTTCACCATCTTCATAAGAATTAGCATGGTATTCAATAGAAATCTTTTTCTTTCCTGATTTTTCTGGTTTTGTCCTCGAGCCCTTCGTATTAGAACCAGAAGAGGATCCTGATAGAGTACTTTTTCCGTCCACAGTCTGAAGACCTCCTTTTAGATTGCAACTAAGAGAATCTTCCATCGAACATTGTGGCTGCTTAGACACACTATATTCTACGCCGTACCCATCACTCATAATTGCCGAACTCGCAAGACCCATCTCATCAAACCAGAAATTCTTAATGTCCTTCTCTATTTCAGGATCATTACAAAAACCTGCATATGCACAATAAACTTCAATATTAGACAGACAAACAGAGTCACACAGGCACAAAAACACCCTAACAATAATTAGAACAACTCAGACACCCAAGGAATAAAGAAACTCATTTATTATACCAGATGAGTACTTCAAAATGAAAAAAAAGGTAACATATACAGAATTACAGATTATTTCTCAGCGATTTCTTGAATTTAAGGCCAAACTATCTTTATAGCTTCCTAAGTGCTCTTACCCAATTCTTTCCTGGGGGGAACTGCAGTTTGTCCAAAATTTGTCATAACTGTTTTCATTTTGCCATCCTCTGATTCCCCTCCATGAGTAGCTTGTTTGGCTTGTGTTGGAAGCTTCAAACTTTTATTCTTAGATGCAGAAGAGGATCCTGTTAGAGAACTTTTTCCATCCAAAGTCTTATGATCCTTTTTTAATTGACCACCCATAGGGTCTTCTGTTGAGCATGGTGGTTGCTTAGACACACTATATTCAACGCTGTGTCCATCACTTCCAGTACCAGAGCTCACACAACCCATCCCATCAAACCCAAAGCTCGCAAAATCGATCCCATCAACCCCAAACGTCTTCTTTTCCTTTTTTTTTTCACGACGAAACCCTGCAAATGCACAGTACACACTCAAGATCATCCTGATAAATAGAGAGCATTGAAAACAGTATTTACTGCCCCAAGCATCAGCAGAAATAACCCAATAACCATCACATGATCTCAGGCTCATGATACCAACAAAATACCTTTAAGAAAGATTAAGTAATATTTATGGTTACATTATGCTGGTCGTAAAGCCTACTCTTAACAGCTCCTTAGTGCTTACTTGATTTCTTTTGTGTGGGAGGAACTACAGTTTGCACTCTCATAACTGTTTTCCCTTTGCCATCATCAGATTCCCCAACAGGAGAAGCTTGTTTGGTTTGCGGTAGAAGCTTTGAAACACTATATTCATCAGGCATAATTACTGTGCTAGTGAAATCCATCTCGCTAAAAGGCGGGTTCTCATGCTTCTCTTGATTCTTTTGAGTAGCCTTGGAATCTGCCAAAACCAAAACTTATATTATACATTGATCAATCATTTGGTAACTGAACAATCTTTTCACTCCATAGTTCATTATCGAACTTACCACTTATGTCTTTGCAATTTCTTGATTTGCAATCACTTTGATCCAAAGGAACATAACCTTCAACAGCATTAGAAGGACCCATCCACTGCTCTAAAGACAATTCTCCACCACTCGCTTCAAAATTCTCCCGAATTACAAGCTTAGACAAATCTAAGGCCTTATTCACATCCAAAGAACCTTTCACTTCCGGATCACCAAACAACGCCAAAATCTCATTCAACTTCACCGTATCAAACTCCGAGGTACGAGCATCTTGCAAAGTCCCCGAAAACGTTTTGCTATCAATTAAACAACCCGCGGAGCAAAACTTTCCCGTCTCCTGTAAATCGTAAACCTTATGCTCCTTCAACGAAATCCGATACTTTCCTCTTCTAGAAACATCGGAAGGGAGAAATCTCTGGCAAAGAGGATAACCACAGAGCTTAGCGATGGTTCGTTCAGTGACGACATCTTCGTAGTCTAATCGAGAAATTAACTTCCCCGCCGCGAAGAGCTGGTTCTGATCAGTGATACCGTCGAGCATAGCGAGCTGAAGCTTGTGAACCGCATCGTTAATGGCGATTACTTGATCATCTATTGGAGTTGTCTCTCGTTTGTTTCCTTCTTTCACATTCCCATCTGGCGATGTCATCCTAAACACAAACAACACCAAAATTCAAAATCAATCTTCCAGAAACAAATTGAAACCTTGGAGATACTAATCGCAGTGATACATATGAAAATACGCGTCGTATTTACTTGATTGGATTGTGTGGTAGAGACTCGAGTTGATTGGCTTGAATCTGCTTGGTACGTTTGGGGATGACTGCGGAAAGATACGCTTCATCCTTTGGATGATTAGCTTCCATTGATGGAACAGTACAAAACAGAAAACGCAGACGAAGACGATACGAGAGCTGGTAGAGACGAAGAAGAAGAGGAAGAAGAAGTTGTATAACAAACGAAAAGCGAGCGAGTCGTTTGGCAAAGGTTTATGTTCTCTCTGTTCTAAATGACCTCTAGGTTTTTTCTTTTCGTCAGGGAAGGGTGGTAAAACAAAATCGAACCAAGCCGACCTAAATTGGGTGATTTCGATTTTCCGGTTTTTGAAATTGATTGTGATATTATCCCGTTAGTTCTCGGTTTAGAAATATAATAATGGTGCAACCGGTTAAGTCTTCATTCAAATCAGGTCGCCTAATCCTCTTTCGATTTTTCTCAAATTTGAAGTTTAAAATTTATACACCAAAGTCAGAAGAACTCATGGTTTTTTTTCTCTTTATACTTTAAATAAAGAATTTATACAGTGAAAAAGAAACTACTATACAAAACATTTCAATGTAAAAACTCCAAATCAATGTGAGAGAGGGTCGAAGGAGAAGAGTCGTCTTTGTTCATCAGTGGGATTTCTCAGCAATCTGCAGAATATCAAAGAGGCTGCAACAACTGATAAAAGAGACAGAACCGCAAGAAACCCGAAATGGGAAGCGTCATTTGCCACTATGGCTACTCCGAGCATCAGCGATTCAGCTAGACTCGCCACTGAGATCTCTGTTGCACCGATGAGATTGGCCTTGGACGATGGAATTCCGGTTTGGAGAATCTGAGCTCCCACAAGACCGTAAGACATGTGACCTAGCCTCGATAATACCTGCATTTTGTTTCCCTTTCAGTCAACCCATAACTGTAATCTTACTGGTTAAAAATAGAGAGAGGAGTAGGAACTTACAATCATGGACAAGAAGAAGAAGAGTGGGCTTGTTTGGGATAGAGAAGAGCTACAATAAACAGTAACAGCAACAGCAAGGAGTGAAGCTTGGAAAAATAATCCTACTGCACCTGCCTGCATCGTTTTAAAATGCAATCGCAATAACATTAACCAACTTGAACGCAACACATGCTCAAGAGACTAAATGGCGGAAACAAAGTTCAACCTTTAGAATGCCAAATCGTTTGACCAAGTTTGCTGATAAGAAGGTTGCGGCCACGCCCATAACAGCGCATAATCCACTGAAACCCCCAATAACTGATGGATTCACACCTGTTGAAGAGACAGTTTGGTGTAAATTCTGTTGAGTAATATCCCATAAAGTTTCACTAAAGAAAAGTGAGGGACCAAGTTAATGTAGCATACATCGTTGTGTTAGAAATGCAGTCATCAAGCTGCCTGGGGTGAGGACAATGTTGAAGTAGAGAAGGACATATGCGAGGCTAGCGGGAAGAACTGGCTGTTGAATATACTCTTTCCATCCGAGCTTGATAGTTTCCATGCCAATATCAACTGATAAACAAAGCAAATGGTATTTGTGATATCTAAATGCTCGAGTCATATAATATGCTTATCCAAACATTTTCAAGTAATAAGGTCTTCTTACAAATACTGTCGGTATCAGAACGAGCTCCTTCAGCAGCACAGCTGCTCTGAGAGCATTTCGGACGGTCCAGAACACCAGAGGAGAACTTGTTGGTCAGCCATATAAGAGCTGTCTGGAGAAAAAAGATTTTGTCTATTAGAAGTGCAAGACGGAATGAAGTCCCAGTAAAATTGGTAATGCTCAAATGGAATTGTTTCTAGGATCTGAAGCACAACAGCATCACTCCAATGTTGATGACAAGACATTTCTCTAGTTAAAAACATTGATAATACCGGATCTAGGCTAAAAGCTCAAATATAGGTAGCCTCGGATAATTATCCAAAACCTAAACAAAAAGAGACCGCCTTTTATGATTAAGAAAATAGAGTTTCACACTTAACCCATGAAGAACAGGAATGATCCCATTCTACATAGTTCAGCTTCAAACAAAACAGCAGCTTTGTGTTTTCGTATTTAGCTTCAATGACCATACTTTCCAGTCTTGAAAAGAAGAGTAACCAAAAGTTTATAGGGAATTGCTACTTACCATGGTTGGTAAAGAACCAATCATTAGTGTGGCAGCAAACTTTAAGCAGGTCACAGGGTCATATTTGGATAGGAGGATGCCAAATAACATCGTCCCAGCAATCTGTTTAAGGTTAAAATTTTGTCATTTGGTTAATACTGGAATCAAAAGATCAGAAAGAACATAAAATCTATTAAGAGGATTACAATACCTCACAAAGTAGATCAATCCTGTGGAGAACAGCATTTGCTTGTGCAAGAGCGATTGGTCTGTTTATTCCCGCCAACTACCAAATGATAAGTTAATTACTTCAGTAGGTGTTTCCCCTGACGAAAACAGGTATTCAATGGCATCACAAAGAAAGCATACCAATACAACCCAATCACGTTCTATGGCGACTCCAGATGCTATTCCACATAGGCTGTCAATGGCCCCTGCGAATACCAACGCAAAGAACCAAGGCTGCAGAAGAATTGATGATGCCGATGTGGAAGGAACAGTGTATGCATGAATTATCATTCCTGCAGATAGCACTTGAGCGGCTGCCTGAACATATAGATATAAAATATGTTTATGACATGCAATATCTGAAGACAGATGTTGCAGGAAAGTAACCACTAAGTCTTTTTTTAAAAAGATTTTACCTGAACGACATTCAACGAGATATATGTAGGAACCCTCGGACTATAATCCATAAACTTTCCAACCACTGGACCCCCAGCAATGATCACCAGTTTAGTGACAAAGCCCATGACTGCCACAGGTAGTAAACTCGGATGTAGCATCGCAATGGCGGACGGCCAAGCAAAATTCCAAAGTTGCTCAACCAAATTTCCGACCAAACAACTTGCATATAAGACTGATAAAAACCAAGTAAATGTCATCATGTTGATAAATGCCAAAAATGAAAACATTATAATCTCATTTGCTCAGCAAGTTCAATTCAGAAAACTAGTGAGAGAGAGAGCTCCAACCATATAATCCTTCAGGGTGAGCTGGAGTGGCTGCAATGGCAGTCTGCTCCTCCTCAGACAAGACCTAAAACCAAGAACAAGAAACCACCAAAGATTGATTAGCTCAAGCAACACTGCAGAAACTCTTGGTTCTTGACCAAAAAGGGGATGAACTGAACATACGGGCAATGCTGTCAAAACGGTATCTACGTAAGTACACTCGGTTAGTAAGCTGAGAGATTCAGTAACCGCGAGATTGGTATCGAGATGAACAATGGGAATAGAATGATCCTCAGTTGGAGTAGTGGTAGGCAAATCCTCGTTGATGTCATCATCATCAGTAGTAGTGACAAAATCGTGACATACATCAGTGTTTATAATCGAACACCTTGAACTAAAGCTGTTCAACCTAATCACGAGTACAGAAAATTTCACAATCAGCATCAGAGATCAAAATCACAAAACTGTTTGAATTCCAGGAGTTTTCCGAAACAAGAATTTGAACCTGCGAGAATATGAAGGTGATGAGGTGAGACTTAACCATCTACAAGAAGGGAAGCGATGACGAACTGTAGAAAATGCCACCGGCGATAAAAAACGGCTCCTGTCGACCGGGAAATGAAACGGGAAATCGAACGACGGAGAGTGGTGCCTGACCAGAGCCATGGAAGCAACCATTCCGGGATTTGATTCTCTCCTCTTCTCCTAAGCTTTCTTCTTCAAGCAATTGAAGGAGTTGTAATTAATTCGTACTGTTCGTCGTCTCCAAGACTCAAAGAAAATCAAACAAACTCGTCTCTCTGGGTATTTTTTTTTTTTTTTCCGCGCCTCCTATGGCTAACTTAATCGCCACCACATAATTTTATTCAACCTGAGGGGGGAAAATGAAAAAAGAGAGAGAACCTTATCTATGGCGGTTCGTCGCGAAGCACGCCGTTAAGCGGAAGAGCTCAACTCAAGTGGGGGGGGGGGGGCGTGAAAAAAAGCAGAGAGAGTTTTTGTGTAAGGGAGATTAAGCCACGTAGATTAGTTTATAACCACTAATGCATAGCCACCTGGCTAACCAAATCATCCACAGTCATCCATGGCCATTGGGTTTGTTGGTTCGGATTGGTTGGGGTCGATTTTTGGAGGAAAGGAGTTAAGTTAAACCGATAATAAAATCGGTTCGGATTGTTTGGGTTTCGAGTGATTCTGATTCGATTATGATCAAATCGGTTAGTAAGGTATATAAAAGTTTGCTTATGATTGAATTTTGAACCGTAACTAACAGTTCCGTATCATGGGAATTCTGGTTTTGGGCTTTCCGGTTATGTTGTTTAGTTTTATAAATAAATATAAAAATTTCAATCACACATTAATTAAAAAAAAATTCCATGATGTTATTTGTTTACTTCTATAAATTTGTGGTTCAATTTTAGTGAAAATTGGTATTCGTATAAAAAATTTGGCTAATTTTTAGTTTTTAGTACAATTTTGATGAAAAGTGGTTGAGTACTAAAATATAAAGAATCAAACTCGAAAATAAAATGAACCAATAATAATAACTATTTGGATTTCTCGGGTAATATTATGAACCGAACCAAAAACTGAAGGTTCTTTTTTCTTTTTTGGTAAGATACCAAAACCGAATTAAAAAAGAGCAATCAAAAAAATGTCTCCAGAAGCGAATCAGTCAGTTCAGTTTGGTTTGAATAATTTGTCCAAGACTAGTCTTACAAGGTAAATGAAATTATGTAAGAAAATAAAAAGTCTTTTATAGTTCAAAGTTCAAACACAATAATAATATTCAACAAGAAGAGAAAATAAAAATACAAAATACAAGATTCATAAACAATTAAAAACGAGGAATATTGGAAATCCATCCATCTTGGTCGATGAAATTAGAGACAGAGAATCGTCGTTTAGTGTCAAAAGAATGAAGTTTGTCAATCCAAGGAACTCTTCCAGATAGATCCGATCCTGCTCCTTTACACTCAACTTCTGCATACGTGAAACTCGATCTAAACCAAAAAAAAAAATTAATATATAGTTTGCATATATCATCATCACATAAAATTAAATGGAATATTATAGATGTGCTTACATGTGGCCACCTTGGTGCCAAGGGAACCAACCCTTGGGGTGGACGACAGAAGAGAGATCGGTTTGGATGAAAATGACTCGGCTGAATGGACCATAGGCTCGTCCAAGATAGACACTGGTGCTACCTGATACACTACCACGTAGGAACACGAACCCACTTGGGTCCAACTGACTTTGTCTTCCTTGTGCCGTTATGTACCCAACCGCCACTTGTGATGCCAATGCTCCTGCCGTTGCGTTTATTTGACAGTCCTGTCAATCAATCAAACATTTTATATGTTCTTTAGTTAAAATGTATACGCTGTTTCACATACATCTTCTTAATCTTTGGTCTCAAAATCATCAACTTGTTGAATCGTAAATTTTTAACAAAGTTTTTCTTTTCTTATAAATGACTGATCATATTACTGTTTCTAGAACAGCTAGTTGACTTTACTACAGGGTGCAGCTGTGCCGCCTTTCTAGGACGTTTGCTAATTAACAAAAGGTCTTTAAAATGTCAATGTAACAGTTTCTTTGTGTAAATAGTGATCAAGTACGGTTTTCGTGTTTGCCATTGAAATCCAAGTGTATAATATAGAGAGATCATTATGTACACATACCTCGTAAATAGATTGGCCAGTTCCAAAAATGAAATCCATAGCACCTTCGATGTAACAATTTTTGAAATGATGTTTTCCTTGATTATCCCACACTGTGTCTTGTAACCCCAAGAAATCGCAGTTGTAAAACGCAGATTTATCGCCATAAACCGAAACGGCTACTGCTGGCTTTATTTCCCAACTCATACCATTTGCTGTAGTAGTAAGACTATTCAAACGATTGTACGTATTCTGCCACCAACCATATAAAAATGTATCAGTACCAAATACTAAATTATATTGTTACGTCAGAAAAAAAAAGTATAGTATAGTCAAACGATAATGTGGTGCTCCGTTCTGTTACGTACCATGATTGATAAGTTTCGGACGACAACATGGGGTGGATACGAAGTGAAAGTTGAGCTTACGTCAGTTGCTTCGTGACCGTTGTACGTGATGGTCGTGACTCTTTGTCCCTCTCCTTCTACTATTATGCACGGTTTGTTGTATGGTATTATCACCTTCTCTCTGTTTTATACATTTAATTATCATACACAACTGAATTTTATATATCAGTCGTTAAATTGATTGAATGACGGATTAATTAAGGACGACCAGATTTGATGTAGTTCCTAACTTCTTACAAACGTCTTTAAATCTTTACATCAAAACAATACAAATTCAATATTAATGGGAAAATTCATCAAAGTTTAATTAGAGTTTATTATGTTTTGAATATATATATATATATATATATATATATTAACAATACTCTAAGAAAATGAAAACCTAGACAAATATTTAGATAAAGATTATTTTTATATGTAGAATTATGGAGAAGCCTAAGCTGAAGTCAAGTGTTACTAGGTCATCGTTTCTACACCAAAAACAGTAATTTCTTACTTTCAAAAACAAATCAAACGCTAGAAAATTGTGGTCGATCGAGAACGTTGCGTTCTAAAATTGGATTTAAAAAATATATATATATTTAATAACAGTAGTGAGTAGGTCTTTACTTACACGTAAACGCCTCGTTTTACTTTGATTTTGATCCATAGAGAATTCCATTCACCAACCGAATCAATGGCAGCTTGAACCGTACGGAACTTACCTGAACGGCCGGTTTGGTCGACGACGATAGTGTTCACGACTTTGTTGCCACAAGTCTGATCAAGGGCTGTCAACGATCCGACACAAGAACTCAGAAGCAAAGCGATGAAGATGAACAAACAAGACATGTTTATTTATTATCAATGTTATATCTGAAAAGAAAAACAAGATGACGAAGAAGTAGAAGAAGATAAAAGAAAGGAGGCAACGGAGAATGGAAAGTTAGTGTAATTATGGTGAGGGTTGAAATATTCTGCTTTAAAAAGATTACGCTAATTTTCCTAATTAATATAGAGTATATTTTTTGGATCAAAACTTGCTATATTATACTACCCAAAATGCTAGATTACGTGAATTTAGGCCTACTCGAACGGCTTGACTCTATTTTGTTTATAGGAACTTTAATTAACATGATAAAATTACGTGTGCCTTGTGTATAAAATAAAAAAATTAACCTAAAGTTCAGCTAAAATAAATCTTATTTGAGGATTCTTATTATATATAGATCTCTCAAAGTAGCATAGAAAATGTAGGTAAATTATAAACTTATTACTATGTTTTTCTCGTAATCGATTAATGTGGGTTAATTCATTAAATTTGTTGGAAAACAAATATAACAAAGCACCTGGTCTGATGGTTTCACATGGGAGATCTTGGGAGCTGAAGTCATTACCTCTATCACCCATTTCTTCTACTCCTCCTTTCTGCCAGCTTCAACAAATGCAACAATCTTAGACTTTGATCCCAAAGAAACCAGGCGCCTCTTCTATAAAGGACTATCGGCATATATCATGTCTGAACACTTTTTACAAAGTAGTCTCCAAGCTCCTAGTTTCAAGATTAAAACCAATCCCCAACCAAACTGCTTTTGTACAAGACCGCCTCCTATTAGAGAATACCATCCTTGCTGCTGAATTAGTAAATGGTTATCACAAAACCCAAGGTCCAAAGCGGATTGTGATCAAAGTAGATATAGCTAAAGCCTTCGATAAACTTTCCTGGGAGTTTCTATTCAACTGTCTTGAGGGATTAGAGATTCATGGCCAATACATAAGATGGCTCCAAGCTTGTATCTGCACAACAAATTCCACAATTAGTTATAATGGCACAGACGCACAGTTCAAGGGTATTTTAAAGGAAAAATAGGGCTCAGGCAGGGTGACCCATTATCTCCTTACTTATTTGTCATTGTTATGAACAACCTCTCTCTAATGTTGAATAAGGCTGCGGAAGAAGGAAAGTTCCAGTATCATCACAATTGCGGTACAACTAAACTTACTCACCTTTGTTTTGCAGATGATCTGCTCATTTTCTTGGACGGTTCACTAGGCTCAGTTCAGAATGTAATTCAAGTCCTTCAGGAGTTTGAGGAGCGATCAGGCCTTGCCATTAATATTCAAAAGTCATCTTTCTTCGGTGGTGGACTATCAGAGGATGAAATCAGTTTAATCAGCTCCACGACGAGACTCCCTCCCAATTTGATAGTTAGGAGTCCCTCTCTACACCAAAAAACTCACCATTCAGAACTGCAACCACTACTCCAGCAGGTTAAAGGGAAGTTAAATAATTGGTGTACAAAATCCTTATCTTTTGCAGGCCGACTATTACTCATCAATATTGTAATAGCAGGAATCTCTAACTTCTGATGCTTTAGTTTTGTCCTCCCAAAGTTGTGTATTTGCAAGATAAACTCCATGTGTAGCGCTTTCCTATGGAAAGGAACATCAGACGGTCAGCATACAACAAGAGTTTCTTGGGAGGCAGTAACAAAAAAAGAAAGATCAAGGAGGCTTAGGTATAAGAGATCTGACTTACTGGAATACAGCTTGTATTATCAAGTTGATCTTACTCTTTTTTTTAGATCAGGCTCGGTTTGGGTAGCTTGGTATAGGTTTCAATTCCTATGGGGCTCGCTGAGCAATTTCTGGACCATGAAACAAAGACCACACTACTCATGGTTAGCAAATAAGCTCCTGAAGCTGAAAGACTTAGCATATAACTGGATAAAAATGCGAGTGGGAAATGGGCTCACCTGCAGGTTTTGGTCAGACAACTAGTCCCTGTTTGGGAGAATCTCGAACTTCATATCCACTCCCAGGCACTCAAGGCCAGGGACCTCTGAACAAGCGACTCTTTGCCAACTTTGTCGGGAAAGGAGATGGCTTCTTCCTAGTCCCAGATCTGATAATCAAGTCTCTCTTCACATATTTCTTACAACTTTGACTCTATCATATGCAGAAGACTATAACGAATGGGAGCTTGATGGTTCACGACAACATCGATTCTCAACCGGCCAAGTCTATGGCCTTCTGCAAGAACAATCACCTCTGGTACCATGGAGAGGAGCCGTTTGGATCAAAGGAAGGATACCAAGGCATAGCTTCCTCACCTCGTTAATGGTCCTAAATAGATACCCTACTAGAGATCGGATACTTGTTTGGGGACTTCAGACCGATCCACTGTGCCTACTCTACAACACATTTTCGGAGAGCCGAGACCATCTGTTCTTCTAATGCCCATTCACTTGTTCAGTTTGGACATCGATCACGGCCAAATGCAGACTAGCTTCGATCTTGGGATGCAATTGTTGGACAAATGAGCTTGTTAAGAGGACCAAAGGAACAAAAAAGACTAACTCTTCTGGTATGGCAAGGAACACTATACGCTCTGTGGGAGGAGAGAAACAATCGCCTTCATCGCAAAATCTTCAGATCTGCTGACTTCATCCTCCGACTGATAGACTCCACCATCAGGAACCGAATAGTATCCTACCGAGATACAAACCCTTCCATGGCTTCTTCGATGCTCCTCTTTTGGTTCTCTTTGGCGTAGTCTCTTCACTCCATCAGTGATAACGATTACTATTCTAGGGCTACCTACTATGTAGGTTCAAATTCAAGATCTTACTATAATGTGTTTCAATTGTTGGACTTAAGCCCTTTCAAAAATTCTAAAGCTGAGTTTTTGTAATCTCTTTTCTTTTCTTTTTTGAAATTAATAGAAAAACTTTTTCTAAAAAAAAAAATATTTATATAGTATGAAAATTAATATAAATCTTGCAATCATTTAATCTAAGACTGAATTATTCACAAAGTGTCTTAACATCAACCGTTGTTGGCTAAAGAAACTCTTTAAGCAATCAACAACACTTATGATATCTAAATAAATTAACTTGGGATCAGAATCAATATATATGGCCAAAATAGATTCAATTATATATGAAGAAGAACAAATTCAGTTTCCAATTAATCTAACAACCAAAAAACCCTTTGAACCCCAAAACCTGGTTTAATAATCTATTCAGAGATGGTGGAACATGGACAAACAAATCGATGATGAAGAGAAAGGGGTACATAAATATTCTCAAAAATAACGTTCAAGATTAGAGATTGTCTCGGCTCACAACTATCAATCAAGGTGGAAGTTAACTGATTTCTAGTTAGAAATACTTACCTTAGGTTTTGTTATGTTTAATAATCTATTCAGTGTTGCTTGTATTTGTATGTTCATTGATAAGTAGACGTAGTGTTTGATTCAAGTTAATAAAATAAGATGTTTTAGTTCAGTCCATTGTCTATTTGTCTTACCACCACTCGCTACGCTGTATTAAACAAAATATTAATCAAATCACACACATGGCAGTATATATCTATCTTTCGATGCCTACGTACAACTATTAGTATAAGGTTTGAAATTTATGATTACATACTAATGGAAAAGAAAATCATGTGTATATATACACCATATAAAATTAAGTCATACACATTGATTATTCATATTAATTATATATAACGGGACTACAATAAAACACAGAATCGAACATGATTCTTCCTTTAACTAAACCCAAAAAAAGGAAAAAAGATGTCCAGCTACACGAGGTATGACGCAATACATGGCCACACATCTCAAGTTTAATAAAGGATGCTCAACTACATCAAGTATATGTTTGGCATGGCCACATGCACCAAGTACTTGACGTCATGTGTTTTACACCATGGACATAAAATCTCGATTCACCGGGTCCTTTCTCCCGGCAACGACCGGTGTTGACTCATCAGAACCATAATCAGGAAAACTAAAACCCGACCCGAGCACCTGCAAACAAAATAAAATACCCGACCCGGACCCAATTTTAATGGGCTTTTTATCTAAATTAAAAAAAAACACAGATCCCATTTTTCCCAAATCGACAAAAAATTGAATATTAGGGTTCTTCATCGTGTGAGAAACTTCAATTCGGAGTGAAGATGGAATTAACATCGGAATCGTCTAGTAGCATTAGGAGCAAGTCTGGAGTCGGGCAAGTTTGTGATTGTGGATTGCCGGCGAAGATGTTCATCTCGAAAACGGCAAGAAATCCAAATCGAAGGTTCCTCGGGTGTGAGCTGTACAAGGTATGTATCACTTGAATTTCGATATATGTTGAGGTGAGTAGCTTTGTTGATTAAGTAATTGTTTGATGTTTGTGTAGGAAGGTGGTAATGGTCACTGTAAGTACTTTAGTTGGGTTGATGAAGAAGAAGTGAAAGGCTGGCCGAGAAGAGCATTGGTTGAAGCTCAAGCAGAAATTAATGAGAAGAATAAGATAATAAGTCAACTATCAACGACAATCATGGAGCTGAAGGGGGATTTAGAGAGAAATCAGTTGCAGAAGAAGAAGATTGATGATATGGAAGCAATTGTGTCTCGTCAACACCTCGTTATCACGGGTTTGACAGGCTTGCTTGTTTGTGCAATTGGAGTCATCGTACTTGGTTAAGTTAATTACTATGTAATGTATTTCATCGTACTTGGATTTGTCAAGTAGTTCTTATTGATGTTGATTTGTAGGATTTGGTCCGTTTAACATATTGAACCAAAAGTCGGATGGTTTAAAGAACTTTTTGTTTGGATGGCACAAGGATGAAATACAACAACTAAAGTATGTTAATATCCAAAAAGAACCCAAACACAACACCCAAAAAGAACCCGAACACAACAACAACCAACATCATCTTGACTTCCTTATGGTGCTGTTGATGACACATCTTGCACTTCAGCATCATCTTGATCTTGATGCTCCATGCCAACCAAAGCTCCTCCAATTTCCGGTTGATCTTCATGCTCCATGGCTGCCAATGCTGCTCCCATTTCCTCTTGATCTTGAGCTTTCAATAGAGGAGTCACCATAAGCTTCCTTCTCTTTGCCCGGCTCTCCTGAGACTAAAACAAAATAAAATTATCAAATTAACCATATGTAAGCCAAAAAAAAAATCAAATGTCCGATAACAATACCTCATGAGGACACTTTCTTGAATTATGTCCTTGTTCACCACATAGACCACAATGCACTATTCTTTCTTTTCGATCAACCTTCGTCTGAGACTTTTTTTTGCGTGGTGATTCATTAAGCCCCTTAATCCTAGCTTTTCCCTTAGGTCTCCCTGCAGGTCGTTTATAAGGAGGTGCAACAATTCTTGGTTTACCAGAATCTTCCCAAAACTTAACTCCATTAACAGGCCTCAAACCTCTTCTATATGTTCCCTTCCATTTCTCACTCAAGTAGTAATCTGATATATAGTCTTCCACTTCCAGATTGAGTTCTCTGATTGCACACACAGCATGACGACAAGGTATACCCGTCAAATCCCATTTTCTGCATGCACATTCACGATTGTTCAAGTTGAGGGTGTATCCAATCCCGAACTCAACAATCTCATATTCTCCACCGGTGCTAGAAATCAATGCACAATATTGCGCTTCTTCACAAGATTTTTCCAGCTCTTTCCTTGCCTTTTTTGTGAATTTTGCAGCTTCTTTTTCAGCAATAATAGACCTATTGGCAACCCTTTGCATTGCATCCCTTCTTATAAGTTCTAACATTTGGACAAATGGCTTCCTCCTTGCGATCTTTAAGGTTCTATTGTATGACTCAGTGTGATTGTTGTGTGTATCAGCACAACAACAACCAACCCTGAAAAACGCCCTACACCATGAACTTGGATCCTTTCGTAGTAGAGTCTTACAAGCCTGGGGATCAAATTCCTTGAATATGCTCAAATTTTCTTTATAATCCGCCTTGTTGTAACTGCTTGCAATTCGCCAAAACAAAGGCTTCAACATGTCTGACTTGTGATCTCTTTTCAAGTTCCCATAGATGTGTCGTGCACAGGCACGATGCTCTGCCTTTGGTAACTCTGTAGCAACACCATGAATCAAACCTCTGTGCATGTCGGAAATTAAGGTGATGTTCTCACCTAACCCCAAGCTCAAGTCTTCCTTTAATTTTCGAATAAACCATTCCCAATTGGGATTGTTCTCACAATCAACTACAGCCCATGCTATTGGAAATATCTGGTTATTAGGGTCCCTTCCTACAGCAGTAAGCAGCTGCCCTTGCATAGCGTTCTTCAAGTGTGTACCATCCAGACCAATGATTGGTCTACAATTCTGTTTCCAAGAACTCTTCAAAGCCTCAAAGCAAATGTATATTTGCGAGAATGCCTCGCTGCCATCATCCCTTGTTGTCGTATTAACCTCCACTGTAGTGTGCAGATTGCTGGTCCGTAGTTGCAGCTCATAGTCCCTTAACCTTGAAAATTGCTCATCACACTCAGCTTGCAGCTTATCAAATATCTTCCTCCTTGCAACTTTTGCCTGGTTTGGTGAGATAATAATGTTGTACCTCCTTTTCATCTCATCTTTTATCTCCGAACCACTCATCTCAGGATCTCTTCTAATATCTTCTAAGAAGAGATCAGCGATTATAGGAGTCTTTATCGTTTCACACCTTCCGGTTGGATGACATAGATGTTCACTATGATAACGCTTCACCATCCACTTCCCAATCGGATTCTCTATAGCACAATATATGCTCCAAGTACAACCTTTTGCTTTACAAACAGCTTCAAGCTTATCCTTCTCCCACCTAGCATACACCACATTGCGTCTCGTCTTCAATATATATCGGATGATGTTCTTCTTAAACTCACTCCCACTATTGAATAACTGCCTCAAACTAAAGACTCCATCAGGTAAGCCTTTCTTAACCAATCTCTCTGTTTGTTCTTCTTCATCGCCAGATTCATCATCCGTTGCAGGATATACTTCATCATCATCCGGAATTTGTTCTTCATAATTATCATTGTTGAAAACTTGAATGTCCTCCACTGCAATACCAGCATCATTGTCAACAATCTCATCTTCTTGATCTGACTCTTCAGGTTCGGATAAACCTGCATCTGATTTACTATCCCCATTATCATCCCCACAATCATCTTCTATGGCTTTCTCAGCAACATCCTTTTCTTTTTCTCCAGCAGCTTCAAGCGGTTCTTTTTCTCCAGCAGCTTCAAGCGGTTCTTCTTCTGCCTTTTCAAAGAAGATGTCCACCTCTCCCATCCAACGTCCTTTTGAAACCAATTTATTCTTATTGCTATCAACATTCTCCCATAGAGGCTGCCTATCAGAAAGTTCTTCAAATGGTAGCTTGTACCACATTCTCCCAAGATTGTTGACTCTTTTTCCAAGCATTTTTAGCAATATGTCTTGAAAAATTGTCACTGAATCAACCTCAAAAACTTCAATAACTCCATCGTCGTACTTCAACACTCCATTTTCTGTCTTGAATTGGCCAGAATAATGGCAATTCACCTTCACTGTAATTTTTCCACTACAAAAAAAAAATAATAATTCAGAGAAGACAAAGACAAGTTGTTATAAACAACTAATGAACCCCAAAATAACCTCGACAATAACCTATTAACAATGTATAAACAAAATAAGGCTACACAACAAGACTAGACAATAAACTAAGTAACATATAAAGAAGAATTGAATCTTGCCGACAACAACTCCACTTTCCCACTTGTTTAAAACGACAAAATAAAAGTTAAAAATCAACAGCAAAATGCCAGCTTTACCTCATTGGGACGAGAATCAACAGGCAATGTCTTCTTTATTCCGATTTCCAGCAAAGATTTCACTGCATTATCTCTGTTAAAAAACCTAATTGAAAAGATGCTCTCACAGTTCTTCGATATCTTCGATAAAACGATAAAACTTTTTCAAACAACTTTTTCAATTTTCTTGTTTTGATCGATGAATAATTAGAAAATGGGCCTGTGTTTTTTTTTAATTTAGATAAAAAGCCCATTAAAATTGGGTCCGGGTCGAGTATTTTATTTTGGTTGCAGGTGCTCGGGTCGGGTTTTAGTTTTCCCCGATTATGGTTCTGATGAGTCAACGCCGGTCTTTGCCGGGAGAAAGGACCCAGTGAATCGAGATTTTATGTCCATGGTGTAAAACACATGACGTCAAGTACTTGGTGCATGTGGCCATGCCAAACATATACTTGATGTAGTTGAGCATCCTTTATTAAACTTGAGATGTGTGGCCATGTATTGCGTCATACCTCGTATAGCTGAACATCTTTTTTCCTAAAAGTCTCACACAATTCATATTTGCTAGATCTCATTTTGAGCATAATATATTTATTTGTATGTCATAGCAACTTTGAATCTATTGAGTCACTGACTTCCCTCTAATACTGAGAAACAAAACATGTGATTCTTGAAATCCCAATACATACCAACCACCATGCCAGCCACAAGCTCCCTCCTCTTAACAAATTCTTTGATCCAAGACTCACGCATAACAAAATTTTCTTCATGTGGGTGTTTCCACAATGTAACAAAATGGATAGTGTTTGTATCAAGATCTTTCACAAATAAATCGTACTGACAAATCTGGAAATATGTGCGCAACATGTCATTTTCCGAAAAGCATCTCATCATAGTATCTTGGATTTGCTTATGTGGAAGTTGTAGATTGCCTTCGTCAAATATTTCATGTATTGTGAGGGTTTTGAGGATTTCCCAACGGAAAGGAGTTATGGGTCGGATCTCGACTGTTTGAGGAAACAGTGGATAGTTAGGATCTGTCCTATCAGCATTTTCTTCTTGGTGTTTTGTTTGAAGGAAGTTGTAGAACAACGTTTTGATCATGCTTAAACTAGTTACAAGACAAGCTTTTTGATACCTTGCTTAGAAGGAGCGTTGATTCTCTTGTATATAAGATTTTATTTTTGGATAAATTTTTTTTTATGTTTAAATGACATTAATATATATCAACAAGAAAAATGACATTTATCTATTTAGGCATCAATATGGATACCATATTTGAATTAGGGTGGTGATATTGCGACAGCACAACTGCACTATATTAATATAATGTATTTTATGTTTGACAAAAAATATAATGTTTTCCATTTTATAAATAGATCTTTATCTATTTTTTTAAAAAGATTTAGCAAATATAAAGTATTTACTATTTTGTTCTCATCTTATTTGTATGTTTATAGTTAATAACACTAAATATTGTGAGTTCAATTGAAAGAAGGAAAATTATAATTAAAAAAATAATATATTAGTATCTTTGTTGTCTAAAATACATATCAAAATGAGAAATATTTAGGTCTCACCAATATTTTTTAAAAAACACAATTGGCTTAAATAGTATGCAACTTTTTCACATTTCACATTTACATCTTCATAACATAGTTCTGCCAAATAAATATCATTCAGAAAAACCTTCCCACAAATAAATATCGTTTACAAAACCTTGCACTTACAGAATGATTAAACATGTAAAATAACAAATGTTTTTTCAATTTATCTGCAAGTTTTAAATTATAGCTAAATTAGAGAAACTTCATTTATCTACCACTTAATATTTTTTAAGCGGTTAAGAATAAAATAAATATTAAGCATAACATTTTTGACGTTCAGGCCCGACTCAAGGGGGTGGCAGGAGGGGCTAAAGCCAAGGGTGCACTCCAAAATTCAGAAAAACCTTTGAATAAAGGGGACCAAAAAAAATTATTGTGAAAAGGAGTCCAAAAAATTCAGTTCACCTAAGGTCTAAAAAAATATTGACATCGGGACTATTTGACGGTATATTGATTTTTCTGCTATTTAGTGATTCAATATTTCCATTATTCGGATATTTATACCAGGTTGTAGACTCCATCAACATATCTACAGGGCAACAATATCTTACCATGAAATGTGATGTGTCTTCATCAGCACGAGACAAGCTGTGACACCCTAAAAGATTGGCTAGGTCTGACCCATAGTTGAAGTTGAATTCATGATATTCAGTTTTATCCTAGCTTTCGTTTCTGGCTGGTTACCGATTCTTGACCAGCAGACCTTTCTGCTCTCTCCCACATTTTTGTTGTCCTTATGCAGCGTGTGATCACAATCATTTTTCAGCTGCTTAATGTGCCTTGTCGAATATAAGTTAAGCAGCAAAAGAAAAAAAAAAAAAAAAGATGTGGCTCTAGCGATCCCTTTCTCTTATCCTCGGACACTTTATCTCGACCATTCAATATTATTCAGTCACCTCAAATGGGTTGTGGTTCCAATGCAAAAAACCAAGTCTAAGGCCCTGATTGGAACTATAAGTACGTAATTTAAAACTTAAAAAAAATAGTTAATGTTACCAATCACAATTATTTGCAATGGTTTGCAAAAAAAAATAGGTAATATCAATTGTTTTGATTATCGATTATCCAACTGATTGTTTGAAAAACGTACTAGATAAAACAAAATCTTTATTTATATGTTTTGTTTATTTAATTTATGATTAAAAAAGAAATAATCAGCATGTTATATTTTAACAAATGTCTCTATGTTAAACATATTTTTAATTTAAATTGTTAAAAATATTAGTAAATCATTTATTTTAAAATTTTATCTTTTTTGAGAAAATAATCTATCTTATTATTTCTTCACGTATGATAAAATAATTAGTTTAATTTTGAAAAAAATATTATAAAAAAAAACAAAAAATATACATGTAAATAATTTCAACAAACCCAAGTTTCTTGTATATCCTCCACACTTAAAATATATGCTAACTTTCTCGCAAGTTGTATCTTGCCAAACAAACCCAAAAAATAAATAAAGTAACTACTAGTTTTACTGGTTGTACTACATTGATCAGTATTACCAGTTTTAATATTATTACCAGTTTTACCATTTTTACTATTATTACCAATTTTACTATTTTTACTAGTATTACCAGTTTTATCCAATCACGGTAACTCAAGATCGAGTCTAATCGAATCTAGGAACTCGTTCTAATCTCTACAATTCACTGCAATTCAACCGTAAAATTCATTTCTTACCAACTAATAGCTTAGTCGATCCATAAAATATGGTAAAACACCCAATTTGCTAAGCAAAATCCAATCAAAATTTTAAAATTCCAAAACCCAATGTAATTCAATTATTGTTATGTTTGTTGAAGAATGCACCTGCATTGTAAAGAAAAGCTTGATACAACTTGAAAATCTGAAGACACAGCGGCAATGGAGAGCTCCGACGAAGAATCTCCAACGGCGGAATCAACGATGTCCAGCAGAAAGCTCTGATTGTTTTTTTTTTTTTACGTTTTTTTATTAATTAATTTAAACTCTAAATAATGGAAAAAATAAACTGACGAGTAAAATCGGGTCTTCACTCTGTTAGCTTAAATGAAATAGGGATATGAAAAATAGAGATGGAGAGAGGAGATTATAATTTTGGTGAGGAGACTTCTGAGATGATTGCTCAAAAAAAAATGTGGTCTTCTTACAACCCCTAAATCGGCCTCAAGAAGAGACATTTTGCTAATAGAGTTAGTCTCATAATCTAACTTCATAATCATACATAATAATAAAAAAAAACAAAAAAAAAACGTTGACATACGCTCATTACACTCTAACTGAAGGAAGAAAGGTTAAGGATGAGGTAACTTCACCATCAAGAAAAGCATACAATTCACTCTCTTGCATAACTCGCTCTAACTCCAATTCTTCTTTTCTTTGGCAGTTATGTAACTGTTCATGTTCAAGGCAGAGACCTCACATCTGGGACTATCCTCCATGGTTCTATGCATCTGGTTGATCTTGCAGGAAGTGAGAGAGTAGATCTGAAGTGACTGGTGACAGACTAAAGGAGGCTCAGCACATCAACAAGTCCCTCTCGGCTCTTGGAGATGTCATCTCCTCGTTTTCCCAGAAGACTTCTCATGTGCCTTACAGAAACAGTAAACTCACTCAGCTTCTGCAGGACTCCCTCGGTGAAATTCTCAAAACCATCTTAACTTGTTGCATTTGTATCTATTTATACATGGACTTGAATCTTATACAACAAAATTTCTACAATATCAGGAGGATCAGCCAAGACGATCATGGATCTAAGTGGACCAGAAGTATGCTCTGCCTTCTTTCATGAGCAACAAATGTTGCTAATTTAAACTAACTAGAATTTGCGCTGCTTTACAGGTTGTTGAAGCGCCTGATGATGTTGCGGATGGAGCTGCACTCTCAGCTTTCCAGTACTTTGAAAACATCAGGAACTTTTTAGTTGCTATTGAGGATATGGGTTTGCCTTCATTTGAAGCTTCAGATATGGAGAAGGTATGTAGAAACTAGTTTGATTTAATAAGATACAGATGTGTAGCTTTTTTTCTTGATTGATTTGTTATTTTTTTTCTAGGGAGGCAAGTCTGTAAGGATAGTGAATTGCATTCTTGCTCTGAAATCTTACAGTGAGTGGAAACTCAAAGGTGAAAATGGTCCATGGAGGTATGGATCCAACATGAAGAATAACTTTGGTTTGAGAAAACCATTCCTGAGGAAAAATTCAGAGCCCTTCATGAGTTCCATATCAAGAACTGATCAACCTGATGTTGGGCAAGATCTTTGTGACAAAGTAAGTGGATAAAACTCATGCATGGTGGAAATGTTTGTTTCTATAGCAGTGGATTGTGTGAGGTTTGTTCACAAAACTGTTTAATTTTTGCAGGGAGATTCTAGATCCATAAATGGGCTTCTTCGGTCATTCATTGCAGACAGAAAGCATGACGATATTCCAAATGTAACCAACTTAAAAACTCTGCCTTTATAGTTTTCTTTTTGCAGTTCCCTTTCTTAATGAAAGCTTTGCATTGGTCTGTATAATATGAATTGAAACGCTTCATATTAAAAGACTGATCTTTATCTATCACCATTCGTTGGCTCAGTAATTGTTAGCAAGACTAGTACTAGACACCATTTCGAAAACACTTATTGAGAAATCTGATTTCTTTTCCTACTTTTCAGGTTGTAGAGTCTGTGTTGAACAGAGTTATGGAAGAAGTCCACCAGCGGTTATCAATCCACAATGAAATGGTGAGGGCAAGTGAAGTCAATTATGCTGTTATTTTCTTTGGAGTGAACAAGTACAGTCAGTCTGAGGTTTTGATTGATCTGGCTCATTGATGCAATGAAACTGGATTTCAATTTTGTTCAGATGAAACCAAGTTCAAAACCTATTCCAGAAGATGTATCATCCTGTGAGACAGTGGGCTGGTCTCAGCAGTGTGATGCAAGAGAAGATGAGGAAACAGAAGAAAACAGTCCGTCCCAGATTGTAGAAGAAAAGTTTTTAGTTGTTATTGAGGATATGGGTTTGCCATCTTTTGCCGTCTGAAACTATAACAAGAGCATCTAATATGAGTGTAAGTTAACTTGCTTCCCTTGCACTACAGTTTTCAAGTTCATTGCTTCTCTTTCGAAGAACTTTCCTCCATTACATCCATTCACAAAATTGGGCCGACTATTTTACTGAATACTTGGCTTGTCAGTTGTCTGCATCAATTATGGACTTCCAACGTTCAATGTCTACTGTATATTAAAGCTCTTAATATATATGTTGGAAACTTTACTTAAGAAAAAAATACATTCATACTTAGGAAACATTGTGGACTTCTTACAAACCCTATATGACTATATCTAAATCGGCCACAACAAAAACTAACATAGTTAAACTCATAATCATATACATAATAGAAAATAATAAATCATTGACCTAATTCAGTTGTGCTTCTTAGACAAATTCCTTGCGCCCCAAGTGAAGCCGAACTCGTCGATGGGTCAAAGGTAGAAACAGAGTGAGGGAGTTGACAGAAGCTACCGTTGTCATGGTTATAGAGAAAGAGTGAAACTTTGCTCTGATGTTGTTGAGTCAATGATGGCGTCGATAGGTCTTGCTCTGTTTTTGACACACCGCTCATCAATGATGGATCTTTTGTGAAGAAGCCGGCGGAAGACACCACAGGGTTCTGATCGGGTTCTGTCTGGTTCTGTAACCGAAGAAGCTTATCTTGTAACACCCGTAGAGCACTCTCTAACGAATCCTCCATCTCCAAGACTTTCTCAGAGAATTTGTTGTCCGTGATATCAAAAGAGGTCTTCTTGTCTTTGAGGGTCTTCTTATTCAGAAACAGAGAAAGGCCTGTGCTTTCTTGCGTCTCTCTCTATCGTGGATTTTGCTGAATCTCTCCGCCATGTCTCGAACCTTGGATTGATCTTCCGGCCATGTCTTGACGAGTTCTCCGTCACGGTCGTAGTATATAACACAGACTTCGATATCGCACAGGATCGAAAGCTCGGAGGCTTTCTTAAACATGGTATGTTCTCTCAAAGGAAGATTTGTTGTCTTCTTTGAAACGGAAGAGAGCGAGGGTTGTTTCTTGAAACATCTTCGGTTTCTCACCGACAACAATTTCGTTGTTTTGTTCTTCGTCAACATTGAAGAAGAAGCCATTGTACGTTGTTTGTTTACAGAGAAAAAAAAGTAAAAGAAGAAGCTTTAGTTTGAGAGAGAGAGAAAATAAAAACTTTGACAATTAGGGTAAAATACGGTTCAGGGTATTACATATAGAATTAGATTTCCATATTTGAGGTTTAATTTCCTTTTTGTTTTTTTGAAGTGTATCTTCTCTTCATTAAATGATATGATAATACGCGTTTATTAATCTAACCGTTGTAATTGTAATTTCTCTTTTCTCGTTTGTTTCAATTTTACTATATCCATCTAAACCGTTTGTAGTATATATATATATCAGTCTCTATATATTAATCTACGAAAACAAAAGAAACCCTAAATTGCTATCCACTCTCTCGATCGTCATCTCACATTTATCAGCGACGAAACTCTTCTCTCTTTGTGTTCAAATTCACTAACGCTTCAGTCTTTTGCAGGCTTTGTTTGATTGATTAATCTCTTTGTCTATCAGCGACGAAACTAAGCTCTTCTCTCTGTATTGGAATATTTGACTAACACTTCTTTCTTTGCAGGCTTTATTTGGTTAATCTCTCATCGACGAAACTGAACTCTTGTCTCTGTGTTCTAGTTGACTAACGCTTCTTTCTCTGCAGGCTTTATTTGGTTATCTCTCATCGACGAAACTCAACTCTTCTCTTTGTGTTCGAATTGACTAACGCTTCTTTCTCTACAGGCTTTATTTGATTAGTCTCTCATCGACGAAACTCAACTATTCTCTTTGTGTTCGAATTGACTAACGCTTCTGTCTTTGCAGGCTTTGTTTGATTAGTCTCTAATTTCGTTTCTTTTGAGTGTGTTTGGTAATGACGGATATGACAGGTTGGTTTTCAACGCAAGAGCACTTTCTCCCCAGGAAGCGATCCAAGGGAAATTTTGATAGGTTAATACCAAATAGGGCTGCGATGGACTTTGACTACGCTCATTACGCTCTAACTGAAGGAAGAAAAGTTAAGGATGAGGTAACTTCACCATCAAGAAAAGCCTACATAGAACAATTAACTGAGACGATGAATATGAACAGAAGTCGTATTCTCGCTTTCAGAGACAAACCTCAAGCTCTGCTTTCTAGTATTATTCACTCTGCTTCTTCTGATCCTCACCAACAAGAACCTAGATCCGTAAAGCCTCGTAGATACATTCGTCAGACTTGTGGCTTGTGAGAGAACCTTGGACCTACCTGACATAGCCGATGACTTCTACCTTAACTTGTTGGACTGGAGCAGTGCTAATGTTCTAGCCGTGGCTTTGGGAGACACTGTAAACTTGCGGAATGCATCCACTGATCTTACTTTTGAGCTTGTGACTGTTGATGAAGAGGAGGGACCTGTCACAAGCGTTAACTGGACGCAAGATGGTAAATATCTTGCAGTTGGTCTTCACAACTCTCAAGTGCAGTTGTGAGATTCTTCTGATGGTAGACTGATAAGAACATTGAAAGGTGGTCACCAGTCAAGAGTAGGACCATTGGCATGGAACAATCACATTCTAACAACTGGAGGAATGGACGAACGGGTCATCAAAAATGATGTGCGGATGAGATCATCCATTGTGGCAACTTACGTGGGTCACACTGAAGAGGGTTGTGGTCTCAAATGGTCAGGATCAGGAAAGCAACTAGCAAGTGGTGGTAACGACAATGTGGTACACGTGTGGGATCGTTCCTTGGCCTCCTCCTCCTGTCCTCCAACTCAACTAGGCAATGGTTGCATAGGTTTGATGAACATAGAGCTGCTGTGAAAGCTCTTGCGTGGTGCCCTTTCCAATCGAGTTTGCTTGAAACTGGTGGTGGTGGCAGAGATAAGACGATTAAGTTCTGGAATACACTCACTAGGGCTTGCTTGAATTCAGTTGACACCGGCTCTCAAGTTTGTTCACTGTTATGGAGCAAAAACGAAAGAGAATTGCTTAGCTCACATGGGTATACACAGAATCAGCTTACAGTTTGGAAGTACCCTGGTGAAAATGGCTCAACTCACTGGTCATACATCACGAGTTCTTTATATGGCACAGAGTCCGGATGGGTGTACCGTGGCTTCAGCAGCACCAGCACCAGACGAGACTCTCAAGATTTGGAATGTTTTTGGAATACCAGAGACCGTCAAGAAAGCTGTTCCAAAAATAGCTCCACAGCCATTTTCTCATGTTAATCATATTCGTTGAAACTGTGAAGACTCTTTTTGACACTTGACATCAAACGGATTCTGAGTATTAGTTAGTGTTGTTGTCAATTATTATAAGCAGTGTTATTAGATCTCCAAATGTAGCCTTTAGTTTCAAGATTCCAAGATACTGAAACTTGTTAAGAAATCAAGTTTGTATAAACCATCTGCAAATCTCTAATGTAAGTGTCCAAAGCTGTCAAATTAATAGTCTTCTGTTTGAGTTGGTCTTTCAAATAATGTTGTAACGGTTAATTTTAATAACCATATATGGGTCTTATCCAAATTCGAGACTGAACTCTTTTAGTTTATGTTCTTTTACTTTTTGTTTGCCGGAAGACTCGACTCAGCTTGGACCATTATAAACTGTCATAAGTGGTTCTGTTCTTCCGTAAGAAAAGGTTATGATTGGCAAAGTTTCAAAATACTCAATGCTCATGATCCATCTAGCCTTAGAAACGATTTCATGTTCAAGTTATGCCATATGGGATACCCCTAAGAAGATACATGAAGAAAAATTCAAGTAATGGACAACACTGCTATGCCTAAATCACTCTCAGGAGAACTCATTTCAGTAGCAAAAAAACAAGAATGAGATAGCAACGGGAAGTCGACGAGCAGAGAAATTATCAATCACACCTTTATAGCGTCAGCTCTAGGTTTCCATAGCCCTAGCCTGTATTTGTGGCTGTATTTGAGTATGAGTTTCCTCTGCAAAATCAGAATCCATAATGATCGAGTAAATTAGAGAATTGAAAAAATCGAGCCAGCAAATGATGGGTGTGGTTCACCAAACCTATTATAACATGTTTCATGACAGGAAAGATGTCTTAAGTAAGTGACAGGAAACAATGAAACTCTCAAGTAACATCCTAAACTGAAACAGGATTAGATAACACAGAACTTACAGGTACCCAAAAAAAGTTCAAGAAGTCAACTTTTTGGTTTGATTCCCCTTGATTACAATAAGTTACTTCACCAAATTACATAATGAAACAAGTTCAAGGTAGCAGATTTATATATCCTAACATATTAACAACCGCTACAAACCTATATGATGAACTTAAGTATCAGGCTTTTTTCTAAACAACTTAAATATAGAGAAGAATTAGAGAGAGAGAGAGTCTCAGGAACTTACATGTTTGCAAGGTATACCAAACTTCTTGAGTCTAAGCGTACGAGTCACAAGCAGTTTCGAAATATCACCAATCTCAGTTTCAATTTTTGCAATGTGAGTCTCAACCCCTCCCCCAATCCCACTCAAGAACTCAGGTATCCCAACCTTCACTACAATATTATCACAACAACAAGCAATCAAAAAAACCCAGTACTGTATACACTTTTTGACTCAAACGAAACACAACATTCACAATCAATCATGAACCTCTCTCTACACAAATGAAACTTCCAAGATCCTTAAGGTAACGAATCATCCAATTCACATTTCACCGAAGCAAAAAAAAAAAAATCCGAACAAGTAAAAATAAATATTTACCGGGATAAGGAGCGGGTTTGGAATAGAATCTAGAGAGGTTAAGATTCGACGACGGTGGTGTTGTCGTTAAAACAGATCTCGCGCTCTGTATCAGTCGCATCCACGCCATTGTCGGAGCTTCTCATCGACACTTCGGACTGACACTTTGGGTTTTTGAGTTTCTCTGATGGAGCTCCTTAATACGTCGTCGTTTTCGTTCAAACGGCCAAGCCCATTACAATTTTGGCCCATTAGTCTAGATCAATTTAATCTTATTTTTGGTTATATCAAAAACAAATCATTTTTTTTTTGTTTTTTTGATACAATTGATAAAAACCATAGATCGTTTGATATTGAATGGTTGATGAACAAAACAAAGATCTTTGGAACCTAAATTTCCAAACATAACACACAATCATTGTTTTAACTTTGAAGAAACCAAAACTAAACACAAATGATCACAACAACTCTCGAGTGAGCATCACGCGCCTCTGTTTAAAAAACAGTAATAACATAAATTTCTCCGCCATTGCGTTGCGTCGTCACTCACTCACTAGAACAACACGGTGAGTGACTCAAAACTTTCCGGTGATTAAAGTTTTAACACCGTTCACAAAATAAAAATGTTAATGTAAAAAAAAAAAGAAATCAAAACTCAGACGGTGCAGCCACAGAAGAGGAAGAAGAAACAGAGCATGGAGACCAACGCCACTGACTCGAACGCCGTCACTACTTTCCAGACAACGTCGTCGACCACCACTGACAGTAAACTCAGCTCTGGACGACGCCAACTCAGCCACCTTGGCACAGATCCAGATGAAGTGAAATGGATCGGCCACCACCACCGGGTAGATGACGCCATTGAACTGAGGTGAAGTGTGTTTGTGTTTGTAGGTTTCGACTAGTGAATTAATTTGTGTAGGTGTAGCTAATTGCGGAAAGGTACGCATACGCTTTTATGGCGGAGATGATGGCACGGTTGTATGATAAAATAAATAAATAATTAAGCTGGTCCATGCGAATTTAAATTTTACAGATGTGTTGATGTGTTGGATTTTTGAAATTAACGGTGAAGATTCAATTTAGTCATGTTACATTTCCGAGATGTGCAGCTGTGACTCGTATATATTTTGGATCTGTCTAAAAAAGCGAATGAGAATAGTGTTTCTTCCATCATTGTGGTTAATGACCTCAAGGTGGCAGGTTGAAACTTTTAGACCAAGTTGGAGTATAAAAGAGAAACTAAACAATGTAGTCACATTTTTTATCTGTATCGAAATACATTTTCTAAAATATCACTAAACCAACTTTTTTTTTTTTTGGTACTGTATATACACTATATGGTGCTACTCTTGAGATGATTTGTTTTACCCATAAGTTAAAAATGTTAAGCCATAGTATTAAAATTGGCTCATATGAATCAGTTGAAGTCACATTTTCTACGAGATCGATCATCTGGACCGTCGCTATTCATCTCTGTAACTTTCTCTCACTGGCCAAAGATTTCGTGTTAAGGCCATTCTTGAACAATAATACTAAATCATAGAGCTGCATCGTTCTAAGTTTTTTTTTTTTTTTTGCTAAACTGTAAATATCATATAAATGAACAATCAGGTTTTACAATACGTATAAAACCTAACCTTTTTGAATCCTTGGCAAAAAAGATAAAAACAAGGATACAGAAAACAAGCTGAGCTAAGATATTGATGGATTAACGCAGCCACAACTCCATTAATTTTCTAAATTTTCTCCTCCGTTGTCTTGCAGTAATGATGTTTTTAACATCTCGGTCGATGAGCTTGAAGATTGCTTAAGCGGGGCGTGACACTTGATTGTTCAGGACGTTGTTCCTTTGCTTCCAGAGATGATAGAGAATGACTTGGACCACTACCTTCCTAAGAGTCGACGGCGCAATGCGAGTGCGTGATTTGATCCAAGAGAGGAGCTCTGGCCAGGAGCTGAACAAACGATGATGGGGATCCAGTCTGGACAGAGCTTGTCTCCAAATCTCTGAAGCAAAACAACAGGATAGGAAAAGATGATCTCTAGACTCCTCTTGGCTTGAGCAGATGCAGCAAACGGTGGGAATGTCAAGACCCCAGGAAACCAGTCGCTCTCTTGTCGGCAACCTGTTAAGGTGAACTAGCCACATATTAAAAGCAAACTTTGGGATAGCTCCTTTAAACCAAACCGAAGTCGACCATTCCTTTTCCTCTTGTCTAGGTCTGAGTTTCTCCCAGGTGCTCGATGAAGAGTAGACCTGGTTGGAGCTTCCATCGATGGCCCAGTAATACGAATCCTGAGTGTGGCTTGCTGTTGGAAGATGAACAGTGGTGAGGTGCACGTGTAGAGACAGGGCTGCGTTTGATCTGGGGTAAGGTAGAGTCCACCCTTGGTCATCAACAACGTCTCTCACAGTAGCATTTAGTGGCAGGCGCAGAACACGAGGCCCTCCATTTCCTAGAAGCTTGATAAGAGGTCTAAGAGGAGTCCAATGATCAAACCAGAAACTAGCTTTCTGCCCGTTGCCTACCTTAGTTCTGATGAATTGTTCTGCCAGGGGTCTCAGCTTCAGTAGTGAATTCCACGTCCAGGAGTTGCTTGGCGCTTCTTTCACTGACCAAAACGTAGCATTGCGCATATAATGAAATTTGTGATAGTTGGCCCATAGAGAACCTGTATCAGCGAACATGAGCCATATAAACCTCAAGCATAACACCTTATTCCAAGCGACAAAGCTCCAAAGCCCTAAACCACCTTCAGTCTTAGGTAAACACACTGTAGTCCATGCCACGTTTGCTCCTTTTTTGATGTCAATGTTGCCTGACCAGAGGAAACGACTACAAAGAGATTCAATCCGTTTTATGCAGCCCTTGGGAAGCATGAACGTAGAGATCCAGAAGTTGACAGTACCGGATATGACAGATTTTAGGAGTTGCAGTCTTCCTGCAAAAGCTAAAGCCTTTACAGCCCAAGATCGAAAGCTTCGCACAAGCTTGTCTATGAGGGGTTCATATTCTGAGATCCGCAGCTTTCTATGCATAAGTGGGAGTCCCAAATATCTTATGGGTAGGGAGCCCACAGGAAACCATAGCTTGTGATAGCAGCGGACTTTGTGTCATTCAGGCCTGCGAAGAACAGCTGAGTTTTGTCTCTATTCATATATAGTCCTGACCAGCTGGCAAAATCATCAAGCACTTCGTTTATACCATGAAGTGAGGAGCTACCACCGTCAAAAAAGATCATAACATCGTCGGCGAACATCAGGTGGGATATACCGAGATCCTGGGTCTTAGGGTGGTAATGTATATAGCCTGCATCAACCCTGGATCTTAGAAGGGAGGATAGGACCTCCATAGCTAGCACGAAGAGGTAGGGTGACAAAGGGTCACCTTGCCTCAGCCCTTTGGTTTTCTTGAAAAAGCCCCATGAACTACCGTTCACACACACTGAGAAGGTAGGCGAAGTGATGCATTGTTTGATCCAGTTGATGAAGATCTCTGGAAGCTGGAGAGCAGTGAGGGCAGACAGGATAAAGTCCCAACTGACAGAGTCAAAAGCCTTCCTGATATCCACTTTGAGCATCCCTCTCGGGTCGATCTGTTTTCTGTTATATCCATGGACAATCTCTGTGGCCAATAAGACATTTTCAGATAGAAGTCTCCCTGGCATGAAAGCGGATTGAGTCGATGAAATAACTTCTGAGAGAATTTGCTGGAGTCTCCGTGCTAGAAGCTTTGATATGACCTTGTACAAAGTGTTTAAACACGAGATGGGTCTAAAATCAGATGCCTTTGAAGCATTCGAGACTTTAGGTATTAAGACCAAAGTGGTGGCATTCCACTGTTTTAGTAATTGACCGGATCGGAAGAACTCCAAGACCGCCTCTGTTACCTCAGGACCGACTATGCGCCAACATCCTGATGAAGAATTCTACCGAGTACCCATCTGGACCACAAGATTTGTTACGTGGCATTGAGAAGAAAGCTTCTTTAATTTCCTCATTAGAGAAGGGCTGTTGCAGGCATTGCTTCTGAGCTTCAGTACACCGAAAAGGTAGAAGAAGATTCACGTCGGATTGAGTAAGAAGACTTGGCTCAACCTGACTCCCAATGAGGTTTGTGAAGTAATCTACACAATGGTCTCGAATACCCTGCTGCGTATCAATCAAGGGGCCATTCTCTTCTTGGATGAAATGAATATGGTTGAGGGCTTTCCTTGAAGCTACCATTCTGTGGAAATAGGCTGTGTTGCTATCACCATCACTTAACCATAAGACACTTGACATCTGTCTGTAGAAAGACTCCTCTGCCGTTGCAAGATTCTGCCACTTCCGCTGGGCCTCTAGCTCAATTTGTGCATTGGTTTCAGTGGGATTTTCGAGCATTCTGCTTTGGGAGAAGAGTAACATATCATGAGCTTCGACTACTCTTTTTTCCAAGGCCGAGAAATTTTCTTTACTAAAGCTTCTTATAACATTCTTCAGCAACTTGAGTTTTGATGAGCATCGAAACATTGCTGAACCTGAAACATCGTTCTAAGTGGGAAGGCAAAAAGAGACTTCTTTATTTAAGAAACAATTCTGTTTAATATCAAAGCTAGCTCTATCTAGTTGCCATAAATCCATCATAGCAACCTTAATACAGTTGCGTTACAATTTCTTTAATTGACGAACCAACACGAGGAAGCAAATATATAAATATGAGAACAAACAAGAAAGGGTAAGAAAAGCCAACATTAGAGTGTCATTTTTCGAGTTCAACTTTAATTTCAGAGATACTTTTAGACCATCGGTTGCGCCTCTGGTCCATGATCTCTGCAAACATTTACACAAGATGACAAGAATAAGTCTCAATGTTTCACAGATAAGCTAATGCATAGCTAAGTGTTTTAAGGTACCTAAAGCATCTCAGAGATGAGAAAATGTGTCAATCCACTTGATGAAACTACTCTTTGTATCTCATGGTCTCTTTCTCGAACCCAATTGTTGGGAATTGCTTAGCATACTCTTCTACCATCTCACGCAGCTTTGCCATCTCTGATTGTAATTTCTCATTTGATTGCATTGTTGCTACAAAGTCCTTCAACTTTGTTCCTACAGTACATTACAAATTCACCAATACAATCCCATTTTCAGAGAGCATAACACACACAAAAAAAAAAAAAAAAAAAAGTAACATACAGCTTTTTTATATACCTTGAGACTCTGCCTTGATCTTTAAGGCTATCTTGACGGCTAAATCAAAATAATCGGCCACTCTTGCAAAATCTTCTTCAATGAATCCTCTTGATGTGAGAGCTGGTGTTCCTGTAACATCATTTATAAGAACAAATCAAAACATATACGTTTTTCTAGCTAAAGCATGCACATTTACTACTTTTTCGACATACTAACACGTTACTTCTTTCAGTGTTCCTTTAAGAGCCTTACCCATACGGATGCCACCTGGAACCATGGCAGAAACATCACCAGGAACAGTATTCTTGTTTGCTGCAATATGTACTGATTCTAATACTTTTTCCACTCTTGATCCATCTATTCCCTGTAAAATCGAACATCATATATGTTACCAGATAAAAATTAACACTATGCATTGCTTACTGAGGTTCACAGAACAAAATCAAACATTTTAACTTGATTTGCTATATCCTGGTCAGCATATAGTCAGTAAAAAATGAAATCACACAACAGATACGGGAAACAAGAAACCATCACTGTTTTAGTTTTATCATTACTAAAATCATCTTTTGAGGAGTTTAGCTATGTTCTCTAATTCCGATGGGATTCACCCTTTCATATGCAAGCTCGTAAGTCCAAAGCAAACAATTCCATCTATATATCAAAGGAAATAAAAGATAGAATGAGAAGTACCTTGTTTTTCAGATTCACCAAAACTAAATGATTGTCAGTGCCTCCAGACACTAAATCATATCCTTTTGCAAGCAAAGTCTGCAATTCCAAGCCATTTTATTTATTAAAAAAAGTGAGATGGTTACAGTACGGCTTATACCCAGCTGTTCCAAACATGGCAGTATATCCAAGGCATATCAACTAATTACCGACAATCAGTAAATAAAACGCACCTCAGCAAACCTTGAGCAATTACGGAGAACTTGATCCTGGTAGGCCTTATACTCAGGTGTTCTAGCCTACAATAGAGTAAATGACAAGTCAGGAAGATCATAAACAAGACCGATATAATTCTAGATTAGAACTTAATCACATTAGTGATTGGAGTTCATCTGTACATATTACTTATTAGCCAATAGAACACAAATTCAAAACAAAGTTTGATGACTGAACCTGCTTCAGAGCAACTGCTAGACCCGTTATTGTGTGATTATGTGGACCACCTTGCAGTCCAGGAAATACAGCTTGGTTTATTCTGTCTTCATAGTCATACATAACCTGCAAGGTAAAGATATAAACGACAAAAGATCACATACTGTGAAAATTAGTCACCACCAGGGATTTATTTACTCATCCCATATACAAAATGGAAACTTAAAATTCCACCTCTTTCCCTTGTTTGTTAATCTCTTTTAACCCCTTCCTAAAGAATATCATAGCCCCTCTGGGACCGCGAAGCGATTTGTGAGTTGTAGTGGTAACAACATCTGCATACTCAAAAGGAGAAGGAATAACGCCAGCAGCAACCAACCCACTAATATGAGCCATATCAGCCAACATAACTGCCTTTTGCTTGTCACAGACCTGCAAATATGTCATGCAAAATCTTGAAAAGGGTAATGCACATATTATTTACCATGCAACTTTGGAAATTATACTTCACACTCAAGAGTTGGGAGTTGAGACAGTATTTTACCTTACGTATACGTGCATAGTCATATAGGCGAGCATAAGCACTTGCCCCCGCAACAATAAGTTTAGGTCTGAAAAGCACAGCGCTCTTTTCTAGCTGCAAATAAAATTTAGTTTCAGAACTGTGTTATATTTAGTTTCTTGAAATGTGTTCAATTACTCAATGTTACATATGATAAAAATGAAACGTTTGAGCATTCAGCTAAGCCAGCTATTAACTAACCAACCTGATCGTAATCAATGTAACCAGTGTTCTCATCCAATCTGTATGGCATAGTCTCAAAAAAGATGGATACGGCAGATATCTTTTTCGTGTCAGTCTGCACATGAGCAATTAAAACAAAATGGCAAATACACAATATCAATGCCACAAAGAATTGAGAAACCAAGCCTTAAACAGACCATGCTATAGAAGATTATATTCCAATTTACCTGATAACCATGAGAAAGATGTCCACCATGAGGTAAATCAAGTGCCATAATTCTTTCATGAGGCTTCAACAATGCGGTGTAAACTTGAAAGTTAGCTGGTGATCCTGATAAAGACTGCACATTGACTAAAAGAGAAATAGCTCATATAATTAGTATCACAATCAGTAAACATTAGTTTCTAGTACGATGTAATTAACTACCAATCGTACCTCCCCATTTCGAAGGATCTAACTGAAAAGCTTCTAACGCACGTCGTTGACATAATGACTCAGCCATGTCAATGTACCTAGTAATTGATTAAGATGCAAATAACCTTCAACATCATATACTAACAGCAAAGTGCAGTAAAACTGAAACCAAAATGTAAAAGAAGAGGTTAACATACTCATTCCCTCCATAGTATCTAGCTCCAGGGTAACCTTCACTATACTTGTTAGTCATAACAGAACCAACCGCTTGCATCACCGAAAGAGATGTGAAATTCTCAGACGGTATAAGCTCAAATCCCTGAAAAACAATAATCAAGATTTGTGTAACTCAATTCATCCTCACACAAGACCAGAAGAAGAAGAAGAAGAAGTTACACTACAATTTTATTTTACCTTCCATTGTCTAGCCTTCTCTAATTCGATAATATCAGCGACTTCGGGATCGATTTCGTCTAGAGATGCGTTGAGTTGCTTAATCCACTGGATAAAGGGAAACAAGATAAGACGTTTGTGAAATTATTTATATATATTACGATGATGATGCATCTGATCTAAGTTGATATGATTACACTGGAACGAGATTTCTCCGAATCCGCCATAGCTGAGGCTGATACAGACGACTGAGTATACAAAAAACAAAAAAGAAATGGATCAGAATCAAACAAAAAGTGTAAAAGAATCAGATTGTGATAAGATTTTTACCATGAAACGGAGGGAATCGCCATTAGAGGAAAGACGCGAGATCGGTTTCTTGACGGAAGTGGAGAGTCTACGAAGAGCCAACGCCATCTTTTCTCACAATCTCTTTCTATGTGTCTCTCCTGTGTTTGTGTGTGTGTGTGTGTGAGTGTGAGTGTGTGTGTGCGCTTATTATTAAAAAAAAAAAGCAACTCTGCTGCTTATGTATGTGAGCATTGGGGTTGGTGAGATGCCTCTGTTTTGTTTTTTAGTATTTTAATTTTTCGACTCGGTGCGTTTGTGTTATTTTATTTTGTTGGTTTGATGATATTAGGTTAGATCCAAATTGTTTTCTTGACGCAATCAAATCTTGTTGTCCACATATAGGGTGTGAATGGTTGAAGCGGTTGAGACAGACAAATTTATCTATGGATCAAACCGTTTTTTATTTATCATTCATTAATCATAGTCTGCAGTAGTGCAGTTTAAAAAAAACAGAAATAAAACTGCAACAAACCAATTACGGACCGTTTTTACTAGGCCTGCGATTTCTGTCCAATCGGTTAATCGGTTTTTGGTTTATTGTGGAAATTGAAAACTGTTCCGAATCTAACCGAATAAAATTTCGGTTCGGTTCGGTTCGGAGACGGTAATTTCGGTTATTGTAATTCGGGTATTCGGTTTAGTATTGTTGGAGTAAAAGATATTTTGAAAATTGGGCTTCCGACTTTTTCTACAGAAAAATGCAAGGCCCATCAACCAAAAAAAAAAACTTGGTTGTTGTTTCGCTATTCCATCGATGAACGATGAACGATGAACGACGAAGATATCAAAAAACAATATGTGGAAAAACATCAGCGGTGAGAGCTGAGGAACACTAGTGGCGAGATCTAAAAGGGAGAGCTCACGGTATATAAGATGAATAAGATAATGATGAAGGATGAAGTATCAAAGAAGAATGAATCGAAGAATTTAAAATAATTATGATTATAAAGGATGATGAATCGAAGAAGAAAAAGATGATTGGTATGAATCGAAGTAGAAGAAAAAAAGAAGAATTATGATGATAATGAATAAGAAGAAAATGATGATGAAGTAATCGAAGAAAAATGAGGAAGATGGAGATGAATGCTCGGCGGCTAGGACTAGTTTTATTAGGAGGTTAAGGTTTTTTGTTCTTCGGTTAACCGTTCGGTTTGAGAAAACCGAACCGAAAATCTCGGTTAACCGATCCTAATTAAACTCATTTCGATCGGTTTAATCAATTAAAATAACCCGAACCGATTTGTCCAAATTTCGGTTCGGTTTGGTTCGGACAAATCGGTTCGGTTCAGAATCCCAGGCCTAGTTTTTACACACAAATAGCAGACCGTTGCGGTCTGTTGTCCACACTAAAAATACAGTGGTCTAGTTCGTAGACGGATTTGTATGCCCGGACTGCTATTACCATTTACACCCATATATACAGTAGGCGTTCAACTATTTCTATCTGAGTTAGTTCTGGTTTGATTTTATTCGGTTTTACTTTTTCGATTACGAGTGGGATACATTAATAATAATTGCAAAAAAAAAAAAATAGCAATGATTTCGTAACACATAGATATATTCTAAAAATTAACCATAGCTAAATTCTAAAAATTAATTAAACTAATACCTGCAATTTATAGCTTAGAAAAACCAAACCTGCAAGCACAAATCTGCAAACTAAATAATTTATGTCTAGGGTCGATTTAGAGCTTGATTGGCATGATTAGTGTTAGTCATAGACTTTGTGAACCATGTGTAATGATTGTTGGTGCGTATTTTGCATGATTTGTTGAGAAATTTTGAGTTTTGATGACGGGTTCATATATGTTAAAAAAGTGACAAAAATTGTAAAATTTGTTAGAATTTGGGGCTTTAATTTATTTACCTTGTTCTTGTGATGCCATAGACTTGTGTTTACTTCATGGTTTGATTCCCGTTCATTATTGACAAGTTTACCAATTTTTCAAGTTGATATTTTGAAGTTGTGGTTTCTTCTTCTTAATTAGTGTGAATGTTTGAAATGGTCATTTTTTTTTTTGAAATAATGTTAAATTCAAATCATGTTATGTAAAAAAATAAAATCTATGGTTTTTTTAAAACTATTGCAAGATTTATTTAATTTTTTTATAAAATTAAATTAGAATTTAAAATCATGAGGGGTTATTGTACATTGGTCAATCGTTACTCACTTAATTTACTTCATCAGGTGGCTATATTTTTCTTCTTTTTATTTTTTTTGTTTTGGTTATCACACAAATTCACCCAAAATTAAAATGTCAGATGGAAAAAAAGTAATCATCCCATCTACTCTCACCCATGCTTCTTTCTAATCACAACATTAGTGAGACCCATGCTTCTTTCTAATCACAACATCAGTGAGGGGGAAGCAACGTCAGCATAATCCAACGGCCCTTGTTCATTCAATCTGACGATCATAATCTTTTTGTGGCTCTCGTTTCGTTATTTACTCAATCTCCCTCCATTTAACTCTGTCGTCATCTTCTTCTTCCTCCCTCCTCCTCCTACAGAACACAAAAAAAAGAAAACAAGACCTAAAAACTGCGTTTATCTCTTCAAACTCTCTTTTTCCTCTGTTTTATTTTTTTTATACATACGCAAAGATTTTTTCGTTACTTAGGGGTTAGGGTTTTCCTTCAACTTAGCCTTGGTTGTTCCTCTGTTCGTCCTCTCGGAGCTACTAAAAAAAGCTTTCATTTTTTTATCCCATGCGGTCGATTTAATTAGCAACAATATATGCATTTTCTGGAGACTTCTTTAATTTGTTAGAATTTGGGGCTTTAATTTATTTATCTTGTTCAAAGAAAACAGAAATAAAACGGCAACAGACCAATTGCGGACCGTTTTTACACACAAATTGTCACATTCACACTAAGAAGTTTACCAATTTTTCAAGTTGATAATTTTGAATTATTTTGAGCACTATGAATAGTTGTGAAGTGTGGTTTGAAGTTGTGATTTCTTGCTTCTTAGTGTGAATGTTTGAAATGGTCATTGGTTGAGTTAGCTCCATTGTGCCTCATTTGTTTATTTTGTGACAATTTGAGACTTGTATTTTAAAAAAATTTCCACTGATCTTGAATGTTTAAAAGGTACAATGGCGGGAGGTTCTAAAACAAGCGGTAAGCATCAAAGGTCTGCAAACACAAGTGAAGTTCCAAGTGCACCCATATCTCCTTGGACCGTAAATGACAAGAAAGCTAAGCCGATCTCTCATATCAAAATTCATCCCACCCGTTTTGCAGATAGAAGTGTACTCGAGAAGATGGGGATACTTGAAATATTTGATGAGTTCTTCACCAACATGGAGCTTAAGGAGATTGCCACCATGGACTATCCAACATAACCCGATCTGACTATTGACTTTTTGTGCACCATATAGAATAAGTTCGCGAGTTCAAATGTCCACATTGCAAAAGAGGGCGTCATCCATTTTAAGGTCAAGTTAATGGCTTACTCAATCTTCACCCCTGAATTTACTGAAACGTATGGTTTTGCAAACAAGTCCCCCATGAGTTAGTTTCTCAAGTTCCAAGGGATTTATTATCTTTGTGATGTGCTAGCGGATGGGAAATACTTTAGCCACAAGGCAAAAATCAAGAAGGTTTCCCATCCGGTTATTCGCGACGTCATGAAGCTTGTGCATGCTCTATTTAGATGAACTGAAATGTAAACCACAACCAAGACAGAGATGTGTTTCATCTCTCAAAGATTGAAAGAGGTGTTATTGGAGAATATTGATTTAGAAAACGATGAAGGCGATCATGTGGATGATGATCTTGGAGATTATGTAAACTATGGATGCGTCTTAGCCACTTATCTAGAGATGTACAAAAATAACATCATCAAAGGCAAGACAGAGTCTACTCACATTGGCGGGATGCTCACTCCTCTCTCCACTTATCTACAAATTGCCTTATTTTACTTTGCGGGTTTACCTCAACTACTTGCATTTGGTGCACACATTGACCTTTCAACCAAGTCCCATGTCCGAGAGATTTATTTATTGATTCATGAACAAATATGAAAATACAAGAGTATGTATGCTTCACTCGGCTGAACTCACCGCTCTAACATACCACTTTGGCGTTGAATTTTCGCCAAGTGATGAAGTATGTGGAATGACACTTGATGAACCAATGTAGATTCAAGAAGACACCCGATGATCTTTACCGTCTTTACACTTATGATCTTTTCAATATATATTACACTGTATCAGATGTTTCTCAAACCCCCCTCCCCCTCCCCCGTCATTTCTAAACCTTTCCATGACTTTTCGACCCGACACAATACTTTCGGATTTCTTTGTCTTGAATTATGAAAGCGTAAAGGTTCCTGAACAATACGATCCACGATATGTAATCCCATGTTTAAGTCAATTTCTTACGACTCACGGCGTTAACAGATGCGTTATGATGGAGGAAAATAATTTATTGAAATTTGTTAATATTAACTAAGTCTAAGCTTTAAGTATATTTTATATATTGAAAAATTATTTATTGAAATGCATCTGGATTACTCGTGGATCTCAAGAATTCAAGCGGAACAGATGCAAAGACATTTTGCTGCTCAAAATATTTAAACAGGTTGTGGGATGGCTTAGTGGACGAGTTTGATCCGATTAACAATTTTATTTAAATCATCTGTTTCATAAAATTTTAATTTTTTTTTTTGCGGTTTTATATGATTTGATAATTCAAGATTTTGATAGAAATCTAACTAATCACTAATTCGGTTCACTTTGGATCCAGATCAGCCATCATGTTAATCTAAAATCTATGGTGAAACGATTACTATTTTTAACTTTCATAAACTTGATGAACTCAAACCAATATAAGTTTGTAATAAATATTATACTAAATAAATATGTTTACAAATTTAATATCCAGAACAAAATTTGAAATTTATCATTCATTTACATATTTTAGAATTTCGGTTTCTAGGTTTAATTTGTTCGAACTACGTAATTCATTACAAGACCTTAAAAAGTGAGAGGAATGAAGAAAAATTGCAGAGGATAGAGGAATGTTTTTTTTCCCCTTTGTATTAGCAAACCGCAAATAAAGAAAAAGTCTTAATGAACCACTTATTTTAGTGATAACCTCTAAATTCATGGGAACATTAATAGACGAGCATAAAGGTAATCATGTACAAATTTTTATTCACTTTGATTATTTTCGATCGTACCCTAGTTGTATCACTTGTCTTCGTTAAGAGTGAACTCCAAACTCATTTTTCTTATCGTTTGTACATGTATGTATGCACACAAAAACGGCTTATGTTGTTGTCTTTTGATCTGAAACTGGTTTGGTTTGAAAGCTGAACGTATCCGAACCTAAGACCATTCTCCCCTATCCACGGTTTTCTCCGTCTCATTATTTGTCTCTTATGTCGACATCGTCCCATGAATGCAGCCACCTCTTACAATAATCCAACCAATCAGCTATTTTAATATTCCAAATTATTGTTCTGTTTATAAAGTTGAACCACATTTCTGGGTACTACCTTCTCCAATTGTAGTAGTCAAATTAACAAAAATCAAAATTTAAAGTATAGTGGACATGCATATTTTATTCACTACAAAATTGACTCTTGGATTTTATATATAAACTGTAAACTCCCTTTTATTAATTTGTCTAATTATAATTAATATACTCCCTTTTTATTAATTTCTGAGTATTTTCAAAGCCCTATTTATGTTATAAAACAATAAATTCTTAAACCCATAATTAGTGAAAAAATAAAGAGATAATCAAGTTTTATTCTTTTTATTTCTTATTCCAGATGGACATATCTATCTCTTTCTCTCTTTACATCAAATAAGCCAAAATAATTCATTGACTGTGCGTATCAGCTTCCTTTACGTGTTTCATTTTTCTCTCTCCTTACTGTCACGCAAGAATAACATTAATATGATCACTTTGGTTTCCTCATACACTTCCGAGCAACAAAAACCCACAAGTCTCAGCTTCATTTGACCTCGTTAAAGTCTCCGTCTTTGATACTTTTCTTTTACTTCTACATCCTTAATTGTCTCAACTCTCAACAATATACTATTTCATCTTATTCTTTGTTTCATTAAAAGCTCTTAAATGGTCTAAGTTTGTTTTAATAATTTTAAACATGCATTTTCAAAGTTCTGAGATTTGAATCTGAATACTTGAAACAGATTGAGACTTTTATGAGGAATTGGACAAGAACCCGATGTCAGATTCCGTCAAAACGACGGTGGATCCGCTTTTGAAAGATTTGGATGGGAAAAAAGAGAGCTTTCGGAGGAACGTTGTGTCTATGGCAGCTGAGCTGAAGCAAGTGAGAGGCCGTTTGGTTTCTCAAGAACACTTTTTTGTTAAAGAAAGCCTTTGTAGAAAAGTAAGTCCCTTTTTATTAAATTATTAGTATGAATCTTCTTCTCACTGTTCATTGTGTTTGAGTCTCTTATTATTGATTTGTTACTGCTTTGGTAGGGTCAAAGCTCCAGTTTCAATTTTGGATTTTTAGAAATGATTTGGCTTTTTGTGATTTTGTTTTCTCTAGGAAGCAGAGAAGAGAGCTAAGAACATGGAGATGGAGATCTGTAAATTGCAGAAGAGATTGGAAGATAGAAACTGTGAGCTTGAAGCTTCAACTTCTGCTGCTGAAAAGGTTTGTTTATTTTTTCCTCAAAACCTTTTTTTGCTATATATAATAGTATATAACGTAAGACTCCAAATTTGATATTGTATCTGAAAAGTTTAGTCTCTGAGAAGTGGTACTTAATCTCAACTTTTTAAAGTAATCATTAGACTTTGGTTACTATTGGATCGATCAATGGCCCCTTTAGATCTTAGGTAAAGTAGATGAAGCTGAGTGTGGAAAAGGTTGACTGAGTTCAGTCTCAAATTTATTATAATAAATGCTGCAATGAAGCATGACCTTTTCAAAAAGAGTTCCTTCATGATTTTGGAATCTTAACTTGGTCAATTTGGGTTTAGTTCTCATTTCTAATGTTTCAAAATGTAAGAACCTGAGATGTGGAAGTGGGTCTCTGGGTGATATTGTTCTTTTAAAGCTGTTAAGTTTCAGTTACTGATCAAAAGGGTTCAATCTATCCAACTCCAGAAGCATTTACTTTCTTGAGCACTCAATGCTTTTACTTAGGAGTTTCGCTCTGTCATGGATTCGTTTGCATAGCTGCTTAATTTTGTTTTTCTGAATGTTTTTTTATTTATTCTTAACCTGATGAAAGGTTTGCACATAAAATGGGTTAAGACACTCAGCTAACGTAAATTGGGAATCATTGAGGTATTAGGGAATGTATTATTTATATTAAGAAGGCTTCTCTTATGCATTTTTAATCTTATTTTGGGAAAACAGTTTCTTGAAGAAGTAGACGATCTGAAATCGCAGCTAGCTTTAACAAAGGAAATTGCAGAAACAAGCGCTGCTCCTGCTCAATCAGCACAGCTTCAATGCTCAGTGCTAAAAGAACAACTTGACGACAAAACACGTTCTTTAAGAGAACACGAAGACCGTGTAACTGAGCTCGGTCACCGGCTTGATAACCTTCAGAGAGATTTGAGGACAAGAGAGTTTTCTCAAAAACAGCTGAGAGAGGAAGTTATGAGAATCGAGCATGAGATAACTGAAGCCGTTGCAAAGTCTGGGAAAGGCACAGAATGTGAGCTCAGGAAACTTCTGGAAGAGGTTTCTCCAAAGAACTTTGAGAGAATGAACAAGTTACTGGCGGTAAAAGACGAAGAGATTGCTAAACTAAAAGATGACGTAAAGTTAATGTCAGCTCATTGGAAACTCAAGACTAAGGAACTTGAATCTCAGGTTCAGCATCCATATCTGTACTTATTCTTGTGTTCTGTCGAGGTTTTTCGCTTATTGTCTGAAAGTTTTTAATCTTGGACTGATAAATGACCATTTTCAGTTGGAGAGACAAAGAAGAGCAGATCAAGAGCTCAAGAAGAAGGTACTGAAACTGGAGTTTTGTCTGCAAGAAGCTCGTAGCCAGACAAGAAAGCTACAAAGGGTAAAAGTCCAAGATTGATTGTGCTTTGCTATTGTTTTATGAGAAAACCAAATGATTAATTTGTATGATTGATGAATGAAACGCAGGCAGGGGAGAGGCGAGACAAGGCAATCAAAGAGCTAAGAGATCAGATTACAGGAAAACAGCTGAATGAATCGGTTTCAGGGGAGAAACCAAACTTCTGGGATACTTCAGGGTTCAAGATCGTCGTGTCAATGTCGATGTTGATATTAGTGATAGTCTCCAAAAGATGAGTTCTTTGTAACTTGAACTCTCTTTTTCTTTTTGTTGGTGTGTAAATGCAGTAGTTGCAGATAGTATAGTTAGTTAATGTTGCATGTTACTCTATGAGATTAGCTAAGAGAACTCTTACTTACACTTTTTAAGTTATTAGTTTTTGTTTGTGTGTTGAATCTTATCTTCTAAGAAAAGCAATTCTGGATTTTGGGAGAATCTAATTATTTGTTTTTTGGTGGAAGTTGAAATATTTACTTTTTGACAAATGATTCAACACACAAATCGAGCAAAGGGTCTTTCCCAGGGATCAAAATTAATCTTTACTACCTTATTGATTCCTTTAACCTTGTCCTCTTCGAATCCCACTGCCCAACTAAACTCACTGAGGAACATATTGAAAAGGAACCAACTCTTCTGAAGTGGCCAAGTGTCAACAAAGCCCGGGATTCCAAATTCTGATTTGTTTGACCGTGATCAATCGTGGTTTGATGGACCTCTAGAGGGCTTCTTTAACTTTAATCTCACAGTAAGTCTCTTATGCATTTAAATTTACTCACCCAGTAGGACAGCGTTGAACTAAACTTACTGGCCATCCTCCGTCAGTTTTATCAAGTTTTGCTGTGATGTGGGATTCACTGTTTGGCTGGGTCCTCTCTGGCAGACATTTTATGGGAAGGAAGAATCTGCTCATGAGGAGTACCCCCAGAGGATTATCCTGGGAGACGAGCTTTCCTCAGAGATCAAGGAAACAATTGCTGGGTGCCTTGACAGAGCAAAATAAAGCAAAGAGCCCATCCTACTGAAATTAGTGATTTGTCCCCATCCATCTTTGCAAAATATATATATATATATATATATATATATATTTTTTTTTTTTAAACAAAATATTTTATATTTACGAATGGGCCTTCCCAATTTTAATTGGGCAAGGCCTTGGAACATACAATATTGGACAGGTACAAAATGGAAATAACATGAAAACGGCCCATTAACAGAAATAAGATCTTCTCCTACTGAATTAAACGTGACCTGCAGCAGTGATTGGAACAGTAATCCCGGCGAATGCGAGACCCACTCCTTTGCGGCAGAGACACTGAAGTGAACCCTTATCGGAAGCATTCGAAATCCAACTTCGGTTCAACCTTCAACGTCTCACCTGACCCTGAATAGATCTCACAGCCTGTTCTAACCACCGACAGCAGGCTCTACGGTGACGGTCCCATGCCTAGCAACCGAACACACTCAGAGCTAACCCCCATCTCCATATATGGTGATCTCTGGTATCTCCAAGCAAGGAACCCAACAACCGGTCCGGAGTAAGAAGTAAAAACGCGGCGATCTCTAAAATACTGGTTGCTCAATCCAGAAAATAAAGATCGGAACCCGCAACCGCCTACTAGATCCAAGGGATCTAGAACTGACCTCCAAGACGAGCAGCGAAACCCACCAAACCCCCACTGACTTCCGCTGCGAACCATAGCAGTCAATTGAATGTTGAGCTGCGAGAAAAACACCTTCGGGAAACCTCTGGCGTCTTCTACCAAGAGTAAACCACACAGGGTTTCCTCACCATCCAAAAGAATCCACACCGCCACAGCTGCATCAAATGGGGGAATCCCACACCACCGCCGTCGGAGAAAGAACCCTGCTTACCCATGCCTTCTAGTTGTATGCCAAGACCTACACTTAAGTCCAGCCCAGAAAGATACTCACCTGACGAAACCAAACACGAAGAAGCAAGCAACCGAACCGACTGGAGAAGGGGAGATCTGCGAAACTGATGACGAAGACCACCTGAAACCGATCTCTGAGAACATCCAAGGAGGAGATCTCAGACCTCGACACTCATCAAAGCCAAAACCCACCGGAGCCATCGACGCTTGACGAGACACTCAACCCAGATCCGCCGAAGAGAACACCCAGATCGGAGCTGTCCTCACACCCACGAGTCTCGAGGAAACTCCGGCGACCACCATAAGCTTCTCGTCGTTGCCACGCGCCAGATCTACTTTGGAAACCACCTACCTTGAACCCATAAACGGACAGAGGACAGTCGCAAACTCAGGGAAAGAGAGACGCCGGCGTTAGACTACTAAAAAAACAAAGAGGAGCCCTCTCCGGCGCCGGAAGGACAAGCCGGAGATGCAAACGGCGGCAAGAAAACTAGGGTTTCTAGAGAGAAGCGAGAAGAGAGAAGAGAGAAGAGAGAAGAGAGAAGTTTATCTTTGTAAAATATAGCAACTAGCAAGTACTCCTAGAACAAAACCTTAGTATATATATGTAAGTAAATTTATTTGAAAAATATAACTAAGCTCTTTACCAAGTTCCTCATGAGAATCTTGTGTCAAACTTATGTTGGGAAGTTTATATGTAGTTCTTAGTGATTTCTTGTTGAGCAGGGAAGCTTGTTGGAGACAATGTCGTTGACAGGTGCAATTCCATCATTTAGGATTAAAAGAATGGCTAGTGTTTGTTCTTCTTTTCTTGGACGCATTGTCTGTATCCCGCAGATTGCACCTTATATATCCAACAGAAACAAGGTTAGTTATCAGTCAACTTGAACATAGTAGTAAAAGGTGAAATCTAAGTAAACGAGGTTAATTATGAAGCCATTGTTTTGAATGTATGAAAGATCTTGAAGTCAGGCTTGGCTTGTTTTTTTTTACTAGGACAAAGATTAGTCTCATTTCAATATGATAAGAGATGGGTCAGAGACGCTATGTTGTTTTTTTCGTAAAGTCTTTTACATAAAAAAAGATTATGGCTCTGATTGGTTTCATTAATTACGATCGTTTGCAAACGAACCGCTGCTAAGATCACCAATCAACATCTCGTTTGGAGATAGCGGTTGACCATCTTGTTTGAAGATCTTGGTTGGAAAAGGTGGTTGCACCTTAGTTTTGGTGGTTGCAAACACCAACCTCAATCACTCTAGTAAACCCACGTTTGATGAATCACTCTAGATACACAGCTTTTTTTTTGGCATTTTGTTTTTGTTTTTGGTATTAGATTCTTTTTATCTGACAAAATAAAGAAAAGTAGTGATTTTACTCATACTTTTCAGAAAAAAATTTAACCTTTTTTTTTAAAAACAAAAATTATTGAGAAGAAACATCAATCAAAATTTTCTCTCTTTCTCTTTATATATGTGTGCTTCTTACAACACCATTGTCTTGATACAAGTTTTCTTCGAATACCAGAAAAAAAAAAAACAGTTTCATTTTGCTCCAAAATAGTTCTTATTTCACAATCAATATTTTAAGTCCATCCGCTATGACTTCCGAGAATCGTCCAGAATCATCACGTGGGAGATCATTATGTCCAAGATCATCTGTTTCGAATCGTGGTCCAGTAAATATCGATTGCCTTGTAAATTTGATGCATTATATAATATTAGTGAGTTATCATAAAAAATTATTCATGATGGTGTTTAGAAAGAACATTGGAATGACCGAGAAGAACAAATATTGTTGGAATTATACGAGCCTGAGATAACAAAGGTGAATTACATTGCAAATAATTTAAAAGCCCCACAACGAAAGCATATATTAACAGTTCTCGAACGGAGGACGGGTAAAAATCTTACGTGGATCAAGGTGAAGAACAAAATAGACACCTTAAAGAAAAAGCATAAGGCATGGCTTGATCTTATGGGTCGAACAGGAATTACCTCAGATTCTATTTCTGGAAGAATCACAATGGATGATGACTGGTGGGTAGACCGTGAAATGGTATGCTTGTTCTCATCCCATTAATTAACGTGTTAATTTTTTTGACCTTTATAGTTAATTAAAATCTTAAATCATTTTTTTTTTTTAGGAGTGTGAGAAGATACGTGCATTACATCGCGAACCACCAAAACAATGGGATATAATGCAACGTATAATTAAGAACCATGATGTCTCAGATCAACATATGTATGATGTTGCAGATGCACAAAGAGAGATAGAAGAGGAGAACAATGATCCTGATGTCAATGATGAATACAATACTGATGAGGTCCCGGCTACACGTGACTATATTCCTCAGCCCCTAGATGAAGATGGTCAACAACCAGACTTGTCATTCTTTGATTCACAAGAGTTGAATGCAGAAAGTCCAGTGTTACAACAAGAAGAGGTTGGTGGTCGGTCTGGTAGGCAAATATCACGACAAACCCCATATAGTACTGATGGAGCTGAAGCATCTCGAAGGAGTACTGCATCTCGATTGCGAACATCTGCTAATAGCGGTCGTGGTAGTCGTAGAAGAAGAGAGTTCGAAGGATCTTTTACTGAGGCTTTCCAAGGGATGGCGGATGCACGACGTGCTACTGTTTCTTCATTGCGTCCAGATAACGCAGAAGATTATAAGACTTTTAAAGAAGCATTTCGTGCTTTGAAACGTTTACCAATCGAGAAGTTTGGAGATTTTTGTGTGAATCAGTACGAGCTCTAAAGGGAGATGCATGGTGGCGTACCCACCATCTTAAAATGAGAGGATAGTGCAGAGCGGAAGTAAACGTACGAAGGGGCTCTGTTTTGTGAACGTGAAAACAGAGCTAGATGCAGAAGATGAAGTGACTTGGGATAGAAGAAAGTGACTTGTAATTTTTTTTTTTTTTGTGTTGACAAATATGCATTTTGTATATGTTATAACATTTATGTTTTAAAAGTTCTTTTAAAATATGTCCATACTATAAGATTCATATACTGAGCTTTATATGTTAATTTTTTTTTTCCAGGCACGTATGGAGGAGTTGCAGGCTAAAGGAATCAATAATTTGAGTCATGAAGAATTGTGTGAATTTTTTATGCTCGAAGATGAGCAGATTGATGAGCAGCTTGTGAAGCCTATAATGATGTATCACGAGCGATATTTTCGTCGGCAACCCATGCGTCGAGAAAGTGGCTTAGGATGGTTGAACATTCAAAGCCATATAGAACGTGATGATGCATCTTGCTTACATGCTGTGAGGATGCGAAGAGATGCATTCCAAAGGTTATGTCATGTCATGGAAATTCAATATGGTTTAACAGCATCTGATAATATTAGCATTCAAGAAAGTGTAGGGATGTTTCTATCAACTTGTGGGCATAACGAGGTTCAACGGACCGTAGCAAGGAATTTCGGTCGTAACCAAGAGACAGTAAATCGAAAGTTTCATCAGGTATTGAATGCGATGGAGCGACTTGCATGTGACGAATTAAAAACACCATCGTCTCAACAACTTAGAGAATATCCCCGAAGTTTACGAATTGATCGTCGTTACTGGGCATTTTTCCAAGGATTCATTGGGGCAATGGATGGGACACATGTTCCTGTACTACCACCAACAGAAGACCGTCGTATTTTTTGGGACCGTTTTGGTGAGACAAGCCTTAACATATTGGCTATATGCAGTGCCGGTCCAGTAAAAAATGAGGCCCAATACATAAATATTTTTTAAATGGATTTTATCATTTTTTAAATGGATTTTATAAGGTAAATTTTAAAAGTTGAAGCAAAATCTTAAGAGTTCATAGAATAGAGGCCTATTTTTGGAATAATACATAGATAAAAATTAAAATTTTCAGACCAAATCTTAATTTTTTTTGAAAAGTGAGACCTATATTTGCAATGTAAATGATAAGTTGGGCCTAACTTTTTTACTAAAATTTCAAACAGAATTCGAGGGCCAATACATTTGTGTCATAGGGATGTGCGGCGGGCCGGGCCTGGCTATATGTGATTTAGATATGCTTTTCACATACATATGGAACGGTGCGCCAGGTTCAGTGCATGATGCTAGAGTATTAGCGATTGCGCAACAAAACAGTCAAAGGTTTCCTACGCCTCCTCCAGGAAAATATTATCTTGTTGACTCGGGATATGCTAATAAAAAAGGTTACTTGGCACCATATAGGGGAAATCGAAGAGAAGAGGTGAGGTACCATTTAGAACAATTTCAAAGTGGTCCACCCCCAAGAAATAAGGAAGAATTGTTCAACAGATGGCATGCTTCTCTACGTTCAGTAATCGAACGGACGTTTGGAATTTGGAAAAAAAAGTGGCGGATTGTGAAAGAACTACCGAGGTATGATCTTGAAACACAAAAGCGACTTGTGTTTGTTACAATGGGTCTTCATAATTTCATTCGACGTTCAAATATTTTGGATGATGATTTTATTGATGAAGTAAGTGAAACTGGAGATCCAAATGGACAGCACGGAACTGACGAAAATGATATCAGTGAGATTGAAGAGGCTGAATCAACAACAAATGGAGCATATATGGCAGCAATTCGTAATCAAATTGCTGATATGTTATGGGCTGATCAAAGATAAATATGTAAATTTCAACGGTAATGATAAGAGAAAATTTTAATTAATATTTCTTATTATGAATTAGATAATGATTTCAGTTTTTTTAATAAGTTTTTAGAATAAATTTCATTTTTATAATTTATTACAAATTTTTAAATAATTTATGATATTTTATCTGTATAATCTATTATCATAATGACAAAACTAATTCTTTAGCACTTTAATATTTTTAATTTAACTATGTTTATATATCTTATTATAAATTAAAAAATAATTTATTACTCTAATTTTTCATTTTCAAACTAAATTAATTTAATTTTTTACTATTTATTAAAATTTATACTATTCAACCGCTACAATGTTACCAATCAAACTAAATATTCAACCGCTCTCTTCAACCGTACCATCTTTTCTATCCGCTATCTTTAACTGCTCTTTTTTCAACTGCCTTCTTTTCAACCGTTCAAAATTTTCTAACGGTCTCGTTTAAACGTGTTCACCAATCAAGCCTATGAATCTTTATTTTGAAGTCGTGGTTAACAAGTTTGAATTGAAATGTCAAATATTTTTGACTAGAACCTGTTTTAAGTCTAAGATTTTGATTATGGACGGTGTGTTTCATGCGTTTTTTCAATGCATGTGAGAGGAGAAAATTATGATTGACTATGTAATGTTTACTTTCTCTATTTTTTTTTTTTTTTTTTGTTCTTTGTTATATATAACTAACAAGGGCTTTTTGTTTTGTTTTGTTTTTGGTTGTTAGTAAGTTATAAGAAACAAACATGTTCCACATTAATAAATTCATATCCTCTTGTGTGTTGTTTATAATTATAACTGGATTTCTATTTATGGAATAAAATAAGAATTGTCCATATGCTTTTTCCTAACTCTTATTAAATGTAGTAGGGGATAAAATCCAATAATTGAATGAATTATTGAGCTAGGTAAACTAGTTATATAGATAGGGATGGTCTCTCTCTCAAGTCTCACCTTATAAAAAAAGTGGTCGTTGATTGTTTTTTCCATTTCTTGCCTCTCCGACTCGTTTGACCCAACGGCCCATTTTCAAGCTTGTGGTCTCCTTCGTATCATTTATACTTTTATAGGTGTGTAAAACACACACATACACACATTTTTTAAGTCAAAATTACCCTCTAACTATAGTACATTTGAGTGGGTTTTGCCTTAAAAAAGGATTAACAGATAATGGAATGGGTTCTATGTGTATTTTCCATTTACCCTCATCTCTTTGTGTTGGGGAGAGAAAAAAAAGAAGAAGAAAGGTTTGAACAGTCAAAAACTCAAAAAGAGCAAAGAAACAAAACCCAATGTAACTTTTTTGAAAATCTCATTTACTAAACTCGAAGAAATCCCATTGTTATTAATTATTTTTTCACATTTGGCCAATGTTGTTGTATTGTATTGGTATATATCACAGATAAAAAAGACTTCAAATTTATATACTTTTCTCAAAATAAAAATATTAAACGCTTGACGAGAAGGCCAGCTATATTAAACTCGTAGAGAATAAAAATTCATAATTCGGCTCACCGGAAAAAGAAAAAAAAAAAAAGTTAGAGAGGGAGGGAGAGAGAGAGAGAGAGAGATTCATAATCATCAAACCCACACACACAAAATCCTTAAATCGTACGGATCTCTCTCTTTCATATCTTAGATTTTTCTTCTCTTCATCTTCATCGATCTGAGATTTTAGGTTTTTCATCCGTAAGTATTAAAAACAAAAAAATTCTCTCTTTCCTTCAAAGTCTTGATTTTTATGCTCGTGTTTCTCATCTCGAATTGTGGGGTTTTTTTTTTTTTTTTTTTGTTAAACTACCAAAAAAAAAATTAGGTGTTTTTTAGCTTCAGATCTGCTTGTATAGACTAGGATTCACAATGAACTTTAATTTTTGGTTTTGAGTGGGTCTGCTTCTAGTTCTAGATCTTCTTACTTAGATGATGCTTGGGTCTTTTAAATTTGCAATTTTTTGTTTTTCCCGTTAAATAAAACAACTTTCCTTTTTCGTAGTTTTAGTGTTCTAAAATTTGCTTATTTTGAAGTTGGGTATCTGATTTTAATCACTAAGTAAGTTATCTTTGTTTTTAACCTTGAAAGAAGCTTTTTTTTTTTTTTTTTTTTTGCTTTGTTGAAATTGAATTTGTAAATTTTGTTTTGTTAACTCAGTGGACTCATTTTTGTGGTTATTGTTGCAGGCTTGAAGAGTTGTAGAAAAAGAAAGAAACTAATTTTGTAGCCTGGAAAATGGCGTCAGTGGGTATAGCTCCTATTCCCGGGGCAAGAGACTCTACTACTACTGCACATGCTGCTACTGGTGTTGATAAGTTACCTGAGGAAATGAATGACATGAAGATTCGAGACGATAAAGTATGTTTCCGATGATGCGTATTGTAGTTATAGATTTCTGCTCATAGTTTTTTTGTAGAAATCTAAAATGGGTTTGTGATGATTGCTAGGAAATGGAAGCGACGGTTGTAGATGGAAATGGGACTGAGACTGGTCACATTATAGTCACTACCATTGGTGGAAGAAACGGCCAACCAAAACAGGTTTCTTGCTTCTTCTTGATCACTTGTTTTAGTTGATTCGTTTTAAGAGTTTTCTGTTTGATTTTCATTTTCCTCCAATGTGAATGCAGACGATCAGCTACATGGCGGAACGTGTTGTTGGACATGGATCTTTTGGTGTTGTGTTCCAAGTGAGTTTTGTTCGTTTATCTCTAGCTCTCTACATTTTTGTAAGATATGATCAATCATCTGACTTGGTTTCCCTTTTTTTCTTATATGATTCAGGCGAAATGTCTTGAGACAGGAGAAACTGTTGCGATAAAGAAAGTTCTACAAGATAGGAGGTACAAGAACCGTGAGCTTCAAACCATGAGGCTACTTGACCATCCAAATGTTGTGTCTCTCAAACACTGCTTCTTCTCAACCACCGAAAAAGATGAGCTTTACCTCAATCTTGTTCTTGAATACGTCCCAGAAACTGTTCATCGGGTTATCAAACATTACAACAACCTGAATCAGAGAATGCCTCTCATTTATGTCAAACTTTACACGTATCAGGTATCAATAATTGCATTTTATTATGTTTAAGAGGCAGAGGCTTTTTTCATCCAGTCACTTATCTGTTTTTTTTCTATGTTTGACAGATTTTTAGGGCTTTATCTTACATTCACCGGTGCATTGGTGTGTGTCATCGCGACATAAAACCTCAAAACTTGTTGGTATGAAAAAGCTTAATAAACCAGAACTGACAGTATACCTCGATATTTACTTTTCCTCTATTTTTAATGCCACTTTTTATTTCATCTATAATGAAACAGGTAAATCCACACACTCACCAAGTAAAACTATGCGACTTTGGAAGTGCAAAAGTATTGGTACGTTTCATATATCTTCTCTTGAGTACATTTTTATTTGGAGAAGCTAAATTCAGTCTTGTTGATAAATGTAACTCATGAAAACAGGTAAAAGGAGAGCCAAACATCTCCTACATTTGCTCGAGGTATTACAGAGCTCCTGAACTTATTTTTGGAGCAACTGAGTATACGACAGCCATTGACGTCTGGTCTGCAGGATGTGTTCTTGCTGAACTCTTGCTTGGACAGGTAAATACACTAAAATCTCATTCAAACATTTCTACTCTGTTCGAACTGGAATTTTGTGATTGACAAACTCTATCCTTTGTTCATGGCAGCCCTTATTCCCGGGTGAGAGTGGTGTTGATCAACTTGTAGAGATAATCAAGGTATAATCAACTAAAATAACATGTTCTTGTTATCAGTAATTTTGATGGAAGATTTGATGTTTATGTATTTGTTTGTTTTGCATTGGGGTAGGTCTTGGGAACGCCTACCAGGGAAGAAATCAAGTGCATGAACCCTAACTACACGGAATTCAAATTCCCTCAGATTAAAGCTCATCCATGGCACAAGGTAAATTAGATATTATATACACCAGATCATAATGTTCAATGTCTCTTCTTCAGTAGCAGTTTAAGTCAATGTGACGATATCTTCTCATCATGTATTCACAGATTTTCCACAAACGCATGCCTCCGGAAGCTGTTGATTTGGTCTCAAGACTTCTTCAATACTCTCCTAATCTACGAAGTGCCGCTGTGAGTATTACAAGTCAAGTTCCTGCTGTGAATCTTCTCGAAGTTTTTCTTTTTGTCTGACATGTTATATGCTTGAATTGTGAATCTGGTCACAGCTCGACACATTGGTCCACCCATTCTTTGATGAGCTAAGAGATCCAAACGCACGTCTGCCTAATGGACGTTTCCTTCCACCGCTTTTCAACTTCAAGCCTCACGGTAAAACATCTTCCTTTCTTAATGCATTTAAAATCCATCCTTGTAGAGTTTAAAAACATCGAGAGATTCTTGATCATGGACTAAAGATTGTGCCTCCTGTTGTTGTGGAACAGAGCTGAAAGGTGTACCCGTGGAGATGGTAGCTAAGTTAATACCTGAGCATGCGAGGAAGCAGTGTCCTTGGCTTGGTTTGTGAAAAACCCTAAAATGTAGCATGAACGAACACAACACTTCTATAAATCGGCCTCTCTCCTCTCTCTCTCCCTCTCTATGTATCAATATGTCACGATCTGATATGTATCCCTTTGTTTGTTGTATGAGTAGAGAAAAAAAAAAGAGTTATTACAGTACTATGCTTGGTCAGTTGGTTTATAATGTAACAGCCCACCAAGGATTTTTTTCTATCTAGAATTTCGTACTTGTATGCTTTTGTATCGTTCTTCTTTCCTCTGCAACATCAAACCTAGTAGTCTATGTTCGTCGTATTGTTTCACTGTAGCAAATTCAAGTTTCTTCGAGAAACCTCATGCGCCAATTGTAAAGCCACTTCTTCCCAGACTTGATAAAAGCCAAAAACTGTGATAATATACATACATATTATTATTACGAGGCCGTCATCGCTGTAGAAGATATGCCGTCTGGGAAATATTACTGTGACTACTGCGAAAAGGAGTTTCAAGACACTCAAGTCGCTAGAAAACGCCATCTTCAGAGCAAACCTCATCTTCGAGCTAAAGCCCTTTGGTACAGCTCTTCCTCAGGTCTGTCTCTCTTCTTTCTTCTCTCTTCGTCTCTCTCTGCTTCGCTTCTCTTTCTTAACATCTCCGTTTCTTAGATCTTAATCCACAAGTCTCCAATTTTGGGACGAAGGGTCTCTGCAATCGCTTCATTACCTCGGTACGTCTTCAATCGAATTGATTTTTTTTTTTTTTTGCTCTGTTCATCTTACCTCCTAGCAATCTCTTGGATGTGCAAAGTCTTATTCTTTCGTTGAATCAGAAGTTCTTTACATTGCCTTGTTTGTGGGTTTTGTTTTAAGTCTTATGTTCCTGTCTTAATTGGGTCTTTTGCAGAATTTTTGCCCATTCGGAAACTCTTGTAGATACTTACACCCTCAGAACAATACAGGAAGCACAGGTTAGGTCAAAACCTTTAAATACCAGCTTCGCTTTAGACATGTGGTTTCGTCTCTTTTTTTGGCCTCTTATTAAAGCGCTAAAGAAGTCTCTACTACGCCCATCCTAGATTCTGTCTTGTGTTTGTTTGCTTAAAACATCATCTTTCTTTTTTGAATTCAAAATGCAGGATTCACCAATAATACACAGCCTCATGCTGACATGATTAACCAACACATCCAAGAGAGTACTTTAAACCGTATGCGTTCTTGTTTTGTTTTTTGCCATCCAACTTCTCTTAGTCGTTTAGCATATTCACTACTTATAGAAATCTGATGTTGGAGGTTTTGATTGTGCAGGTGATTTTGTTAGCGGGAGAGTAAGAACAGGTTGGTTTGATCTTCCGCCATCTCTGAAACCGCCTCCTGAGCAAGGCTATCCTCAGCTTCCCTCTATAGGCTGGGGATAGTGGCAGGGATTCAACATTGATGATTCTACATAAAAGAAAAACTAATTTTCTGCCCGTTAAGGCTCAGCCATTGGCCATAGCTTTGTCTCTTTTCGAACTCGGGGGTTGAAAGGATATCAACCAACGGTAGTGTTGTTACTTATGCTTTATAGGCACGGTTTGGACATTTGCAATTAAACACATTCATTGCTTGAGTGTCTCTGCCTTATATAAACAGAGAACCACATTTCTTATGTCTGAAAATACTCTCACAAGACTTCATTCCCTGAACCAAACTTTCAAAATATCTGACAAAGTGGGAGCAATTACCTCCTAAAGCTTAAGATTATTTAGAGTAAGCTTAAAATTATATCTTGCAGTTCGATGCATATTTGATCACAGTTTTAACAAGTTTCAGTCAAGGTAACATTTTATTAAGTATGAAGCTTCAATGTTTCAAGTTTCAAAAGGCAATTACCTTGTGTTTGGTTGATTTAGAAAAATGCAAGTGTTGGAAGCATTATATAATGAGTGAAGTCAAGGGTTTTAGTCTTAGTTTAAGGGCAATCTAGGTAAAAAGACAAATAAAATTGAGTTTCAAATTAAGTGACACATTTTTTATACTTTTTATAAAACTATGAACAATGATTTTGCAATTCAACACTATATTTTTTACTTTTGAGACTCCACATCATCTTCTCTCTTTTCCACTTAATAATTCAACATACACTCAATTTTCACACTCTAGTAGTTTAGTTTAATAAAATTAATCACTTTCTCCCACCACTTTTATCTTTTACTCTTATTTCTTTTTATGTTTTTGATTTCCTGATTACATATTTCTAAACCTTATAAATATCTTATAAAACCTTGTAAATATCTTATAAAAATTTATAAATACTTGGATCGAGTATCTGAATAGTAGTGACTATTCTGAAATAACTAAGAGTATAATATTTATAATACTTTTTTATTTTTTATTTTTATTCTAAATTATACTAGGACTCAGACCCCCCGCGATGTCGCGGGGAAAGTATTTTAGAAAAAAAGAAATGAAATTCACAATTTAAAATTATACATTATGAAATCATTTGAATATAATAAAATAGTTTGAATACATAAACATTAAACATAAACTGTTAAAAACACAATCATCAAAATGTAAGCTTATAACAAAAAATATTATATAGTTAGATGCAACTTTACAAAAAAATATTGTTTAAAGTATCATAAATATAAGGTTTTTTTATGAAGAATTATGGTAAAGCTACAATTAAAAAAATCATTATGACAAAGTGATCCTAACTGAGAATATTGAACTAATGGTTGTTATGAGTAAATATAATTTTCTATTAAATAATTATAATTAAAAACAAAATAATGTATATTTTAAATATTAAAATAGTTTCTAACGAAAAGTTACGATAAATAGACGCAACGCAACAAAAAATATTCTATATTAAGTTTTATTAAATTTCTATATTGCTATAATTATTTCTAAAATTTTAGTTAGATTATAAAATAACGTTGAATATTAGATATTAATATTCAAATTATTTAGATTAAACATAAAATAAAAAATTTGTTTCAACGAACAATGATTTGTTAGTTATTGATGAAAAGAAAAATATATAGACAGTTCAAAAGACATGACTATTTAAATAGACACACCTATTAGAACGAAAAGTTGTGATGAAACAATATGAATAAAATATAGTGAAAAGACACAACTCTAAAATGAACAGATACAACTGTTTGAGTTTTTTAAAAAGGAATAAAAAATTTTTCTTACAAAAAAATACTAAGCTAAGTCGCAACTGTTATTCGTATTTATTCAGATTGTTATTTTTATTTTTAAATATTAAACTATTTTTTTAACAAAAAGTTACGGTAAAAATAGTTGCAACTATAAATTCTATATTAAGTGTGTTAAATTTCTCTACTGCTATAATCATTTCTTAAATTTTAGTTAGATTATAGAATAACACTGAATAGTAGATATTAATATTTAATTATTTAGATTCAATATAAAATGGAAAATTTTGTTTCAACGAACTTGTTATTTACTGATGAAGAGACAAATATAAAGAGAGTTCAAAAAACATGACTATTTAAATAGACACACCTATTAGACCGAAAAGTTATGATGAAAAGAGATAAATAAAATATAGTGAAAAGTCAAAACTTTACAATGAACAGATACAATCGTTTGAATTAAAAAAAAATTATGAAAAGGTGCTACGAAAAATCGCAAATGTTGTGTTTGCACTTGATTTCACCTAATAATCCATATAAACTGCTTTTAAATAGAAGACATCTTTATGACCATACTAAGAAGTCAAATTTAAAAATTCCCTATATAATCCATCTAACTCTTGAAAAAAAAACTCGAGTTATTTTCATGAAATTCTTATATTTAAAATTAACTCAAAGTTGTAAATTAGATTCGTCATTCTAAAAATCTTTTGTTAAATCAAGAATTGAAGGAATATTTTTATTTTTAAAAGAATGAATGCCAGAGAATAATTTAGAAAGGTGTAAATACTGTTGATATTGAAATTTTATATTATTTTGTGTCATGGCAAAAAATGAAAACAGTTCAAAAAACAAATATATCTAGATTTCAAAAGATACAAATATTCGAATAAATACAACTTTACAATGAATAGTTGCAACTTTTACAAAAAAAACTGTTATAATGAACAATCACAACTTTTTGTAAAACACACAATTTAATTTTTCTACAGATTTTTTAAAAATATATCCAAAAGGTACAGTTGAAAAAACACAACTTTTGGTGGTATTTATTCGGATTGCTATTATATATAGACATTAAATTTTTATATTTAAAATTAACTAAAAGTTGTAGATTAAATTCATCATTCTAAAATTTTTTGGTTAAATCAAGAATTGGAAGAATTTCTTTACTTTTAAAAGAATGAATGCTAGAGAATAATTTAGAAAGCTGTAAAAACTGTTGATATTGAAATTTTGTATTATTTTGTGTCATGGGAAAAAAAATAAAAACAGTTCAAACATATAGATTTTAAAAGATATGAATATTCAAATAAACACAACTCTACAATGAACAGTTACAAAAACCATTACAATGAACAATCGCAACTTTTTGTAAAACGTACAATTTAAATTTTTTACAGATTTTTTTTTAAAAATTATTCAAAAGGTACAATTGCAAAAACACAATTTTTGGTGGCATTTATTCGGATTGGGTTTAAATATATTGAAAAGTCAAATCCAAAAACTCACTATGTAATCCATCTAACTCTTGGAAAAACACTCTAGGGGGAGGGTGTATTCAACTTGATATTTTAAGTGATTTGTGTAAAATTTACAAATCCTATGTTATTCAATTATGGATTTTAAAAAGTCCATTAAAATCCATTGTTATTGAACTGATAATTTAAAAATCTACTTTAAAATCCACTGTTATTCAAAATAGTTTGTAGATTTGGATTTTAATAAGTTTTAGGGATTCTAGAAGATTTGAGAGGATTTGTTTAGTTAAAAACACAGAAATCTAAATCTCATGGTTTTAGGTGGGATTTGAAAGAATTTTACCATAAATCATATCAACTTCCCTAAAATCTATAAAAAATCCAAATTTCATAAATCCCATAAAATCCTTCAAAATCATGGTTTCAATACACATTAATTTTTTTTTATATTTAAAATTAATTAAAAGATGTAAATTTGATTCATCGTTCCAAAAATCTTTTATTAAATCAAGAATTAAAGGAATATCTTGATTTTTAAGAAAATGAATGGTATAAAATAATTTAGAAAAATGAAAAAAACCGTTGATATTGAAATTTTAGTTGATTTTGTGTCATGGCCAAATAAATGAAAACAGTTCAAACAAACAAATATATATAGATTTTAAAAGATATGAATGTTCCAATCAACACAACTTTACGATGAGCAGTTGTAACTTTTCATAAATAACAATTTTAATGATCCATCACGACTTTTCAGAAAAAATTCAAAAAGTACGATTGAAAAAACACAACTGTTAGTCGCATTTATTTGAATTGTTATTATTATATAGATTTTACATAAAAAAAATATTGATTTTGTGATATCAAATCCATCATCCTCGTCAACATGCTCCGACGTCTTTTCCAGGTAGATGAGGTGGCTCCATCTAGTTATGATGTCGTATCAGTCTTCTTATGGCATCGTCTTCCTCCAACAATCATCGTCTCCGGGATCGTCTTCCTCCAGCAATCGTCATTCCGATTTTGAAAGGCATTGAATGAAACTAAACACACCTCAACTCCTTCTTTACCAGATGCGGCGGCGGAGACAGACGTGTAATTGAAATCAGGATCGAGGCTAAGGTAAGGGAAGATAACGAGACAGAAGAATCCTAAATGATCAGATTGAGATCTCATTCCATTAAACTTTTATATTTAAAATTAACTAAAATATGTAAATTAGATTCATCATTCCAAACAACTTTTATTAAATCAAGAATTAGAGGAATTTCTTGATTTTTAAAAGAATGAATGCTAGAAAATAAATTATAAAAATTTATAAACTATTGAGATTGAAATTTTAGTTGACTTTGTGTCATGGCAAAAAAAATGAAGACAGTTCAAACTGACAAATATATATATATATATATATATATATATTTCAAAAGATACGGATGTTCCAATCAACACAACGTCAAAGTGAACAGTTGTAACTTTTCATAAATAACCGTTTTAATGATCCATCACGACTTTTCAGAAAATATCCAAAATGTACGATTGAGAAAACACAACTGTTGATTTGGGTCGAGGAGAGGGTGGAAGGTGCTGATTTGGGTCGGGATACTTTTCAGTTTAACTTTGAGACAGAGGAAGACCTTCAAGGTGTGTTAAGGAATGGTCCTTACCACTTCGATAATTGGATGTTATCCTTGGTTCGATGGGAACCTATCATCTCAGATACTTATCCCTCTGCCATTAGCTTTTGGGTTAAAGTATCGGGGATCCCTATGCATTTCTAGGAGGTTGCTACCCTGCAAGCTATTGGTAAGAAGGTGGGGATACTTCGTGATGTTGATGAGGAAACTGGTAGTTTATTGGTGACTATCAACGCTTTTAATCCTCTCATTTTCCATCTGCTGGTCCCATTTAATACTGGTGATGAGGTGGTGGCCTTGCTAGAGTATGAAAAGTTGTTCGGTTATTGCACCCATTGTTTAAGGCTCACACATGATGTAAAAGTCTGTCCAGAGTTGAGTAAGAATGAGGGGGGGTCGTGGTCAGGGGGACGTCGCTGAGAGGAGGGGAGGTTCGTGGAACCAACCTTTGCTAAATCCGAATGTTCAACATTTTGAGGGTGGCTGGGAAAATCCAAGGAAATTTGCTAAGCGGTCTCTAGACTTTAATTCAGAATCTTCTCGAGACAGAGATCAACATAAGATGCATTTTGGTGAGAGTTCAAAGAATGGCTTTAGATATCAGACTAAGAATCAGGGAGATTTGGGTCAGGAATGGGGTTATGGGCGTTATGCAGAGGCTAGAGAGGGTGCTGGTACTTCCATGGTTCACCAGTTACGTTCGCATTCCTCTAGAAAGGGGAATGGTCCTGCTTGGCCAAACCCCTGTATCAGGCGAATCAAAAGGTTGATTCGCAGGTTAATGTTGCACAAGAATCAGTCATCCCTACGGCTGATGATTTGGTGGATCGGGAGAAGGATTCACTAATGGAGGATGCAAATGGGATGAGTGGTGGTGACATCGAGGCTGGTTTCTCGGTGAATTCTGATGACTTACTCGAAGATGGGGAGTACCAGGAGAGTGAGGCTACGGGTCAGGTTGAGGATACTGGTGCTGATGATGATGGTGTTAAGACGGATACGGAGAAGGGCGTGTCAGAGTCCGCGGACGAGGCTACACAAGGTACTGTTTCTAATTCTTCTTCCTTTGTTGAGGATTTGGGGATTGTTAATCAGGCTATGAATGATATTGAATTGGGCAATTCTAAAGTTATTAAGGTTAAGAGGTTTGGTTGCTCTGGGTCTAGGGGTGGTAGGGGGGATAAACGACATACTGTAGCTCTTGCTTCGCCGGGTAAACGGTTGTTAGCTAAAACTTTGTTGTTGAAATCTGCAGGTGACGTGGGTAAGAATAGAGGGGCTGTCAGGCCAAATCAGAAGAATGCAGAGGGTGGCATTATGGGAGGAGGAACCCGCAAACAGAAGAAAGGGATGGTGGCTCTCCCGAAACCGCCGGCTCAAACGTGAAGATTATGAGTTGGAACTGTCAGGGCATTGGTGCGGATCTGACAGAGAATTATTTACAGGATTTATGGAAGCAGAATAAACCAGATATTTTTTTTTTGTCAGAAACAAAAAGATGTTTTTCTTATTTACAAAAGTTCCAGAATAAATTTCATTATCATCATTTGTATACGGTTGAACCTTGTGGGTCGAGTGGTGGTTTAGCTATTTTTTATAATAATAATATAAAACTTGAAGTTCTTGATGCGTATGACCGGTTGATAGATGTTAAAGCCTTTTTGGGATCTCAAGTCCTTTATATTTCTTTCGTATATGGTGATCCTGTGCCCGGGTGTAGACAGGAGGTTTGGGACAACTTAATTCAAATTGGCTCAAATCGGAAGGATCCATGGTTTATGATTGGTGATTTTAATGAATTAGTCGGTAATCATGAAAAATCGGGAGGTGCAATAAGACCGGCTTCATCCTTCATTCCCTTTATCTCTATGATCCGTGAGTGTGGTATGTTAGACTTTCCGTGTTATGGGGATTTACTTTCCTGGCGAGGTAATCGCTGTAATAACCAGGTTGTCTGGTGTAGGTTGGATCGCGCTCTAGGGAATGAAGATTGGCATTCGCTTTTTCCTTGTTCGCGAGTGGATTATCTGGATATGATAGGTTCTGATCATCGCCCTATCTTAGTCTCTTGTGCAAGATCTGGAGGTCGGCGCTTCCGTCAATTTCGTTTTGATAAGTGTTGGATGGGGAAAGAGTGGTTTTCTGGGGCCGTAGAATCGGGATGGAATCGTACCAGAAACTTTAGGATACCGGTGTTTGTGGAGAAGATCAAAAATTGTAGGAATTCTATTTCATGGTGGAGAAAGCAGAATGTTCCTAATAGAAAAACTCTTATATCTTCACTAAAGACGCTTTAGAGGAAGCTAAAAGAGATGATTCTATTTCGCAAGCGGAAATTCACATTATTGAGAAGAAGTTAAAAGATGCTTATTATGATGAGGAATTGTATTGGCAACAGAAAAGTCGTAAATTTTGGTTGCGGGTTGGAGATAAGAATACTAGTTTTTTTCATGCTTCCACTAAACAGAGGAGGGTTAGGAACAAGATTGTAGGGCTGTTTGATTCAGAGGATGTTTGGGATGAATCGAGTGCGGGTATGGAGAGGATTGCGTCAGAGTATTTCAATAGTCTTTTTGCACAATCGGATGTCTATGGTATTTCAGAGATGGTACAAGCGGTCAATCCTTTTGTTACAGAGCGTATGAATGGGGAGCTAACTAAGGATATCTCAGAGATCGAAGTTCGTAAGACTTTATTTGCTATGCACCCAGAGAAGACTCCGGGATCGGATGGGATGACCGCACTTTTCTTTCAGAGGTTATGGCCTCATCTTAAAGGGGATCTAGTTTCCCTGGTTAGGGATTTCTTTCGGACTGGTAAGTTTGATCCCAGAATTAATGAAACTAATATTTGTCTGATTCCAAATTTTGAAATGCCTAAAAGGATGGCAGAATTCAGGCCTATTAATTTGTGTAATGTGAGTTATAAGATCATATCGAAGATTCTTTGTTTCCGGTTAAAAAAGATTCTGCCCTCGATTATTTCTGAAACACAATCGGCCTTTGTTTCTGGTCGGTTAATCACAAATAATATTCTGGTGGCACAAGAGATGTTTCATGGTTTACAGACCAATAGGATGTGCAGTTCAGAATTTTTGACTTTCAAAACTGATATGAGTAAGGCCTATGACCGAGTTGAATGGGATTTTTTGAAGGCAGTCCTCATAGGGCTAGGTTTTGATTCCAGATGGATCACTTGGATAATGTGGTGTGTGAGTTCGATATCCTACCAAGTGTTGATTAATGGTCAACCCCGTGGCTCCATATCGCCAAAACGGGGTCTGCGACAGGGGGATCCTTAATCCCCTTTTCTGTTTATTCTCTGTACTGAAGTGTTGATAGCGAATATCAAAAAGGCTGAGAGGGAGGAAAAGCTCTCGGGTATTAAGATTGCTCGAGATTCCCCCTATTTCTCACTTGCTGTTTGCGGATGATAGTCTGTTCTTTTGTAAAGCGGATGAAAAACAATGTTCAACGGTTATGGATATTATAGGCAACTATGGTAAAGCCTCCAGCCATGAGGTAAATTTAGATAAATCCTCTATTATGTTTGGTAAAAAAGTGTCTTCAGAGGTCAAGGACAGGGTAAAATCTGTCATTGGAATCTCGAAGGAAAGGGGTATGGGTTCCTATTTGGGAATTCCAGAGAATCTCGGCGGATCGAGAGTTCAAGTCTTCGGTTACGTTCGAGATAGGTTGAATGATCGGGTGAATGGTTGGACAACAAATTTTTTATCTAAGGGTGGGAAGGAAGTTCTACTAAAGTCGGTGGCTTTGGCCCTTCCTACGCATGTTATGTCTTGCTTTAAACTCCCTCAAGGGTTAACAACCAAATTGACGAGTGCGATTTCAAATTTCTGGTGGAGTTCTGTTGGGAAAGATCGGGGGCTTCACTAGGTGGCTTGGGATAAAATGTGTACAGATAAAGCTGAGGGAGGTTTGGGTTTTCGGGATTTGGAGACTTTTAATGACGCTTTATTGGCTAAACAGTATTGACGTTTAATTCAGTTTCCAAATTCCTTATTTGCTGAAGTTTTTAGAGGACGATATTTCACGAATAAACACCCGTTGATGGCAGAAAAACCTTATTCTCCCTCTTTTGGGTGGAGAATTATTTTCTCAACTAAAAGTTTAGTGGAAAAAGGTGCCCGTTGGACAATTGGGTCAGGGTTCAACATTTCGGTTTGGCGTGACCCCTGGATCCCTGGTCAACATCCTCGACCTGCAAATGGTAGGGGACGGCTACTACACCCAAATCTAATTGTAAACCATTTGATTAATCCACGGACTAAAGAATGGCATGTACCTATCCTTCAGGAATATATGGATCCGGAGGATATTCAAATTATTTTGAGTTTGCCTATTAGCAAATCTCTTAGACCAGATCGATTGGTGTGGCATTATACACAATCTGGTCGGTACTCGGTTTAGTCAGGTTATAAGGTAGCTCAAGCTATGAAGACTGAAATTGATTATGGTCCCAACTTAAATGACTTGAAGGCAAAGGCTTGGGATCTTCAGGTACCGCCTAAAATCAAACACTTTTTCTGGCATATCGCATCGGGCTCTCTTCTGGTGCTGGTGCAATTAGCTTCTTGGGGAGTTAATTGTGATACGGTATGTAAGCGATGTGACTTAGAGGAAGAGTCTATTAATCATACTTTATTTGAGTGTCCTCTTTCCCGCCAGATTTGGGAGAGGATTTTTGATGGCTCAGACACGGACAAGCTCCTGTCTGGTTCGATTTATTCAAACTTGGACTTCATATATGGCAAAAGTTTAACCCCTATGGCTTTAGGCGTTACTCATAGTTCGATACCGTGGCTAGTCTGGTTCTTATGGAAGGATAGGAATAAAAAAGTTTTCCAAGGGTTACAATCAGAGCCAATAGATATCATTATTCACGCTTTACGTGAACAATTGTGGTGGGAGGAAGCCCAAATAGATCCAAGGATTGATTCCGTTATGACGGATTCCTCGCATGATCCGGAGTTGTTAATTCATTGTCAAGTTGATGGTTGGTGGAAAGCTACAGAAACACATTCAGGTTTAGGATGGTGGTGTGGTGATGGTGAGAATCAGACTTTGGTTATGGGCGCCAGATGTCAACGTCGCAGTGCATCCCCTCTCCATTCAGAGCTTGAAGCATTGTTGTGGGCGATGGAGTGTATCCTTTCCAGAAGGATTAATTGTCGGAGGTTCGAGACAGATTCTGCAGAGTTACTTTCGATGGTGCAAGCTCCGGAGGAATGGCCGGCTTTCTCAACGCTTCTTGATGAGTTCCAGGTGCTTAGTGTCTCCTTGCCTCCTTTTACCCTTTCCAAGGTCCCAAGTGTCTCCTTGCCTCCTTTTACCCTTTCCAAGGTCCCAAGTGTCTCCTTGCCTCCTTTTACCCTTTCCAAGGTTCTTCTAGATTATTATTATCAGATACCATTTTTGTAAACACTTTTCCTCCTGTTTGGGCAACCAATAGAGAAGTTTTATTTTAATTAATTTTAGGTTGAAAAAAAAAAAATACAACTGTTGGTCGCATTTATTCGGATTGTTATTATTATATAGATTAATGATCCAAGCCATCTTTTTCTCTCTTTTTTTTTCAAATAAACGCTTTTAATACCCTAAATCAATTTATAGACTCTAGTTTTTTTTTCTTCCTAATGACAACCAGCTAACTCTTTCATTAATTGAAAAGTTACAAAGAGTTTTTGACTTTTTTGAGTTTTATATACAATATACTCCACAGATGAGAGTATAAGAGGTGACTTTATCTCTTAATTACAATTGATCAACAAAGGAATAGATGTAAATGATGCTCATTTTCCCAAATTAAAGTTAAATGCTTCCAAATATATATATATATATATATATATATATATAATACTAATAGGTTAATGTTTTCATAGATTTCACGCATTTATTCCGATTGCTATTATAAATAGACATTAAATTTTTGTATTTAAAATTAACTAAAATTTGTAAATTAGATTCATAATTCCAAAAATCTTTTGTTAAATCAAGAATTGGAAGTGTTTCTTTACTTTTAAAAGAATGAATGCTAGAGAATAATTTAGAAAGCTGTAAAAACTGTTGATATGAAAATTTTATATTATTTTGTGTCATGGCAAAAAAAATGAAAACAGTTCAAACATATAGATTTCAAAAGATACGAATATTCGAATAAACACAACTCTACAATAAACAGTTGCAACTTTACAAAAACCATTACAATGAACAATCACAACTTTTTGTAAAACGTACAATTTAATTTTTTTACAGATTTCTTAAAAAATTATCCAAAATGTACGATTGAAAAAACACAACTTTTGGTGACATTTCTTCGGATTGGGTTTAAATATATTGAAAATTCAAATCCAAAAACTAACTATGTAATCCATCTAACTCTTGGAAAAACACTCTAGGTATTTTCATTAAATTTTTATATTTAAAATTAACTAAAAGATGTAAATTAGATTCATCGTTCCAAAAAACTTTTGTTGAATCAAGAATTAGAGGAATTACTTGACTTTTAAAAGAATGAATGCTAGAAAATAATTTAGAAAAATATATAAACCTTTGAGATTGAAATTTAAAAAAATGAAAACAGTTCAAACAGACAAATATATATAGATTTCAAAAGATACGAATGTTCCAATCAACACAACTTTATAGTGAACATTTGTAACTTTTCATGAATAACTGTTTTAATGATCCATCACGACTTTTCAGAAAATATCCAAAATGTACGATTGAAAAAAAACAACTGTTAGTCGCATTTATTCGGATTGTTATTGTTATATAGATTTTTTGTAAGTAACAAAGACGAAAAATAGAGATACTTATTACTAAAAAAAAATTACCAGAAAACTTGAAATTGATATTTTGATATATTTTAGAGTAGCAAAGAACATTGATTTGAAATTGATAGTATATGGGTAGTGAAAAGAGTAATTAGTTGAATTCTGGGTGTTTAAAGGATTATGTGGCAGTGATTCATCTTCTTCTCGTTTTTCAACATGTCATTTCAAGTTTCAGCACCCTAATTCAACATTCTCACTATACATATTTAACCATTGAATAAAAACTTCAACATGTTCGTTGTAAATGGTATTATCTGTATTTATTTTTTAAATATGTACTCTTTCTAATTTGGTTATTTAAGGTTTTTTTTGGTCTTCAAAAGATTATATGAAATTAAAACAAATGATTTACATTCATCGGCCATTTGTAACAAACTAAGTCACTCGTCATAAATTTGCTATGTTGTGATCTGCATTCCTCTGTATTTTAGCTGCTGTTTCCAATTATTTTCCTATTTCTTTGTAAATATTTTTTTTTTGTTCATCAATTAAATTTGAAAGTTCATAAAAAAGAAATGCATAAGTGTACAACTACTATAATTTTAGTTCTTTTTTTACTAATTTTTTTTTCTTTTTAGTAGGTGTTGCATTAAAATGAAAGCACAAGCTTCTATCACAAAATTAAGTTTTTAGAATATTATATATGATCCAACTTGAAAGATTTTAAACTAATTTTCGAGAAAAACTCCATATTGTTGGGAGAAAAGCTAAGAGAAATCTAACGAAGAATGAACACATAAAGATGGTGAATGATTGTAATCATTCGGGAACTGGGTTAAAAAAACTTCAAAGATCTTGTTTTGTAAATTAATTTTATGATAAATTGTTTAAAATGTTCAATTGACAATATACAAGTTTTGATTTGGTTATAATTTTCATTCGTAAGATGAATATTTTGTGCAATATAGGTCCACATGAGTTTTTAAAGTTCTATATAACATTTGAAGTGATTCCGGACCTTAAATTCATGGAGTACATATTCATTTTTTTTTAACTCAAAAAAAATATTATATGTATCTAGAAATCAAATTTATTGCCCAATATTATCATAAATCGAGATTAATAGCACATATTACAATTTCCGCACATATAAAATAATATTATGATTAACTATTATTATATTAACAAGAGTTTGATGAATGTGGTTTCACTTTTTATTCCGCTCCAATTAAAAGATACCATTGCAAATGGTGTCGTCGCTTTCATGGAAAGCCGGTTAAAGATGATGCTGTCAAGCTTCGCATGTGTTTCATGATGTTGGGTAGAGTTATAAATGGCTGGTTACCTCGAAGCATTCTGGTGGTGACCGGTGATTGCAATCTCCGTCACGCAATGAAGAAATTAAGATTCCATAGCTACAATATGTATCTGGTGAAACCCGTAAATACAAAAAGCTTTGGAATTGGGTAGATTGAGTTTTTGAGAGTATTATTGTCAGGTTTATTTAAGCCTTTTCACAGTAGCTGCTATATTCAACAATATGATGTCTTATCTTAATGCCAGTACCTAATCAATCAAAGGAATTTGGATTCATTAGTTTAAGTCTTTTATTAAAAGGTTTTGGATATTATACTCAAGCCCATTACCATTCTCTTTTGTCTTTTATATCGTTTACAAAAATTTCACCAACAATATTTTAAGTTAATTTATTCTGATTGAAATTTAAATTCCTTCTTTTATATGGATACTAGATAAAGACTCTTCTGATGTACGAGAGTTTTATAAATAACGTTATTTATAAGTTTTATTTTTGCTATAATATACTGATTTATATTCATTTACAAATCTTTTATGTATGTTACCATTAAAAACGTATTTTTACACCTAAATATACTATATGTTACAAATATATTATTTTCCACCACCTAGAAAATGTCTGTATGAACACATTAAGCCAACTATTATATGTCTTTTTACTATCACTTTTGCATAGTTTTTGTAATTACTAAAATTATCGGCTCAAAAAACATTTCGAATAAAAAATATATTACATAGTATACTAATCAACGATGTAACATCACAATAGTGTGTGACCAACTATAGAGAGAATCTCAGCTCCGCCCGCCTTCTTTATGGAGAGAACCTTGCGTCCAACCTCCTCCACCATTGATAGAACCTCGGCTCCGCCCTCCTCATGTGTAGAGAGAACATGTTCACATCTTTTAGCTATCTCAAAATAGTTTGCTCCAACAACCAATGAAACTAAAGACCCTTTTCTAACGTCATAAAATATTTTGATAGTAACTAATGTTAAGTTTTTCAATGTATTCGTGGAAGTGTCTTTGACACACCATGATGTAGCCTTTGTCTCTGGAACGCCCCGATTGCCACCTTGCTTAGGAGCTCTATGTCCACTCCCAGTCCGTAAGCCCACCTTCCTCAGTGGGCTCCACATCTACTTCTAGCCCACCCATATCCGACTGCCGGTTTATTATGTCCTGGAGGTTTTAAATACTTACCCCTATAAATCACCATATGATTTTTTCCTATATTTTGTCCTCACTCCCATAGTTCCGACAATCACTTCCCGAAAGGTCACCCATCCTGAAACTACTCCAGATCAAGCACGCTTAACTCTGGAGTTCTCTCAGGACCCTTGATCGAAAAGATAAGTGCACTTTGGTGACATAGGTGGCCAAATCAATTCTTTTAAGAGAATTTTGCACCCACACCCACTTTCTCCAAAAGTATTAACACTCACACCCACTTTCTACTACTTATATACTTTTTTCAAGTTTAATTACAAATTACCCCTCACTCCTTCTAACCTCTTCTATTTTTTCTCTGTCTCTCTCTATCTCTCTCTCACAATTATTCAACTAAACAATACATCTTCTTCTTCCTTGTTTTGCTTTTGCTCATCCATTGAAAGAGAAAAGCTTATTTATGTTTATCTCTCTTTCTCTCTCACATTCCTTTTCTAAAGTTTTCAAAAACCATTCCAACAATGGTGGAAATCTAGAGAAGGTGAAATCTTTAGATCTTTTTCCTTATGACTTTAGATTATATGAAATTCGATCTGGGTTTTCTTAGTTTTATTGTGATTTTACTGATTAATTGTGGTCTTGTGAACTTTTTAATATTGAATTTGTTTTAGTTCGATCTGGGAAAAAGTTTGAGTTTTGTTGTGTGAGAGTTATTCATTACTTATATTGTATCCACAAATAGTTATCCGTTTGGATAAGTTTGACAAATAATGTATCCACAAATATTGTATCCACAAATAGTTATCCATGTGGACAAATATCGTATCCACAAATTGCACTATAACCCCATATGTTTCCATATGGACATGTTGTCATAGTCACCTGAATTGATGTGTATTACTTCTATTATGTATGAATAAACACAAGTAATTATCTATTAACAATACTGCAATTGACTATCTACTTATCATTGAGCAAATGTTCAACGACAAATGGATACTTTATAATCTAAAAATTCATCAAAAATATAGCAATATATATCTTAAAATGTAGAAAAAATATAATCATAACATATTGTATATAAATAAATAGATAATTTGTTTTATGATAACCATTTAAAGTGTTAATAACAAAAAGAGAAAAATAGAGAAAATAAGGAGAGAAAGAGGAGAGGGGCAAAATTGTCCAACTAACAATGACACCTAAGCAGCAAACTTAAGAATATAACAAGTTTGTAAAGTGGGTGTGGGTGCAACAAGTTGAATCCAAAGTGGGTGTGGGTGCAATAAACCCTTCTTTTAAAACCTAACTTAACACATGTCAAAATCTGGTTAATGACTAACTTTCAAAACCCAACTTTATAGAATAAAATATCGATGTTTATTCCTTGAGTAACATAAGTACCAAAATTGAAAATCAACAGACAAACTATATATTATTTTCAGTTTTATTTCTCTATAGAAAATGATTTAGATGAAAATTTACGCTGTCATTTTGGCTATGAGAGTTGCTTTTGATCTAAAGCTAAAGTTTTCATGTTTGAAATAACTTATAAAAAAGTGGATCTCACTACAATTAAACCATAACTTCAAAACTGAACAAGACTTTGTATTTGCTCTTTAAAAAATATAACATGAAGTTGTACAAGTTTTCTGGAAGTTTCCACGCCACTAAATTCACATTGGACTAGTTTATGAATCTTATTTGATAATGTACTCTTAGACTTGCTAAGTCATACCAGGTATTATATATAGGGGAAAATATAATACTAAGTTATTAGTAAATCTCATTGTGAATTTCGAAAGTGGAACAACAACACTGCATCACTGTGAGAGAAGAAGTACCACTGATCGCCCCAGCAATAGCTATGAGGGTCAAAAAAATACAATTATTTTCATCATACCCTAATTCATGTTTATTCTCCTCGCTCGCCGTCACGGACTCACGAACTCACGACCACCATCTCCTTGGCACAACCACCACATGGTTCATCCTCAACATCGCTTAGTACAGCAGCAACCTATTCTAAAAAGACATCTACACTGCAATCGGATGGATTGATCCCCGCTGCCGAAACGGTGAACACTATCCACGAAGTTTTCACCGTCTCCAAAGCTTCAACACTAATCGCTCTCTGCAGCACCGTTCCCGCTAAGACAAGGCTGAGATCGACTTGTCATGGATATCTACGGCGGCTGGTAAGGCGGGTTCGATTGTTCGAGCTTTCGGGCGCAGAGTTCAAATTCGGAGAAGACTAATGCTGGTTATCCTCCTGGGATTGGAGTTAGGAACTCGTTGTTGATGCTTGGTGCTATTACATTTTATGGGGATTGTTTTCACTATGTTGGTTCCTGAATCTAAAAGGAAGTTCTTGAAGAGATATTGAGAGAAGAAGATGAGGAACAGATAGGCGGGAATGCGACGGAGATGACTGTTCCGATTTGATTTTTTTTTTAATAACTCAATATATTAATAAATCCCTTGGTCTGTTGTTGATGGCATTGATCGATTGTACAAACTTATCTAATCATGAATTCATATATTCCTATGTTTTTGTTTAATGCACGATTCTGAAGAAAGAAAGCAGATTTGAAAGTGCTTCAAATCTGTTTAAATTAAAAATAGAATTGTTTAAATTAAATTGTTTAAACAAAATTTGCATTTTGTAAAAACAAAATTGTAATAAAAATAAATATTAAATAAAATTAATTTTAAATCAAATAAACTTATATATTAATGTCATATTATTTAAAATTAATTATTAATTGATATAGTAAGGGTAAAAACGAAATTTTATTTTTGTCAAAAAATCTTAGGTATGAAACTAACAAAATTTATTCATTTAGGTATTAAATTGCACGTTTTAATTAAATGATGTATTTTTCTTCTAACTAAAAAAACGAGGTATTAAACATGCAAAAAAAAATAGATAAGATATTTTAAAGCTTTTTTCCTTTATTATTTTTATCTAAAGGGAATAATAGTATTTAGTTGTTTTTGGGTAAATAGCAATCATGATTTTCTTTTGTTATTAAATAAAGGAGATAATGGAAGGTGTTTTGTTTTCTCTAATTCCACTGTTGAGGATAACATTAGACTGATTATTTAAAGCTACGCCACGTCGATTTAGGAATAGCTGAGTTGTATAATTTGTGTTAGTTCGGTAGGTCAAAGGTTAAGAGTTACGAAGGTGCACCTGAAATTCATTTCAATCACCACAACGACCAAAATAATTATTCTCATCACCAGTTTCTATACTCAGAAATTATATATCTTCAAATGTTTTAGTCACACGATTCTGATACTACTTAGTCGAAAAAGTCTCCGGTTTAAAATATCCTCGCTAGATCAACGTTGCCCTCTTAACCAATGATATCATTTGAATCATAATAAACGTAACAGATTATTAACTTTTACGACCGTGACATGTCCATCCACGAACCAATAACACTGACTACAGTTTGCGTTATTACCCTGACTTGCTAATGTTTTAGGAGACATGTGAAAAGGAGCTTTTGAACAGGCGAATCGAACAAAGGAAATAGAAGAAAGCTTAGTTTTATTTTATCATACATGATTACTGTATAAGAAGTTCATGTTGAGAGATATGATTGTAGAAATAGAAAGGTTACTTCATTTCTTCCAATCTCATGAAGCTCCATGGTACCTAAACCATGATAACTTTCAGGATGATTCATTCGCCCGAAAAGCTTGATGCCCTGGTTAATACATATAGACGAGATAAGCAAGACAATAATGAAGAAGACATTAGTGTTACGATGTTTCTAGTAACATTTCCTAAATGCCTCACAATGCTTCTAAATAAGATGTAAACAAATATATAAATGCTCAAATTTCTAAGTTGATGAATAAATAACAATTCGAACATGATATTTCTAGAGAAACGAATTCAATAAACAAAGCAAAGTATCTATACTGTACCTTAATCAACCAGATAGAGACGTGCATCTGAACCCATCTCTCACAAGTCCGTTAATTACGTCCCTGAGCCTATGATAATCCTCAGGTTTGTTATAAACTTGAAAAGAAATACGCACATATCCCGTGATCGGATCAATCTCCCCGTCCGCAGGTGGCCTGAAGTAGGTCGGGATTTCAATGCGGAACCTTTCTCTCAAAAACGTTCTAAGCTTCGAAACATCTGAATCACTCGACACTCCGAAACAAACCGGTAACCCGACCATGATCATACTGGCACACATCTCGGGAGGACAACCAAACTGAGTCCCCCAAGACTTAACCAACATCTGACCCATCTCAACCACAGACTCATGATTCCTCTTCTTAATACCATCAATCCCTCCTTCAAACCGATTCACAAACTCCAAAATCGAAGGCACGACCAACTGAGCACTATAATCTCTAGTACCAACCCACGAACTCTCAACCGCCAAACCGTTCCCATACGCATCCGACACAACGGGATGATGCAAATCCCTCGCACCGCTACTCGATTTCCTACAATACAAGAAAGCAACAGACGGCGGCGCGAAGAACCACTTATGAAGATTACTTGTATAGAAATCAGCACCAATCTCCTTCATATCAACGTCAACACAACCAATCCCATGAGCAGCATCAACGAAAACTTGGTCAACACCTTCTCTTCTACAAATCTTGACAAGCTCTTTAATCGGAATCACAACACTAGGCATAGAAGTCACATGATCAATCAAAGCTAACCTAACTCTCCTACCGTTCGCCTTACCCGCCTCTAAACCAATCCTAAACTGGTCTATAATCTCATCCGCCGAGATAACCGGAAACGGCAACTGTACCTCGATGACATGTCCACCGGAGCGCGTAACGTACGCTTCAACAGACTTCTTAACAGAACCAAACGCGTAGTGAAGCATAACCACCGCGTCGCCTTTATCGTACTTCCCTTCACGGAAAGCCCAAGCGGTTTGTTGTAAAACGATTGCAGCTGCGGTTGTGGCGTTATCGACGATTGAGACTTCTTCGTCGTGCTCTGCGTTGATGAGACGTTTGATCACGGATCTAGATTCTGAGAGTTTGGGTTTGAGTTGTTCGAAAAAGAATCGATCCGGTTGACGAAGGAACCTGAGCTGCCAATCTCGTTGTCGAGCTAGGATTGATGAAGGACAACAGCCGAAGCTTCCGTTGTTGATCCGAGTGAAGGCTGGATCGTGGTGCGAAAACTCTGATTCGATCTCGGACGGAGATATGTAATTCGGAAGAGAGATTTTGGGGCGTTTGACGAAATCGGGAACCGACTCGACAGCTACGCCGTTGGTAGAAGAGGAGGAGGAAGAGTATCGTTTGGAGTGACGGTGGTGATAGGAAGCTTCTTCCGGTGGAGACAGAGACGACGCCATTGATTGATTGAGAGAGAGAGCTTTGGAAGAGAAGAAATGTGAGCTTTTCTAATTCTCTTAAAAAACAAAAAATAGGATAAAGACAAGTGGTGAAAGTGCGTTGCCACGACGACATTTTGGAAACTGTGACCAGGAAAAAAAATGGCTTTTGTTGTTGTGGTCACGTGACTCACGCGTGATTGGAAAGATTCACCTACCCAACAGACTTCATTCACGTGCTAAATGGTGTTCTGTTCACTGATGAGTGTGGTGGTGTGGACACTTCAACGGTATTTTTTTACCGGTCAGTTTCAGATTGATTTGATAATAATAATAGTGGTAAAGAGAGTAAACACATGTAACAAATTTAAGACTGTGTTTGTGTAAAGTTGTTTTTCAGACCAGTTTCTGTTTTCTTAAATCTGTGTAAAGAACCATAAAATAAAGAGCTGCATAAGAGTACAATTTTCCCGAACTTAGTCTTCGTCGCTATCATTGCCAAAAACTGATGCAATTGCTACTTTTGGCTTCTTGATGCTGCTTTTGGGTTGGCTCTACAAAGGTAAAATGTATTCAAAAACTAGTTTCAGTAACTGAGAGGATAAGATATGTTGAAGCAGGTAAAAGCCCGACTGTATTTATTAGGTCCGGCACTTAACAGGCTCAGCCAGTAAATCAACGACTAAGGTGCTAAGTAATACCTTTGATATACTGCCGCTTTTAGAAGAAAAGCCAAACTTCAATGTTTTTCGCTGATCCTGGACAGTAAGTGGTGCAACCGTAGTTTTAGCTGGTGTAGAAATAGGGACATTCTCTGGGTCTTCTTGTTGGTTCTGTTGTATCTGCTGTTGTTTACGCGCATCAGCCCTAAGATGTACAAAACACAATCTGGGGTTAAGTCCAACGCATACACACAATCTTTCAAAACATGTAAAAGGAAGAGAAAGTAAAAAAAAGTGTTAAGCACATTTTAGTCATTTCCCTCTCTTGACGCTGCTGCTCTCGCTTCTTCCTATCATCACGGTTGCTTGTACCGTGCATTTCTTTCATTTCTTTGAATCGCTGCAAAACACCAGCAACTTCTATGCTTTAGGCTTTGGAAAAAAGCTGTAAAAGAAAGGATAAGGGGATCAGAGTTTTTTGTTTACCTTCTTATGGTTGTGATCATATGAGCTCAAGTGACCTTCAAACTCCATCACTGTTCTATATTGTTTGCTGCAGAGTTCACAATAGAAGACTTTACGGATTTCTTTAACATCGCTCTGGATCTTCTGCTCACGTTCTGCTAGGACCTGGATTGTCATAATGGGCACGAAGCGGGCAGTAGAAAGCCACCAACCAGGTAATAAAAGACTGCAGGTAATTTTGTTTTTCTTTCCCTTTTTACAATACTACCAATCCCGTCAAAACAGAGGCATATATATACACTGCTTTCTGTTCTTTTGGGTATCGAAAGTTAAAAGGCATCATGTTTTGAACGCATACCTCCCGTTTCTTTGCGATTTCCTCAGTCTCTTCAATCTCAATATCAAGTTTCTTCCTTTGGATATTTTCCTCTGCAGTGAAATAATCATCTTCTTCTTGTTTTCCTAAACCGAGTCTTCTATCCCTCATACCAGACTTTATAGGCTCCGTTATACCTTACCATATCAATCAACACAACAACACAAATCATCAAAAGATGAAACAACTCTAAACAAAACCCAATTTTCTGAATTCTTGTTAAACACACAAACACACCTTGCTCTTCCTTCCCTAAACCTTTTCCTTTCCACCCCATTTTCTGAAGAAGACGAAACCCTACATTGGACGAAGATATCTTTGTATCTAACGACGCTTGCTCCACATCCTCCAAATCAACATTTTCAGTAACCCTATGTGTAATTGGCAATCGAAACTCCTCTGCTAATCCCTCAATAAAAGACTCTTGATTCATCTATACAAAACCACACAAATTGATAAAGCAAACCACCAAAATCACACAATAACTTAACCAGTAAAAATTGAGATATGTGAAATAAACCTGATCTTTCTCATAAATCCGTTTCTCTCTACTACTTGATTCCGTCTTACTTTCACGCCTCCTAGTATCCATATCGCTATATTAACCCTAATACCCAATGTGATTTTTTGTTAGAGCTGGCTCTGATGGATTCACGAAACTAGGGTTTCTACGTCACAGCGATTCAAAAATCGATACTGATTAATCTACGTAAAGCTTCTTAAAGATTGATAATTTAGGGTTTATCGCAAACTCAAATCGACACAAATCTAATGATGCAGATTGAAGAAGCTTACCTCCTCAGAGTCTCTAGAGAGAGAAAGATCGCAGCGCAGAGAGAGAGAGACCAAACGAGTCGAGGTTGAAGTTTTTTTTTTTTTTCTTTTTTTTTTTCTTTTTTCTTTAGCAGGCCCGGAGCTTTTATGATTGGGCCCAAAACAAACAATTTGGAATAACCAAACTATAAATAAACTGATAACAATGATTACTGTCCAAGTAATTTTTGGCACGTATACAAAAAAAAATGATATGGTGACAAAATTTGATTTTGTATTTTTCAGTGAGAACTAGATTTAACCACCGCGTGTATATAATTTTTATTATTATTTATATTTTATATCGTATTTGTTTGTTATATATTGGATGTTTTGCAAATAGAAGAATAACTAAATTTCTCGACCGTTTATGCGACTAAATATTTATATTAATTTTTTAACTTGCAATATACATCATGACATTTGTTTGTTATATTTAGTTTGTTTTGTTTAATATTTGAAATTTTATTTTTATTATTAATTATTATAACAAAAAATAAGGAATCTAAATACATAGTAAGTCATTTATACGCTATGATTAAGTCACATTTTTCCTAATGATTTAATTATTTTACACAATCTTAGTTAAATCAACTTAATTTTAATATGTCAAATATTCTAATATTAATAGTGTTGACAAATAATAAAATTTAACCCGTGTTAGTACAAATTTAATGATATTTTATTAATTCCAACATGTCCTCTTTATAATTCATCTATTGCATAACCATATTATATAGTATTTTTTTTTAATTTTACATATTCATAATATTTTAAAATTTTATTAAGTTTATATATATTAATTATAATATTTAAATAAATGTGAATCGAAATTCTACTTACATTAAGAATTAAATCTCATGGGTTTTGGAAAACAAAATAGGAATCAAATTGTTGTTTTATTTGTTTGCAAAGGATTCAGAAATGAATATCTTCAATACACAATAATAAGTGTGGTTAAATATCTCATAGTTTATGTTTCCACATTGATTATGCTGTATTTTTTTAATTGGAATGCTATGTAAAATATTTAGGAAATAAAATCTGAAGTAATGCTACTTTTAAAAAATATTTAGGGATTAACTTTGTAAATAAGTACAAATAAAAGGATAAAACCCAAAATGTACTTTAAAAATGTATATATAGATGTTAAATTTCTTACTCAACAAAAAGATATTTACATATAGGAAATCTAAAAGTTAAAGAACAATATAAAAGTTAAAGCGATTATGTATTCGTTTTGAACCAACAACGAAGTAGCCCGTAAAGTTTGTGGGAAGCTTATAGTTTAGTGAACAGATCCTATTTCACACAGTTTGTTAATAAAGCGGATAAATTGGCTCAAGTTAAGTAAGTAACCTACCTTAGTGTCTGAAAATATTTCTCCCCCTCCATATAAAGTAATAAAGTATATGCTGGTTTGGAAACACATAGGGATGAGAATGAATTCATCAAGGGGTATTTTGTGTGGTCAGTGCCGGCTTAAACATATTACATATCCCTGGGCAAATTAAAAAAAAAATGCTTCTTAACCTATCGGAAAACTTATTAATTTTTTTGGGTCTCTTTGGTTTATATAATTTTTTTGTGTCCCTTTAAATTACATATTTTTTTATTGTGCTCCTTAAACTTACAAACTTTTTTTTTATGTTCTTTTCCTTATACGTATATGTCCTTTTAATCTATGTATCCGGGACGGTCGCAGTACCCGCCCTCCTAGTTAAACCGGCACTGCTTGTCGTGGTCAGATGAGCAATGGAGTCAGTGCAATCCGGTAAGGCGATGGAGCCAAGCATCTTTCCACTAATTAAGAGCAATACATGTAGTATTCTAATGTAAGTGTAGGGAAATGTAAGTGTAGGGAAGTCTTAAACATACAAAAAAATTGTAGGGAAGTGTTTTTGCATTTTACATTTCGTAAACATAATGTTTTTTCAGATGTACTTTAGTGATATTCTTTGTACGTAATATTATGTTATTTGATTGAAAATCTTGAACAAAAATATTGTTTATTTATGATATTTATCACTACATTAATTTTACGAATAAGTATTAAAATTAGGTTATCTACTAAAATTTTAAAATAATATGATCATTGCAAAGATAATTGATTGGAAAGAAGTAAAAAATAAAGGAAATGATTCTTACACAAGTTGGGGTTTCTTTTAATTTTTAAGCTACTACTGTATGTTTCCTATAAACTGTATTTTTCTTCTGATATTTATTATAAATAAATTAAAAGGTTGGAAACTTACAGTCGTTCATATGATTGGTCATGGCCAAAAGATGAGTTACTTTTGTAATGGCTAGTGAACTTAGTGGATACCTTTTACCTTGAAACATATATTAATGGAGTATGCTTTTATTTGAAATATTGTAACTAATAAAAAATATACAGCAAATTTAATACTATTTCTATGATTTGTAAATTAAATATGGGTCGAATGTATCATATGGAATTAATTACATTATTACATTAAATTACAAATCATTTCCTAGAATTGTTGCACTTATATCCGTCGTTGGTAGTCAAACTTTACTTATGATTAAACTTAGTCTCTAGTTTTCCTAAACAGCAATGATAATTAATAAGGTAAACTCTCTATGTTTGGTAATCTGATGCACTTCTAATATTAAAATCACTTCTTCTTGTGTATGTATCTTAACCCCAGAAATGAGTAAATAGGGCATTCATAACACGCTTCATCTAGTTCTAAATGGTTATGGACTTATGGTGTGATCCGTGCCATGGTAATTTATAATTATCTTTCTTTATTTAAAAAAAAAAAATCAGCCAAAAAAGTGAAACCAATCAAGACGAACACATTCAAATCCAAACGAATCAAACTTTATTTCTTTCTTTTATATTCCCTGCCAAATTCGATAACAAACTTTGTTTGGTGGTAGATTACTTATGCTTTATTTATAGCTTAAAAATACACAGTTTATAGGCGAAAAGATTACTAAAGAAGATTAGTATATTTGTATGAAAGAAAGTTCTGCTAGATATTATTTAATTACTAATCCTTATATACTATAATGTAGCTTGAAGCTGTTGAATATATTCCACAAACAATGGAAAATGAAAGAAGAAGCGCTCGTTGTCATATAAAAAAAAATGACAATTGTTAGTGTTTTTATTCTTCCACAGATTCTTTTTCATTTGTCTTTTGACTGTTTACATTGACTTACTAATATTGACAAGAATCTTAGAGTGGTAAAGAGTTTGGCACTTCGTTGAAATTTTAAGAGAGCAATATCTAGAAGCATCATTAGGATAGGAAAGCAAAATACAACCAACATATAAACAGTTCTGTGTTTCGTCTTTTATAACAATAATTCTATCTTTTTTCGATATTATTGAAACATACAATTATAATACACCTTTTGTTTGATTCGATCACACTCATTATTAAAAAAATGTTTGAAGAAAGTTCAAAAAAAAAGAAACAGAGAACTTGGATGCCTTTGGGAGGAATTAAGGAAGATAAAATAGAATAAAATGGACAGACCAAAGACTCTTTAAAAGTTTAACAATGAACCCTTTGAGATTGAGTTTGTATGATAAAATCTCAACAACCATCCGATTCAATACCAAGCAGGTTCCACGTTTCTTCATCTTCATCTTCCCTATCAGATACTCGAATAATATCTCATTACTATGATCTTCTTCTTAATTTTACGTTAATATTTTTAATACAGTTGTTTATTATGATTAAAACGTGGAAAAATAATTACACCAAGATAGCTCATTATCTGATGAGATAGAAAAATGGCTGTTGAGTCTGTTAATGTAAGACTAGTTAATAAGAAACTAGATTAAGACCCGTGCTAGAATACGAGTTGAAATTCATTTTATTTATATTGTAATTTTTCTATAAAATATAATTTATGTGATTGTTTTTAAAAGTTTTTTTGGATAAATCATTATGCAATAAAATCATATGCTAAATATGATGGCTTGAAAAAACACACATATTTTGTAAGTTTTATATTGTTAATGATTTTAGATAAGTATCCGTAGTATAACACTGATCAAATTTTATTTTATACAAAATTTTGTATATTTTATATTTTAAAATAAAAATTTAATATGTTGTATTAGGTTATATATGTGAAGTTATTTCAACAATGTATCTTCTATATCGTGACTTGAATGTCATTATAAGACATAATTTTGTAAATTTGAATTTGAATATTCAAATTTGAGCCGTTACTCAGTAAAATTTTTAATTCAATAGATATTATTTCTAAAGAATAATATTACTAAAGCTTGAATATTTTATAGATTGAACAATTTATATTTTTTTTAAAAATTCAACTTATGGTATATCCAGAAATAAAACTATTTTTTAATTATAATAATTAATATGATAATTTATTTGTTTCACAAAATAGACTCATATATAAAAATGAAAGGTGAAGTATAATGATAATTAACAAATTAATATGTTAAGTTAGATATCAAAAGATTTTATTTGATGAATAATTTAATAAAAAATATTAATATGCTAAGTTAGATGATATGATTTTTTAGAATATTCTCTTTAAGATTTTCAGTATAACTTATTTGTAATTAATTAATTTATTATTAATGTATAACCTTGTAACCAACTTATTAAAATTATATAATTTACAAAATAATGTTGTATATTTCCGTTTTATTATAAAAGGGATTACATACAAATTAATATACAAACATGAACCACGTAGGGATATTATTTTAGTTTTTCCATTGGGCGTAGAATATATTATATATGTATTTGACATTACGTTCCAGGAAAAGTCAGTTATGTTATCTTATGCGAAGTCGCTATATTTTATTATTAATGGTTTTTTCCCAGCTTTATGGTGAATCTACAGTTAAATATTGATTTTAAAAGAATTTAAAATCTAATTCTAATATATGTGCAAGGCAATATGTAGTATATAAAGGATCAAACCTCGAGATAATAGTAGCACACTCAAAATACAAAGAACTTAACGAGGTAATTGAACGAACAAATTATTTTTGTTCTTTTTCTGAAAACAATGTAAAATGATAAAAAATAAAATGAATTAAACAAGATATATACAGACCAATCAAATAATAGAGATATAGTGATTTACATTTGAGGAGGAGTTGTCATGTAGTTAGGCTAGAGACTGACTCTGACATTATATCGAACATTATATGACACTACATTTTCGACGACATTATGACTCAACAAATCTTTTTTTTTTGGTTAATATGACTCCGCGATGTTATGAAGCATTTCTATTTTACTCATAGTAAGTTGTGTTTGTCTTTAAAAATTCAAACAATATATATTCGAAAAGATAAAGACGAAGAACAATGTTTCACCAGAGGTAAACAAACAACTATACATCCATTAACGGAAAAAAAAACAAATTAGTTTGAAAAGCCCATAAGAAAAAAGAGAAACTAACGAGAGCTAGATTAAAAATGTTAAACCAAAAATAATCATTCACCTAATATGTATAGCTATTTTGTTAACTATATAAACAGAAAAGAATAGCTCCAAATAACTTACAAGCGACACATTAAAAAGTACGTGGGACAACGTAAACGAAATAACACTAACTAAACCAAACTTTATTTCGGTTTGATAACTTCTAAAAAGGACCAACCAAGATTCGAACCAAACCGGACCAAAAATGAAAACCCCACATAAAGCTGTTTTTGGCTCAGTCACCCTATAAATACATCCCCAAAATCCATCTCTCCACACCAAAACACATCAGACCAACACAACCTTACACGAAATTTGCAGTTCTTTTCTTCAATCTTAATTGCTGTTCTTGTTCTGTCTCTCATGGGAAGTCATGGCAGAAAGAAGTTTTCGCTCTTCAGCTTATTTAAAGCAAGAAGGTCGTCTCATCATAGAGTTGAAGCTGATGCATCCTGGGACGACGTCGTTTACACAAGAAAGGCATGGGCCAGCGACGAGGACAAGCGTTACTGGGTGGCTGAACCAGGTATTGACCGTAAAGCTTCTGCTTTCATCGCTAAGTTCCATGCCTCTCGTGTCTCTGAGTCCGAACGCCAAACTCTCCCTCCTTGCCAATCTCATCATAACTAGTCATCACCCTGGTGACGATGGTGACGGTGATGACGATGATGAATGGAAGAAGGCCTAGCTAGGGCTTATTTAGTTTGGTTTGCTATGTATATTGTCGTTTCTTTTATATTGTGTTGATGATTATCCTTACGATGATTTGTTTATAAAATGTCTTAAATGTAGTTTTACACACTAATATTTTTAAATGAACTCGACAGCTTTAAGTTTATTACATGCAATTTTCACCGACCAGTTTTAGTTTGGAACGTTACATTTATGATCCATCAATTTTTGAACGACATATGATCAAGACAAACATGTCAAGCCGTCGGCAGCAGTAATATATTTACGTTGATATGATTAGTCTAGCTAGTGAAAATTAATTAAGAATTTACACTACATTGACTCATGTACTTATTTATCTGCTGTATTTATATTTCCATTGCTTGCACTACAATACACTTTTCGATTGGTTGAATAGTTTAGTTAAACCTACCCAAAAGCTGTAAGTCTTTAATCTAATAAAATTATATGGACTTTCGTAGCCAATATGTAATTTTTTGTTCTTCTTAATTTCGGAATGAATCAAATATTTTCGAGTAGATTCGAAGGTACGACCAATCAGTTTTACTTTATTACAATTTCACTGTAATAATAGCAAGTAAGGATGAGTATATATATAGTGAGATTAATTAAATAAGAACAAAGATTTGGAGCCAGCTGTAGAACAATGATATTATGTTCCAACAAATATTGTAATTTGTACACAAAGGTACATTGATTCCTTTGCCTATTTTTTTTTTACAACTATCCTTTTGTTTTTTCTTTTTCTAATTTAATAAGTCACTTAATATCCTTGCTAACTCTTTTTCTAATCTTATTTTGTGAAACTTGGAAAGAGATATCATCTTTGTAGACCTACTAGCTAGTATATAAGACGATTTTTACAGTAACTTTTTTTTTTTTGCTATATATGAATTAGCAAGCTTATAAATTCATCAAACCAATTCTCTATAATAGATAAATAAATACAAATCATCTTTATACAAAACACACACGGCACAAACCAGTTGAATGGAAACAGTAGTTTCATTACCTTTTCTTGAGAGTGAAGTTAACAATACTAGCTTCAACTTTCTATTTACTAAAAGTAACATAGGAATAATAAAAAAGACATCGAAGTGTTAGCTGCAGTATCTTTGCTGTTGAATGATTCGTTCATAGCCAATATAACTCTATGTTGATTGGCTAATATTTGCTTTACCTGAGCAATGAGAACCATCTATTTTTCACTCCATTACATCGGCCAAATATATACCAACCCGGTGTGGAGTTACATTGGCTATGGAACAATTATTTAATTGTATATGATTAAACAATTATTTATAGTCCGGTTCAACCTCATTCTTTTTTTTTAAACAATATTGATTGGCAAATACCAAGTACAGTAATTTAGATGTAAACAAAATGATAGAAGGAAAATAGTCCAAAATAGATACTACCAAAAGTGAAAAAAATATGGCTTGAGGCCAATATAATTATGTTAGATTGTCAAACTGGCTAAAGAAAGATTTGCGAGATAAATTGATGATATAATAGTAAAGAGAACAACAATGCATGATTCTCCTAATGCAAAGATGTAAAGCCAAGTTTTACTCGATCTGTTGATTATATCAACAACGCACAATGCTAGATGACGGAAGACCACATATAAACTGAGAAGAATATTTAGTATAGTAACTACAATCACATCTTAAACTTGTTAACTTTATTTTTGGGTTGGATTCTTGCTAGTTTCCCACTCTTAACAAATGAAAGATATTGACTTAAACTGGGAAAATATAATTGACAAGTCATTGAGAAGCATATTACCAACATATTCGAAATTATCTATGAAAATTATTATCTCATTTTCATAATAATAAGTGTTATTATAACAATTTTCACAACTTGACGTTTGGCATTTTGTTTTCTATATTTTTGTATTTCTTTTACTTAAAGTCAAATTATGTATTTTATGAAAATGCATGTTAAAGCTCCAAAATAACAATTATTTTGAAACAACCAAACAACGTTCAAACAACATTTTTATTTTAAACTAACAGATTTTGGCAAAACATTCAAACCTAGGTTGCATGGAAGTCATTCCAAAATTCGTTTCTTGTTTTCGGAAAATAAACTTTTTGAAACACAAAAAAAGTTACGGAACGCAAAAAAATTATACATTTCTTATTTCGAAACTTAATAAATAAATAATTTGAAAATATTTTGATTTATGATATATATACTGTTTAATTTTGTACCATAAAAACTAATTTATTTAATTTAAAATACACATATACAATAATACATGATATATAAAATCCTATATATGAATTTTGAGTATTTTAATCTTTATTTTTAGTTAAATATTTAATATTTATATTCTATATATTACAATATTATATTGATCTTTTCAAAGAGTATCCATGTCCTAATTTTATTAATATATATTATTTTTCGAAATGTTTTACTTCTGCCTATTGGTTTATGCTTCCATACAACGTAGATTCAAACACAAGTATTTCATATTTGAGGAAAATAACGTGTAGTATTTTGTGGATCCGTTTTAATCGTTTAAACTGGTCTCTTATTCAAAAATCCATAGTTTAACGGTGATGAAAAAATCAAAAGTAAAGCAACATAACTCACATTCATTTGCTTATCTTGTCCTTTGGCTTAGTAGTTAGTTCCCAAACTATAATCAATCACACTGATCGCTGTAATAAAAATTTAGCCTGTTCATGCAAACAGTAAGAAATGTTGATAACTTTTGTAGTTTGTTTAAAGTTTGGTCCAAACTTGAAGATCATACGATCAAGTCGACAATATAGAGATTCATGTTTTTGTGTCTAGCTATGAATGGTTTCGAGTTGTTTTAAATTTGAAAGACAATCTAAGATTCACTTTTAAATAGAGATATTCGTAATGCCTAGATTTTTTGTCTCTTGCATAGACAAAGTGTCAATGTCTAGAGACTCTAGTACATGATATTTAGAATATGGTGCTTAATTATATAATAAAACGGAAGTACACAATGTTTTTTTAGACTATATAATTTTAATAAGTTGGTTACAAATAGGTTATAGATTAATTGGTTACAAATTAAATAGTGGGTGCAACTTTAATTTATTTCCGAAAATCATAAAGAGAATAATCTAAAGAATCATTTGATATCATCTAACTTACCATATTAATTTCCTTTATTAAATTATTCATCCATATTAAAATCTTTTGATATCTAACTTAATATATTAATTTGTTAATTATCATTATACTTTTCCTCTCATTTTTATATATGAGTCTATTTTGTGAAACATATAAATTATCTATTATTTATTATAATTAAAAAATAGTTTTATTTCTGGATAGACCATAAGTTAATTTTTTTAAACAAGTATAAATTGTTAAATCTATAAAATATTCATGCTTTAGTAATATTATTCTTTAAAAATAATATATATTGAATTAAAAAATTTACTGAGTAACGAGTCAAAATTTGAATATTTAAATTCAATTTCATATTTTTTTGTTGAATTTTATAGTTTTATATAATATAATAAATTTTAAATAATTTATTTTGAAATCTTTTTAAAATATTGAAACTTGATATAAAAGTTAGAAACTATAAACACTCTAAATTGATTTGTTATAGCAATGTCAATAATATGTCACTATAGTATGAAAGAATTTCAAGAAACCAAGTATATTAAAACAAAAAGTATGACAATATATTAAATTACTCATAATATAATAACTCGCTTTTTAAAAACCAAATTTACAAAATTATGTATTATAATGACATTCAAGTCATGATGTAGAATATATATAATGACATTCAAGTCATGATATAGAATATATATTGCTGAAATAACTTCACATACATAAACTAATACATCATATTAAAATTTTATTTTAAAATAGAAAATATACAATTTTTTTTATAAAATAAAATTTAACCAGTTTTATAGCATGGGTACTTATCTAGTTACATTAACAATATAAAACTTACTATGTGTCTTTTTCAAACTATCATATTTAGCATATATCGAGATTAACACATTTGAAGAAGACATGTTTTTCTATATATTTTTTGAAGATTCGATAATTATTCGTTTTTTAACTTTTCTTTAACGTGCTCAAGTCAATAACAAACCCAAATAGTAATGTAATTTCTCGATTGATGCTATCGACCATCCGTTCAAAACACCTCACATTTTTTAAACCACGACACATAATTATCCAAGGATAGTGCTATCTCTTATTTCATGGTTTGGTCTAACCAGGGGCGGATTTACAGCTAAAGGGGATGGGGCACGTGCCACACACTCCTTTTTAATAATCTTTTAACTAGCCTTTACAATATAGTATCTGTTAGCTCATTTGGAGAAAGGTGCCTTACATTAGCTGGGTTCAAACCCACTCATCTGCACCCAACGTTTTCTATTGCTGAAGAAAAAAATTCCTTCCTTAGTGCCCCACATAGTTTTTGACCCTGGATCTGCCACTGGGTCTAACGATTCTTCGGTAGGGTTTATTTATGCTTAGACCTACAAGAAACAAAAGACAAGCTAGGGTATAAGTAGGCTATAATAATTGTATATAAATTGTTCTGAAGTAACAGATTCATGATTTGAAAATCAAATCAAGCCCATCAATTTGGCTTTGAAACGCTTTCTGTCAAAATGGACAAGACATGACTTCCTTCGTGTCTTTTGTATTAGCACCAACCATCTATAAAGCTCTCTTCCTTTTTTCTTCAATTTATTTTTATTTTTATTTTTCTATTCTAACTTTTTGTCTTGTATTTGGTTTCTTTTTGGGGTATCTATTTAATTTACCATATCGTAGGAATTTAGTAATTAGATGAATAATGTAAAGGATCGGAATATAATGTTCTATCGCATATTGTATAAAGCAAAAAGAAGGCCCAAATCTTGGTTGAAATTGTTGTTGAAATATCCCATTCACGTGATCACGTCTTAATTTTAATCGTCAAAACATCTTTCAATTCGAAGATCTTTGTGAGATTTGAGTAATATGATGATTTTATTTTGGTTAAAGACTATCATATGATGTGGTCTTTGATAATCAAACCTAGTAATACAAAATGAAAGTAAAATGAAAAATCCTTCCTTTGAGAATTCTGATTTTGTTTACAAATCTATTTTTTTTGGGAAAACTTTAGAATTATGAAATATCTTTTAGATCAATTAATGCAACTAAATGAATACCTCTTCTTTTGTTTTTTTTTTTACTTTTTTTTTTATTTTGTTTTGTTTTTAATGTAAAAAGAAAGGTATTTCAAAGAAAATTTAAGAATCATTAATTTAGAATTGTTAGATTAGGGAATCATCTTAATTCTTAAGAGTTCGTCACGTATACTTGTTCCTAAAGCAAGAACTAGATTTTTTATTTATTTATTATATATATATATATATATATATATATAACTAGATTGCTCACCTAGCTATTAATATGAGGTGAATTGGCGCATAAAAAATGATAGTTAATTTCTGGAAAAAAGTAGATGAAAAAAATAACCTAGCCAACGAAAGCTAGTGTAGGAAGTTTCATAAACCAATCGAACTTGAATGTTTATGCATAAATAATCTCATAAAATCCAAAAATAGAAGTTAAGCCATCTAAGTTGTTAATGTAAGACGAACTTCAATTCACATTTATTTAAATATTATAATTAAAATATATAAACTTAATAAAAGTTTAAAATATTATAAATATGTAATTTAAAAAAAAATACTATATAATATGGTTATATAGTATATGAGTTATAAAGAGAACATATTGGAATTAATAAAATATCATAAAATTTATGCTAACACGGGGTAAATATTAATTTTATTATTTGTCAACACTATTGATACTAGAATATTTGACACATAAAAATTAAGTTGATTTAACTAAGATTGTGTAAAATAATTAAACCATTAGAAAAACGTGATTTAATCATAGCTTATAAATGACTTACTATGTATTTAGATCCTTTATTTTCTATTATAATAATTAACAATCGAAATAGAATTTCAAACACTAAACAAAAAAACTAAATATAACAAACAAATGGTAATGAAGTATATTACGGGTTAAAAAATTAATATAAACATTTAGCCAGAGCCTTCTCTGAAAATATTAAGGCCACAAACCTATTTTTTGGTGGGGCCAATTATACATTAATATTTAAAAAAAGAAAACTTGAAAAACACAAAGAAGACTAGAAAATATTTGAATCATTGACCTTTGGTACTAATATCCTACTTTTTAACCAGTAGAACTAATGAAGTTTTTAGGAAAAAAGAGCCGAATATTCACTATCTTATTTGGAGGCCACAAGCATGTGCTTCACCTGTCTATGTCAAGAGCTGACTCGGAATTTAGCCACAAACAACCGTGAAATTTAGTTATTCCTCTATATGAAAAACATCCAATATTTAACAAACAAATATAACATAAAATATAAATAATAATAAAAACTATATTCACGCGGTGTACCGCGAATTAAAATCTAGTGTTAATACAATTGAGAGGAGTATCTCAAGAAGTTCTCATATGTTTTGAAATGAGAATCAATTATCATCTCTCTCCTTCATTTTTTTATTTTTATATTATTAAGAACCCATACAAGGGACTACTACTGTATATGCTTTTAGACTATATCTAATGGTAATAACCCATGAAAAATTCATATCAATTATTTTTCTATTAAATTTTGTATTCGTCAATGTTTAAGAACTTATGAAAAATTGTTAAGAAAAACTCATGGTTTTTAAGAATTTTTTTTCAAAAACTTGTCAAATGCAAAAAAAGAAGATTCATGATCTACACATATTTTGATTTGAGTGACTATAAAACATAGATTCAAGATAGAGATTTGGTGTTTAAGTGTTGATAAACACATTCAAGACAAGACATAGATTTTGTGTCTTGTCTCCTTCAACCTGGCTCAAGTTTCCTTTCTTCAAGCTTACTCACCAAAATATGTAGCAAACAAATGAAAAAAAAAAATACTCAAAGTCTTTACCGATTCTGTGAAACGACCTGACCCGTTTTTTTTAAATAATAAATAATAAATAATACTAATAATAATAAACTACAACTAGTGGTCCCATACCCACTAGCCACCTAACCACAAGCACAACCAACAACTGAAATAACAGATACCAATATCCAAACAATAATCCAATAAATAATAACCAATAATCAAATATAACAATACTCCAATATCAAACAACAGGAAACAAGGAACCAACAACCTAGCAAATTCTAAAGACCCAACTCTAGCAACCTAGCAATTCCAGACAACATTCAATCGAGTCCCTAGAACATCATCTTCTTCATTGCCTTGATTCCACGTTCACACTTTGCCTTTACCTGCATCACAAACACAAATTGCAATGCATGAGTATTTTAAAAACACTCAGCAAGGCAATCCTCCCATCTACTGGGCTATACACACAAGCAATAGAGACATCTCTAACCATCAACCAACAATCAACAATCAACAAATAACAAACCAAGACTCTGCATCGACCGACACCACATGCATCGACCGATACCACATGGGGATGCATCGACCGACACAAGGGATACATCGACCGATGCAAGTTACACATGCATCGACCGACACTCGTACTGCATCGACCGACGCATGCTCGACATAACACGAAAACCCTTAGGTTTTACGCGCCGTCCTCGCACTTGCATCGACCGACGCACAAAGTGCATCGACCGATGCAACATGCTGAGCATCGTGTTTTCCCCGAAGCTTCTCGCCGGATCTTTGTTCCTGCAACCACAAAACTCGATCCCAAACCACAAGAAAGCTTCCTAACGTCCCAAATAACCATCTAACAAGCCTAACAACACATAAACAAGCAGATCAGAGAAGCTCTAGCTTAGATAAGCCATTGTCCTGCACTTACCTTTGCCACAGAAGAAAACCTACCCAAACATAGGAAGAAAAACTTTCCTAGGACGCTCCGACAATGATCCCAGCTACAGATCTCTACAGGAACAACTTCCAACTCCAAAAAAATCACCAAGAACACTCAAGAACACCAAGAACTCTTCTTTCTCTCTTCTTTTCTCTCAAAAACGGCTAAACTCGCCGAATGAGACAAAAAACTTGACTTAAGGGTTTTCCCTAACCCAAAACGCAGCGTTTAACTTAAGTCAAAACGCATAAACTCAACCCTGCATCGACCGATGCACAACCTGCATCGACCGATGCAATCCCTAAACCGGGATTTCGGTTCGCAGGTGTTACAATTCTCCCCCACCAAACTAGACTCGTCCTCGAATCTCGAACAACCATCAGCCAGGATCTCCTGACTCAACTCCTCATCCTTGGGCACACAAACCCGACCGTGCACCAAGATAGTACCATTATATGAGACCTGATACTCTGAATCCACATCCTTTGAGGCATTCAACAGCCCCAAGTCCTTCTCCTGAGCCAACCGCACCCTGCTCAGAAGATTTTCTCTATCAACCGCCTCCAAACCCAACGGTTCCTGAGATACAACACTCAAACTCAACGCACCGATCTCTCCTACCAGAGACTCCATCTCCTGCTCCTGAGCCGAAGCTACCCTCTTCCGACTCAGAGCATCTGCAACCAAGTTAGCCTTACCAGGGTGGTAGGCTATCTCCAAATCATAATCCGCCACCAGCTCCATCCACCGCCTCTTCCTCAAGTTCAGCTTGGGCTGAGTGAATATATACTTCAGGCTCTTATGATCTGTAAACACCTGCACTTTTGCACCATAAATATAAGATCTCCAAATCTTCAGGGCAAAAACTACAGCATCGATCTCCAAATTATGAGTAGGATAGTTGCCCTCATGCTTTCGCAACTGCCGCGAAGCATAGGCAATCACCTTCCCATGCTGCATCAACACACATCCCAAACCAACTCTAGATGCATCTGTATAAACCACATAGGGTTCTCCCTACTCAGGCAAAGCCAACACTGGCGCAGTAGTCAACATCTCCTTCAGGCTTGCAAAGCCATCCTTACACTCCTGTGACCAAACAAAAGGAACATCCTTTCCTAACAACTTAGTCATAGGTCGTGCTCTGCTCGCAAACCCCTGCACAAATCTCCTGTAGTAACCTGCCAATCCCAGAAAACTCCTGATCTCTATGGTATTCTACGGTCTAGGCCAATCTTTGATAGCCTGAATCTTCTCCAGATCTACAGAAACTCCATCTGCAGACACAATATGACCCAGAAAACCCATCTCACGCTGCCAAAAACTGCACTTGCTCAACTTAGCAAACAACTTCTGCTCCCGCAAATTCTCCAGAACTGCCCTCAAATGCACTGCATGCTCCTCAAGACTCTTAGAATAAACCAGGATATCGTCGATGAAAATGATGACATATACATCCAAGAACTCCTGAAACACACTGTTCATCAAACTCATAAACGCTGCTTGTGCGTTAGTCAACCCGAAAGGCATCACCACAAACTCATAATGCCCATACCTCTTTCAGAATGCAGTCTTCCTCACATCTGCCTCATCAATCGGTATCTGATGATAACCCGACGCCAGATCTACCTTGGAGAACCAAGTAGCACCCCTAAACTGATCCAACAACTCATCGATCCTCGGAAGAGGGTACTTGTTCTTCACAGTGACCCGGTTCAAACCCCTGTCATCAATACACAACCGGACACTCCCATCCTTCTTCTTGACAAACAACACCGGCGCTCCCCATGGTGATACACTAGGACGGATGAATCCCTTACTCAACAAATCCTCTAGCTGCTTCTTCAGCTCTGCCATCTCTGCTGGAGCCATTCTGTAAGGAGCCTTGGATAACGACATCGTCCCTGGTTCCAGTTCAATCGTAAAAGGATCAGACCGAGATGGTGGTAACCCCTGCAACGACTGGACCACATCCTCAAACTCCTCTACAACCGGAATACCGCTTTCCATAGACTTTTCCATTGATTCTAGCATAGATATGGTAACCAAATAAGCCTCACGGTCCTTCTCGATCATCTTCCCAGCCTAAATGGCCGAGATCACAAGACTCCCCGAAGTCGATCTAATACCCTGAAAAACCAACTTCCCTCCTGGACGCTCAAACTCCACTCTACCCCGATAGCAATCCAAATGCACCATATGCCGATGCAACCAATCCATCCCGAGAATCACATCATACAACTCCACTGGACTGATAAGCAAATCCGCTGGCCATGACTCCCCTGCGATCTGAATATCAATTCCTCTGGCTCGTCCAATAACCCTCAGGAACTTGCCTCCCGCAACTCTGACAACTCCTGTACGCTCCCCGGGATCCCCTCTGATTCCCGCGCTCTCTGCACACTCCGGAGTAATGAAGCTATGAGAAGCTCCAGAATCAAACATAACATGGGACTTAAATTCGCCCACCAACAAGGTCTCTACACAAACCTCATGCGTTGAGAACCTAACAGTTTATCACAGACAAACATAAAATCTGAACTTACTAAGAATTCACAAAAACATAAACGAGCCGCTGTCGTCGGAGCACTCCTCTTGGGACAGCTAGCAATCTTGTGATCCTTGCTTCCACAACCGAAACAACTCGCACCACTCGGCCTCTGCGTAGCCTCCCACCTCCTCTTGGTTCCCTGCGCAGGCTTACCGCCCTTGCTAGAACCACCCTGCTGTTGAGCCCTACCAGGCTGAACTGCTGGACTAACCGCCACTGACTGTGCTCGGAAATCTTCCTCAATCCCTGCTGCAGTCTCAACCAGCTCTGCACGCGTATCATAACTCTGCCCTCTATAGTGAACCCTCAAATCATCACATAGGACCCTCAAAAACCTTCTGATCTGAGCCTCCTCAAACTCCATAGCCCGACCCCCATAACATAGAAGTCGACTGAACTCCAAGTCTAGCTCCCGCACTGACCGTGCCCCCTGAGACAACTGAAGGAACTGCTCATCCAACCGGTCCAACGCCTCTCTCGGAAAGTACTTGAAGTTGAACTCTCCCACAAAGTCAACCCAAGTCATCTCCCGCTGCACTGCAGCTACTAATCTCCACCACAACTCAGCATCACCAATCAAATGGTGGACCCCTATGTCACGAAAACTGCACAGTCACGAGACCCTTCATCTCCTTGAGCATGGACAAATAACGATTATGTCCGCCCACATCCGCAGCCACTGGCTGCCGCTCCTCTGCCACTGGCTGCCGCTCCTCCGCCACTATTGGTGGCACCACCTGAGCCTGAGCCGGTGCCACTGCCGCCAACCGCTCTTACAACTGTGCTAACAAGCCCGCAAGATCAACACCAGGGACTCCCACACCCGGGACCCTAGCATCACCGACCACTGGAGCATCAACACCGCCCCCTCCGGCCACACTCATGGAATCCTCCTGAACACCCTGCGACTCGCCAATACCCTCAGCTGTCACACTCTGGTCCTCGGTCTCACTAACCACTGGGACTCTGCCCCTACCACGACCACGTCCGCGACCACGACCACGTCCGCGTCCACGACCACGTCCGCATCCACGAACACAACCGCAATCAGCAACAGCATCCTCTCTAACCATCTACACTACCATGAACAGAAGGCTAAGCACGCAATTATACATAACATAAAAACATATACTCACCGTGGAATCACACTGTAGGCTCAAAGAGGATGTTCTAGGACTGCATGCCACACACAATTGACTAACTCACATAATCAATCAAGACATGCAAATCCCAAACATCACAACGGAAACATAGCGAACCCAAACCTAGAACCGTAAGGGCTCTGATACCAAACTGAAACGATCTGACCCGTTTTTTTAAAAAATAATAAATAATAAATAATAATAATAATAATAAACTACAACTAGTGGTCCCATATCCACTAGCCACCTAACTACAAGCACAACCAACAGCGGAAATAACAGATACCAATATCCTAACAATAATCCAATAAATAATAACCAATAATCAAATATAACCATACTCCAATATCAAACAACAGGAAACAAGGAACCAACAACCTAGCAAATTCTAAAGACCCAACTCTAGCAACCTAGCAATTCCAGACAACATTCAATCGAGTCCCTAGAACATCCTCCTCTTCATTGCCTTGATTCCACGTTCACACTTTGCCTTTACCTGCATCACAAACACAAATTGCAATGCATGAGTATTTTAAAAACACTCAGTAAGGCAATCCTCCCATCTACTGGGTTATACACACAAGCAATAGAGACATCTCTAACCATCAACCAACAATCAACAATCAACAAATAACAAACCAAGACTCTGCATCGACCGACACCACATGCATCGACCGATACCACATGGGGATGCATCGACCGACACAAGGGATGCATCGACCGACACTCGTACTGCATCGACCGACGCATGCTCGACATAACACGAAAACCCTTAGGTTTTACGCGCCGTCCTCGCACTTGCATCGACCGACGCACAAAGTGCATCGACCGATGCAACATGCCGAGCATCGTGTTTTCCCCGAAGCTTCTCGCCGGATCTTTGTTCCTGCAACCACAAAACTCGATCCCAAACCACAAGAAAGCTTCCTAACGTCCCAAATAACCATCTAACAAGCCTAACAACACATAAACAAGCAGATCAGAGAAGCTCTAGCTTAGATAAGCCATTGTCCTGCACTTACCTTTGCCACAGAAGAAAACCTACCCAAACATAGGAAGAAAAACTTTCCTAGGGCGCTCCGACAATGGTCCCAGCTACAGATCTCTACAGGAACAGCTTCCAACTCCAAAAAAATCACCAAGAACACTCAAGAACACCAAGAACTCTTCTTTCTCTCTTCTTTTCTCTCAAAAACGGCTAAACTCGCCGAATGAGACAAAAACCTCGACTTAAGGGTTTTCCCTAACCCAAAACGCAGCGTTTAACTTAAGACAAAACGCAGAAACTCAACCCTGCATCGATCGATGCAATCCTTAAACCAGAATTTCGGTTCGCGGATGTTACATTCTGTTTTGCCACTTACTCAACACAAAGCTTTCCCAGAGAAGTCAGTTAAACTCAAAGCTATCAAATGGGAGTAGATGAATTTGCATAGACAAAACAAAAACATCATGATGTGAAAGTCACAATGTCATGCAGAACAATTTTAGAACCAGTTGGGAGGCAGCAAAATATTGATATAATAGCTATTTTTAGGATTCAAATCAGTAAACTCTTTTATTTAATTCACCAAAGACTTGACATAATTTCAGTTAGTAAGCTTAATGTGACGGGACAAGAAAACTGTGAAGGATTGATGGGACCAATATCTCACCAAGGACAAAGACACCACCTCCACTACCTCAACTACCTCATGAAGCTGAGAGACGATTGACAGGTTTTCCTTGCCAAAACCATAGATTCAATCCACTACTTTGTTTGACTTTGTCAAGTCCTCAGATTGGTAGGTACTACTACAGCTGTTGCAAATACAAGGAATTCATTTACAAAGTTTAAGATCTTTAATCTATCATATACTTTCATGCATGGACAAGGGCTAATGTTAGATAGTGAAAGCTCTTACCTGAAAACAATGGGAGCAAATGAATTTGTTAACATCAAATTAGAATAGAAATCATGATTCTTTTAAAGCTAAAACTGAAGACAACCACAATCAAATCGATGATGTTTCAGGACAAGAACACAAACTCTCTCTAAACATTATCATATGCATTTTTAAACTACACTAACCATAACAATCCGAATTATAAAAAAAACTCTCAATTCCATATTAAATCCAATATAAATGTACTAGTTCACGAGATTACTCAATAACCTTTTTGCTCAATGTCATAAACTAAGCAATCAAAACTCTAAATTCAACCAACAAAAATAGAAAACGAGTATAAAGAACAAACCTTTCAAGAAACTGGATTGAGCAGACAAAACAATGGTTTTGGACCGAACTCGCTTGGGTTGAAAAGGAGCAATTTGAGTTCTAAAATTCTCATTAAAGATGTGTTTTAAATCTTAAAACAGAACACAGAGAGAGAAGCAGAGAATTAGGTTACTCAGTGAAACGACCGACCCGTATTTTTTTTAAATAAATAATATAATAAAAATAAAAATACTCTACAACTAGTGGTCCCATAACCACTAACCACCTAACCACAAACACACCAAGACAGCGGAAATAACAATACCAATAAATCACCAGAAATTCGATAACCAATAAATAATATCCTGTAATAATTATAATCATAAAATAATGATTCAACCAACATAAACTAGAGAACCAACAATCCTAAACAACATTCTAGGACTCAACTCTAGCAACCTAACAGAACTCAGACAACCAAGCGAGCCACTAGAACATCCTCCTCTTCATTGCCTTGATTCCACGATCACACTTTGTCTTTACCTACACCACAAACACAAATTGCAATGCATGAGTATTTTATAAACACTCAGTAAGGCAATCCTCCCATCTACTAGGCTATACACACAAGCAATAGAGACATCTCTAACCATCAACCAACAATCAACAAACATCAATAACAAACCAGGACTCTGCATCGACTGACACCAGATGGGGTTGCATCGACAGACACAAGCTTGCATCGACTGATGCAAGTTACACTTGCATCGATCGACACACGCACTGCATCAACCGACGCATGCTCGACAAAGCACGAAAACCCTAGGTTTCACGCATCGTCCTCGCATTTGCATCGACCGATGCACAAAGTGCATCGACCGATCCACATGCCGAGCATCATTTTTCCCCGAAGCTTCTCGCCGGATCTTCGTTCCTACAACCACAAAACTCGACCCCAAGCCACAAGAAATCTTCCTAACGTCCCAAATAACATTCTAGCAAGCCAAACAACACATAAACAAGCAGATCAGAGAAATCTCCAGCTTAGATAAGCCATGGTCATGCACTTACCTTTGCTAAGACGATTCTGAACCTCAAACAAGCAAGAAAACACTTCCAAGAAGCTCCTACAACGATCCCAGCTACAAATCTCTACAGGAACAACTTCCAATCTCCCAAAATCCTCAAGAACACTCAAGAACACTTAAGAACACCTTTTCTCTCTTTTCTTTCTCTCAAAAGAGGCCAAACTCGATTAATGAAACAGAAACTCGAGTTAAGGGTTTTCCTAACCCAAAACGCAGCGTTTAACTTAAACTTGTCCGCACAAAACCGACCTTGCAGTGCATCGTTCGATGCATCCCTTAAACCAGGATTCCGGTTTGCGGATGTTACAATTCTCCCCCACCAACATAGATTCGTCCTCGAATCTCGAACAACCATTAGTCAAGGATTCCTGTGCAACTGTCTCCACGGTCCGCACTACCTCTGACCGATCTACGGAAGGTCACCTCTAGAAGATAGACTCACATTTCAGACATTATTTGCTCTTGACTTTTGGACTTTCCTTTACTCATAAGTCTTAACCTTGAGTTTTTATTGGCTCCTCATCAGGCCTAAGCCTGCATGCCATAATGTTGGCTCCTCATCGGCCTAAGCCGCATGCCATAATATATAAGGAAGTCCAATATTCGTCTCTCGAGTTACCACCCTACAACGCGCCCCCGGGTCATCATCCGAAGTCGATATACCAACCATACTCCCAAGCCACAAAGTCTCAAAATATGGTAGTACTAGAAGAACTAAAGTCCCCCATGAGTCGTGAGTAAACAATTCTGAACACGTTTGAGTCCTATCCCTAATCAGGTTTCCTTGTTGTGGCTCGCGTAAAACAACACAATGTCCTACCAACCACATATTCCCTCACTGGAATACCTCATGACCACACAAGGATCATCTAAAATGCCACAAGGGCCACCACAAAGGCCAACGAATGTCCTAAATAGGACGTCACAAGATCATTCGTCCCGAAGGAATGTCATGAAGACCTCTCGTCCCGAAGGACCGTCACGAAGACCACTCGTCCCAAAGGACCGTCACAAAGACCTCTTGTCCCGAAGGACCGTCACAAAGACCTCTCGTCCCGAAGGACTATCACAAAGACCTCTCGTCCCGAAGGACCATCACAAAGACCTCTCGTCCCGAAAGACCGTCACAAAGACCACTCATCCCGAAGGATCGCCTAAACAGGCCAAACGTCCCGAGGGAGCGTCATAAAGACCAAACAATTGGCTAACAGCCCGCCACAAAGGCCACACACGTCTCTCAAGACCGCCGCACACGGCACACCAAAGACTCCCTAGTCCACCACCAAGGCCGCACAAGCCCCTCCAAGGCTCACAACCACTAAAAATGGACAAATTCTAACTCCCATTAAACTTTCCATTTTTAGAATTTTTCACTTTTGGAAACTTTCCACTCTTGAAAATTTCTATTTCAGGAAACTTTCCTTTTCCGATTCCAGCTTCGCGGAACTTCATATTCCGAACACCACCACATCTTGTTACTTAGTCGCACAACCAACCACCCCTAAGCGACGAAGTAAACAAGAGAGACGGGCTGGAATACTCCATTCCCGCTCCAGCCACGGATTACAACTGGGACTAGGCTAGACAAGTTCAAGTCGTGACCTGCTTCTTGAACCACTTGAACCTTGCCTACATCCTCACCTCTGGCTCCTAAGTCTGCTCCTCAACACCATCACAGTCCCATAGGACTCTCATCGAAAGAATATTTTTCTTCCAAAGTTCCTTGATCCTCCTCTTGAGCACCCTCACTGGTCTCGCCTCCAAAGTCATGATAGGCTGAAGATCCTTAGGAATCTTTAGCCAACAACCGAATATCCTCACGGAGACACTTCCGCAACATAGACACATGGAAAACCTTGTGGAACGCACGCATAACCTCATGTAACTCCAGTCTATATGCTACCGGTTCCACCTGCTCAATCACTCTGAACGGACCCATGTACCTCTGACTCAACTTAGTCTCTGTCAATGACCTGTTCGGACCCTGCAACATAACCATCTTGAGGTACACTCTATGTACCACCTGAAATTCAAGATCTCTCCTCCTCTTATCATGATAACTCCTCTGTCGATCTTGAGCTTCTTTCATGTTCAGCTTGCGAACCCGAATCTTCTCTGAGGTCCTCTAAACAAAATCTGCCCCGTAGATGCTCTTCTCCCCCACCTGAGTCCAGCATAACGCTGTACAACACGACCTCCTATACAAAGCCTCATAAGGAGACATTCCAATACTCACCTGATAACTATTGTAAGGAAACTTTACTAAGCTCAGGTGATCTGCCCAATGGCCCCCCCAATCCAACACACACATTCTCAGCAAATCCTCCAGCGTCTGGATTGTCCTCTCTGACTGCCTATCTGTCTGGGGATGATAAGCTGTACTTATGTGCACCTTAGTGCTCATCTCTACCTGAAATGCTCTCTAGAACACAAAGGTAAACTTGGAATCCCTATCAGACACAATACTCGCTGGCACCCCATGCAACCTGACTATCTCGTGCACATACTTGTTAGCCAAGACCGCTGCTCCATCCGTCTTTTTAATGGCCAGAAAATGTGCCGACTTAGTCAACTGGTCTACAATGACAAAAATAGCATCAAAAGTCCGAGACAATGGCATTCCTACCATAAAGTCCATAGGAATCATATCTAACTTCCACTCTGGAATGGGAAGACTCTTTAGTAACCCACCTGGGACCTGATGCTCAGCCTTCACTAGCTGACACACATCGCATTTCGCGACCCAACTAGCTACATCTTTCTTCATCCCGACCCAATGATAGTACCTCTAGAGATCACGGTACATCTTAGTTGCTCCTGGATGTATAGAAAACATGCTCGCATGAGCCTCTCTCAGGATCCCCGTCCTCAACTCCTCATCCTTGGGCACACAAATCCGCCTATGCACCAATATAATACAATTAGCTGAGACCTGATACTCTGAATCAACATCCTTAGAGGCATTCACCAGCCCCAAATCCTTGTCCTGAGCCAACCGCAATCTGCTCAGAAGATCTGCTCTATCAGCTGCCTCCAAACCCAACGGCTCGTGAGAGACCGCACACAACCTCAACGCACTGATCTCTCCTACCAGAGACTCCATTTCCTACTCCTGAGCCGAAGCCGCCCTCTTCCGACTCAGAGCATCTGCAACCAAGTTAGCCTTACCAGGGTCGTAGGCTATCTCTAAATCATAATCTGCCACCAGCTCCATCAACCGCCTCTGCCTAAAATTTAGCTTGGACTGAGTGAATATATACATCAGGCTCTTATGATCTGTAGACACCTGCACTTTTGCACCATAAAGATAAGATCTTCAAATCTTTAGGGCAAAAACTACATCAGCCATCTCCAAATCATGAGTAGGATATTTGTCCTCATGCATCCACAACTGCCACGAAGCGTAGGCAATCACCTTTCCATGCTGCATCAACACATACCCCAAACCAACTCTGGATGCATCAGTATAAACCACGTAGGGTTCTCCCTGCTCTGGCAATTCCAACACTGGTGTAGTAGTCAGCATCTCTTTCAGGCTTACAAAGCCCTCCTCGCACTCCTGTGACCAAACAAAAGAAATGTCATTCCCTGTCAACTTAGTCATCGGACGTGCCTTGCTTGCAAAGCCCTGCACAAACCTCCTGTAATAACCTGCCAATCCAAGGAAACTCCTGATCTCTATGGCATTATGCGGTTTAGGCCAATCTCTGATTGCCTGAATCTTCTCCGGATCTACAGAAACCCCCTCTGTAGAAACAATATGACCCAGAAAACTCATCTCACGCAGCCAGAAACTACACTTACTCAGCTTAGCAAACAACTTCTTCTCCCACAACTTCTCCATAACTGCCCTCTAATGCACTGCATGCTCCTCATGACTCTTGGAAAAACATCACCATGAACTCATAATGCCCATACCTCGTCCTGAATGTAGTCTTCCTCACATCTGCCTCATCTATCGGAATCTGATGATGACCCGACACCAGATCTGTCTTGGAGAACCAAGTAGCACCTCTCAACTGATCCAACGACTCATCGATCTTGGGAAGAGGGTACTTGTTCTTCAGTGTTACCCAGTTCAAAACCTGATATTCAATACACAAGCGGAAACTCCCGTCCTTCTTCTTAACGAATAACACCGGTGCTCCCCACGGTGATACACTAGGACGAACGAATCCCTTGCTCAACAAATCCTCTGGTTATTTTCTCAGCTCTACTAGACTAATAATCAAGTATGCCGACATCCACTCACCGCCATCTGAAAATCAACCCCTCTTCCCCATCCAAGAACCTCTAGTAACTTGTCTCTAAGGAAAAATTCCACAAGACAGCTTATTCCAACATAGCTTTCCCACTTGCCAATTCTCCACAGCAAATCATTAATACGAGTGTAATAAAACAAACAAGTACCATACGTTCGCATATTCTGATTCACCGCATCAAATGCTTTGCAAGCCGCCAACTCAACGCACTTAACTTATTTCCCCTAGCAAGCTTATCAAAACCTTGAATCTAGCAACCCTATCTATCTCCAATGAAATTCATCCACCATCGTCGCAACGATGAGTTTATCCTGCCATAAAGGCTTCTCGTGAACTTATGTACCTGGCAACCTTGACCCTGCCGGGTCATACCAACTGCAGTTCCCCTTCGTGGGACTCCATCACCACCGGCCATACAATCGTGGTGCATTAGCCACACATTCATGACCGCACTGGTCATAAAACTCTGGCCTACCTACCAACACAACTAAAATCTAAGGTTAAACCACCATCAACTCTCGAGGTCTACATTCCGTCATTATGTTTATACCCACGTCCTATGCTTTGCTTGCTCCCAACTCTTACACCCTTAGGTCGCAACCTTCAAGCCATACCAATCTCACTCTCAGGCCAGCGTGTTCGAGTTATACAGTCTCACTCTTGGACCACAATCCTCAAGATCTCGGTATCAGGAGAACTAATCATCCCCACAGGAGAACATTATCCCCTCTGCCACTCTTGGAGCCCCCAGCTTCTCGAGTTATCGGTATCGAGGAGAAATCACCATCCCCTTAGGAGCAGCAATTGTTAACGACTATAAACATTTCAAGACCAAAAGTACCTCATGTGGTCTGAGTATAACATTGCAATATTATACCTGCTAACTCAAGTTCTAATATCCAACATGATTACCCACCAAACAGAGAAATATCTGCTCCAACTACATATCTCCACCTATCCGCCTATCTAGGCTCGATACCTCTCGAGAAGAATATTGTACCGATCATCTACAACTGCTCCATCCTCCTAACATAGGATGGAGACTCCTCAACATCCGCAGCCCTTGGCTGCACCCCGCCACCTACGACACAACTAGAGCCTGCACTGGTACCCCCCTCGGTAACTGCTCCAACAACACGTCAATAGGTTCGCCAAGCGATCATCTCGACCCTGGGCTCGACCTGCTGCAACCCCACACCTGGGTTCCCAGCATCCCCGACATGCTCACCGGTTAACCCTCTCTGGTCCCTCCATAGACGCTTGCGACCCTCTGACGTACCTTCTCGTGGAACTCTGGACCACACACTCGCTAGCCTCGGGAACCTGCCCGACTACGACCATGACAACGCCCACGTCCATGACCAACAACTCAACCACCATTAACCACTGCTCTTCCAAGAACAAAGACTAACAAGCATAGAAACAAACCAAAACCACACAAAGAAACATAACATACCGTGGAATCTCATTGAAGGTTCGAAGAGGATGTTCTAGGACTCCATTCCACTCACAATTGACTAAATCACATAACCAATCAAAGCATGCAACCCCAACATCTATAGAACAAAGCCTAGTGAACCTAAACCTAGAACCGTAAGGGCTTTGATACCAAACTGAAACGACCCGACCCGTTTTTTTTAATAATAAATAATAAATAATAATAATAATAATATAATAAATAATAAATAAATAACCCAAAAATATTGATTTAAATATGCAGAAACTCAAATCACCAAATAAGCAACATAAAATACCAATAATAATAAACCAATAATTAACCAGAATCATAAACCAAAAACTAACAACCTAAACCATGGTTCTAACACCGACGTTCCAATTCTAGCAACCTAGCAGAAACTAAAACATAATAACTAAATCCCTAGAACATCCTCCTCTTCATAGTCATGATCCCACATTCAAACTTTGCCTCTACCTGCACCACAAACACAATGAGATGCGTGAGTATTACCAAAAATACTCAGTGAGGCGATCCTCCCATCTACGAGCTATACACACAAGCAAATCAAGAGTACAACTACAAATAAAATATAACAAACCAACCATTAAACAGAATAACCAATAACACTTTCACCACACCTACACATCATCATACAAAACAAGTTATACAACCCAATCACTTAGATAAGCTCATGGTCACGCACTCACCTTAACAAGTGATTTACGAAAATAACTACAACCAAAATAGAAGCTCTCCAATATCCAAGAACAACCAAACTCGCTCCTACAACCAATCACAACAATAAACAAACATTGAAAACAATCTTCCAGAAAAATCAGAAAAGAACAACCTCACAAGTGAAACCATAATATCAAAAATAACCGTTAACTTTCCAATCCCTCCGGTGAAAAGCAAGGTCTATACGTCCAGAAGCTGCCCACTAAGTTTCAGCACGATCGGTTTTCTGATGAAACCGCAATCGATCCCAAAACACCCACTGGTCTTAATCCGCGATTGAGAAGAAACACCTCACAAAACTGCCGATATCTCCTACAATATTAACTCAAATTCACTTCTGTAAAAGGAGAGTGTACGAAAATATAATAGCTACAACCCTACCAAATATCAATACCTTATGAAACGATTTGAGCAGTCAGATCCTCCTTCTCCCAAACCCTAACAGTTTTGTTTCTCTCTTTTCTCTAAGGAAAAAGCTTGATCTCATTCTCTTCCTCATTTACACCAAAAAACCAAGGGTTCTCACACTTTCTCTCCCTTTCTCTGATAACAATGTCGACAAAAAAAAAAGAGAGGAGGCGTGATTTAGGAGGGAGATTAAGGGTTTTTGGTTTGATTTGATTAAACCAGGATTTAATTAAACCAAAAAATCAATTAAAATCTACTCCTTTGGTTAACACTCCTTTAATTAAACCAAAAAATCAATTAAAATATACTCGGAACACGGATGTTACAAGTACATATTATTCCTATAATTAAATTAAAGAAATGTTGAATAAAAGAAAGTTACCAAAATTGCTGTTAATGAAAATTGTCTTCGTGAAACCTTGTTTGTGATCCAAGATTCACTCATTACCTTGATATATCTATATATACATTTTTGAAGTACATTTTGGGTTTTACCCTTATACTTATGATTATTTACAAATTTAACTAAAAAATTGTAAAGAAAAACAATAACTAAAAATATGGCAAATCAAAATATATTATACGATACTACAATTTAGAACTAGCATTGAAGATAATTGATTAAATGATTTATAATTGTTAGAAAGTGTCCTAAATATAAAGTAAGTTAAAATCTTAGATTTGCCAAAATCAAAAAATGTACCGATACGCTAATCAGAAATGATCTTTTTTTTTAATCGTCTGCAATTCAATAAAATGATAAGAGTTCAACAAAGAAACGAAACAAACCAAAAACACAAGAAACATATTCTTAGTACACCGATTCTAAGTACGTCCAACTCGCTCAATCTGCTCGTGTAACCAAGCAGGACCACCCAAGGCTAAGTACGTATTCGACCTACCATCACGTGTAAAACTCCTCGCAATCGCCCGAGCCACTCCGTTTGATTGTGATGTCGCTAGTTGAACCGACACGATCTGCATTTGATTGATTACCTGACATATCTTATGAAGGACTGATCGGTATTTAGGCCAATCCTGAGGCCTTGCTAAAGCTAGCGTTACTGCTCCACAATCTGTCTAGACTTCACATGACAAGATGTGTAAGTATCGTAGGCTCTCTAAACACCATAAAAGACATTGCAGTTCTGCAACAATTCGATTCACTGTCGGTAGAAAAGCATGTCGGCAGTGAAACAAAACGTCACCGACATGATTCCTAAGTATCCAAGCCCCACCAGCAAAAAACTGATTATTGACCCAAGAAGCATGTAAGTTACATTTAAGCGCTCCAAAAGCCGGTCTAGTCCATTTCCTTTGTTGAAGCAGAGTTCTTTCTCCCATCAAACCAGAATTTTGTTCCTGAATTTGCGACCTGTTATGTTGTAACCATTCCTCTGCATCTGTCACAGCAACCACAATTAGCACATGAGGGGTATGTACCCTACTAGTAAAAACCATCGAATTGCATGCCTTCGAAATCTCCAAAATTATCCAAGGAAGAGCAACCCGTATGTTTGTTGGTATCTCAATTTTGGTGAGTAGCAAAAACAAATATTCAATATTCTCCGAGACCGACGCTGAGAAACCTTATACAGGTAATGGCAAAGCAGTTGCAGACCAAACCGTTGTCGCAAAAGAGCATTCAAACAGAACATGCGACACAGTTTCTTCTCTAGTCTTGCAGACTTGGCAAACAGGATTGATTTGCAACCCGTGTCTCCTTAAACAATCTGCAACTGCCAAAGTGCCTGATAACACTCTCCACAAAAACATTCTGATTTTTGGAGCCGTCTCCACTGTCCATATCTTTACTTTCAACACATTCAGAGCTTGTGAGCTTTCAGATTTCTCACCAATCCCCTCAGTTTCTTTGGTTATCAGCCAATGACCACTCTTTACCGAATATTTCCCATCCCTTAAACGACAATCCCTTAAACGACAAAAAGAGAACGGCAAGTATACGCCCACACCAACCTATCCCTTAAACGACAATCTGGGGGGAATGATCTAATTTTGGTCACATTAGAAAAGAGGGAAGAGTTCATGTAAGGTCTGTAGATTCCAATCTCCCTGACTGGTTATTAGCTTGGAAACTTGGAGATTCAGATTAATCATCTGTTCTTTATTACATGGCCTTCTTGGCAAATCATCAAAAACCCATTTGTCCAACCACACTCTAGTATCCTGACCATTACCTATAGACTGCATTAGACCCTTTTCCAAAAATTCTCTACCAATGAGGATACTTCTTTATGCATAAGAGGGTCGTGGACCAAGTGTAGCCTCCATAAGCGATGTTGTGGGGAAATATCTGGCTTTGTAAACCCGACCCAACAACGAAGATGGAACATCCAACAATCTCCAGGCCTGTTTAGCTAGGAGAGCTTGATTGAAACATCCAATATCCCTGAAGCCTAAACCTTCCTGATTCTTTGACTTACACATTTTCTCCCAAGTTACCCAATGCATTTTCTGTTTCTCTTCAGTTGCATTCCACCAGAAACTAGCCATAGCACTCGTTATCTTCTTACATTGATGCTTCAATAGCCGGAAGCAGGACATTGCGTACACCGTAAGTGCCAGAGCTACAGATTTAAGTAACACTTCCTTACCTTCCAAGGAAAGAATTTTTTCAAACCATCCTCACAGTCGAGAGGTTAAACGATCCGTTATGTACGCTAACATGCCCTTCTTAGAGCCACTGAAGCATTCAAGTAGCCCTAAATATTTCCCGGCGCCGCCCTCTTGTTCAGTTCCTGTAAACAACCCAATAACCCTCCTCATATATGGATCTAACTTCTTCCCAAAGGTTATCGAAGACTTCTGGAAATTTATCTCCTGACCAGACGCAGCCCCATATAGTTCTAAACATTGTAACAAGTTTGAACGTTTCTTCAAGATAGCATGACACAAAAACAACCTGTCATCAACAAAGAGAAGGTGCTGAATCGACGGGCAAGCCAGAGTGATTTTCAAACCCGTAAGTTGACCGTCCTGTTTTGCGTTGTTCATCACATGTACGAGTGCCTCAGCACAGAGAAGAAATAGGAAGGGTGATAGGGGATCCCCTACCGTATCCCCCTCTCAGGTTTAATAAAACCATACTCTTTCCCGTTGATGAGAACCGAAAAAGTTACTGACCGCACACAATTCATTATCCACTAGACCCATTTGATATCAAAACCAAGCCAAAAGGGAAATTCTTCTAAAACGTTCCATTCCACTCGATCGTAGGCTTTAGAGATATCTGTCTTGATTGCTAAAAACTCCTCATCACATCCTGATTAGTTCATGTGCTAGGAGAATATTATCTGATATGAGTCTGCCCGACACAAAAGCCCCTTGAGTGTCTGAAACTATCGACGGTAAGAATCTTTTCAGCCTCTTACATAACACTTGTAAATCACTGAACATAGAATAATAGGCCGAAGGTTTGACATTCTAGTAGGATTCTGAACTTTTGGGATCAAGCAAATCTGTGTAAAATTCTATTCGGCTGGAAGATGGCCATACTAAAAAAACTGTTGCACCTCCTTCACCACCTGAGGTCCAACAATGTCCCAATACTCTTTATAGAAATTACTTGACATACCATCCGCACCTGGCCTCTTCTCCCCCTTGATACTAAAAACTACATTCTTTATCTTCATTGCAGATACCGGATGAGTAAGTTCTGTATTCATACTGGCAGTGACCCGTGGCTCCATCCTATCCAAAACTTCTGTTATGGCACCAGGATTTGAACTAGTAAACATCCTACAGAAATACTCCACTGCCACTTCCCCTTAGGATCCCTCAGAAAACTGCTCCACACCATTATCATCAAAAAGAGATAAAATCTGATTTTAGACCCTTCTCCGTTTGACACTACTATGAAAGAACTTCATGTTACGGTCTCCACCCTACAACCACTGCTCTCTACTTCTTTCCTTCCAGTACAACTCCTCGGCACGATAATTCTCCGCTAACTCCCATCGTAATTCCTTCATTACCTGAAGATTGGGATGAAGTTTGGTGCCCTCCTCTTTAAGTTTGTCTCTGACCTGCTGGATTCGTACCTTGGAGTTCATATTTTGCGATCTTTTCCACCCAGAAATAGCTCTCCTGCACTCCGCAATTCTACTCATAACTGAAGTTTGTCCCGTAGCCTCTCCTTTAGTCCAACCCAATTGGACCACCGCAGAGAAGTCCGGCTTAGATATCCACCTTTTGTTAAACATAAACCTTCCCGTATTAGACATATTATCATTCCCCAGACGCAACAGAATGGCCCTATGATCAGAACCAATCCGTTCAAGATACTCGCTCTGCCCCTTTGGAAAAAGGTGAAACCACGCCTAATTACCCAGAGCTCTATCCAAACAGCACTGAATCCACATGTTATTTCGTTTACCAGCCCATGATAATCTGTTACCAATGCTTGGGACCTCCCGTAGGCGATAATCATGAATCATATTCCGAAACGGAAAAAATGATGACTTCGCTCGTGCTGGTCCACCTAACTTCTCCGAATTGCTCAACATCTCATTTAGATCCCCAATAACCAGCCATGGTTCATCACGAGTAACTCTAATGTCAACTAATGAATCCCATACAACTTGTCTCAACCCACTTACCGGATCACCATAGACACATGAGACGTAAAACGAGAGTGACCCTAGCTTGGCTCTCATGTCTATGATTCTATGATCGGAGTTAACAACTTCGACATCATATGATCGTTTCCAGAACAAAGAAAGACCACCACTAATCCCTACTGGATTCACTATATGAGAGTGCTCATAAACCAATCCTCTCTTTAAATTCACCACATAGTCTCTGGAGTTTTTAGTCTCCAGGAGGAACATAAAGTCCAGAAAATGTAGACGACGCATTTCCCTCAGAAAAGGAATTGTCAAAGTGCCCCCCAATCCTTGACAATTCCAACTAAAGAGCTCATACTTGATTTGGCAGTTTTTCATGCGGAACCGCCTTCTTTGCATCATCTTTAGCGATCTTTGATGATACTTGAGCGTCATCAGCAGCTTTTCGTTTTGAAACCACACCTTCTTCACCCTCAGCGTTCACAAGTATATTTGTGTCTCCATTCTCTTGCGCAGATTTCACAGCCTGTGCTTTTCTCCGCCATTGATTTGGGCGCATGCGCTTATTCTGGTATTTATTAATAGTGCCAGAGGAGCCAGCCGAGAAGCTAGCTCGAAGACCCGTAGCACCTTGGCCAGAAAAAGGGGCTGAAATGGAGGCAACAAGTTGTGACTGAACAGACCTTGTAGGCCTTACCAATTCTGTACCAACCCCTATGGCATTACAAGCACCTTGATCCCTTCTCCAAATGACGAAGCTGAGTGTTCAAAGTCGAAGACCAATCCTTTACCCTTATCCATGTCTGCAATGAGTCGAGTAGGCTCTTCCAGCCTCAGCAGGTTCTTTTGACCTTCCGTATCTCCCTCAAGATCCCATACAGACTTACGCACTCGTTCAATGTGAATCTGTCTCTCTTTAGGATCAGCTACAGACATGTATTGCCTCATCTCATCCAAAACTTCCTTGGCAATCTTTGGTTTCGCAGACACCACATCAATACCTACATCATCATCAGTTAAGACCCCAATCAATGGGTCATCTCGACTGATTCTTGGCACCAAGCGACTTGGGATCACCGCTTGACTTTTCTCCCCTCCCGTAGCACCAGATTGCCAGTGTGAGGGGTTCAAAGGGCACCAAAGTTTATCGTGTGTCAACCGAAGATAGTGATAGCATCTCTTCCGTATTCTTTCATACTCGATCCCTATCGCAAAAATCTCTCCCGATGGAATCTGCAACTCTCTCCTATTCTTCAATGGCTTGTTAATATCAAACAACACCCTAACTCGAACATATCCCCTTCTTAGAGGTTTCAGTGGATCAAAAGTAATATCCGTTACACGTCTGATGTACCCTGCTATTTCCTTTATCGTATCAACAGTAAGGTAGTTCACCGGGATATGCCGAAGACGCACCCATATCGGAAGAACTTTAAGAAAATCACTTTGGGGATTCTCTACCCATCTCTCAAGTGTCATGCTCCAATCATTAAACGTCCATGCCCCAGATTGCAAAACCAAGGATAGATATGCCTTTGAATCAAAGATGAACTGAAACTTGTCATTGGGAAGTGCAATTCCACGAACCCTGTTATAGACCCGCCACACCCTTGGCATCTTGTGGATCATACTCGACATCTTCTGGTTCTCCGGACATAGGAGTTGACCAATAATACTACACTATTCCTCACGCTCGAGTTAAATTTCGCATGATCCTGCAACACAATCGGTTGATCATCATCAATCGAAATCTCCTTTAGAGCTTTATCCAAAGCATACTCCATTCCCAAAGCTCAAACAAACTCTCTCGTAACCCCAACACTTCCTCACCGTCCACCATGCTTCTCAGAGAAGAATTACGTCGGCCGCAGCAGATGAACTAGGTTAAAACTTCACTAAACCTTCCAAGAATACTCCGTGAAACAAAGAAATATTCATCCAAATCCGGCGGAACTCAAAGATTTTCCCGGTAACTAAATCTTTTCCACTAGATATGAGACCCTATAGTTGAAAAAGTGTATCCTAAGCCCACCCTTTGGGATTCATCAAAAATGATCTTAATAAAAGCATAATCACTTATTCACCTATTAAAAAAGATTTTTACATTTCAATATCGTGTGAAAGATCTTCTAAACTTCCTCATCAAGATATATTTGCGAATCTTAATTGTAAAACCCTACCAACTTATGTATATAGTAGAAGTACTTAGCATGCAGACCATCTATAGGCCAGTTTTGGCCGATAAAAAGGTTTACTATTATTTCTTATACTCGGGTGAGATATCGTTAGTCTAGATTTCGGCTCCTCGAGCATTAGATGACTTGAATGCATCTTCAGTGACGAAAGTGGAGAGAGATCTCAAATGTTGAACGATGGAGGAGGTTTGGTGACCGTGAAGGTCTGCCTCTTCATCTCGCCGACTGATTTTGAGTTCCCCTATGCAATAATAGCAAACAACATAAATTAAAGAGAGTTGAGGACATTCTTCCACTGAAAAACCTTTTTTTAGACTACCACACAATTTGTTAACCATCAAACTCCAAGACCAAAATCATTTCTTTTCTCATAAAATTTGTGCAATTCATGAAGACCAGCATAGTCAACACATGCACCCAATTATTGATAATTTCATCCATATACTTATTCGGTTTTAGATCCACACGTATTGAAACTTCTCAAACTAAAATCCTTACTTATAGAGAAAGTATTTACTTGCAGAGAAAGTAATATAAACATGTATAGTTAACAACTTTTCGTCGATCCTTCCTCTTTAAAATAAAATAACATCAAATCAAGGTCTTGCGACGTCATTCCTTCTTTCTTAGACTTAAAAATACAATTTTTACTGCAAGAATATCAAATCATCTCTAAAGTCATACACAAAAACATGTTTTACAACTCATAAAAGATATAAAACACAAACGAAGAAAAGTAAGATATTTTCAAGATATTAAAAAAATTTGATATATAATATTTAGTAATTCTTAAACTTTTAAATTTTAATAGAGATTAAATATTTTAAACTTTAGATGTAGTTTAAATATTTGTAACATTTTTTTCTTTTAGATTTAAATATTAATGACACTTTAACTTTTTATAGAGTTTAATTAGTTATTATATTTTAAAATTTTTATGGAGGTATTTATAATATTTTTAAACATTCTATAAAGTTTAAATATAAACATTTAAAAAATTTCCATTTGTTAAAATAAATCAAATAAAACTTTTAAATTTGAAAACCTGATAAATCAAGCTTCCTGGGAATTTATAGTTAAAAACATATTAGTTTATTTATAATGGTTCTCAGCCATTGTCTAAAATTTTCTAGCCGATGTGGGACATTGTACATATTTCTTTTATTTCTATAGATTTTACATTTTTTTCTTGAAACGATCCGACTCATTTTTTTTAAATAAATAATAAATAATAATAATAATATAAACTACAACTAGTGGTCCCATACCCACTATCCACCTAACCACAATCACAACCAAACATCGGAATAACAAATACCAATATCCAATAATAAACCAACATTATAACATAAGCAATATCAAATATCCAATCATCAGAAAACATGAAACCAACAACCTAGAAATGTTTCTAATAACCCAACTCTAGCAACCTAGCAATGCCAGACAACATCCAATCAAGTCTCTAGAACATCCTCCTCTTCATTGCTTTGATTCCACGATCACACTTTGCCTTTACCTGCACCACAAACACAAATTGCAATGCATGAGTATTTAATAAACACTCAGTAAGGCAATCCTCCCATTTACTGGGCTATACACACAAGCAATAGAGACATCTCTAACCATCAACCAACAATCAACAAACAACAAATAACAAACCAGGACTCTGCATCGACCGACACCACATGGGGATGCATCGACCGACACAAGGGATGCATCGACCGATGCAAGTTACACATGCACCGACCGACACTCGCACTTCATCGACCGACGCATGCTCGACATAACACGAAAACCCTAGGTTCTACGCGCCATCCTCGCACTTGCATCGACCGACGCACAAAGTGCATCGACCGATGCAACATGCCGAGCATCGTGTTCCTCGAAGCTTCTCGCCGGACTTTGTTCCTGCAACCACAAAACTCGATCCCAAGCCACAAGAAGGCTTCCTAACGTCCCAAATAATCATCTAACATGCCTAACAACACATACACAAGCAGATCAGAGAAGCTTTAGCTTAGATAAGCCATGGTCCTGCACTTATCTTTGCCAAGACGAATCTGAACCTTAAACCAACAAAAAAACAATTCCAGGAAGCTCCTACAACGATCCCAGCTACAGATCTCTACAGGAACAGCTTCCAATCTCCAGAAATCACCAAAAACACTCAAGAACACTTAGGGAACTTTTCTCTCTTTCTTTTTCTCTCAAAAGCAGCCAAAACCCAACTAATGAGACAAAACTCGTGTAAAGGGTTTTCCCTAACCCAAAACGCAGCGTTTAACTTAACTCGTCCGCAGAAAACTGAACCTGCATTGACCGATGCACTATATGCATCGACCGATGGAATCCCCTAAACCGGGATTTCGGTTCGCGGATGTTACATTTCTAAAAAATCTTAATAATATAGATTACTACTATATTTCCAAAAATATTAATTAGTGAAATATCTAATTCTTATCGGTTATTTTAAATCCTATATGGACACCTTTAGGAGTTTATAGCTTCAAATTTTTGCTAGTATAGATATAATATTTCAAAATTTCTATGAAGGTTAAGTAATTGTAATATTTTAAAACATTTATGAAGTCTAAATATTTTTAATTTTTGAACCATTTAAAGGTTTCAATATTTATAATATTTTAAATTTTTAAAATTTATAAATTATAAATTTTTAAAAAACTTTTAAAAGCTAATAATTTAAAAGTTATAATATTTTGAAACCTTTTAAAAGCTAAGACTTTTAGAAGTTTCAATATTTATAATATTTTAAACTTTTTAAAGGTTTCGAATTATAATATTTGAACCTTTTAAAAAGTGTCAATTTTTATAATATTTAACTTTTAAAAATTTTAAATATTATAATATTTTCTGTAACTCTTTAAAGTTTTAATATGATCAAATAAAAAACCGGATCAAACCGAATAAAACTTTTAAACTTGGATGCCTGATAAATCAAGCTTTCCTGCTCATTAGTTGTTGGAAACATATTAATCTTATTTATACTGATTCTGAACCATTATGTAAAACTTTTCTACCCGATGTTGGACGTTGTACATAGTTCTTTTATTTCCATAAATTTCCTTTTTCTAAAAGTTCCTAATAAAGAAAATTCCAGAATTTTTTAAAAAATGTTAATGAATGACATGTCAATTCCTGATTGGTTGTTTAAAACAATTTTTAATGTACAAAATTCTGTAAATTTTTAAAAATGTTAATTAGTGACATGTCAAATTCTGATAGGTTGTTTAAAATCCTATGTGGATAGCCTTAGAAGCTTATAGCTCATACTTTTATTTAGTATAGATGTGACTCATGTTATTTACCTATAATTTCATAAATTCCAAAATTTATTAAGACCTATGCTGTAAAATAGAAATCTTATTATATAAACCTTGATGACAAAATTACTCATTAACAAGATCATGACACGTGTCAATTATATTATTCATATGTTAACACATGTCAATTCATTATTAAAATTTTAAAAACTAAAAAAGTAAAAATTCAAAACCTAACCTAAAAATGTTTTATATAAAACTCAATAGATAAAATAAAATCAAAATATATGTCAATTCATTATTAAAATTTTAAAAAAAGAAAAATGAAAAAATTTAAAACCTAACCTAAAAAGGTTTTATATCAAAGTAAATAGATAAAATAAAATCTAATTTTATTTAAAATCTAATTATAAGATAAATTATATATATATATATATATACCATAAAATTCAAAAGTATAATATTGTTTACTTATTTTAATTTTTAGTTGCTATATTACAAGAAAAATATTACTTTTTATATAAGAGAAAAAATGATTGTGAAAATTATACAATTAGTTACTGTTTCTAAAAAAATGTAAATACTTACCTTTACATAAAGAAAAAGATTGTTGAAGTAAAAAAAAAAAATAGATCGTCTCATATTTTTTTCACCAATCAAATAATTTATTCAAAAGACTGCTATTGTAATATATATGATAGGAGTATGTAAGATTAAAGTGAAGAGACATATAATAGGTTAGAAGTTCATAAAGACAACTTGTTGGTAGTAGTTAAGACTAAAGAGTATATTTTAACAGTATAATATATTTGTGTGTAGAAATAAACTTTTAGTGGTAATGTAGACAGTAGATTTGTATATGGATATACATTAATGTATTATAGCAAGAAAAAAACAACTATTTTCTATAACTAAAAGTTTATCTTTTTACTTTTATACATTGTTTTTACTTACAATAAGAATTAAATGTATATTCTTTTTTAAATTTAATTAGGTTTTGAACCAATGCTACGCGTGGGTTTATTTGATATATTTTGATGAAAATTATATATAATTGATGACGGTAATAAAATATTATTTTATAAAAAATTTAAATTAGTATTAAAGAAAAAAATTAAATTTCAGATACACAATTTTTTAAAATATAAAAATCAGTTGTGTTATAAAATCAAATCTAATAAAAAAAATTATAAATTTAACTTGACGTCCAGGCGAGACAAATCAAACTGATGACCTCACATATCCTAAACCATTTTCTTTGACCACCAGAAAAACGAAACAATTTTATCATCATGAATTTAACTCGTTTTCATATTTAATTGATCACTATGACCTATGTTTTCGTGTTTTTTTATTCAATGTTTTCTTATTTTTCATATTCTTTCTTGTCATTTTCATTGTCAAATTTTGTGATAATTGTCATCGTTACTTTTACCGTCTGGTTCTTCGTTATACTTTTTTTATTTTTCTTTTTCGTCAACTTCTTCACATTCTTCCACTTAAAAACATTTTTTTTAGACTACCACACAACTTGTTAACCCATCAAACTCCAAGAACAAAATTATTTCTTTTCTCATAAAAATAAAAAATAAGATAAAAATAAAAAATTAATGAAAGAATATCAACTAATCTATAAAATCACACACAAAATATATTTTACAGCTCATAAGAAATAAAAAGCACAAAGGTAGATAAATAAGATAAATTATGTATTACATCAATATTTATAATATTTTAAAATTTTAAAAGGTTTCAAATATAAATTTTGAACCTTTTAAAAAGTTTCAATATTTATAATATTTTAAACTTTTAAAACTTATAAATTATAATATTTAAAAACTTTTTAAAAGCTAAGAAAATATTTAAACTTTTAAAAATTTGAAATATTCTAATATATTTTTTGAAACTTTTTAAAGTTTTAGTTTGATCAAATAAAAACTAGATCAAACCGAATATAACTATTAAACTGGGATGCCTGATAAATCAAGCTTTCCTACTCATTCGTTGTTGAAAGCATTGAAACGACCCGACCTGTTTTTTTTTTAATAATAAATAATAATTAATAATAATAAATAACTTCAACTAGTGGTCCCATACCCAATAGCCACCTATCCACAATCACATCAACATCGGAAATAACAATACCAATAAATATCCAATAATAAAATAACCAATAATAATCCATCATCAGGAAACATGAAACCGGCAACCTAACAATGTTTCTAATGACCCAACTCTAGCAACCTAGCAACGCCATACAACATCCAATCGAGTCCCAAGAACACTTTGCCTTTACCTGCACCACAAACAAATATTGAGATGCATGAGTATTTGATGAACACTCAGTGAGGCAATCCTCCCATCTACTGGGCTATACACACAAACAACAGTGATTCCAATGTTCCAAACAAACAACAAACAAAACATACAAACCAGGAAATCAAACATATCTCGCTGGAAGGGAGGTGTCGACCGACACTGGCCTTGGTGTCGACCCACACTACCCCACAGTGTCGATCGATGCCTAATTTGCTGGTGTCGACCGACACCACATGGTGTCGATCGACAATCACTCTGCAACTGCGATCCGCACGAAGCCGAGAGTCGAATCTTGCTCCCAAAACTCCACCAAATCGTCCAATACTCAAAACCCAAGCCGAAAACACCCATAGGAACCTGTAGCAACCAATCCCAGCAAGAAAAACACACAAAACAACAACAAACAAGAAAGAACAAGGAAATCAAAGGCTTAGATTAGCCATGGTTATGCACTCACCTATTTGCCGGAAGTTTCTGAACCACATCAACGAAACCATACCTCCTAGCAAGCTTCTAGCACCTTCCTAGCCTTGGATCTCTCAAGAAACAACATGGAATCTCACCAATCTCTCTCACAAGCTCAAGAACCAAGTTTTCTCCCTTTTCTCTCCCAAAACAACAAAGTGGCGACAAAACAAACTCTAAAACCCTTCTGGTCGACAAAACACTTAAATAACTCGGTTTAGTGGTTTTTCCTAAACCAAACCGGTCCAAATCGATAAGAAACTCAATTTGGCCGAACCAGAAACCTTGGTGTCGATCGACACCCACCCCCAAAACACAGAGTTTTGGTTTGCGGGCGTTACAATTCTCCCTCACCAACATAGATTCATCCTCGAATCTTGAACAACCATCAGCCAAGGACTCCCGTGCAACCGTCTCCACGGTCTGCACTCCTCCGACCGATTGAAACTGACTTTCTTTGTGGTGTGGTGAAAGAAAGATGTATGGAATGATGATGTATGGAATGAATAGAAGTCAGGGTGTTTTAATTCCCCTTATGCAGTTGCAGTATAAGAGGTGTCAATCCTATCTGAGTGATTGTGAACAATTAAGATGTGCATATGAGTCTAAGTCAAGCCAATTGTAAAGATTGTTTGTCACTAACAATCCTAAAATGAAATATGAAATGCAGAAAGTAAAAACAACTAGAACAGGATACTAAATGCAAACAGAACAAACAACTTAAAGCTATAATGAAACTAGAACAAAGATAGAAATTATGCTAATGAACTAATGCAAGACAAGTAATGAACAGGAAACTACGTGAATGCAATGGAAATGAAACAGGAATGAAACAAGACAATCACAAATCAAAAACACAAGTTCTGGGGATGAACTCGAGCAGCACTCGACCGAGTGTAGGTCGAGTACGTGGTCGAGCTAGACTTAAACGTGAAAACAGAGCAACACAAGAAAAACAGAGCAATGCTAAAACTATCAAACAAAAAGCAAGCAATGATATTTAGACTAAGATTTCAATAAACAAAGAAGGCCTTGAGGAGGGATTCATGGGCTGAGCTAATCATTGTGGTTATCTAACTTGGTCAACAAATCTCAAGCAAACATTGAGCTGATCTCTAGACATACTATTCTAATACATGTTTAATCCACTCTCATGGCAAGAAACAATCAAACCTATGCAATTCTAGACTTGTTCTCACAAAGAAAAGAATCTACACAAGCAGGCATTAAGCAATACATCTCAAACCAAACAAGACTTCTAATCTCTTAGCAAGCCTAATGGTAAGCTCTAGATCTAGCCTTATCTATGCTCCTTAGACATTGGTGTGATGCTAAGATGCTTGAAATCAAACCCTACCCTCTCAGATATAGGATCAGCATTAAGATCATCTATCCTAGAAGAGATCTACAACAATCAAGCTTGACCAAATCAAACAAACCACAAGATCAACTCAGCCTAACCCATCCTCAAGGTCCTAAACAAACTACTCACAAGAACACATGGTGAAATATGTCAAAAACCCAGAAAATAATGAAACTTGCATCATTAGAAAGATGAAACAGAGATCTACAATATTGATGAAGGAATAAAACTCGAAATCTTAATACTTTGAAAGTTATGAAACAAACAAAATATAAGAATCTAGTCTTTCTCTCTCAAACAAGTACAAAATCTAAAATAAAAGAAAAGTGCAAAATGAATGATATCTAAAAAAGGTAAAAAATAGGTTTTAGACTCTCTAAAAAGCTGGACTCTTTGGTGGCTGCAGGTACAAGGGCTTTATATAGAGGGTGAGGTGGAAGCCCTAAAAATACAAAAAGTTAAAGTAGTCAACGGCTCGGTCAACTCGACCAGTGCTCGGTCGAGTGGCTGGTCGAGCTGGCTTCTCTCGTGCGTTCTCCACTCGGTCGAGTCCTCCTCAACACACGGTCGAGTGGTGGTCGAGTGGTGCGGTCGAGTTGGACTCCGGACCTTGATTCTACAGCCTTAACTCTCTTGTTTTCTCCTCAGGATTGCTTCACTTCTCCTCAGCATTGCTTCCATGCTCCTTAAACTCCAAAATCATCTGTTTATGCATGAAAAGATGCAAATGCAATGCAACTATACTCTAATGCATGATTAGTCCTAAAGCTACACAATAATGGCCTAAATGGATAGCAAAAGATGCAAAAGTTGTGAATAAACTAAGGGAAAACAAGGTAAAATATATGAACATCACCGATCTACAAAAAGTCACCTCTAGGCGATACACTCACGCTCAAGGTATTATTTGCTCTCGACTTTTGGACTTTCCTTTACTCATAAGCCTAAACCTTGAGTTTTTATTGGCTCCTCATCAGGCCGTAACCTGCATACGATAATATTGGCTCCTTATCGGGCCTAAGCCCGCATGCCATAATATATAAGGAATTGCAATATTCGTCTCTCGGGTTGCCACCCTACAGCGCCCCCCAGATCGTCATCCGAAGTCGATATACCAACCATACTCCCAAGCCACAAAGTCTCAGAATATGGCAGTACTAGGAGAACCTAAGTCCCCCAAGAGTCGCGAGCAAACAATTCTGAACACGTCTGAGTCCTATCCCTATCCAGGTATCCTTCCCGTGGCTCGCATAAAACATCACAATGTCCTACCAACCACATATTCCTTTCACTGGAATACCTCATGACCATACATGGATCATCTCACTGCCACTAGGGCCAAACAAATGTCCTAAACAGGACCGCCACAAAGGCCAAACAAATGTCCTAAACAGGACCGCCACTAAGGCCAAACAATCTGTCCTAAACAGAACCGCCACAAAGGCCAAACAAATGTCCTCAATAGGACCACCACCAAGGCCACTCGTCCCGAAGGACCGTCACAAAGACCATCTGTTCCGAAGGACCGTCACAAAGACCATCTGTCCCAAGGACCGTCACAAAGACCAGCTGTCCCGAAGGACCGTCACAAAGACTATCTGTCCCGAAAGACCGTCACAAAGACCAGACATCGGCTATACAGCCCGCCACAAAGGCCACACATCTGGCTAAACAGCCCGCCACAAAGGCCACACATCTGGCTAAACAGCCCGCCACAAAGGCCACACAATGGCTAAACAGCCCGCCATAAAGGCCACACAGTGGCTAAACGGCCCGCCACAAAGGCCACACAACGGCTAAACAGCCCGCCACAAAGTCCACACACGGGAACAATGACTCAAAAGTCCGCCACGAAGGCCACACTAGCCCCTTCAAGGCTCAAAACTACTAAAAATGGACAATTCTAACTCCCATAAAACTTTCCATTTTTAGCACTTTCCACTTTTGGAATCTTTCCTCTTTCAGAAACTTCTATTCAGGAAACTTTCCCTCAACACCATCACAGTCCCAAAGGACTCGCATCAAAGGAATCTTCTTCTTTCGAAGTTCCTTGATCCTCCTCCCGAGAACCCTCACTGGTCTCACCTCCAAAGTCACGATAGGCTGAAGCTCTTCAGGAATCTTAGCCAACAACTAATAATTCTCACGGAGACACTTCTGCAACATAGACACATGGAAAACCTTATGGAATGCTTGCATAACCTCAGGTAACTCCAGTCTATATGCAACTGGTCCAACTCGCTCTATCACTCTGAACGGACCCATATACCTCGGACTCAACTTAGTCTCAGTCAATGACCTGTTCGGACCCCGCAACATGTCCATCTTGAGGTACACTCTATCTCTCACCTGAAACTCAAGATCTCTCCTCCTCCTATCGGCATAAATCCTCTACCGATCCTGAGCTTCCTTCATGTTTAGCTTGAGAATCCGATTCTTCTCTGAGGTCTCCTAAACAAAATCTGCCTTGTACATGCTCATCTCCCCCACCTGAGTCCAGCATAACGGTGCAAGACATGGACTCCCATACAAAGCCTCATAAGGAACCATCTTAGTACTCGCCTGGTAGCTGTTGTTGTAAGCAAACTCTACCATGTTCAGGTGATCTGCCCAATGGTCTCCCCAATCCAACACACACATCCTCTGCAAATCCTCCAGCGTCTGGATCGTCCTCACTGACTGTCCATCAATATGGGGATGATAAGATGTACTCATATGCACCTTAGTGCCCATATCTGCCTGAAACGCTCTCCAGAACACCGAAATGAACTTAGAACCCCTATCAGACACAATGCTCGTTGGCACCCCATGCAACCTGACTATCTCCTTCACATACTTCTAAGCTAAGACCGCTGCTCCATCATTCTTCTTAATGGCCAGAAAATGTGTCGACTTAGTCAACCGGTCCACAATGACCCAAATAGTATCAAACGTCTTGGACACTGGCAAACCTACCACGAAGTCCATAGTAATCATATCCCACTTCTACTCTCGAATGGGAAGACTCTTTCAGCAATCCACCTGGTACCTGATGCTCAACCTTCACTAGCTGACACACATCGCACCTCGCAACCCAACTAGCCACGTCCTTCTTCATCCCGACCCAGTGATAGTACCTCTTGAGATCACGGTACATCTTAGTCGCTCCTGGATGAATAGAGAACATGCTCGCATGAGTCTCTCTCAGGATCTCCTGCCTCAACTCCTCATCCTTAGGCACACAAATCCGCTCATGCACCAAAATAGTACCATTAGCCGAAACCAGATACTCTGATTCAACATCTTTTGAGGCATTTACCAGCCCCAAATCCTTCTCCTGAACCAACCGCACTCTGCTCAACAGATCTGCTCTGTCAGCTACAACCAAACCCAACGGCTCCTGAGAAACCGCACACAAACGCAACGCACTGATCTCCCCTACCAGAGACTCCATATCCTGCTCCTGAGCCGAAGCCGCCCGCTTTCGACTCAAAGCATCAGCAACCAAGTTAGCCTTACCAGGGTGATAGGCTATCCCCAAATCATAATCCGCCACTAGCTCCATCCACCGCCTCTGCCTAAAATTCAGCTCGGGCTGAGTGAATATATACTTCAGGCTCTTATGATCTGTAAACACATGTACCTTTGCACCATAAAGATAAAATCTCCAAATCTTCAGGGCAAAAACTACAACACCCATCTCCAAGTCATGGGTAGGATAGTTGTCCTCATGCTTCCGCAACTGCCGCGAAGCATAGGCAATCACCTTCCCATGCTGCATCAACACACACCCTAGACCAACTATGGATGAATCTGTATAAACCACATAGGATTCTCCTTGCTCAGGCAAAGCCAACACTGGCGCAGTAGTCAACATCTCCTTCAGGCTTGCAAAGCCATCCTCACGCTGCTGTGACCAAACAAAAGGAACATCCTTCCCTGTCAACTTAGTCATAGGACGTGCTCTGCTCACAAACCCCTGCACAAATCTCCTGTAGTAACCTGCCAATCCAAGAAAACTCCTGATCTTTGTGGCATTCTGCGGTCTAGGCCAATCCCTGATAGCCTGTATCTTCTCCGGATCTACAGAAACCCCATCTGCAGACACAATATGACCTAAGAAAACCCATCTCACGCTGCAAAAAACTGCATTTGTTCAACTTAGCAAACAACTTCTGCTCCCGCAGCTTTTCCAGAACTGCCCTCAAATGCACTACATGCTCCTTAGGACTCTTAGAATAAACCAGGATATCGTCGATGAAAATAATGACAGACACGTCCAGAAACTCCTGAAACACGTTGTTCATCAATCTCCTCACGGTGAAGTGATAAGACGAATGAATCTCCCATTTACTTCCTCAGCTCTACTAGACTAGTAATCAAGTACGCTAACATCAACTCACCACCACCCGAATATCAACACCTCTGGTCCATCCAAGAACCTCTAGTAACTTGTCTCTTAGGGAAACGTTCACAAGGTAGCATAATAAAAAAAAAATAGCTTTCCGCTTGGCAATTCTCCACAACAAATCATCAATACGAGCGGAATAAAACAAACAAGTTCGCATATTCTTATTCACCACATCAAATACTTTGCAGGCCGCTAACTCAAACCACTTGACTTATTCCCTCTAACAAGCTTACCAAAACCTTGAATCTAGCAACCTTGTCCATCACCAATGGACTTCATCGAACATCGTCGCAACGATTAGTTTATCCTGCCATGAAGGCTTCCCGTGAACTTATGTATCTGGCAAACATGCCTTTCCCTGCTCAAACCTGCTGCAACTCCCCTTCCCGGGACTCCCACACCACCGGCCGCACAATCCTGGCGCAACAGCCACACATCCATGACCGCTCCGGTCATAAAACCCTGACCCATTGGTCAACACATCCAAAACTCGAGGTCTACATTCAGTCATTATGTTTATACTCACGTCTTAGGCATTGCTTGCTCCCAACTTTTCCACCCTTAAGTCGTAATCTTCGAGCCATACCGATCTCACTCTCAGAGCACCGTCCTCGAGTTATACCGTCTCACTTTTGGACCATAATCCTCAAGATCTCGGTATTAGAGGAACTAATCATCCCCTCAGGGGAACATCATCCCCTCTGCCACTCTTGGAGCCCACAGCCCCTCGAGCTATCGATATTCACGGGAATCGCCATCCCCTCAGGAGCAACAATCCTTAATGACTATAAACATCTCCCGACCAAAAGTACCTCTTGTGGTCCGAGTATAACATTGCAATGTTACACCTGCCCACTCAACTTCTAATATCCAACTGGATTAACCACCAAGCAGCAAAATATCTGCTCCAACTGCATATGTCCGCCTATCTGCCTCTCTAGGCTCGATACCTCTCGAGAAAAATCTCGCACCGGTCATCTACCACTGCTCCATCCTCCTAACATAAGATGGAAAGTCCTCAACATCCAAAGCCCTCGACTGCACCCCGCCACATGTGGTACAACTGGAGCCTACACTAGTACCCCTCTCGGTAACCGCTCCAACAATACGCAAACAGATCCGCCAAGCGATCATCTCGACCCTGGGCTCCACCTGCTGCCACCCCACACCTGGGTTCCCAACACACCCGGCACGCTCACCGGCTAACCCCCTCTGGTCCCTTCTGATACGCTTGCGACCCTCGGACGTACCTCCTCGTGGAACTCTAGACCACACACTCGCTGGCCTCGGGAACTGCCCGACCATGATCACGACCACGTCTCCGTCCACGACCAACAACTCAAACACCTTTAGCCACTGCACTTCGAAGAACAGAGGCTAACAAGAAATCTTAACATAATACAAAAACACAAAAATATAACTCACCGTGGAATCACACTGTAGGCTCGAAGAGGATATTCTAGGACTCGATGCCACACACAATTGACTAACTCACATAATCAATCAAGACATGCAATCCCAAACATATACAGCACAAAGCCTAGTGAACCCAAACCTAGAACCGTAAGGGCTCTGATACCAAACTGAAACGACCCGACCCGTTTTTTTTAATAATTAATAATAATAAATAATTACAACTAATGGTCCCATACCCACTAGCCACCTATCCACAACTACAATTAACAGCGGAAATAACAATACCAATAAATATCCAATAATAAAATAATCAATAATAATCCATAACAACAATCCAATAATCAATCATCTGGAAACATGAAACCGGCAACCTAGCAATGTTTCTAATGACCCAACTCTAGCAACCTAGCAACGCCAGACAACATCCAATCGAGTCCCTAGAACATCCTCCTCTTCATCGTCTTGATTCCACGATCACACTTTGCCTTTACCTGCACCACAAACACATATTGAGATGCATGAGTATTTGATAAACACTCAGTGAGGCAATCCTCCCATCTACTGGGCTATACACACAAGCAACAGTGATTCCAATGTTGGAAGCAAACAACAAAGAAAACATACAAACCAGGAAATCAAACATATCTCGCTGGAAGGGAGGTGTCGACCGACACCAGCCAAGTGTCGACCGACACTGGCCTAGGTGTCGACCCACACTACCCCACAATGTCGATCGATGCCTAATTTGCTGGTGTCGACCGACACCACATGGTGTCGATCGACAATCACTCTGCAACTGCGATCCGCACGAAGCCGAGAGTCGAATCTCGCTCCCAAAACTCCACCAAATCGTCCAATACTCAAAACCCAAGCCGAAAACATCCATAGGAACCTGTAGCAACCTATCCCAGCAAGAAAAACACACAAAACAACAACAAACAAGCAAGAACAAGGAAATCAAAGGCTTAGATTAGTCATGGTCATGCACTCACCTCTTTGCAGGAAGTTTATGAACCACATCAACGAAACCATACCTCCTAGCAAGCTTCTAGCACCTTCCTAGCCTTGGATCTCTCAAGAAACAGCAAAGAATCTCACCAATCTCTCTCACAAGCTCAAGAACCAAGTTTTCTCCCTTTTCTCTCCCAAAACAACAAAGTGGCGACAAAACAAACTCTAAAACCTTTCTGGTCGACAAAACACTTAAATAACTCGGTTTATTGGTTTTTCGTAAACCAAACCGGTCCAAATCGATAAGAAACTCAATCTGGCCGAACCAGAAACCTTGGTGTCGACCGACACCAGCCTTGGTGTCGATCGACACCCACCCCCAAAACACAGAGTTTTGGTTCGCGGGCGTTACAAGCATATTAATCTTATTTATAATGGTTCTGAACCATTGTCTAAAAATTTTCTAGCCGATGTTGATATTGTACATAGTTCTTTTATTTCCATAAATTTAAAATTTTCCTTTTACTGAAAAATTCTGGAAATTTAAAAAATGTTCATGAATGACATGTCAAATCCTGATAGGATGTTTAAAATAATTCTTAATATAGAAAATTCTGCAAATTTTTAAAAATATTAATTAGTTACATGTCTAATCACAATTGGAGGTTTTAAATCCTACGTGGACGCCTTTAAGAGCTTATAGCTTCTACTTTTTATTAGTATAGATTTAATTTAAATATTTTTAAACTCATCTACAACTATTTTCTTTAACTAAAATTGTATCTATTTTTGTTTTCAACCAAACAATAAAGGAATTTCCTTGGTTAGTTGCCCAAGCCAGAGGGAAAGAGTTTACAAAAGAAACTTTAGAGATAAGAGAATGCGAAGCACGGGCAAGACAATCTGCCTTCGAATTTGTCACATGCGGGATCCAAGAGATGGAGAGTAGTGGAAAAAAACTCCAGCGAATTAAAATTATCGAGCAAGTTGAAGAAGGATGGCCAATATTCAGGGGAATGCACCATAGTGAGTAACTCAGCACGTATCCGCTCCATGGCCCACAACAACGCTTCTAACTCTTAATGCAAGGGGGAGGGGCTCCGTCTTAGTCACTTGGCCCCTAACAACAAGGTTCGCTCCTCATCAACGCAACACCACCAGCCCAATCATGAATGCTCATTGCTTGCTTTCCAAGAATCATAAATTTGACAACAAGGTGAAGAAACCTGGACATTCGAGGACAGAGATGGAGCCAACATGACCACCGTAAAAGACAGCGCCTCTTCCCAGGCTAACTTATCGCCCAAAGCCTGAACAATTATATCATTCGTCTCGATCTCTAAACCTTAAAAAAAAATTATTTTATGGCCTTCCATAAAAATCATGGTAATTGAAGAAGTTGATCATGATCACCCTGTTGAGAGACATCCCTCCAGAAAACAAAATCTAAATTTGAGTACACTGACTCATAAGAAAAACCCATGATGAGACCAGAGTTAGAGATAAATCCTAAATTTACCACGAGTGAGGGCATTCAAAAAAAATGTGATTAATAGTCTCAATCGCAGAGTCGCACATTTTACACCAGATATTTACATTGGACACCTCGATGTATCTATTTACTTTTATAGATAGTTTTTACTTACTAAAAATACTTACTATATATTCTTTGTTACATTTTATTTTATTTTAAAAACTCTAAACCCGCACATCGGGCGGGTCCTAATCTAGTCTTATATAAAATACAATGATAATAATATTTAATTATTTAATCTTGATATATAAAAAGGTTTAAAAATGTGTATATTTTGCGAATATACGGTCGTCCGTTATAACAATTTAAAAATTAAGAAATATTTTTAAAAACTAAGAAAATATCAATTTTTAAAGTAATAAAAAAATATAATAATTTTTCGATATGAAAAAATGGTTTAAAATTGAAAATATCTTGTTTTACGTGTTTTGGTCAATCTTACTTTTTAAATTGCCAAGAGAATATGTAATTTCTTGGTTTTTTTGGCAAGATTAGTTCCTATTTACGTTAATTTAGTAAAAAAAAAACATTTTTAATGAAAAACATAGTAAAAAATTGTAAAAATCTCGGTTTACGTGTTTTGGTCCATCTTACTTTTTATATTGCCAAGAGAATTTGTATATCTTTGTTTTTTGGTGAGATTAGTTCCTATCTATGTTAATTTAGCCAAACTAGTTTTAGTGTTAGTAAACCTTTAAAGAAAGATTTAAATTTGACTTTAATTTTCTCTGGTTCAACAAAATCATGTTCAACCCCAAGATATTGACTATTTTTAAATTATTTTATAGTTTTGAAGATTATATTTCCTTAATTAAATTAATGAAACATTGAAGAAAACAACCAAAAGTTGGGGATTAATAAAATTGTCTCTCATAAATCTAGCTCTTGATTGTTAGATTTACTGATAAACATGTTTTAAGAACTTATTTGATGTAAGAGTTTATCCAACTTCGATCGTTTTTATGGGTAAAGTTTAATACATATAGCTTCGATAGGAAGATAACATCAAGGGCAAAACATTCATTAACTAGAGAAAATGAAATTTCATTCATGACAAAATACAACAACATGTCAAGACCAACCCAAACATGTAACTAAAGCAAAGAGAACTGAAATATAAAAGTTTATTGTAAATTTAAATAACGAAAAACTTAAGATATGATCAAATTCTGATCACCACTGTTTCTTATTCAGATCCAAATCCTTATTGGTGTTCTTCATATTCAAAGTATTCTGAATTTGATCTAGAATATTTTCATGAAATCCAACAGATGAAGAACCCATCTCAATCATAGGCATGACACTTGATGATGAAGAACCCATCTCAATCATAGGCATGGCACTTGATGTCGTAGCGGCATCAATAGGAACAAGGGACGAAGATGATTCATCATCATTCCTCTTTAGAATCTCCATCCTACGATTAACATCTTTGAGATGTTGTTCAATGACAGAACCGAAATCTCGAAGATCACTTTTCGGGAGACGAGAAACCAAAGTTTTGCCACTAAGACAATCAAACATGATGTTTTTCATCTCCAGCTCTTTGTTCTCTCTCCGCGCCTTCCTCCAAGACTCGGTGGCTTTGGTGATCCTTTGTTGGAGAAAGGACTCTTGGTTCACCATCTTCTTGGTCTGGTCCATCACCGACATCATTCTCCATTGGGACACAACCTTGTCAGCCTCCTCTCTCGATGGCCACACCTCCGGGTTCGACTCGTACGCACTGTTGACGATAACACAGATGGGGACGTCACATAGAGTTGCCAACTCATGAGCTTTCTTCAGAATACCTCTTTTTCTTTTCTTGAAAGTTGATTTTCTTGCTGTCTCATTTTCAATAAAAGCCATTTTCACTTTCTTTCTCGTCATTATTATTATTATTATTTTGATATTTGTTATAATTTTTGAAGGGACTGGTGCTCTTTATAATCTGATTGTTTGAGTTAAGGAAATTTTATCACAATTAAAAAAAAAAGAAATTTTATCACAATTCAAACATATACACATCTATAGAAGTAAATTTACTATTCAATTATTGCTATTTTTTTTTTTACTTTTATTTATATTATTTTAATTTTTTTTCTTTTCTATTTTGCTATCAAGGAGTCTAAATAGGTTTTTTTTTTCCAGTTAAAATATAGTTATTACTACCCACTTTATCAACTATTAATTTTCCATGATATGCAAAAGTTTGAGTACTAACATGCGTAATAGGGCTAATTTTAATAAGTTTTTTCTTATCCGTGACCATCATTATTCTTAATTGGGTGCCTTAAAAATCCAATCAAACAGAGGGAATATATTATTTTGGGGTTAATTTCACTACTAATAGTTACCTACACGCAAATACCTTACATATCTTTAAATATATTTCAAAAGTTGTTCAAAAATAAATTAAAAATTAAATCATCTTAAGAGGGTATTTTTTGTATATGTTAATTAATCTGGAAATGTATATGAGATTTATAAAAACTTGATAATTCATAATGATTTTAAAATTCAACCTATTGATATAAACTAATATTTAGAAATCCAATAAAATTCTATGTGACAATAAATACTTATGTAAATCTTTAGAGGAAAAATTAATTAGTATTTAGAAAATATAAATCCATTTAAAATAATAAGATTTTCCCACCAATTCAACCTTTTCTATTTAGACTTGGAAATCTTTCCAAAACTTTAAATTTCCAATATGCCAATAAATAATAGTATGTAAATATTCCAAACAAGAGCATTAAATATTGTTTAGAAATCTATTATAAAAAATAAGATTTACCCACAAATTCAACCTTTTGTATTTTAGACTTGGAAAAATTTATCACAATCCAATATGACAATAAATACTTGCGTCAATCTATAGAACAAATTACACAATAGTAGGTTTAAGGTTCGTACACTTGGCAGTCCTAGAATGCATGAGGTCTAAAACAAATTTTATATAGTCTGGTTATATATTTTAAAATGTTTACCTGATTTCTTAAGTTTTTCTTTATGTTTGCAGTAATAAATTATATGATTTTGTAATAAAAATTTAACTAGGTCGAGTGCTTGTATTACATTTTTACTATGGGTTTCTATTTTGGTGTCAATAATATTCGCTTGTGTTTTTGTTGCTTATTTGTTCAAATAAAAATCAAAGATATTAAAAGTGATAGCGTCCGCGAACTGGTTTTTGGTTGGGGATGTCAATCGATACTATAGGTGGTAGGTGATATCGCTTGCCACCATAAGCTGATTTGGGTTATAGTTTGTTATGTTTTTCCGGTTTGGTATGGTTGAAAGAAAACCTTAGGACTTGGTTAAGAGGGGAGTCTCAACAATTTAGGGTTTTTGGAGCATTTTTTTCTTCCTCCTTTGTGAAAGAGAAGAGAAAAAGTTTCTTGAGAGTTATATGATCGAAAAGAGAGTTTTATGTGCCTGTTCTTGAGAGATTTGTGGAGAAAGAGATCTGAGTGTGGTGAAGGTTAAGGGGCTGATGTGGCTGTATGTGCCGTTGTCTTTGTTAGACACTTTGTGTTTTAGAGGTGAGTGCACTACCATAACTAATATAAGCGATCAGAACTCTCTTTATGTGATTGTGTGGTTGAATTTACTCTTGTGTGCTTGTTATTTTGATGTTTAGGGCATGGTTTGGCTGATGCTGGAGTCTTGGTCGTGTCTGGTTCGACAAAATAAGCGATCCCAAAATCGTTTGAATTGTCGTTTTGGCACGGTTTGGTTTAAGTGGGATCCCAAAATGAGGTTTATAAGTGCGAAATCGACCTGAGGGTTTCGGGGATAACACTTTTAGCCGCTACAGAGAAAAGAGAGAGGAGAGAGTATTCTTGAGAGATGGAGGCTTTTTGGAGAGATTCTAAGCTGTTTTGGTGAGATCTGTCCCTGTGGAGTGGAGATCTTGTGCTAGGAACAAAGGAGAAGGCTTCTAAGGGTTGGATTCATTGGTGTTGGGTCAGAAACTTTCTACAAAAGAGGTGAGTGCATGACCATGGCTGATCTAAGCCTGAGAATCCTTTGTTTTGCTTGTTTTGTGGCTGTTTGTGTTGTTTTTTTGTGTTCTTGTGGTTGGTTGTTGGTTTCCATGAGTTTACATGAATTTGTGGTGAGTTTCGGACGATTTGGAGGATTTGGGAAGCGTTTCTGCGACTTTCGGCTTCGAGCAGACCATGTCTGCGGAGTCGTTGTCGATCGACGCCAAGTAGGTGTCGGTCGACACCAGGGAGGAGTGTTAGTCGACACCATAGGGGTGTCGGTCGACACCAACCTTTTCAGCAGAAGGCTGATACTGGGTTTCTTGGTTTGTTTGTGTTTGTTTGCTGTTTGTTAAACATTGGTTTCTCAGTTGCTTGTGTATATAGCCCAGTAGATGGGAGGATTGCCTCACTAAGTATTTGTGATAATCATGGCGATGAGGAGAAAGATGATCTAGGGTCTCGTTTGTGAGTTGTTGGTTATGATATTGATGTTGGAACCTTGGATAAAGATGCTAGATTGCTGGTTAGAATGGTTAGGAATGTTATGGTATTAATCATATGTTGGTTTTGTATTGTTGGTATGTTTCCTCTGTGCATATTGGCGATAGATTTTTTTTGACTCGTGTGTCATGTGGAAAAGGAAATAGCTCGGGAATTCTATAAATGGAAAGTTTCCATAAATAGAAAGTTTCTAAAAATGGAAAGAATTATGGGAGTTAGAGCTTTGCTATTTTTGGAAAGTGTATGGAAACTATCTTGAGGTGTGGGGATGTTTCCTGTGTGACCTGGTGGTGGTCATGGTGGTAATCGGGAAGGAGTATATGGTGGTTAGTATGACATTGCGATGATTTATGCGGACCACGGGAGGTGATTCTAGTCGGAAAGTGCTTGGAGACGTCAAGACTTGTTTGCTCTAGGGACGGTGGGTCCTGAATAACTCATAAGGAGATGGTGGTTCTCTTAAGGGGATGGTGGTTCCCCTGTATACCGATAGCTTGAGGGGTGGTAGGCCCTGAGAGCGGCAGAGGAGATGGTGGTTCTCCTGGGAGATGGTGGTTCTCCGGAGGGGATGGTGGTTCCCCGGAGAAGATGGTGGTTCCCCTGGTACCGAGATCTTGAGGGTGACGACCTAAGAGTGAGACGGTATGGCTCGAGGACGGTGGTCTGAGAGTGAGATCGGTATAACTCAAAGGTTTTCACCTGAGAGTGGATGAGTTGGGAGAAAATAATATCTAGGACGTGTGAATAAGCATAGTGACCGAATGTGGATGTCGGGGTTGATGGTGGTTCAATCCCGAGTTTAGTGTTGACCAGTGGGGTCAGGACTTTGTTTGACCGGTGGGGTCAGGATTGTGTTGACCAGTGGGGTTAGGACTTTGTTTAACCGGTGGGGTCAGGATTGTGTGGACCAGTGGGGTCAGGATTGTGCCGACCACTGCGGTCAGGATGCTGTGGATCGGTGGGGTTAGAATGATACTGACCGGTGGGGTCGGGATGGTGTTGACCGGTGGAGTCGGGATGGAATGACCAGTGGGGTCAGGATGGTTTGGCCCAGTTGTGTTTTGCAGATTCGAGGATGAATCTTTTGTTAAAGGGGGAGAATTGTAACATCCGCGAACCAATTAATGGGTTTTTGGGATGGGTGTCAATCGACACCAACAGTTTCTGATTCGACGAAATTGTTTTAATTGTCGTTTTGGCACGGTTTGGTTTAAGTGGGATCCCAAACCGAAGTTTATAAGTGCAAAATCGACCTGAGAGTTTCGGGGATAACACTTTTAGCCGCTACAAAGAAAAGTTGGAGAGAAAAGAGAGAAGAGAGAGTGTTCTGGAGAGTTGGAGGCTCTTTGGAGAGATTCTAAGCTGTTTTGGTGAGATCTGTCCCTGTGGAGTGGAGATCTTGTGCTAGGAACAAAGGAGAAGGCTTCTAAGGGTTGGATTTGTTGGTGTTGGGTCTGAAACTTTCTACAAAAGAGGTGAGTGCATGACCATGGCTGATCTAAGCCTAAAAATCCTTTGTTTTGCTTGTTTTGTGGCTGTTTGTGTTGTTTTCTTGTGTTCTTGTGGTTGGTTGTTGGTTTCCATGAGTTTACAGGAGTTTGTGGTGAGTTTCAGACAATTTGGAGGATTTGGGAAGCGGTTCTGCGAGTTTCGGCTTTGAGCAGATCGTGTCTGCGGAGTCGGTGTCGGTCGACACCAGGGAGGAGTGTCAGTCGACACCATAGGGGTGTCGGTCGATACCAACCTTTTCAGGAGACTGCTGATACTGATTTTTCTGGTTTGTTTGTGTTTGTTTGCTGTTCGTTAAACATTGGTTTCTCAGTTGCTTGTGTGTATAGCCTAGTAGATGGGAGGATTGCCTCACTAAGTATTTGTGATAATACTTACCTACCTCAATTGTTTTTTGTGGTGTGAATGTATATGATGTGGAATCATGGCGAAGAGTAGGAGGATGATCTAGGGTCTTGTTTGTGTGTTGTTGGTTATGATATTGATCTGGAACCTTGGATAGAGTTATGCTAGGTTACTGGTTAGAATAGTTAGGAATGTTATGGTATTAATGATATGTTGGTTTTGTATTGTTGGTATGTTTCCGCTGTGCATATTGGTTTATTGTAGAATTGTGGTTTGGTTAGTTTAATTAAGTAGTATGAGATGCTTAATTATATATATATATATATATATATATATTTTAAACGGGTCTGGTTGTTTCAGACAGGAAGTGTAACACCCCGGTTTAAGAATATATGGTTGTACATGCAGAGATTATTAAAAGAATTAATTTAGTCATCTATGTCACCAAAGTGCAGTTATTTTTGTAGTCAACAATCCCGAGAGAACTACAATATTAAGTGTGTTTATGCTGGAGTAGTTTAAAGATAGATGACCTTCAGGAAAGTGATTATCGGAATAGTGTAGTGAGGACATAATACATGAAAAAATCATGTGTGATTTGTAGGATCGATAAAAAAGTCTTTAAAGCCTCCTGAAAGGATAAAGGTGTGCTCACGTTAGAAAGGACGTGGAGTCCATTAAGAAAGGTGGCAGTTAAGGAGCTACAAGTGGTACCAGAGCCGAACCCAGACGAGTGTTGAGTTAAGAGGTGTGACACCCCAGTTACCAAGACTTGCGGAAAGGTTTAAAAGAATTGATTTGGCCACCTATGTCACTAAAGTGCACTTATCTTTCGGTCAAGGGTCCAGCGAGAACTCCACAGTTAAGCTTGCTTATGCTGGAGTAGTATCAGGATGGGTGACCTTCCGGGAAGTGACTGTCGGAACTGTGCGAGTGAGGACAAAACACAGGGAAAAATCATGCGGTGATTTATAGGGATGTTAACAAGTATTTAAAGCCTCCCGGACGTAGCAAACCGACCGTCAAATACGGATGGGTTCACGAGGCTAGTGAGAGGACGTGAGGCCCATTAAGGAAAGTGGGCCCATGGACTGGAACTGGACATGGGATCCACTAAGAGGTGGCAGTCGGCGAGTTACAAAAAGTGTGAACTTGAACGCGAGAATGAGATTTTGGTGAGGGAAAGTGATATTTCGAGAGAGAAATTGAGATTTCCAGCTGTACCAATTGCTTCGTGAGAGAGTGAAAAGTGAGATTTATTTTGCCTAAATTAAGAACCAAAACATTATTAATCCATTTTTTATTGATTTTTTTTCCAGAGGCGGGCACATAAAATTTGTTTACGCACTCGACAGTAATAACATAACGTTTTATTGGTATTCATGCTATTGTGGAAGCAAATATTTCTCGGCAAAACAAAAATATTGTGCGGTGGTAATATTGTAAAAAGAATATCTTAGACGGCGACTGAGGGGAACCCTAGGGTTTTGTTTGAAGGGGATGAGGATGCTACTATGGTGGACATCGGTGACAAGGGGAGGCCATCGGGGGATCCACCGGATGGGATGCAAACGTGGGTAAGCAAGGTCGTTAGTATACATGGGGGTGGTGTCCCTCGACCGTAAGATTTGCTGGATGATGAGTTTGTGTCGGAGAGAGTGCGGTTAGAGTTCCCGAATGGAGTGGATGGTGAACTAGTGGTTACAATAGGGGATGAGGTTCTAAGGGCGATGAATGGTTTGTGGAAGATATATGATTGTCAAGGTGTTAGGGCGCCATATGTCGCTCCTAGTCATGAGTCATAAACTAAGGGAGATGTGGAAGCCAAGTGGTAACATGTTTGTTATGGACTTGCCTTGACAGTTTTATATGATTCGTTTTGAAAAAGATGAAGAGTATTTTAGAGCACTGACTGGGGGTCCATGGAGGGTCTTTGGCAGTTATTTAATGATGGAGGCCTGGTCGTCAGAGTTAGATCCGCTGATGGATGAGATTGTTACAACTTCTGTGTGGGTCCGTTTAACATATCTTCCGTTAAGTTTTTATCATAAGGCCATCTTGATAGCTATTGCTAAAGGGTTGGGGAAGCCACTGAAATTCGATCTCACGACGATAAACTTTAAGAGAGCTCGGTTTGCAAGGATTTGTGTTGAGGTTGATCTAAGGCGGCCACTTTAAGGGGAAAATTATGGTGAATGGTGCGAGGTATTTTGTGTCATAGCTGCCCCTGACAAGTTGTCGAGAAAGTTTTGGAGGTCCCGATAACGAATACAGTTGTAGTTGGTGTTGAGAAGGAGGCATCTCCGGCTGGTGATGGTTTTACGAAGGTCGTAAAATGGGGAAGGAGATTGGCTTTGACAGCTTCGAAGGTTACCCCGGCGGTTGGTGGGGCGAGATCTACTGGTATTCCTAGTCGGAACACGGTGGTGAACACAAATTCTACCATTATTGCGGTATCAAACAAATTTGGTAATTTGGAAGTAAATATGGAAACAGGTGAGATGAGGAAAGTGGATAATACGTCGGAGGAGGATAAGAAAAAAGAGGATCCTCATACTCAGAATCAACAAGGGAAGAGTATTGATCAAGGTAAGTCGATCATCTTTGGGGCAACTGGGGAGCAGACTAATGATTGGCCGAGAGGCAGATTTAAAGGGAAAAGCTTGGATCCAAGAAAGGTGTGATATCTAATGGGCCTCAGCCTCAGCAGATGAAATCCACACGGCCCACTAGAGGTTTAGTGTTTGGCCCAACGAAAAGGAAATTGGAGCTCTCCGCGTCGGGTAAGCGACTGAGGGTTGAGAGAGAAAGTGTGGGGAGACCAGGAGGATCCTTTTTGGTGAAGAACTTCGCCCAAGTCAAGGAATCCGATGTGGCAGTAGTTCGATTGGGTGGTGCGATGAATGGGGTGTCAGGAATGTGAGATTTTTCTCTCGCACTGGGTGCTATCGCGAATGGAGAGTTGTCAGGAAGCAGAGGGGAGCATTGTTCTCCTTAAAATTTTTCCCCAGCGGTTTTGGAAGTTTTATCATCGGCAAGATGAATTGCATACTGCGGAATTGTCGGGGAGTGAACAAACCCAAATTTTGGAGGTCAGTCCGATATCTTTTGAAGAAATTTAGTGTTGATATGTTGGCTGTTTTTGAAACGCATGCCGAGGGGGATAGTCAAGTCGCATCTGCCAAGGGTTAGGACTCAATAATTCATTTCGGGTTGATGCTATGGGTTAAAGTGGAGGCTTGTGGCACTTGTGGAGATCAGATATAGGAGATGTGGAGATAGTTGATTATATGGATCAGTTCATCCATGCGCATGTGGTAAATGGCATGGAGAGTCTGAACTGGATCGTTTTATATGCTGCCCCAACCGCTAGCCGAAGAGAAGGTTTGTGGAGGAGGTTAGCTGATATTGTAAGGGGTGTTGATGGTCCACTAGTGATTAGAGGGGATTTTAATACGATTCTCAGGTTGAATGAGAGGTCCGGGGGTAATGGTAGGTTGTTAACAGATTCATTAGCTTTAGGTGATTGGATAATCGAGTTATCCTTAATTGATATGGGGTTTCAGGGTAATAAGTTTACTTGGAAACGAGGTCGGAAAAAGAGGTTCTTTGTTGCTAAAAGGCTTGACAGAGTTTTATGTTGTGCTCAGACTCGTATACAATGGCAGGAAGCCAGGATTACCCATCTTTTAGTCCTAGCATCGGATCATGCACCATTGTATATACAATTATCCCTAGAGCGGAAGTGGGATCCTCTCAGACGTCCTTTTCGTTTTGTGGCAGCCTGGTTGACTCACCTAGGGTTTAAAGATATGTTGGCAAATTCGTGGGATGGGAGCATTAGTACTTAGGCAGCGCTTCGAGGACTGTAGAGGAAGTTGAGAAAGTGGAATAAAGAAGTGTTTGGCGACGTTCAGAAGAAAAAAAGAGAAGTTAATATCTGAGCTAAAAGCAGTGCATGCATTACTAGAAATAAATCACATTGATGACCTTTTAAGTTGGGAAGTTGAACTACTAGGAGAGTTTGATTTGGTCTATAACTTCCGTGAACCAAATAGTGAAATTTGGGGATAGGTGTCGATCGACACCAGCTTTTCTGGTTCGACCAGATTGTTTTAATTCACGATTTTTGGGTTGGTTTGGTTAATTGGGTTGCCCAAACCGAGTATATAAGTGGACAAGCGACCCAGGTCGAGGGTTTTAGTGTTTTGTCGCCGCTTGAGAGAAGAAAAAGTGAGAACAAGGAGAGAAAGCGTTTGAGAGTGTTCTTGAGGGTTTTTGGGATTGTTCTTGGTGTTTTTTGTGAGATCTGTGGCTGTGGAAGGGAGAGCTATTGCTGGGAACGAAGGAGAAGTTTCTTAAGGTGTTGTTTTCACCGTTTCTCAACCAAATCTTCTTGCAAAAGAGGTGAGTGCTTGACCATGGGTAATCTAAGCCTCAGATCTTTTTTGGTTTGGCTATTATTGTTGTTTTGTGGTGTTTTGCTTGTGTGGGTTGGTTGGTTTCATGTTTCCACAGGTCCCAGAAGCGTTTTGGAGAGTTTGGGACGGATTGGATGCGATTGGGAACGGAGGTTCGACGTTCGGTTTTGTGCAGATCTTGTCTGCGAAGGCAGTGTCGATCGACACCAGTTAGGTGTCGGTCGATACCATGGTTGAGTCAATGTCGGTCGAGACCATTTAGGTGTCGGTCGACACCAGTGACGTGTCAGTGTCGACCGACACTGACATAGCGTCAGTCGACACCAGACATACCCGAAATTTGTTTTCCTGGTTTGATGTGTTGTTTGTGTTTTGTTTGTTTGCCTTAACATTGGAATCTCAGTTGCTTGTGTGTATAGCCCAATAGATGGGAGGATTGCCTCACTGAGTGTTTATGACAATACTCATGCATCTCAATTTGTGTTTGTGGTGCAGGTAAAGGCAAAGTGTGATCGTAGAATCAAGGCGATGAGGAGGAGGATCTTCTAGAGCCTTGATTTAGCGTGGTCTAGCTATTGTTAGGTTATTAGATTGAGCTGATAGAACATTGTAGGATGTTGGAATTGTTATTTGCTTGCTTGGTTATTGGATTATTTCACTATTGGATTTTATTTGGTTATTGGAATTGTTTGGTTATCCGCTGTTGTTGATTGTTGTTAGGTTGCTAGTGGTATGAGACCACTAGGGAATTATTATTATTATTTAAAAAAAAACGAGAAGGGTTGTTTCATGGTCCTAGAACAAGAAGAAGTCATTTGGTTCCAGAAGTTTAGGGAGAAGTGGATCGTGTATGGGGATCAGAATACAAGCTACTTTCATACGTCGACCATCACTCGAAGGAGGAGGAATAGGATTGAAATGCTGAAGAATGATGTGGGGAACTGGGTCACTAATGGTGAGGAATTAGAGGGGTTAACGTTAGACTATTATAAGAGAATATACTCTCTGGAGGGTGTTGAACAAGAGGTGGAGAATCTCTCACCTGAGGGTTTTAAGCGGATATCACATGCTGATCATGTAGTTCTCCGTAAGCCTTTTTCGGAGTGGAAGTCGAGAAAGCTATTAGAGATATGGGGCAGTATAAAACACCTGGTCCGGACGGTTTTCAACCGGTTTTCTATCAACAGAATTGGGATGTGGTTGGAGATTCTGTTACTCGTTTTGTGTTGGACTTCTTTAGAAGATGATGTTTACAACAGGAGGCTAATGATGCAGTAGTCGTGTTAATACCAAAGGTGGCAAAGCCAGAGAGGATAGCCCAATTTCGACCAATTAGCTTGTGTAATGAGTTATTCAAAACAATTACTAAAGCAATGATTGGGAGACTAAAAGGAGTTATGACTCGAGTTATTGGCTCAACACATACAAGCTTTATCCTAGGCAGACTAAGTTTGGATAATATAATAGTTGTGCAAGAAGCGGTCCACTCTATGAGACGGAAAAAAGGTAGAAAGGGATGGATGCTCTTGAAACTGGATCTAGAGAAGGCTTATGACAGGATCAGATGAGACTTTCTTGAAGATACCTTGAAGGCAGTTGGCTTGTCAGAGGTATGAGTGAATTGGAAAATGCAGTGTTTTATAGGGCTGTCAATGAATATGTTATGATATGGGGGAGAGGACATAATCATTTAAGCCATTGCGTGGTTTACGACAGGGAGACCCTCTATCTCCTAATTTATTTGTTTTGTGTATGGAGCGGCTGTGTCACTTGATTGAAGGGTCAGTTGAGAGGAAAGAGTGGAAGCCGGTTAAGATATCCAGGACAGGACCTCGTTTATCTCATATTTGTTTTGCTGATGAGTTAATCTTATTTGCTGAGGTATCAATTTCTCAAATCCGGTAATAAGATGTGTTTTGGAGGCAGTTTGCGGAGCATCGGGCCAGAAGGTTAGCTTGGAGAAATCTAAGATTTTCTTCTCAAATAATGTATCAAGGGAACAAGGGAGGTTGATTAGTGAGAAGAGTGGGATTAAATCCACAAAGGATTTAGGGAAGTATCTTGATATGCCGGTTCTTCATAAATGGATCAAACAGGAGACGTTTGGAGATGTTTTAGAGAATATGTGATCAAGGTTGGCTGGATGGAAAGGGCGTTCTCTAAGCTTTGCTGGGATGCTGACCTTGACAAAATCTATTTTATCGGCCATTCCAGTGCACACCATGAGTACCATTAAACTACCGCAGGGTACATTGGACAGACTGGATAAAGTGGCACGTGAATTTCTATGGTGGACTACTGTAGAAAAGCGGAAACAACACTTGGTTGCGTGGAACAGCGTGTGTCACCCAAAGAGGGAAGGAGGACTCTGTGTAAGAGCTTTTCGGGACATGAATAAGGTTATACTTGCGAAAGTGGGTTGGAGAGTTTTACATGATCAGGAGAGCTTTTTGGCACGTGTTGTAAGGAGTAAGTACAAGGTGGATGACCCTCATGATTCCTATTGAATATCAGTTAAGAGCAATTACTCTTCCACTTGGAGGAGTGTATGTATTGGGTTGCGAGATGTGGTTTCCAAAGGACTCAGCTGGAATGTAGAAGATGGGCAGAAGATTCGGTTTTGGACTGACAAATGGCTTGCGGGGAAGTCACTAACTGAGGCAGCGGCTGGTGTTTTGCCTCAGGGGTTATGGAGAGATGTTTTGGGATGGGACCTCACTCGCATCTCACCTTATGTGTCGAGTGATAAACTTTTGGAGCTTGCGGCTGTAGTGTCGGATAGCTTTATTGGGGCTACAGATAGGTTGTCATGGGGAGAAGACTAAGAGGAAAGATTTACAGTCTCTTCTGCATGTAATCTCTTGATTCGAGAGGAGGGACAAGGTCCGAATATGGAGAGTGTGTGCAACAGGATTTGGCGAGTGATAGCTCCGGAGAGGGTTGGAATCTGTCTCTGGTTGGTTATGAATCAAGTTATTATGACAAATTCGGAGAGGAAGCGGAGGCCTTTGTGTGAGTCAGATGTTTGTACGCTTTGTCAAGGGGGTGTTGAGACCATTTTGCATATTCTTAGGGATTGTCCTGCCATGTCAGGCCTGTGGGCTCGTATTATACCGCCTAGTCAAAGACATGTGTTCTTTTCTAAGTCTCTGTTTGAGTGGGTGTATGAGAACTTAGGGAGAGGTCCTGTCACAAAAGAGGGATATTGGTCTACGGTGGCTGTCTGGCGGAGCTGGAAGTGGCGGTGTTGTGATGTGTTTGGGGAAAGGCGGACCTGTCGGGATAGGATCCGTTTTATTAAGGATTTGGTTGCAGAGGTAACACTGGCAAATTCATTTTCTTCTGGTCATACTACTAGAGTGGTGTGAGTGGAGAGACAGATTGGTTGGGTGGCTAAGAACAGGGGTGGTATAAACTAAATATTGATGGCGCGTCAAAAGGGAATCTGGGACCTGCAACTGCGGGTGGGGTGCTGCGGAACACTGTAGGAGCTTGGTGCAGTGGTTTTGCGGTTAATATTGGTAGATGTTCGACACAATTGGCGGAGCTATTGGGCTTATATTATGGTATGTATGTGGCGTGGGGGAAGCGGGTCACATGGCTGGAGTTAAAAGTGGATTCAAAAGTGGTGGTGAGTTTTCTTACGACAGGAATCAGTGATTCTCATCCCTTGTCTTTCTTGGTGTGTATGTGCCATGACTTTATTGTTAGGGACTGGATAGTTTGCATCACACATATGTATCGTGAAGCAAACCGTCTAGCCGATGGTTTAACGGGGTACGCATCTACTTTACCGCTTGGTTTTTATGCTTTTTATTTAGTTCCTAGTGTTTTTTCTACTTTGTTGAGGGAGGATGTTTCCGGCCATACGTGGCCAAGGAAAACCCGGTTGTAAGTTTCTTTTTTCATTTAATAACCTCGAGAGGCAAAACCCTGGTTTTTCACCCCAAAAAAAAAGCGAAATATTTCTCGGCGTATCGATTTTTTAATCTGCCCAACATATTGATAGCGTTTACAAAAAAACAAATGCTATATAAAATCAAGGCTAAGTCAACCATAGCATAAAAGCTTAAAAGAATATCTTCTTCTACTATAAAGACTCAATATTCTTGTAATGAGAGCTTTGTAATCGACACAACCAAGAGCCATCTTTTTTTAAAACCAGTAATACAAGACTAGAAAATGGACTACGACTTGGTCTTATAATACATGATGTCAACATTTCATGAACTAAACTCTCCATCGCTTCCTTATCTTCATGTGGATATTTGCAAGGATGGACACAAAAGACCTTAGCCGAGGGAAGCAGCTTGATGGCATGTTCTCTTTGTCAGAGTGATAGTAAGAAAATTAGTGGAGCAAACAAAAAAGCAAAGGTACATAAGTGCTGCAACAACAGACCCAATAAGAGAGGTTAGGAGGGTCAGCTGACCTCCCTAATATTTCAAATTTGTGTTTTAGTCCTTAAATATTGATAACTTCATTATTTTACCTATATTAGCTATACTTTTCATATGCATTTATGAAAAGTGTGATAATATTTCAGTTATAAAGGTCTATTATCAAATATTCCAGGCTTCAAGAAGGTTTTAAAGGTTATATAGCAAATTGGACCTAAAGACAAAGAAAACATGTTTCAGGAAAGATTTAGAGTTTTACAGTACATGCTACGTTTGAACAACTTTCAGAACTCTTAATATATCATGTGTGGTGTCTATGGAAAGCTGGAAGAGTCAGATTTCTCCTCGAAGAGGAATAAAGTCAATCCATTCAGCCATCCGGAAGATATGCCCGATTTACCGAGACGTGAAGCATCTAGCCGATAGGCTTTTATTGAAGGCCTGACCTGCAACCATCACGGCCTCCCAGTCCAAGCCTTCACGACAGTCAAGAAGAATCTTTCTCTGCCCTTTTCCTGCATTCAAGAAGAAAAGACAGCTTTACCTTTACAAACCTTAATCCATGGCAAAACCTTATAAATACTCTTTAAGACCTAGGGTTTCAAGTGTGCATCATCAATAGCTTTTGGACCAGCCCTAGCAACGACTAGAAAAACAGCCGCAACCTCTCATCCCTCTCGAAGCCTTTGAAGATCCGTCATCTCTCTTTCTACTCTTTCTAGTTTTTTTATACTTTCATCGCTTATTGGGAGACAAGTTACTTTTGTGACATCTACAGAAATTTCCTTTGAATCCCTTTTGTTTATTGAATCGTTTTTGATCCTATACTTTATAATATCAATGTCGTTTCTTTGCATCATGAGCGAGTAGTTCCTTTGTTGGGTTTTATGGGGTGATTCAAGGGGAATTCATGGTTCGCTTAAATTAGGTTAATTTTGGTTCTATATTAGATTTCTTTTGTGACATCTTTATCTTAATGAGTGTGCTTGGATTGATCACCAAGTGCTGATCTAGAGAACGGGAGTGATAACCGCGTTATCCTACTTTTCTTAACTAGTGTTATACTGAAACCTCGCATCATAAATTGCTTAAGTTGAGTTGCGGAGTTTGGTGAATGTATCGAACTTGTTTTACTAGCTAGTTGGCATTCGTCGTTGCCTGCGTAAGTTGAGTAACAGAATATGAAGACTTTAGACTTTCATTCTATGATAATAGATTGTTAGTTCATTAGTGTTTCGTAGTAGATAACCTAGACCGAAATTAGTAGTTACTTGTTAGATCTTAACACTTAATATTGCTTAGAACCATGAAAACCCTGATATGACTCCTAAACGCCCAACACCTTAGTCTTATAGTTTTAAACCGCTTTTGTTTATGCTTTCTTTATTTTCAATAGATATTATGAAAACCAAAACCCCCAACTCTTATTTAGTCTTAGCCATAGTTCTTTCTCTTTTAATTCAATTTGTGTTAGCTATTACTCTCTGTGGAATCGATTTTAAAAGACTACATTAATAAACTGTGCACTTTCAGTCGTCATGTGGTCTTTTTAGGTAAAATATTTTGAAGTCAAATTCCACACACATCAAATACTTATAATATTATTTTTTTTGTTTTCTGTTTGCAAATATGTGTTATAACCCTTTAAATTTTGTAATTTTGTTCAATTTCTTATGTTTTGACTTTCTTATTTACATGTATTACATATATTTTGTGTATTTGACCTGTAAATATTGAATTTCCGTTGTGGGTTTTTTATAAACAAAAATGTTCTTGTTTAAGTGTTTCTAAAATATTTAATAGTAATTCTACATTATATATTGACCAGTAAAAAAATGTTTTTGGGTACACCATTGTTAGTGCATATGGAGCTAGCTTACAGTCCTTCAAATGTTTGCTTACAGCAGCTGTACTGGAAAGAGACTTTGGATATAGCTTAGTACCATGTAAACCATGCTCACCATAAATTGTGACTCGAAGTCCTTGATGAAGAAAACAGAATTCTGGATTCTTCCAATTAGCGTTGCAATCACCCATAGTTCTATGCCAGACAATCCCCAAAATAACTTATGCAGTACCCAAATCTAGAGTGACAAAGTCACCAACAAAAGTCACTCCTATACTAAGAGACGTACTCTTTTGAAAATCCCTGAACCCTAGACCATGATTCATGTGCTCAACATAACATTGAGGTTGTTGATGTCTCTCTATTTTACATCTTTGTAGACATCTTTTTTTGTCATGTTTTTGCATTGTCTAGAGCCTAATCTTAGCATTTTTAGGTCCATAACCTTAGATATATGCATTTAGGGTATTTAGGGTGTTGCATTGCTGCATTGTTGAATTTAGGATGAAACAGGTGCTTTGGAGCCTAAAAGGAATAAGAATGAGGAGTCACTCGAGCCATAACCCGAAGGTGTGATTCGTTCATAAGAACTACCCGTAGCTTTAACCTGAACCAGTGGAGCTAAGCACAAGAAGAACAACCCGAAGCCCAACCCGAAGAGGTGCTCGATCCTAGCTTCGGGCAAATGCTTCAGGTGATAGCTGTTGCGGCTAGGTCAAGTGGTTTCCCAACACACAACAGAGAGCGAGAGCCACCCAAGAGAGATTGAGAGCCGATTTTACATTCTTACAAGCTTTGTTAGGATTTCTTAATTTTTTTTTTGCAAATCTTTTACTTAGATTCTGTACTACTAAAACATGATATTCTTCTATGTGTGTGTGAATGTAAATATGAATAAATGATGCAAAACCAAACAAACACAAACAGATATGATCAGGTGAAAGAGGTTCCAATTCTCTTATGCAGTTGTAGTATAAGAGATGTCAATCCATAAAGTGTGTGATGTGTATGCAATCAGGGTGTGAACAGTAATCCAAGTTAAGCCAAATATGAAAGTGGTTTTGGTGAAACAGTTTGATGAAGCAAATGTAAATGCAGAAAGTAAAATGCTTGAAACAGAAATTAAATGCAAGTAAACAAAGTAAGCAGTACTGAAATTAAACCAACAGAAGTAAAAGCAGTAGACACAACAATAAAGATGCAGAATTGAAATGGAACAGAAAATAAATGAACAACCCGAAGGTGCTCGATCAAGCACTCGACCGTCTGACTGGTCGAGTGACTAGGTCGAGTGGGTTTCTACGAAGAACATATGCAATCTTGACAAACTTAAACTGAAACAAATACAATGAAACAAGATAATATGCGATAAGTAAACAATCAAATGACAAAGAAGGCTTCCAGAGATGGATTCATGGGCTAGTGTTCAGGCTGTGGCTATCTAAACTGGTCAACAAACCTCAATCAAACATGAGCTATCTCTAGACAATGATCTTAATGACTCACTAATCCACTCTCATGACAGAAGTGATCAAGTTACAGTAACATCCTAACCCAACTCTCATTGGTGAAACCATACTGAACAGGCATTAAAAACCAGACCATTACTTATCAAAAACCACCTTGTGCAACCAATATCTTGGGACAAGCATGATAATCTCCAGTGTTGGCTTTATCTAACAACCTAGACATTTGTGTGATGCTAGGAAGCTTAAGATCTGTTCTTACCCTCTCAGATATAAGAACAGCTTAGAGCACACCCAACCCAGAAGAGATATTTAAACAATCAAGCTTGACCATTCCAGACTACCACAACTCTAAACTAGCCTAATCCATCTCCAGAATCCTATCTCACTACTCAGACAAGCAAATCATGATCATGATGAACATAGACCAAGAAAATGATGAAACTAGCATGATAAGATAGATGAGATGATGAACAACAACTTAATATAAAGAAGCAAACTCAGATTCTCAATACCCAGAAAGTTATGAGACTTACAAAGTATAGAAATCTAAGAAAAACAGTAAATAAAAGATGCAAAACAGTAAATAAATGCTAAAACCCCTTAAGGGGTAAACACTAGGTTTTTTGGTGGCTACAGAGACTTTTCTGGCTAAAGAGAAAGTTGTTGGCAGCCATGGGGTACAAAGAGTATATATAGTGAGGGAAGGAAGCCCTGATTTGGCTACCCGACAAAATAGCAAGGCGGCTCGATGCACTCGACCAAAAGTGTTCGAGTGGCCATGGTCGAGTGGTCATCCTTCTGTTTCCCACCAGTCGAGTCCTGAGTATCACACGGTCGAGTCCACAAGTTGCACATGGTCGAGTGCTTCAGAGTCAGACGGTCGAGTGCATGGTTGAGTAGAGGGTCGAGTGAGTGCTTCATGTTTCATTGGTTCTCTCCTTGATTCATCTCCTATCCGCTTCATTGATTGCACTCTTCTCATCCCAGATGCTATTTCCATGCTTCTTGAGTCCAATTCACCTGTTTAAACAAGAAATAATGCAAATGCAATGCAAATCCTACTCTAATGCACAAACAGTCCTTAAACTATATGAAAGTGACAAAATAAGCTAATAAAACATGTAAAAGATGTAAATAAACCATGGCTAAACATGGTAAAATATGTACATATCAACTACATTTTACTACTTTCGTTTCTCTACTGCTTTCGATTTTATACATTTGCTTCAACATTTTGATAATGCAATTGTAATTAATATCTTTGTCTATCTCGATTTCCACGATGTTTGAGTAGTGGCCGAAATTTTATAGGGATAGGATAGGCTAGTAAGAGTTATTAATTGATTATGATGTTTTTAGTTTGATTATTTTTTATGGAATTCCCTTATGCATTAGTGTTCTTAATGCTAGTTTCAAACCGAGAGGTTAAGATTAGATTTTAGGCATTTTCGCACCGAGGTGTTTGATGAAATACCTGAATCAACTAATGCCAGAGATTTACTCACTTAGCCTAAGAGATTAGATGTGTAAGGAGTTTATTGACAATAATGAATTGGATTTTAATGCCTGCTTGGTCATGTTTCTCCAACGAGAGTTGGGTAAGGGAGTGATTTGGGTTGATTGTTTCTACCACAAGAGTGGATTAGCAAGGATTTAAAATTTATTGTCTAGCAAATAGATTGCTTGAGGCATGTAAAACATTCTAGGTTGATTATGAATACTTATGAACCGATCACCCCATCCTTAGGAGCTTTCGTATCACTACAAGAAAATGTCGTAAAGATAGCATATGAATATAGCGTTTTTTTCCTTTATGCTATAGTTAACATACTGACCTATTGTAGATAGCGTTTGGGTAATTGTAAACGCTATATTATGTTTTTAGAAGTTACATTTTTGTTGAAGCGTATCTTACATAGCATTACAATGTTTAAAACGCTGTCTTTAATTTAGGCGGAAAATTTATTTTTAATTTCTCGGCTAAGTACTTAGCTAAAAAACCAAGCGCCCAATTTTTTCATTATTCCCTCTTACTTTTGTCGAAATATCTCACATTCTTTTCTTTTGCTTCTCTGTTCAAGAGCTAGGGTTTTTCATTTTCTTTCCTTTGATTCTTGTCGAAAATCTCACATTCTTAGATTCTCTATCTCTAAGAAGTTCTTTAGCTCTCTCCAAAATTCTCTTATCTCTCTGAGATAGTCTGTCTGCAAATTTATCGAAATCGAAGGTACAGATTTGGATTGAATTCTTATAATAGTATGTTGGGTAATCGATTTCGGGTTTCGAGATGTGTATATCTGTTTTCTTTTCGACAAATTAGACAATTTTTTAGGATTTTTGTTTCAATTTTTTAGGGTTTTATTCGTTTCAGTTTGGATTTCAATTTTTTAGTTCTATTTCAATTTTTTAGGTTTCTGTTTCAATTTTTTGGGGTTTCTGTCAAATTTTCAGGTTTCGATTTGTTTTGTCTGACTATAATCGATTCTTCTTTACAAGATTATTATGGTTTCAAATGGTTTCAGTTTTTAAGGTATCAATTTAGTTTTGTCTAACTATAATCGACTCTCCTTTTGCAGGTTCTCCCTTTGCAGTCTCTTCTTTACAAAATCCTAGCTATCTATAGGTAATTTCAGTTTTATATGTTTCATTGAGTTTAGAAGCGTATTCTATAGTATGTATCTCTGTTGGTTTATTGAGTTTGAATTTGTCTGATATAAGAATCTATTGTCACAAATGTATGTATTCGTTTGACTATGGAGCTGTGTAACATGGACAAGTCTTGGATTTAGCTTCCAAGGTATGGTTTTATATTGTTATTACGAATAATTTCTTAACTTACAACTGAGTTTCTTATGACTGTTGATTGAACTTGAAAGTATTTTCTACCTTATAGGAATAGTCTCGAGTATGAGAAAGGAGCAACTGATTTTGGTTATGGGTCAGCTAGGAGATTGGGAGATCCTCCAAATATGTTTTGTCCATGTATTGATTGCCAAAATCTGTGCCATCAACGAATAGCCACAATAGTAGATCATCTGGTGATTAGGGGTATTGACATGATGTACAAGAGGTGATGATCCAACTTCGGAATTTGAAGCTTATGAATTGTTTAGAGCTGCTTTCTTTGATGGTGATGACAATCCACAACCCCAGAATGACAATGCAGATCAGAGTGACAATGCAGATCAGCATGAAGAAGATTTAGAATTTATGAAAAAGTTGAAAGATGTTGAGACGCCACTCTACTCCTGCTGTTCTAAGTACAGTAAAGTGTCTGCTATCATGGGGTTGTACCATATTAAAGTTAAGAGTGGGATGTCAGAAAATTAGTTTGATCAGCTTCTAAAGATGCTTGACGACATGCTACCTGGAGATAACGTCCTTCCAACATCAACATATGCGATGAATAAGTTCTTGAAGGTATTTGGTTTTGGTTATGAGAACATTCACGCATGCAAGAATGATTGCATTCTTTATCGGAAGCAGTACAAGGATATGACAAGCTGCCCTAGATGTAGTGCTTCAAGATGGGAGATGGATAAGCATACAAGCGAGAAAAAGACAGGGATTCCAGCTAAGGTTCTTAAATATTTCCCGATAAAGGACAGATTCAGAAGGATGTATAGATCAAAAAGGATGGCAGAGGATCTATGTTGGCATTTCAGTAATGCTTCAGAAGATGGAATGATGCGGCACCCCGTGGATTTTATAACTTGGGCTCAGGTTAATGATAAATGGCCACAGTTTGCGTCTGACTCGAGAAATCTTCGACTTGGCTTGTGTACTGATGGGATGAATCCTTTTGCGAGTCAAAACACCAGGTATAGTACATGGCCCGTGTTTCTTGTGAACTACAACATGGCACCTACATTGTGTATGAAGGCTGAGAATATAATGCTCACTCTATTGATACCTGGTCCAACTGCACCGAGCAACAACATCGACGTGTATCTTCAACCGTTGATAGAAAATCTACAGGATTTGTGGAATAAAGGTGTGGACGTTTATGATGCCTTCGCAAAGGAAACTTTTAATCTTAGAGCTATTTTACTGTGGACAATCAGTGACTATCCTGGTTTGGGGACATTGGCAGGTTGTAAAGTTAAAGGTAAACAAGCGTGTAATGTTTGTGGCAAGGATAAACCTTTTAGGTGGCTTAAGTTTAGTAGAAAACATGTCTACTTAAGCAATAGGATAAGACTCCCTGGGCATCCTTACAGACGCAAACGTGGTTGGTTTGACAACACGATAGAAGAAAGGACTGCATGTAGAATTCAAACAGGGGTTGAGATATATGAGCATTTGAAAGACTTTAGGAATGATTTTGGTAGAGCTTTAGATAAGAAAAGTAAAAGAAAGAGGTCTGATTTGTGTGAAGATGATGAACTTTCAGAAGATGAATATGATGAAGACAGTTATCAATGGAGGTGGAAGAAGTGTTCTATTTTATTCGATCTTGATTATTGGAAGGTTAGCATATTTTCTATATAAAATTTATATAAAACAATAGATAACTTTAGTTCTTTACCATTATCTAACTTAGATCTTTGTCTCCATGTCTTAGGATATGCTTGTTCGTCACAACATTGATGTAATGCACGTTGAGAAAAACGTGTCTGATGCCTTGTTGTCCCTTCTTATGCATAGTGCTAAATCTAAAGATGGCTTAAAGGCATGGCAAGATTTAAAAGATATGGGTATTCGGGAATCATTACACGCACAAGTATGTGGGAAGAGAAACTACTTACCACCTGCTGCTTATTGGCTTTCCAAGACAGAAAAAAGAGGTTCTGTAAGAGGTTGTCTGAGTTCAGAGGACCAGATGGGTATTATGCGAATATCGCAAACTGTGTTTCAGTTGATCCTCCTACAATTGGTGGCTTGAAGTCTCATGATCACCATGTGTTACTACAAAACTTGTTACTTGTGGCTTTAAGAGTACTGCTGCCAACTGGACCTAGGATTGCAGTGACTAGAATATGCAACTTCTTCAATCGATTGTGTCAACGTGTGATAGACCCAAAGAAGTTTATATTGTTGGAGGTTGAGGTTATTGAGTCATTGTGCCAAATAGAGAGGTTCTTTCCTCCTTCCATGTTTGATATCATGTTCCATCTTCCTATTCATCTAGCAAGGGAGACACGGTTGGGTGGGCCGGTCCATTTTAGATGGATGTATCCTCTCGAGAGGTATTGGGTAATGTTTTTTAAAATCTCTTTTAATTATTTGATGTGATGAAAACTGACACTTATTTGTTTGATATGTAGGTATATGAAAACCCTGAAGTCATATGTTAAGAATTATGCAAGACCAGAAGCTTGTATGGCTGAGGAATACATGGCAGGAGAATGCATTGCCTTTTGTTTGGAGTTTCTAAAGTCTTCTGTACCAGTTCTAGGAGCTGCAGTCCGTAATGAAGATCTTGATCCAGATGAGCACATCCTCGAAGGTCGTCCAATTAACAAGTCTAAACCAATTGTACGTACAGAGAAAGAGCGGGAGATAGCGCATAGATATGTTCTGATGAACACAACAATGTTTACTCCAATGTTGAGTAAGTGAATCAACATTTTCTTTCCTTGTTTTCATGTTTCACTTTTACAAATATCTATGTAACACTTTTGAAACAATTTGGTCATTTTTATATAGTATGCACTTGGAAGAATTACAAGCTAAGGATGTGCACTACAGAAGAAATGAAACTCTTTTATGGAAATTGCATGGAGAGAAGTTTACGAAATGGATTAAAGAGAAGGTATGCAGTTAGATAAAGATACACATCTTATTATAATTTCGACTATCTAAATTATCTCTAAATACTTGTTTTTCTTCTGAGTTTTCACTAGATCCCAAGTAACTCAAAAGACCATTCTAAGCAGCTAAGGTGGTTAGCCTTTGGACCAAGACAAGAAGCTCAGACATTTAAGAAGCTCAGATACCAATGATTTAAAACGGAAGACTCAGAACAGTGGATTATCCTACGAAGCGTTCACCATGTGTCGATCTAGTGCAAGAGATACAAATCATAAGGCGGACATTGTGACGTACTATGGAGTTATAGAAGATATCATCTTGTTGGACTACCACATGTTCCAGATCCCACTGTTCAAGTGTAGATGGGCAAACAAAGGGAATGGTGTGAAGGAAGAAGACGGTTTTACGCTTGTCAACTTGCATATAAACCAGTCTGCATTTCGACAAGATCCATATATTATGTCGTCTCAAGCAAAACAAGTTTTTTATTCCCAAGAAGATGACTCATCCCCTTGGTATGTAGTTATGAAAGCGCCACCAAGGGGTTATCATGAGTTGGAGACAGATGGAGAGACTTTTGCACCACCATCATGCAATCAGCAGTTTGAAGATTTGTTGAATCAGTCTTCTGATGATGATGAGAGTTACTGTGTTATAGGCTTAGTAGTGAAGGATTAGTAGATATAGGCTTAGTAGTTAGTATTTATCAGTAATGATCTACAAATTGTGGCTAAGTTTTTTCCTTCTTGTTTTGTTTGCAGAAAACATGACTAAAATAACCACTCCTAAGAAAACCAGACGTAGCAAGCGTCAGCAAGGCATTGAGGTTACACCTCTTGAGGTGAAAACAGCCAAGAGATTGAGGAAAAATGCTAAACCAGTAGAAGATGAACATTCCGAACAACAACAAGGAACTGAATTAGAAGCTGAACCACCAATAGAAGAAGAATCTGAACCAGTATTAGAAGGAATAGAGAAAGTTGTACCATCATCTGAAGAACCTGAAGTAGAAGGAGTAGAGAAAGAGATTGAGAAAGACGCTGAACAAAATGGAGAAGATCAAGAAGCTGAACAACATGAAACTGCAGGAAATTCACATGAAGAGTGTTTAACAGAACAATCAAAGAAGAAGAAGAGGAGAACTAGAGCCTATAACACAGTGGCTAAGAGCCATGAGGACAAAGTAGATGTTTAATTTAACAGCCTCGGTGACCATGTTGGGAAGGGATCAGTTACACTTTCATCTTTTCTTGGAGCTCTTGTAAGGGAACATGTACCAATACTTATGGATGATTAGAGGCACTTGGATGAAAAGACAAAGGATACAATGTGGGAAGAGATTCAGGTACAAATGTTATTTGCTTTTTTACTTTGTGTTTTACTTTATGGTGTGAACAAGTTTTTATGATAACATTGGATAAATTGTTGTAGGGGAGGTTCAATTTGACAGAAGAATGGCAAAAGAGTTCAGTGCTAACGCAAATGGGGTGCTCATGGAGGGCTACTAAGTCTAGGCTAGTTCGAAAACTGCATGCTACATGGAGCAAGGAAGATATACGAAATTTGAAACCAAGCAACATTCCCAGTGAATCAGCATGGTTCAAGTGGGTGAAGAGTAGGACTAGTCAATCTTTCAAGGTTTGCTTTCAAGAACATTATTTAGTTATGTTCGGTTTTTTATATCTAATATATTGGAATGACTTTTATAGGAACGAAGTGATCGGTACAGGTCTTTGAGGAGAAAGCAGATTCCACACACAACTAGTCGCAAAGGAATGGTTCGCCTTGCTCATGAAATGGTATGTCTATGTTATGATGAATTGTATTCGTGAGTTATATCCTATAAATAGTGACTGTGATTACTTCTTAATAATAAATAATTTATTTGGTACTTGTAGAAGAAAAAGGCATCTGACCCGAGTAAGATTACTAGAAGCAAGATCTGGATAGCTAGGCATACCCATGCAGATGGAAGACCTGTTAAACCACAGTTTGAACAAACATTTGTAAGAAGTTCTTAAACTCATCTGTTAATTTTACTCGGTAATGTATATTGATGCATTAACAAATTTTTAAACTAGGAACAAATTAAATCGCTTGAAAGTGAGATAGGCTCAAACTCCAATGTTAGTCTTAAGGAAGATGCTGTGAGTCAAATTCTAGGGAAAGATAAGAGTGGAAGAGTCAGAGGAAGCTGAGGCATCCTAACAGACCGGTAGACATGGGCAGAGGGGGAACTGCTACCAAGCTAGCATTCTTACAGGCCAGAGATGCACATGTGCAGAAGATTGAAGCTAGACAAGTAGAACTGGTGAGCGAGATTGCTGATTTGAAACACATGGTTCGTGACTTAACTAAAGAGAAAAGGGTAAGTTTAATATTCAAATGTGGTGTTCATTTCCTGGTAAGATGTACTATTGAAAATATTATGGTTTGTATATTCTCAGAGACAACAGGATGATGGTGCATATTCGGACACCACTGATAAGAACAAAGAAGGACCAAGGTGTCAGATACTTGATTTGTATTTAGAGGAAGATTTTGTTGTTGCTGAGGGAGAACTATGCTCTCTTCAACCAAGTTACAAGATTGGTCGTACGCCTATTGGTCCTGATCCAGCAGCTATACTTGTGACCTTTGTATCAAATAAAAATGCATCTCTATGGAGGCCTACACAAACTGTCAACTCGATTGGCCAGGCTCTGGGAACCAAAATTTTATGGCCATTTGATAAGATAATTTTGGACATTATGGACTCCTCAACTGGAAACAAGGGCGCTGATGCATTGGTAAAGTTCTTATGTTATAGTTTGCATGTTTATGGTAATATATAAATGCTTATTGGTTAGGTGACACATGAATTATGTTTTTGCATGACTTGTTTAGGCCACAACCTTAATGGAAAATAGATTACAACTTGTTGATTGGAATTTGGGTGGTGAGGTAGTTGCTGAGGCACATATGATTTCAACTGACCCTAAACAGTTGGTGAATAAAATTCCTTTGGGTCCGAATGCTGCGATGGTGAATATTGTAAAAGTGATTAACAAAGATGCTTTCCTATGGAGACCACCAAGTGAAGAAATTTCTGTGATGGGTGATGCACTGTTTGAAAACATAGCATGGCCGCTTACTAAGCTGTTTAAGAATAAGAAACATGGAATGGAGGATGCAGAATCTGATAGTGAATCAGATGTTAATAAAGAAGGATCAATTCCTAACAGAGCAGGAGCATAAAATTCTAATGGAGCAGGATCATCAATTTATAAAGGAGCAGGAACAACAAGTTCTAATGGAGCAAGAACATCAGGTTCTAAAGGAGTAGAACCAGCTAAAGGATCATCATCTAAGGTAAAACTCTATACATCTGTGTTTTACATGATGTGTTGTATATTTGTGTGATTGTGATTAAGTACTTTATGCAATTTAATTTGTAGAGTGCAAGTAACTGCTCCAACAATTGCAACTTAGCTAAGAAGAAATGCTTCTTCATAGATTGCATTGGATCGGGAAAAACAGTGGAAGAAGGCCGAGTTTGTTCAACCAATTCAAACGACATTGTCCACTGCATTCCATTGGGTCCAAATGCCAGCAAAGTTTGGGTTGACGTCTGTAAGATTGGGGATGCACGAGTATGGAGACAAACTTCTTAATTTGAGATTGTTGCTGATGCATTAGGTACTATTGTTGCTTGGCCTAATGACAACATTGTTTATATGTGAACCATTCTTTTATGGATTAATTGTGTTGGGTAGTGGAACTTGTTTGGCTAGTAGAACTTCTTGTATTTGTACTTGTGGAACCTTTCTCTTGTATTTCACGATTGTGGCTATATGAACTTTTTTCTTTAGATATTGTTGGTTTGACAAATGACAGGATGTTTATCTAATAAACAAAATATAACATAGCTAATTAATATAAGAAAAACAAAATCTGGGATACAATAAAAATAATAATACAAAACAAATGCTATGAAACAATAAATAATAACGAAGATTAATTGCTATTATAAAGTATACAATAGCAATAAAGTAAACGCAATCTAAAAGATAACCAATATAGCATAAGGTAAAACCGCTATGTAAAGTACCATATCTATTATAACAGGCGCAGACATAGCGTTTGTTATAACGCTATGCTTTCCTGTTATAGCGTTTTCCGGATGCTATATATGTAACATTTTCCTGTAGTGTATTTTGATTGTTTAAAAATTGAATATCAACCCGACCACCAACCTGACCTGCTACTCGATCACTTTTATCCTGTGGTACCTCGAGTTGTTCTCGGTTCTATTCTTATTTTCTTGTTACCTGATCCCCTACTCGATCCGTTACACGATTGCTTGCATCGTGTAGCCTGGTCGTGTAGTTCTTTATTTCGTTCTTTTTATTTCTGTTCATTTTAGGTTGTTAGAAAAAAACACCCCACTATTGCTTGGCTTGATTGGCATTGATTTGATTGCATCCTATCTCCTATCATACAACCATTTGGAATGGTAACCCTTTTGTTGTGAATTCGGATGAACAAAATAAGAAAGCTTTGAAAAGAAAAAACAGAGTGTTCTTGAGGCGAATACCTTTGTCTAGGGTTTATATTATTAATCTGATGAACAACCTTACAAACCCCTTAGTCTCCTTATATATGCCTCAAAAAACCCGATATAATAGGAAATAAAAGATCTTGTGAATCTTCTAGAATCTATTACACCGTACAGGCGGCTGCGCCACCTACACCCCCAAAACCTAACCCTAAGTTGCCTTGAGTTGGTCTCTACAAAAGCCCAGTAAAAGCCCAGTAAAGTCCAGTAAAAGTCTTGTACGCCTTACACAGTCTTGTACATCTTTGTAGACGTCTTCAGAGATTTCAAGTCACTTTACAACAAACTTCACCTTGACGACAAAATCTCATTGACTTCAACTTCAACTCCTTGTTAGCTTTTGGGGGAAACCTTTTGTCTTCATCTAGCAATGAAAGACCTGGAGCAAATCCAAGCAGTGCTTGAACTTCTCCATGGTGACAGGCTTGGTCAACATATCAGCTGCATTCTCAGACGTGTGCACCTTCTACAGTAAAATCATACCAGAAACCGATAACTCTTTGATCTTGTGATATCTTACCTCAATGTGCTTCGTCCTACCATGATACACTTGATTCTTAGCCAGATATAAAACACTCAATACCCAATTCCATTACAAGTCCTCTAACCCATAATGCCTCCTTAGCTGCCTCTCCCATTGCCATGTACTCGACTTCAGTGGTTGACATTACAACTATAGACTGCAACACAGACCTCCAACTTATAGGTGCCCCAGCAAGAGTAAATACATACCGTGTAGTAGACCTCCTATCATAAAGATCACCTGGATAATCTGAATCAACGAAACCCATAACTTCTGCCTTGCACTCATGTCCTCCAAACATGAGACCACGATCTGTAGAACCCTTCAAATACCTGAGAATCCATTTCAATGCATTCCAGTGCTCCCTCCCAGGTTTAGACATGTACTTACTGACTTGACTAACAACTTGATCCAAATCTGGCCTTGGGCAAACCATCGCATACATAAGACAACCAATTGCACTAGCATAAGGAACTTTTGCCATGTTTTTGATCTCCTCATCAGAAATAGGGCACTGACGTGCTGAGAGCTTGAAGTTATTCGCCAGAGGAGTAGACACAGGGTTTGCATTCTTCATGTCAAACCTTTAAAGTATCTTTTCTATTTAGCTTCTCTGAGATAACCACAATCTCTGAGAACTCCTATCCCTGCAAATCTCCATCCGAAGAATATTCTTTGCAGCACCAAGATCTTTCATCTCAAACTCTCCTCCAAGTATTCCTTTCAACTCAACAATATCATCCATATTGCTACTAGCAATGAGCATATCATCAACATACAACAACAAAAATATGGGAGAATTGTTACCAACATTCTTCACATAAATACAACAGTCATACTCACATCTCTGGTACTCTATGTGCAACATGTACGTATCAAAATGTTTGTACCACTGTCTAGGAGCCTGCTTTAGCCCGTATAAAGATATTTTCAGTCTTCATACAAGCGCCTCCTCTCCGAACTTGACAAACCATTCATGTTGCTCCATATAGATCTCTTTTCCTCTAAATTACCATAGGGAAATGCTGTCTTCACATCCATCTGCTCAAGATGTAAATACCAACAAGCTACCAGTCCCAACACAACACGGATGGAAGTGTGTCAAACTACAGGGGAGAAAATCTCGTCATAATTAACCCCTGCCCTCTGTGAGTACCCTTTCGCTACTAGTCTCGCCTTGAAAGTCACAACTTCCTTCTCAGAGACTCCTGTTTTCCTCTTGAAGACCCATTTGCAACCAATTGCTTTTTTCCCATTTGGAAGTGTTATAAGCTCCCATGTTTGATTCTTGTTCAGACTAACTGTCTTCTCTGTCATAGCAGCAATCCATTCTTCCTTTTCAGGACTGTTAATAGCTTCAGGATCATTTGTACCAATCATCAGAGTATAGCTAGCCATATCTTCATACCCATATCTGACAGGTGCCTTCACTACACGCTTTTCCTTGGTTGCAGCCAAACTCCCCTCTGTACGTATCTGATTACCCTATTTCCCCACTTTAGGAGACTGCTCCACCTCAGGAGCTCGCTCATCTGCTTCCGCTGCTGGTCTAGCTTCCCTAGACTCCTCTTCATCCTCCGCTATATCTGAACCAGTATCAGCCTCAATGGTTACAGGAACTCGTTCTGAACTCGCCTGTAGCAGCATGTATTGCTCATCAAATACAACATTTCGGCTGATCACTCTTTTCTTAGCCTCAGGATCCAATAACTTGAAACCTTTCACGCCTTTCTCAAATCCCAGAAAAACGCATTTATTGGACTTCGAATCCAGCTTTGACCTTTCGTCGTTGGGAACCAACACATAAGCTGGACATCCAAAGATTCTCAAGTTTGATAGATCAATGTCTACCCCAGTCCATACCTCTTCAGCAATCTTTCCTTCTAAAGAAACCCTTGGCGATCTATTGATGAGGTAGACCGCCATGTATACTGCTTCAGCCCAGAAGATCTTTGGGAGTCCTGCATTCAACCGCAAACACCTTGCTTTCTACACAATAGAACGATTTATCCTTTCACTTATACCGTTATGTTGTGGTGTTTTCCGCACTGTAAAGTGCCCGTGAATACCCTGCTCCTCACATAGCTTATGAAGCTCTCCATTAGTATACTCAATACCATTATCAGACCTCATATACTTCATCTTCCTCCCTGTTTGGTTTTCCACTTCAGCCTTCCAAATCTTAAATTTCTCAAAAAAACTTAAGATTTTTGCCTCATGAAGTAAACCCAAACCTTCTTCGAAAAATCATCTATAAAGATGACATAATATATGATTCCTCCTAATGAATGTTCTTGTATAGGCCCCCACACATTATAATGTACATAGTCTAAATGAATCTTTGTGGTGTGTAGACATGTCTTGAAAGATGCCTTGGACTGCTTCCCCATTAAGCAGTTTCTACAAAACTCCATCTTACAATTCGTTAAACCATCCAGAGGACCTCTCTTGTGAAGTTCAGACAAACCATGCTCTCCAATATGCCCCAATCGCATATGACATAGAGCTATGTTATATGATTCAGTTACCACGCCTGCAGCTCCAGCTATAGCCACATTTCCAAGTAATTGACAAACACTCCCTGCTGTGAGCTGACTCTTCATCAACACTATATCTCCTTTGCGTACATTCACACAGTTATCATCATCAGTTTCGAACCTGAATCCTTCCTTGTGAAGTGAACCAAGAAATATCAGATTCTTCTTCACTACTAGAAGATGCCTCACTTCAGTTAAAATCCTGATAGTGCCATCATGCATCCGAAATTTGATCTGTCCAATACCAGCAACGCTGCAGCTTCTATAGTCAGCCATTCCAACAGTTCCAAAATTTCCAGCCTGATACATGTAAAACCAATGCTTGTTTAATGTCATGTGGAATGATCAGCCTGTATTAAGTATCCAAGAATCTGTGTGATTGCTTGTAGTCACTGCCTATACAAGTCCATAATACAAACACATGCCTAAAACACAAACCAACCGTTAATTTCACAATCCCACCATTGGACACAAAGCCTATAGCACCATGAACCTCCATACCAAATTTCAGCCAAATCAGACTCCGTTTCATCCTGCAAATGTTGCTTCAAAGTAGCCATCTCGAACTAGTCCGCACAGCCCATCTGCAAGTGTTGGTGTCAACCATAATGGTGTCGAACAACACCAATCCATAAATCATGATCAAAGCCTTCCTTCAAGCTCCTTCTCGCCGCAAATCCCAAATCCGCTACAATCATCGATTCTTTACTCAATCTAACACTAAAACAGCACAACTTACCTGGATAACAGCCATGAGAAAGCCTCCTTATCTCTCTCAATCCACCTCCAAGCTCAAATCCTTCTCCTTACACATTAAGAGGATGGATCTCCTTTCTCCTCCTTCCAAGTGAGAGCACCACAACTCTCTCCCCTTCTCTCCTTTAGAACCACCAAAACAGATCCCTTTGCTCCTCTGGACCCTCCTCAAGGCTCCCTTTACTCTTAGGATCAAACTCACAATCACTCTCTCTCTTTCTCCTCCTCTCCTAAAAGCAACCAAAGACCACCCTCTTCGCCCCAAGAGAGGATGCTCGTTCCCCTTTAAAATGAGACAAAGGGTTTCCAAACTTAAACCAAGCTAAACCGGACGATTATGAAAACAAACCGACCAACCACCAATTTAGTGGTGTCGATAGACACCCACCCAAAAATGGATTCAGGATGTTACAATTCTTCCCCACTAACAAAAGATTCGTCCTCGAGTCTGACAACACCGCACTCCCAACTATAAAACATTTCTACTGTCGCAATGGTTCACATCACAATCTGACCCAACGGTCCATAACACCCTGACCCCCACCGGTCATCCCATCCGGACCCCACCGTTCAACACCATCCTGACCCCTACTGGTCCACACAATCCTGACCCCACTGGTTAACAAAGTCCTGACCCCCACTAGTCCATGCAATCCTGACCCCACCGGTCAATAAAGTCCTGACCCCACCGGTCAACACTAAATTCGGGATTGAATCACCATCGACCCCGACATCTTCATTCGGTCATTATGCTTATTCAGACGTCCTAGACATTATCTGCACCCAACTCATCCACTCTCAGGTCAAAACATTTGAGTCATACTGATCTCTCTCTTAGACAAACGTCCTCGAGCCATACCATTTCACTCTTGGATCGTCACCCTCAAGTAGTTGGTACCAGGGGAACCACCATCCCCTCCGGAGAACCACTATCTCCCATGAGAACCACCATCTTCTCTGCCGCTCTCAGGGCCCATCACCCCTCAAGTTATCGGTATATAGAGGAACCACCATCCCCTCAGGAGAACCACCATCTCCTTATGAGTTTTTCAGAACCCACCGTTCCTAGAGCAAACAGTCTCGACGTCACTAACCACTTCCCGACAAGAATTACCTCCCGTAGTCCGCGTAAAACATCGCAATGTCATACTAACCACCATATACTCCTTCCCAAAAAAACTCACCTCCACCTTGGCCAATCCTGGGTAACACTCCAAACATTTCAATTACTTTGGATGTTCACACACACTCTTTCCAAAAATAGACAAGTTCTAACTATTCATAAAACTTTCTATTTTTTAGAAACTTTCTAAATATGAAAACTTTCCATTTATAGAAATCTTGAACTATTTTTCTAGACAAGTCTATTTCCATTACAAAGACTATCCTAGAACCGTATACGCTATGGTACCAAACTGAAATGATCGCACCCGGATTCCTAATCCTCACACAGGATCCATAGGAAACGATCTCATCAGAATCCCATAATTCCGACGAGACAACCAGGGTAGAAATCACTTCTTAAAAGAACTCCCACAATTACACCAAACCCAACCTCATCTAGTTACTCAGTCGCACAACCAACCACCCCTAGCAACCGAGTAACAAGAGAGGTGGGCTGAAATATTTGATTTCGTCCAGCCACGGACAACACTTCCCCACAAGTAATCCAATTCGATATCAACTCCTCTAGTATCGAACGGCACCTCCACTTAGTGTCGAATGTCACTTATCTCACCACTTGCGAACCAACACACATGGTGTTGATCGACACTCTCCTAGTGTCGGTTGACACCAACGCCCACGAAATGATTTCCATCGATCTCCACTCATCCAAATTTAACTCCAGCTGTCCTCCCCCGACACCCCTATCTTACCACAAAACTGTCTATATGAGACCACAATACAAACACTTGACTAAAACACAAACCAACCGTTGATTTCATAATCCTGTCGTTGGATACGAAGCCAATAGCACCACGAAGCTTCCTACCAAATTTCAGCCAAATCCGACTCTGTTTCATTTTCAAATGTTGATTTGAAGTAGCCATCATGAACCAGTCTGCGCAGCCCATCTGCAAGTGTTGGTGGCGAACGACATTAAACTTGAAATCACGATCAAAGCCTTCCTGCAAACTTCGTCTCGCCGCAAATTCCTAATCCGCTACAATCATCGATTCTCTACTCAAATCTAACACTAAAACAACACGACTTACCTGGATAACAACCATGAGAAAGCGTCCTTATCTCTCTCAATCAACCACCAAGCTCAAATCCTTCTCCCTATACATCAAGAGGATGGATCTCCTTTCTCCAACTTCCAAGTGAGAGCACCACAACTCTCTCCCCTTCTCTTTTCTAGAACCACCAAAACAGATCCCTCTGCTCCTCTTGACCCTCCTCAAGGCTCCCTTTGCTCTTAGGATCGAACTCACAATATCTCTATCTCTTTCCCCTCCTCTCCTAAAAGCGACCAAAGACCATCCCCTACCCCCCCCCCCCCCCCCCCCCCCGCCCCCAAGATAGGCTGTTCGTGCCCCTTTAAAACGAGACTAAGGGTTTCCAAACTCAAACCAAGCTAAACCGAACGATTATGAAAACAAACCGAACAACCACCAATTTAGTGGTGTCGATCGACATCCACCCAAAATATGGTACAGGATGTTACAATTTTTCCCCTCTAACAAAAGATTCTTCCTCGAATCTGACAACACCGAACTCCCAACTATAAAACATTACTACTGTCGCAATGGTCCACACCACAATCTGACCTAACGGTCCATAACACCCTGACCCCCAACGGTCAGCCCATCCGGATCCCACCGGTCAACAACATCCTGACCCCTACTGGTCCACACAATCCTGACCCTACTGGTCAACAAAGTCCATACCCCCACTGGTCCACACAATCCTAACCCCATCAGTCAACAAAGTCCTCACCCTACTGTTCAACACTAAACCCAGGATTGAACCATCATCGACCCCGACATCTTCATTTGGTCATTATACTTATTCACACGTCCTAGACATCATTTGCTCCCAACTTATCCACTCCCGGGTCAAAACCTTTAAGCCATACCGATCTCACTCTTAGACAAACGTCTTCGAGCATACCGTCTCACTCTTGGGTCATCACCCTCAAGATATCGGTACCAGGGGAACCACTATCCCCTACGGTGAACCACTATCTCCCAGGAGAACAACCATCTCCTCTGCCGCTCACAGGCCCATCACCCCCCAAGTTATCGGTATACAAGGGAACCACAATCCCCTTAGGAGAACCACCATCTCCTTATGTGTTGTTCAGGACCCACAATCCCTAGAGCAATCAGTCTCGATGTCTCATAGCACTTCCCGACAAGAATTACCTACCTTGGTCTGCGTAAAACATCACAATGTCATATTAACCATTATATACTCCTTCCCAAAAAAACTCACCTCCACCTTGGCCACTCCTATGCCACACTCCAAATATTCCAATCACACTCTTTCCAAAAATAGACAAGTTTTGACTATTCACAAAACTTTCTATTTTTAGAAACTTTCTATTATGGAAACTTTCCATTTATAGAAATCCTGAGCTATTATTCTAGACAATTCTATTTCCATTACAGAGCCTGTCCTAGAACCGTATAAGCTCTGATACCAAAATTAAACGACCACACCCGGATTCCCAATCCTCACACAAGATCCACAGGAAACGATCTCACCGGAACCCCATAATTCCGACGAGACAACCGGCGTAGAAATCGCTTCTTAAAAAAACTCCCACAAGTACAGGAAACCCCACCTCATCTAGTTACTGGGTCGCACAACCAACCATCCCTAGCGACCGAGTAACAAGAGAGGTTGGCAGGAATATATGATTCATTCCAACCATGGACAACACTTCCCCAAGATTACTCCAATTCGCTATCAACTCCTCTAGTGTCGAATGACACCTCCACCTAGTGCCGAACGTCACCCATCGTACCACTTGCGAACCAAAACACATGGTGTCGATCGACACTCTCCTAGTGTCGGTTGACACCAACGCTCACGACATCACTTCGATTGATCTCCCCTCATCCAAATCTAATTCCAGCTGTCCTCCTAGGACCCAAACACACAACAAAATGCTGGTGTCGACCGACACCCATACCTTACCACAAAACTGTCTATCCGAGACCACAACACAAATACTTCACTAAAACACAAATCAAATGTTAATTTCACAATCCCACCGTTGGATACGAAGCCTATAGTACCACGAATATCCCTACCAAATTTCAGCCAAATTGGACTCCGTTTCATCTTCAAATGTTGCTTCGAAGTAGCCATCACGAACCAGTCCACGCAGCCCATTTGCAAGTATTGGTGTCGAACGACACCAACCCAGAAATCACGAACAAAACTTTCCTTCAAGCTCCTTCTCGCTGCAAATACCTAATCTGCAATAATCATCGATTCTCTACTCAATCTAACTCTAACACGACTTACCTAGATAACAACCATGAGAAAGCCTCCTTATCTCTCTCAATCCACCACCTAGCTCAAATCCTTCTCCTTACCCATCAAGAGGATGGATCACCTTTCTCCTCCTTCAAAGTGAGAGCACCAAAACTCTCTCCCCTTCTCTGCTCTTGACCCTCCTCAAGGCTCCATTTGGTCTTAGGATCAAACTCACAATCTCTCTCTCTCTCTTTCTCTTTCTCCTCCTCTCCTAAAAGCGACGCAAGACCACCCCCTCTCCACAAGAGAAGCTTCTCGTGCCCCTTTAAAACGAGACTTAGGGTTTCTAAACTTAAACCAAGCTAAACCGGAGGATTACGAAAACAAACCGAACAACCACCAATTTAGTGGTGTCGATAGACACCCACCCAAAATTGGGTACAAGATGTTACAATTCTACCCCTCTAAAAAAAGATTTGTCTTCGAATCTGACAGCACCGTACTCCCAATTATAGTCGCAAAGGTTCACACCACAATCTGACCCAACGGTCCATAACACCCTGACACCCATACCTTACCACAAAACCGTCTATACCAGACCACAATAGAAACACTTGACTAAAAAACAAACCAACCATTAATTTCACAATCCCACAGTTGGATACAAATCCTATAGCACCACGAAGCTCCCCACTAAATTTCAGCCAAATCAGACTCCGTTTCATCCTCCAAATGGTTTTTCGAAGTAGCCATCTTGAACCAGTCCGCGCATCCCATCTACAAGTGCTGGTGTCGACCGACACCATAATGGTGTCAAGTGTCGAATGACACAAACCCATAAATCACAATCGAAGCTTTCCTTCAAGTTCCTTTTCGCCGCAAATCCCTAATCTGCTACAATCATTGATTCTATACTCAATCTTACACTAAAACAACATTACTTACCTGGATAAGAAACATGAGAAAGCCTCCTTATCTCTCTCAATCCACCACCAAGCTCAAATCCTTCTCCTTACACATCAAGAGGATAAATCTTCTTTCTCCTCCTTCCACGTGAGAGCACCAGAACTCTCTCCCCTTCTCTCCTCTAGAACCACATAAACAGATCCCTCTGCTCCTATTGACCCTCCTCAAGGCTCCCTTTGCTCTTAGGATCAAACTCACAATCTCTCTCTCTCTTTCTCCTAGAAGCGACTAAAGACCACCCGCTCCCCCCCCCAAGAGAGGCTGCTCGTGCCCCTTTAAAACGAGAGTTAGGGTTTCCAAACCCAAACCAAGCTAAACAGGACGATTACGAAAATAAACTGAACAACCACCAATTTAATGATGTCGATCGACGCCCACCTAAAATTGGGTTCGGGATGTTACACACAGTCTTGTACATCTTTGTAGACGTTTTTAGAGATTTCAGTTCAGTTTACAACACCTTTGTACTAAAACTGCATAGGGAATTGAGACCCTAGTGTAAAAACCTACTATCAATTTGGCGTTGTTGCCATTTGGTTGTGATATTTTGTTACATTTAAGATTTGAATACTTGCTAAATCAAGTTCTTTTTCTTTTTAACTATTCAGTACTGACTTGTTTGCTTCTTTTGCTTGTTTGTTTTGTGTTTCAGATACCGCCCGATCATCCCCTCGATTACCTAGATCGAGTTGAAATTCGAGTACCTGCTAGGATACTCACTCGTGCATGTAAACATGATCAAAAGCAGCCTGAACCTCAGTCCTTTTATCGACAACATCGATAGACTTAGGTTACCGCGACAAAAGCAAGTTCAACAGCCAGTTAAGCCACTAGAAGAGGTGGAAATAAATCAGCAAAATGGTACAGCTGTCCCTCAACAGTGGACCAACATTGGAGCTTGAGATGCTCCATCTACCCACACTCAGAGGCATGGTATTGTGCCTCCCGCTGTTCAGAACAATAATTGTGAGATAAAGAGTAGTCTCATCTAGCTAATATAGAGCGGCAAGTTTCATGGATTACCAATACAGGACACATTGGATCATCTCGATGAGTTTGATAGGCTCTGCAGCCTTAACAAAATCAATGGAGCATGTGAAGATAGCTTCACGTTGCAGCTACTCCCATTCTTTCTTGGTTATAAGGCACACCTATGGGAATAATCTTTGCCTAAGGAGTCCATCACCACATGGGAAGCCCACAAGAAAGACTTCCTTGCCAAATTCTTCTCCAACTCCAGAACCGCAAGGCTGATGAATGATATCTCTAGCTTTGTTCAGAAGAACAATAAAACGTTTGGCAAAGCATGGAAACGTTTGGCGAAGCATGGAAACGTTACAAGGGATATGTCAGCCATTGCCCGCATCATGGATTCAGCAATGCGTCCTTACCGAGTAAACTCTACCGTGGCATAGTTCCGAAGATACGAATATTGTTGGACACAACTAGCAATGGAAACTTCTTCAACAATAATGTAGATGACGGTTGGACACTTGTTGAGAACTTAGCTCAATATGATGGTCACTACAATGAGGATTATGATAAGACCATCAGATCGTCAAGTGATAATGAGGAGAAGTACAAAAGGGACATGAAAGCCCTAAACGAAAAATTGGATAAGATCCTCCTCAGCCAGCAGCACAACATAAGGTTCGTTTCTGGAGAAGACCAATTTCAGCAACAAGATGGGGAGACTGTTTAGATTGAGGATGTCCACTACATTAACAATCAGGGAGGATAAAATAAGGGCTACAACTAATTCAAACCAAAACCAAATCTCTTCTACCAAAACCCCATTGTTGTTAATTTTCAAGATTATGTCTACCCTTCAGCAGCTCAGAAAAACCAAGCTCCACAAAAGCCTTTTGTCCAGTACAATTAATGCTATGCTCCCAAACAGTGGTACTCTAGAGGCTATCATCAGCCAATGGCTCCAACTAGTTTCCAGCAACAACAGGGACCAAACATTCCACCTCCATAGCCTAACTTGTGAGGGTTAATTCAGCAAATTATTCAGGGCCAAGCAACCATGGCCATGGAATTGATAGCCCTGTGTAAAAACCTACTCTCAATTGTTATCTTGACATATTGGAAGCATAGTTCTACAAGCAAACTCTGGTGTGATGAAGTTGTGGGTGCCCCCACTATTCAACATGAACACAATGCCATGTCTTCCTAGTCTTCTGCTTAACTTAGTGATAGTTGGAGACATAAGTCCAACATAAGAGCTGTAGGATAAGGATATTAATTGTAGAGGAGGAGGCGCCTCTTCATTTGACTCATAAGCTTCCATCATATTTTCATTCAAGACTTCCATATCATACCCATGTACAACTGTGAGCATCTGAACCTCCTTATATGAACGAACATGACCACGAAAATACTTCCCATCACATTTGAAACAAAGTCTCCATTGTCGTTCATCTAGCTCAGCATTAGTGAAACGCTTTCGTGGTCATCCTAGCAATGGAAGTGGCTTATCCTTTCCCACTCCCAATTCTGTGACAATAACTTTTGTCTTCTACCTAATCGATTGTAAGGTCCCCACTGATTTGTTGTCTCCCACTCGACATTGACCTCCCTTAACAAGTTGTAGCTCCTTGCTCTCCATATCTCTTGCAAGCCCATTCATTGCTGGTAATTTATGTGGTTTCCACATGTGCATAACTCCCACATTTGTGAAGACAACACATTCATAAAGATCCCTTCAAGCTTCACATCATCCAACCTAGAAACTTGAGATGATAGATCTTCAAACCGATGCATGAATGCCACCACTATTTTATCTTTGTTTAATACACAACAAACTTTGGCAAGGATGCGAATCTTGATGTTTCTAAAACATAGTAAGCGCCAAGCATTAAGCTGAGACCAGTTGTGAAAGAGAAAGTGATTTACCTTCTAGTTGTACTGTAGTGACCCTCACTACAGGATAAATTTATCCTAAGGAATAGGCCCGGGGAAGGCTCAAAAGGGAAGAGAGATCAAAGAATAGAGGATCTGCTGAAGAGTTGTCTGAGGAAAAATAGATCGAGTGACAAGCAAATCAGTTGGTCAGTGGACGTACAGGCGTACGCGGTACGCGCAAGACAGCGTAAGTGAACGGACGAGTGTGCGCCCATACGGGGAGTGTCGTAGCCGAGGAGGGTTACGAAGGTGGAAAGGAACCCACTAAAATTAATATTTAAATTCTCAGAAAGTTAGTGGGACTTAAATATTAATTAATTGGCATTAGTGGAATTTTTCGACTAAGTGTCTAATTAACTAAAAAATGGAGGAAGTGGAGGATTTTTTTAATTGGTTTGGGAGAATGTGGGAAGGAATATTCTTTGATTCCTTCGCAACTTATGAGTTGGAAGCATGAGAGAGAGACACCTCATCAGGAGAGGTGTCACCACACTTTGGACAAGTGTGAAGAGGAGTAACGTGGTGGCGACACATACCCACTTGCGTGTGGCTTGAGGAGTTCGCCCACACTCTTTATAAATACCACTCATTTTTCTTACTTGAACGAGAAGAGAGAAACCTTTGCCCAAAGGCTGCTCGAGTGAGAGTAGAAGATATAGAGAGATTTTCTTCTAAGTGTGAGAAGAGAGGTTGTTGCTGCTAAGTCCGCAAGAAGAGGCGTTGAAGCAAGCAAGGGATTGGGTTTGGGAAGCTGAAGCTCTACGAAAATCTGTGAGTTTCAGGGTGCATATCTTCGATCTAGTTTGGTGTGGGGAGACCCAAACTAGAGTCGACTTGCATGTTCATATAGTTGCATTCTTCTTGATTTCTTGTTAGTTTTCTTGAAGTTTTGCATTGTGGTTTATGAATTCTATGGCAGATCATAAACGTTGATGTTGATCCGTTTTTTTTTTATCTATTGCATGTGAGATCTCGCGCTTTTCCTTGTTGTTTATGTGATTGTTAGATCCATAAACTTAAGGAAATGCTTGAGAAGAATTCCATGGTGGATCGCAAATGTTGATGGAGATCCATTGCATGTGAGGTGAATTCCTTGGTGGATCGCAAATGTTGATGAAGATCCATTTGCTTGATCCATTGCATGGAGGTGAATTCCGTGGTGGATCGCAAATGTTGATGGAGATCCATTTGCTTGATCCATTGCATATGAGGTGAATTCCATGGTAGATCGCAAGTGTTGATAGAGATCCATTTTCTTGATCTATTGCATGTGAGGTTTTGTTATTTTTAGAGGTTTATGTGTTCTTTAAGACCATAATCTTAAAACCTTAATTGTTGGATGGTCTTAGTGCGTGGCGTTTGTGACGGGGAGGTCCGAGCAGCCATAAGCGCACTAAGAATGGAGATATGTCCGTCTTTCCCTGTGAAGCCATACAACATGCAACTTGTTACAGTTTGCATGTTGTTGCGAGGAGCTCGGTCTTGGCTCGCTACCTTGATCGATGCTATATACACGACGGTGTATTTAGAGTTTTATTCTGGTTGCATGCCTTTGTGGTTGTAAGGCAGAGATAAAAAGGAAAAGGGATGGAAGACGGCATATCTAGGCCATAGTAAAACTTGTTTAAAAACTTTTCTTTTCATTCAAGTTTTGCATGTTGCATTGATTGCTTGCTTATGATTGTTAGGTTGGCTTACTTCCGCATGCTTTCTCTGATTGCTTAATTGATTTTTGTGTGTGGTGATTGATTCCTTTTGATTTGGGGTGGGATTGGGAATCTAATCTTCTGCAGGGACCCCTAAGACTCACTAAGTAATCTTAGATTACTTGTGATATAATTTTGTCCTGCAAGTAACCATTAGAGGGGAGTTAGAAGGTGTGTTGTAAGATAGGAGCCCGAAGTAGTTTAATTTTGTGCCTTTGTGTAAAAGAAGAAGAATGTATCTTTTTATTAAAACAATTATGTAAAATCTTTTTGGCAGTAGGCCTGGCCACATACGCTATAAATTTTGTTATGTGATATATTATTTTAATTAATAGAAATTCAGTTTTATATTTGAGTGCGAGTTATGGCTGAAGTGAACTAGTCCGGGTTGGCTCAACACTTAGACGTCATTAAGGGTTGCAAAGCCTAAGTGATGTCCAAAGTGGTGGAAATATCATCAATGGACTGGCTAGGGGTCTAAATGGGTTTAGAACCTCGGTCGGATCATTGGCGACTATTTCCAAAATAGCATCCGAGGCTGTTCAACGCATCACCCATCAAGCTGACTAAGACCAGATCTAGCTATTTTGTATCTGAAAACCCACCCATACAGAAAAAACGTTCAACAACTGCTATCCAACTATCAGGCCCGGCGCTGGCCCAGTGTAAGAAGTGCATTTGCACCATGTCCAGCCCAAATTCAATTTTTTATCTTTTAACTTTACCCTAACTATTAAAAAAATTCTGAACAATTTAGTTGTCTTTCTTCTCTCTTTTTCTGCAACCTATCGTTGCTTCTTCAGTTCTATTTTGATTTCAACGAAAATTATGCAACTACAACTATGTACCTCAAAATCTGGTAAATAACTCGAATACCCAGTGGATAAAACTTGTATCTTCCTCCTAATTCTGATTTAGAGCCGTTAGTGATTTCTTCCTACTTAACCTTTCATATTTTCATTGGATAATACAGTTTTTGGGTTTTTCTTTCTCCAATCAAAAACTATTTTTTTTTCTAGAAATTCACCTTGCCTCACTCAATTTTCTGTATCTGTGTCGTTGTTGGTGTGTTAACAACGCCCAAGTGCCCAAGTCGCCCAAGTCGCCCACAAGATCGAGGCTTAGAGGCTCAAAGCTACGGTTAGAACTTTCATCATCAGTTTCACAATTCACAAATCACAATCCGCTAATATTTAATATGACTGCTTGGGTTGAATTACGGTTAACAAAAATGAAACTATTGATAAAACTGCTCAAGATAAATTAAGGCAAAAAAGGAATATTGGAAAAATGTATTAATTAGAATTATTGCAATTATAAAATATCTTGCAAAGCATAATTTGGCATTTCGTGGAACCAAGGATACATTATATCAAAATAGTAATGGCAACTTTTTAGGATTAGTAGAGACGTTAGGATTAGGATTACTAGTGGAAGTATTCATCTTTCATTATCTTAATGGAAGTATTCATCTTTCATTATTTTTGGCATTGATCTTTTGATGAAAGAGCATGTTTTTAGGATTACTAGTGGAAGTATTCATCATCATTATCTTAGTCATAGTATTTAAAATGACTGATTCTCTTAATTTCTTCAAAAATTAAATCAAAAATAATTATGAGAATTAAAGAAGCCAAATATTTTTCTGTGATTTTGGATTGCACTCCTGATGCTAGCCATCAAGAGCAAATGTCAATAATTTTAAGGTGTGTGTCTTTTTCCTCAAATTGTTTTAAAGTAGAAGTGTATTTTGTTGAATTTATTCAAGTAGATGACACAACAGATCAAGGGCTTTTTGAAGTGTTAAAGGATGTATTAAAATCTCTAGATCTTGATATAGATAATGTGAGAGGTCAAGGTTATGACAATGGATCTTATATGAAAGGATACAAACAAGGTGTACAAAAAAGACTTTTGGATTTGAATCCTAGGGCATTTTATACACCATGTGTTTGTCATAGTCTTAATTTGGTTTTGTGTGATATTGGAAATAATTCGGTGAAGGTTAAAGATTTTTTTGGGGTAGTACAACGTTTGTATTCTTTGTTTGCTAATTCTATAAAGAGGTGGGATATTTTGAAAAATAATGTGAAAAGTTTAACTCTTAAGCAATTATCAACAACCCAATGGGAAAGTCGTGTTGAGAGTATTAAAGCTATACGGTTTCAGATTATGGATATAAGAGAGTCTTTATTTGAAGTGGCTGAAAATGATAATGATCCAATGATTCAAAGTGAAGCTGAATCTTTAGCATTGAATGAACTTAGTAGTTTTGAATTTTTGTTATCTACTGTTATTTGGTTTGACATATTGCATGTGGTAAATATAGTTAGCAAAAAATTACAGTCAAAGGATATGCAGATTGATGTTGCAATGACCGAGTAAGTGCCTTAATCTCTTATTTTAAGAAATATAGAGAAGTTGGATTTGTTGAGGCTATGATAAAAGCTAAGGAAATTGCCACTGAAATTGGTATTGAACCTATATTTATTCAAAAAAGAATTATCCGTAGAAAAAGCAATATGATGAAGTTAGTGGTAATGAAACTTTATTATCTGCAGAAGAAACATTTCGAATTCAATATTTTTTGTATCTCATTGATCATGCTATTAGTTCATTTAATAAGAGGTTTGAACAATATCAGTTATATGAAAAGATGTTTGGTTTTTTGTTTGATTCCACTAAACTGAAAATGTGTGATGATGTGAGTTTAATGTCTCATTGTACTTATCTAGAAAACAGTTTGAAAAATGGTGATTTAGTACACATTGTTGGAGAGGAACTTTTTATTGAGCTAAAGTTTCTTAAGGAGCTTTTACCAAATGAAAATATGAAAGCTCGTCATAGAATAAATTTTCTTATACCTTTTGATAGTTTTCCATATACTATAATTGCTTATAGAGTTTTACTAACTATTCCCGTTAGTGTTGCTTCGGCTGAAAGGAGTTTCTCCAAACTGAAATTATTGAAGTCATATTTGAGGACTTCTATGCCACAATACATATTAAATGGACTAGCTATGATGGCTATTGAGAATGAGTTTTTGGAAGAATTGGATGTTGAAACTTTGATTGAGGATTTTGCTTCAAAACATGTAAAGAGAATGATGTTATTCACTTGAGCAATGTCTGATTTTTCCTTGTATTTTTTTCTGTGAAAACAGTTACATCATAATCTATGAACTAGGATGGAGGATTGGCTACAAACAAATTGTGATGATGATGCACAAAGACTTTTGCACCGGGTGGAGCTGATGTTTACGCCGGCACTGCCAACTATATGCTTCGTCACCCTTGAAGATTGTAAAACCCGCGAACCAAACTGGGGATTTGGGGAAGGGGTGTTGATCGACACCAAGAGGAGTGTCGATCGACACCATCAATTATGTTTCGACCAAATTATTTTAATTCATCGTTTTGATTCGGTCTGGTTCAATTGAAGTGTCAAACCGACGTATTTATAGAGGAAACTCGACCTAGGTCGTGGAAAGAGTTGTCTTGGCCGTTTCTAAAGAGAAAAGAGAGAAGAGAGAGTGTTCTTGAGGGATTTTGGAGATTCTAAGCTAGATTAGTGAGATCTGTTCCTGTGGAGTGGAGATCAGGTGCTAGGAACGAAGGGGAAGCCTTCTAGGGTGCTGGATTCGTCAGTTTGAGTCTGAAACTTCCTGCAAAAGAGGTGAGTGCATGACCATGGCTTATCTAAGTCTGAGAATCCTTTGTTTGCTTGATTTGTTGTGTTTTGTGGTGTTTTTCTTGCTTGTGGAGGTTGTGTTATGTTTCTTATAGGTTCCTGAAGCTTTTGGGTGAGTTTTGGACGGATTGGAGTTGATTAGAAACGGAGATTCGTTGATCGGCTTTGAGCAGAACGTATGTGCGGGGTCGGTGTCGATCGACACCAAGTGGGTGTCGGTCGACACCATTCTGGGCCTAGTGTCGATCGACACCACTTTGGTGTCGGTCGACACCAACTTGTGCGTTGCGTGTGGTTTCCTGGTTGGTTGTGTTTATTTGTTGTTTGTTAAACATTGGATCTCAGTTGCTTGTGTGCATAGCCCAGTAGATGGGAGGATTTCCTCACTAAGTATTTATGATAATACTTACGCATCTCAATTGTTGTTCGTGGTGTGCAGGTTGTGACGTGGAATCAGGGCGATGAGGAGGAGGATGATCTAGGGTCTCGTTTGTGTGTTGTTGGTTATGTTGTTTATGTTGGAACCTTGGTTAGAAGTATGTTAGGTTGTTGGATAGAATGGTTGGGAATATTATTGTATTGATGTTATATCGGTTTTGTACTATTGGTATGTTTCCGCTATGTGTATTGGTTATTGCTGGTTTAATGTTGTATTGTGGTTTAGGTCGGTTTAATTAAATAGTATGGGATGCTTAATTATATATTGTAATTGTTATTATTATTATTTTTTTTAAAAACGGGTCGGGTCGTTTCAGTTCGGGTGACAGCTTGTCCAGTGGGAATGTTGTTATAGGGTGGGGACCAGGGTTCGAGGAACGCCTGGCGCACCAATAACCTACTGGTGGATTGGGATATCCACAGTGACGGGTTAGGATCGATGCCCTGCAGGGCCAGCTTGGGATCCGTTGGAATGGCTAGCGGGAGACTAGCAGGGTCCACATACGGTCTGTTGGGGCGGCTAGCAGAGGGGTAATGAGGTCCACGGAACGGATTTTCATAAAGATAGGCATCTCCAAGTTTTTGAGCAGGTTTAATCAAGTACTCAATCCTAGATCACGACGTGTTGGTTCAAAATACTTTTTTGAGCAGGTTGTATCAAGTACTCCCCCTTGTGTACAATATGCACTCGAAAACACTATCATCCCACTTTCCACCCTCAATATTCAAAAAAAATAAAATAATAATATCATACCAATCAACCAAAATTTTTAGACAATGTATATAAGATTTTTAAAATTAAACAGAATTATTCTACCGAACGTAACCAGGGCCAACCCATAAATTAGCTCCTAATCGATGAATCCCGACAAATTTATCAAATAATCTGAATCTTTGTTGTCCACCCACAAACTTTGCAGTCGACCAAGGAACTTTCAAGTGGACTCTTCCTATTCTTCCCCACTTCCGTTGTTTATTACATCCTTTTATTATTCACAAACATTTTTTTAGAATTCGCCTCGCCTCCATTGTCATTGTCAATTTGATATCTATCAACAAGTTCGTTCTTTAGTTCCCAAATCATACCACAACAAAATCATCATAATTTATTGAACAGAAAATCTTCTTAAATTAATCTTATCAGAATTGTTGATAAAAGCCACTAGAATCACTACTTCCGGTTCAAACGACACAAACGACTTTTTGGTTTCTACTGTTGTTGTTTAGGGTTTAATCTTTCATTGTGTCTTTTATATTATTCATTTTCTATTTTTTAAATGAAAATGACACTTTGTAGTTACGAAATTAAATACATGGTTTAAAGTCTTTTTACAACAAATTAGGACTATTCTAGTAAGTAAAACTTTATATGTGCTAGTCTAGTAATAAACCAAAATATATGCACTAGTTTAGTAATTCTTTCAAAATTAAATATTTCATACCAGCTATATTACTTCTCATAATTTACTAATAAGATTTATTTCTAAATGAAAATAGCTGGTCATAACGCCCCTAAAGGTATAATATCTAATATATATGTTTTTCTATATTTATTATTAATTCAAATTTAATCAAATTTTATTCATAAAGATATTTTTATATTACTAACCGCGCGTTCTAGATATATTAAAATATATTATTATAAGTAAAAAATGAGAGTTAGATAAATTAGTTTTAATAATAAAAATAACTTATATGTATATATATATATATATTATTTTATATTATATTAAGTAATAAGCTAATGATAATGCACCAACTACACACAAGAATATAAGGTTCTATATATAGATAAACACATTGTAAATTAATAAAAGATTTATTGCCTGTAATTTGGACTTAGTGATAAGAAACCTAATGAGTAGCGAAATCCTTTCGTTGCTATATAAACAGTCTTTGTGCCAACAAACTTGACAAATCATACAAAATAAAAATAAAGATAATGAGGAAATTGAAATTATCTTTGATAGCGAATGAGAGATCAAGAAAAAAGACATTCATGAAGAGGAAGAAAGGGATAACAAAGAAACTTCACGAGTTGACAACTCTTTGTGGTGTCCAATCTTGTGGGGTCATCTACAGTCCGTATCAGTCGGTACCAGAGGTTTGGCCGTCAAAGGAAGGTGCACAAGAGGTGGCTATGAAGTTTATGGAGATGCCGATGGCAACAAGAACCAGAAAGATGATGGATCAAGATACGTATTTGCGGGAGCAGATTACGAAAATAAAAGAGCAAGTAGACAAACTGGCTGTTTAGAATCAGTTAAACGATTTATGTTTGATTGTCTTGAAGGAAAGATGTCGGAGTATCATTATGGTGCAAAAGACCTTCACGATTTGCATTGCTATATCAATCAGCTTACTCAAAGGATGCAAAGTCTTGTAGAAAATGGTGAGTCTTCTTCTTTCCCTCCTCTTTCTATTGGAGTTGCGGATATAAATCCTCCTGTTGTGGCAGATTTTTTTGTTGATCTGAATCAAGAAAACTCATTTAATGATATGATGCTGGCACAAAATGTGGGTTATGCCGGGGGACATGCTATAATTCCTTTCATAGACCACTATAACTATCACCAGCAACCAACTGGTTATCTTGCCATCACCAATAACATGCCTTCCATCACCTCCTCTACCACCTCTACTACCAGTGTTTATGGTTCATACATTAACAATAATTTTTAATTAAAAGAAGCATATTTCTACTGTAGTATTCAGTTGTCTGACTTTATGTGTTTTATTTTCTTCATTTTGAAAAAAAAATATTTGATGTTGTCTTTGTTAATTTTTTTCCAGTTAATTGTTGTTGGCTAAAGGTTCTACCTTAATGCATTTATCTTATTTTGACTATTAAGAAATGAATTTGCGCATCAATTTTAGTTTTATTTGAAAAACTTTAGTTATTTTGAATAAAATTATTAGTTATTTTAAATAATAATTAAACAAAAATATATAATTAAGCAGATACCACAAAACATGTGGGCAAATTAACTAGAGTTTGTTTTTTCACAAAATATCTTATTCTTATCATCGTATTTGCCAAGAAAAAAAAAGGTTCATAAATTATATTTGACATTATGCAAAGATCTAAGTATGAAATATTTGGTTATTTGACCTTTGATTTGGACTTTTTTTTTTCTGGAGAATTTGCGAGAAAAATTTAACCACCAACAAAATGAGTTTGACTTTTCAGAAAACGATGATATTCAGTGCTAAAATTCGAAATATAAAGAGCATGTTAAGTACCCACATTCGTAGACACATTTCAGTGACCAAAATATCTATTATATTTTTGTGGTTTATCCATTAGAATTCCTTTAAATCTGGTACCAAATTCAGGACAATGATTCAATAAAAGGACCCGATGCGTTTTTTAAAATAATATAATTAAATATTCTATTATATTTAATTACATTCAAAAATAAACCAACAACAAACTAGCATACATCTACTGTTGTTACTCACCAATACTGAGTTACCGATGAATATTCGGCTTGCTATATCTTGGATACTCTGAGAGATTTGGAAGGCACGCAATGCGGTGGTCTTCAATAACAAGATTCAGGATTCTCATTTGCTTATCGCAGGTGCTGTGGCAGATGCAGAGGAATGGTTAAAACAGAACGAGTTGCAGAAGCAAGAGCAAATGTCACTTTTGGGTGGTGAAAGAGTTTGTGTTTTACAGAGGAGATGGACTATACCGGCAGTTGGAACACTTAAATGTAATGTAAACGCTTCATGGGTCGATAGTCAGTTCTATGCGGGGGCAGCTTGGATCCTTAGGAATCACGTTGGGGACGTGTTGTTTCACTCCCGTCACGCTTTTCTACAGACAGTGAATCGAATTGCTGCATAATTGCAATGTATGTTATGGTGTCTAGAGAGTCTGCGGATTTTACAGATTTCCTCGTGTGAAGTCTGGACAGATTGTGGGGCAGTAACACAAGCTATTGAGAGACCGCAGAAATGGCCTAAATATCGTTCAATTCTTCATAAGATTGGTCAAGTAATTGCTCAAATGCAGGTAGTATCAGTTAATTTAGCGTCACCTAAGTCGAACGGAGTGGTGCGGTCGATTGCAAAGAGCATTACACGCAATAGTAGGTTGAATTCGTACTTATCTCTGGGGTCTTGCATGGTTACATGAGCAGATTGCAAGAGACGGTTGTGCTTAATATCGGGTCACTGAGTTTTCATCAGTTATGTAAGGTTTTGGTTTGCTTTCCTTCCCTTTTAAACTTTGTATTGTTGAACCTTTCGTTTTATAGTAATGCAGACGATTAAAAAAAAAAACTAGCATACATAACGGAAAACATACCAAACCAACTTTAATTTATTATAAACTAGGTTATATCCCGCAACATGCGCGGATTATTATATCTATATATATTAAATTATGTTAATTAATTTAATTTTCTTTAACAATCATAAAAAAAAAATATAAATATAAATGTCTTTTGGAAATTTACATTTAAAAAAAATCATACAAATTCAAAATATATAACTAATTTAAATATAATCACACATACATATCTCTTAATTTTCTTTGTTTTTTATTATTTAACTTTGATAATAATTTTCATTAGTTTCTCTGAGGATTTGAGGTTAAAAAAATGATAAAATGAAAATTAACTATAATATTCAAATATTAATTTAATTTGTTCATATAAGCTAACACATAGCCTAAAGTATTAAATGAGAGAAACGAAATTATTCTCTATAAAATCATATGAAGTGCAAGCAAAACTTTAAAGTTTAAAGTACAATTCTCAAAGATTAATTTTACTTTTCAGTCTCTTTTTATATTGCCCTCATTTTAATTTATATTGCTATATTTAGTTATAATTGTTTCTTCTTTGTAGTAAAAGCTAGATACAAAATAGAATATTATATTGTTTTTATATAGAGAAATCCTTTTGAAGTACATATTTGAATTAAATTAATATAGCTTAATGATCTTTATGTAATTATATTTTTAATCAGAAACTAAATATAATGATGAGTATTCTTAAAAAATGTATTACAATTTTTTTAGAGGTATGAGAGAGTTAAGAAAATATGATTTGATATTTCATACTTATATTACAAATTTTTCTTTCCTTAGAAGTTAGAACATTACATATTTTTAAGAATCAAATAAATATATATGAATATGTAAGAAATAATCTAACATCTAAAGTAAAGAAAGAAGTATATTATTAAACTCTTACTATATTTCGTTGAGTTTTCAACCAATCCAAGAACATTAAAAACAAAAAAAACAAAGAAAATATTTAGGATTTGAGATATGATAGAGGAGGATGTGAGAATGATTATTGATAATAAGAAGTGATGGAAGTTACATTTTTCAAAAATTAAATTAGAGGAGTTATAATTATAAATTCTAGGGTACTTAACTGGAAGTGAATGGAGAAAACAAATAGTCAATTCACAATTTATGTAATTTCAGTTACAATTTAGTACTAAAGTGTATATTTAAAGTATGAATTAATGTATATGATTAAATATGTTGTATTTTAGGTTTATTTAAAAATAAATATTATATGTTTAAAAAAATAAATATCAAATAGACCAGTAAGGAGAGAGCAAAATTAGAAAATATTATATAATATAAAAATATAATATTCATTGAGTTTTTAACCAATGCAAGAACATTTAAAAAAAAAAAAAACAAAAAAATATTTAGGATTTCATATATGATGGAGGAGGATGTGAGAATGATTATTTTTAGGATAAGAAGTGATGGAAGTTACATTTCTCAAAAATTAAATTAAAGGGGTTATAATTATAATTGCTAGGGTAAGTGAATGGAGAAAACGAATAGTCAATTCACAATTTATGTAATTTCTGTTACAATTTAGGACTAAAATGTATATTTAAAGTATGAATTAATGTATATGATTAAATATGTTGTATTTTAGGTTTAATTAAAAATAAATATTATATGTTTAAGAAAATAAACACCAAATGGACCATAAAGGAGAGATGAACTGAAATTAGAAAATATTATATAATATATAATATATAAAATAATTAGGTAAGAAAAAATTAAAAAGAGACCACAAAATAAATTTAAAAGAAAATTACATGACAATATGTCACATGTCACAAAAAAATAAATATGAAAATAACTTATATACTATGGGACACTTGCAAAATTAGACCCCTAACTTGAGTCAATTGCAAGACTAGACTCCTCTTTGTCTCTCTCTAACATTTGCCACTTTCTGCCTACTAAATCCTCTCCCATTCATTGTATTCTCAGAAATGCCATTATTTCTAATTTATTTGAATTTCTTGCGAAAATGTTTATTACATCCATATCCTCGTCTTCTTATCTTAGTTACAGTTGTACCACCGCCATCAATTTTCCAACAACCATGAACAACTAAATTTGAAGCTCTTAATGCTTCAACAACCCGATTAGTGAGCTTAAATACTAATGCTATGGAACTTCTTTTTCTTTCATCTCCTCTCCATTTTAATCGAAAAAACTGAAAGTTTGTTAATCTTGTTATATCTCGTGAACAAGGAAAATTGGCGCTGTGTTTCTTCAGTGGTGACTAAATACGACGTCCTCGGTGCTTGACATTGCGAAACCACCACCGATACGGTTATTTTCTGGTAGATTTCGTGATTTTCTTTGTTTTTTTGTCGAACTTAGACTTCATTTGTTAGTCCAACCATCATAATATCATGTAAAGTCTACTATGTGGTCAGTTTTGCAATTTAAAATTTATCGACTTTCGAGCCCGTAGTCTAAAATTTCAGTCTCCTTAATTTCATTTGAAAACAAAAAAAAATATGATTCAGACTGCATTATAATCTTTCCGTCAGATACTTCGTTTGCAGTCGTGGTTGAAGAAGATACTTCGTTTGCAGTCTACTTGGCAAAAGTCAAACTTGGTCAATTGCAGTACTAACCACGACGAAGTTTACATTTTCTTGTTGAAGGATAGATGAAGTCTACTTGTTAGACATAAGTCTACTGTAAAGTCAATGGGTTGGTCAATTGCAAAAATAATCAGAGTAAAGTCAATGGGTTGGTCAATTGCAAAAATAATCACTGTAAAGTCAATGGGTTGGTTCTAGTAGACTTCGTCCGCTGTCTGCTTTGTTAAATTGTAATTGCAAAAATAGACCACAAAAAATAGACTTCATTTGAAGTTATCTTCATATATTCTAGTTTATATCTACCCGTTGACGTCAACATGAAGTCAGCAGATTTTGAAAACCAAATTATTGCAAATTGGTGAATAATTTTTAAGATTTTCTTGTTGTATTCTTTGATATATGTTATTTACTTGCCTCTAGATGTTTTTGACATGAATCCATATTATACATATGGAGAAATCAAGTTTTTGGTTTTCATAGGCAGTTAGGTCATTAAAGTAGACTAATTTACGAAGCCAAACCGTTGGCGTTATTTGTGAAGTTTGTATATTTGAAATAGTGTTTAATTGAAATTTATAAATTTTTCTTTTTGATTTTGTAGTTCAAAATGTTTTGTATCAGTTATGTACTTGCCTCTGTCTATTATTGTCATGATAATATATTATACTTTTGGATCAATCATGTTTTTGGTTTTGTTAGGCATCTAGGTTATTGATTTAAGACTTCTACGGATAGTCAGCTATGTAATGAGTAATTGACTTGCTGCTTAATCTTTCAGGTAGATGGCGCAAATACCTGTTGTTTACGGAGTATGGGCGACAAGAAATGGGTCCTGGCATTTTGATATGGATGGATGCAAAGGTGGGAGAATTTTTTTTTTGCGACACGGTTGTACATACGCTGAGCTTCTTGAAATGGCTGCAGAAGATTATCTGATTGACAAAGAAACAAAGATGGTTCAGTTATCGTATCCCTTAACAGAGATGATGCTTCAGCAATTGCCCCAAGATACCCCTCCTGTCTATGTCACAAATGATAGATCAATTCAGAACTTGATAGATTTTAGTAGTAGGAATGTTGTTCGCCTTTGCGTCTCTACGCGATGCATGGATGGACAGTCGGTTAAGGGATGTGTTAATGATATAAATAACTCTTGTTCTATTGCCGATGGGGAGCCAACGGATGAATTTGGTGAAGATGTAGATCCAGGTGCCGATGAAGGTGTAGAAGAATGTGAAGAAGCTCTCCATGACACGACAGATGAGAAGCCAAAAGATGTTGATGACATGGATTTCGATTACAGTGAGTACGGGAAATTTGAAGATGAAGATGACGATGAAGATGGAGATCACCCGGATGTAGATGCTGAAGAAGGGAAACCGTTTGTTGGTGGTATTCATGGACAGTTAAATAATCCTTGGATAGACCTACTGAAAGTAGGTCAATGCTTTCCATGCAAACATGATGTCATAACAGAGGTGCGTTTGACCGCTATTATGCTTAAATTCTCTTTCAAAATTAAGAAGTCCACAAAGTCTCGGTTGGTGGCAATATGCTATGTGCCAGGATGCACATGGAGGGTCGTGGCCACTGTGAAGAATGATCTAACCACTTTTTGGATCACCATATATCTGAAGGTGCATACATGTTCTATTGTGGACCCCATAGGTCACCGTAAGCATTGTACCTCCAAATATATTGGGATGCTTTTTGTAGAACGGGTAGGAATAGTATATGGTGTTGTCCCACAACATATCCAAGATTCAATGAGGACAATGTTCAGCATGACATTGGATTACACAACTTCGTACAGGGCTTTACATTATGCCTTGGAATATGTGAGAGGAAACGCCGAATTTGTACATGCGAAGTTGCCTTATTGTCTTAGAAAAATAGAGCAGTCAAACCCGAGAAGTGTCATTGACCTTGTTGTTGATGACGAGCATAGGTTTAAGTACCTTTTCCTATCTTTTGATGCTTCAATCCGTGGTTTCAATTATGTGAGGCGAGTTATTGTGGTTGATGGGACCCATCTCACCGGAAAGTATGAAGGTGTATTGCTAGTCGCTTGTGCACAGGATGGTAACTTTCAGATATTCCGTTGGCTTTTGGAATTGTCGACTCGAAGTGTGATGCTTCATGGGATTGGTTTTTCACAAAATTAAGTGAGTGTATCTCGGATGAATATCCACTGGTAGTAGTTTCGGATAGGTGCAGTTCAATAGCTAAAGCATGTCGCAATGTTATGTCATGGGCAACACGAGGGATATGTTACTACCATCTCTAACAAAACATAATTTCTAATTTTCGTGGGAAGAAACTGATGTACTTGGTGAAAGGGGCAGCATATGCGCATACGTATGATGATTACAACCGCTACATGGCTTCCCTTACTAACGTAAATCCGGCCCTTGCAGCGTACTTGAATGAGGCAGATCCAGCTTGATGGTCTCGGGTTTACTGTCCAGGAGATAGATACAACATCAAAACTAGCAACATTGCGGAATCTATCAACTCCATGCTAAAGAAAGCCAGAGGTTATCCCATCACATATCTCATTGAGTTTATTACAAAAAAGTTAGGTAGGTGGTATTGGAAAAGACGAGAGGATGCACTTAGTCTAACAACCACTTTTAGCCGGGGTGTTGACTTCTTATTGGCTGTAAGGGAGCATTGCGCAGATATGATGACGGTAGAACGCATTGATGGCTGGCATTTCAATGTTAGGGGAGGGCAACATGACTGTTTGGTTGACTTGGAAGCAAAATCTTGTTCATGCGGGGTGTTTGATGTTGAGAAAATGCCATGTTCACATGCAATTAAGGCTGCCAAGTCAAGCGGATGGCATATGTCTACCGTAGTCCAAGCTTACTATAAAAAAGATTATGTCTATGCCTCGTACGCGGCTACCATCATGCTCAATGTCGAGCACAATCCAATTGGGCCAGATATCCGATGTATACCTCCCATACCGAAGTGGAAGCCTAGAAGGCAAAAGAAGTCTCGTTGGCTAACATGGCTAGAACTGTCACGTAAAAATGGGAGCAAGCCGAGGAAGTCTCATAAGCAATATGCTTGTTCACAATGCAGACAGCCTGGACATACTCGACCTCATTGTGTAAGTAACAATCCCACTTGATACATTTTTAACGTTTTGTATATGATCGTCGGTTACACTAACAATTATTTGTATAGGTTGTTGAAGACGGCGAGTAGAAGTTAACTTCATCGTGAAGTCATCTAGAATTTCCCTAGCTATCATTTGTCTCTGTAATTTTCAGGGATTATCCCATGTGTTCAAGCCGACATTATTAAAGACTAGTACGTAACTATCATTTACTCATAAGACCATTTTATTTTATGATACTCCGCTTCTTGAACAACCACAATTAGCTAGAGAATGATGAGCCAAATTTCGGGGTCAGTTTCTCATAGAAATTCGCATATACAAATAACTCGTCCAATCTGCAACTACTGCGGTAGATCAACGATTATTGTGAAATCATGGACAGATGCAAATCCGGGAAGAAATTTCTTCAGATGCACTGTTCAAGGGTTTTCCCATTGGTCAGACGCAGAACCATCACGTGGTTGGCAAAGGCGGAGCTTATTGGATGTGAGGGATGAGATCCGTCGGCATAGAGAAGAAATCAAGGTACTTCAAGAATCTGTAAGAGAAATGAAAGAACATGTTGTTAAAGGTTTGGTGAACTCAGGGGTGGTTAACACATATGAGGAATTAAAAGCTTAGTAGAGAAATGAAAGAACATGTTGTCAGTCTGATGTCTACTAAGCTTTCGATGTACGATGCGTTTCTCTCTACATTCAGTGTACCCTTTCGATATCTCTGCATTCGTTGTACCCTTCGCTATCTCTACATTCGTTGTACCCTTTCGATATCTCTACATTCGTTGTACCCTTTCGATTTATCTACATTCATTGTATCGTTGCCGTCTCAATTTCACCTATAAATATCCTCCCAAATTCTACTCAATCTATTGCATCTCCTTCTTCGATAACAAGAGGATAAGTTGGTTATGAGCTATGGCCGGAGAGAGTTCCAGTAAGCGTAAGCGAAACAGTTCCGATTTTGAGTGGGAAGAGGAAGTAATAGATGCCATGAAAGATACTTTTGAGAGGACGAGAGTCGTGGTTGAAAAATAGACGAAGGACCGCTTTAAAGCCATTCTTCGTATGATGAGAGATCACATGAAAAAGAAGGAAGAGGCTACCGCCCTTGTGCATCAAGTGGATCTGATCGACCCTCAACTATCCCAACTGAATCAAATATTGGGTCAACAACTTGTCGACTTCGAGACAGAGCACAATAGGTTAGAGGAGATGAGAGAATTTGCGGAAGCTGATGTCAAACAGTGTGTGGTTCCTCCTCCTATTGATTGGGGCAAACTTCATGTCCGTCTCGACCATTAGTTGCATCACCCAAACTTCTATTTGTATTTTATTTTTGAACTTAATGTATGCATTCTGAATATATATTTCTCTATTTCTATCGGTCAACTCTACATGTCCAATGTGCATCAAGATCCTTTCGAAGTCTCTAAATTAACTTCAGAAATATGTCTACTAGGCTATAGCTGTACGCTATTGTTTAGAGATGACTACAATTAATTAATATTTTAATAACTAACTAATGAGGAACAGACAAGTGTAAAAATAAGCAGAGTCGACAAAAAAAAAAAGAATCGGTTCTCTCTTCTCTCTCTCTTTTCTGTATTATTTTATTAATATATTAATAAAAATTTAAAATAACACATTCTCCGATAAATTTTATAACTATGTCACATTTTATATTATTTTATGTTGCTTTTCTGGTTCCGACAGCAAGAGTAGAGTATCGGCGGAAGAGCAGATAAAAAAGCACTTTTTTGGATTTTATTGAAACTTTGTAAATGGATTGGCATTAGGTCCGACATCAAAAGGATGAACTACTGTTTTAGTATTGAGATGTTAGGTGAGAGAATTCCACAAAGATATATGGATAGCAGCCTATCATCATAGTTAAACAAAAAATTTAACTACGAGAACAAAAGTTCTACATGTCTATTGAACAACAATATCCATTCGAAGTCTCCAAGTTAACTTCAGAAATATGTCTACTAGGCTTTCACTGTACGCTATTGTTTAGAGAAGACTACAAGTAATTAATATTTTAATAACTAACTAATGAGGAACAGACAAGTGTACGCTATTATTAACGTTTAACGTTTGAAGTTATGTATATGTTACGAAAAACTGACCAAAAAATACCAATATCCCACGTATAACTAGTAGACAACAAGACCAATCATCCTTACACATTAGAGTTTAAAAGGAGGATCACACAAAAAATATCAAGATCCTGCCCATCATCAGAGTTTAATCAGTAGGATCCCATCCACAAAATATAAAGATCCCCCAAACAGAAACAAAACATCAACCCTACATCATCCTAATGAGTCATACATACTTAAAACAAGAGTTTAAGTCTTTCAAACAAAGTTTATAGTTAGTCCCGGATTGGGGGAGGATCATAGAGCCCAAAGTCGTCTATGTAGTTCTCTTCATTTGGTCCACGACATTCAATCTCGTGAAATAAGTCATAAGCCATCTTCTCCCTTATCCGTGTGATGTTTGCGTCGCACAAAGTAGTAGAAAGGCTAACCCAAGAGCATGACATTCTATGTACTTCAAAGTATACACACCACAGTCACCTGGCTTCTTGTTCGGAGGCACTCCCTTTTTGACCCGCTCATGAGTGAACTTCTCGTAAGAATACATATGCTTGTGGTCAGGGCTGGCTAACTCCCGCTGCACGTAGGGAACCAAGAAAGCAATAGGCTCGATGGCAGATGCAAGCTCTTCGTCGTTGGTGACACTCGGGATGCTATCCCAGACGACGATGTGTCTCATGGGAATCGAGATCCACATAGCTACCCAGTGCGTCGACTTCACGTTTAAAGGCGTGTATAAGTCGTCCACTTCCAGACCCCATTGCTTGTTAGTCTGAGCATACAGTGGATACTCCCCTGCATGGTAGCTGAAGGCACCGACCGACAATAGTTCCCCAGATCCATTAGCATGTGCCTCAGAATTGACAAAGTCAAGGTACTTCGTTGTCCACAGATGAGTGAACATAGCGTCTAGAAAAGCCAATCTACTCGTTCTAAATATCTGAGGATGCTGCGCGTGTCGATGTCTCAATAGATTTAACCCCGCATCCATGTGCTGGATAACCACATGGATTTAAAACGAAGTTATATAATATTGAAGACCGACTCGAAGTTTTCTAGTATACTTGGAGACGAAGTTTTCTAGTAGTCTTACCGAATCTTGTAGCCAGACTGTTTTTCTCTGCATTTCGTACCACCAAAGACAACATCAGAATTTCTCTGGGACCTTGTTCTTGTACGTCTTGCGGGTGATGAATGGTTTAGATACATATAAGTTACTAGAGTTTCGAAAAATAGAATATTTGAAACATAACATAAAAGTTAGTAGACTTACGGGTCTTTCTTTAAGAAATCAAGGAAAACCTTCTTCAACTCCATGTCTGCTTTATCAAAAGGATTGTACGCTGACGTGACTAATTTATCACCCATGATAGTCTTGGCTGTGTTATCACCAACGAAAGGAGAAAGTTGACTTGACGCCAACCTCTTAACCCTTTCAGCCTTGCCATGTGCCGCAATCCTAGCCGCTTCTTTCCTTGGTTCTTGTTTCTTGGCTCTAGCAGTCAAGTCGGCAGCTGTTGGGATTTCCGTGCGAATATGTACAGGTGGGTCTGACTCAATGTCAGATGATTCAGAGCTGACTTTCTTTGGCACCTTCGTATCCGTACGAGTAACAGATGGAGATGGTTTCAGGGTCTCAGATTGCCCTGGCTTGTTTTGCAAATTCCGGTTTAAAAGTTACATGGTCATTTATGGAAACAGATAATATTAAAGTAGCCTCATATGTTTAATTTGTCTCAAATAAAACAAACAAAGAAAACACGGATATAGAAGTCTACTTCACATAAGGAAGTCTACTTCACATAAGGAAGACAGTTGTTTTTATGTCTTCGAAGTTGACAACTTCTGGAAGTCTATTTTTTCCTCGCCTTGTACCTAGTATTGTGATTGTGAGAGATCGTAGTAGGAAATTGCAAGTGTTCAGAACTAACCATTTCCGTCTGAGAGTCCTTATGTTCATTTGATACAACCTATTTCGTACCAGTAGCTGCCTGAGAGTCCTTTTGTTCCTTTGATAAAGGATCAGCCTCTTTCGTACCAGTCACATGTCCCTTCATTTTGGTAAGATCCGAAGCCAGGCTTTCAATCTTCCCATTCAACATGTTGAAACCTTCCTTCATCTGATCGAGCAGAGCTGCTCCCCACATGCCGAGCTCATCTTTAATAGAATCCAAGATATTGAACTCAAAGGCAGTTGAAGTACTTGGACAATGCCTCTTCCCACTTGGCTCATCAAATGTACCGGCTCTCTTCTTCTCACTTTTTTCCTCCATCTTCACCTTCGCATTGTTGGATACATAAATACCATCCGTCTGCCACAAACCTCTCCCCCACCTCCATGGACCAAAATACCCATTGAATGCTCTCAAAATGTTATCAATATTCTTATCTGCTTCATCGTCTTCCCAAACAGGACTAATCATGCCACCAATGGTTTTGAAGTGTTTGAAGTTTGTCTATAATTGATATAAAACAGTGTACTAGTTCAAATCTAACACAATAATGATTATCGACTCATCTAATATCGTAGATAAATTATAGACAAATCACAGAGGTGTGTACCTGTTTTAGAATGCCCTCTTTGATATTTTTTTTCTACCGCGAGAACCGCGGTAAGCAAGCAACAATGGACTTGGATTGTTCGCCAACGGTTCCCCAATTGATTTGCCAAAATCAGGCATAGATCCGTATACCCATATTAGAATTCCATACATAATATACCTGTTATAAAATATTTGAATTCCATATATAAACTTTTGATTTAGTTTTGGATTAAGTTGGAAATTTTAAATTGAACGAAATTATGTAAGGTTACATTCGAACCCCCTACCTTTGAATGTCAAGGGAAGCTAAATATCACTGAGCTACATAAGTTTTTCATATTATCATAACGAATATATAATAACAATGGTGGCCCATCATCTTCTTCTCCCTAACCCATTGTGGAGATGTGGCGGAACGTGTCGAGCGTAGCTGCCCAATTGAAGATGGCGAAGTCATAATGAGCGAAGAGAATGGTGACGGAGCTTCGAACGGAAGAACCTGAGGAGAGTTTGTGGAGTTAGGGTTTCGTGGTGACTGGTGAGGGAGATTGTTCTCAAGGAAGTTGTCGAAATTGGAGTGATTGGAAGATCGAGAGAGAGTAAGAGTCGGAGGAATTGAGGTCTCCGGGAATTTGGGAGGAGGTTTAGGTATTCGGCAAATCTCCGGTGACGGCGGAGTAATCGGCGTCGGGAGAAGACTGGACTTTGAGATGAGATTGATAACGTTCTTCTTGTTCCATCGCCTTACTCTCTGTTTTTTCAAACAAATCGGAAAACAAAATTAAGTCCCAACCTTTAACGGTTTTGGATTCAATTAAACCCTTGAAAATCTAGAACCAGAAACGCTTCTGGTGAAGAAGATGGAAGAAGATGGACCGTCATTGTTACATATATATATATATATATATTCGTTGTATTTATTAAAAGTTTATGTAGCTCAGTGATATCTAACATCCATATGTACGTCAAAGGTGAAGGGTTCGACGGTAGCTTTAGCCAGTTTGTTTCAGTTTTAATTATTCAACTTAATACAAAACGACGTCGTTTTGTTATTTCTGGACACGTGGAATCTCCGTCATAGTGACTTAACAGAAAAACTGTTATTTCTGGACACTTGGAATCCCCGTCATAGTGACTTAACAGTAAGACTAACAGAGTTATTCATTAAACACGTTTATGTATCTTTAGGCACAAAATCAAAAGTTCATGTATGCAATTCAAATATTTTAAAATTGCATGTATGTTTAAGCACAGTCAATAGTATGATATATAAATTTAACATATGGTAAATGTGCATGTATGCAAAATCCGTTTTTCTCCGTATCTGCAGAGCTTCGACAAATCCGTCTATGGTGTAACTCTGTTTGTTTAAGTCCTTCTCCTTAACAGACAGAATCAAGTTCTTGAAAGCAACTCTTCCCCAGGGATAATCAAGAAATGCATCTAAATCCATGACTAGCCTAGCCATATTTAGACGGGTGGGTGTTGATGGTTTCCTAGCTTCTATAAACCCAGCATAGATAGCTAAATAACCCAACCTAATACGCTCTATTCTATCCCAATCATTTGAGTTCTTACATGTTGCAACCAGTTGCTCAATACTTGGACCACTGTCTAAATTGACTCCAAGCTTCTCCCAAAACTCTTTCATCTCGTCTAAAACCTCAACATGTGGCTGCTCCAATGACTCGACATCGTCACAGTTAAGTCCAGTGATGGCTTCAAACTCATTCAAAGAAAATCGTAAAGGGTTAGATCCAACCAGACTCCAGATCTCGTACTTTTTGTTGCAGACTATCTGAAAGGTGAGCATATGGTGAACTAGTCTGGAAGCCCATTCAAATTCGAGCTTGTAGAACTGTAACAAGACACCCAGTCGAGATTGATAAATCTCGTCCCATTCATCCGGCTCGAGAGCTTTGTACAGTTCATCAAACAGCTTTGTATCGTTGCTGTAATAGCCGATGCTTTTTATTGGAAGCGGCTCATCACCTTTCGTGTAAAACCTCTGAGGAAATTCTGGTTTTCTCTCCTCGTCCATTCTGCAAGATAAGATTTGGTTTGGCGGGGAAATTAAAAAACGAGAGATTGAGAAAGAGGAAGACAAATCCAATAAGTCTATGCGTCAAATTGAAAAAGAAGGCTACTATCGAATTGCAAAAGAAGTCAACCTTCGGTTTGATCGAAGAGGACAACGACGGCAAAGACGCGACGAAGATGAAGATAAAGCGGTTGGGTTGAAGAATACAGAGTTCGTCGAGATCTGGTACAAATAAGTTAAACAAAGTAAGTAAACTGACAATCCGAAAGATAGAGATTTAGGTTTAACATGAACAAAAAATGGGAAAATCAACCATTAGTGATAAGCGATATAGATAAGCGGAAGGATAAGCGGAAGAGATAAGCGGAAGGGAATCGTTTTCTAGTTCCTTATAAGGAAGAATTAGAGATAACTATCCTATGTTATCTCGCTTTTTTAAGTTGTATAAAATTACAATAATTATAATAATCCCGGTTTTATATAACCAAAATCGTTTTATTAGAAACAGTACCAGAAAATTAGGAAGAAATTAGAAAAGACCGGTTAAAACCGGTTCACGCTTATCGATAAATTAAATATATAAATATTACCGCCAACTAACGTCAAATCAATTTATACCTGGTAATGATTATGTTGACGACTTCTCTGGCAGACTTCTTCACGGGAAACTGGACCGTCTGCAAATCCATCAAATCAAATTAATTTTTGTACTATTATGCTGAAGACTTATCAAGTAGACTTCTTTCTGGGGAAACTAAAACATACTTTAAAGTGAAAATCCATCAAATCAAATTAATTTTTGTACTATTATGATGAAGACTTATCAAGTAGACTTCTTTCTGGGGAAACTAAAACATACTTTAAACTGCAAATCCATCAAATCAAAATAATTAATACATCGTTAACGACGATGAACGAGTTTCTATGGTACAGGGACAAAAGTTGCATGTATATAGAATTCTACACTTTTAAGTATAAAGTGATATGATATAGAAACTTTCTAAGAGTTACACAGACGTGAATGATAGATGATTATACACTTATATGATGAAGTGAAGTGATATAGAGAAAGTTTCAATTACCCAACCGTGATCAGTCTCCAATTAAGTGTGGATGATTTATATTGATCGATACAAGTATATTGACCAATCACCAATTTTCCGTCGTGAAGATGAATTACGTACTATTTTTTTTAAAGAGAAAAGAAATGATTTATAGATAACTTTTTTGGTTGCAGTTTTAAAATAATCAAAAGGCCCCGTGCTGGTTTATATATACAAGACGAAACTGTTACAATTAACAGTTACATAATTAATAATGCAAACCGTCGTGTCGTAAATCATTAACGAGTAGACTTCGTCCACTGACTTCTTAATGTAAACGGGGGAAGTCTACTAAATAGGTCATCTAATGAAGTCAACGATATCGTCCAAATATTACAGAAACTGAAGCAAGTTCACAGATTACAGATATAAATACGCCATTCAAACAAACGGCCACGATAAAGAGAGGTTCACAAATTTTAATTGAAAGATCTACGAAGCAAAGGAGATTAATACAACAATAATGAGTATACCGACGATTAAGACATTCTCGACCACCGCGCGTACATGACGGACTGACAGACTAATTCCTTCATTTGATCTTTCACCTTGTCTAGCTCCTGCTGAACCCATAGCATTTCATCATTTTCCTGGATGGCTGTAATAGAATCCCTTTGGTCAGCAAGTCCACCTCTCATTGCTTGAAGTTCTTGCATAATAGCCTCATCCCACCATTTCATAATATGGTCCTCTCCATCCTATATCGTACCATAGAAATAAATATACCATAAGAATATTATCTATACTCAAATAATAATTATACCAAACGAATAAACCATCATACAATCTAACAACCTCATGGTTATTACATCCAAAGAAAATCCTTCTAGGATTGTCAGTTGTGGTGGAACATTTCATAACGGTTTCCCTTCCGCAGAAACATTTGTCAGGAATTCCAACTGTCAGGCCAAGAAAGTTTACTTCGGGTGGACCTTCACTCCATACTTGCAAAGAACTAGAAGATGGCTGAGTGTAGCTGTGTAACCCCATATCGGAGTGCAAAATGAACAAAAAACTATGAGAACATATATATTTTCGAAGAAAATTAGCTAAAGCGTTACAAAAGCAAATAGCCGACGATAAATGATGAGAATACTTATCTGAGATGTCCTTGAGTTTCGAAGACGATAAATGATGAGGATAGAATCTGAATTTTCGAGAGCAACAATATCGGAATTTTAGAGAGAGAAATTATGGAGAGAGAGAAAGCACATACAAACTAGGGTTTTCTTACAGAAAGAAGTATTTATATGGTTACTGAATCCGGTTAGGTTAAAATCAAGGAATCGGTACGCATTCGGTTAGGTTCAGCTATCGGTTTGGTTATATTGTCTGTAAAATTAAAATAATATAATCTTAATAGTTGATGGCATTACAAAGTCAATCACCAATAGTCTACAGAGAAGTCTACTTAAGCAAACCTTAAATCAAATAATTTTAACCTAATCAGCCTTTCCTCCCTTAATTTGACTAGTTTATATGTAAATTTATTTTATTTCAATGCAGAAAGTCTATGTGGTTATTATTTGGTCAATAGGTTTACCAAATTATTTTTTATAATTTTTAAAATTAAAATATAAACTATAATTAACGAGTAGACATATCTTTATGTCTACTCGTTGACGTCAATCGAAGTCTCCCTTAAATGTATCTATTGCAGACTTCTTCCGGGTTACATCTATCATTTGGGCTTCTGTTTTTTATTTGGTCGTAAGGGAGTCAACTGTAATTTTACCACCCTTAGTGGTTATGTTTCCCGAAAATCGAATATGGGGTCTACGATTTCATTCAAATGCAAATAAAGGTACAAAAAATGCAATTGAATAATAATCAAAAATAGAAGAGTATGTTTCTCATATTTTTAAATTAGAAAGATGAAACAGAAAAATACTTATTTAATATTTGACAGGAAAATACACGAACTTTTTCCGTTGCCAGAAAAATACTTAACCTATTTTATAGGTGATAAAAAAATACATGAACTATCACGATTTTCCAATTTTCCACATATCATTGTTACGATTTTAACGATGTTTACATAATCTTTTTATAAACGAAATATTGATTTAATAGTTCCGTTGTTGATCAACGAAACACCATGCAAACGAAGGTGGGATTGATTAGGGTTTCTAGCGGTAATTGAATAGATAAGAAGGGAGGGGTGGGGAAGAGAGAGAGGCGAGAAAGATGAGAAGACGGAACTGTGAGATGCTTGATATGTGTATATTTTAAACTCTTTCATCATGCATTTCCCATTCATTCTGTTCTCTTAACTCATTGTTTTGCATTGTTTTTGGTCTCTTTTGCATAATATGCATATCTAGGTAGTCTTTGCATTGGTCTTGCATGAATCTTGCATATTAGAGTTGTTTCAGGTGTTTTAGGAGATGTCCAAACCATAAAAAGTAAACAAGGAGCAGGAAAGCAGTCCAGCGACTCGATCAACACTACCCAGCGACCCAACCTTCCACGTCTTTGATCGAGTCGAGTGAAGATTTTACTTTTGAATTCAGCTTTCAATGTCATCATCAAAGTTATAGGGAATTGAGTCATATTTCCAATGCCTTTTACTTCAAGCAAATCGGAGTCGTGGTTCATGAGTTATCGACGTTTTAGTGGACGCACATACGATCTGAATTCCGACTCGACCTGCACGCAAAGGAGAGCTCCCACTCGATCGGATGTTAGCAGCGACTCGACCAAGACGTCCCGGGGGGGGGGGGGGGGGGCTTCTGAGCACCCTCAAGATGCGACTCGATCAGCAGCTCTCAGATGACACGTCTCAAGCTGCCACTCGATCAACGTTCTCAAGCGGCCACTCGATCAACAATCTCAAGCCACCATTCGATCAAGCTTCCTGGACTCCGACTCGATCGACACTCCCACGATGCGACTCGATCGACGCTCTTAAACCGACCTCCTGGTTTTATTCTGAAGACGCGTCCGAGAAGGGTTCCCGAACCGACGTTCTATATTGTCGTTTTACGTTCTATATTATCTTTTATTCTCTTTTTGTTCTTAAGGTTCTACCTAGCCACCTAAAATGTTTGAGACTTTGTATCCAGATATCTTTTAATCCGTTTAGTGTTTGCATTGGATTTCTTCTGCAAAGTTGTTCATCTCATTCTTGTCTATCTTATTATACTTTGTTCAATATTTTCTCGATTTGTGTCTTTGGTGATGATTTCCGGATCTGAGTAGTGCTAGGGTTCTTGGGGATGGGATAGACTAGGTGGAGGATCTTAGGATGTAGTGTGTTTAAGCTTTGATTTTTATGATTCCCTTCTGGACTAGTGTTAGAAATGCTAGTTTCTCTCTGATCAATTGGAACTAGGTCTTAGACATTTCCGCACCCAAAAGGTGTTCGATGAAATGTCTGACCAACTAGTGCCAGAGACTTACGTTCCTAGCCTAAGAGATTAGTTATCTAGGATTTTTGTTGACGCGAATGAACTTGTTTGTCATGCTACGCTAGATCATGTTTCTCTAGCGAGAGCTAGGTTTGGAAGTGGTTGAGTCTGAGTAGCTTCTGTCAAGAGATTGGATTAGCTAAATCGTGATGTTCATTGTTTAGGGATAGTTTGCTTGTGGCATGTTAAACACTCTATAGACTAGGATACTCCACCGACATCAATTACCCCCATCCTTAAGACTTCTTTCTTTCTGATTTTTATTGTATTCCTGGGACTGTTTTGATTCTTGTTGTTTAGTTCATGCTTAGACTCGTTTTTGTTTCCATTCATTTTCGCTTCTTGTCATACATCCTCGTTTCTAGTTCTAGAACATATTTCCGTTTTGCATTTTGATCATTCTAGGACTGTTAGATAAAAACACTCTTATTGAATTGGCTTAACTTGTGATTTCTTGATTGCATCTTAATTGTTAGTAAAGTTTCCCAACTGGATTGACACCTTAAGTATTACAACTGCATAAGGTTAATTGAACCTGCTAGGATAGACACACAAAAATCTTAGTATCAATTTGGCGCCGTTGCCATTTGTGATTCGTTTTGCTACATTTAAGATTTCAAGTTTTGCAAGATTAAGTTCTGTTACACTTATCACTCTGAGTACTGACTTGTTTTCGTTGTCTGCTTGTTTGTTTTGCATCTCAGGAACCTGTTGATTGCGACCTTGCATGAACACCAGATCAAGAGGGCATCAGAATCTCCTTCCTGCTATCGACGACATGAATCGGTTACAAAGACCACGACAAGTTCGTCAACTCACTGACCATCCCGCACCAATCTCTATGGAACAACCGAATGGACTAAATCCGGGACCACGAAACATTGGTGCTGGGGATGCACCGAACACTCATACTCAGCGTGCTGGAATCGTCCCTCCCGCCGTGCAGGACAACAATTTTGAAATCAAGAGTGGTATGATCTCCATGATCCAAGGAAACAAGTTTCACGAGTTGCCTATGGAGGATCCACTCGACCACTTGGACGAGTTCGACCGTCTGTGTAGTCTCACCAAGATCAACGGCGTGAGTCAGGATGGTTACAAGTTGTGCCTCTTCCCATTCTCCCTGGGAGACAAAGCTCATTAGTGGGAGAAAAACCTTCCCAAGAGATCAATCACCACCTGGGATGGTTGCAAGAAAGCATTCTTGGCCAAGTTCTTCTCCAACTCCAGAACAGCACGTCTAAGGAATGAGATTTCTAACTTTACTCAGAAAAGCTCTGAATCATTCTGTGAAGCCTGGGAGCGTTTCAAGGGTTACCACAGCCAGTTTCCACACCATGGTTTCAGCAACGAGTCATTGCTAAACACTCTATACCGTGGTGTACTTCCAAAAATTCCCATGCTGCTTGACACTGCTTCTAACGGTAATTTCCTCAACAAATACGTTGATGAAGGATGGGAACTGGTTGAGAATCTCGCCCAGTCTGATGGCAACTTCAATGAAGACTATGACCGCACAGTTCGCGGCGACGCTGGGTCTGAGGAGAAGTACAAGAGGGACCTTAAGAATGTCAATGACAAGCTTGACCGCCTCTTGCTAAGTCAGCAGCAGCATGTCCATTTCGTAGCTGAGGATGACCCTTTCCAAGTTCAAGATGGGGAGGGTGAGCAGTCTGAGGAGATCAACTACGTCCAGAATCAGGGTGGTTACAACAAGGGCTACAAACACTATAAGATGAACCCTAATTTGCCTTACCGGAGCAACAACGTTGCAAATCCACAGGATCAGGTGTACCAGGACGTGTTGTTACTTCTAATCCGCCTACGCAAGGCGCTGACTCATACAGAGTAGTAAAACGATCTAGTAAAGACAAAGCTCGTGGCAAGAAGCCAGTGAAACAGAGGGATGAGGGTAGTGATTATGAGATGGAGCAGGCTCGCGAGAGTGCATCATCAAGGAAATCTGTCAAGAAGAAGTCTAAATCGAAGCTATCTGCCCAGGAGTAATATGATTTGTTTCAGCAACATGAATTTATGGGAACACGATATCCCCACAATCAAACCATGAAGGACCTCGGTATAGCAGAAGATGTTAAATATCTTTTCGGCGAATGCAGCCTTAGCAGACTTATGAACACGCCGAAAAACGCTTACAGAGAGGAAACCATACAACTTCTAAGCTCCTTGCAAATTCACCTGTTTGCAGACGCGCCTGAGATGGAGTCGGATGGCAATTTAGGCTATTTCACGTTTATGATACATGGTCGGACTTACAGCCTTACTGTGAGGCAGCTTGAGGAAGTTTTTGGATTCACTAGTGGGACTGGCACTACAGCGGAAATCGACAGAGAAGAGGCATCGTCATTATGGGCTTCGATTAGCACTGAGTAGTGCTTCAACGCCTCAAGGTCGAAAGGGACGCTAATAAGAAGCCCAATGTTGAGATACTTCCACAGGGCTATTTTGAACGTTTTCTACGCGAAGGAAATCATTGGCCTTGTCACCAAGGCAGAGCTTGACATGTTGGATTTGGCACTCAAGGACCCGCTAAAGAAGACTACAGAGGGTGTTATGCTTAGAGGTGACGCATCAGACACATCGTTCGCTTTCTTCCTGTTGAACCATCTGCAGACTTACAAGACATGGGTGGTGAGACTGAACAAAACTCATTCACCCGGAGTTATGTGTATGGGAGGGGTTGTGACATGGATATTAGAAGCAGCAGGCATCCCTCTCCCTTCGGACTCGTTTCCTCCGCGCTGGATGGATATGTACCACCTGAAACAGATTCACACTTTAGACTGGGAAAACAAGCATGGAAAGTTTGTCTACAAATTCGTTCACCCAGAGGTGGAAGAAGCAAGGATCCTTCTTCCTTGTGCGAGTCTAACAACAATCCTGAATGGTGAGAACATTGAGTTTATCCCTGATAGAAGCGTTTTGTATGTTGAGGAAGAAGATCAGCGAATGGAGATCTCTGCAGAAGAAGACAACCCGATGGAGGAGGATTCAGAAGACTATCGCCCTGAGAGGTATCACTTTGACGAGTACACAGCACCGAGACTAGAAGGGGTGTTAGGGAGGCTCATGAACGTCTCAAAAAGCTTTAGAAATGGGGCAAGGCGAGGGACAAGACACTCAGTAGTTTCAAGAAAACTTTTATGAACTTCATGAGTAAATTTGGTTGTTCGACATCCACCGCCGCCATCCAAATGCCTTCCCAAGATGTCATGCCAGTACAGGGACGCTCGTCTACACGTCTTGAGCCAACTCGTCGGGCACAACCATCTCCAGCACGCCGGTCTGCTTACACACCACGAACGCAGCAACCCTCTCCACCTCGAGCACAACATTCCTCTCATGAGCCCCGGGGGAGAGCGAGAAAGTAGTCCAGCTGAGCATCACCAAGGCGGTCCTTCTGAGAACTTACCTGAACCAGTGGTTGAACAGCAGAACGAGTCTCAGATCGAATACCAGACGAGGCCAGCGACTGAGCAACAGAATGAGCCTCAAGGTGACCATCCACATACGGAGGATGTTGTGCTATTATCGGATCATGGTGAGTCTCGCGTCGATGACATGTAGTGCGATGGACAACAAAACGTTCATCCGAACACGCAAGTGATTGATGAGCAAGTCGACCAACCAGCTGAGGCCACTCCTGCGGACCCTGAACAAGGCGAAGGAAAAAGTCATTACCCTGATCCTCCTTGGGCAAGCACTGACTCCTTCTTCTACTACTGAGGTACTCCAACGTTTCCTTTGTATGTACCATTTCATTCATGCATTGTTTGTGTTGTGATTCTCAAATCCTTCTACAAATTTTTCTTACACAGGAGACTGTGTAATTTAAGTTTGGAGGAGGGTTTGAGATGATGAATCTGATGACGTTTTTTGTGATTCTTATTTCAAATTTTTGCATCATATCATGTTTGAGTATGCATTCATCTATTTGCATTGAAAAACCATAGAAATTTGAATATTTTTCGAAAATTTTCACAATAAAAAAGAGTGTTCATGTAGTTTGCATTCTCATATTAGGATTGAGTCTAATGTTATTCATATAGGGCTGTTGCATTTAGCATAGGGGTTGATGATGATTGTAACCTTGTTAGCATGATGAATTCAATAGGATTGTAACTTTAAATGTAAGACTGAACCAGGCTTTGAATTCTCGAAATTGCATTCTAGTCTTGATTGAAGAATGTTTTGAATTGACATCATTCCCTATCTATATGAACCTAATCCTGACTTGCAATTATCCTGTTATGCATTGAAGTTGAACTCATGGATACTATATACATACTTGGATTATCTTTCTCCTTTTTACTACCCTTGTTAATCCAAGTAGCTGATTCCCATCTTTGGAACAGTTTCCCGCACCCTTAACCAACCATTCTTTCAAGTCAATTGTATTCTTAAGTGTGAGGCCTTTTCCGAGTTGAGCTTGTTAGAAAGTGTTAGGTTTTAGCCGACAAGAGTAGGATCCTGTGTAGTTCTAGTTCGCATTTTCCGGACTAGTAGGACTAGGTGAGAACTCGATTTTTGGTTTTGGGATTGGATTTGTGCTTAAAAGAGAAAGAAAAACGGTAAAGAGTCTCTAGGAGGGGAATGTGTTTTCAAGTTTTACAAGTCTAGTAACGAATGTGGGTTGTGCAATGTAAAAGTGTTATTGGTTCTGTGCATAGAAAGAAAAATTTAGACAAACAAAACGCTAAAGAAGTCTAGCGTTCTAAGAAGAACCATAGTTATAAAAAAGTTTCCCATCCGCTAGATTGATATGAAATAACCTCCTCCTAAAGCTAAGTAAAAAGAATGAGAGAATGGGTTTAAAAAGAGAGACCAATGAAGGGTAGAGATAGGACCAACTTCTGGGTGAGAAAGTTAGAGCTAAGTTTCCTTGGGACCTTTGGGTAAACGGGACACTGCTCTTGTATGTATCAGTTTGTTTCAACATTTAGCCTTCTGTTAAGCTCAACTCATTTTTGCGAGAGAACCCTGTTCTATATTGTTAAAACCACTTGCAGAGGAGACCATTTTTGTCTCTACCCTTTCACCCCAACCAAATGAGTTTGATGACATTGCATAGCTTGATTCATGGTTCTTTGTTAATGAAAGTTAAAGGGAATGATAGAAATTATAGCATATGTAGATTAAGGTTCAAAATCATTTCATGTTGTGATGAGCTTGTCTAAAGTTTTTAAATAGAGTTCCTTCACCATGCATAATAGAACTAAAAACAAGGACCTTGATTCTAACTACTCTATTCAGCATGTTTTAGGTTCTGAGACCCCATCTTCAAACCTCTCTTCCTTACTTTGTTCTTGATTGTTTGCTTGAGGGCAAGCAAAGAGTAAGTTTGGAGGAGTTGATATGTGTATATTTTACATTCTTTCATCATGCATTTCCCATTCATTCTGTTCTCTTAACTCATTGTTTTGCATTGTTTTTGGTCTCTTTTGCATAATATGCATATCTAGGTAGTCTTTGCATTGGTATTGCATGCATCTTACATATTGGAGTTGTTTCAGGTGTTTTAGGAGATGTTCAAACCATCAAAAGCAAATAAGGAGCAGGAAAGCAGTCTAGCGACTCGATCGACACTGCCCAGCGATCCAACCTTCCATGTCTTTGATCGAGCCGAGTGAAGATTTTTGTTGGGGATTCAGCTTTCGACGTCTTCATTAAAGTTGTAAGGAATTGAGTCGTCTTTCCAATGCCGTTTATTTCAAGCCAATCGGAGTCGTGGTTCATGAGTTATCGACGTTTTAGTGGACACACATACGATCTGAATTCCGACTCGACCTACACGCAAAAGAGAGCTCCCACTCGATTGGATGTTAGCAGCGACTCGACCAAGACGTCCCGGGGGGGGGGCTCCTGAGCACCCTCAAGACGCGACTCGATCAGCAGCTCTCAGACGACACGTCTCAAGCTGCCACTTGATCGACGTTCTCAAGCGGCCACTCGATCAACGATCTCAAGTCACCATTCGATCAAGCTTCCTGGACTCCGACTCGATCGACACTCCCACAATGCGACTCGGTCGACGCTCTTAAAACGACGTCCTAGTTCTATTCTGAAGACGCGTCCGAGAAGGGTTCCCGAACCGACGTTCTATATTGTCGTTTTACGTTTTAGAAATTTCCATGTTTTACTATAAATATATTTTGTTAAGTTTTTACTGAGATATCTCATCTTTTATTCTCGTTTTGTTCTTAAGGTTCTACCTAGCCACCTAAAACGTTTGAGACTTTGTATCCAGATATCTTTTAATCCGTTTAGTTTTTGCATTGGATTTCTTCTGCAAAGTTGTTCATCTCATTCTTGTCTATCTTATTATGCTTTGTTCAATATTTTCTCGATTTGTGTCTTTGGTGATGATTTCCGGATCTGAGTAGTGCTAGGGTTCTTGGGGATGGGATAGACTAGGTGGAGGATCTTAGGATGTAGTGTGTTTAAGCTTTGATTGTTATGATTCCCTTCTGGACTAGTGTTAGAAATGCTAGTTTCTCTCTGATCAATTGGAACTAGGTCTTAGACATTTCCGCACCCAAAAGGTGTTCGATGAAATGTCTGACCAACTAGTGCCAGAGACTTACGTTCCTAGCCTAAGAGATTAGTTGTCTAGGAAATTTGTTGAGGTGAATGAATTTGTTTGTCATGCCACGCTAGATCATGTTTCTCTAGCGAGAGCTAGGTTTGGAAGTGGTTGAGTCTGAGTAGGTTCTGTCAAGAGATTTGATTAGCTAAATCGTGATGTTCATTGTTTAGGGATAGTTTGCTTGTGGCACGTTAAACACTCTATAGACTAGGATACTCCACCGACATCAATTACCCCCATCCTTAGGACTTCTTTCTTTCTGATTTTTATAGTATTCCTGGGACTGTTTTGATTCTTGTTGTTTAGTTCATGCTTAGACTCGTTTTTGTTTCCATTCATTTTCGCTTCTTGTCATACATCCTCGTTTCTACTTCTAGAACATATTTCCGTTTTGCATTCTGATCATTCTAGGACTGTTAGATAAAAACACTCTTATTGAATTGGCTTAACTTGTGATTTCTTGATTCCATCTTAATTGTTAGTAAAGTTTCCCAACTAGATTGACACCGTAAGTATTACAACTGCATAAAGTTAATTAAACCTGCTAGGATAGACACACAAAAATCTTAGTATCAATGTTGTCGGTTTTGCTTTGGGAAGTCGAGATATTTCTATGGCCCATTAACCATTTACATCATGATAATTAGCTTAAGGTGTAGATCAGTGGGGCGCAGAAGGGCACAGAGTGAGATGACTTGGGTTGATTTAGTGGAGGAGTTCAACCGCAAGTATTTACCTCGAGAGGCACTAGACCGTATGGAGGTGCAATTTCTGTAGTTATTTTAGGGGACTCGGTCGGCTTGTGAGCTCGATGTGGACTTCAGTTGACTTCTAGTGTATGAGGGCCGAGCAATGGAGTCTGAAGAGTCTCAGGTTAGGAGGTTCATTATGGTGCTTCGTGATGACTTGGGGGTTTATTGCAGAAGGCGGAGTTACGCCACAAAAGCGGAGTTGGTAAAGACCGCAGCTGAGATCGAGGAGGACATCCGGGAACATCCCGTGATGGTCATTCCAGCGGTTTAGCTGAGAAGGGCTCTACATCATGGAGCAACTGGCAAGGGCGACAAGCCTACGGAGGGAACCAAGAGGAAGTGGGAGGCTACGCACAGGCCGTGGGTGCGGGATGCTTCTGACGCGTTAGCTTAGATCACAAGGTGGTGAGCTGTCCACAAAGGAGTGGTTCAACGACAGCTCAAACAACAGCTTAAGTGTGTTACCATTGCAAGAAGCATGGGCACATCAAGCCTAAGTGCCCCAAGTTGCAGTAAATGGCTATGGCAGCGGTGCAACATGGACTGTAGTCGGGAGTGCAGCCGATGGCACATATTGAACAGGCGTCGCGGGTGTACACGAGTGTGGAGATGTGTGGAACTAGTGCTGACGCGATCATAGGTATAACTTCGAAGACTAAGACATAGTGAATTCCAATATTCAGATTTCTTCAAATGTTTGGCATAAAGTGTTATGTTTCTTAGCACATGAGATTTGTGTAGGGATCTTATTAGTGGTTGGGTTTAGGTCTCACGTCATGTTTGATTCTGGAGCAACCCATTGCTTCATTACCCTGGAGTGCGCCGAGAGCGCCAATATCAGAGGAGATCCCGGAGATTGAACAGGAGTTGTCATAGTTGCGGGAGGTGAGTTTCTGAATGTCCTTAGACGAATGATGGGTGTGGATATTAAGATTGTGGGGGAGTTAAGGCCAGTGGATTTGATTATCAGTCCCGTTGAGTATGATTTTATCCTAGGGATGGATTATCCTCGGGGTAGAGTGGTGTTTGAGCATCCAAAAGGGAAGTTTGTATTTGAGGTAGTGAGACCGACTTCGGAAAGTCTCGTGATATCGGCCATGCAGGCTGGGAAGATAATCGAGAAGGGGCGTGAGACCTATCTAGTTACAATCTTGATGTTGGAGTCAGTGGGATAGTCTACGGTTGGCGGTATTAAGGTTTTTGAGGAGTTTGAGGATGTGTTCTATTCGTTGCAGGAGTTACCACCATCTCGGGCTAATCCTTTCACGATTGAAGTGGAACCAGAGACTATGTTGTTATCCAAGGCGCCTTAATGGATGGCTCCAATAGAGATGGTAGAGCTAAAGAAGCAGTTGGAGGATTTTTTGAGCAAGGATTCATTCATCCTAGATTTTCACCGTGAGGAGCGCCGTTATTGTCTGTTAAGAAGAAGGAAAGGAGTTTCCGCTTGTGCATTGATTATCATGATCTGAACCGGGTCACTGTGAAGAACAAGTACCCTCTTTCCAGGATCGATGAGTTTTTGGATCAACTGAGAGGTGCTACTTGTTTCTCCAAGATTGATCTGGTGTCGGGATATCTCCATATTCTGATAGTTGAGGCAAATGTGAGGAAAACTGTTTTCAGGACGAGGTATGGGCAATATGAGTTCTTGGTGATGCCTTTTGGGTTGACTAACGCACCAGCAGTGTTCATGAGATTGATAAACATTGTGTTACAAGAGTTTTTGGACGTGTCTGTTATCATCTTCATTGATGATATTCTGGTGTACTCTAAGAGTCTTGACGAGCATATAGTACACTTGAGAGAAGTGTTAGGGAAGCTGCTAGATCGAAAGTTGTATGCCAAGTTGAGCAAGTGCAGTTTCTGGCAGAGGGAGATGGGTTTTCTGGGTCACATTGTGTTTGTAGAGGGAGTTTTTGTGGATCCATAGAAGATTCAGGCCATCATGGATTAGCCTACATTGTTGAATGCCACAGAGAACAGGAGTTTCCTTGTTCTGGCGGGTTACTACAAGAGATTCGTGAAGGGTTTCACAAGCAAGGCACGAACGATGACTAAGTTGACATGGAAGGATGTTTTGTTTGTTTGGTCACGGGAGTGTGATGAGGGTTTTGCAAGCTTGAAGTAGATGTCTACTACTACGCCAGTGTTGGCATTGCTAGAGCAGGGTGAGCCCTATGTGGTTTTTATAGACGCTTCCAGAGTTGGATTGGAGTACATGTGTATTGATGCAACATGGGAAGGTTATTGCCTACACTTCGCGGCAGTTTCGGAACCATGAGGACAAATATCCTACTCATGACTTTGACATGGCTGTTGTAGTTTTCTCCCTGATGATTTGGCGGTCTTATCTTTATGGTGGGAAGGTAAAGGTGTTTACATATCATAAAAGCCTGAAGTAAATTTTCATCAGCCTGAGCTGAGTTTGAGGCAGAGGGAGTGGATGAGGTTGGTGGCAGATTATGATCTAGAGATAGCTTACCACCTTGGTAAGGCTAACTCGGTTGCAAATGCGCTGAGTCAGAAGCGGGCGGCTTCGGCTCAGGAGCAAGATATTGAGACTTGGATGCGAGAGATTAGTGTATTGAGGTTGTCTGCTGTCTCTCAGGAGTTGTTGGGTTTGGAGGCGGCTGATCAAAGCACATATTCTGAGTAGAGTGCAGTTGACTCAGGAGAAGGATGTGGGGCTGGTAAATGCCTCTAGAGATGTTGATTCAGAGTATCAGGTCTCTGCCAATGGTATCATTCTTGTGTACGGTCGGATTTGTGTGGCCAAAGATGAGGAGTTAAGGCAGGAGATCATGAGGGAGACTCATGTGAGCATGTTCTCTATTCATCCTGAAACGACTAAGATGTATCGTGACCTCAAATGATCACTAGGTTATGATGAAGAAGGATATAGCTAGTTGGGTCGCAAAGTGCGATGTCTTCCAGTGTCTTGGACCTTTGATGCGCTTTGGGTCATTGTGGACTGGTTGACTAAATCGGTCACATTTTATGGCCATTAAGAAGATAGATGGAGCAACGGTTTTGGCTAAGAAGTATGTGAGGAAGATAGTCAGATTGCACGGGGTGCCGGCGAGTATCGTGTCTGATAGGGATTCCAAGTTCACTTTGGTGTTTTGGAGGGTGTTTCAGGTAGAGATGGGCACATAGGTGCATATGAGTTCAGCCTATCATCCTAAGATAGATTGTCAGTCGGATAGGATAACCCAGACTTTGGAGGATTTGCTGAGGATGTGTGTGTTGGACTGGGGTGGCCACTGGATGGATCACCTGAGGTTGGTAGAGTTTGCTTACAACAACAGCTACCAGGCGAGTATCGGGATGCCTCCTAATGAGGCATTGTACGGGAAGCCATGTCATACACTCCTATGCTGGACTCAGGTTGAGGAGAGGAGCATATATGGTGCATGTTTTGTTTAGGGGTCCTCGGAGAAGATTCGAGTTCTGAAGCTGAAATTAAAAGAGACTCGGGATCAACAGAAGAGTTATGCCGATAAGAGGAGGAGAGATTTTGAGTATCAGGTTGGTGATAGAGTTGCATCAAGATGGCCAGATTGTAGGGTCCGAACAAGTCATTATCATAGACTAAGCTGAGCCTAAGGTACATGGATCCGTTCATAGTGATTGAGCGGGTGGGACCGGTAGCATATAGGCTAGAGTTGCCTGATGTTATGTGTGTGTTCCACAAAGTCTTCAATGTGTCGATGCTACAGAAGTGTCTTCGAAAGGATGATCAGTTGTTGGCTAAGATTCTCGAGGATCTTCAGCCCAACATTACTTTAGAGGCGAGACCAGTAAGGTTTCTCGAGAGGAGATTCAAAGAACTTTGGAGGAAGAAGGTTCCATTGATGATGTGGAAGAACAGACTTGGGAGCCAGATGCAAGGATGAAGGCAAGGTTCAAGAAGTGGTTCGAGAAGTAGGCCCTAGATTGAGCTTGTCTAGTCTGGTCCCAGATGTCAATGTGGATGTTGGTGCGGTGAAGTCCGTGGCTGGAGCGGAATGGAGTATTCCAGCACATCTCTCTTGATATTTGGTCGCTTAGGGGTGGTTGGTAGTGCGACTAAGTGCCAAGATGAGGTGGTGTTTGGGATACGTGATTATGTGAAGCTTGTTTTCCTGGAAGTAAGGTTTCTAAAAGTTGAAAGTTTTCAAATTTGGAAAGTTCTTAAAATGGAAATTCTCATGTGAGTTAGAATTTGTCCATTTGTAGTTGTTGTGGGCCTTGGTGGTGAGTATAAGGCTTTTGTGGCGGACTTTAGAGTCAAAGTCTAACCCTTGGGACGGTCTTTGGAGACATTGTGTGGCCTTTGTGGCCGACTTTTTAGCCAATTGTGTGCCTTTGTGGCGGGCTGTCTAGCCAATGTTGCCTGCTTAGGTCATCCTTCAAGATGTGTGGTATTCGTGATGGTCTTTCGGGATGTGTGGTTTTCGTGACAGTCCTTCAGGATGTTTCGCCTTAGTGGCGGTCCTTCGTGATGTGTGGTCTTCGTGACGGTCTTTCGGGATGCTTGTCCTTGGTGAATTCCTTGTATGTAAAAAGCCTTTTTTACTTAAAATTTGTTAAGCAATATACATGTAGAAGACTTTTTTTTTTGTAAGTGCACTTTTATGATATTGGTTGCCAAATCAATTCTTTTAATTCTCTTCACATGTAAGGCCATATATCCTGAAACTAGGGTGTTACAATTCACCCCCACTAACAGACCGCAACATCCTCATTGCACACCAAGACCGTCACCCTTGACGGTGTGAGCCCTCTTAACTCCATATTCGTCTAGGTTCGGCTCTGCTACCACTTGCAGCTCCCCGACCGCCACCTTTCTCAATGGACTCCACGTCCTTTCTAACGTGAGCACACCCTTATCCGACGACTGGTTTGTTACTTTCAGGAGGCTTTAAAGATTTTTTTATCGACCCTACAAATCACACATGATTTTTCCATGTATTTTGTTCTCACTGAATTATTCCGGCAATCACTTTCCTGAAGGTCATCCATCTTGAAACTATTCCAGCATAAACACGCTTAATAGTGTAGTTCTCTCGGGATTGTTGACTAAAAGCTAATTGCACTTTGGTGACATAGATGACTTAATCAATTCTTTTAAACCTCTCCGCATGTACCACCATATCTCCTCAAACCGAGGTGTTACACTTCCAGCCGCACCAAACACGACCAAGACTTAAACATCAGCCAAACCATGCCCCAAACATCAAAATAACATGCACACAATAGAAAAATCAACCACACAATCACATAAAGAGAGGTCTAATCGCTTATATTAGTTATGGTAATGCACTCACCTCTAAAACACAAAGTGTCTAACAAAGAGAACAACACATACAGCCACATCAGCTTCTTAAGTGTCACCACACACTCAGATCTCCTTCTCTACAAATCTCTCAAGAACAGGCACATAAAACTCTCTTTTCAATCACATAAACTCTCATGAAACTTTCTCTCTTCTCTTTCACAAAGGAGGAAGAAAAAGAGGCTCCTAAAACTCTAAATTGTTGAGACTACCCTCTTAAAACAAGTCTTAAGGTTTCCTTTCAACCACAACAAACCAGAGAAACATAAATCAAACCGTAACCCAAATCAGCTTATGGTGGCAAGCGATACCACCTACCACCTACGGTGTCGATTGGCACCTCCAACCAAAAACCAGTTCGCAGACGCTGCATTTTTTCTTCTCCTTTCTTTTGTTAACTAGTCACTTTTAATATATTCGATTTTTATTTGAACAAATTAGCAACAAAAACACAAGCAACTGAGAAACCAATGTTTAACAAACAGAAAACAAACACAAACAAACCAGGAAAACCAGTATCAGCCGTCTGCTGAAAAGGTTGGTGTCGACTGACACTCCTCCCTGGTGTTGATAGACACCGACTCCGAAGACACGATCTGCTCGAAGCCGAAAGTCGCATAACCGCTTTCCAAATCCTCCAAATCGTCTGAAACTCACTACAAACTCATGGAAACCAACAACCAACCACAAAAACACAAGAAAACAACACAAACAGCCACAAAACAAGCAAAACAAAGGATTCTCAGACTTAGATCAGCCATGGTCATACACTCACCTCTTTTGTAGAAAGTGTCTGACCCAAAACCAACGAATCCAACCCTTAGAAGTCTTCTCCTTTGTTCCTAGCACAAGATCTCCACTCCACAGGGACAGATCTCACCAAAATAGCTTAGAATCTCTTCAAAAAGCCTCCATCTCTCAAGAACAGTCTCTCTTCTCTCTTTTCTCTCTAACTTTTCCTTGTAGCAGCTAAAAGTGTTATCCCCAAAACCCTCAGGTCGATTTCGCACTTATAAACCTCGGTTTGGGATTCCATTTAAACCAAACCGTGCCAAAAAGACAGTTAAAACGATTTCATCGAACCTGAAATTGTTGGTTTCGACCGACACCACCCTTGGTGTTGATCGACACCCATCCCAAAAACCCATTAATTGGTTTGCGGATGTTACACTGTCGCACCAAACACGACCAAGACTCCAACATCAGCCAAACCATGCCCTAAACATCAAAATAACAGGCACACAAGAGTAAAATCAACCACACAATCATTTAAAGAGAGATCTAATCGCTTATATTAGTTATGGTAGTGCACTCACCTCTAAAACACAAAGAGAACGACACATACAGCCACATCAGCCCCTTAACCCTCACCACACTCAGATCTCCTTCTCCACAAATCTCTCAAGAACAGGCACGTAAAACTCTCTTTTTGATCATATAACTCTCAAGAAACTTTTTCTCTTCTCCTTCACAAAGGAGGAAGAAAAAGAGTCTCCAAAAACCCTAAACTTTTTAGACTCCCCTCTTAAACCAAGTTCTAAGGTTTTCTTTCAACCATACCAAACCGGAGAAAGATAAATCAAACCGTAACCCAAATCAGTTTATGGTGGCAAGCGATACCACCTACGGTGTCGATTGGCACCCCTAACCAAAAACCAGTTCGCAGACGCTGCACTTTTTCTTCTCCATTCTTTTGTTAACTAGTCACTTTTAATATCTTCGATTTTTTTTGAACATATTAGCAACCAAAACACAAGCGAATATTATTGACAACAAAATAGAAACCGTTAGTATAAATGTAATACAAGTACTCGACCTAGTTAAATTTTTGTAAGAAAAATCATATAATATATAAATAGTGAAAACATAAAAAGAAAAATTAAGAAATCAGATAAACGTTTTAAAATATATAACCACACTATATCAAATTTGCTTTAGACCTCATACATTCTAGGACTGGCCAAGTGTATGAACCTTAAACCTACTAATGTGTAATTTGTTCTATAGATTGACGCAAGTATTTATTGTCATATTGGATTGTGATAAATTTTGAAGGTTTTCCAAGTCTAAAATACAAAGGTTAACTTTGTGGGTAAATCTGATTTTTTATGATAGATTTCTAAACAATATTTAATGCTCTCGTTTGGAAGATTTACATACTACTATTTATTGGCATCTTGGAAATTTAAAGTTTTGGAAAGATTTCCAAGTCTAAATAGAAAAGGTTGAATTGGTGGGAAAATCTTATTATTTTAAATAGATTTATATTTTCTAAATACTAATTAATTTTTTCTCTAAAGATTTACATAAGTATTTATTGTCACATTGAATTTTAATGGATTTCTAAATATTAGTCTATATCAACAGGTTGAATTTTAAAATCATTATGAATTATCAAGTTTTTATAAATCTTATATACATTTCCAGATTAATTAACATATACAAAAAAATACCCTCTTAAGATGATTTAATTTTTAATTTATTTTTGAACAACTTTTAAATATATTTAAAGATATGTAAGGTATTTGCGTGTAGGTAATTATTAGTAGTGAAATTAACCCCGAAATAATATATTCCCTCTGTTTGATTGGATTTTTAAGGCACCCAATTAAAAATAATGATGGTCACGGATAAGAAAAAATTTATTAAAATTAGCCCTATTACGCATGTTAATACTCAAACTTTTGCATATCAAGGAAAATTAATAGTTGATAAAGTGGGTAATAACTATATTTTAACAGGAAAAAAAACTTATTTAGACTCCTTGATAGCAAACTAGAAAAGAAAAAAAAAGTATAATAATATAAATAAAAGTAAAAAAAATTAACCATAATTGAATAGTAAATTTACTTCTATAGATATAAATATTTCTTTCCATTCAGTTACTACCAATTATGATATCTTTTACAAGGTATGGTATAGATTTGTATATGTTTGAATTGTGATAAAATTTCTTTGAATTGTGATAAAATTTCTTCTTTTTTTTTTTAACTCAAACAATCAGATTATATATATATAAGGAGCACTAGTCCCTTCAAAAATTATAACAAATATCAAAATAATAATAATAATAATAATAATAATAATAATAATGACGAAAAAGAAAGTGAAAATGGCTTTTATTGAAAATGAGACAGCAAGAAAATCAACTTTCAAGAAAAGAAAAAGAGGTATTCTGAAGAAAGCTCATGAGTTGGCAACACTATGTGACGTCCCCATCTGTGTTATCGTCAACAGTGCGTACGAGTCGAACCCGGAGGTGTGGCCATCGAGAGAGGAGGCTGACAAGGTTGTGTCCCAATGGAGGATGATGTCGGTGATGGACCAGACAATTAAGATGGTGAACCAAGAGTCCTTTCTCCAACAAAGGATCACCAAAGCCACCGAGTCTTGGAGGAAGGCGCGGAGAGAGAACAAAGAGCTGGAGATGAAAAACATCATGTTTGATTGTCTTAGTGGCAAAACTTTGGTTTCTCGTCTCCCGAAAAGTGATCTTCGAGATTTCGGTTCTGTCATTGAACAACATCTCAAAGATGTTAATCGTAGGATGGAGATTCTGAAGAGGAATGATGATGAATCATCTTCGTCCCTTGTTCCTATTGATGTCGCTACAATATCAAGTGGCATGCCTATGATTGAGATGGGTTCTTCATCATCAAGTGTCATGCCTATGATTGAGATGGGTTCTTCATCTGTTGGATTTCATGAAAAGATTCTAGATCAAATTCAGAATACTTTGAATATGAAGAACACCAATAAGGATTTGGATCTGAATAAGAAACAGTGGTGATCAGAATTTGATCATATCTTAAGTTTTCATTATTTAAATTTTCAATAAACCTTTATATTTGAGTTCTCTTTGTTTTAGTTACATGTTTGGGTTGGTCTTGACATGTTGTTGTATTTTGCCATGAATGAAATTTCATTTTCTCTAGTTAATGAAAATTTTCCCTTGATGTTATCTTTCTATCGAAGCTATGTATTAAACTTTACCCATAAAAATTATCGAGTCCAATGGTAAGTCTTTAATGCACAAGACACCATCACACCAGGGATCGAGTCCCGCTCTCCACAATGTAGGAATTAGACTAATGGGCCGGCCTGTTGTGGCCCAATAGTTGACAAAAAAAAAAAAAAAAAAACGATCGAAGTTGGATAAATTCCTACATCAAATAAGTTCTTAAAACATGTTTATCAGTGAATCTAACAATCAAGAGCTAGGGTTATGAGAGACAATTTTATTAATCCCCAACTTTTGGTTGTTTTCTTGAATGTTTCATTAATTTAATTAAGGAAATATAATCTTCAAAACTATAAAATAATTTTAAAAATCGTCAATATGGTTGAATATGATTTTGTTGAACCAGAGAAAATTAAAGTCAAATTTAAAACTTTCTTAAAGGTTTACTAACACTAAAACTAGTTTGGCTAAATTAACGTAGATAGGAACTAATCTCACCAAAAAAATAAAAATATTACAAATTCTCTTGGCGATTAAAAAGTAAGATTGACCGAAACACGTAAATCGAGATTTTTACAAATTTTTACTATGTTTTTTAATAAAAAAATTATTTATATTTTTTTACTAAATTAACGTAAATAGGAACTAATCTCGCAAAAAACCAAGAAATTACATATTTTCTTGGCAATTTAAAAAGCAAGAATGACCAAAACACGTAAATCAAGATTTTTCCAATTTTTCACCATTTTTTCATATAGAAAAATTATTATATTTTTTGATTACTATAAAAATTATGATTTTCTTAATTTGTACAAAAATTTCTTAATTTTTGAATTATTTAGATCACTTATGAGAATATATTTTTTTGGGTGTTTTTGATGATATTTTGATCTACAACAGTAGGTTGGAAGCCATACTCAGCACCCCACTGTGTTACAAATCTTCTATCACCACCAGCATTTTCCCAACAACAAGAAGTGTCTATTTGACCAATGTCAGGTGGAGCATCTGGGCCATATTATTTTTGCTGATGGAGTTGCCACAGACCCTTCCAAAACAGCAGCAAGGTTCTGAGGGGCTCACTAAAGTTTGAGCCCATATTCTAATCTTTCCAAACTTTGCAAAAACTTTTTGTGGTTGAATCAGATGCTTCAGATTTTGGCTTAAGTGAAATTCTAATGAATGACCACGTGCCTCTCGGATTCTTTAGCCACGGGTTGACAGCCAAGGAGCAGTTAAAACCATTCTGTGAAAGGTAGCTAATGACCATCGTCTTGTATGATTAAAAGTGGTGACACTGTTCATTGGGCAGGCGATTTTTGGTCCACATAGACTAAAAGAGTTTAAAGTTTCTTTTGGAACAGAGGGAAGTATCACTGGATTTCCAAAACTGGTTGACAAAAACTTTTGGGTTACACATTTGATATTGTTTACAAACCTAGATTAGACAACACGATAGCTGATGGGTTTTCCAAGATAGTGCAAGAGGCTGATCAGGTGTGTATGTCCTTGTTGGCCATATCTACTCCTTCAGAACTCCAAGATATTTACAAAGAAATTAAGAAGGATGAGGAGCTACCAACTATTACTGCCTAGGTTCAGTCTGCTGCTAATGCAAAACCTGATTTTTGAGTAAAAGCAAACAAGCTCTAGTTTAAAAACGTTAGACATATCTAAATCCTCTACCTTTATTCCACTTATCATTTATGAGTGCCATGATGGTAAATTGGGTGGACACTCGTGGGTCCTCAAGTGCTAAGCACATTTAGGAATCTTTTCATTGGACGGTTTACTCCATGATGTTGAGAGATTTGTGGCTGAATGCCATATCTACCAAACAAATAAACAGTCCACACTATCTCCATTTGTTCTTCTCCAACATCTACCCATTCCTAGTGGTGGTTGATTACCGCTTATGTAGCTCAATGATTATTGCAAGAGGTTGTATGTTGATGTTCATATATTTTACCTTGTTTTCCCTTAGTTTATTCACAACTTTTGCATCTTTTGCTATCCATTTAGGTCATTATTGTGTAGCTTTAGGACTAATCATGCATTAGAGTGTAGTTGCATTGCATTTGCATCTTTTTATGCATAAACAGGTGATTTTGGAGCTTAAGGAGCATGGAAGCAATGCTGAGGAGAAGTGAAGCTGTCCTGAGGAGAAAACAAGAGAGTTAAGGCTGTAGAATCAAGGTCCGGAGTCCAACTCGACTGCACCACTCGACCACCACTCGACCGTGTGCTGAGGAGGACTCGACCGAGTGGAGAATGAACGAGAGAAGCCAGCTCGACCAGCCACTCGACCGAGCACTGGTCGAGTTGACCGAGCCGTTGACCACTTTGACTTTTTGTATTTTTAGGGCTTCCACCTAACCTCCTATATAATGCCCTTGTACTTGCAGCCACAAAAGCGCCCAGCTTTTTAGAGAGTCTAAAACCTAGTTTTTACATTTTTTAGATATTATTCCTTTTGCACTTTTATTTTATTTTTAGATCTTGTACTTGTTTGAGAGAGAAAGACTAGGTTCTTATATTTTGTTTGTTTCATAACTTTCAAAGTATTAAGATTTCGAGTTTTATTCCTTCATCAATATTGTAGATCTCTGTTTCATCTCTCTAATGATGCAAGTTTCATTATTTTCTGGGTTTTTGACATATTTCACCATGTGTTCTTGTGAGTAGTTTGTTTAGGACCTTGAGGATGGGTTAGGCTGGGTTGATCTTGTGGTTTGTTTGATTTGGTCAAGCTTGATTGTTGTAGATCTCTTCTAGGCTAGATGATCTTAATGCTGATCCTATATCTGAGTGGGTAGGGTTTGATTTCAAGCATCTTAGCATCACACCAATGTCTAAGGAGCATAGATAAGGCTAGATCTAGAGCTTACCATTAGGCTTGCTAAGAGATTAGAAGTCTTGTTTGGTTTGAGATGTATTGCTTAATGCCTGCTTGTGTAGATTCTTTTCTTTGTGAGAACAAGTCTAGAATTGCATAGGTTTGATTGTTTCTTGCCATGAGAGTGGATTAAACATGTATTAGAATAGTATGTCTAGAGATCAGCTCAAAGTTTGCTTGAGATTTGTTGACCAAGTTAGATAACTACAATGATTAGCTCAGCCCATGAATCCCTCCTCAAGGCCTTCTTTGTTTATTGAAATCCTAGTCTAAATATCATTGCTTGTTTGTTGTTTGATTGGTTTTAGCTTTGCTCTGTTTTTCTTGTGTTGCTCTGTTTTCACGTTTAAGTCTAGCTCGACCACCCACTCGACCTACACTCGGTCGAGTGCTGCTCGAGTTCATCCCCAGAACTTGTGTTTTTGATTTGTGATTGTCTTGTTTCATTCCTGTTTCATTTCCATTGCATTCACGTAGTTTCATGTTCATTACTTGTCTTGCATTAGTCCATTAGCATAGTTTCTATCTTTGTTCTAGTTTCATTATAGCTTCAAGTTGTTTGTTCTGTTTGCATTTAGTATCCTGTTCTAGTTGTTTTTATTTTCTGCATTTCATATCTCATTTTAGGATTGTTAGTGACAAACAATCTTTACAATTGGCTTAACTTAGACTCATATGCACATCTTAATTGTTCACAATCACTCAGATAGGATTGACACCTCTTATACTGCAACTGCATAAGGGGAATTGAAACACCCTGACTTCTATTCATTCCATACATCATCATTCCATACATCATTCATTCATACACCACAAAGAAAGTCAGTTTCAATTTGGCGCCGTTGCCCATTTGAGTGTGTTTTGTGACATTTAGGATCAATATTAGTCTAAGATTAAGTTCGTTTTAAACACTTGTGAAGTTACTGAACTCGAATCTTCCTTTGCTTGGCTGTTTTGTGTTTCAGGTACCCACTCGACCACCTACTCGACCACCACTCGACCGAGCTGTGATCGAGCACTTGATCGAGCCAGAAGCCGGATCAAATTAGCCATTACTTCCCAGTCGACTCGACCACCCACTCGAGCCTGCGCTCGACCGTGTACCTGTTCGAGTCCGTAGTAGAGTTTGTTGATGCACACAAGGTCAAAAGGCAAAGATAGTCTTCAACAGCCTATTGACAACATCCACAGGCTACAAAAGGGTTTGAGACATAAGCAAGGAAGAGTAGTTCAACAACAACAAGGTCAAGACATCATGGAGCAACAAGCTATCCATGAGCAAAGACCAAGGCACATTGGTGCAGGAGATGCACCCAATACCCACAACCAAAGGGCTGGAATTGTGCCACCTTCAGTAGCCAACAATAACTTTGAGATCAAGAGTGGATTGATCTCAATGATACAAGCAAACAAGTTTCATGGGTTGCCTATGGAGGATCCACTAGATCACCTTGATGAGTTTGACAGAATATGTGGACTCACTAAGATCAATGGAGTGAGTGAAGATGGATTCAAATTAAGACTCTTCCCATTTTCTCTTGGAGACAAAGCTCACCTTTGGGAGAAGACTCTTCCTACTGGAGCTATCACCACATGGGATGCATGCAAGAAAGCTTTTCTGGCCAAGTTCTTCTCCAATGCAAGGACTGCTAAGCTGAGGAATGAGATTTCTGGGTTTACTCAAAGGAATAATGAGAGCTTTTGTGAAGCTTGGGAGAGGTTTAAAGGATTCCAAACTCAGTGTCCTCACCATGGCTTCAGCAATGAGTCACTTCTAAGCACCTTGTATAGAGGAGTGCTTCCCAAGATAAGAATGCTTCTTGACACAGCCTCTAATGGCAACTTCCTCAACAAGAATGTGGAAGAAGGATGGGAATTAGTTGAGAATCTTGCTCAATCTGATGGCAATTATAATGAGGATTATGATAGGACCATAAGGAGCTCCTCAACTGATCAAGAGGACAAGTATAAGAAGGATTTGAAGATGGTCAATGAGAAGCTTGACAAGATACTCCTCAGCCATCCAAGTCCATTCACTTCATTGGTGAAGAGGAAGCTCCAGTTCAAGAGGGGGAGCCTGAATTTGCTGAGTTGTGCTACATGCAAAACCAGGGAGGATTCAAAGGCTATAACCAAGGAGGTTTCAAAAACAACAATCTCTCTTATAGGAGCACCAATGTGGCCAACCCTCAAAACCAGGTCTATCCACCTCAACAACCTCAACAGCAACAAAACTACATCCCCAAGCAACAACACCAAGTGTTCCAGCCCCAATTGTGTCCCCCACCAGGGTTTCAGACTAACCAAGGCCAAGAACAAGACTTAAGAACAATGATGCAACAGTTGTTGATTGGGCAAACACAAGGCAAGATTGAGGAAGCCAAACAGTTTGCTGAGTTGAATCAAAGGCTCACATCACAGTACAATGATCTGAACATGAAGTTTGAAGGTCTCAACTCCAGAATGAAGTATATGGAGAGTAACATTGCCTCTACTTCAGCTCCTAAACCCAACCAACTCCCTAGAAAAGCTGTTCAAAATCCAAGGGAGTTCACTGCAAAAGCCATTCATATCTCTGATGAGGAAGTCACTGAGGACAGTGAAGTCCAAGTTTGGGGGAATTCATTAGTTACTGAAGCCCCAAGTGACGTTTGTGCAAAGCAACCGGAGTCCGTTATTGCACTCGACCAAGTACTCGAACAGCCACTCGACCGAGTGCATGCTCGAGTGGTCGATCGAGTTGCAGATTCAGAAGCTGCCAAGCCTGCTACGTACATTCCTCCTGCCTACAAGCCACCTCTTCCATTCCCAGGACGTTTCAAAGCACAAAAGATTAAGGAGCTTAGGGAAATCATTGAGAGAAAGGAGATGATGGCTAAGCAACAAGAGGAAGAGAAGGCTTTGAAGGAAGTGGTTGTGATTGAAGAAGCTGTGGTTGAGGAAGTGTTGGCCATACAAGAGATCACCATTGCTTACCAAGAAGAGGAGAGAGGACCTGCCTTGGAACAGTATGATCCATATCCTCTCTACAAAGACTTTTTGCTTGATTTGTCAAAGAAGCAGGCTGAAGCTCAAGATGAGAAGGATATTGAGGACCTTGGAGGAGTTATCATTCCAATCAAGCTTAAAGATCCAGGTCCATTCTATCTGCCTTGCACACTTAGCTATCTTCACTACAACCAATGCCTTTGTGACTTGGGAGCTTCAACAAGTGTGATGCCATACTCCATAGCACAAAAGCTTGGGAGAACTGATTTCAAGTCCACCAACCTTCATATATGTTTAGCTGATGGGTCAAACAAAGAAATAGTTGGAAGGTTGGAGAATGTCCCAGTCAAGATAGGGAAGGCAAGGGTTCACACTGATTTTGTGGTGTTGGAGATGAACAAGGAACCTGAAGATCCAATCATTCTTGGAAGGCCATTCCTAGCCACTGTTGGAGCAGTTATTGATGTCAAAGAGGGTCTTGTGACCTTGAACATTGCTGAAGATATAGCCATGAAGTTTAACATCTATAACCCAACCAACCTTCCTACCATTGATGATCAACCTTTTACTATCAAGGACAAAGGAGGTCAAGAAGGTTCAAGTGGTGAAGCAACTCCAAAGGCTAAGCTCTCCTTTCAAGATGATTCTGTGGAAAAGCTTAAGAGGTCAGTTCAAGAGTTGACTAGTATGGTTGAGGATCTTCAAGTTAAGCTGAACAAGAGGTCCTTAAGGAAGGCAAGACCAAGGCTCAAAATCAAGAAGAAACATGGTTTGTGTGTTAAGGGTGAGGTGATCAAGGATCAACTTCACAGTGATCAAGAGGTTCCAGGGAGGATTTCATCACCTCCTTGGTATCTAAACCAAGTCTAGAAAGGACACCAAAGTCAAGCTTAGTGACTTTAAACAAGCTCACTAGGGAGGAAGTCCCTAAGGTATCCTTTGTAAATATGGTTTATTTTCCTTTTAGTTTTGATGTGTTTTCCTTTTTGTTTGTGTTGGACAAACCTTTAGGTGAGAATGTAGTTGGGTAAGGAGAGGTTTAGACTTGGAGAAGGAGACTCGCAAGCCCACTCGACCAACCCACGAGAGGTACTCGACCGAGCTGGAAAGGAATTGAGGCCCATTTGATCTTCAAATCATTAGAACGATCGAGTGGAGGGAAGAACAAGAAGAAAAATTTTGAAATTTCAAAATTTGGTCAAGGTGCTCGACCGTGTACAGTCGAGTGTGGGGTCGAGTGGCAGCAAAAAGCAGGTCAAAGATTCCCATTTCAAATTTGAATGGTATGGACGCTCCACCCTTGTCTCTTTGTCCCCTTAGCTTCTTTATATAGACTTTGCACGAAATTATACCTCTCACATTCTCTCATTTGCTCAAAACCATTGAATTCAAGTTTTAAAGTCTCTCTTTTAGCTTATCTTTTGCTCAAGCTTAGTTCTTTCAAGTTTTTGGTTCACTAACCTATTAACTTTGAGCTTTGAGTCTATTCCCTTCAGTTCTATTTGAAAAATGTCTTCAAGAATCACTAGGAAGTCTCAACAAACCGCTGCAACCTCCATGGAACGTCATGATGCTAGCCTTGAATCAAGAGGAGAAGCTGGAAGGGCCACTCGATGCCCCACTCGATCATGCACTCGACCGAGTGGTGGTTCGAGCAGCCGGTCGAGCCAGATGCCGCGTCCAAGGAGAGAGAGAGTTGAGGAAGATCCTGAGAGGACTGAGAGTGAAGAGGAAAGGGAGTCAACTCTCAATGAGTTCATGAGGAGACACAAGGCCAAAGGGAAGAGGCCAGCAGTTGAGGTTGAACAAGAGGAGAGTGAGAATGAGAGTGAGGAAGAAAGTGAAAAAGAAGAGATAGAGGATGATGGAGAAGCTGAGTCCTGTGGGTTGTCAAAGAGGCAACTCTATGATGCTTTCATGAGAATGGAGTTCTTAGGGACAAGATATCCACACAAAGAAACCATGGAGAAGCTAGCCATTGGTGAAGATGTGGAGTACCTCTTTGAGAAGAGCAACCTGACCAAGTTTATGGGGCTTTGCATGGAGGGCTACAAAGAAGAGAGTTGTGAGTTTCTGGCCACAGTCAAGCTGCATACATATGCAAGGAAGGATGCTGAGTTTGGAGCTGGCCACATTGATTTCACAATCAAGGGGAAAAGGTATGAACTCTCAATGAAGAAGATAGCCAATGTGTTTGGTTTTGAGGTTGGGAGCAATAGGAGTTTGATGATTCCAAGAGAAGAGCTCTATGCTGTGTGGGAAACCATTGGGGACAACAAATACTACTCATCCTCCAATTCCAAGAGTTCAAGGATAAGGAGCCCAGTCCTAAGGTACTTCCACAAAGCTCTTGCCAACACCTTCTTTGCTAGGAAGGAAACTGGGAATATTAATGAGGGGAGCTAAAGATGATTGATTTGGCTCTCAATGGAGTCATCTTTCAAGCAAGGAATGGCACCATCATTCTTGGGAGCACTGTGGAGACTGACCTAGCAATGGTGCTCATTGATCACATGGTTTACTTGAGAAGTTGGGTAGGAAAGTTGGAGAATAAAGGATCAAGAGGAGCACTAACCATTGGAGGCATCATTACTCCAATCCTTCAAGCTGCTAAGGTTCCACTTAGAGGAGAAAGGGTTTCACCAAGATGGATTGACTCTAGCTACCTCACTTCTACTCTCATCCTAGCCAAGGAGCTGCATCAAGGGAATCACATTTTCAACTTTGAACTTCCAACACTTGGGAAAAAGCAACTGATTTTGCCTAACCAAGAGCTCACCACCATTCAAGAAGGAGCCAACATTGATTTTTGGCCAGCTGAGGAGCATTTGTTTGATGGGATAGTTCAACTTAGAGTTGATGAAGCTGGAGATGTGCAAATGGCTGATGGGGAGGAGCAATTTTACTTTGAGGATTATGAGCTCAACCCAAGAGATAGTAGAGGAGTGAGGGAGGCTACCAAGAGATTAACCCTTCTGCAAAAATGGAACAAATGGCATGGGAAGAGGTTTGATAAGCTGAAGAAGAAGGTGACCAACATGGCTAAGTCCATCAAGGGCTTAAAGAAAGAGATTGCTGAGTTGAAGAGTGGGAATTCTTCACCTACACCATCAAGCCCTTTGAGGAGGAGTAGCTCAACTAGAGCACTTTCTAGAGTTGCGAACCCTGTGGAACCAGCTAGGGCTTCAATGTATGAGCCAAATCAGAGGAAGAGGAGCTCAAGTACCTGAGAACAACCCTTTTCAAGGTACTCGACCGGGTCACTCGAGCACCCACTCGACCGAGCACCCCAATGCACTCGGTCGATTTCCAGCCCAGATCACCCTATGGTTTCCCACCTCCAGCTGCTTATCCAGGATATCAAGGTTACCCTCCCATCCCACCCCAGTACTTCATGGATCCAGCACTCTACCAGCAGTTCTACCAGCAGCAAGGTCAACATTTTGACAATCGTGGTCCAGCTCGACCCCCCCCACTCGAGCACGTACTCGACCGAGTCCCGGTCGATCCCCATCGTCGAGCTGTCCCAATCTCCACCTCCAAGTCACCAACAAGACCCCAACTACTCCTATGACAGCATGCAGATGGATGTGGACAACTACTTCCACAATCCCTAAGGTACCACTATCACCTTCCCTTGTAGATATCATTGCATTTGACATTGTGTTTTGTTTTTTGTTTTTCATCTTGAATCCTCAATCAAATTTCTTTCACACAGGGACTGTGTGATTTAAGTTTGGGGGAGGGTTTGAGATAGCATTTGACATTGTGTTTTGTGATTCTTATTTCAAATTTTTAGCATAATCATGTTAATACTTGCATAGCATCTAAGGCATAGAAAAATCCTAAAAATTTGAAAATTTTTGCAAAAATCTTTATAAAAAAAAAAGAGAGTGTTCATGTAGTTTGCACTGCACATTAGGATCTTGTTTAGCATGTTTCATGTAGGATTGTATAGTACTTGCATTAGGGATCTATGATGAGTATTCCCTTATTAGCTTGTTTATTCACTAGACTAGGATCAATGCCCAAGTTAATAGTACTTTGATGCTAGTTGAGTGGTTAGAATAAGATTGAACCAGGCCTTGAATTCCTACATTGCATTTGGTCTAAATTGAAGCATGTTGAGATTTGAAACCATTTCCTATTTATAAGAACCTAATATTGACTTTCAATTATCAATGTGTGCAATGCTTTAAACTCATGGATACCACATACATATTTGGATCATCTTCTTCCTTTTTACCACTCTTGTTGATCCAAGTAGCTGATTTCCTCATTAAGAATCAGTTCCCCTACCCCTAAACCAAACCTTCTTTCAAGCCATGTTCATTCTTGTGTGTGTGAGGCCTATTTTTGGGATTGAGCTTGGTAGAAAGTGTTAGGTTTGAACTGACAAGAGTAAAGCCTTGTGTAGTTCTAGTTTGCATTTTTCAAACTAGATAGGACTAGGTGGTTCACTTGTTGGGTTTGGGACTTGGCTATTATGAAAAGAAAAGAGGAAAAAGAGAAAGAAAAGGTTAGAGTCTTTAGGAGGGGAATGTGTTTAAGAAAATTTAAAGTCTAGTGAAAGAATGGGAAGAATAAGGTTGTTTAAAGATGGTTCTAGTTAAAGAAAAGAAAGAAAGGAAAGAGAAGTCTAGCAAAATGCTTTTATGTCTTAAGAATAAGAAGAAAAGAGAACCATAGCAAATAAGTAAGAATCCCCCATTCTACTAGAAAGATCAAATAAGAAACCTCTCCTAAGACTTTAAAACCAAAAGAGAAAAGGGTGAAAAAGAAGAAAAGAAGTTAAAGGGTAGCACTAGGACCAATTGGGTTTAGATTGATAGGATAAACACTTTGGGTACCTTTGGGTAGACAAGGTTTTGTTCTTGTATGTGTCTAAGTGTTCTTACCTTTAGCATTCTTCTAAAGCTCAATTCATTTTTCATGAGAGAACCTTGATATTGATAAGCCCTACTCTAAAAAGAGACCATCATTGTCTCTAAACCTTTTACTGCCAAGCCAAATGAGTTTAAGCATTGCATAGAATTGATTCATGTTATTGATTAATGAATGTTAAAGGAAATGGTTGATTTGAATGCATGTGGATGTCTAAGGCTTAAATCAGTGAAGGTTGTGATATGCTTGTCTAAAGTCTTTAAGTATAGCTCATTCAACTTGCATCATAGTACTAGTAACTTGGACATTGATTCTAGATAGTCTATTTGCAAGCTTTAGGAGCTGAGATCCCACTTTCAAACCTCACCTACCTTCTTTTGTCTTTGATTATTTGCTTGAGGGCAAGCAAAGACTAAGTTTGGGGGTGTTGATGTTCATATATTTTACCTTGTTTTCCCTTAGTTTATTCACAACTTTAGCATCTTTTGCTATCCATTTAGGCCATTATTGTGTAGCTTTAGGACTAATCATGCATTAGAGTGTAGTTGCATTGCATTTGCATCTTTTCATGCATAAACAGGTGATTTTGGAGCTTAAGGAGCATGGAAGCAATGCTGAGGAGAAGTGAAGCTGTCCTGAGGAGAAAACAAGAGAGTTAAGGCTGTAGAATCAAGGTCCGGAGTCCAACTCGACCGCACCACTCGACCACCACTCGACCGTGTGCTGAGGAGGACTCGACCGAGTGGAGAATGAACGAGAGAAGCCAGCTCGACCAGCCACTCGACCGAGCACTGGTCGAGTTGACCGAGCCGTTGACCACTTTGACTTTTTGTATTTTTAGGGCTTCCACCTAACCTCCTATATAATGCCCTTGTACTTGCAGCCACAAAAGAGCCCAGATTTTTAGAGAGTTTAAAACCTAGTTTTTACATTTTTTAGATATTATTCCTTTTGCACTTTTATTTTATTTTTAGATCTTGTACTTGTTTGAGAGAGAAAGACTAGGTTCTTATATTTTGTTTGTTTCATAACTTTCAAAGTATTAAGATTTCGAGTTTTATTCCTTCATCAATATTGTAGATCTCTGTTTCATCTCTCTAATGATGCAAGTTTCATTATTTTCTGGGTTTTTGACATATTTCACCATGTGTTCTTGTGAGTAGTTTGTTTAGGACCTTGAGGATGGGTTAGGCTGGGTTGATCTTGTGGTTTGTTTGATTTGGTCAAGCTTGATTGTTGTAGATCTCTTCTAGGCTAGATGATCTTAATGCTGATCCTATATCTGAGAGGGTAGGGTTTGATTTCAAGCATCTTAGCATCACACCAATGTCTAAGGAGCATAGATAAGGCTAGATCTAGAGCTTACCATTAGGCTTGCTAAGAGATTAGGAGTCTTGTTTGGTTTGAGATGTATTGCTTAATGCCTGCTTGTGTAGATTCTTTTCTTTGTGAGAACAAGTCTAGAATTGCATAGGTTTGATTGTTTCTTGCCATGAGAGTGGATTAAACACGTATTAGAATAGTATGTCTAGAGATCAGCTCAAAGTTTGCTTGAGATTTGTTGACCAAGTTAGATAACCACAATGATTAGCTCAGACCATGAATCCCTCCTCAAGGCCTTCTTTGTTTATTGAAATCCTAGTCTAAATATCATTGCTTGTTTGTTGTTTGATTGGTTTTAGCTTTGCTCTGTTTTTCTTGTGTTGCTCTGTTTTCACGTTTAAGTCTAGCTCGACCACCCACTCGACCTACACTCGGTCGAGTGCTGCTCGAGTTCATCCCCAGAACTTGTGTTTTTGATTTGTGATTGTCTTGTTTCATTCCTGTTTCATTTCCATTGCATTCACGTAGTTTCATGTTCATTACTTGTCTTGCATTAGTCCATTAGCATAGTTTCTATCTTTGTTCTAGTTTCATTATAGCTTCAAGTTGTTTGTTCTGTTTGCATTTAGTATCCTGTTCTAGTTGTTTTTACTTTCTGCATTTCATATCTCATTTTAGGATTGTTATTGACAAACAATCTTTACAATTGGCTTGACTTAGACTCATATGCACATCTTAATTGTTCACAATCACTCAGATAGGATTGACACCTCTTATACTGCAACTGCATAAGGGGAATTGAAACACCCTGACTTCTATTCATTCCATACATCATCATTTCATACATCATTCATTCGTACACCACAAAGAAAGTCAGTTTCATATGTTCAGTGGGTTTCCTGCCTACATTGTCTCTGACAGGGACAAAACCTTCTTAAGCCATTTTTGGAAGGATTATGTTCAAGAAAACATGCACAAAAGTCAACTACAGTACATCCATCCACCCACATATATATTGCCAAGCAGAAGTTTCGAATCTCATCTTTGAGACTTATGATACTAAGATTTTACTCTATCCTAGCATGTTCAATTAACTTTATGCAGTTTTAGTACAGAAGGTGTCAATCCAAATGGGATGATGCTAATCACTTAAGATGCAATTAAGCAGTCACAAGTTAAGCTAGATTCAAAGAAAATTTGTTTGTCTAACAACCTAGAGTAAACTGAATGCAAAAACAGAAATAGACAACAAAACATATGCTAACATGCATAAGTAAAAGGAGAAACGAGTTGGAACATAAACTATAGAACAAGAGCAAGAAAATCTCAAATCTCAAATAACAATTAGAACGATAGAGGTCATAAGGATGAGAGTAATTGATGTAGGCGGAGTCACTTAGTATATAGAGTGTTTAACAAACCACAATCAAGCTATTCCTAGACAATGAACATCACAACTTAGCTAATTCAATCTCTTGATAGAAGCTACACAGACTCAATCACTTCCAAACCTAACTCTTGTCAGAGAAACATAATCAAGCAGGCATTACAAACAAGTTCATTCATGTCAAAAAAACACCCTAGACATCTAATCAATTAGACTATGAATGCAACTCTTTTGCCTTGTGGGTGTGGAAAATGCCTAAGTTCTAATCCCATATGAACAGTAAGAGAATCCTAATCCAAAAGAGAAACATTCAAATCTAAACTTAAACACCCTATATATTAAGATTCTCCACCTAATCTATCCCATCCTCAAGAACACTAACACGACTCAAACCCATAAATCATCATCACCAAGAAACACAAACCCAGAAAACATTAAAACAAGCATGATTAGATAGATAATAATCTAAGTAACAAGATTGATTAAAGAAACAAGCTCAAATTCTAAATAGATTAGGAGAAATTTGGAATACAAACTCAGAAAATGTTTTGGTGGCTACTCATAAACTCTAAGATAAAAGTAGTGTCCTTTGGGTAAAGACATAATAGTGTATTTATAGAAAAAGTTGAAAATCCTAAACCACAAAATGACAAAATAGATAAACGATACAGGAATCAGGTTGGTTGAGTCGCATGTCGTCCTCTTCCAGTTGGGCTTTGCGTTCGTCCTTGGATCCTCCATACTTGGTCTGACAGAGTGGGAGGTTGTCTCTTCCAGCCATAGCGGTTGAGTTGCATGGTTGGAGATGGTGTGGTAGAGTCGCAAGGTTGGAGACATTGAGGGTGCGCTCGAGTCGGAGAACGTCTTGATATTTTGTGTTTTTGTTGGATTTTAAGACTTGGTTTTGCCTTGTTTTGTTGGATAATCTTTCTAGGTTGTTTTAGGGGCATTTACATCTAGTAGTTTGTTTCTCAGGTTCTTGGAGTAACCTCACCACTTTTGGAGGATTGGGACTTGATTTGGTGCAAAAGAAGCATAGAAGAGTGAAGTGGAGAAGTGTCAAAGTTCTAGAACAGATAGGTGACCAGATCCTTCGGCCAGACCATGTCTGTAGCTCCTTCGGTGTCGCCCTTTAGCCAACGAGCGACTGAAGCCACTTCTCACGTCAAGACCAGAACAAATAAGCGGCCTAGCCCTTTGGCCAAACATCAACCACGGCAGTCCTTCGGTTAGCTCCTACCGCCGGGTCCAAACTCCGCTGTTGTCCTGCATCCCAAGCTGAGTTTGGAGCAAGAGTCCAGATGCAATACGCGGCTACTCCCTTTGGTCAAGTGGTGGTCGTGTCGCTCCTTCGGCCTTATCCTTCGACCAAGCCTTACCCGTTTCACTTTCCCGAATGGAACTCCAGATGGAATACGCGGTCTCCCCTTTCGTTCAAGCCCACCCCGTAGCTCTCCTTTGGTGTCTTGCTTCGGCCAGACCAAGACCGAGACGCCAGTTGACCCTCCGAGACCAGAACGAATAAACGGCTAGCCCCTGTTTCAAGGCTTGGGTCTGCAGCTTTGATCAAGCCTTCCCCGTAGCCGCCTAGTCTGCACTTGGTTCAACTTTGATCCGGGTTTGATCCGGTTTGTCCCGAGTTTTCCCAGTTCTTTTCTATTTTCCTATAAATACATTAAACCTATTAAGAAGAGAGCTTATCTTTTATTTAGCAGCTTTTAGGGTTCTTAAACTCGCGTATTCTAGGTTTGCGTACTTTTAAGTTTTCATTAGTAATCTCTTTTTCGTTTCTTCTAATCTACAATCTCTAATTATAATTTTACAAAGATCAAAGCTTAAACCTTTGTCTTATCATGATCATGAGTGAGTAGTCTTTTAGAATCGTTGGGTTTTGGTAGATTAGGATGATTTAGGAGTTAGGTTATGGAGTTTATGGTTAAGATTAGATTAAGCAGCTTTGTGAATTCCTAGTGTGTTAATCATTGCAAAATGAGGTCCGATAATTTAATTGATAGCAATATACTACATCAATTTGGCATTGTTGCCCATTTGCATTAGATTTCACCATTTGGATTTCAACTTCGTTTGAGCCTAAACATGTACTTTACATTGTTGTTTATTTGGTTTGCTTTAGTGTTTTGAATTCTGTTTTGCAGGGTGTATAAACTTGAGAAGTCAAGGCTAAGCAGATTTGATCGAGCGTGTTGACGGCATTTACCGTTTTGAACGAGAGAATCGACGATTAGAAAGACAAGCTATGGAACAGAATGCTCCTCCCGCTGATGGTCATAATGGACATGATCTAGTCAATGATGAGGGAGCTCCTCACCATGCGCCAAGACAAGCACCACTGATTGAAGCCTATGATGCGCCAAGCATCAATGGCCACCACATTGGTATTAGAGCTCCACCAGTGGAGAAAAATCACTTTGAGATCAAGGCCAGTCTTATCAACATGGTGCAAGGGTCAAAGTTTCATGGTTTGGCGATGGAAGACCCACTTAATCACTTGGATCAGTTTGATCGGTTTTGTGGAACTGTTAAAATAAACGGCATTTCGGAAGACGCCTTCAAGCTCTGCCTCTTCCCATTATCTCTTCGAGACAAAGCTCACTTATGGGAATAGAATCTGTCTAATAACACCATTACATCTTGGGATCAATGCAAGAAGGCTTTCTTATCAAAGTTCTTCTCTACTGCAAGAACAACTTGCCTTCGCAATGAGATATCCAGTTTTGCTCAGCGATCTAATGAGAGTTTTTGTAAAGCTTGTGAGAGATTCAAAGGATACATATCTCAATTTCCACATCATGGTTTCTCCAAAGAGTCACAGTTGAGTACACTCTACCGAGGAATCTTTCCTAAATACAGAATGCTTCTTGACACAACAAGCAATGGAAACTTCTTGGGTCAAAATCCAGAACAAGGGATGTTGTTGGTTGAGAATCTTGCACAAAGTGAGGAGAATTATGGGTAGGACTATGATAGAACTCCAAGGAATCATACTGACATGAATGAGCTGCACCGCAAGGAAATCAAGACGTTGAATAATTAGATGGATAAGATGATTCTTGCGAATCAAAAGCCAATTCATTATGTCAATGAGTGTGAACTTTATCAAGGTTATCAAGAGGGTATGGAGACTATTGTTGAGGGACAAGAATCAATTATGTTAGTGACCAAGGGTACAGCAAGTTCAAAATGAACTACCGCAACCATCCAAACCTCCCTTACCGCAGTACTAATGTGGAGAACCCAAAAGATCAAACTTATCTGCCACAAAAGCCTCTCGGTTTTCCCTCCCAGCCTAACTATCAACCTAAAACTCAAGCGAACTACCAACCTAAGCCTCAAACATATCCCCAACGTCAACCCTAAATGAGTTTACCACACCCTCAAGACCATGGACAGGATATTAATGCTCTACTTCGCCAGATACTCTAGGGCCAAGGAAGAAATGCTATTGAGCTTGCCACTCAAATGAAAGTTATGCACACCAAGGTTGAAAAAACGTCTATGGTGAGCTAAATGATAAGATGGAGAGGTTGCAAACACAAGTCCATGGACAAACTTCCTCTTCTACAACACGACCAACGGGATCACTACCAAGAAAACCGGAACCGAACCCAAAAGAGTATATCAATGCCATAAGACAGAGAAGTGATAAGAAGTTGCCTACACAAGAGCTCCATAGGGACATTGAGCCTAAATAAGTGGAGGTAGTGGTTGAGATTGAAGATGAGGATGAGTTGATAGAGCAAGATTGTGGTAAAGACATAGAAGCTGAAGAGGTTGTGGTTGACAAAGGGAAGAGTAAAGTGGTAGATGATCCTAAGCAAGACAAGATCATTAATGGAGTTTCCAAGAAGAGTCAAGTGGCTGCCCAAGAGAATCTAATTGTGCTTCCATCTTATGAGCCAAGATTGCCATTTCCTGGTTAGTTTAAGAAACAACAAGTGGACAAGTATAGAGCTATGTTTGATGCACAAATGAAAGATGTTGCTATTACAATGCCACAATGCCACTAATTGATGCGTTCTTGCTGAACCCATCATACAACAAGTTCCTCAACAATGCATTTATGGAGAAGAAGAGAGCTCTACAAGGAATGGTTATCTTAACCCATGAGTGTAATGCTATCATTCAAAACAAGTAGTAGCAAAGAAGCTTGATGATCCTGATAGTTTCACTCTTCCTTGTTCATAGGGACCTTTATCTTTTAGCCATTGTTTTTGTGTTCGTGGGGATAGTGTGAGCCTGATGCCTCTCCCGGTTGCCAAAAGATTGGGTTTCACTCGCTACAAACAATGTCCGATCACACTTGTTCTTGCGGATAGGTCTGCTAGAACACCAGTTGGAATGCTTGAAGACTTGCCAGTGATGGTTGGCTATTTTGAGATCCCAATAGGCTTTGTGGTACTAGAGATGGATGAAGAACCAAATGACCCGCTTATTTTGGGGTGCCCATTCTTAAGAACTGCAGGAACAATGATTGATGTGGAGAGAGGGAAGATTCATTTGAATTTAGGAAAGGAAGCTTTAACTTTTGACATGAACAAGGGAATGAGAAAACCTACAATTGATGGTCAAGTTTTCTACATTGAGAGGATGGATGCTTTAGCTGATGAGCTTTTAGAAGATCTAGCCATAGAAGATGAGCTCCAAAGCACTTTGACTATTAAAAAAGGAGAGTTTTGTTTACTTAAGCAAGATAGTGAAGGGTATGAGAAGATTCTTGACTCTCAAAAGCCTTCTAGTGATGATGGAGGTTTCCTTGAGTTAAAAGAGCAAGTGGTGTGTTCAGTTGAAGTAGACTCAAATGAAGATTGGACTGAGCTTAAAGCACCCAAGATTGAACTTAAACCACTCCCTAAGGGGATAAGGTATGCTTTTCTTGGTACAAACTCTACTTATCCAGTTATTATCATTGAAGAATTTAGTGAACAAGAAACTGTTACTCTTCTAGGTGAATTAAAAAAGTATAGGAGAGTAGTTATTGGTTATTCATTTGATAATATTAAAGAAAACTCTTTGCATGCATAGGATTCATTTAGATGATGAATCAATGACTTCCATTGAACCACAAAGAAGGTTAAATCCTAACCTAAGAGATGTGGTGAGGAAAGCGATTCTTAAGCTTCTTAATGCTGGTATCATATATCCTATATCAAATAGTACATGGGTTTCACTTGTACATGTGGTGCCAAAGAAAGGAGGAGTCACTGTTGTTAAATATGATAAAGATGAGTTAATTCCTACTAGAACTATAACTGGACATCGCATGTGTATTGATTATAGGAAACTTAATGCTGCATCTAGAAAATATCACTTCCTTTTACCATTTATTTATCAAATGTTAGAGAGGTTAGCTAACCATAGTCATTATTGCTTTCTTGATGGATATTCTGGTTTCTTTCAAATTCCAATTCACCCCAATGACCAAGAGAAAACCACATTTACATGTCCTTATGGTATCTTCGCTTATCGGAGAATGCCATTTGGATTATGTTATGCACCTGCTACTTTTGAGCGGTGTATGATGTCCATTTTCTCATACCTTATAGAAAATGTGGTTGAGATACTTATGGATGACTTCTCTGTATATGGATATTATTTTTCCATATAACCTTATGGATGTCTCTCTAACCTTTGCAGGGTCTTAAAGAGATGTGAAGAAACCAATTTTGTTTTAAATTGGGAAAAGTGTCACTTCATGGTGAAAGAAAGAATTGTGTTGGGGCATAAGATTTCAGAGAAAGACATTGAAGTTAATAGAGCTAAGATTGATGTGATGACCAATCTAGCACCACCAGTCAAGGAAATAAGAAGCTTCTTAGGCCATGCTGGGTTTTATAGAAGGTTTATTAAAGACTTCTCCAAGATTGCTATTTCTTACAAGATTGTTGTGTAAAGAAGTGACATTTGAATTTGATGAGGAGTGTCTTCAAACTTTCAAGAAGATAAAAGAAGAGTTGGTTAGTGCCCCAATAGTTCAAGCTCCACATTGGAATTTGCCATTTGAAATCATGTGTGATGCTAGTGATTATGCAGTTGGAGCAGTATTTGGTCAAAAAAAAGACAAGAAGTTACATGTAATATACTATGCAAGTAGAAACTTAGATGAAGCTCCAGTCAAGTATGCTACAACATAGAAAGAGTTACTTGCTATTGTCTTTGCATTTGAAAAGTTCAGATCATACTTGGTGGGTTCAAAAGTTATTGTTCATACTGATCATGCAGCATTGAGACATCTCTTAGCAAAGAAATATGCTAAACTAAGACTATTGAGATGGATATTGTTACTTCAAGAGTTTGATTTGGAGATTAAAGATAAGAATTATACTGAAAATGGAGTAGCTGATCATCTATCAAGAATGAGGACTGACAATGAGATTCCAATCAATGATGCACTTCCTGAAAAGCAATTAATGGCAATTCAACTCTCAGATAAGAGCCATGAAACTTGGAAAAAACTTGAAATAATCTGAAACTTTGTTGTCCACCCACAAACTTTGCAGTCGACCCAGGAACTTTCAAGTGGACTCTTCCTTTTCTTTCCCACTTCCTTTTACTCTTCACAAACATTTTTTTAGAATTTGCCTCGCCTCCATTGTCATTGTCAATTTGATACCTATCAACAAGTTCGTTCTTTAGTTCCCAAATCATACCACATCAAAATCATCATAATTTATTGAACAGATAATCTTCTTAAATTAATCTTATCAGAATTGTTGACAAAAGCCACTAGAATCACTATTTCCGGCTCAAACGACAAAAACGACTATTTGATTTCTACTCTTGTTTAGGGTTTAATCTTTCATTGTGTCGTTTATATTATTCATTTTCTATTTTTTAAATGAAAATGACACTTCTATAGTTACGAAATTAAATACATGGTTTAGTGTCTTTTTACAACAAATTAGTACTATTCGAGTAAGTAAAACTTTATATGTGCTAGTCTAGTAATAAACCAAAATATTTGCGCTAGTTTAGTAATTTTTTCAAAATGAAATATCTCATACCAGCTATATTACTTCTCATAATTAGCTAATAAGATTTATTTTTAAATGAAAATGGCTGGTCAACGCCCGTAAAGATATGATATCTAATATATATTTTTTTCTATATTTATTATTAATTCAAATTTAATCAAATTTTATTCATAAAGATATTTTTATATTACTAACCGCGCGTTCTAGATATATTAAAATATATTATTAAAAGTAAAAAAAAGAGAGTTAGATAAATTAGTTTTAATAATAAAAATAACTTATATGTATATATATATATAATATTTTATATTATATTAAGTAATAAGCTAATGATAATGCACCAACTACACACAAGAATATAAGGTTCTATATATAGATAAACACATTGTAAATTAATAAAAGATTTATTGCCTGTAATTTGGACTTAGTGATAAGAAACCTAATGAGTAGAGAAACCCTTTCGTTGCTATATAAACAGTCTTTGTGCCAACAAACTTGACAAATCATACAAAATAAAAATAAAGATAATGAGGAAATTGAAATTATCTTTGATAGCGAATGAGAGATCAAGAAAAAAGACATTCATGAAGAGGAAGAAAGGGATAATGAAGAAACTTCACGAGTTGACAACTCTTTGTGGTGTCCAAGCTTGTGGGGTCATCTACAGTCCGTATCAGGCGGTACCAGAGGTTTGGCCGTCAAAGGAAGGTGCACAAGAGGTGGCTATGAAGTTTATGGAGATCCCGATGGCAACAAGAACCAAAAAGATGATGGATCAAGATACGTATTTGCGGGAGCAGATTACCAAAATAAAAGAGCAAGTAGACAAACTGGCTGCTGAGAATCAGGAGTTACAAGTTAAACGATTTATGTTTGATTGTCTTGAAGGAAAGATGTCAAAGTATCATTATGGTGCAAAAGACCTTCACGATTTGCATCGCTATATTGATCAATATATCAATCAGCTTACTCAAAGGATGCAAAGTCTTGTAGAAAATGGTGAGTCTTCTTCTTTCCCTCCTCTTCCTATTGGAGTTGCGGATATAAATCCACCTGCTGTTGCAGATTTTTCTGTTGATGTGAATACAGACGCGATAAGTGCTGCTAGAGAGTTTTGTGCTCATATTCCATACCAAAATATGAATATGAACCAAAATCTGCAAGAACCGGTTCAATATCATACTTCACATGATTTTTATGGTCATATTCAAGAAGAAGTCTACAATAGCATGACTTGGATTCATGATTTGAATTCGGATTTAAATCATAACATGACTTTGAATTTAGATCTGAATTCTAATCAGTATCTGAATCAAGAAAACTCATTTAATGATATGATGCTGGCACAAAATGTGGGTTATGCCGGGGGACATGCTATAATTCCTTTCATAGACCACTATAACTATCACCAGCAACCAACTGGTTATCTTGCCATCACCAATAACATGCCTTCCATCACCTCCTCTACCACCTCTACTACCAGTGTTTATGGTTCATACATTAACAATAATCTTTAATTAAAAGAAGCATATTTCTACTGTAGTATTCAGTTGTCTGACTTTATGTGTTTTATTTTCTTCATTTTGAAAAAAAAATATTTGATGTTGTCTTTGTTAATTTTTTTCCAGTTAATTGTTGTTGGCTAAAGGTTCTACCTTAATGCATTTATCTTATTTTGATTATTAAGAAATGAATTTGCCCATCAATTTTAGTTTTATTTGAAAAAGTTTAGTTATTTTGAATAAAATTATTAGTTATTTTAGATAATAATTAAACAAAAATATATAATTAAGCAGGTACCACAAAACATGTGGGCAAATTAACTAGAGTTTGTTTTTTCACAAAATATCTTATTCTTATCATCGTATTTGCCAAGAAGAAAAAGGTTCATAAATTATATTTGACATTATGCAAAGATCTAAGTATGAATATTTGGTTATTTGACCTTTGATTTGGATTTTTTTTTTTTTTTAATGGAGAATTTGCGACAAAAGTTTAACCACGAACAAAATGAGTTTGACTTTTCAAAAAACGATGATATTCAGTGCTAAAATTCAAAGTATAAAGAGCATGTTAAGTACCCACATTCGTAGACACATTTCAGTGACCAAAATATCTATTATATTTTTGTGGTTTATCCATTAGAATTCCTTTAAATCTGGTACCAAATTCAGGACAATGATTCAATAAAAGAACCTGACGCGTTTTTAAAAATAATATAATTAAATATTCTATTATATTTAATTACATTCAAAAATAAACCAACAACAAACTAGCATAGATAACGGAAAATATACCAAACCAACTTTAATTTATTATAAATATAATAACTATTATAAGCAATAAAAATCAGTAACTTAATATCCTTCTAAACCAGGTTCCACCAATAATAACAATCCAACAATATACAAATTAGACTCTGGATAATTCTTTCTCTTCATTGCGATGATTCTACGTCACCCTATACGTGCACCACACACACAATTAGATGCGTGAGTATTACCAGAAAAACTTAGGGAAACGATCCTCCCATCTACAAATTATACATACAAGTAATCGAAATAACAACCATAAATAACACATAAAGAAATAAGCCAATAAGCAGAACATCCAAAAACAAATTCATCATCTGTTATGCCTAAACCATCCTATGGTCGGACAAGCCAACATACAGTTACGAGACACTGTAACATCCGCGAACCGGAATCCCAGTTTGGGATGTGCATCGATCGATGCAAGTATTGTGTTGATCCATGCAAAGCCGGTTTGATCGAGAAAAGAGTAAGTTAAACGTTGCGTTTTGGGGTTAGGAAAACCCTAGAATCGAGTATAAAAGTAGGAACTCGAGGGTTTGGCCGAGTTTGACCATTTTTGGAGAAAAAGAAATAGAGAAAGAAGTTCTTAAGCATTCCTGTGGAGATATGTAGCTGGGATCGTTGTAGGAGCTTGTTAGGAGTGTAGATCTGCTTATCTGAAGGTTAGAATCTTCTTGTCAAAGGTGAGTGCATGACCATGGCTTATCTAAGCTTGAGATTTCTCTGAATGCATGTTTATGTGTTTATTTGGCTTTTTAGAACGTTGTTCTGTCGCAAGAGGCTTTGGAAAGCTTCTTTGTGGCATTGTTTTATGTATTTTGGTGATTTAGGGACGGAGATCTGGTGAGAAGCTTCAGGAAAAAATGATGCTCGAAATGTGCATCGGTCGATGCACTTTGTGTGTTGATCGATGCAATGCGAGGACGGCGCGGTTTGACCTAGGAGCATCGGTAGATGCCATGTGGAGGCGTCGGTCGATGCAATTAGGGATTTCGTTCAATGTCAAGCATGCGTTGGTCGATGCAGTGTGAGTGTCGGTCGATGCAAGCCTGTGTTGGCCAATGCGTCCCTAGTTGGTGCCGGTTGATGCATGGGTTGGTGTCGGTCGATGCAGTTTTCTGGTTTGTTTTTGGTTATTGATTGCTCTTTGATGGTTAGAGATATCTTAATTGCTTGTGTGTATAGCCCAGTTGATGAGAGGATTGCCTCACTGAGTGTTTATAAAATACTCACGCATCTCATATGTGTTGTGGTGCAGGTAAAGGCAAAGTGTGATCGTGGAATCAAGGCGATGAAGAGGAGGATGTTTTAGTGGCTCGTTATTTGGGGTCTGACTTCTGTTAGGTTATTAGAGTTGGGTCAATTGAGCAATGTTAGGTTGCTGGTTTCATGTTTTATTACTTTGATGGATTAAATTATTGGTTATTAGTTTATTATTTATTGGTTATTGGTTTAATGGTATTGTGTTGGTTATTTTCCGCTGTTTTGTTGTTTGTGGTTAGATGGCTAGTGGATAAGGGAGCACTAGTTAATTTGTTATTTATTATTCTTATTATTATTATTAAAAAAAAACGGGTCGTGTCATTTCAGTTTGGTATCAGAGCCCTTACGGTTCTAGGGCGGTTAAGTGGATTGGTGTTCGAGTCGTTTAAGGGAATTTAATTGGTGAAATTATTTTCTTGTTGTTTGACGCATGATGTTATTGATGGAATTTATTATGAGTAGTTAGTCAATTTGCATTTGGTAAGGAGTCCTATTATCATTCTCTTCGAGCCTTCAATGAGATTTCCCGAGAAGTTATTTTGTGTGTTGATAGTTGTGTAGTGTTTTTAGCTTATATGTGGGAAGTGCAGTTGTCTATTGACAAGTTGTTGGAAAATTGTTTATCATGCCTGTATCGGGAAATACCGTTGGCGGAGATTGGTAAAAGTGGATGTGTTGGAAATAGATTTCCGAGAAGTTAAGTTGGAGACTTACTTCGTCCAAGGTGGCTGGGGTGCCACTGTTTAGTAAGTTAGTAATTCACATGCTGGTCAGGTGGGGGCTTGAAGGTGTGGACGGTGTGCTTACTAGTGTTGTTGAAGGTCTAGTGGGTGTTGTGAGTGTGCCAACAGGTTTTGCTCAGATCGAGATGATCGTATTGCGGATTTACTGACAATGTTGTTGGAGAGGATTTAATAAGATGATTAGTTTTTATAGATTCTTGATTTGTGTTGGAGTGGATTGATTACGCGATTCTGGAAATTGAAAGTTTTCATAAATAAAAAGTTTCTAAATATGGGAAGTGTTTAAAGGAGTTTCTAAACATGGAAAGTGTTGTTGCATATGGAAAATAGAATGTTCTTTGAATAGTGAGGACTTGTCTATTTTTGGAAAGGGGATGTGAAATGCCCAGAGTGGCGGGAATGTTTAGAGGGTGACCTGAAGAGTGGTCATAGATGAGATGATCAGTTCTCATGGATTTTTGATTGGGCATGTCACGGTGCTACAAGATGATGCAGATTCTAAATGGGAAGTTTTATGAATAGTTAAAACTTAACCATTTTTGGAGAGTGAGTGGTTAAACAGCTTTAGTGGTAGGGATGTTTTAGCATTGGCCTAAAGAGTGGTCATGGTGGTGATGATATTCCAGTGAGGGAATATGGTGATTGGTAGGACACTGCGATGTTTTACGCAAACCACGGGAGGTAGTCCCGGTCAGGAGATGCTTATAGGATTTAGGACTTGTTTGCTCATGAGGAGATGATTAGTTCTCCTGGAGAGATGATTAGTTCTCCGGAGGAGATGATTAATTCTCCTGGAGAGATAATTAGTTCTCCTGAGGAGATAATTAGTTCTCCTCATGGGATGATTAGTTCTCCTGAGGGGATAAATAGTTCTCTTGAGGGAATGATTAGTTCTCTTGAAGGGATGATTAGTTCTCATGAGGGGATGATTTGTTCCTCTGGTGCACCGCGGGCTTGACAGGTTGCGACCCTGAGAGTGGCAGAGGAGATGGTTAGTTCTCCAAGGGGATGATAAGTTCCCCGGAGGGGATGAGTAGTTCTCCTGGTACCGAGATCTCGAGAGTGACGATCCTAGAGTGAGTCAGTATGGCTTGAGGATGACGGTCTGAGAGTGCAGGCGGTGCAGTTTGAAGGTTGTGACCTTAGAATGTATGAGTGAGAAAACAAACAATGTTTAGGACGTGGATATGAGCCTAGAAACTGGATGTAGATCTCGGAGGTCAGGAGTGATCTCGGGTTTTGGGTTATGCTAACCATTGGGGTCAGGGTTATGTAGACTGTTGGGTCACAGGGATGTGCGGTCTGTTGCAGTAGTTACACCAAAATCCTTGGCTAGCGATGTTCAATCCGGCTAGAAGAATGTGGGGGCCGTGGTGATGGTTGCACAGAGGTCCTTAGAGGATGGATGGTGTTGCGGGATTCGAGGACGAATCCTTGTTGGTGGGGGTGAATTGTAACATCCGCGAACCGGAATCCCGGTTTGGGATGTGCATCGATCGAAGCAAGTATTATGTCGATCAATGCAAGGCCAGTTTGGTCGAGAAACAAGTAAGGTAAACGTTGCGTTTTGGGGTTAGAAAAACCCTGGAACCGAGTATTAAAGTAGGAACTCGAGGGTTTGGCCGAGTTTGGCCGATTTTGTAGAAAAAGGAAGAGAGAAAGAAGTTCTTAAGCGTTCTTGAGAGTTTTGAGAGATTTGTGGCTGTTCCTATAGAGATCTGTAGCTAGGATCGTTGTTGGAGTTTGTTAGGTGTGTAGATCTGCTTGTTTGAGGGTTAGAATCTTCTTGGCAAAGGTGAGTGCATGACCATGGCTTATCTAAGCTTGAGATTTCTCTGATTTGCATGTTTATGTGTTTATTTGGCTTGTTAGAACGTTGTTGAGTCGCAAGAGGCTTTGGGAAGCTTCTATGTGGTGTCGTTTTGTGTATTTTGGTGGTTTAGGGACGGAGATCCTGCGACTGTGAGAAGCTTTGGGGAAAAACGATGCTCGCCATGTGCATCGGTCGATGCAGTTTGTGTGTCGGTCGATGCAATGCGAGGACGGCGCGGTTTGACCTAGGATCATCGCTCGATTTCATGTGGAGGCGTCGGTCAATGCAATTATGGATTTTGTGTAATATCGATCATGCGTCGGTCGATGCAGTGTGAGTGTCGGTCGATGAAAGTAAACCTTGCATCGGTCGATGCACGCTTGTGTCGAACGTTGTGACCCTAGTTGGTGTCGGTCGATGCATGGGTTGGTGTCGGTCGATGTAGTTGTCTGGTTTGTTATTTTGTTATTGATTGCTGTTTGATGGTTAGAGATATCTCAATTGCTTGTGTGTATAACCCAGTTGATGGGTGGATTTCCTCAGTGAGTGTTTATAAAATACTCACGCATCTCATATGTGTTGTGGTGCAGGTAAAGGCAAAGTGTGATCATGAATTAAGGTGATGAAGAGAAAGATGTTCTAGTGGCTCGTTGTTTGATTTCCTCAGCTGGTTTCATGTTTTAAGACTCTGTTGGATTGAATTATTGGTTATTGGTTTATTATTTATTGGTTATTGGGTTAATGGTATTGTGTTGGTTATGTTCTGTTGTTTGGTTATTTGAGGTTAGGTGGCTAGTGGGTATGAGACCACTAGTTAATTAGTTAATTATTATTAAAAAAACGGGTTGGGTCGTTTCAGACACTACGATGAAAACTTTAATAAGGTGGTCCGGTCGAGGTTTGGAGGTGTAATGACCGCGAACCGAAATCTCATTTTTGAGTGTGCATCGATCGATGCAGGTTGTGCATCGGTCGACCGATGCAAGGTTCGTTTTTGTGGGACAAGTTGAGTTAAAAGCACGTGTTGCTGCGTTCTGGATTTGGGAAATCCATTAGGTCGGCTATAAAAGGAGAATACTTGACGTTTTGGAGATTTCTAGCCGACTCTAGTGAGATCTGTCTGTTGTTAATGTTTGGATTTGCATGTCTTAGATAGATTATGTGAGTTAGTCGATTGAGTGTGACATGGAGTCCTAGAAAATCCTCTGCAAGCATTCAATGAGATTCTATGATAAGTTGTATTTTTGTGTATGGTTTTGGATTGTTTTCTTAGCCTTCTGTTCATGGTAGTTCAGATGTTTAGAGGTGGTGTTGTCGCTGGTAATGGATGCGGACGTGGTCGTGGACGCAGTTGTTATCGCGGTAGGGGCAGAGGCCCATTTGTTAATGACACCGTGGACCAAAGTGTGATAGTCGAGGGCGTCGGCGAGTCATAGGTATTCCAGGAGGGGTACGTGAGTGTGGTCGGTGGGGGTGCCTATGGGGGCAGTAGGCGCTGGTGGAGCCAGCATGGGTGGTGTCGGTGTCAGGTTTGCCGGTGGTGCTGGACTTCCGAGTGCAGGGTTCGTAGTAGGTGGAATCCTTGGTGATATATTAACATAGCGGGCTTGTTGGCGCAGTTGTTGGAGGTGGTTGCCGGGAGTTGCAGCAGTCAGTGGCTGCAGGTGCAGGAGCTCATTCTCCGTATGTCAACATGCTTAAGGAGATGGGTAGGATAGGTATAGAGCGTTTCTCGGGTGGTACCAACCCTACTATGGTTGATGCGTGGAGGAAAAGTCTGGAACGCAACTTCCAGTCACTCAGAAGTCATGAGGAGTATTAGGTGGCCATAAAGGTCCACCACCTCGCAGACGATGTTCACTTATGGTGTAGATCAGTGGGGCGCAGGAGGGCACAAAGTGAGATGACTTGGGTTGATTTAGTGGAGGAGTTCAACCGCAAGTATTTACCTCGAGAGGCACTAGACCGTCTGGAGGTGCAATTTCTGTAGTTATCTTAGGGGACTCGGTCGGTTAGTGAGATCGATGTGGATTTCAGTTGACTTCTGGTGTATGGGGACCGAGCAATGGAGTCTGAAGATTCTCAGGTTAGGAGGTTCATGACGGTGCTTCGTGATGACTTGGGGGTCCATTGCAGAAGGCGGAGTTACACAACGAAAGCGGACACATGCCGTGATGGTCAGTCCAGCAGTTCAGCTGAGAAGGGCTCTGCATCATGGAGGTTCTAGCAAGGGCGACAAGCCTACGCAGGGAACCAAGAGGAAGTGGGAGGCTACGCACAGGCCGAGGGTGTGGGATGCTTCTGACGCGTTAGCTTAGATCACAAGGTTGCAAGCTGTCCACAAAGGAGTGGTTCGACGACAGCTGAGACGGCAGCTCAAGTGTGTTACCATTGCAAGAAGCATGGTCACATCAAGCCCAAGTGTCCCAAATTGCAGCATATGGCTGTGGCAGCGGTGCAACATGGAGTGTAGCCGGGAGTGCAGCCAATGGCACATATTGAGCAGGCACCGCGGGTGTACTCGACTGTGGAGATGGGTGGAACTAGTGCTGACGCGATCATAGGTATAACTTTGAAGACTAAGACATAGTGAATTGCAATATTTCAGAGTTTTTCAAATGTTTGGCAGAAAGTGTTAGCTTTCTTAGCACATGAGATTTGTGTAGGGACCTTATTAGTGGTCGGGTTTAGGTCCCACATCATGTTTGATTCTGGAGAAACCCATTGCTTCATTACCCTGGAGTGCGCCGAGAGCGCCAATATCAGAGGAGATCCCAGAGATTGAACGGGAATTGTCATAGTTGCGAGAGTTGAGTTTCTGAGTTTCCTTAGACGGATGATGGGTGTGGATATTCAGATCATGGGGGAGTTAAGGCCAGTGGATTGTCATCGGGGTAGAGTGGTGTTTGAGCGTCCAAAAGGGAAGTTTTTATTTGAGGGAGTGAGACCGACTTCGGGGAGTCTCGTGACATCGGCCATGCAGGCTAGGAAGATAATCGAGAAGGGGCGTGCGACCTATCTAGTTACAATCTTGATGTTGGAGTCAGTGGGACAGTCTACGGTTGGCGGTATTAAGGTTTTTAAGGAGTTTGAGGATGTGTTCCATTCGTTGCAGGAGTTACCACCATCTCGGTCTAATCCTTTCACGATTGAAGTGGAACCAGAGACTATGTCATTATCCAAGGCGCCTTAATGGATGGCTCTAGTAGAGATGGCAGAGCTAAAGAAGCAGTTGGAGGATCTTTTGAGCAATGATTCATTCATCCTAGCTTTTCACCGTGAGGAGCGCCGATATTGTCTGTTAAGAAGAAGGACAGGAGTTTCGCTTGTGCATTGATTATCTGGATTTGAACCGGGTCACTGTGAAGAACAAGTACCCTCTTTCCAGGATCGATGAGTTGTTGGATCAACTGAGAGGTGCTACTTGTTTCTCCAAGATTGATCTGGTGTCGGGATATCTCCATATTCTGATAGTTGAGGGAAATGTGAGGAAAACTGCTTTCAGGACGAGGTATGGGCATTATGAGTTCTTGGTGATGCCTTTTCGGTTGACTAACGCACCAGCGGCAGCAGTGTTCATGAGGTTGATAAACATGGTGTTACAAGAGTTTTTGGATGTGTATGTTATCATCTTCATTGATGATATTCTGGTTTAGTCTAAGAGTCCTGACGAGCATATAGTACACTTGAGAGCAGTGTTTGGGAAGCTGCTATAGCAAAAGCTGTATGCCAAGTTGAGCAAGTGCAGTTTATGGCAGAGAGAGATGGGTTTTATGGGTCACATTGTGTCTGTAGAGGGAGTTTTTGTGGATCTAGAGAAGATTCAGGCCATCATGGATTAGCCTACACTGCCGAATACTACGGAGAACAGGAGTTTCCTTGTTTTGGCGGGTTACTACAAGAGCTTCATGAAGGGTTTCGCAAGCAAGGCGTGACCAATGACTAAGTTGACATGGAATGATGTTTTGTTTGTTTGGTCACGGGAGTGTGGAGAGGGTTTCGCAAGCCTGAAGGAGATGTTGACTACTACGCCAGTGTTGGCATTGCCAGAGCAGGGTGAGCCCTATGTGGTTTTTATAGACGCTTCCAGAGTTGGCTTGGAGTCCATGTGTATTGATGCAGCATGGGAAGGTTATTGCCTACGCTTCACGGCAGTTGCGGAACCATGAGGACAAATATCCTACTCATGACTTGGAGATGGTTGTTGTAGTTTTCTCCCTGAAGATTTGGCGGTCTTATCTTTATGGTGGGAAGGTAAAGGTGTTTACATATCATAAAAGCCTGAAGTAAATTTCCACTCTGCCAGAGCTGAATTTGAGGCTGAGGCACTGGATGGAGTTGGTGGCAGATTATGATCTGGAGATAGCTTACCACCCTGGTAAGGCTAACTTGGTTGCAAATGCGCTGAGTCAAAAGTGGGCGGCTTTGGCTCAGGAGCAAGATATTCAGACTTGGATGGGAGAGATACGCATTGAGGTTGTCTGCTGTCTCTCAGGAGTCGTTGGTTTGGAGGCGGCTAATCAAAGCACATATTCTGAGTAGAGTGCAGTTGACTCAGGAGAAGGATGTGGGGCTGGTAAAATGCCTCTAGAGATGTTGATTCGGAGTATCAGGTCTCTGCCAATGGTATCATTCTTCTGTACGGTCGGATCTGTGTGGCCAAAGATGAGGAGTTAAGGCAGGAGATCATGAGGGAGACTCATTTGAGCATGTTCTCTATTCATCCTGAAATGACTAAGATGTATCGTGACCTCAAATGATCACTCGGTCAGGATGAAGAAGGATATAGCTAATTGGGTTGCAAAGTGCGATGTCTGCCAGTGTCTTGGACCTTTAATGCGATTTGGGTCATTGTGGACCGGTTGACTAAATCTATCACATTTTATGGCCATTAAGAAGATTGATGGAGCAACGGTTTTGGCTAAGAAATATGTGAGGGAGATAGTCAGATTGCACGGGGTGCCGGCAAGTATCGTGTCTGATATGGATTCCAAGTTCACTTTGGTGTTTTGGAGGGTGTTTCAGGCAGATATGGGCACACAAGTGCATATGAGTACAACCTATCATCCTAAGATAGATGGTCAGTAGGATAGGACAACCTAGACTTTGGAGGATTTGCTGAGGATATGTGTGCTGGACTGGGGTGGCCACTGGATGGATCACCTGAGGTTGGTAGAGTTTGTTTACAACAACAGCTTCCAGGCGAGTATCAGGATGGCTCACAATGAGGCATTGTACGGGAATACATGTCATACACTGCTATGCTGGACTCAGGTGGGGGAGAGGAGCATATATGGTGCGGGTTTTGTTTAGGGGTCCTCGGAGAAGATTCGAGTTCTGAAGCTAAATTAAAAAAGACTCAGGATCAATAGAGGAGTTCTGCCGATAAGAGGAGGAGGGATTTTGAGTATCAGATGGGTGATAGAGTTGCATCAAGATGGCCAGATTGTAGGGTCCGAACAATTCATTATCATAGACTAAGCTGAGCCCGAGGTACATGGATCCATTCATAGTGATTGAGCGGGTGGGACCGGTAGCATATAGGCTAGAGTTGCCTGATGTTATATGTGTGTTCCACAATGGCTTCAATGTGTCGATGCTATAGAAGTGTCTTTGCAAGAATGATCAGTTGTTGGCTAAGATTCTCGAGGATCTTCAGCCCAACATTACATGAGAGGCGAGACCAGTGAGGGTTCTCGAGAGGAGATTCAAAGAACTTTGGAGGAAGAAGGTTCCTTTGATGATGTTGAAGAACAGACATCATCAAAGGATGTGTGGTATTTGTGATGGTCTTTCGGGATGTGTTGTCTTCGTGACAGTCCTTCAGGATGTTTCGCCTTAGTGGCGGTCCTTCGGGATGTGTGGTCTTCGTGACGGTCTTTCGGGATGCTTGGCCTTGGTGAGTTCCTTGTTAGTACATTTTTTTTGCCTTGGTGGCGGTCCTCTTTAGGACATTTGTTTGGTCTTGGTGGCAGTCTGTTAGACAATTATTTTGCCTTGGTGGCAGTCCTATGTAGGAAATTGGTTAGCCTTACTGACGGCCCTTGTGACATTTGGATGATCATTGTGTGGTCATGAAGTATTATAGTGAGGGAATATGTTTGTTGGCAGGACATGGTAATGTTTTACGCGAGCCACGGGAGGGAGACCTGCTTAGGGATGAAACTCAGACGTCTTCAGAATTATTTGCTCTAAGGACAGTTGCTCGTGAACGACTCTTCGGAGATCTTTAGTTCTCCTAGTACCGTCATATTATGAGTCTTTGTGGCTTGGGAATATGGCTGGTATATCGACTTTAGATTACGATACGAGGCTGCGATGTAAATGGCAACCCGAGAGATGAAGATTAGACTTCTCTAATAAATTATGGCATGAAGGCTTAGGCCCAATTAGGAACCAATACTATGACATGCAGGATAAGGCCTGATAAGGAGCCAATTAAAACTCAAGTTTGAGACCTATGAGTAAGGGAAAGTCCAAAAGTCAGAGAGCAACTAATACCTGAAACCTGAGTGTATTGCCTGGATGTAACCTTCGTAGATCGCTCGAAGGAAGTGTAGGGCATGGAGACGGTTGCACAGGAGTCCTGGACTGATGGTTGTTCAAGATTTGAGGACGAATCTTTGTTGGTGGGAAGAATTGTACCGCCCGCGAACCGGAATCCTGTGTTTGGGTGTGCATCGATCGATGCAGGTTATGCATTACTCGATGCAAGGTTCATTTTTGTGGGAAAGCTTGAGTTAAACACACCTGTTACTGTGTTTTGGGTTTTGGAAAACCCTAAGTTCGACTATAAAAGGAGAATACTCGACGTTTTACAGAGTTTTAGCCACTTTTGTTGTTCCAAAGAGAAAAAGAAAGAGAAAAAACGTTGGTGAGAATTCTCTATGAGTTTTTTTAAAGATTTCTAACCAGTTCTTGTGAGATCTGTCTGTGGGAGTTGAGATCTGAGGCTTAGGACGTGAGAGCATCTTGCTAGGATGGTATTAGAATCAGTTTCGTCATTATCAAAGGTGCGTGACCATGCCTGCATCATGTAAATATGTGATTTTGGGTGTTGAATATGTGCTCGTATGTGAGTTTTTTGTGAGTTTTGTTGCCTTTGGAGGTTGATTTCAGCATCACAAAGCCGGGAGAGGACGGAGGAGATAACATGCAGCAATGCATCGCATGACTACATCGATCGGTCAATGCAGTTAGAGATTTGACAGCGACACGAGGAATTGCATCGGTAGATGCATCTAGAAATTTGGAGAATTGCATCGACGATGAAAGGAGTGCGCCAGTCGACAAAAGGAGTGCATCGGTTGACGCAAAAGTGTGTCAGTCGACGTAAGGAGTGTGTCGGTCGACGTAAAGAGTGCGTCGGTCGACGCAAGTGCGCGGAGTCGACGCTTGTGTTTAGAGTTGTATGGTTTGCTTGTTTCTTTGTGTATTGATTGTGTTTGTCTTTTCGCTTGTGTGTATAGCCCAGTAGATGGGAGGATCACATCTCATTTGTGTTTGTGGTGCAACTAAAGGCAAAGTGTGATCGTGGAATTAGGGCGATAAAGAGAAGGATGTTCTAGTGGCTCGTTGATGTGTTGTCTGGATTCTCTTAGGTGGCTAAGGTCGAGTCGTTAGAATGTTGCTAGATTGCTGCTTTAATGTTTAATGACTTTGTTAGATGGTTTATTACTGTTTATGATGAACTGATTATTGGTTTGTTAGTTATTGGATTAATGGTATTCTTTTATATTATCCGCTGTTGTTTGATTGGGATTAGGTTGTTAGTTAGTATGGAGATAACTAGTTTAAAAAGGTATTAAAAATTAAAAAAGTTGGGTCGGGTCATTTCAGGAGGCTACAACTTCCCAACCAGTCCTGCTTTAATACAATTCCCCCGCTTTAAGATAACTTAGGCTTTGCCGCCCTCGCCATCTAGAGGGTTATGTTGACCCAGACAAGACCAAATATCATTTCACTTGTCACTTTTCCCCAAAAATCATCGTTATTGCTTATAGTAAATTATTACAATGAATCAAGATACCAAAGTATTAGTCATATATTTTTTCAGAGAATACATATTAGAAAAAATATTCTTTTACAAAAACACATAAAAATCCTATCTGGCTTCCTAGTGTGAGAACTGAAACCAGATTTCTCCTTCTAAAATGTTTTATGAATGGAGGAGCTCACCACCGTTAAAGTTCCAGACTAAATTGAGAGTGTTTGAGTACTGAAAAGATGTATATTATAGCTTTGGTAAAAAAGTTTTCCGATCACTTTCTCATTCCCCCTCCCCTCCTATTTATAGCCCTATTACAATTATTATATAATCAATCTACTCCGTAATTCTCGCACTCCCATTAACTCGATTTATTACTTGATTATTCTAATGTCCTCCGAACTCCGGAGTGTTTTGCTTCGCCGTTATACTCTGACTACGATTCTCTACGCTCTGGCATAGCAGGCCAGTTCTACTTCGTCTTGCCCATTTTGTCCGTCCGTCTTGGGCTCAGGCCCATGATCCGAGGTGCCGGATCAAGGTACCAACAGTTGCCCTCCAAGTCTCCCGAGCTATTCAGTTCGGGGGACTTTTAGCCTTTGATTAACCGCTTCAGGAAACTGAATATTTACCATATCCCATGATTTGATTGCGATAATGATGGGATTTGCCTTCCCAAACAAGCTTTGGGTCCCACTACGTGGCTTAGTACAATCTAACACGCTATAAGAGAGAGAGAGAGCAAATCGGGACCTTTCGCTTCCCTAGGTAATCATTGCTTCTACTCGACCCGGTGTATAAAGGTAGGTCGTTTATTTTATTTTTGACATTTCATTTTTCAAAGTCTTTTTTTTCCTGTATTCTGCTTTCTCATCCTCCTTGCTCTCGTTATCTGCCGGAAAAAACTGTTCCTTCTCCTTATTTCTTAAACGGAGATCATGTCGCCTCCCAAATCTACCCCGATCAAAGCCGCAAAACCGGGCATCCCCGGAGTTTACGGCCCCCACCCCCTTCTATCCTCTCGGAAGACGATATTGCGGAGATTAGGGGGTCATGTAGTATCTCGTCGGAGATTGAAATTCGCATCCCGGGTGCCAACGAGTCGCCGGAGAATCCTCCTCCCGGTTACTGTTGTGCATTTGTCAAGTTTTTTTCTGGATGTGGACTTTCTTTCCCACTCCCGGAGCTCGTCGTTCAAATGATGTCCGAGCTAGGTTTTGCTCACCCCCAAATGTGTCCGAATTTCGTTCGGACTGTCCTCTGCCTCCAGACTCTGGCGGAGGAGCACGACTTTAAGCTGTCGCTTGCGGACTTCCTCCACGTATACATCGTGAAGACGGGGCGAACCAAGGGCACTTTATACGTGAGTCCGCTCTCCGGTCTAAAAGTATTTTACGACCTCCTAGAGAAGGACGAAAACTAGCGAAAATCGTTTTTCTTTTTCTTTGTGAACGAACTCACCTTCGGGCCCCACATGAATTAGTTCGTGTCGAAGTGGGCCTCGAAAATTGGTAGCTTAGAGTAGTCTGTACGGTATTAGATTTCCTTTTCTCTTTCTTCCATTTCTAACCCTTTTTTCATCATTTTTGCAGCTCACTTTGAGCGTGGACAGCTCTCCCCTACCTTCGCTGAATATTTTTCTAGGCTCTGCGAAGGTCAGATTTCTTGGGATTCGTTCTCGTGTGAATGAATCAGAGAGTCCGGAGTCCGAATTAGGAGCTGTTCCTACGTTTTCTCTACCAAACCCCGCTTTTTTGACACCTCCTCCATGGCTTACCGAGAGGAGAAAAACTTCAGGAGAGAGCTGTATAACGCCGAGAAAGAGGCGAAGAGGCTAATGTCCAACTCCCTAGCGAAGGGCAAAGCTCGCCTTCCAGCGAGAAGTGCGGACTCTTCTGCTTCGAAATCGACTGAAGCTCCACCCTCAACTTTGGTGACTACCGCAACTCCTGCTCGGGAGCACAGTGCTGAACCAACCTCGGAACCTCCCGTACCCTCCTTGATTGTTATCTTGGACTCGAGTGACGAATGCGGAGAAGGCGGTATTCTTGCTACGGTTATCAAGAGTGGTCGGGCTTCTAGTGGTTCACATTAGACGGAGCCGTCAAAGAAGAGGAAAGAGCCTGAAACTTCTTCTTCTTCCCGTGAGAAGGCCCGGGCCCGAACTAGCTCCTCTGGAGACGAGCGAAGCAGATCTGGTTTGAGGGAATGCGTACTTCCCTCCGAGAAGAAATCCGGGGACCCTTCTTTGATTAAAGAGTCCGGAGGCTCCACCAGTAGACTTCCGCCGAAGGAACAACGTCACTCTCCCAGAGGTAAGCACTTCGTTATTATTTATTTATTTATTTTTAACGTAGAAAAAACCGTAAGTTAAACAGCTTCCTTTGATGCAGTTCCTCCTCCCTCGCCCGCATACTTGATGAGGAGTTTTGTTCGCCCCGGGGTTCGTGTTCCGCCATTTACGGACATGACCGACACTAACCACGGAAACTTCTTCCGATTTGGGGATAAAGTTGGCGAGGTGAGTCTAGACTTACCTCTCCTCATCTTAGATAACAGTAGCTGGAAGGCTGTACTAACTCCCTATTTTTGCAGATGATGATTGAGTTCAACAGTTCGGTCTCCGAACTGTCGAAGCTAAAAGACAAAGTGTCCGAGCTGGTGACCCAGGTGGAGGATTTCACCCGTCTAGAGGCGATAAACGCCAAGACTGTGGAGAAGGCCGAGTAGATTCGGTCTCGGATGAAGAAAGCTGAGCTTCAAGTACTCGACCTCGGGATTGCAAATGAGGATCTTAGGGGGAAGCTGAAGAAAGTCGGCGACCTTTCCTATGATGCTTCGGCGGGCGAGAAGGCTGCCAAGAACAGGCTTCATGAGATCGAACTCCGGAACCAACTCCTAGAGGCCAATCATAACTGTGAGATGGAGAAGGTTCAGAGAGAAGAGCGCCAATCCTTAAAGGGATCCCTCCGCCCCTTGATTGAAGATGTAAGAGCTCATTTTGAAGAGAGGGAGCGTCTAACCCCAGCTTTGGTCAGGGCTGCTGAGATTAAGGCGAACCGAATGCTGATCGAAGAGATCTCGAAGGGTGAAATCGCAGACCTCGAAGCAGAGCTCGAATCAATCCAGGCTGACAAAGAGAAGGCCGATGGTGACGTCACGAAGGTAACCCTCCGTGATTTTGATATTTCAGCCTTCTCAAGCCTCTTGGCGGACTCTCCCCCTGAATTGCTATGCAGCGAGCCCCCACTGAGCATCGTAATCGATGAATCCGGGACTAACATCGGGCAGATGTCAAACCAGGAACTTGAGGTGATTAGGACTAAAACTCCCAAAGCTGACGCGCCCGAGGTGTCGTTGTCTGAGCTGTTCCCCGACGTTCCTGAAGAGTTGACCGTGGGTTCTGTGGAGCGCAGTTCGGCCCCTGATCCCCCTTCCACTTCGTGAATTGCTTTTTCTTGGGGTTGTTTTGGGCCCGAGTTGCCTCCCCTCTTGTTGCTTTTTTTTGTTTAAAACTTGATTCGGGAGTTCTTTGGTCTTGGTGACCCTCCCATTACATTGCCTGCTTTTATTAGATGAACTTTTTTGCTATATAGATTGCCAAGTGAATTTCCAGCGAAGTGTTCTTCGACAAAGTCATTAAATTTACATAGGCAAAGAAAAACAAATTTAGATTTGGAGTCTGTCGATGTACGGGACTTTTGGTTTTTAAGGATGTGAAGTGAAACTTCAGGACTTTATAAACCAGTCCACAAATGTTTTAAACTCCACAAATGAGCCTTCAGGACTTTAAACTTTCGGACTCTATTTGTATGAAGTAGAACTTCGGTTGAAAGGTACGAAGTAAGACTTCGGTTTTTAAGGATACGAAGCGTGACTTCGGCTTAAAAAAAAATACGAAGTGTGACTTCGGTTTTTGAAGAATATGAAGTGTGACTTCAGTTTAAAGAATACGAAGTGTGACTTCGGTTTAAAGAATACGAAGTGTGACTTTGGTTTTTTGAATACGAAGTGCGACTTTGGTTTAAAGAATACGAAGTGTGACTTCGGTTTTTTGTGTCTACGAAGTAACGCTGGACCCGAAGTGGGCTGCCTACGTACCCTTTCAAGATCAAGCCAATCGTAGTTCGATACAATATTTAAATCGAACTAAATATAAAAATGTTTAAGATGTAACGAATTCCAGGACCTCGGCACGGTTTTCCCGCTTGAATCCTCCAGACGATAAACGCCATTTCGGACTTCGCAGGTGATCTTATACGGACCTTCCAAGTTGATCCCCAACTTTCCTGCATTGTTTTCTTTGGTGTTTTCATGGACTTTCCGAAGGACTAGATCACCAACTGCCAAGGGCCTGCTTCGGATTTTGGAGTTATAATAACGGGCTACTGCGTTCTGGTAGTTCTGAATCCGAACTGAAACTTGATCCCGGCGCTCATTGATTGTGTCAAGGGTATCTTGTAAAAATTCTTCATTTTCCACAGCTCGGAGCGGTTTTCGCGAGGTTTGGACTCCGGGTATTTCTATGTCAGCTGGGACTACAACATCGACTCCGTAAACCAAAGAAAAAGGTGTTTCATTAGTAGCCCGACGAGGTGTTGTGCGGCCAGCACCCTTTACGATAATTGAGCCGTTTCTTCAAGATAGCTAATATGACTTTGTTCATTGCCTCGGCTTGCCCATTACCTTGTGGGTAACGAGGAGTTGACTTACTGAGTCGAATTTTCCATTTCGCGCAAAACCCTTCGAACTGCGAGGAGATGAACTGCGGACCATTATCGGTGACGATTTCATGAGGAATGCCATAACGATAGATTATGCTTTTTATCACGAACTGCTCTACCTCTTCACTCGTTACTTTCGCGTAGGCCGCTGCTTCTACCCATTTAGAGAAATAATCAGTAAGAGCTAGAACGTACTGAACTTCTCCCGGTCCCCGGTGCAAAGGGCCAATCATATCCATAGACCACCTCATGAATGGGTAAGGTGCGGACACCGAAGACAATAGTTCGGTAGGTTGGTGGATCGACGAAGCATGCTTTTGACACTTCTCGCAAGTTCGGGAATATTCTTCGCAGTCAGACACCATAGTATGCCAGAAATACCCTTGTCTTTTGATTTTGTAGGCCAGAGCTCGTCCTCCGGAGTGATTTCCTTTGGGGCCATCATGAACAGCTAGCATTAATGCCGCAAGCTCCTCACATGCTACACATGTTAGGAATGGACCAGCCACACTTCAACGTAGGAGAATTCTGCCATAGATGCAATACCGTGCACAGACGATTTTGAGTTTCCTGGCTGCCCACTTGTCAGCTGGGAGTTCCCCTTTATCCAAGTAAGCCCAGATCAGGCTCCGCCAATCTTCTGCCCCCCAATTGTTGGTGTTCGTATTGCTCGAAGGGGTATTCGACTGGTTGATAGCTGGTGGGCTGGATGTTTCCTGAACTTGGTCCGAGTTTTGTTCGACTAGAGGTGGATGAATAATATCCAGAGCGGGTGTCACAGGAGCAAGGAGGATTCTAACATCGTCCTGCTAACTACCTCTTCAGCGGCTAATTTTTCCTTCATTGTCCGAGTTACTACATTCGAGCTCTCTAATCGTATGCTTGGAAATTCGATGACTTCGGGGATAATTCTTGTCATTGCAGGGTCCGAAGTTGATGCCAGAGCCGCTAAAGCGTCTGCAGCGGAGTTTTCACCTCGTGGTCTCTTAGTGATTTCAAAATCCTCGAACTTAGTTACTAACTCCCGAGCCGCAGATAAGTAAGCCTCCATACGGCCATCCTTTGTCTCGTACTCTCCTAAAAACTGGTTGGTGACCAGCTGCGAATCACAAAAAGCTCGGAGCTTTCGGACACCAATCCATACTACGAGGCGTAAGCCAGCGAGGAAGGATTCATATTCGGCTTCGTTATTTGATGCACTGAATGCCAAGCGAAACGACTGCTCAATCACTTCACCAGTAGGAGAGGTGAGACGAACCCCAATTCCTGCGTCTGACCTAGAAGATGCTCCATCCACATATATTGTCCATGGGATCTCAATACTGTCGTTGACCGAACTAGCTAGTGGGAGTTCTATCAGGAAATCTGCCAGCACTTGCGCCTTAGCACAAGTTCGAGTTTGGAACTCGATGTCGTATTCACTAAGCTCAACGGACCACTTAGCTAACCTCCCAGACTGGCTCGGACTATGAAACACCATCCGAAGTGGTTGCGTTCTTAAAATTACGATTGTATGGGATTGAAAGTAAGGTCGCAGCTTTCTTGCCGAAGTAACTACTGCTAGAGCCAACTTCTCCATCATAGGATACCTTGACTCTGCCCCTGTAAACGACTTACTGACATAGAAGATTGGTCTATGCTCCCCCCCTTTCTTCCCGAACTAAGACTCCACTTACTGTGTTGTCCCAGACAGCTACGTAAAGGAAAAGTGGCTCACCTAATTCAGGTTTAGCCAAGACCGGAGGTTCAGATAGGTACGCTTTCAGCTGAGCGAATGCTTCTTCCCACTTTGCATCCCACAAGAAATTTTCCCCCCTTTTTTTAATAACTGGTAGAATGGGAGGCATTTATCTGTAGAGTGGGACATGAAACGATTGAGAGCTGCAATTCGTCCGGTAAGACGTTGCACTTCGCGTAATGTCTTAGGGGAGCTCATGGATAAGAAGGCGTTAATTGGCCTCGGGTTTGCTTCAATTCCTCGCTCTGTGACGATGTATCCTAAAAATTCCCCTGATGGGACTGCAAAGGTGCACTTCGTGGGGTTAAGCTTCATTTCGAACTGGTTCAAGATGTCAAAACAAACTTTCAAGTCCGAAAGGTGCGAGCTGGCCTCCATGGACTTCACCAGCATGTCGTCAATGTAGACTTCCATGGTTTTTCCGAGTTGATGCTCGAACATCCGGTTCACTAGACGTTGGTAGGTGACTCCGGCATTTTTCAATCCAAAAGGCATCACCTTGTAACAATACGTCCCGCGGTCCGTAATGAATGCGGTCTTTTCCTGGTCGTCCGGGTTCATGAGGATTTGGTTGTAACCAGAGACGGTGTCCATGAAAGACATTAGCTCGTGGCCCAAAGTGGACTCAACTAGCCTATCGATGTGCGGAAGTGGAAAGCTGTCCTTGGGGCACGCCTTATTTAGATCAGTAAAATCGACGCAAACTCGCGATTACCCATTCTTCTTCTTTACTACCACAGTGTTTGCAAGCCACTCGGGGTATTTTACTTCGCGTATCTGCCCTGCATTCAGTAAGCGATCCACCTCTTTGTTGATGATTTAGCCTCCCTTGGGGCCGAGTTTCCTTCGCTTCTGTTTTACCCGTCTGAAAGTCGGATCCACATTCAACTCATGCGAGATGACCTCCGAACTAATCCCTGGAATTTCGTCAACAGACCAAGCGAAGGTGGAAATATTCTCCTTCATAAGGAAATAAGATTGGCTCGTAGCTCGCCTCCTAATCCTGCTCCGATCTTGATTTCTTGATCTAGGAGCTTAGCATGAATAAAAATTGACTCAGTGAGATCACCCTTGAGCTGCTTCCGAACTGGATTCCTTGTGACCTCGAGCTGTGGGTGCTATTGAACCAAAAGCTTATGGCTGGCGAGATAGCAGATCCTTGCCGTTCTCTGGCTTCCTAGGATTTTTCGAACTCCCTGAGGGGTTGGGAACTTGACGCACTGATGGTATGTGGAAGCTACAGCCTTCATCAGGAAAAGCCATGGGGTTCCCATTATTGTATTATAGACCGCAGGTCGATCAAAGACCGTGAACTCCACCATTTTCGCAACTCCCTGAGTGGAGACAGGTAGCGTTATTGTACCTAAAGACATCAACGTCTCACTTGTGAACGAAACCAAAGGGGAAGGTGGTCCTGCGATGTGCTCTCTTCTGATGCCCATTCTAGGAAGTGTTTCGAGAAATTTTAAGTCCACTGAGCTCCCGGTATCTACTAGGATCCGGCATACTTCGTGGTTTGCTACATCCAACGATATGACGAGTGTGTCATCGTGCGGAGTGTCTAATTCCTCGGTCTCTTTCTCCGAGAAGGTGACCTCGGGCAAATTGCTTGTGGTGACCTTGATTCGCTTTGGCTGTGGGTTCGTGAGCTTGCTCTGATGGTCTTTTATCGCTGTGATGGAGTTTCGAAAAAGGCGTGAACCCCCCATTATGACGTCGATTCTTTTCTTAGGAGCTTAATTTCCGTCTATTTGTTTTGGTTTCTTCGGGGGTGGAGCATCTTTATCCACTTCGGAGATTGCCTTCTGCTCCAGCTCCTCGATAGTCAAGTTTGGCATTTCACCAGACACGTACTTTTCTGCGAGAAGGTGCATCAGCTTCTTGCAGTCCCGAGTTGAGTGGTTGTTGGTTTTGTGGAGTTTGCAATACGTATCCTCATCTCGAACCCATTTGTTACTTGGGAGCACTCCACTCTTGGAGCGTGGTGAAAATGGTGGTTAGGAAGGTGAACTCTTTGGAGATTTTTTCTTGGGAGATTGGTTCACCGCAAATGTGCTAGGTCCGGACTTCGGGGTTGAAGGCGGGGTTTTCTTAGCAGGTGCTTCGAATCGAGGTCTGCTTGCTGGTGGAACTTTATGTTTCAGTGCAGCTGCAACCCTGTCTTCCTCTGCAATTATCCAGTTAGAAGCTCGGTGTAATGCATCCTGGATTGTAGGGAACTGGTTTACAGTCAGCTCCTCGCGGAAACGGGACTCGTGCCAAAGGCCATTTTTCAGTGCGGCCAAAGCAGTTGAGTCTGAAAGCCCCGGAATCTGGATCTGAATTTCCCTGAATTTTGTTATGTATGAACAGAGAGATTCTCCGGCAGCCTGGTTCAGGTTCCAAAGCTGAGCGTCCGTTACTGCGGTTTCGATTACGCTAGAATACTGTTTAATGAAAGAAGTTGACAGCTCCGTGAAGTTTCTGCGAACAGCTTGCAGTACCCAGCGTCTGCTTCATGAGGCTCGAGGTCCACACGGCTAGCTGTAATCAAGAAGGTCTTGAGATGACTGGTCGGATCTCCTTTTCCCTCGTAGCTTGAGAATTTTATCTTGCCAGTATTTTTGACGCGGACTCGGGCTACTTGATCAGAGAAAGGAGTTCGCTTTGACTCTTCAATCACCCGAGAAATATCCGGTGCCGAAGTGGTTGCACTGTGCACCATGGATCGCATTTCGCGGATCTCATTCTGCATTTTGTGGAACTCAGGTATAGAAGAGTAACCCGGCGCCAGGTTCTCTTGCCGAACACTTCCTCCCACAGGAGGGGGATCCGAACTGGAATCCCGGAGGGCCCAGCCACTTCGTCTTGAACCGGAGCGTTACTAACCCCAGCCAATGGTGGAGCTGACTGAGGAATTACCTGTGGCGGGAAAGTATTCCCTGGAGTTGCTGGTATTGTTGCCGGCTACGACGTGCTAAGTGGAACGGTGTCGGTAAAGTCTAAAGCACGTCGCTGTGGGTTTTGGTCGGAGGACAGGAGGTCGACCCGATCGGCGTACGCCTGGTGAGAGGCAGAAAGATCAGCGATCGAAGTTGAGACCGCTTCTAGCCGGGTGGAAACCTGACCTTCCAAGCCGTCGAAACGCTCGGACAAAGCAGCAGATGCAGCTTGCTGGCGATCAGATTTTTCTGTTAGATCCTGCAAAAGCTTTTGGATTGTTTCCAGAGTTACCTGATTAGCAGATGCTTCGGCCATAGCAGAATCTGTTCGATGTGGATTTGTGAAAAAGCGTCGGAACTATATGGAGTATAGGTGATGACCCCCTCCTTCTAGCGCTAAATGTGAGAACTGAAACCAGATCTCTCCTTCTAAAATGTTTTATGAATGGAGGAGCTCACCACCGTTAAAGTTCCAGACTAAATTGAGAGTGTTTGAGTACTGAAAAGATCTATATTATAGCTTTGGTAAAAAAAATTTCCGATCACTTTCTCATTCCCCCTCCCCTCCTATTTATAGCCCTATTACAATTATTATATAATCAATCTACTCCGTAAATCTCGCACTCCCATTAACTCGATTTATTACTTGATTATTCTAATGTCGTCCGAACTCTGGAGTGTTTTGCTTCGCCTTTATAGTCAGTAATCAACTATCTAAAGTCTAAATACTCTGTTACTCAACTTACACAAGATACGACGCATAAATCCTAGCAATTAAAGCAAGTTCGATTCTAATCTGCAAAATTCTATATAACTAAACTAACGTATGTTCTAACACGATACTCGTCTAGGCTAGTGTGAGAAAGGCTTCAACACTTTTGATGTGTAAAACGTCTATTATCAATCACAAGTTACCTATTGATAACATCATTATTTTACCTATTTTAATATAGTTTTCATATGCATTTAGGAAGAGTTTGATATGATTTCAGATATGAAAGGTCTATTATCAAGTATTTCAAGTTTCAAGACGGTTTTACAGGTTTTAGAGCAAAAAGAACTAAAAGACAAAGAAAACACGTTGCAGGACAGATTCAGAGCTTTACAATGTGGGTCACGTTTAGAGAACTTTCAGAAGACAAGCCCGGCCCACAGGGGAAGCCACTGAAGCCAAAGATTCGGGTTTTAAATTTTGAAGGTCTTCTCTCCTTAGAAATCTGTTAAACAATAGACATGTAAAAGACTTTTTTGTAAAAGTCTTTTTTTTTTTTTTTACAAAAAGGTCTTCTATGTAGAAGGCATTTTTTTTAAGGTCTTCTATGTAAAAGGCTTTTTTTTTTATAAGATATGTAAAAAGCCTTTTTTACTTAAAATTTGTTAAGCAATATACATGTAGAAGACTTTTTTTTTTGTAAGTGCACTTTGATGATATTTGTTACCAAATCAATTCTTTTAAACCTCTTCACATGTAAGGCCATATATCCTGAAACTAAGGTGTTACAATTCACCCCCACTAACAGACTGCAACATCCTCATTGCACACCAAGACCGTCACCCTTGACAGTGTGAGCCCTCTTAACTCCACATTCGTCTAGGTTCGGCTCTGCTACCACTGGCAACTCCCCGACCGCCGCCTTTCTCAATGGACTCCACGTCCTTTCTAACGTGAACACACCCTTATCCGACGACTGGTTTGTTACTTTCAGGAGGCTTTAAAGATTTTTTTATCGACCCTACAAATCACACATGATTTTTCCATGTATTTTGTCCTCAATGAACTATTCCGACAATCACTTTCCTGAAGGTCATCCATCTTGAAACTACTCCAGCATAAACACGCTTAATAGTGTAGTTCTCTCGGGATTGTTGACTAAAAGATAATTGCACTTTGGTGACATAGATGACTTAATCAATTCTTTTAAACCTCTCCGCATGTACCACCATATCTCCTCAAACCGAGGTGTTACACTTCCAGCCGTACCAAACACGACCAAGACTTTAACATCAGCCAAACCATGCCCCAAACATCAAGATAACATGCACACAAGAGAAAAATCAACCACACAATCACATAAAGAGAGGTCTAATCCCTTATATTAGTTATGGTAGTGCACTCACCTCTAAAACGCAAAGTGTCTAACAAAGAGAACAACACATACAGCCACATCAGCTTCTTAAGTGTCACCACACACTCAGATCTCCTTCTCTACAAAGCTCTCAATAACAGGCACATAAAACTCTCTTTTCAATCACATAAACTCTCAAGAAACTTTCTCTCTTCTCTTTCACAAAGGAGGAAGAAAAAGAGGCTCCTAAAACTCTAAATTGTTGAGACTACCCTCTTAAAACAAGTCCTAAGGTTTCCTTTCAACCACAACAAACCAGAGAAACATAAATCAAACCGTAACCCAAATCAGCTTCTGGTGGCAAGCGATACCACTTACCACCTAGTGTCGATTGGCATCCCCAACCAAAAACCAGTTCGCAGACGCTGCATTATTTCTTCTCTTTTCTTTTGTTAACTAGTCACTTTTAATATCTTCGATTTTTATTTGAACAAATTAGCAACAAAAACACAAGCAACTGAGAAACCAATGTTTAACAAACAGCAAACAAACACAAACAAACCAGGAAAACCAGTATCAGTCGTCTGCTGAAAAGATTGGTGTCGACCGACACCCCTATGGTGTCGACCGACACTCCTCCCTGGTGTCGACCGACACGTGTCAATCGACACCGACTCCGCAGACACGATCTGCTCGAAGCCGAAAGTCGCATAACCGCTTCCCAAATCCTCCAAATCGTCTGAAACTCACTACAAACTCATGGAAACCAACAACCAACCACAAGAAAACAACACAAACAGCCACAAAACAAGCAAAACAAAGGATTATCATGCTTAGATCAGCCATGGTCATGCACTCACCTCTTTTGTAGAAAGTGTCTGACCCAAAACCAACGAATCCAACCCTTAGAAACCTGCTCCTTTGTTCCTAGCACAAGATCTCGACTCCACAGGGACAGATCTCACCAAAACAGCTTAGAATCTCTTCAAAAAGCCTCCATCTCTCAAGAACGCTGTATCTTCTCTCTTTTCTCTCTAACTTTTCTCTATAGCGGCTAAAAGTGTTATCCCCAAAACCCTCAGGTCGATTTCGCACTTATAAACCTCGGTTTGGGATCCCACTTAAACCAAACCGTGCCAAAACGACAGTTAAAACGATTTCATCAAACCAAAAATTGTTGGTGTTGACCGACGCCACCCTTGGTGTTGATCGACACCCATCCCAAAAACCCATTAATTGGTTCGCGGATGTTACAATGTCGCACCAAACAAGACCAAGACTCCAACATCAGCCAAACCATGCCCTAAACATCAAAATTACAGGCACACAAGAGTAAAATCAACCACACAATCATTTAAAGAGAGATCTAATCGCTTATATTAGTTATGATAGTGCACTCACCTCTAAAACACCAAGTGTCTAGAGAAGAGAATGACACATACAGCCACATCAGCCCCTTAACCTTCACCACACTCAGATCTCCTTCTCCACAAATCTCTCAAGAACAGGCACATAAAACTCTCTTTTCGATCATATAACTCTCAAGAAACTTTTTATCTTCTCTTTCACAAAGAACGAAGAAAAAGAGGCTCCAAAAACTCTAAATTGTTGAGACTCCCCTCTTAAACCAAGTCCTAAGGTTTTCTTTCAACCATACCAAACCGGAGAAACATAAATCAAACCGTAACCCAAATCAGCTTATGGTGGCAAGTGATACCACCTACCACCTACGGTGTCGATTGGCACCCCCAACCAAAAACCAGTTCGCACATACTGCATTTTTTCTTCTCCATTCTTTTGTTAACTATTCACTTTTAATATCTTCTGTTTTTATTTGAACAAATTAGCAACAAAAACACAAGCGAATATTATTGACAACAAAATAGAAACCGTTAGTATAAATGTAATACTCGACCTAGTCAAATTTTTGTAACAAAGATCATAGTGAAAACATAAAAAGAAAAATTAAGAAATCAGATAAACGTTTTAAAATATATAACCACACTATATCAAATTTGCTTTAGACCTCATACATTCTAGGACTGGCAAAGTGTATGAACCTTAAACCTACTAATGTGTAATTTGTTCTATAGATTGACGCAAGTATTTATTGTCATATTGGATTGTGATAAATTTTGAAGGTTTTCCAAGTCTAAAATACAAAGGTTAATTTTGTGGGTAAATCTGATTTTTTATGATAGATTTCTAAACAATATTTAATGCTCTCGTTTGGAAGATTTACATACTACTATTTATTGGCATCTTGGAAATTTAAAGTTTTGGAAAGATTTCCAAGTCTAAATAGAAAAGGTTGAATTGGTGGGAAAATCTTATTATTTTAAATAGATTTATATTTTCTAAATACTAATTAATTTTTTCTCTAAAGATTTACATAAGTATTTATTGTCACATTGAATTTTAATGGATTTCTAAATATTAGTCTATATCAACAGGTTGAATTTTAAAATCATTATGAATTATCAAGTTTTTATAAATCTTATATACATTTCCAGATTAATTAACATATACAAAAAATACCCTCTTAAGATGATTTAATTTTTAATTTATTTTTGAACAACTTTTGAAATATATTTAAAATATGTAAGGTATTTGCGTGTAGGTAATTATTAGTAGTGTAATTAACCCCAAAATAATATATTCCCTCTGTTTGATTGGATTTTTAAGGCATCCAATTAAGAATAATGATGGTCACGGATAAGAAAAAAATTATTAAAATTAGCCCTATTACGCATGTTAATACTCAAACTTTTGCATATCAAGGAAAATTAATAGTTGATAAAGTGGGTAGTAATAACTATATTTTTACAGGAAAAAAAAACTTATTTAGACTCCTTGATAGCAAACTAGAAAAAAAAAAAAGTAAACTAATATAAAAAAAAGTAAAAAAATTAGCCATAATTGAATAGTAAATTTACTTCTATAGATATAAATATTTCTTTCCATTCAGTTACTACCAATTATGATATCTTTTACAAGGTATGGTATAGATTTGTATATGTTTGAATTGTGATAAAATTTCTTCTTTTTTTTTTTAGTTGTGATAAAATTTCCTTAACTCAAACAATCAGATTATATATATATATATATAAGGAGCACCAGTCCCTTAAAAAATTATTACAAATATCAAAAAAAAAAATAATAATAATAATAATGACGAGAAAGAAAGTGAAAATGGCTTTTATTGAAAATGAGACAGCAAGAAAATCAACTTTCAAGAAAAGAAAAAGAGGTGTTCTGAAGAAAGCTCATGAGTTGGCAACACTATGTGACGTCCCCATCTGTGTTATCGTCAACAGTGCGTACGAGTCGAACCCAGAGGTGTGGCCATCGAGAGAGGAGGCTGACAAGGTTGTGTCCCAATGGAGGATGATGTCGGTGATGGACCAGACCAAGAAGATGGTGAACCAAGAGTCCTTTCTCCAACAAAGGATCACCAAAGCCACCGAGTCTTGGAGGAAGGCGCGGAGAGAGAACAAAGAGCTGGAGATGAAAAACATCATGTTTGATTGTCTTAGTGGCAAAACTTTGGTTTCTCGTCTCCCGAAAAGTGATCTTCGAGATTTCGGTTCTGTCATTGAACAACATCTCAAAGATGTTAATCGTAGGATGGAGATTCTGAAGAGGAATGATGATGAATCATCTTCGTCCCTTGTTCCTATTGATGCCGCTACAACATCAAGTGTCATGCCTATGATTGAGATGGGTTCTTCATCATCAAGTGTCATGCCTATGATTGAGATGGGTTCTTCATCTGTTGGATTTCATGAAAAGATTCTAGAACAAATTCAGAATACTTTGAATATGAAGAACACCAATAAGGATTTGGATCTGAATAAGAAACAGTGGTGATCAGAATTTGATCATATCTTAAGTTTTCGTTATTTAAATTTTCAAGAAACCTTTATATTTGAGTTCTCTTTGTTTTAGTTACATGTTTGGGTTGGTCCTGACATCTTGTTGTATTTTGTCATGAATGAAATTTCATTTTCTCTAGTTAATGAATGTTTTCCCCTTGATGTTATCTTCCTATCGAAGCTATGTATTAAACTTTACCCATAAAAATGATCGAAGTTGGATAAACTCCTACATCAAATAAGTTCTTAAAACATGTTTATCAGTGAATCTAACAATCAAGAGCTAGGGTTATGCGAGACAATTTTATTAATCCCCAACTTTTGGTTGTTTTCTTCAATGTTTCATTAATTTAATTAAGGAAATATAATCTTCAAAACTATAAAATAAATTTAAAAATCGTCAATATCTTGGGGTTGAACATGATTTTGTTGAACCAGATAAAATTAAAGTCAAATTTAAAACTTTCTTAAAGGTTTACTAACACTAAAACTAGTTTGGCTAAATTAACGTAGATAGAAACTAATCTCACCAAAAAACAAAGATATTACAAATTCTCTTGGCGATTTAAAAAGTAAGATTGACCAAAACACGTAAATCGAGATTTTTACAAATTTTTATTATGTTTTTTTATGAAAAAATGAATTATATTTTTTTGACTAAATTAATGTAAATAGGAACTAATCTCGCAAAAAACCAAGAAATTACATATTCTCTTGGCAATTTAAAAAGTAAGAATGACCAAAACACGTAAATCAAGAGTTTTCCAATTTTCAACCATTTTTTAATATAGAAAAATTATTATATTTTTTTATTACTATACAAAATTATGATTTCCTTAGTTTGTACAAAAATTTCTTAATTTTTGAATTATCTAGATCACTTATGAGAATATATTTTTTTGTGTTTTTTTTGATGATATTTTGATCTACAACAGTAGGTTGGAAGCCATACTCAGCACCCCACTGTGATACAAATCTTCTATCACCACCAGCATTTTCCCAACAACAAGAAGTGTCTATTTGACCAATGTCAGGTGGAGCATATGGGCCATATTATTTTTGCTGATGGAGTTGCCACAGACCCTTCCAAAACAGCAGCAAGGTTCTGAGTTTGAGCCCCTATTCTAATATTTCCAAACTTTGCAAAAACTTTTTGTGGTTGAATCAGATGCTTCAGGTTTTGGCTCAAGTGAAATTCTAATGAATGACCACATGCCTCTCGGATTCTTTAGCCACGGTTTGACAGCCAAGGAGCAGTTAAAATCAGTCTTTGAAAGGTAGCTAATAACCATCGTCTTGTATGTTTAAAAGTGGTGACACTGTTTATTGGGCAGACGATTTTTGGTCCACATAGACTAAAAGAGTTTAAAGTTTCTTTTGGAACAGAGGGAAGTATCAATGGATTTCCAAAACTGATTGACAAAAACTTTTGGGTTACACATTTGATATTGTTTACAAACCTGGATTAGACAACACGATAGCTGATGGGTTTTCCAAGATAGTGCAAGAGGCTGATCAGGTGTGTATGTCCTTGTTGGCCATATCTACTCCTTCAGAACTCCAAGATATTTAAAAAGAAATTAAGAAGGATGAGGAGCTACTGACTATAACTGCTTAGGTTCAATCTGCTGCTAATGCAAAACCTGATTTTTGAGTAAAAGCAAACAAGCTCTAGTTTAAAAAACGTTAGACATATCTAAATCCTCTACCTTTATTCCACTTATCATTTATGAGTGCCATGATGGTAAATTGGGTGGACACTCGTGGGTCCTCAAGTGCTAAGCACATTTAGGAATCTTTTCATTGGCCGGTTTTACTCCATGATGTTGAGAGATTTATGGCTGAATGTCAAATCTACCAAACAAATAAACAGTCCACACTATCTCCATTTGTTCTTCTCCAACCTCTACCCATTCCTAGTGGTGGTTGATTATCGCTTATGTAGCTCAATGATTATTGCAAGAGGTTGTATGTTCAATGGGTTTCCTGCCTACATTGTCTCGGACAGGGACAAAACCTTCTTAAGCCATTTTTGGAAGGACTATGTTCAAGAAAACATGCACAAAAGTCAACTACAGTACATCCATCAACCCACAGATATATTGCCAAGCAAAAGTTCTGAATCTCATCTTTGAGACTTATGATACTAAGATTTTACTCTATCATAGCAGGTTCAATTAACCTTATGCAGTTTTAGTACAAAAGGTGTCAATCCAAATGGGATGATGCTAATCACTCAAGATGCAATTAAGCAGTCACATGTTAAGCCAGATTCAAAGAGAATTTGTTTGTCTAACAACCTAGAGTAAACTGAATGCAAAAACAGAAATAGACAACAAAACAGATGCTAACATGCATAAGTAAAAGGAGAAACGAGTTGGAACATAAACTATATAACAAGAGCAAGAAAAACTCAAATCTCAAATAACAATTAGAACGATAGAGGTCATAAGGATGAGAGTAATTGATGTAGGCGGAGTCACTTAGTATATAGAGTGTTTAACAAACCACAATCAAGCTATTCCTAGACAATGAACATCACATCTTAGCTAATTTAATCTCTTGACAGAAGCTACACAGACTCAATCACTTCCAAACCTAACTCTTGTCAGAGAAACATAATCAAGCAGGCATTACAAACAAGTTCATTCATGTCAAAAAAAACACCCTAGACATCTAATCAATTAGACTATGAATGCAACTCTTTTGCAATAATAGGTCAGACATTTCATCAAACACCATGTGGGTGTGGAAATGCCTAAGTTCTAATCTCATATGATCAGTAAGAGAACCCTAATCCAAAAGGGAAACATTCAAATATAAACTTAAACACCCTATATATTAAGATTCTCCACCTAATCTATCCCATTCTCAAGAACACTAACACTATTCAAACCCATAAATCATCATCACCAAGAACACAAACCCAGAAAACATTAAAACAAGCATGATTAGATAGATAATAATCTAAGTAACAAGATTGATTAAAGAAACAGGTGCAAATTCTAAATAGATTAGGAGAAATTTGGATTACAAACTCAGAAAATGTTTTGGTGGCTACTCATAAACTCTAAGATAAAAGTAGTGTCCTTTGGGTAAAGACATAAGAGTGTATTTATAGAAAAAGTTGAAAATCCTAAAACACAAACCGACAAAATAGATAAACGATACAGGAATCAGGTTGGCTGAGTCGCATGTCGTTCTCTTCCAGTTGTGCTTTGCGTTCGTCCTTGGATCCTCCATACTTGGTATGACCGAGTGGGAGGTTGTCTCTTCCAGACATTGCGGTTGAGTCGCATGGTTGGAGATGGCGCGCTAGAGTCACAAGGTTGGAGACATTGAGGGTGCGCTCGAGTCGGAGAACGTCTTGATATATTGTGTTTTTGTTGGATTTTAAGACTTGGTTTTGCATTGTTTTGTTGGATCATCTTTCTAGGTTGTTTTAGGGGCATTTACATCTAGTAGTTTGTTTCTCAGGTTCTTGGAGTAACCTCACCACTTTTGGAGGATTGGGACTTGATTTGGTGCAAAAGAAGCAAAGAAGAGTGAAGTGGAGAAGTGGCAAAGTTCCAGAACAGATAGGTGACCAGATCCTTCGGCCAGACCATGTCTGTAGCTCCTTCGGTGTCGCCCTTCAGCCAACGAGCGACTGAAGCCACTTCTCACGTCAAGACCAGAACAAATAAGTGGCCTAGCCCTTCGGCCAAACATCAACCATGGCAGTCCTTCGGTTAGCTCCTACCGCCGGGTCCAAACTCCGCTGTTGTCCTGCATCCCAAGCTGAGTTTGGAGCAAGAGTCCAGATGCAATACGCGGCTACTCCCTTTGGTCAAGTGGTGGTCGTGTCGCTCCTTCGGCCTTATCCTTCGACCAAGCCTTACCCGTTTCACTTTCCCGAATGGAACTCCAGATGGAATACGCGGTCTCCCCCTTCGTTCAAGCCCACCCCGTAGCTCTCCTTTGGTGTCTTGCTTCGGCCAAACCAAGACCGAGACGCCAGTTGACCCTCCGAGACCAGAACGAATAAACGGCTAGCCCCTGTTTCAAGGCTTGGGTCTGCAGCTTCGATCAAGCCTTCCCCGTAGCCGCCTAGTCTGCACTTGGTTCAGCTTTGATCCGGGTTTGATCCGGTTTGTCCCGAGTTTTCCCAGCTCTTTTCTATTTTCCTATAAATACATTAAACCTATTAAGAAGAGAGCTTATCTTTTATTTAGCAGCTTTTAGGGTTCTTAAACTTGCATATTCTAGGTTTGCGTACTTTTAAGTTTTCATTAGTAATCTCTTTTTCATTTCTTCTAATCTACAATCTCTAATTATAATTTTACAAAGATCAAAGCTTAAACCTTTGTCTTATCATGATCATGAGTGAGTAGTCTTTTAGAATCGTTGGGTTTTGGTAGATTAGGATGATTTAGGAGTTAGGTTATGGAGTTTATGGTTATATTGCTTTAGATCCTTGCTTATTAGTTGCTAATAAATCTATATCAACCTTGATCATGTTGATTTTAGACTTTAGGAATTTTACGTCCAGAAGGTGTTTGATGAAATTGCTGAACCAAAATTTTTAATTGATTTGCATTCCTTACCTTTGGAAATAGTTGACTTGGGTGCTTAGTGGCTATATAGACCTGATTGTAATGCTTTTTGATCATTTAATTGCCTTTGGAAGAAGTTGATGATTGATTGATTAATAAAAATATTAATTGCATGGAAATGTGTTAGTCTTACTATTGTTTAAGTTGTTTGAAACTCCATGGGTTGCCTGAATATTCCCCCCCTACTAATTGCATTCTCAAATTTCCTACACCTACTTTTAGTCTCTGAAAAAAACATCAAAATAAAGTTTATTCTTAATAAAACTACACCTAGTTTCTTTTTTATATGAATAACTACATCTACAATCAAACCAAACAATAAACCGATATTACTTAATTTGGCTTGACTTAATCCAGTTTTAACCAAATTTAGACCTGATTTTAGCCCTAATCTAACATTCAACCCGACCCAGCAAAGAAAAAAAAAATTGAAAAAAAATCTTCTTCACCTCCTTCTTCTTCATCCTCTTTCCTTAATGTTTTTTGTTTCGAGTCCAATATTCTTTTTACTTATATCAAGCATATTTTTTGTTCGTCACTAAACTTAACGTCACGTGTAAAAGTAAAACGCTTGAGAGCTAATTTTCTCCGTCAAATCATGTTCATACATCGGATGCTCTCTCCACTTTCCATTTCTTGTCTCGCAGCAGATCAGGAGAAGATTTCCACCGTTGTGGCCAGCAGTCACGGAGGAGATTTCTTTCTTCTCTTCCGGCCGGAGATGTTGCAATGCTTGTTTTTCCCTCTCTACCTGCTAATTCAAGCTTTTTGTTTTTGTAACAATTTTTCTGGGCCACCTATAATATAATTTAATTTTTCAAAAAAAATAAATAGAAGACCACAAATAAAAGAAGGATTATAGTATTAAACTATTTTTTTTATTGATTCGAGTCAAATGTTTAATTCGGATGAAATTATGGTTAAAACTGGATTAAGTCAAACCAAGTTAAGTAATATGGTTTATTGTTTGGTTCAATTGCAGATGTAGTTTTTATTAAGAACAAACTTTATTTTGATGTTCTTTTCAGAGACTAAAAGTTGAGAATGCAATTAGTAGAGGGGGGAATATTCAGGCAACCCAAACTCCATAATCCATCTCTTATTTCATTCCTAATCAAATACCTTAACCCTGAGATTCGCTCTTAGTTATTGTTGAGTTAATCTTCTATTTCTTTCTTGGTTTAATTGTTTGAGCATTTTATAATTTGGTTGTTTTGCTTAAGTTAAGATTGTTACAAAAACCATTCTCTTGTTTAAGATTAGATTAAGCAGCTTTGTGAATTCCTAGTGTGTTAATCATTGCAAAATGAGGTTCGATAATTTAGTTGATAGCAATATACTACATCAATTTGGCATTGTTGCCCATTTGCATTAGATTTCACCATTTGGATTTCAACTTCGTTTGAGCCTAATCATGTACTTTACATTGTTGTTTATTTGGTTTGCTTTGGTGTTTTTAATTCTGTTTTGCAGGGTGTATAAACTTGAGAAGTCAAGGCTAAGCAGATTTGATCGAGCGTGTTGACGGCATTTACTGTTTTGAACGAGAGAATCGACGATTAGAAAGACAAGCTATAGAACAGAATGCTCCTCCCGCTGATGGTCATAATGGACATGATCTAGTCAATGATGAGGGAGCTCCTCACCATGCGCCAAGACAAGCACCACTGATTGAAGCCTATGATGCGCCAAGCGTCAATGGCCACCACATCGGTATTAGAGCTCCACCAGTGGAGAAAAATCACTTTGAGATCAAGGCCAGTCTTATCAACATGGTGCAAGGGTCAAAGTTCCATGGTTTGGCGATGGAAGACCCACTTAATCACTTGGATCAGTTTGATCGGTTTTGTGGAACTGTTAAAATAAACGGCATTTCGGAAGACGCCTTCAAGCTCTGCCTCTTCCCATTATCTCTTCGAGACAAAGCTCACATATGGGAAAAGAATCTGTCTAATAACACCATTACATCTTGGGATCAATGCAAGAAGGCTTTCTTATCAAAGTTCTTCTCTACTGCAAGAACAACTTGCCTTCGCAATGAGATATCCAGTTTTGCTCAGCGGTCTAATGAGAGTTTTTGTAAAGCTTGTGAGAGATTCAAAGGATACATATCTCAATTTCCACATCATGGTTTTTCCAAAGAGTCACAGTTGAGTACATTCTACCGAGGTATCTTTCCTAAATACATAATGCTTCTTGACACAGCAAGCAATGGAAACTTCTTGGGTCAAAATCCAGAACAAGGGATGTTGTTGGTTGAGAATCTTGCACTAAGTGAGGAGAATTTTGGGTAGGACTATGATAGAACTCCAAGGAATCATACTGACATGAATGAGCTGCACCGCAAGGAAATCAAGACGTTGAATAATTAGATGGATAAGATGATTCTTGCGAATCAAAAGCCAATTCACTATGTCAATGAGTGTGAACTTTATCAAGGTTATCAAGAGGGTATGGAGACTATTGTTGAGGGACAAGAATCAATTATGTTAGTGACCAAGGGTACAACAAGTTCAAACTGAAATACCGCAACCATCCAAACCTCCCTTACCGCAGTACTAATGTGGAGAACCCAAAAGATCAAACTTATCTGCCACAAAAGCCTCTCGGTTTTCCCTCCCAGCCTAACTATCAACCTAAAACTCAAGCGAACTACCAACCTAAGCCTCAAACATATCCCCAACCTTAACCCTAAATGAGTTTACCACACCCTCAAGACCATGGACAGGATATTAATGCTCTACTTCGCGAGATACTCTAGGGCCAAGGAAGAAATGCTATTGAGCTTGCCACTCAAATGAAAGTTCTTGAAACTGAAAATTTTTATTGTTGATGGTGAATGATGTATGGAATGATGACTTATGAATGAATGGATGTCAGGGTGTTTCAATTCCCCTTATGCAGTTGTAGTACAAGAGGTGTCAATCCAATCTGAGTGTTTGTGAACAATCAAGATGTGCATATGAGTCTAAGTCAAGCCAGATGTAAAGGATGTTTGTCACTAACAATCCTATTATGAAATGTAAAGTGCAGAAAGTAAAACTACAAGAACTAGGAGCTAAATGCAAATGGAACAGGGTGATTATAACAAACAGAAATAAAAACTATGGAAATGCAAGTATTGAACTTATGCAAGATAAGTAATGAACAGGATACTAAATGAATGCAATAGAAATGCAACTAGGGTGAAACAGGACAAATACAAATCATAAACACAAGTTCTGGGTTGGAACTCGAGCAAGCACTCGATCGAGTGCTGATCGAGTACAGGGTCGAGCTGGACAAATACGCAAAACAGAGCAACACAAGAAAAACAGAGCAATACCAAAACGAATCAAACAAAGATCAAACAACAGGATTTAAGCTAAGAAATCAATAAACAAGGAAGGTCTTGAGGAGGGATTCATGGGCTGGACTATGATTGAGGTCATCTAACTTGGTCAACAAATCTCAAACAACTTGAGCTAATCTCTAGACATATATTTCTAAGACATGTTTAATCCACTCTCATGGCAAGAAACAATCAAACTCATGCATCTCTAGACTTGTTCTCACAAAGTAAAGAATCTACACAAGCAGGCATTAAGCAATATGTCAAAAATCAAACAAGACTTCTAATCTCTTAGCAAGCCTAATGATAGTCTCTAGATCTAGCCTTATCTATGCTCCTTAGACATTGGTGTGATGCTAAGAGGCTTGAAATCAGATCCTACCCTCTCAGATATAGGATCAGCATTAAGAACATCTAGCCTAGAAGAGATCTACAACAATCAAGCTTGACCAAATCAAACAAACCTCAAACACAGCCCAGCCTAACCCATCCTCAAGATCCTAAGCAACTACTCACAAGAACACATGATGAACATCAAAGTCATAAACCCAGAAAATGATGAAACTTGCATGATTAGATAGATAAATCAAAGATCTACAATATTGAAAAAGGAATCAAACACGAATTCTTAATATCTTGAAAGTTATGGAACCAACAAAATCCAAGAATTCTTTGTTTTTTCTCCTTCAAGGAGGTACAAGATCTAAAAATAAAAGTGCAAAAGGAATAATTCCCAAAAAAGGTAAAAACTAGGTTTTTGACTCTCTAAAAAGCTGGGCTCTTTTGGTGGCTGCAGGTACAAGCCCTTATATAGAAAAAGTAGTGGAAGCCCTAAAATGCTAAAAGACAAAATAGCCAGGCGGCTCGACCAACTCGACCTGGTGCTCGGTCGAGTGACCGGTCGAGTTGACTCCTCTTGTGCTCCTCCCACTCGGTCGAGTCCCTCTCAGCACACGGTCGAGTGTCTGGTCGAGTGGGCAGTCGAGTTGGACTCCGGACCTTGGTTCTTCAGCCTTAGCTCTCTTGCTTTCTCCTCATGATTGCTTCACTTCTCCTCAGCATTGCTTCCATGCTCCTTAAGCTCCAAAATCACCTGTTTATGCATGAAAAGATGCAAATGCAATGCAACTAAACTCTAATGCAAGAACAGTCCTAAAGCTATGCAATAATGGTCAAAATGGATAGCAAAAGATGCAAAAGATGTGAATATATTAAGGGAAAACAGGGTGAAATATATGAACATCAACACCCCCAAACTTAGTCTTTGCTTGCCCTCAAGCAAATGAACAAGACATAAAAAGGTAGGTGAGGTTTGAAAGTGGGATCTCAGCTCCTAAAGCTTGCAAATAGACCATCTAGAATCAATGTCCAAGTTACTAGTACTATGATGCAAGTTGAATGAGCTGTACTTAAAGATTTTAGACAAGCATATCACAACCTTTACTGATTTGAGCCTTAGATGTCCACATGCATTCAAATCAACCATTTCCTTTAACATTCATTAATCAAGAACATGAATCAATTATATGCAATGCTTAAACTCATTTGGCTTGGCAGTAAAAGGGTTAGAGACAATGATGGTCTCTCTTTAGACTGGGGTTTATCAATATCAAGGTTCTCTCATAAAAAATGGATTGAGCTTTAGAAGAATGCTAAAGGTAAGAACACTTAGACACATACAAGAACAAAACCTTGTCTACCCAAAGGCACCCAAAGTGTTTATCCTATCAATCTAAACCCAATTGATCCTAGTGCTACCCTTTAACTTCTTCTCTTCTCTTTCACCCTTTTCTCTTTTGATTTTAAAGTCTTAGGAGAGGTTTCTTATTTGATCTTTCTAGTGGAATGGGAGATTCTTACTTATTTGCTATGGTTCTCTTTTCTTCTTATTCTTAAGACATATAAGCATTTTGCTAGACTTTTCTTTTCTTTCTTTTCTTTAACTGAAACCATCTTTAAACAATATCATACTTCCTATTCTTTCACTAGACTTTGATTTTGACTCTAACCTTTTCTTTCTCTTCTCCTCTTTTCTTTTCTTTCTTTTTCAAGCAACCAAATCCCAAACCCAACAATGAAATCATCAAGTCCTATCTAGTTTGGAAAATGCAAACTAGAACTACACAAGGCATTATTCTTGTCAGTTCAAACCTAACACTTTCTACCAAGCTCAATCCCAAAAATGCCTCACACACTCAAGAATAAGCATGGCTTGAAAGAAGGGTTGGTTAAGGGTATTGGAAACTGATTTTAATGATTCAATCAGCTACTTGGATCAACAAGAGTGGTAAAAAGGAGAAAGATGATCCAAATATGTATATGGTATCCATGAGTTTAAAGCAATGCACACATTGATATTTAACAGTCAATATTAAGTTCTTATAAGTAGGAAATGGCATCAAATCACAACATGCTTCAATTTAGACCAAATGCAATGCAGGAATTCAAGGCTTGGTTCAATCTTATGCTTCTAACCACTCAACTAGCATCAAAGTACTATTAACTTGGCATTGATCCTAGTCTAGTGAATTAAACAAGCTAACAAGGCAAAACTCATCATAGATCCCTAATGCAAATATTATACAATCCTACATGAAACATGCTAAACAAGATGCTACTATGCAATGCAAACTACATGAACACTCTTTTTTTTATAAAGAATTTTGCAAAAATTTTCAAATTTTTAGGGTTTTTCTATGCCTTAGATGCTATGCAAGTATTAACATGATGATGCTAAAAATTTGAAATAAGAAAACAAAACACAACATCAAATGCTATCTCAAACCCTCCCCCAAACTTAAATCACACAGTCCTCTGTGTGAAAGAAATTTGTAAGAGGATTGAAGATTAAAAACAAACACAACATCAAATGCTATGGTATTTACAAGGGAAGGTGATAGTGGTACCTCAAGGATTGGAGAAGAAACTGTCCACATCCTCTTGCATGCTGTCAAAAGTGTAGTTGGGGTCTTGTTGACGACTTGGAGGTGGAGATTGGGGCAGCTCGACGATGGGAATCGACCAGGACTCGGTCGAGTACGTGCTCGAGTGGGGGGGGTCGAGCTGGCTGCCGAGTCTTCTTTTCCTCTTCTATCTGGCCTCCCTTGCTTCCCTGATCATGAAAATACCAAAACAAAAATCAAAATACCAAAAAACCTTAAACAATATGTACATGGATACCTTAGGGACTTCCTCCCTAGTGAGCTTGTTTAGAGTCACTAAACTTGACTTTGGCTGCCTTCTTAGGCTTTGTTTAGATACCAAGGAGGTGATGAAATCCTCCCTGGCACTTCTTGATCATTGTGAGTCTGATCCTTGATCACCTCACCCTTAACACACAAACCATATTTCTTCTTGATTTTGAGCCTTGGTCTTGCTTTCCTCAAAGACCTCTTGTTTAGCTTGACTTGGAGATCTTTAACCATACCAGTCAACTCTTGAGCTGCCTCTTAAGCTTTTCCACAAAATCTTCTTGAAGAGGGAGATTGTCCTTTGGAGTTGCCACTTCACTTAAACCTTCATGACCACCTTTTTCCTTGATAGTAAAAGGTTGATCATCAATGGTAGGAAGGTTGGTTGGGTTATAGATGTTAAACTTCATAGCTATATCCTCATAAATGTTCAAGGTCACAAGACCTTCCTTAACATCAATAACAGCTCCAATTGTGGCTAAGAATGGCCTCCCAATGATGATAGGATCTTCAGGTTCCTTGTCCATCTCCAATACCACAAAATCTGTATGAATCCTTGCTCTTCCTATCTTGACTGGAATATTCTCCAATTTGCCAACCACATCTCTGTTTGAACCATCAGCTAGGCATATATGAAGGTTGGTGGACTTGAAGTCAGTGTGCCCAAGCTTTTGTGCTATAGAATAGGGCATCACACTGATAGATGCTCCCAAGTCACATAAGCACTGGTTGTAGTGAAGATAGCTAAGTGTGCAAGGCAGATAGAATGGACCTGGATCCTTAAGCTTAATTGGGATGATTACTCCTCCAAGGTCTTCAAGATCTTTCTCATCTTGAGCTTGAGCCTTCTTCTTTGATAAATCAAACAAAAAATCCTTATAGAGAGGATATGGATCATACTGTTCCAAGGCAGGTCCTCTCTCTCTTCTTCTTGGTAAGCAATGGTGATCTCTTGTATGGCCATCGCTTCTTCTTGTTTCTCAATCACAACCACTTCCTTCAAAGCCTTCTCTTCCTTTTGTTGCAAAGCCAACATTTGTTTTCTCAATGATTTCCCTTAATTCTTTAAGCTTCTGTGCCTTGAAACGTCCTGGGAATGGTAGAGGCGGTTTGTAAGCAGGAGGGATGTACTTAGCAGGCTTGACAGCTTCTGATTCTTCAGCTCGATTAGCCACTCGAACACTCACTCGGTCGAGTGCATGCTCGAGCACCTGGTCGAGTGCAATACCGGAGTCAGTCTGCTTTGCACAAACTTCACTTTGAGCTTCAAGAAATGACCAATCCTCCCCAACTTGATCTTCACTGTCCCCAGTGACTTCCTCTTCAAAGAGATGAATGGCTTTGGCAGTAAACTCCCTTGGGTTTTGAACTGCTTTTCCAGGGAGTTGGGTGGGTTTTGGAGCTGAAGTAGATGCTATATTGCTCTCCATATACTTCACTCTTGAGTTAAGTCCCTCAAACTTCATATTGAGATCATTATATTTTGATGTTAACCTTTGATTCAGCTCAGCAAACTGTTTGGCTTCCTCAATTTTCCCATTGGTTTGCCCAATCAACAGCTGTTGTATCATTGCTCTTAGGTCTTGTTCCTGGCCTTGGTTAGTCTGAAACCCTGGTGGGGGACACAATTGGGGCTGGAACACTTGTTGCTGCTGCTTTGGTGCATAGTTGTGCTGTTGTTGAGGCTGAGGAGGTGGATAGACTTGGTCTTGAGGGTTGGCTACATTGGTGCTCCTATAAGAGAGGTTGTTCTGCTTGAAACCTCCACCTTGGTTGTAGCCTTTGTATCCTCCTCCTTGGTTCTGCATATAACACAACTCAGCAAACTCCCTATCTCCTTTTTGGACTGGAGCTTCTTCTTCACCAATGAAGTGAATGGTTTTTGACTGGCTTAGGAGAATCTTGTCAAGCTTCTCATTGACCATCTTTAAATCCTGCTTGTATTTGTCCTCCTGATCAGTGGAGGGGATCCTCATGGTTCTATCATAATCTTCATTATAATTTCCATCTGACTGAGCAAGGTTCTCAACCAATTCCCATCCTTCTTCCACATTCTTGTTGAGGAAGTTGCCATTTGAAGCTGTATCAAGAAGCATTCTTATCTTGGGAAGCACTCCTCTATACAAAGTGCTTAGAAGGGACTCATTGCTGAAGTCATGGTGAGGACACTGAGTTTGGAATCCTTTAAACATCTCCCAAGCTTCACAAAAGCTCTCATTATTCCTTTGAGCAAACCCAGAAATTTCATTCCTCAATCTAGCAGTCCTTGCATTGGAGAAGAACTTGGCCAGAAAAGCTTTCTTGCATGCATCCCATGTGGTTATAGCTCCAGTAGGAAGAGTCTTCTCCCATAGATGAGCTTTGTCTCCAAGGGAAAATGGGAATAGCCTTAACTTGAAGCCATCTTCACTTACTCCATTGATTTTTGTGAGTCCACATATTCTGTCAAACTAATCAAGGTGATCTAGAGGATCCTCCATTGGCAACCCATGAAATTTGTTGGCTTTTATCATGGAGATTAATCCACTCTTTATTTCATAATTATTATTTGCCACAGCAGGAGGCACAATACCAGCTCTTTGGTTGTGTGTGTTAGGTGCATCCCCAGCACCAATGTGTCTAGGTCTATGATCATGGTGATCTTGCTGCTCCATGACTACTTGTTCTTCTTGTTGTTGAACTACTCTTCTTTGCTTATGTCTCAAACCCTTTTGTAGCCTGTGGATGTTTTCAATAGGCCTTTGAAGACTGTCTTTGCCTTTTGACCTTGTGTGCATCAACAAACTCGACTACAGACTCGAACAAGTACACGGTCGAGCGCAGGCTCGAGTGGGTGGTCGAGTCAACTGGGAAGTAATGGCTATTTGGATCCGGCTTCTGACTCGATCAGGTGCTCGATCACGGCTCGGTCGAGTGGTGGTCGAGTGGGTACCTGAAACTCAAGACAGCCAAGCAAAGGAAGATTCGAGTTCAGTAACTTCACAAGTGCGTAAACGAACTTAATCTTAGACTAATAATGATCCTAAATGTCACAAAACAAACTCAAATGGGCAACGACGCCAAATTGAAACTGACTATTTTTGTTGTTGATGGTGAATGATGTATGGAATGATGACTTATGAATGAATGGATGTCAGGGTGTTTCAATTCCCCTTATGCAGTTGTAGTATAAGAGGTGTCAATCCAATCTGAGTGTTTGTGAACAATCAAGATGTGCATATGAGTCTAAGTCAAGCCAGATGTAAAGGATGTTTGTCACTAACAATCCTATTATGAAATGTAAAGTGCAGAAAGTAAAACTACAAGAACTAGGAGCTAAATGCAAATGGAACAGGGTGATTATAACAAACAGAAATAAAAACTATGGAAATGCAAGTATTGCACTTATGCAAGGTAAGTAATGAACATGATACTAAATGAATGCAACAGAAATGCAACTAGGATGAAACAGGACAAATACAAATCATAAACACAAGTTCTGGGTTGGAACTCGAGCAAGCACTCGATTGAGCGCTGATCGAGTGCAGGGTCGAGCTGGACAAATACGCAAAACAGAGCAACACAAGAAAAATAGAGCAATACCAATACGAATCAAACAAAGATCAAACAACAGGATTTAAGCTAAGAAATCAATAAACAAGGAAGGTCTTGAGGAGGGATTCATGGGCTGGACTATGATTGAGGTCATCTAACTTGGTCAACAAATCTCAAACAACTTGAGCTAATCTCTAGACATATATTTCTACGACATATTTAATCCACTCTCATGGCAAGAAACAATCAAACTCATGCATCTCTAGACTTGTTCTCACAAAGTAAAGAATATACACAAGCAGGCATTAAGCAATATGTCAAAAATCAAACAAGACTTCTAATCTCTTAGCAAGCCTAATGATAGTCTCTAGATCTAGCCTTATCTATGCTCCTTAGACATTGGTGTGATGCTAAGAGGCTTGAAATCAGATCCTACCCTCTCAGATATAGGATCAGCATTAACAACATCTAGCCTAGAAGAGATCTACAACAATCAAGCTTGACCAAATCAAGCAAACCTCAAACACAGCCCAGCCTAACCCATCCTCAAGATCCTAAGCAACTACTCACAAGAACACATGATGAACATCAAAGTCATAAACCCAGAAAATGATGAAACTTGCATGATTAGATAGATAAATCAAAGATCTACAATATTGAAAAAGGAATCAAACACGAATTCTTAATATCTTGAAAGTTATGGAACCAACAAAATCCAAGAATTCTTTGTTTTTTCTCCTTCAAGGAGGTACAAGATCTAAAAATAAAAGTGCAAAAGGAATAATTCCCAAAAAAGGTAAAAACTAGGTTTTTGACTCTCTAAAAAGCTGGACTCTTTTGGTGGCTGCAGGTACAAGCCCTTATATAGAAAAAGTAGTGGAAGCCCTAAAAATGCTAAAAGACAAAATAGCCAGGCGGCTCGACCAACTCGACCTGGTGCTCGGTCGAGTGACCGGTCGAGTTGGCTCCTCTTGTGCTCCTCCCACTCGGTCGAGTCCCTCTCAGCACACGGTCGAGTGTCTGGTCGAGTGGGCAGTCGAGTTGGACTCCGGACCTTGGTTCTTCAGCCTTAGCTCTCTTGCTTTCTCCTCATGATTGCTTCACTTCTCCTCAGCATTGCTTCCATGCTCCTTAAGCTCCAAAAGATGCAAATGCAATGCAACTAAACTCTAATGCAAGAACAGTCCTCAAGCTATGCAATAATGGTCAAAATGGATAGCAAAAGATGCAAAAGATGTGAATATATTAAGGGAAAACAGGGTGAAATATATGAACATCAGTTATGCACACCAAGGTTGAAAAAACGTCTATGGTGATCGAAATGATAAGATGGAGAGGTTGCAAACACAAGTCCATGGACAAACTTCCTCTTCTACAACGCGACCAACGGGATCACTACCGAGAAAACCGGAACCGAACCCAAAAGAGTATATCAATGCCATAAGACAGAGAAGTGATAAGAAGTTGCCTACACAAGAGCTCCATAGGGACATTGAGCCTAAATAAGTGGAGGTAGTGGTTGAGATTGAAGATGAGGATGAGTTGATAGAGCAAGATTGTGGTAAAGACATAGAAGCTGAAGAGGTTGTGGTTGACAAACGGAAGAGTAAAGTGGTAGAGGATCCTAAGCAAGACAAGATCATTAATGGAGTTTCCAAGAAGAGTCAAGTGGCTGCCCAAGAGAATCTAATTGTGCTTCCATCTTATGAGCCAAGATTGACATTTCCTGGTTAGTTTAAGAAACAACAAGTGGACAAGTATAGAGCTATGTTTGATGCACAAATGAAAGATGTTGCTATTACAATGCCACAATGCCATTAATTGATGCGTTCTTGCTGAACCCATCATACAACAAGTTCCTCAACAATGCATTTATGGAGAAGAAGAGAGCTCTACAAGGAATGGTTATCTTAACCCATGAGTGTAATGCTATCATTCAAAACAAGTAGTAGCAAAGAAGCTTGATGATCCTGATAGTTTCATTCTTCCTTGTTCATAGGGACCTTTATCTTTTAGCCATTGTTTTTGTGTTTGTGGGGATAGTGTGAGCCTGATGCCTCTTCCGGTTGCCAAAAGATTGGGTTTCACTCGCTACAAACAATGTCCGATCAGACTTGTTCTTGCGGATAGGTCTGCTAGAACACCAGTTGGAATGCTTGAAGACTTGCCAGTGATGGTTGGCTATTTTGAGATCCCAATAGACTTTGTGGTACTAGAGATGGATGAAGAACCAAATGACCCGCTTATTTTGGGGTGCCCATTCTTAAGAACTACAGGAACAATGATTGATGTGGAGAGAGGGAAGATTCATTTGAATTTGGGAAAGGAAGCTTTAACTTTTGACATGAACAAGGGAATGAGAAAACCTACAATTGATGGTCAAGTTTTCTACATTGAGAGGATGGATGCTTTAGCTGATGAGCTTTTAGAAGATCTAGCCATAGAAGATGAGCTCCAAAGCACTTTGACTATTAAAAAAGGAGAGTTTGGTTTACTTAAGCAAGATAGTGAAGGGTATGAGAAGATTCTTGACTCTCAAAAGCCTTCTAGTGATGATGGATGTTTCCTTGAGTTAAAAGAGCAAGTGGTGTGTTCAGTTGAAGTAGACTCAAATGAAGATTGGAGTGAGCTTAAAGCACCCAAGATTGAACTTAAACCACTCCCTAAGGGGATAATGTATGCTTTTCTTGGTACAAACTCTACTTATAAAGTTATTATCATTGAAGAATTTAGTGAACAAGAAACTGTTACTCTTCTAGGTGAATTAAAAAAGTATAGGAGAGTAGTTATTGGTTATTCACTTGATAATATTAAAGAAAACTCTTTTGCATGCATAGGATTCATTTAGATGATGAATCAATGACTTCCATTGAACCACAAAGAAGGTTAAATCCTAACCTAAGAGATGTGGTGAGGAAAGCGATTCTTAAGCTTCTTAATGCTGGTATCATATATCCTATATCGGATAGTACATGGGTTTCACCTGTACATGTGGTGCCAAAGAAAGGAGGAGTCATTGTTGTTAAATATGATAAAGATGAGTTAATTCCTACTAGAACTATAACAGGACATCGCATGTGTATTGATTATAGGAAACTTAATGCTGCATCTAGAAAATATCACTTCCTTTTACCATTTATTTATCAAATGTTAGAGAGGTTAGCTAACCATAGTCATTATTGCTTTCTTGATGGATATTCTGGTTTCTTTCAAATTCCAATTCACCCCAATGACCAAGAGAAAACCACATTTACATGTCCTTATGGTATCTTCGCTTATCGGAGAATGGCATTTGGATTATGTTATGCACCTGCTACTTTTGAGCGGTGTATGATGTCCATTTTCTCATACCTTATAGAAAATGTGGTTGAGATACTTATGGATGACTTCTCTGTATATGGATATTATTTTTCCATATAACCTTATGGATGTCTCTCTAACCTTTGCAGGGTCTTAAAGAGATGTGAAGAAACCAATTTTGTTTTAAATTGGGAAAAGTGTCACTTCATGGTGAAAGAAAGAATTGTGTTGGGGCATAAGATTTCAGAGAAAGACATTGAAGTTAATAGAGCTAAGATTGATGTGATGACCAATCTAGCACCACTAGTCAAGGAAATAAGAAGCTTCTTAGGCCATGCTGGGTTTTATAGAAGGTTTATTAAAGACTTCTCCAAGATTGCTATTTCTTACAAGATTGTTGTGTAAAGAAGTGACATTTGAATTTGATGAGGAGTGTCTTCAAACTTTCAAGAAGATAAAAAAAGAGTTGGTTAGTGCCCCAATAGTTCAAGCTCCACATTGGAATTTGCCATTTGAAATCATGTGTGATGCTAGTGATTATGCAGTTGGAGCAGTATTTGGTCAAAAAAAAGACAAGAAGTTACATGTAATATACTATGCAAGTAGAAACTTAGATGAAGCTCAAGTCAAGTATGCTACAACATAGAAAGAGTTACTTGCTATTGTCTTTGCATTTGAAAAGTTCAGATCATACTTGGTGGGTTCAAAAGTTATTGTTCATACTGATCATGCAGCATTGAGACATCTCTTAGCAAAGAAATATGCTAAACTAAGACTATTGAGATGGATATTGTTACTTCAAGAGTTTGATTTGGAGATTAAAGATAAGAATTATACTGAAAATGGAGTAGCTGATCATCTATCAAGAATGAGGACTGACAATGAGATTCCAATCAATGATGCACTTCCTGAAAAGCAATTAATGGCAATTCAACTCTCAGATAAGAGCCATGAAACTTGGAAAAAACTTGAAATAATCTGAAACTTTGTTGTCCACCCACAAACTTTGCAGTCGACCCAGGAACTTTCAAGTGGACTCTTCCTTTTCTTTCCCACTTCCTTTTACTCTTCACAAACATTTTTTTAGAATTTGCCTCGCCTCCATTGTCATTGTCAATTTGATACCTATCAACAAGTTCGTTCTTTAGTTCCCAAATCATACCACATCAAAATCATCATAATTTATTGAACAGATAATCTTCTTAAATTAATCTTATCAGAATTGTTGACAAAAGCCACTAGAATCACTATTTCCGGCTCAAACGACAAAAACGACTATTTGATTTCTACTCTTGTTTAGGGTTTAATCTTTCATTGTGTCGTTTATATTATTCATTTTCTATTTTTTAAATGAAAATGACACTTCTATAGTTACGAAATTAAATACATGGTTTAGTGTCTTTTTACAACAAATTAGTACTATTCGAGTAAGTAAAACTTTATATGTGCTAGTCTAGTAATAAACCAAAATATTTGCGCTAGTTTAGTAATTTTTTCAAAATGAAATATCTCATACCAGCTATATTACTTCTCATAATTAGCTAATAAGATTTATTTTTAAATGAAAATGGCTGGTCAACGCCCGTAAAGATATGATATCTAATATATATTTTTTTCTATATTTATTATTAATTCAAATTTAATCAAATTTTATTCATAAAGATATTTTTATATTACTAACCGCGCGTTCTAGATATATTAAAATATATTATTAAAAGTAAAAAAAAGAGAGTTAGATAAATTAGTTTTAATAATAAAAATAACTTATATGTATATATATATATAATATTTTATATTATATTAAGTAATAAGCTAATGATAATGCACCAACTACACACAAGAATATAAGGTTCTATATATAGATAAACACATTGTAAATTAATAAAAGATTTATTGCCTGTAATTTGGACTTAGTGATAAGAAACCTAATGAGTAGAGAAACCCTTTCGTTGCTATATAAACAGTCTTTGTGCCAACAAACTTGACAAATCATACAAAATAAAAATAAAGATAATGAGGAAATTGAAATTATCTTTGATAGCGAATGAGAGATCAAGAAAAAAGACATTCATGAAGAGGAAGAAAGGGATAATGAAGAAACTTCACGAGTTGACAACTCTTTGTGGTGTCCAAGCTTGTGGGGTCATCTACAGTCCGTATCAGGCGGTACCAGAGGTTTGGCCGTCAAAGGAAGGTGCACAAGAGGTGGCTATGAAGTTTATGGAGATCCCGATGGCAACAAGAACCAAAAAGATGATGGATCAAGATACGTATTTGCGGGAGCAGATTACCAAAATAAAAGAGCAAGTAGACAAACTGGCTGCTGAGAATCAGGAGTTACAAGTTAAACGATTTATGTTTGATTGTCTTGAAGGAAAGATGTCAAAGTATCATTATGGTGCAAAAGACCTTCACGATTTGCATCGCTATATTGATCAATATATCAATCAGCTTACTCAAAGGATGCAAAGTCTTGTAGAAAATGGTGAGTCTTCTTCTTTCCCTCCTCTTCCTATTGGAGTTGCGGATATAAATCCACCTGCTGTTGCAGATTTTTCTGTTGATGTGAATACAGACGCGATAAGTGCTGCTAGAGAGTTTTGTGCTCATATTCCATACCAAAATATGAATATGAACCAAAATCTGCAAGAACCGGTTCAATATCATACTTCACATGATTTTTATGGTCATATTCAAGAAGAAGTCTACAATAGCATGACTTGGATTCATGATTTGAATTCGGATTTAAATCATAACATGACTTTGAATTTAGATCTGAATTCTAATCAGTATCTGAATCAAGAAAACTCATTTAATGATATGATGCTGGCACAAAATGTGGGTTATGCCGGGGGACATGCTATAATTCCTTTCATAGACCACTATAACTATCACCAGCAACCAACTGGTTATCTTGCCATCACCAATAACATGCCTTCCATCACCTCCTCTACCACCTCTACTACCAGTGTTTATGGTTCATACATTAACAATAATTTTTAATTAAAAGAAGCATATTTCTACTGTAGTATTCAGTTGTCTGACTTTATGTGTTTTATTTTCTTCATTTTGAAAAAAAAATATTTGATGTTGTCTTTGTTAATTTTTTTCCAGTTAATTGTTGTTGGCTAAAGGTTCTACCTTAATGCATTTATCTTATTTTGATTATTAAGAAATGAATTTGCCCATCAATTTTAGTTTTATTTGAAAAAGTTTAGTTATTTTGAATAAAATTATTAGTTATTTTAGATAATAATTAAACAAAAATATATAATTAAGCAGGTACCACAAAACATGTGGGCAAATTAACTAGAGTTTGTTTTTTCACAAAATATCTTATTCTTATCATCGTATTTGCCAAGAAGAAAAAGGTTCATAAATTATATTTGACATTATGCAAAGATCTAAGTATGAATATTTGGTTATTTGACCTTTGATTTGGATTTTTTTTTTTTTTTTAATGGAGAATTTGCGACAAAAGTTTAACCACGAACAAAATGAGTTTGACTTTTCAAAAAACGATGATATTCAGTGCTAAAATTCAAAGTATAAAGAGCATGTTAAGTACCCACATTCGTAGACACATTTCAGTGACCAAAATATCTATTATATTTTTGTGGTTTATCCATTAGAATTCCTTTAAATCTGGTACCAAATTCAGGACAATGATTCAATAAAAGAACCCGACGCGTTTTTAAAAATAATATAATTAAATATTCTATTATATTTAATTACATTCAAAAATAAACCAATAACAAAATAGCATACATAACGGAAAATATACCAAACCAACTTTAATTTATTATAAATATAATAACTATTATAAGCAATAAAAATCAGTAACTTAATATCCTTCTAAACCAGGTTCCACCAATAATAACAATCCAACAATATACAAATTAGACCCTGGATAATTCTTCTCTTCATTGCGATGATTCCACGTCACCCTATACGTGCACCACACACATAATGAGATGCGTGAGTATTACCAGAAAAACTTAGGGAAACGATCCTCCCATCTACAAATTATACACATAAGTAATCGAAATAACAACCATAAATAACACATAAAGAAATAAGCCAATAAGCAGAACATCCAAAAACAAATTCATCATCTGTTATGCCTAAACCATCCTATGGTCAGACAAGCCAACATACAGTTACGAGACACTGTAACATCCGCGAACCGGAATCCCAGTTTGGGATGTGCATCGATCGATGCAAGTATTGTGTTGATCCATGCAAGGCCGGTTTGATCGAGAAAAGAGTAAGTTAAACGTTGCGTTTTGGGGTTAGGAAAACCCTAGAATCGAGTATAAAAGTAGGATCTCGAGGGTTTGGCCGAGTTTGACCATTTTTGGAGAAAAATAAATAGAGAAAGAAGTTCTTAAGCGTTCCTGTGGAGATATGTAGTTGGGATCGTTGTAGGAGCTTGTTAGGAGTGTAGATCTGCTTATCTGAAGGTTAGAATCTTCTTGTCAAAGGTGAGTGCATGACCATGGCTTATCTAAGCTTGAGATTTCTCTGAATGCATGTTTATGTGTTTATTTGGCTTTTTAGAACGTTGTTCAGTCGCAAGAGGCTTTGGAAAGCTTCTTTGTGGCATTGTTTTATGTATTTTGGTGGTTTAGGGACGGAGATCTGGTGAGAAGCTTCGGGAAAAAATGATGCTCGGCATGTGCATCGGTCGATGCACTTTGTGTGTTGATCGATGCAATACGAGGATGGCGCAGTTTGATCTAGGAGCATCGGTAGATGCCATGTGGAGGCGTCGGTCGATGCAATTAGGGATTTCGTTCAATGTCAAGCATGCGTTGGTCGATGCAGTGTGAGTGTCGGTCGATGCAAGCCTGTGTCGGCCAATCCGTCCCCTGTTGGTGCCGGTTGATGCATGGGTTGGTGTCGGTCGATGCAGTTTTCTGGTTTGTTTTTTTGTTATTGATTGCTCTTTGATGGTTAGAGATATCTCAATTGCTTGTGTGTATAGCCCAGTTGATGAGAGGATTGCCTCACTGAGTGTTTATAAAATACTCACGCATCTCATATGTGTTGTGATGAAGGTAAAGGCAAAGTGTGATCGTGGAATCAAGGCGATGAAGAGGAGGATGTTCTAGTGGCTCGTTGTTTGGGGTCTGAATTCTGTTAGGTTATTAGAGTTGGGTCAATTGAACAATGTTAGGTTGCTGGTTTCATGTTTTATTACTTTGTTGGATTGAATTATTGGTTATTAGTTTATTATTTATTGGTTATTGGTGTAATGGTATTGTATTGGTTATTTTCCGCTGTTTTGTTGTTTGTGGTTAGATGGCTAGTGGATAAGGGAGCACTAGTTAATCTGTTATTTATTATTCTTATTATTATTATTAAAAAATGGGTCGTGTCATTTCAGTTTGGTATCAGTGCCCTTACGGTTCTAGGGCGGTTAAGTGGATTGGTGTTCGAGTCGTTTAAGGGAATTTAATTGGTGAAATTATTTTCTTGTTGTTTGACGCATGATGTTATTGATGGAATTTATTATGAGTAGTTAGTCAATTTGCATTTGGTAAGGAGTCCTATTATCATTCTCTTCGAGCCTTCAATGAGATTTCCCGAGAAGTTATTTTGTGTGTTGATAGTTGTGTAGTGTTTTTAGCTTATATGTGGGAAGTGCAGTTGTCTATTGACAAGTTGTTAGAAAATTGTTTATCATGCTTGTATCGGGAAATACCGTTGGCGGAGATTTGTAAAAGTGGATGTGTTGGAAATAGATTTCCGAGAAGTTAAGTTGGAGACTTACTTCGTCCAAGGTGGCTAGGGTGCCACTGTTTAGTAAGTTAGTAATTCGCATGCTGGTCAGGTGGGGGCTTGAGGGTGTGGACGGTGTGCTTACTGGTGTTGTTGAAGGTCTACTGGGTGTTGTGAGTGTGGCAACAGGTTTTGCTCAGATCGAGATGACCGTATTGCGGATTTACTGACATTGTTGGAGAGGATTTAATAAGATGATTAGTTTTTATAGATTCTTGATTTGTGTTGGAGTGGAAACTGAAAGTTTTCATAAATAAAAAGTTTCTAAATATGGGAAGTGTTAAGGGAGTTTCTAAACATGGAAAGTGTTGTTGCATATGGAAAATAGAATGTTCTTTGAATAGTGAGGACTTGTCTATTTTTGGAAAGGGGATGTGAAATGCCCAGAGTGGCGGGAATGTTTAGAGGGTGACCTGAAGAGTGGTCATAGATGAGATGATCAGTTCTCATGGATTTTTGATTGGTCATGTCACGGTGCTACAAGATGATGCAGATTCTAAATGGGAAGTTTTATGAATAGTTAAAACTTAACCATTTTTGGAGAGTGAGTGGTTAAACAGCTTTAGTGGTAGGGATGTTTTAGCATTGGCCTGAAGAGTGGTCATGGTGGTGATGATATTCCAGTGAGGGAATATGGTGATTGGTAGGACACTGCGATGTTTTACGCAAACCACGAGAGGTAGTCCCGGTCAGGAGATGCTTATAGGATTTAGGACTTGTTTGCACATGAGGAGATGATTAGTTCTCCTGGAGAGATGATTAGTTCTCCAGAGGAGATGATTAATTCTCCTGGAGAGATAATTAGTTCTCCTGAGGAGATAATTAGTTCTCCTTATGGGATGATTAGTTCTCCTGAGGGGATGATTAGTTCTTTTGAGGGAATGATTAGTTCTCTTGAAGGGATGATTAGTTCTCATGAGGGGATGATTAGTTCCTCTGGTGCACCGCGGGCTTGACAGGTTGCGACCCTGAGAGTGGCAGAGGAGATGGTTAGTTCTCCGAGGGGATGATAAGTTCCCCGGAGGGGATGAGTAGTTCTCCTGGTACCGAGATCTCGAGAGTGACGATCCTAGAGTGAGTTAGTATGGCTCGAGGATGACGGTCATAGAGTGCAGGCGGTGCAGTTTGAAGGTTGTGACCTTAGAATGTATGAGTGAGAAAACAAACAATGTCTAGGACGTGGATATGAGCGTAGAGACTGGATGTAGATCTCGGAGGTCAGGAGTGATCTCGGGTTTTGGGTTATGCTGACCATTGGGGTCAGGGTTATGTAGACTGTTGGGTCACAGGGATGTGCGGTCTGTTGCAGCAGTTACACCAAAATCCTTGGCTAGCGATGTTCAATCCGGCTAGAAGAATGTGGGGGTCATGGTGACGGTTACACAGAGGTCCTTGGAGGATGGATGGTGTTGCGGGATTCGAGGACGAATCCTTGTTGGTGGGGTGAATTGTAACATTCGCGAACCGGAATCCCGGTTTGGGATGTGCATCGATCGAAGCAAGTATTATGTCGATCAATGCAAGGCCAGTTTGGTCGAGAAACGAGTAAGTTAAACGTTGCGTTTTGGGGTTAGAAAAACCCTGGAACCGAGTATAAAAGTAGGAACTCGAGGGTTTGGCCGAGTTTGGCCGATTTTGGAGAAAAAGGAAGAGAGAAAGAAGTTCTTAAGCGTTCTTGAGAGTTTTGAGAGATTTGTGGCTGTTCCTATAGAGATCTGTAGCTGGGATCGTTGTTGGAGTTTGTTAGGTGTGTAGATCTGCTTGTTTGAGGGTTCAAATCTTCTTGGCAAAGGTGAGTGCATGACCATGGCTTATCTAAGCTTGAGATTTCTCTGATTTGCTTGTTTATGTGTTTATTTGGCTTGTTAGAACGTTGTTGAGTCGCAAGAGGCTTTGGGAAGCTTCTATGTGGTGTCGTTTTGTGTATTTTGGTGGTTTAGGGATGGAGATCCTGCGACTGCGAGAAGCTTTGGGGAAAAACGATGCTCGGCATGTGCATCGGTCGATGCAGTTTGTGTGTCGGTCGATGCAATGCGAGGACGGCGCGGTTTGACCTAGGATCATCGCTCGATTTCATTTGGAGTCGTCGGTCAATGCAATTATGGATTTTGTGTAATATCGAGCATGCGTCGGTCGATGCAGTGTGAGTGTCGGTCAATGAAAGTGAACCTTGCATCGGTCGATGCACGCTTGTGTCGAACGTTGTGACCCTAGTTGGTGTCGGTCCATGCATGGGTTGGTGGCGGTCGATGTAGTTGTCTGGTTTGTTATTTTGTTATTGATTGCTGTTTGATGGTTAGAGATATCTCAATTGCTTGTGTGTATAACCCAGTTGATGGGTGGATTTCCTCAGTGAGTGTTTATAAAATACTCACGCATCTCATATGTGTTGTGGTGCAGGTAAAGGCAAAGTGTGATCATGAATCAAGGCGATGAAGAGAAACATGTTCTAGTGGTTCGACGACAGCTTACACGGCAGCTCAAGTGTGTTACCATTGCAAGAAGCATGGTCACATCAAGCCCAAGTGTCCCAAATTGCAGCATATGGCTGTGGCAGCGGTGCAACATGGAGTGTAGCCGGGAGTGCAGCCAATGACACATATTGAGCAGGCGCCGTGGGTGTACTCGACTGTGGAGATGGGTGGAACTAGTGCTGACGCGATCATAGGTATAACTTTGAAGACTAAGACATAGTGAATTGCAATATTTCAGAGTTTTTCAAATGTTTGGCAGAAAGTGTTAGGTTTCTTAGCACATGAGATTTGTGTAGGGACCTTATTAGTGGTCGAGTTTAGGTCCCACATCATGTTTGATTCTGGAGAAACCCATTGCTTCATTACCCTGAAGTGCGCCGAGAGCGCCAATATCAGAGGAGATCCCAGAGATTGAACGGGAGTTGTCATAGTTGCGGGAGTTGATTTTCTGAGTGTCCTTAGACGGATGATGGGTGTGGATATTCAGATCTTGGGGGAGTTAAGGCCAGTGGATTGTCGTCGGGGTAGAGTGGTGTTTGAGCGTCCAAAAGGGAAGTTTTTATTTGAGGGAGTGAGACCGACTTCGGGGAGTCTCATGATATCGGCCATGCATGCTGGGAAGATAATCGAGAAGGGGCGTGAGACCTATCTAGTTACAATCTTGATGTTGGAGTCAGTGGGACAGTCTACGGTTGGCGGTATTAAGGTTTTTGAGGAGTTTGAGGATGTGTTCCATTCGTTGCAGGAGTTACCACCATCTCGGTCTAATCCTTTCACGATTGAAGTGGAACCAGAGACTATGTCATTATCCAAGGCGCCTTAATGGATGGCTCCAGTAGAGATGGTAGAGCTAAAGAAGCAGTTGGAGGATCTTTTGAGCAATGATTCATTCATCCTAGCTTTTCACCGTGAGGAGCGCCGATATTGTCTGATTAGAAGAAGGACAGGAGTTTCCGCTTGTCCATTGATTATCTGGATTTGCACCGGGTCACTGTGAAGAACAAGTACCCTCTTTCCAGGATCGATGAGTTGTTGGATCAACTGAGAGGTGCTACTTGTTTCTCCAAGATTGATCTGGTGTCGGGATATCTCCATATTCTGGTAGTTGAGGGAAATGTGAGGAAAACTGCTTTCAGGATGAGGTATGGGCATTAAGAGTTCTTGGTGATGCCTTTTCGGTTGACTAACGCACCAGCGGCAGCAGTGTTCATGAGGTTGATAAACATTGTGTTACAAGAGTTTTTGGATGTGTATGTTATCATCTTCATTGATGATATTCTGGTGTAGTCTAAGAGTCCTGACGAGCATATAGTACACTTGAGAGCAGTGTTGGGGAAGCTGCTATAGCAAAAGCTGTATGCCAAGTTGAGCAAGTGCAGTTTCTGGCAGAGAGAGATGGGTTTTCTGGGTCACATTGTGTCTGTAGAGGGAGTTTTTGTAGATCTAGAGAAGATTCAGGCCATCATGGATTAGCCTACACTGCCGAATACTACGGAGAACAGGAGTTTCCTTGTTTTAGCGGGTTACTACAAGAGCTTCATGAAGGATTTCGCAAGCAAGGCGTGACCAATGACTAAGTTGACATGGAATGATGTTTTGTTTGTTTGGTCACGGGAGTGTGGAGAGGGTTTCGCAAGCCTGAAGGAGATGTTGACTACTACGCCAGTGTTGGCATTGCCAGAGCAGGGTGAGCCTTATGTGGTTTTTATAGACGCTTCCAGAGTTGGCTTGGAGTCCGTGTGTATTGATGCAGCATGGGAAGGTTATTGCCTACGCTTCACGACAGTTGCGGAACCATGAGGACAAATATCCTACTCATGACTTGGAGATGGTTGTTGTAGTTTTCTCCCTGAAGATTTGGCGGTCTTATCTTTATGGTGGGAAGGTAAAGGTGTTTACATATCATAAAAGCCTGAAGTAAATTTTCACTCAGCCTGAGCTGAATTTGAGGCAGAGGCACTGAATGGAGTTGGTGGCAGATTATGATCTGGAGATAGCTTACCACCCTGGTAAGGCTAACTTGGTTGCAAATGCGCTGAGTCAAAAGCGGGCGGCTTCGGCTCAGGAGCAAGATATTCAGACTCGGATGGGAGAGATACGCATTGAGGTTGTCTACTGTCTCTCAGGAGTCGTTAGTTTGGAGGCGGCTAATCAAAACACATATTCTGAGTAGAGTGCAGTTGACTCAGGAGAAGGATGTGGGGCTGGTAAAATGCCTCTAGAGATGTTGATTCGGAGTATCAGGTCTCTGCCAATGGTATCATTCTTGTGTACGGTCGGATCTGTGTGGCCAAAGATGAGTAGTTAAGGCAGGAGATCATGAGGGAGACTCATCTGAGCATGTTCTCTATTCATCCTGAAATGACTAAGATGTATCGTGACCTCAAATGATCACTCGGTCAGGATGAAGAAGGATATAGCTAATTGGGTTGCAAAGTGCGATGTCTGCCAGTGTCTTGGACCTGTAATGCGATTTGGGTCATTGTGGATCGGTTGACTAAATCTATCACATTTTATGGCCATTAAGAAGATTGATGGAGCAACGGTTTTGGCTAAGAAATATGTGAGGGAGATAGTCAGATTGCACGGGGTGCCGGCAAGTATCGTGTCTGATATGGATTCCAAGTTCACTTTGGTGTTTTGGAGGGTGTTTCAGGCAGATATGGGCACACAGGTGCATATGAGTACAACCTATCATCCTAAGATAGATGGTCAGTAGGATAGGACAACCTAGACTTTGGAGGATTTGCTGAGGATATGTGTGCTGGACTGGGGTGGCCACTGGATGGATCACCTGAGGTTGGTAGAGTTTGTTTACAACAACAACTTCCAAGCGAGTATCAGGATGGCTCATAATGAGGCATTGTACGGGAATACATGTCATACACTGCTATGCTCGACTCAGGTGGGGGAGAGGAGCAGATATGGTGCGTGTTTTGTTTAAGGGTCCTCGGAGAAGATTCGAGTTCTGAAGCTAAATTAAAAAAGACTCAGGATCAATAGAGGAGTTATGCCGATAAGAGGAGGAGGGATTTTGAGTATCAGATGGGTGATAGAGTTGCATCAAGATGGCCAGATTGTAGGGTCCGAACAATTCATTATCATAGACTAAGCTGAGCCCGAGGTACATGGATCCATTCATAGTGATTGAGCGGGTGGGACCGGTAGCATATAGGCTAGAGTTGCCTGATGTTATGTGTGTGTTCCACAATGGCTTCAATGTGTCGATGCTATAGAAGTGTCTTTGCAAGAATGATCAGTTGTTGGCTAAGATTCTCGAGGATCTTCAGCCCAACATTAAATCAGAGGCAAGACCAGTGAGGGTTCTCGAGAGGAGATTCAAAGAACTTCGGAGGAAGAAGGTTCCTTTGATGATGTTGAAGAACAGACATCATCAAAGGATGTGTGGTATTCGTGATGGTCTTTCGGGATGTGTTGTCTTCGTGACTGTCCTTCGGGATGTTTCGCCTTAGTGGCGGTCCTTCGGGATGTGTGGTCTTTGTGACGGTCTTTCGGGATGGTTGGCCTTGGTGAGTTCCTTGTTAGTACGTTTTTTTTGCCTTGGTGGCGGTCCTCTTTAGGACATTTGTTTGGTCTTGGTGGCAGTTTGTTAGACAATTATTTTGCCTTGGTGGCGGTCCTATGTAGGAAATTGGTTAGCCTTAGTGGCGGCCCTTGTGACATTTGGATGATCCTTGTGTGGTCATGAAGTATTATAGTGAGGGAATATGTTTGTTGGTAGGACATGGTGAAGTTTTACGCGAGCCACGGGAGGGAGACCTGCTTAGGGATGAAACTTAGACGTCTTCAGAATTATTTGCTCTAAGGACAGTTGCTCGTGAACGACTCTTCGGAGATCTTTAGTTCTCCTAGTATCGTCATATTATGAGTCTTCGTGGCTTGGGAGTATGGCTGGTATATCGACTTTGGATTACGATCCGGGGCTGCGATGTAAATGGCAACCCGAGAGACGAAGATTAGACTTCTCTAATAAATTATGGCATGCAGGCTTAGGCCCAATTAGGAACCAATACTATGACATGCAGGATAAGGCCTGATGAGGAGCCAATTAAAACTCAAGCTTGAGACCTATGAGTAAGGGAAAGTCCAAAAGTCAGAAAGCAACTAATACCTAAAACGTGAGTGTATCGCCTGGATGTAACCTTCGTAGATCGCTCAAAGGAAGTGCGGGGCATGGAGACGGTTGCACAGGAGTCCTGGACTGATGGTTGTTCAAGATTTGAGGACGAATCTTTGGTGGCGGGAAGAATTGTACCGCCCGCGAACCGGAATCCTGTGTTTGGGTGTGCATCGATCGATGCAGGTTGTGCATTAGTCGATGCAAGGTTCATTTTTGTGGGAAAGCTTGAGTTAAACACACCTGTTACTGCATTTTGGGTTTTGGAAAACCCTAAGGTCGACTATAAAAGGAGAATACTCGACGTTTTACAGAGTTTTAGCCACTTTTGTTGTTCCAAAGAGAAAAAACGTTGGTGAGAATTCTCTATGAGTTTTTATTAAGATTTCTAACCAGTTCTTGTGAGATCTGTCTGTGGGAGTTGAGATCTGAGGCTTAGGATGTGAGAGCATCTTGCTAGGATGGTATTTTTTGTTGGTATTAGAATCAGTTTCGTCATTATCAAAGGTGAGTGCGTGACCATGCCTGCATCATGTAAATATGTGATTTTGGGTGTTGAATATGTGCTCGTATGTCAGTTTTTTTTGAGTTTTGTTGCCTTTGGAGGTCGGTTTCAGCATCACAAAGCCGGGAGAGGACGGAGGAGATAACATGCGGCAATGCATCGCACGACTACATCGATCGGTCAATGCAGTTAGAGATTTGACAGCAACACGAGGAATTGCATCGGTAGATGCATCTAGAAATTTGGAGAATTGCATCGACGATGAAAGGAGTGCGCCAGTCAACGAAAGGAGTGCATCGGTTGACGCAAAAGTGTGTCAGTCGACGTAAGGAGTGTGTCGGTCGACGTAAAGAGTGCGTCGGTCGACGCAAGTGCGCGGAGTCGACGCTTGTGTTTAGAGTTGTATGGTTTGCTTGTTTCTTTGTGTATTGATTGTGTTTGTCTTTTCGCTTGTGTCTATAGCCCAGTAGATGGGAGGATCGCATCTCATTTGTGTTTGTGGTGCAACTAAAGGCAAAGTGTGATCGTGGAATTAGGGCAATAAAGAGAAGGATGTTCTAGTGGCTCGTTGAAGTGTTGTCTGGATTCTCTTAGGTGGCTAAGGTCGAGTCGTTAGAATGTTGCTAGATTGCTGGTTTAATGTTTAATGACTTTGTTGGATGATTTATTACTGTTTATGATGAACTGATTATTGGTTTGCTAGTTATTGGATTAATGGTATTGTTTTATATTATCCGCTGTTGTTTGATTGGGGTTAGGTTGTTAGTTAGTATGGAGATCACTAGTTTAAAAAGGTATTAAAAATTAAAAAAGTTGGGTCGGGTCATTTCAGGAGGCTACAACTTCCCAACCAGTCCTGCTTTAATACAATTCCCCCGCTTTAAGATAACTTAGGCTTTGCCGCCCTTGCCATCTAGAGGGTTATGTTGACCCAGACAAGACCAAATATCATTTCACTTGTCACTTTTCCCCAAAAATCATCGTTATTGCTTATAGTAAATTAGTACAATGAATCAAGATACCAAAGTATTAGTCATATATTTTTTCAGAGAATACATATTAGAAAAAATACTTTTACAAAAACACATAAAAATCCTATCTGGCTTCCTAGTGTGAGAACTAAAACCAGATCTCTCCTTCTAAAATGTTTTATGAATGGAGGAGCTCACCACTGTTAAAGTTCCAGACTAAATTGAGAGTGTTTGAGTACTGAAAAGATGTATATTATAGCTTTGGTAAAAAAGTTTTCCGATCACTTTCTCATTCCCCCTACCCTCCTATTTATAGCCCTATTACAATTATTATATAATCAATCTACTCCGTAATTCTCGCACTCCCAATAACTCGATTTATTACTTGATTATTCTAATGTCCTCCGAACTCCGGAGTGTTTTGCTTCGCCGTTATACTCTCACTACGATTCTCTACGTTCTGGCATAGCAGGCCAGTTCTACTTCGTCTTGCCCATTTTGTCCATCCGTCTTGGGCCCAGGCCCATGATCCGAGTTGCCGGATCACGGTACCAACAGTTGCCCCCCAAGTCTCCCGAGCTATTTAGTTCGGGGGACTTTTAGCCTTTGATTAACCGCTTTGGGAAACTGAATATTAACCATATCCCATGATTTGATTGCGATAATGATGGAATTTGCCTTCCCAAACAAGCTTTGGGTCCCACTACGCGGCTTAGTACAATCTAACACGCTATAAGAGAGAGAGAGAGAGAGCAAATAGGGATCTTTCGCTTCCCTAGGTAATCATTGCTTCCACTCGACCCGGTGTATAAAGGTAGGTCGTTTATTTTATTTTTGACATTTCGTTTTTCAAAGTCATTTCCTGTATTCTGCTTTCTCATCCTCCTTGCTCTCGTTATATGCCGGAAAAAGCTGTTCCTTCTCCTTATTTCTTAAACGGAGATCATGTCGCCTCCCAAATCTACCCCGATCAAAGCCGTGAAACCGGGCATCCCCGGAGTTATGTAGTATAATTGATAATGTTATGTTGTTAAAATTGTGTGGCTGTTATGTTGTTAAAATTGATAATCACACACACAAACCTGCATGTATAGCCCCACTAAAGGTATTCCCACGAAGACTCAACCGTTTCAAGGTAGTCAAATTCATTAGTTCTGAAAGGAAGTAAAGGCCAAAATATTTTGTTTAGAAGAAATATTATTTCCAAATAAAAATAAGCTTACTTTAAGTTTTCCCAGCTGCAAAGAAGCATGTTTTCTAATTAATATGGACATATATGTAAACTAAAGAGATGAAGAGTTGCTATGACATAAACCATTTCAATAATTATATAGAGAGTAGATGCTACCTAGTATTGTGCCGTTAAATCCGCTTCCACCCAGATTTAGCAGTTCCAAGTTTGTCAAGTTCTCTAGTCCTAAAAGGGAGTCAATGAGAATTAAAAACTGTAGTTTAAATTACAAAAATTAAAAGAACTAACCAAAGATACAGCATAAATTAAGTAGGATCATGTGCATGATAGGCAGGCACCTCACTGTTAAAAATGGAATAACATACCGTTAATAGGAAAAGGGCCATCGATGTTATAAAAACCAATAGAAATCCCGATAATCCGGCCACTTATACGATTGCGGAGATTAGGGGGTCATGTAGTATCTCGTCGGAGATTGAATTCGCATCCCGGGTGCCAACAAGTCGCCGGAGAATCCTCCTCCCGGTTACTGTTGTGCATTTGTCAAGTTTTTTTCTGCATGTGGACTTTCTTTCCCACTCCCGGAGCTCGTCGTTCAAATGATGTTTGAGCTAGGTTTTGCTCACCACCAAATGTGTCCGAATTTCGTTCGGACTGTCCTCTGCCTCCGGACTCTGGCAGAGGAGCACGGCTTTAAGCTGTCGCTTGCGGACTTCCTCCACGTATACACCGTGAAGATGGGGCGAACCAAGGGCACTTTATACGTGAGTCCTCTCTCCGGTCTAAAAGTCTTTGACGACCTCCTAGAGAAGGACGAAAACTGGCGAAAATCGTTTTTCTTTTTCTCTGTGAACGAACTCACCTTCGGGCCCCACACGAATTTGTTCATGTCGAAGTGGGCCTCGAAAATTGGTAGCTTAGAGTAGTCTGCACGGTATTAGATTTCCTTTTCTCTTTCTTCCATTTCTAACCCTTTTGTCATCATTTTTTCAGCTCACTTCGAGCGTGGACAGCTCTCCCCTACCTTCGCTGAATATTTTTCTAGGCTCTGCGAAGGTCAGATTTCTTGGGATTCGTTCTCGTGTGAACGAATCAGAGAGTCCGGAGTCCGACTTAGGAGTTGTTCCTACGTTTTCTCTACCGAACCCCGCTTTTTTGACACCTCCTCCATGGCTTACCGAGAGGAGAAAAAATTCAAGAGAGAGCTGTATAACGCCGAGAAAGAGGCAAAGAGGCTAATGTCCAACTCCCTAGCGAAGGGCAAAGCTCGCCTTCCAGCGAGAAGTGCGGACTCTTCTGCTTCGAAATCGACTGAAGCTCCACCCTTGACTTTGGTGACTACCGCAACTCCTGCTCGGGAACACAGTGCTGAACTGACCTCGGAACCTACCGTACCCTCCTTGATTGTTATCTCGGACTCGACTGACGAACCCGGAGAAGGCGGTATTCTTGCTACGGTTACCGAGAGTGGTCGGGCTGCTAGTGGTTCACAGCAGACGGAGCCGTCAAAGAAGAGGAAAGAGCCTGAAACTTCTTCTTCTTCCCGTGAGAAGGCCCAGGCCCGAACTAGCTCCTCTGGAGACGGGCGAAGCAGATCTGGTTCGAGGGAAGGCCTACTTCCCTCCGAGAAGAAATCCGGGGACCCTTCTTTGATTAAAGAGTCTGGAGGCTCCACCAGTAGACTTCCGCTGAAGGAACAACGTCACTCTCCCAGAGGTAAGCACTTCGTTATTCTTTATTTATTTATTTTTAACGTGGAAAAAACCGTAAGTTAAACAGCTTCCATTGATGCAGTTCCTCCTCCCTCACCCGCAAACTTGATGAGGAGTTTTGTTCGCCCTGGGGTTCGTGTTCTGCCGTTTGCGGACATGACCGAGACTAACCACGGAAACTTCTTCCGATTTGGGGATAAAGTTGGCGAGGTGAGTCTAGACTTACCTCTCCTCATCTTAGATAACAATAGCTGGAAGGCTGTACTAACTCCCTATTTTTGCAGATGATGATTGAGTTCAACAGTTCGGTCTCCTAACTATCAAAGCTAAAAGACAAAGTGTCCGAGCTGGAGACCCAGGTGGAGGATTTCACCCGTCTAGAGGCGATAAACGCCAAGACCGTGGAGAAGGCCGAGCAGATTCGGTCTCGGATGAAGAAAGCTGAGCTCCAAGTACTCAACCTCGGGATTGCAAATGAGGATCTTAGGGGGAAGCTGAAGAAAGTCGGCGACCTTTACTATGATGCTTCGGCGGGCGAGAAGGCTGCCAAGAATAGGCTTCACGAAAACGAACTTTGGAACCAACTCCTAGAGGCCAATCATAGCTGTGAGATGGAGAAGGCCGACAGTGACTTCGCGAAGGTAACCCTCCGTGATTTTGATATTTCAGCCTTCTCCAGCCTCTTGGCGGACTCTCCCCCTGAATTTCTATGCAGCGAGCCCCCACTGAGCATCGTAATCAATGAATCCGGGACTAACATCGAGCAGATGTCAAACCAGGAACTGGAGATGATTAGGGCTAAAACTCCCAAGGCTGACGCGCCCAAGGTGTCGTTGTCCGAGCTGTTCCCCGACGTTCCTGAGGAGTTGACCGTGGGTGCTATGGAGCGCAGTTCGGCCCCTGATCCCCCTTCCACTTCGTGAATTGCTTTTTCTTGGGGTTGTTTTGGGCCCGAGTTGCCTCCCCTCTTATTGCTTTTTTTTGTTTAAAACTTGATTCGGGAGTTCTTTGGTCTTGGTGACCCTCCCATTACATTGCCTGCTTTTATTAGATGAACTTTTTTGCTATATAGATTGCCAAGTGAATTTCCAGCGAAGTATTCTTCGACAAAGTCATTAAATTTACATAGCCAAAGAAAAACAAATTTAGATTTGGAGTCTGTCGATGTACGGGACTTTTGGACTCTATTTGTACGAAATAGAACTTCGGTTGAAAGCTACGAAGTAAGACTTCGGTCTTTAAGGATACGAAGCGTGACTTTGGCTTAAAAAAATACGAATTGTGACTTCGGTTTAAAGAATACGAAGTGTGACTTCGGTTTTTAGAATACGAAGTGCGACTTAGGTTTAAAGAATATGAAGTGTGACTTCGGTTTTTAGTGTCTACGAAGTAACGCTGGACCCGAAGTGGGCTGCCTACGTACCCTTTCAGGATCAAGCCAATCGTAGTTCGATACAATATTTAAATCGAACTAAATATAAAAATGTTTAAGATGTAACGAATTCCAGGACCTCGGCACGGTTTTCCTGCTTGAATCCTCCAGATGATAAACGCCATTTCGGACTTCGTTGGTGATCTTATACGTACCTTCCAAGTTGATCCCCAACTTTCCTGCATTGTTCTCTTCGGTGTTTTCATGGACTTTCAGAAGGACTAGATCACCAACTGCCAAGGGCCTGTTTCGGATTTTGGAGTTATAATAACAGGCTACTGCGTTCTGGTAGTTCTGAATCCAAACTGAAACTCGATCCCGGCGCTCATTGATTGTGTCAAGGGTATCTTGTAAAAATTCTTCATTTTCCACAGCTCGGAGCGGTTTTAGCGAGGTTTGGACTCCGGGTATTTCTATGTCAGCTGGGACTACAACATCGACTCTGTAAACCAAAGAAAAAGGTGTTTCATTAGTAGCCCGACGAGGTGTTGTCCGGCCAGCACCCTTTACGATAATTGAGCCGTTTCTTCAAGTTAGCTAATATGACATTGTTCATTGCCTCGGCTTGCCCATTACCTTGTGGGTAACGAGGAGATGACATACTGAGTCGAATTTTCCATTTCGCGCAAAACCCTTCGAGCTGCGAGGAGATGAACTGCGGACCATTATTGGTGATGGTTTCATAAGGAATGCCATAACGATAGATTATGTTTTTTAGCACGAACTGCTCTACCTCTTCACTCCCTACTTTCGCGTAGGCCGCTGTTTCTACCCATTTGGAGAAATAATCAGGAAGAGCTAGAACGTACTGATCTCCTCCCGGTCCCCGGTGCAAAGGGCCAATGATATCCATAGACCACCTCATGAATGGGTAAGGTGCAGACACCAAAGACAATAGTTCGGTAGGTTGGTGGATCGACGAAGCATGCTTTTGACACTTCTCGCAAGTTCGGGAATATTCTTCGCAGTCGGACACCATAGTAGGCCAGAAATACCCTTGTCTTTTGATTTTGTAGGCCAGAGTTCGTCCTCTGGAGTGATTTCCTTTGGGGCCATCATGAACAGCTCGCATTAATGCTGCAGGCTCTCACCGGCTACACATGTTACGAATGGACCAGCCACACTTCAACGTAGGAGAATTCTGCCATAGATGCAATACCGTGCACAGACGATTTTGAGTTTCCTGGCTGCCCACTTGTCAGCTGGGAGTTCCCCTTTATCCAAGTAAGCCCAGATCAGGCTCCGCCAATCTTCTGCCCCCCAATTGTTGGTGTTCGTATTGCTCGAAGGGGTATCCGACTGGTTGATAGCTGGTGGGCTGGATGTTTCCTGAACTTGGTCCGAGTTTTGTTCGACTAGAGGTGGATGAATAATATCCGGAGCGGGTGTCACGGGAGCAGGGAGGATTCTAACATCGTCCTGCGAACTACCTCTTCAGCGGCTAATTTTTCCTTCATTTCCCGAGTTACTACATTCGAGCTCTCTAATCGTATGCTTGGAAATTCGATGACTTCGGGGATAATTCTTGTCATTGTAGGGTCCGAAGTTGATGCCAGAGCCGCTAAAGCGTTTGCAGCGGAGTTTTCACCTCGTGGTATCTTAGTGATTTCAAAATCCTCGAACTTAGTTACTAACTCCCGAGCCGCAGATAAGTAAGCCTCCATACGGCCATCCTTTGTCTCGTACTCTCCTAAAAACTGGTTGGTGACCAGCTGCGAATCACAAAAAGCTCGAAGCTTTCGGACACCAATCCCTACTGTGAGGCGTAAGCCAGCGAGGAAGGATTCATATTCGGCTTCGTTATTTGATGCACTGAATGCCAAGCGAAACGACTGCTCAATCACTTCACCAGTAGGAGAGGTGAGACGAACCCCAATTCCTGCGCCTAACCTAGAAAATGCTCCATCTACATATAATGTCCATGGGATCTCAATATTGTCGTCAACCGAACTAGCTAGTGGGAGTTCTATCAGGAAATCTGCCAGCACTTGCGCCTTAGCACAAGTTCGAGTTCGGAACTCGATGTCGTATTCACTAAGCTCGACGGACCACTTAGCTAACCTCCCAGACTGGCTCGGACTATGAAACACCATCCGAAGTGGTTGCGTTCTTAAAATTACGATTGTATGGGATTGAAAGTAAGGTCGCAGCTTTCTTGCCGAAGTAACTACTGCTAGGGCCAACTTCTCCATCATAGGATACCTGGACTCTGCCCCAGTAAACGACTTACTGACATAGAAGATTGGTCTCTGCTCCCCCCTTTCTTCCCGAACTAAGACTCCACTTATTGTGTTGTCCAAGACAGCTACGTAAAGGAAAAGTGGCTCACCTAATTCAGGTTTAGCCAAGACCGGAGGTTCAGATAGGTACGCTTTCAGATGAGCGAATGCTTCTTCCCACTTCGCATCCCACAAGAAATTTTTCCCCCTTTTTTAATAACTGGTAGAATGGGAGGCATTTATCTGTAGAGTGGGACAGGAAACGATTGAGAGCTGCAATTCGTCTGGTAAGACGCTGCACTTCGCGTAATGTCTTAGGGGAGCTCATGGATAAGAAGGCGTTAATTTGCCTCGGGTTTGCTTCAATTCCTCGCTCTGTGAAGATGTATCCTAAAAATTCCCCTGATGGGACTGCAAAGGTGCACTTCGTGGGGTTAAGCTTCATTCCGAACTGGTTCAAGATGTCGAAACAAACTTTCAAGTCCGAAAGGTGCGAGCTGGCCTCCATGGACTTCACCAGCATGTCGTCAATGTAGACTTCCATGGTTTTTCTGAGTTGATGCTCGAACATCCGGTTCACTAGACGTTGGTAGGTGGCTCCGGCATTTTTCAATCCAAAAGGCATCACCCTGTAACAATACGTCCCGTGGTCCGTAATGAATGCGGTATTTTCCTGGTCGTCCGGGTTCATGAGGATTTGGTTGTAACCAGAGAAGGCGTCCATGAAAGACATCAGCTCGTGGCCCGAAGTGGACTCGACTAGCCTATCGATGTGCGGAAGTGGAAAGCTGTCCTTGGGGCACGCCTTATTCAGATCAGTAAAATCGACGCAAACTCGCGATTACTCATTCTTCTTCTTTACTACCACCGTGTTTGCAAGCCGCTCGGGGTATTTTACTTCGTGTATCTGCCCTGCATTCAGTAAGCGATCCACCTCTTTGTTGATGATTCAGCTCCCTCGGGGCCGAGTTTCCTTCGCTTCTGTTTTACCGGTCTGAACGTCGGATCCACATTCAACTCATGCGAGATGACCTCCGAACTAATCCCTGGAATTTCGTCAACGGACCAAGCGAAGGTGGAAATATTCTCCTTTAAAAAGGAAATAAGATTGGCTTGTAGCTCGCCTCCTAATCTTGCTCTGATCTTGATTTCTTGATCTGGGAACTTAGCGTTAATAAAAATTGACTCAGTGAGATCACCCTTGAGCTGCTTCCGAACTGGATACCTTGTGACCTCGAGCTGTGGGTGCTATTGAACCAAAAGCTTATGGCTTGCGAGATAGCAGCTCCTTGCCGTTCTCTGGCTTCCTAGGATTTCCCAAACTCCCTGAGGGGTTGGGAACTTGACGCACTGATGGTATGTTGAAGCTACAGCCTTCATCTGGAAAATCCATGGGGTTCCCATTATTGCATTATAGGCCGCAGGTCGATCAAAGACCGTGAACTCCACCATTTTCGCAACTCCCTGAGTGGAGACAGGTAGCGTTATTGTACCTAAAGACATCGACGTCTCACCTGTGAACGAAACCAAAGGGGAAGGTGGTCCTGCAATGTGCTCTCTTCCGATGCCCATTCTAGGAAGTGTTTCGAGAAATTTTAAGTCCACTGAGCTCCTGGTATCTACTAGGATCCGGCATACTTCGTGGTTTGCTACATCCAACGATATGACGAGTGTGTCATCGTGCGGAGTGTCTAATTCCTCGGTCTCTTTCTCCGAGAAGGTGACCTCGGGCAAATTGCTTGTGGTGACCTTGATTCGCTTTGGCTGTGGGTTCGTGAGCTTGCTCTGATGGTCTTTTATCGCTGTGATGGAGTTTCGAAAAATGCGTGAACCCCCCATTAGGACGTCAATTCTTTTCTTAGGAGCTTAATTTACGTCTATTTGTTTTGGTTTCTTCGGGGGTGGAGCATCTTTATCCACTTCGGAGATTGCCTTCTGCTCCAGCTCCTCGATAGTCAAGTTTGGCATTTCACCAGGCACGTACTTTTCTGCGAGAAGGTGCATCAGCTTCTTGCAGTCCCGAGTTGAGTGGTTGTTGGTTTTGTGGAGTTCGCAGTACGTATCCTCATCTCGAACCCATTTGTTACTTGGGAGAACTCCACTCTTGGAGCGTGGTGAAAATGGTTGTTTGGAAGGTGAACTCTTTGGAGAATTTTTCTTGGGAGATTGATTCACCGCAAATGTGCTAGGTCCGGACTTCGAGGTTGAAGGCGGGGTTTTCTTAGCAGGTGCTTCGAATCGAGGTCTGCTTGCTGGTGGAACTTTATGTTTCAGTGCAGCTGCAACTCTGTCTTCCTCTCCAATTATCCAGTTAGAAGCTCGGTGTAATGCGTCCTGGATTGTAGGGAACTGGTTTAGAGTCAGCTCCTCGCGGAAACGAGACTCGTGCCAAAGGCCATTTTTCAGTGCGGCCAAAGCAGTTGAGTCTGAAAGCCCCGGAATCTGGACCTGAATTTCCCTGAATTTTGTTATGTATGAACGGAGAGATTCTCCGGCAGCCTGGTTCAGGTTCCAAAGCTGAGCGTCTGTTACTGCGGTTTTGATTAAGCTAGAATACTGTTTAATGAAAGAAGTTGACAGCTCCGTGAAGTTGTTAATGGAGCCAGCTGCCAAGGATGTGAACCAAAGTAGAGCTGGTCCACAGAATGTTTCTGCGAACAACTTGCAGTACCCAGCGTCTACTTCATGAGACTCAAGGTCCACACGGCTAGCTGTAATCAAGAAGGTCTTGAGATGACTGGTCCGATCTCCTTTTACCTCGTAGCTTGAGAATTTTATCTTGCCAGTATTTTTGACGCGGACTTGGGCTACTTGATCAGAGAAAGGAGTTCGCTTCGACTCTTCAATCACCCGAGAAATATCCGGTGCCGAAGTGGTTGCACTGTGAACCATGGATCGCATGTCGTGGATCTCATTCTGCATTTTGTGGAACTCGGGTATAGAAGAGTAACCCGGCGCCAGGTTCTCTTGCCAAACACTTCCTCCCACAGGAGGGGGGATCCGAACTGGAATCCCGGAGGACCCAGCCACTTCGTCTTGAACCGGAGCGTTACTAACCCCAGCCAATGGTGGAGCTGACTGAGGAATTACCTGTGGCGGGAAAGTATTCCCTGGAGTTGCTGGTATTGTTGCCGGCTGCGACGTGCTAAGTGGAACGGTGTCGGTAAATTCTAAAGCACGTCGCCGTGGGTTTTGGTCGGAGGACAGGAGGTCGACCCGATCGGCGTACGCCTGGTGAGAGGCAGAAAGATCAGCGATCGAAGTTGAGACCGCTTCCAGCCGGGTGGAAACCTGACCTTCCAAGCCGTCGAAACGCTCGGACAGAGCAGCACATGCAGCTTGCTGGCGATCAGATTTTTCTGTTAGATCCTGCAAAAGATTTTGGATTGTTTCCAGAGTTACCTGATTAGCCGATGCTTCGGCCATAGCAGAATCTGTTCGATGTGGATTTGTGAAAAAGCGTCCGAACTATATGGAGTATAGGTGATGACCCCCTCCTTCTAGCGCCAAATGTGAGAACTGAAACCAGATCTCTCCTTCTAAAATGTTTTATGAATGGAGGAGCTCACCACCGTTAAAGTTCCAGACTAAATTGAGAGTGTTTGAGTACTAAAAAGATGTATATTATAGCTTTGGTAAAAAAAATTTCCGATCACTTTCTCATTCCCCCTCCCCTCCTATTTATAGCCCTATTACAATTATTATATAATCAATCTACTCCGTAAATCTCGCACTCCCATTAACTCGATTTATTACTTGATTATTCTAATGTCGTCCGAACTCTGGAGTGTTTTGCTTCGCCTTTATAGTCAGTAATCAACTATCTAAAGTCTAAATACTCTGTTACTCAACTTACACAGGATACGACGCATAAATCCTAGCAATTAAAGCAAGTTCGATTCTAATCTGCAAAATTCTATATAACTAAACTAACGTATGTTCTAACACGATACTCGTCTAGGCTATTGTGAGCAAGGCTTCAACACTTTTGATGTGTAAAACGTCTATTATCAATCACAAGTTACCTATTGATAACATCATTATTTTACCTATTTTAATATAGTTTTCATATGCATTTAGGAAGAGTTTGATATGATTTCAGATATGAAAGGTCTATTATCAAGTATTTCAAGTTTCAAGACGGTTTTACAGGTTTTAGAGCAAAAAGAACTAAAAGACAAAGAAAACACGTTGCAGGATAGATTCAGAGCTTTACAATGTGGGTCACGTTTAGAGAACTTTCAGAAGACAAGCCCGGCCCACAGGGGAAGCCACTGAAGCCAAAGATTCGGGTTTTAAATTTTGAAGGTCTTCTCTCCTTAGAAATCTGTTAAACAATAGACATGTAAAAGACTTTTTTGTAAAAGTCTTTTTTTTTTTTTTTTACAAAAAGGTCTTTTATGTAGAAGGCATTTTTTTAAAGGTCTTCTATGTAAAAGGCTTTTTTTTATGTAAAAGGCTTCTATGTAAAAGATATGTAAAAAGCCTTTTTACTTAAAATTTGTTAAGCAATATACATGTAGAAGACTTTTTTTTTTGTAAGTGCACTTTGATGATATTGGTTACCAAATCAATTCTTTTAAACCTCTTCACATGTAAGGCCATATATCCTGAAACTAGGGTGTTACAATTCACCCCCACTAACAGACTGCAACATCCTCATTGCACACCAAGACTGTCACCCTTGACGGTGTGAGCCCTCTTAACTCCACATTCGTCTAGGTTTGGCTCTGCTACCACTTGCAGCTCCCCGACCGCCACCTTTCTCAATGGACTCCACGTCCTTTCTAACGTGAGCACACCCTTATCCGACAACTGGTTTGTTACTTTCAGGAGGCTTTAAAGATTTTTTTATCGACCCTACAAATCACACATGATTTTTCCATGTATTTTGTCCTCACTGAACTATTCCGACAATCACTTTCCTGAAGGTCATCCATCTTGAAACTACTCCAGCATAAACACGCTTAATAGTGTAGTTCTCTCGGGATTGTTGACTAAAAGATAATTGCACTTTGGTGACATAGATGACTTAATCAATTCTTTTAAACCTCTCCGCATGTACCACCATATCTCCTCAAACCGAGGTGTTACACTTCCAGCCGCACCAAACACGACCAAGACTTTAACATCAGCCAAACCATGCCCCAAACATCAAGATAACATGCACACAAGAGAAAAATCAACCACACAATCACATAAAGAGAGGTCTAATCCCTTATATTAGTTATGGTAGTGCACTCACCACTAAAACACAAAGTGTCTAACAAAGAGAACAACACATAAAACCACATCAGCTTCTTAAGTGTCACCACACACTCAGATATCCTTCTCTACAAATCTCTCAATAACATGCACATAAAACTCTCTTTTCAATCACATAAACTCTCATGAAACTTTCTCTCTTCTCTTTCACAAAGGAGGAAGAAAAAGAGGCTCCTAAAACTCTAAATTGTTGAGACTACCCTCTTAAAACAAGTCCTAAGGTTTCCTTTCAACCACAACAAACCAGAGAAACATAAATCAAACCGTAACCCAAATCAGCTTCTGGTGGCAAGCGATACCACTTACCACCTAGTGTCGATTGGCACCCCCAACCAAAAACCATTTCCTAGACGCTGCATTATTTCTTCTCTTTTCTTTTGTTAACTAGTCACTTTTAATATCTTCGATTTTTATTTGAACAAATTAGCAACAAAAACACAAGCAACTGAGAAACCAAAGTTTAACAAACAGCAAACAAACACAAACAAACCAGGAAAACCAATATCAGTTGTCTGCTGAAAAGATTGGTGTCGACCGACACCCCTATGGTGTCGACCGACACTCCTCCCTAGTGTCGACCGACACTCCTCCCTGGTGTCGACCGACACTCCTTCCTGGTGTCGACCGACACCTACTTGGTGTCGATCGACACCGACTCCGCAGACACGATCTGCTCGAAGCCAAAAGTCGCATAACCGCTTCCCAAATCCTCCAAACCGTCTGAAACTCACTACAAACTCATGGACACCAACAACCAACCACAAGAAAACAACACAAACAGCCACAAAACAAGCAAAACAAAGGATTATCATGCTTAGATCAGCCATGGTCATGCACTCACCTCTTTTGTAGAAAGTGTCTGACCCAAACCCAACGAATCCAACCCTTAGAAACCTGCTCCTTTGTTCCTAGCACAAGAACTTGACTCCACAGGGACAGATCTCACCAAAACAGCTTAGAATCTCTTCAAAAAGCCTCCATCTCTCAAGAACGCTGTATCTTCTCTCTTTTCTCTCTAACTTTTCTCTGTAGCGGCTAAAAGTGTTATCCCCAAAACCCTCAGGTCGATTTCGCACTTATAAACCTCGGTTTGGGATCCCACTTAAACCAAACCGTGCCAAAACGACAGTTAAAACGATTTCATCAAACCATAAATTGTTGGTGTCGACCGACACCACCCTTGGTGTTGATCGACACCCATCCCAAAAACCCATTAATTGGTTCGCGGATGTTACAATGTCGCACCAAACACGACCAAGACTCCAACATCAGCCAAACCATGCCCTAAACATCAAAATAACAGGCACACAAGAGTAAAATCAACCACACAATCATTTAAAGAGAGATCTAATCGCTTATATTAGTTATGGTAGTGCACTCACCTCTAAAACACAAAGTGTCTAACAAAGAGAATGACACATACAGCCACATCAGCCCCTTAACCTTCACCACACTCAGATCTCCTTCTCCACAAATCTCTCAAGAACAGGCACGTAAAACTCTCTTTTCGATCATATAACTCTCAAGAAACTTTTTCTCTTCTCTTTCACAAAGAAGGAAGAAAAAGAGGCTCCAAAAACTCTAAATTGTTGAGACTCCCCTCTTAAACCAAGTCCTAAGGTTTTCTTTCAACCATACAAAACCGGAGAAACACAAAATCAACCGTAACCCAAATCATTTCCAGATTAATTAACATATACAAAAAATACCCTCTTAAGATGATTTAATTTTTAATTTATTTTTGAACAACTTTTGAAATATATTTAAAATATGTAAGGTATTTGCGTGTAGGTAATTATTAGTAGTGAAATTAACCCAGAAATAATATATTCTCTCTGTTTGATTGGATTTTTAAGGCACCCAATTAAGAATAATGATGGTCACGGATAAGAAAAAAATTATTAAAATTAGCCCTATTACGCATGTTAATACTCAAACTTTTGCATATCAAGGAAAATTAATAGTTGATAAAATGGGTAGTAATAACTATATTTTTACAGGAAAAAAAACTTATTTAGACTCCTTGATAGCAAACTAGAAAAGTAAACTAATATAAATAAAAGTAAAAAAATTAGCCATAATTGAATAGTAAATTTACTTCTATAGATATAAATATTTCTTTCCATTCAGTTACTACCAATTATGATATCTTTTATGGTATAGATTTGTATATGTTTGAATTGTGATAAAATTTCTTCTTTTTTTTTTTTTAATTGTGATAAAATTTCCTTAACTCAAACAATCAGATTATATATATATATAAGGAGCACCAGTCCCTTAAAAAATTATTACAAATATCAAAAAAAAAATAATAATAATAATAATAATGACGAGAAAGAAAGTGAAAATGGCTTTTATTGAAAATGAGACAGCAAGAATATCAACTTTCAAGAAAAGAAAAAGAGGTGTTCTGAAGAAAGCTCATGAGTTGGCAACACTATGTGACGTCCCCATCTGTGTTATCGTCAACAGTGCGTACGAGTCGAACCCAGAGGTGTGGCCATCGAGAGAGGAGGCTGACAAGGTTGTGTCCCAATGGAGGATGATGTCGGTGATGGACCAGACCAAGAAGATGGTGAACCAAGAGTCCTTTCTCCAACAAAGGATCACCAAAGCCACCGAGTCTTGGAGGAAGGCGCGGAGAGAGAACAAAGAGCTGGAGATGAAAAACATCATGTTTGATTGTCTTAGTGGCAAAACTTTGGTTTCTCGTGTCCCGAAAAGTGATCTTCGAGATTTCGGTTCTGTCATTGAACAACATCTCAAAGATGTTAATCGTAGGATGGAGATTCTGAAGAGGAATGATGATGAATCATCTTCGTCCCTTGTTCCTACAACATCAAGTGTCATGCCTATGATTGAGATGCGTTCTTCATCATCAAGTGTCATGCCTATGATTGAGATGGGTTCTTCATCTGTTGGATTTCATGAAAAGATTCTAGAACAAATTCAGAATACTTTGAATATGAAGAACACCAATAAGGATTTGGATCTGAATAAGAAACAGTGGTGATCAGAATTTGATCATATCTTAAGTTTTTGTTATTTAAATTTTCAAGAAACCTTTATATTTGAGTTCTCTTTGTTTTAGTTACATGTTTGGGTTGGTCCTGACATGTTGTTGTATTTTGTCATGAATGAAATTTCATTTTCTCTAGTTAATGAATGTTTTGCCTTTGATGTTATCTTCCTATCGAAGCTATGTATTAAACTTTACCCATAAAAACGATCGAAGTTGGATAAACTCCTACATCAAATAAGTTCTTAAAACATGTTTATCAGTGAATCTAACAATCAAGAGCTAGGGTTATGCAAGACAATTTTATTAATCCCCATTGTTTTCTTCAATGTTTCATTAATTTAATTAAGGAAATATAATCTTCAAAACTATAAAATAATTTTAAAAATCGTCAATATCTTGGAGTTGAACATGATTTTGTTGAACCAGATAAAATTAAAGTCAAATTTAAAACTTTCTTAAAGGTTTACTAACACTAAAACTAGTTTGGCTAAATTAACGTAGATAGAAACTAATCTCACCAAAAAACAAAGATATTACAAATTCTCTTGGCGATTTAAAAAGTAAAATTGACCAAAACACGTAAATCGAGATTTTTACAAATTTTTATTATGTTTTTTTATGAAAAAATGAATTATATTTTTTTGACTAAATTAATGTAAATAGGAACTAATCTCGCAAAAAACCAAGAAATTACATATTCTCTTGGCAATTTAAAAAGTAAGAATGACCAAAACACGTAAATCAAGAGTTTTCCAATTTTCAACCATTTTTTAATATAGAAAAATTATTATATTTTTTGATTACTATACAAAATTATGATTTTCTTAGTTTGTACAAAAATTTCTTAATTTTTGAATTATCTAGATCACTTATGAGAATATATTTTTTTTGTGTTTTTTGATGATATTTTGATCTACAACAGTAGGTTGGAAGCCATACTCAGCACCCCACTGTGATACAAATCTTCTATCACCACCAGCATTTTCCCAACAACAAGAAGTGTCTATTTGACCAATGTCAGGTGGAGCATATGGGCCATATTATTTTTGCTGATGGAGTTGTCACAGACCCTTCCAAAACAGCAGCAAGGTTCTGAGTTTGAGCCCCTATTCTAATCTTTCCAAACTTTGCAAAAACTTTTTGTGGTTGAATCAGATGCTTCAGGTTTTGGCTTAAGTGAAATTCTAATGAATGACCACATGCCTCTTGGATTCTTTAGCCACGGTTTGACAGCCAAGGAGCAGTTAAAACCAGTCTTTGAAAGGTAGCTAATGACCATCGTCTTGTATGTTTAAAAGTGGTGACACTGTTTATTGGGCAGACGATTTTTGGTCCACATAGACTAAAAGAGTTTAAAGTTTCTTTTGGAACAGAGGGAAGTATCAATGGATTTCCAAAACTGATTGACAAAAACTTTTGGGTTACACATTTGATATTGTTTACAAACCTGGATTAGACAACACGATAGCTGATGGGTTTTCCAAGATAGTGCAAGAGGCTGATCATGTGTGTGTGTCCTTGTTGGCCATATCTACTCCTTCAGAACTCCAAGATATTTAAAAAGAAATTAAGAAGGATGAGGAGCTACAGACTATAACTGCTTAGGTTCAATCTGCTGCTAATGCAAAACCTGATTTTTGAGTAAAAGCAAACAAGCTCTAGTTTAAAAAACGTTAGACATATCTAAATCCTCTACCTTTATTCCACTTATCATTTATGAGTGCCATGATGGTAAATTGGGTGGACACTCGTGGGTCCTCAAGTGCTAAGCACATTTAGGAATCTTTTCATTGGCCGGTTTACTCCATGATGTTGAGAGATTTATGGCTGAATGTCAAATCTACCAAACAAATAAACACTCCACACTATCTCCATTTGTTCTTCTCCAACCTCTACCCATTCCTAGTGGTGGTTGATTATCGCTTATGTAGCTCAATGATTATTGCAAGAGGTTGTATGTTCAATGGGTTTCCTGCCTACATTGTCTCGGACAGGGACAAAACCTTCTTAAGCCATTTTTGGAAGGACTATGTTCAACAAAACATGCACAAAAGTCAACTACAGTACATCCATCCACCCACAGATATATTGCCAAGCAAAAGTTCTGAATCTCATCTTTGAGACTTATGATACTAAGATTTTACTCTATCATAGCAGGTTCAATTAACCTTATGCAGTTTTAGTACAAAAGGTGTCAATCCAAATGGGATGATGCTAATCACTCAAGATGCAATTAAGCAGTCACATGTTAAGCCAGATTCAAAGAAAATTTGTTTGTCTAACAACCTAGAGTAAACTGAATGCAAAAACAGAAATAGACAACAAAACAGATGCTAACATGCATAAGTAAATGGAGAAACGAGTTGGAACATAAACTATAGAACAAGAGCAAGAAAATCTCAAATCTCAAATAACAATTAGAACGATAGAGGTCATAAGGATGAGAGTAATTGATGTAGGCGAAGTTACATAGTATATAGAGCGTTTAACAAACCACAATCAAGCTATTCCTAGACAATGAACATCACAGCTTAGCTAATTTAATCTCTTGACAGAAGCTACACAGACTCAATCACTTCCAAACCTAACTCTTGTCAGAGAAACATAATCAAGCAGGAATTACAAACAAGTTCATTTATGTCAAAAAAACACCCTAGACATCTAATCAATTAGACTATGAATGCAACTCTTTTGCAATAGTTGGTCAGACATTTCATCAAACACCTTGTGGGTGTGGAAATACCTAAGTTCTAATCTCATATGATCAGTAAGAGAACCCTAATCCAAAAGGGAAACATTCAAATATAAACTTAAACACCCTATATATTAAGATTCTCCACCTAATCTATCCCATTCTCAAGAACACTAACACTATTCAAACCCATAAGTCATCATCACCAAGAACACAAACCCAGAAAACATTAAAACAAGCATTATTAGATAGATAATAATCTAAGTAACAAGATTGATTAAAGAAACAGGTGCAAATTCTAAATAGATTAGGAGAAATTTGGATTACAAACTCAGAAAATGTTTTGGTAGCTACTCATAAACTCTAAGATAAAAGTAGTGTCCTTTGGGTAAAGACATAAGAGTGTATTTATAGAAAAAGTTGAAAATCCTAAACCACAAACCGACAAAATAGATAAACGATACAGGAATCAGGTTGGCTGAGTCGCATGTCATTCTCTTCCAGTTGTGCTTTGCGTTCGTCCTTGGATCCTCCATACTTGGTACGACCGAGTGGGAGGTTGTCTCTTCCAGACATTGCGGTTGAGTCGCATGGTTGGAGATGGCGCGCTAGAGTCGCAAGGTTGGAGACATTGAGGGTGCGCTCGAGTCGGAGAACGTCTTGATATATTGTGTTTTTGTTGGATTTTAAGACTTGGTTTTGCATTGTTTTGTTGGATCATCTTTCTAGGTTGTTTTAGGGGCATTTACATCTAGTAGTTTGTTTCTCAGGTTCTTGGAGTAACCTCACCACTTTTGGAGGATTGGGACTTGATTTGGTGCAAAAGAAGCAAAGAAGAGTGAAGTGGAGAAGTGGCAAAGTTCCAGAACAGATAGGTGACCAGATCCTTCGGCCAGACCATGTCTGTAGCTCCTTCGGTGTCGCCTTCAGCCAACTAGCGACTGAAGCCACTTCTCACGTCAAGACCAGAACAAATAAGTGGCCTAGCCCTTCGGCCAAACATCAACCATGGCAGTCCTTCGGTTAGCTCCTACCACCGGGTCCAAACTCCGCCCTTGTCCTGCATCCAAAGCTGAGTTTAGAGCTAGAGTCCAAATGCAATACGCGGCTACTCCCTTTGGTCAAGTGGTGGTCGTGTCGCTCCTTCGGCCTTACCCTTCGACCAAGCCTTACCCGTTTCACTTTCCCGGATGGAACTCCAGATGGAATATGCAGTCTCCCCCTTCTTTCAAGCCTACCACGTAGCTCTCCTTCGGTTTCTTCCTTCGGCCAGACCAAGACCGAGACGCCTGTTGACCCTCCGAGACCTGAACGAATAAACGGCTAGCCCCTGTTTCAAGGCTTGGGTCTGAAGCTTCGATCAAGCCTTCCCCGCAGCCGCCTAGTCTGCACTTGGTTCAGCTTTGATCCGGGTTTGATTCGGTTTGTCCCGAGTTTTCCCAGTTCTTTTCTATTTTCCTATAAATACATTAAACTTATTAAGAAGAGAGCTTATCTTTTATTTAGCAGCTTTTAGGGTTCTTAAACTTGCGTATTCTAGGTTTGCGTACTTTTAAGTTTTCATTAGTAATCTCTTTTTCATTTCTTCTAATCTACAATCTCTAATTATAATTTTACAAAGATCAAAGCTTAAACCTTTGTCTTATCATGATCATGAGTGAGTAGTCATTTAGAATCGTTGGGTTTTGGTAGATTAGGATGATTTAGGAGTTAGGTTATGGAGTTTATGGTAATATTGCTTTAGATCCTTGCTTATTAGTTGCTAATAAACCTATATCAACCTTGATCATGTTGATTTTAGACTTTAGGAATTTTACGTCCAGAAGGTGTTTGATGAAATTGCTGAACCAAAATTTTTAATTGATTTGCATTCCTTACCTTTGGAAATAGTTGACTTGGGTGCTTAGTGGCTATATAGACCTGATTGTAATGCTTTTTGATCATTTAATTGCCTTTGGAAGAAGTTGATGATTGATTGATTAATAAAAATATTAATTTGATGTTCATATATTTTACCATGTTTTCCCTTAGTTTATTCACATCTTTTGCATCTTTTGCTAGCCATTTTCATCATTATTGTGTAGCTTTAGGACTAATCATGCATTAGAGTTTAGTTGCATTGCATTTGCATCTTTTCATGCATAAACAGGTGATTTTGGAGCTTAAGGAGCATGGAAACAATCCTGAGGAGAAGTGAAGCAATCTTGAAGGGAAAGCAAGAGAGTTAAGGCTAAAGAACCAAGGTCCAGAGTCCAACTCGACCAAGCACTCGACCGAGTGGGTAGATGGACTCGACCGAGTGGAGTGTGCACGAGAGAAGCCAGCTCGACCATGGACTCGACCGAGCACTGGTCGAGTTGACCGAGCCGTTGACTACTTTGACTTTTTTCTATTTTTAGGGCTTCCACCTCCTCACCTATATAAGGCCTTGTACCTGCAGCCACCAAAGTGTGCAACTTTTTAGATATTCCCTAAACCTAGGTTTTACCTTTTTTAGTTTTATTCCTTTTGCATTTTTATTTTTAAGATCTTGTACTTCCTTATGAAAGAAGACTAGATTCTTATATTTTGTTGGTTCTATAACTTTCAAGATATTGAGAATTTGAGTTTCATCCTTTCATCAGTATTGAAGATCTTTGTTTAATCTTTCTAATAATGCAAGTTTCAATATTTTCTGGGTTTTTGACTTTGATCACCATGTATTGTTGTGAGTAGTTTCCTTAGGATCTTGAGGATGGGTTAGGATGGATTGATCTTGTGGTTTGTGTGACTTGGTCAAGCTTGATTGTTGTAGATCTCTTCTAGGGTAGATGATCTTAATGCTGATTCTATATCTGAGAGGGTAGAGTCTGATTTCAAGCTTCTTAGCATCACACCAATGTTTAGGAAGCATAGATAAGGCTAGATCTAGAGCTTACCATTAGGCTTGCTAAGAGATTAGAGGTCTTGTTTGGTTTGAGATGTATTGCTTAATGCCTGCTTGTGTAGATTCTTTACTGTGTGAGAACAAGTCTAGAATTGCATAGGTTTGATTGTTTCTTGACCATGAGAGTGGGAGAAACTTGTCTTAGATTAATATGTCTAGAGGTTAGCTCAAAGTTTGCTTGAGATTTGTTGACCAAGTTAGATAACCACAATGATTAGTCCATCCCATGAATCCATCCTCAGGACCTTCTTTGTTTATTGAAATCTTAGTCTTAATCCTGTTGCTTGCTTGTTGTTTGATTGGATTTAGCATTACTCTGTTTTTATTGCATTGCTCTGTTTCTGCGTCTAGTCTAGGTCGACCACCCACTCGACCTACACTCGGTCGAGTGCTGCTCGAGTTCATCCCCAGAACTCTGTGTCTATGATTTGTGTTTGTCTTGTTTCATTCTTGTTGCATTCCAGTTGCATACATTTAGTTTTCAGTTCAATAATTATCTTGCATTAGTTCATTAGTAGTAGTCTCTGTTTCTGTTCTTGCTTTATCACTGTTTCAATCATTCAGTTTCATTTGCATCTAGTTGTTAGTTCTTGTAGTTTGTTTTCTGCATTTTACATTTTCTTCCTAGGATTGTTAGTGACAAACAATCTTTACATTTGTCTTAACTTAGATTCATATGCATATCTTAATTGTTCACAAACACTCATTTAGGATTGATACCTCTTGTACTGCAATAGCATAAGGGGAATTGAAACACCCATCCATCATTCCATTCATATCTCACCATTGCATACATCATCATTCACACCACTATATAAATCTTGTTTCAATTTGGCGCCGTTGCCCATTTGAGTGTGTTTTTGTGACATTTAGGATCCATATTAGTCTAAGATTAAGTTCTTTTATACGCTTGTGAGGTTGTTGTACTCGAATCTTCTGTTTCTGGGTTGAAGTTCCATTTCAGGTACCACTCGACCAGTCACTCGACCACCACTCGACCGAGTCGTGATCGAGCACCTGCTCGTGCCAGAAGCCGGGTCTCTATAACCATCATTTTCCAGTCGACTTGACCTCCTACTTGAGCCTGTGCTCAGTCGCTTGCCTAGCAAAAATCGTTTGTGTCTGTTAATGCACACAAGGTCTAAAGGAAAGGACAATCTTCTTAGGCCTATTGACAACATCAACAACAAGACCAAGAGTTTAGGAGCTAAGCAAAGGAGAGTTGTTCAGCAACAACAAGAGGTTATAGTAGCTATGGATCAACAGGATCAGGTTCAGAGACCAAGGAACATTGGTGCTGGAGATGCACCCAACACTCACAACCAAAGAGCTGGCATTGTGCCACCAACTGTTGCCAACAACAACTTTGAGATCAAGAGTGGATTGATCTCAATGATTCAGGCCAATAAATTCCATGGATTGCCTATGGAGGATCCACTAGATCATCTTGATGAGTTTGACAGAATCTGTGGTCTTACCAAGATCAATGGAGTAAGTGAAGATGGTTTCAAGCTGAGGTTGTTCCCTTTCTCACTTGGGGACAAAGCTCATTTATGGGAAAAGACTCTCCCTACTGGTGCAATCACTACTTGGGATGCATGCAAGAAGGCTTTCTTGGCCAAGTTTTTCTCCAATGCTAGGACAGCAAGACTAAGGAATGAGATCTCTGGATTTGCTCAAAGGAGTAATGAAAGCTTTTGTGAAGCTTGGGAGAGATTCAAGGGATACCAAACTCAATGTCCTCATCATGGTTTCAGTGTGGAGTCTTTGTTGAGCACATTGTATAGAGGAGTGCTTCCCAAGTTCAGAATGCTTCTTGATACAGCCTCCAATGGAAACTTCCTCAACAAGAATGTGGAAGAAGGCTGGGAGTTAGTAGAGAACCTTGCACAGTCTGATGGGAACTACAATGAGGACTATGACAGAACCATAAGGTCATCATCAACTGATCAAGAAGACAAGTACAAGAAGGATCTGAAAATGGTGAATGAAAAGCTTGATAGGATCTTGCTAAGTCAGCAAAAGTCTATTCACTTTGTTAGTGAAGAGGAGCCTCCAGCTCAAGAGGGAGAGAATGAGTTTGCTGAGTTATGCTATATGCAAAACTAAGGAGGTTTCAAGGGTTATAACCAAGGAGGGTTTAGGAACAATAATCTGTCCTATAGGAGCACAAATGTGGCCAACCCACAAGATCAAGTCTACCCTCCTCAACAGCCTCAACAGCACCAAAACTATGTCCCCAAACAACAGCAACAGGTGTTCCAGCCCCAGTTGTGTCCCCCACCAGGGTTTCAGACTAACCAAGGCCAGGAACAAGACCTTAGAGCCATGGTGCAATAGCTGTTGATTGGTCAAACACAAGGGAAGATTGAGGAAGCCAATAAATTTGCTGAGCTGAACAGGAGGATAACAGATCTTTACAGTGACCTAAATAGAAAGTTTGACACACTTACTTCAAGGATTACAACACTAGAGGGTCAACAAACTTCTGCCTCTAAGCAAGAGAACAACAAAGGCAAAGCTATTATGCAATCTATAGAAAGTGCTCATGCCATTAATTTGCGCAGTGGAAGAGTTTTACAAGACAAAAAGGGAGCTTTACCAAACACTGAGGACAGTGTGGAACAAGATGGGGAGGGTTTTCAACAAGAAGGAGCTCAGGATAAAACTAGTGTTCAGCTCGACCGTCCACTCGAGCAGGCACTCGACCGTGTGCATGATCGAGTGCCTGATCGAGCAGCTGCTCAGGAAACATCTAAGCCACCTACCTCCAAGGAAAAGGAAGCTAGGTCAATTCTCCCTCCTTACAAGCCTCCATTTCCCTTCCCAGGAAGGTTTAAGAAGCAAATGGTTGACAAGTATAAAGCATTGTTTGACAAACAAGTTAGAGAGATTGAGCTTAGGATGCCCTTGATTGATGCTTTTGTGATGATTCCTCCTTACCAGAAGTTCTTGAAAGATGCTGTGATGGAAAGAATCAAAGAAGTTCAGGAGATGGTGCATCTTAACCATGAGTGTAGTGCCATAATCCAAAAGCAAGTGAACCCTCAAAAGTTGAAAGATCCAGGCTCCTTCACTATACCTTGCTCAATAGGACCTTTGACTTTCAACAGATGCCTTTGTGATTTGGGAGCCTCAGTGAGCCTCATGCCTTTGACAGTTGCAAGGCGCCTTGGATTTACAAGGTATAAACCATGCAATATATCTTTGATCTTAGCTGATAGATCAATAAGACTACCACATGGTGTTTTGGAAGATCTACCTGTTAGAATTGGAGCAGTAGAAGTTCCAACAGATTTTGTAGTCTTGGAAATGGATGAAGAGCCAAAAGATCCTTTGATTTTGGGAAGACCTTTCCTTGCTACAGCAGGAGCAATAATAGATGTGAGAGAAGGGAAGATTGATCTCAACTTGGGAGATGACCTCAAAATGACATTTGATATTGTGGAGGCTATGAAGAAACCAACAATTGGGGGACAAGTCTTTTGGACTGAAGAGCTGGATAAGCTGACAGGAGAACTAGTGGAAGAACTAGCAGAACAAGATCATCTTAGGACTGCCTTGACCAAAAGTGGAGAGGAAGGGTTCATCTATAAAGAGACCAAGGCCTATGAAGAGATATTGGATTCATGTAAGGAATCAGACCATCCAGAGATTTTTGAGGGATTACCAGCATTGAGGGAGGAAGTTTGGTCAGTTCAAGTAGCAAATACGGACAGCTCGACTACCCACTCGACCACGCACTCGGCCGAGTGCAGGACCCACTCGAACGAGTGCACTGCTGAATCCTCTAGAGATGACTGGTCTGAGTTGAAAGCACCAAAAGTAGAGCTAAAACCTCTTCCATCTGGGCTAAGGTACGTTTTTCTTGGTAAGAACTCTACTTATCCAGTAATAGTTAATGCTAAATTGAGTGAGAATGAACTTGACTTGCTAGTTGTTGAATTGAGGAAGTATAGAAAAGCCATTGGTTATACTTTAGATGACATTCAAGGACTTTCACCTAGACTATGCATACATAGAATTCACCTTGAAAATGAATCTTATTCTAGCATTGAACCCCAAAGAAGGTTAAACCCCAACTTAAAGGAAGTAGTCAAAAAGGAGATCCTTAAGTTGCTTGATGCTGGTGTAATCTATCCTATTTCTGATAGTACTTGGGTTTCACCAGTCCATTGTGTCCCTAAAAAAGGAGGAATCACTGTAGTAAAGAATGATCAAGATGAGTTAATTCCAACTAGAACCATAACAGGTCATAGGATGTGCATTGACTATAGAAAACTAAATTCAGCAACTAGGAAAGATCATTTTCCTCTTCCTTTCATTGATCAAATGTTGGAAAGATTAGCCAATCACACTCATTACTGTTTCTTGGATGGATACTCTGGATTTTTCCAAATTCCTATTCATCCTAATGATCAAGAGAAGACAACATTCACATGTCCATATGGTACCTTTGCATATAGGAGGATGCCATTTGGATTATGTAATGCTCCAGCTACCTTTCAAAGGTGCATGATGTCAATCTTCTCTGATCTCATTGAGGATGTGGTTGAAGTTTTTATGGATGACTTCTCTGTCTATGGAGATTCTTTCTCTTCTTGTCTTGCTAATCTATGCAGGGTCTTAAAGAGATGTGAGGAGACAAACCTGGTTTTGAATTGGGAAAAGTGTCACTTCATGGTTGAAGAAGGGATAGTCCTTGGTCATAAGATTTCAGAGAAGGGAATTGAAGTTGACAAGGCAAAGATTGAAGTTATGGTTCAACTTCAACCACCAAAAACAGTCAAGGACATAAGAAGCTTCCTTGGCAATGCTGGGTTCTATAGGAGGTTCATCAAGGACTTCTCAAAGATAGCTAGGCCATTGACAAGGTTGCTTTGTAAGGAGACTGAGTTTAACTTTGATGAAGATTGCTTGAAAGCATTCAAGGAGATCAAGGCTGCTTTGATTTCAGCCCCAATAGTCCAAGCACCAAACTGGGATCTTCCATTTGAGATCATGTGTGATGCTTCAGACTTTGCAGTAGGAGCAGTTCTAGGACAGAAAAAAGATAAGAAGCTGCATGTGATTCACTATGCAAGTAGAACCTTGGATGAAACTCAAGGAAGATACTCAACAACAGAAAAGGAACTCCTAGCAGTGGTATTTGCTTTTGAAAAATTCAGAAGTTACTTGGTAGGATCCAAGGTGATTGTGTACACTGATCATGCTGCCTTGAGGCACATCTACTCAAAGAAAGACACCAAACCAAGGCTGTTGAGGTGGATTTTGCTTCTCCAAGAATTTGACATGGAAATAGTTGATAAGAAAGGGATAGAGAATGGAGTAGCTGATCATTTATCAAGGATGAGGATAGAGAAGGAGATTCCAATTGATGACTCAATGCCTGAGGAGAAACTGATGCTACTTGGAACAACCCGGCAGCCAGCTCGACCACCAACTCGAGCAGGCACTCGACCGTGTGAGTTTGGTGACCCGATCGAGCAGGAGCAGATGGAGGAGTGGTTGGCACTTGAGAGTGAGGATCTACCTTGGTATGCTGATATAGTCAACTACAAGGTGTGTGAGGAAATCCCAGTGGACATGGACCATTACAAAAAGAAGAAACTCCTCAAGGACATAAATGGATACTATTGGGATGAACCTTATCTCTACAAAAAGGGGTCAGATGGGTTGTTTAGAAGATGCATAGCAGAAAGTGAAGTAGAAGGAGTGTTGGGACATTGTCATGGTTCTGCTTATGGAGGACATTTTGCAACTTTCAAGACAGCCCAGAAAGTCTTACAAGCTGGCCTATGGTGGCCTACTTTATTCAAGGATACTCACAAGTTCATTACAAAGTGTGATGCTTGCCAAAGAATGGGGAACATCACAAGGAGGAATGAGATGCCACAGAATCCAATCCTTGAAGTTGAGATATTTGATGTGTGGGGAATTGATTTCATGGGACCTTTTAACCCTCCTTCAAATGGGAATGTCTACATACTTGTGGCAGTGGACTATGTCTCAAAGTGGGTAGAAGTCATTGCTAGCCCCACTAATGACCACAAGGTAGTCCTTAAGCTCTTCAAATCAATAATCTTCCCAAGGTATGGAATTCCAAGGGCTGTGATAAGTGATGGAGGAACACACTTCATCAACAAAATCTTTGAAGGAATGCTAAAGAAGTATGGGGTTAAGCACAAAGTGTCTACAGCTTATCATCCCCAAACTAGTGGGCAAGTTGAAGTTTCCAATAAGCAGATCAAGGCCATTCTGTCAAGAATAGTGGGAGCAACAAGAAAGGATTGGTCTACTAAACTTGATGAAACACTTTGGGCATATAGGACAGCTTTCAAAACACCAATAGGAAGAACCCCATTCCAACTTGTGTATGGCAAGTCTTGCCACCTCCCAGTTGAAGTTGAGTACAAGGCTCTCTGGGCAATAAAACTCTTGAACTTGGATCTAGAAACAGCACAAGCCAAGAGAAGCCTTGATCTGCATGAGCTTGAGGAAATCAGATTGGAAGCTTATGAAAATTCCAAAATCTACAAGGAGAGAACCAAAGTCTTCCATGATAAGAAGATTCTTATCAAGGACCTAAAGGCTGGAGACCAGGCTTTGCTCTACAATTCAAGACTCAAGTTATTCCCTGGGAAGCTAAAAAGTAGATGGGGAGGCCCTTTTGAAGTCAAGGAGATCCTACCTTATGGAGCTGTAACACTTCTCAACAAGGATGGGAGTGAATTTACAGTCAATGGTCAGAGAGTTAAGAAGTATTTAGGGGAGAAGGAAACTCATGAGAAGTGCACAATGCTTCTCAAGGATGCTCCTCAATCATGAAAAGGCATCAAAGTCAAGCTTAGTGACTTTAAACAAGCTCACTAGGGAGGAAATCCCTAAGGTATCTCTGTACATATTGCCTTGGAATTTTATTATTTTGATTTTTGCTTTCGTATTTTCATGGTTAGGCAAGCTAGGGAGTCTGAATAGAACAGGAAGGGACAGCTAACGGAGACTCGCGGTCCAGCTCGACCCCCCCCACTCGGACATGCACTCGACCGAGTCACGGTCGATTGGCATTGTCGAGCTGCCCCAATCACCTTCCTCCAGTCACCAGCAGGACCCCAACTACACCTTTGATAGTATGCAGGAGGATGTGGACAGCTTCTTCTCCAATCCTTGAGGTAACATTATCACCTTACCATTGTATATACCATAGCATTTCATATGTTGTGTTTTGTTTTAAGTCTTGAATCCTCAAGCAAATTTCTTTCACACAAGGGACTGTGTGATTTAAGTTTGGGGGAGGGTTTGAGATAGCATTTGATGTTGTGTTTTGTTTTCTTATTTCAAATTTTTATCATCATCATGTTAGCACTTGCATAATCATCTAAGGCATAGGAAAACCATAAAAATTTGAAAATTTTTTGCAAAAATCTTTATAAAAAAAGAGTGTTCATGTAGTTTGCATTGCATAATTAAGTATTTTGTTTATCATTTAGGACTGTTTGCATTAGGGATCTATGATGAGTTTTTCCTTGTTAGCTTGCTTAATTCACTAGACTAGGATCAATGCCCAAGTTAATAGTACTTTGATGCTAGTTGAGTGGTTAGAAGCATAAGATTGAACCAAGCCTTGAATTCCTGAATTGCATTTGGTCTAAATTGAAGCATGTTGTGATTTGATGTCATTTCCTATCTATAAGAACCTAATACTGACTGTTAATTATCAATGTATGCATTGCTTTAAACTCATGGATACCATATACTTATTTGGATCATCTTTCTCCTTTTGCCACTCTTGTTGATCCAAGTAGCTGATTTCACTTTTAAATCAGTTTCCCTACCCCTAACCAAACCTTCTTTCAAGCCATGTTTATTCTTGTGTGTGTGAGGCCTATTTTTGGGATTGAGCTTGGTAGAAAGTGTTAGGTTTGAACTGACAAGAGTAAAGCCTTGTGTAGTTCTAGTTTGCATTTTTCAAACTAGATAGGACTAGGTGGTTCACTTGTTGGGTTTGGAACTTGGCTGTTTTGAAAAGAAAAGAGGAAAAAGAGAAAGAAAAGGTTAGAGTCTTTAGGAGGGGAATGTGTTTAAGAAAATTTAAAGTCTAGTGAAAGAATGGGAAGAATAAGGTTGTTTAAAGATGGTTCTAGTTAAATAAAAGAAAGAAAGAAAAAAAGAAATCTAGCAAAATGCTTATATGTCTTAAGAATAAGAAGAAAAGAGAACCATAGCAAATAAGTAAGAATCCCCCATTCCACTAGAAAGATCAAATAAGAAACCTCTCCTAAGACTTTAAAACCAAAAGAGAAAAGGGTGAAAAAGAAGAAAAGAAGTTAAAGGGTAGCACTAAGATCAATTGGGTTTAGATTGATAGGATAAACACTTTGGGTGCCTTTGGGTAGACAAGGTTTTGTTCTTGTATGTGTCTAAGTGTTCTTACCTTTAGCATTCTTCTAACGCTCAATCCATTTTTTATGAGAGAACCTTGATATTGATAAGCCCTACTCTAAAAAGAGACTATCATTGTCTCTAAACCTTTTACTGCCAAGCCAAATGAGTTTAAGCATTGCATAGAATTGATTCATGCTCTTGATTAATGAATGTTAAAGGAAATGGTTGATTTGAATGCATGTGGATGTCTAAGGCTCAAATCAGTGAAGGTTGTGATATGCTTGTCTAAAGTCTTTAAGTATAGCTCATTCAACTTGCATCATAGTACTAGTAACTTGGACATTGATTCTAGATAGTCTATTTGCAAGCTTTAGGAGCTGAGATCCCACTTTCAAAACCTCATCTACCTTCTTATGTCTTGTTTATTTGCTTGAGGGCAAGCAAAGACTAAGTTTGGGGGTGTTGATGTTCATATATTTTACCATGTTTTCCCTTAGTTTATTCACATCTTTTGCATCTTTTGCTAGCCATTTTCATCATTATTGTGTAGCTTTAGGACTAATCATGCATTAGAGTTTAGTTGCATTGCATTTGCATCTTTTCATGCATAAACAGGTGATTTTGGAGCTTAAGGAGCATGGAAACAATCCTGAGGAGAAGTGAAGCAATCTTGAAGGGAAAGCAAGAGAGTTACGGCTGAAGAACCAAGGTCCAGAGTCCAACTCGACCAAGCACTCGACCGAGTGGGTAGATGGACTCGACCGAGTGGAGTGTGCACGAGAGAAGCCAGCTCGACCATAGACTCGACCGAGCACTGGTCGAGTTGACCGAGCCGGTGACTACTTTGACTTTTTTCTATTTTTAGGGCTTCCACCTCCTCACCTATATAAGGCCTTGTACCTGCAGCCACCAAAGTGTGCAACTTTTTAGATATTCCCTAAACCTAGTTTTTACCTTTTTTAGTTTTATTCCTTTTGCATTTTTATTTTTAAGATCTTGTACTTCCTTATGAAAGAAGACTAGATTCTTATATTTTGTTGGTTCTATAACTTTCAAGATATTGAGAATTTGAGTTTCATCCTTTCATCAATATTGAAGATATTTGTTTAATCTTTCTAATAATGCAAGTTTCAATATTTTCTGGGTTTTTGACTTTGATCACCATGTATTGTTGTGAGTAGTTTCCTTAGGATCTTGAGGATGGGTTAGGATGGATTGATCTTGTGGTTTGTGTGACTTGGTCAAGCTTGATTGTTGTAGATCTCTTCTAGGGTAGATGATCTTAATGCTGATTCTATATCTGAGAGGGTAGAGTCTGATTTCAAGCTTCTTAGCATCACACCAATGTTTAGGAAGCATAGATAAGGCTAGATCTAGAGCTTACCATTAGGCTTGCTAAGAGATTAGAGGTCTTGTTTGGTTTGAGATGTATTGCTTAATGCCTGCTTGTGTAGATTCTTTACTGTGTGAGAACAAGTCTAGAATTGCATAGGTTTGATTGTTTCTTGACCATGAGAGTGGGAGAAACTTATCTTAGATTAATATGTCTAGAGGTTAGCTCAAAGTTTGCTTGAGATTTGTTGACCAAGTTAGATAACCACAATGATTAGTCCATCCCATGAATCCATCCTCAGGACCTTCTTTGTTTATTGAAATCTTAGTCTTAATCCTGTTGCTTGCTTGTTGTTTGATTGGATTTAGCATTACTCTGTTTTTATTGCATTGCTCTGTTTCTGCGTCTAGTCTAGCTCGACCACCCACTCGACCTACACTCGGTCGAGTGCTGCTCGAGTTCATCCCCAGAACTCTGTGTCTATGATTTGTGTTTGTCTTGTTTCATTCCTGTTGCATTCCAGTTGCATACATTTAGTTTTCAGTTCAATAATTATCTTGCATTAGTTCATTAGTAGTAGTCTCTGTTTCTGTTCTTGCTTTATCACTGTTTCAATCATTCAGTTTCATTTGCATCTAGTTGTTAGTTCTTGTAGTTTGTTTTCTGCATTTTACATTTTCTTCCTAGGATTGTTAGTGACAAACAATCTTTACATTTGTCTTAACTTAGATTCATATGCATATCTTAATTGTCCACAAACACTCATTTAGGATTGATACCTCTTGTACTGCAATAGCATAAGGGGAATTGAAACACCCATCCATCATTCCATTCATATCTCACCATTGCATACATCATCATTCACACCACTATATAAATCTTGTTTCATAATTGCATGGAAATGTGTTAGTCTTACTATTGTTTAAGTTGTTTGAAACTCCATGGGTTGCCTGAATATTCCCCCCCCCCCCCTACTAATTGCATTCTCAAATTTCCTACACCTACTTTTAGTCTCTGAATAAAACATCAAAATAAAGTTTATTCTTAATAAAACTACACCTAGTTTCTTTTTTATATGAATAACTACATCTGCAATCGAACCAAACAATAAACCGATATTACTTAATTTGGCTTGACTTAATCCAGTTTTAACCAAATTTAGACCTGATTTTAGCCCTAATCTAACATTCAACTCGACCCAGCAAAGAAAAAAAAATTGAAAAAAAATCTTCTTCACCTCCTTCTTCTTCATCCTCTGACTGTTTCCAATCTTCTACATCTAAAGCTTCGTACTATACTTTCTTTCCTTAATGTTTTTGGTTCGAGTCCAATATTCTTGTCTCGCAGCAGATCAGGAGAAGATTTCCACCGTTGTGGCCAGCAGTCACGGAGGAGATTTCTTTCTTCTCTTCCGGCCGGAGATGTTGCAATGCTTGTTTTTCCCTCTCTACCTGCTAATTCAAGCTTTTTGTTTTTGTAACAATTTTTCTGGGCCACTTTTGTAATGGTTCGGGAATCGGTTTGAACTTTTCCGGTGAACCTATAATATAATTTAATTTTTCAAAAAAAAAAATAGAAGACCACAAATAAAAGAAGGATTATAGTATTTAACTATTTTTTTATTGATTCGAGTCAAATGTTTAATTCGGATGAAATTATGGTTAAAACTGGATTAAGTCAAACCAAGTTAAGTAATATCGGTTTATTGTTTGGTTCAATTGCAGATGTAGTTTTTATTAAGAATAAACTTTATTTTGATGTTCTTTTCAGAGACTAAAAGTTGAGAATGCAATTAGTAGAGGGGGGAATATTCAGGCAACCCAAACTCCATAATCAATCTCTTATTTTATTCCTAATCAAATACCTTAACCCTGAGATTCACTTTTAGTTATTGTTGAGTTAATCTTCTATTTCTTTCTTGGTTTAATTGTTTGAGCATTTTATAATTTGTTTGTTTTGCTTAAGTTAAGAATGTTACAAAAACCATTCTCTTGTTTAAGATTAGATTAAGCAGCTTTGTGAACTCCTAGTGTGTTAATCATTGCAAAATGAGGTACGATAATTTAATTGATAGCAATATACTACATCAATTTGGCATTGTTGCCCATTTGCATTAGATTTCACCATTTGGATTTCAACTTCGTTTGAGCCTAATCATGTACTTTACATTGTTGTTTATTTGGTTTGCTTTGGTGTTTTGAATTCTGTTTTGCAGGGTGTATAAACTTGAGAAGTCAAGGCTAAGCAGATTTGATCGAGCGTGTTGACGGCATTTACCGTTTTGAACGAGAGAATCGACGATTAGAAAGACAAGCTATGGAACAGAATGCTCCTCCTGCTGATGGTCATAATGGACATGATCTAGTCAATGATGAGGGGGCTCCTCACCATGCGCCAAGACAAGCACCACTGATTGAAGCCTATGATGCGCCAAGCGTCAATGGCCACCACATCGATATTAGAGCTCCACCAGTGGAGAAAAATCACTTTGAGATCAAGGCCAGTCTTATCAACATGGTGCAAGGGTCAAAGTTCCATGGTTTGGCGATGGAAGACCCACTTAATCACTTGGATCAGTTTGATCGGTTTTGTGGAACTGTTAAAATAAACAGCATTTCGGAAGACGCCTTCAAGCTCTGCCTCTTCCCATTATCTCTTCGAGACAAAGCTCACATATGGGAAAAGAATCTGTCTAATAACACCATTACATCTTGGGATCAATGCAAGAAGGCTTTCTTATCAAAGTTCTTCTCTACTACAAGAACAGCTTGCCTTCGCAATGAGATATCCAGTTTTGCTCAGTGGTCTAATGAGAGTTTTTGTAAAGCTTGTGAGAGATTCAAAGGATACATATCTCAATTTCCACATCATGGTTTCTCCAAAGAGTCACAGTTGAGTACACTCTACCGAGGAATCTTTCCTAAATACAGAATGCTTCTTGACACAACAAGCAATGGAAACTTCTTGGGTCAAAATCCAGAACAAGGGATGTTGTTGGTTGAGAATCTTGCACAAAGTGAGGAGAATTATGGGTAGGACTATGATAGAACTCCAAGGAATCATACTGACATGAATGAGCTGCACCGCAAGGAAATCAAGACGTTGAATAATTAGATGGATAAGATGATTCTTGCGAATCAAAAGCCAGTTCACTATGTCAATGAGTGTGAACTTTATCAAGGTTATCAAGAGGGTATGGAGACTTTTGTTGAGGGCCAAGAATCAATTATGTTGGTGGCCAAGGGTACAACAAGTTCAAACTGAACTACAACAAACATCCAAACCTCCCTTACCGCAGTACTAATGTGGAGAACCCACAAGATCAAACTTATCCGCCACAAAAGCCTCCCGGTTTTCTCTCCCAGCCTAATTATCAACCTAAAGCTCAAGGGAACTACCAACCTAAGCCTCAAACATATCCCCAACCTCAACCCTAAATGAGTTTACCACACCCTCAAGGCCATGGAGAGGATATTAATGCTCTACTTCGCCAGATACTCTAGGGCCAAGGAAGAAATGCTATTGAGCTTGCCACTCAAATGAAAGCTATGCACACCAAGGTTGAAAAAACGTCTATGGTGAGCTAAATGATAAGATGGAGAGGTTGCAAACACAAGTCCATGGACAAACTTCCTCTTCTACAACGCGACCAACGGGATCACTACTGGGAAAACCGGAACCAAACCCAAAAAAGTATATCAATGCCATAACACAGAGAAGTGGTAAGAAGTTGCCTACACAAGAGCTCAATAGGGACATTGAGCCTAAATAAGTGGAGGTAGTGGTTGAGATTGAAGATGAGGATGAGTTGATAGAGCAAGATTGTGGTAAAGACATAGAAGCTGAAGAGGTTGTGGTTGACAAAGGGAAGAGAAAAGTGGTAGAGGATCCTAAGCAAGACAATATCATTGATGGAGTTTCCAAGAAGAGTTAAGTGGCAGCCCAAGAGAATCTAATTGTGCTTCCATCTTATGAGCCAAGATTGCCATTTCCTGGTTAGTTTAAGAAACAACAAGTGGACAAGTATAGAGCTATGTTTGATGCACAAATGAAAGATGTTGCTATTACAATGCCACAATGCCACTAATGATGCGTTCTTGCTGAACCCATCATACAACAAGTTCCTCAACAATGCATTTATGGAGAAGAAGAGAGCTCTACAAGGAATGGTTATCTTAACCCATGAGTGTAGTGTTGTCATTCAAAACAAGATAGTAGCAAAGAAGCTTGATGATCCTGATAGTTTCACTCTTGCTTGTTCATTGGGACCTTTATCTTTTAGCCATTGTTTTGTGTTCTTGGGGATAGTGTGAGCTCGATGCCTCTCCCGGTTGCCGAAAGATTGGGTTTCACTCGCTACAAACAATGTTCGATCACACTTGTTCTTGCGGATAGGTCTACTAGAACACCAGTTGGAATGCTTGAAGAATTGCCTGTGATGGTTGGCTATTTTGAGATCCCAATAGACTTTTTGGTACTAGAGATGGATGAAGAACCAAATGACCCGCTTATTTTGGGGCTCCCATTCTTAAGAACTGCAGGAACAATGATTGATGTGGAGAGAGGGAAGATTCATTTGAATTTGGGAAAGGAACCTTTAAATTTTGACATCAACAAGGTAATGAGAAGACCTACAATTGATGGCCAAGTTTTCTACATTGAGAGGATGGATGCTTTAGCTGATGAGCTTTTAGAAGAGTTAGCCATAGAAGATGAGCTCCAAAGCACTTTGACTATTAAAAAAGGAGAGTTTGGTTTACTGAAGCAAGATAGTGAAGGGTATGAGAAGATTCTTGACTCTCTCACAAGCCTTCTAGTGATGATGGAGGTTTCCTTGAGTGGTGTGTTCAGTTGAAGTAGACTCAAATGAAGATTGGAGTGAGCTTAAAGCACCCAAGATTGAACTTCTCCAGTTATTATCATTGAAGAACTTAGTGAACAAGAAACTGTTACTCTTCTAGGTGAATTAAAAAAGTATAGGAGAGTAGTTATTGGTTATTCACTTGATAATACTAAAGGAATCTCTGAAACTCTTTGCATGCATAGATTCATTTAGATGATGAATCAATGACTTCCATTGAACCACAAAGAAGGTTAAATCCTACCCTAAGAGATGTGGTGAGGAAAGCGATTCTTAAGTTTCTTGATGCTGGTATCATATATCCTATATCGGATAGTAGATGGGTTTCACCTGTACATGTGGTGCCAAAGAAAGGAGGAGTTATTGTCGTTAAAAATGATAAAGATGAGTTAATTCCTACTAGAACTATAACTGGACATCGTATGTGTATTGATTATAGGAGAATTAATGCTGCATCTAGAAAATATCACTTCTTTTTACCATTTATCGATCAAATGTTAGAGAGGTTAGCTAACCATAGTCATTATTGCTTTCTTGTTGGATATTTTGGTTTCTTTCAAATTCCAATTCACCCCAATGACCAAGAGAAAACCACATTTACATGTCCTTATGGTACCTTCGCTTATCAGGGAATGCCATTTGGATTATGTAATGCACCCGCTACTTTTGAGCGGTGTATGATGTCCATTTTCTCATACCTTATAGAAAATGTGGTTGAGATACTTATGGATGACTTCTCTGTATATGGAGATTCTTTTTCCTCTTGTCTCTCTAACCTTTGCAGGGTCTTAAAGAGATGTGAAGAAACCAATTTTGTTTTAAATTGGGAAAAGTGTCACTTCATGGTGAAAGAAGGAATTGTGTTGGGGCATAAGATTTCAGACAAAAGGCATTGAAGTTGATAGAGCTAAGATTGATGTGATGACCAATCTAGCACCACCAAATTCAGTCAAGGAAATAAGAAGCTTCTTAGGCCATGATGGGTTTTATAGAAGGTTTATTAAAGACTTCTCCAAGATTGTTATGCATTACAAGATTGTTGTGTAAAGAAGTGACATTTGAATTTGATGAGGAGTGTCTTCAAACTTTCAAGAAGATAAAAGAAGAGTTGGTTAGTTCCCCAATAGTTCAAGCTTCATATTGGAATTTGCCATTTGAAATCATGTGTGATGCTAGTGATTATGAAGTTTGAGCAGTATTTTGTCAAAAAAAATACAAGAAGTTTCATGTGATATACTATGCAAGTAGAAACTTAGATGAAGCTCAAGTCAAGTGTGCTACAACATAGAAAGAGCTACTTGTTATTGTCTTTACATTTGAAAAGTTCAGATCATACTTGGTGGGTTCAAAAGTTATTGTTCATACTGATCATGCAGCATTGAGACATCTCTTAGCAAAGAAATATGCTAAACTAAGACTATTGAGATGGATATTGCTACTTCAAGAGTTTGATTTGGAGATTAAAGATAAGAAAGGTACTGAAAATGGAGTAGCTGATCATCTATCAAGAATGAGGACTGACAATGAGATTCCAATCAATGATGCACTTCCTGAAAAGCAATTAATGGCAATTCAACTCTTAGATAAGAGCCATGAAACTGGGAAAAAACTTGGAGAAGTCATGAAGTTTGAAGAGAATGATCCTTGGTATCTGATTATGTTAACTATCTTGCTTGTGGTCTTGAACTACCAAATCTGGTTGGCTATGATAGAAAAAAGTTCTTTAAGGACATCAACAACTACTATTAGGATGTACCTTACCTCTACACTCTTTGTAAGGATAAGATTTATAGAAGATGTGTTGCTAAAGAGGAGATAGAAGGTTTAGTAGAACTTTGTCATGGAGCAGCATATGGTGGTCATTTTGCTACATTCAAGAAAGTCACAAAAATCCTTCAAGCTGGTTTGTGGTGGCCTACAATGTTCAAGTACACTCAAGAGATTATCTCCAAGTGTGATTCATGTCAAAGAAAAGGAAACATCAGCAGGAGGAATGAAATGCCTCAAACTCCTATACTTGAAGTTGAAGTGTTTGATGTATGAGGAATAGACTTCATTGGACCATTCCCTTCTTCATATGGTAATAACTACATACTTGTGGTTATTGACTATGTCTCTAAATGGGTGGAAGCCATAGATATTCCTACTAATGATGCAAAGGTCATGTTAAAGTTGTTTAAAACAATCATCTTTCCAAAGTTTGGTATCCTAAGAGGGGTCATAAGTGATGGAGGAAAACACTTTATCAACAAGGTCTTTGAGATTTTACGCAAGAAGCATGGAGTGAAGCATAAAGTTGCTACACCTTACCATCTCCAAACTAGTGGTCAGGTTGAAGTTTCAAACAGAGAAATCAAGGCAATTCTTGAGAAAACAGTTGGTATCACAAGGAAGGATTGGGCAAAGAAACTGGATGCTGCTCTATGGGCATATGTCCCTCATCTCTTAATTGTTTTCAAAGATTTTTGTGGTGTTGGGTTCGTTTTTGCAAGCTCTTTTAATTACTTATAACCCAATCTGCTAGTTTTGCTTCATTCCTCATCGACAACAAGGTAAGAAACTATCCTTCTCCTTCTCTTTTGTATAAGTTTGAACCCAATATGTGTAATACTAGATTTCAAGTTGTTTAGCTTGATATTGATGTTAGTTGGTTCCAATTTCGTTTGAATTGCTAGGTTTGGTGTTCAATTACGAAATTTTTGATTTATAAACAGTTAGGGGTCTTGAGATTTGATAAAATCGAAAATTTTGGGGAAATTTGAGTTTTATTGTTTATTTACCTTGTCTATTGGGCATTGAACCAATCTGTAAGATACTAGCATGTTTGGAGACCAATTGATCATGTTTGATGGTTTATTGAGTTCTTAAAATCTTTAAGAAGAAGTAATGTTGAGTTTGATTTTGAAGTTTATGTTTAAGTTGGTTCTCATTGCTCCTTGGTTTAATTTTGTTGATATATCCCCTAGGAGCTTAGCACTTGCCATTTTTGGCTTCAAGTTGTAGCTCTTAGTGAGCATTACTAATATTTTTCAAGTGTTTTTGTACTCTTGATAGGAACAATGGCTAGAACTTCCCTTAGACCTGGTGAAAAACAAACTAAGGCTAAAGAGATTGTGGAGAGGGTTGTTGACAAAAAGAAGAAGGCAACTCAGTCTAAGTCTTCACTTGGGAAGCAAAAAGCTCCAGCAAGCAAAAAAGAAGAATAAGGAACTTGTGGTTGAGGAATCTGATTCAGAGGACGAGTGAGAGTGAGACTGTATCTCCACCACCTCAAGCTGAAAAGGAAAAGCAGAAGAAGGCACTCAAGAAGAAGCCTACCTACTCTCAATTGATGCAGCGCCTTAAGCAGATCAAGTTTGCTCCAACTAGATACCCAGATTATGAATTCCTTCACAATGCTGGACTTTTTGAGGATATGCAAACCATCTTCACAGCTTTGCGTTAAGGACAGTTCTTCAACATGGCTTTTCCCACCTATGTTGGGCCAATAAGAGAGTTCATTGCCTCCTTGTCAGTGAAGTATTATGAAGATGAGATGGTGGAGGAGACTAATGATCTTGAACATTTTGAGTTTAAGGTACAATGGAAGCACTACAAGATAACTTTTGGAGAGTTAGGAGCCATCTATGGTTTTCAACCAGGAACTAGACTAGAATATAACACTAACCCAAAGGAGTATGATTCATTTTGGGGATCTATTGGTGTGGGCAATTATACAGCTGGTCAAGTGAAGAACTCAAGCATTATGCATCCTACAGTGAGATATGCCCACAAAGTTCTCTCTCATACACTCTTTGCATGAAGAGAGGCTGGAACGCTTCAAGCCAATGAGCTTGGCTGTCTTCTTGCAGCCACTAGGCCCGTGAGCCCATCCATATCCGATGGTCGGTTTGCTACGTCCAGGAGGCTTAAAAGACTTGTTACTGTCCCTACAAATCACCACATGATCTTTCCTTGTGTTTTGTCCTCACTCGGACAGTTCCGATAGTCACTTCCCGGAAGGTCACCCATCCTAACACTACTCCCGCATAAGCACGCTTAACTCTGGAATTCTCTCAGGACCTTTGACCAAAAAGATAAGTGCACTTTGGTGACATAGGTGGCTAAATCAATTCATTTAAACCTCTCCGCAAGTATCTGAAACCGGGGTGTCACAATTCACCCCTACTAACAAATCGCAACGTCCTTGTTGCACACCAAGAGCGTCACCCCCGATGGTGTGAGCACACTCGACTCCACATGCATCTGGGCTCTGATACCACTTGTAACGCCCTGACCGCCACTTCTTAGTAGGCCCCATGTCCACCCCCACTCACTCGCACAGTTCCGACAGTCACTTCCCGGAAGGTCACCCATCCTAAGACTACTCCAGCATAAGCACGCTTAACTCTGGAGTTCTCTCAGGACCTTTGACCGAAAAGATTAGTGCACTTTGGTGACATAGGTGGCCAAATCAATTCTTTTAAACCTCTTCGCAAGTATCTGAAACCGGGGTGTCACAACAACAGCTGACAAAACTCTGGTTCTAAGCATGGGAGGACTTGTCACTCCCATTTTACAAGCAAAGAGGGTTGAGCTTGGTGTGTTTGACCATAAAATTGCAAGGCTTGATCCAGTCTACCTCAAGAAGACTACATATTTGGATGGACAAACTGATAAAGGTTTCTATGCATACTATGGTTAGATTTTCCGCAGCATGCAGAAGAAGAGGCTCCTACTCCCTCAAAAGGATATCACATCTCTTTATCTCAGGTTTGGAACAAGCTGCCACATTATAGAGGACTACCTCTACAAATTTAAGGAAGATGGGCCAGTGATTCCAATCATAGCTTCAAAGAAGGGAAGAAGCCCAGCTGAGGACCCTTCACAATCGGCTCCTCCAAGTCTCGTCTATGGCAGTGCGCGGTATGATTTCCAGCCATTTGAAGAAGCCACCACAAACAAAGCTCTTAGAGAAGCACACACCCACATTCACCTTCTCCAAAGGTTTGTTAAATGGTAAGGGAAAACAATTAAGAAGCTAGTAAAGGGAGTGAAGAGTTTGAACAATAGGTTGAAGAATATGGAGAAAAAGCTTGACATTGCCAGTAGCTCAAACCCACACCCTGAAGTTGTTGTAGACTCAAGAGAGGAGCCAGCAGATATGGTTGAAGATGATTTGGAGAGGCACTCATTCCATGGTGAAGCTAGCACTGCAATTTGTTTTTGTGACCCACCAAGAGCTTCAGCCTATGAGAAGCGCCAAAGGAGGTAGAAGAGAGCAAAGAAATCTCCAACACCTTGCACTATCAACTCTTCCTACTCCCTTGACTCCTCCATGAACTAGAGGTACACTCCAAGTCCTTGTACATAGAGTCTTTTCTTATTTTCATCTTTATTTTTCTTGTTAGTCTTTTCCCGGTTTTTCTTACACCGAGACGATGTAAATTAAGTTTAGGAGGACTAACCATCTAACATTGTTTTTTTTTTTCACCTTTTGTGTGATGCATTGTTAATAGCTATGTTTTGAGAAAAATCAAAAAAAAATTGAAAAAATATGAAAAAAACAAGAAATGCATGTAGTTTGCATATTCATTTTATTTGTGTTTTAGGATTGAGTCTAGAAGCATATAGTATGCATTTTGCATTTGGGATAATGATGAATTTGCCATGTTAGAAGTAGAATCTTAGGATTGAACCCGCATCCCTCATTTATAGTTCATTGGTGCTTGTTTAATCTTTGGGAAAAAATGAAGAATCTAAGCTCAAAGCATTGTGTCACTTGAAAGTACTTTCTTCTAGTGTAAAGCTTGCATGATCATTGCTGCATCTCTATATTATTTGGACTTTAATTTGATCTTTAAAATTATCTATCATATGGCTATGAATGCTAGCTCAAGGAACTTTCATTTGGGTTAACAATCTCTATTTGCCACTCTATTTTGATTAACCCAATCTCTTGCCATATTTCTGAACCCCAACCTTTTCTTTCAAGCCTTGTGTTGATTTGTTGACTGAGGCCTCTTTGTTGATAATGCTATAGGTTGTAAAATCTTGAGAGTATTGAGAATGACAAAGAACTGGCTATTGTTTTAGCTAGGTTTGGAATCTTTAGAACTAACTAATAGGACTGGTTTTGAAGGAAACAAGTGGTTAGAATGTTGATATGGGTTGAGGTTTGGAGAACAAAAGAGAATAAGAAGGGAAAAGAAAGAATTACTTGGTCAAAAGAAAAGCAAAGATTTATATCTAAGGTTAATTATGGTTAAAAGCTCTAAGTCTCTAAGTAAAAAAAAAAAAAAGATAGAAAAGTCTAGCTGAAGTCTCCTCGAAAAGTTCAAAAGAAAAAAAAAAGTAGCTTGTTTCTAAAGTGAAGCCTTAGAGATATCCAAAAAGTTTAAGACCATAAGTAAAGAATAGAAGGGGTTTAAGTTTATTTAAGTTAAGTTTTTGGTTTAGAATGGAAGAAAAGAAGGATGAGAAAAGGGTAGATAATTAAAACGACCTGACCCGTTTTTTTTTTTTATAAATAATAAATATATAAATATAATATAATAATAAACAACTAAGCTAGTGGTCTCATATCCACTAGCCACCTAACCACAATCAAACCAAACCGCGGAATTAATAAAACCAATAAACCAATAACCAATAAACCGTAATAATTCCAAAACCATAAACTAAAGATCCAACAATCTTAAACAACATTCTAGTACTCAACTCTAGCAACCTAACAAAGGCCAGATAACAACCAAGCGAGCCACTAGAACATTCTCCTCTTCATTGCCATGATCCCACGGTCACACTTTGCCTCTACCTGCACCACAAATACAATGAGATGCGTGATTATTACCAGAAATACCCAGTGAGGCGATCCTCCCATCTACGAGCTATACACACAAGCAAATCAAGAGTACAACTACAAATAGAATATAACAAACCAACCATTAAACAGAACAACCAATAACACTTTCACCACACCTACACATCATCACACAAAATAAGTCATACAACCCAATCGCTTAGATAAGCTCATTGTCACGCACTCAACTTAACAAGTGATTCAAGAAAATAACAACAATCAAATGAGAGGCTCTCCAATATCTAAGAACAACCAAACTCGCTCCTACAACCGATCACAACAATAAACAAACATTGAAAACAAACTGCCAGAAAAATCAGAAAAGAACAACCTCACAAGTGAAACCACGAAAACAAAACAAACCGTTAACTTTCTAATCCCTCCGGTGAAAAGCAAGGTCTACACGTCCGTAATTTTCCCACAAAATTTTAGTACAATCGGATCTCAGATGGAACCGCAATCGATCCCGAAACACCCGCTGGTCACAATCCGCGACTAAAACGAAACGTCCCACGAAACTGCCAATATCTCTTAGAATATTAACTCAAATTCACTTCTGTAAAACGAATAGTGTACGAAAATCTCTTAGCTACAACCCTACCAAATATCAATACCTTTCAAAACGATTTGACCAATCTGATCCTCTTTCTCCCAAACCCTAACAGCTCTGTTTCTCTCTTTGCTCTAAGGAAAAAGCTTGATCTCCTTCTCTTCCTCATTTACACCATAAAACCAAGGGTTCTCACACTTTCTCTCCCTCTCTCTCAATGTCAATGTCAACAAAAGCACAAAAGAAAATTAGGGATTTTTGGTTTAATTATATTAAACCAGGATTTAATTAAACCAAAATCAATTAAAATCTACTCCATTGGTTTACTCAACACATCCTAAACTCTAATCCCGGAACACGGATGTTACAATAATCTTCCAAGTTGGTAGAACATCAAGAGCTAAGCTTTGTATGCCCAAATTGTTCTCAATCTTAGATTGGTTTCACAAATGTCTAGTGTTCCTTCTTGTTTGAGAGTAAACCACCCAAAAACACCTTAACCAATCCACTTTAAAAAGCCTTTCTTCCTAAAGCAATTGAGCTTAATTTGTTTTCCATTTGGAAGATCACACCAAACACTTCAATGAATGCGAAAGAGTTGCTCAATAGGATTGCAAGTCTTTGCCAATAGATAGAAGGTGCATTGTGATAAGTTTAGAAAAATATTTGTAAGTACTTTGATTGATCTTAGCACCATTGAATTACATTTAAGAACTGTGGTTTGAATCCTTTGTTGATACTCTTTGGTTCTGAATCACTTTTTTCAAACCTCTCTCTCTCTCTCACTTAGTTGTTTGGTTCTTGCTTGAGGACTAGCAAGAGATAAGTTTGGGGGGAGTTGATATATTGTGTTTTTGTTGGGTTTTAAGCCTTGTTTTTGCATAATCTTGTCATTCTAAGTTGTTTTTAGGAGCATTTGCATCTAGTGTGTTATCTCTCAGGTTCTTGGAGTAATCTCATCACATTTGGAGCATTTGGACTTGTTTTGGTGCAAAGAGGAGTGAAGTTGGAGAAGTGACAAAGAATTAGTAGCTATGAGCGGCCATGCCCATCAGTCAAACGATGGCCGAGTGACATAATCGGTCTGATCCTTCGGCCAAACACGCACCGGTTGAAGGTCCTCTACATCAAGAACAGGATGCATACGCGGCCACGGCAATCGGCCAAATGATGGCCGATTGAAGCGATCGGCCAACCCATGTGGTCAAGTTCTGCCTGATGGAGCTCAATCAGATGAAGAACAGGAGATGCAATCGGCCAACCCACGCAGCCAAGCTCTGCCCGATGGAGCCACGCGACCTCACCAATCGGCTAAGACCGCCCCGTAGCCGCCGAACTCCAGACTTGTTTTAGCTTTGATCCGGGTTTGACCCAGTTTATTTCGGGTTGACCCGGCTCCCTCCTATTTTAGCAGCTTTTTAGGGTTCTTAAACTTGCTTACTCTTGGTTTGTTAAATGATTGAGTACTTTCAGTTTTTAATAGCAATTTCTTCTTCAAATCTCCTAATCTATAATCTCTTATTATTATTTCACAAAGATCAAACTTTTTCCTTTGTGTGATCATGATGATGAGAGAGTAGATTTATAGAACTTTGGCCTAGGTAGATTAGGGAGATAGATGATTGATCTATGATGTCTAGGGCTTTATTTATGTGTTTCCTATCTTGTTTAGTGTTAATATTCCTAGATAGCCTTGATCAAGCTTTAAATCTAGATATTAGGATTTTCTGGCCTAGAAGGTGTTTGATGAATTTTCCGAACCCACCTTTACAAGAGCTTTGCATTCCTAGCCAATGGAAATTGATGATTAGGGTGTTTAGTGGTATTTAGACTTATTTTAATGCATGCTTATCTTGTGATTACCTTTGGAAATTGTTGAATATTGCTTGATTAGCATAGGATCTCTATCATGGAAATGAATTGATTTGCTTAAGTGTTCTAAGCCATAGGATTGTTCTTGATTGTTACTTAGACATCTAGGATTGATTAGCTATCTTCCAAGTCACTAACCTTGCCCAAGGTTCACTTGTCTAATCTTGATTTTAAAACTGTTCTTAGTTGTGTCTTTGTTTACTTTGAGTTTGCATTGTTTTGAGTTTACTTTGTTTATTTTCTTTAAGCCAGTTTGTTATTTAAGACTGTTACAAAAACCAAATCATTTTTAAGTTTAGATTAAGCATCTTTGTGCATTCTTAGTGAGTTGTTTAATGCAAATTGTGGATTGATAATTTAACTGAAGTAAAAGTACTACATCAAACGTTTTATTGGAAAGAAGCAATAGCAAAATGTAAACAGAATTCAAGTTGAAATAACAAAAAAAACCTTGAAAATTTGCTCAAAGAAAAGTGTAAAAATGGCTCTCACCCCTTGTTTGTCGAAAATGAGGTTAAGAGGGGGTATTTATAAGGAAACAAGTTAACCTAGCCGCATTAGCAGATACCCGAAGGTCTAAACGAAGCTAGACCCGAGCTCCACTTCGGGTGCATGATCAGATAGGCGATCGGGTGGTTCTATTCTTTGATCTAGATGTATATATGTTTACTAAAACAGGAATAACTCTTGAACCACACATGCGATTGGCCTGATATCAACATTATTGGAAAGTTAACTCAAATTCCTATAACTTTTATGAATAACATAAAGCTGAATCCCAACGGAAAATCTTCATTCGAGTAGATCTTTGAGGGTCTCGTCATGAACTTGACCGGGTGCTCTTTAGCAATGGTCGGGTGCCTCCCTTTTCCTTCTTGATGCTTCAAATCCTCTTGTGTAAACCCATAAATGACACCAGATCCTTCCTTGTGATAGCTGGAACTTGTGAATACTTCTTTTTGCTCTATTTAGGCTCCAAAGTACTTGTTTTCATCCAACATGCAACAATGCATCAATGCAACACCCTAAAATGCCTAAATGCAAATATCTAAGGTTAAAGACCTAAAAACACTAAGGACAGATTCTTAATAATGCAAAACATGACTAAAAAGATATCATCACAAACATGACTAAAAGGAAAGTGTAAAATAGAGAGACATTAATCAACCCGAAGACCCTTCACAAACTGCACCTCCAAGTCTGGTCTATGGTAGTGCGCGCAACGACTTCCAACCATTTGAAGAAGCCATTACTAACAAGGCTCTTAGAGAAGCGCACACCGACATCCACTTTCTCCAGCGATTTGTCAAATGGCAAGGGAAGACCATCAAAAAGCTTGTAAAGGGAATGAAGGTTTTGAAGAAAAGGTTGAAGCATGTGGAAGAAAAGCTTGCCATTGCAAGTTGTTCAAACCCTAATCCAGAGGTGGTTGTGGACTCAAGAGAGGAGCCAGCAGATATGGTTGAAGACGAGATGGAGAGGCACTCATTCCATGGGGAAGCTAGCAATGTTATTGGCTTTCATGATCCACCAAGAGCTTAAGCCTATGTGTAACATCCGTCAACAAAATTTGTGATTTTGGGATGGGTGTCAATCGACACCAAGGGTAGTGTCGATCGACACCAGCAATTCCGGTTCGACCAGAATGATTTAAATTGTCATTTTGGTTCGGTTTGGTTTAATTGGGAGTCCCTAACAGACGTATTTACGTCAAAACTCGACCTAGGTCGTGGAAAATAAGTTTTTTTGCCGTTTTAGAGAGAAAAGAGAGAAGAGAGAGTGTTCTTGGGAGATTTGGAGATTATTGGCTGGTTTTGGGAGATCTGTTGCTTTGGAGTGAAGATCTGGTGCTAGGAGCGAAGGAGAAGCCTTCCAAGGTGTTGGATTCGTCATTTTGGGTCATAAACTTTCTGCAAAAGAGGTGAGTGCATGACCATGGCTGATCTAAGTGGGAGAATCCTTTGTTTGCTTGATTTGTGGCTGTTTGTGGTGTTTTCTTGTATGCTTTTGGTTGGGTTGTGTTTCCCATGTGTTACCAGGGGTTTTGGATGAGTTTGAGACGATTTGTAGGAGATGAGAAGCGGTTCTTCGACTTTCGACTTCGAGCAGATCGTGTCTGCGGAGTCAGTGTCGGTCGACACCAAGGGCCAGTGTTGGTCGACACCAAGGGCCAGTGTCGGTCGACACCAAGGGCCAGTGTCGGTCGACACCAAGGGCCAGTGTCGGTCGACACCAACCTGTTCAGCAGTCGGCTAATGCTTGATTTTCTGGTTTGTTTGTGTTTAGTTGTTGTTTGTTAAACATTGGTTTCTCAGTTGTTTGTGTGTATAACCCAGTAGATGGGAGGATTGCTTCACTAAGTATTTGTGATAATACTTACGCATCTCAATTGTTGTTTGTGGTGTGCAGGTATGTGGCGTGGAATCATGGCGATGAAGAGGAGGATGATCTAGGGTCTTGTTTGTGTGTTGTTTGTTATATTGTTTACGTTGGAACCTTGGGTAGATTTATGCTATGTTGTTGGGACAGAATGGTTAGGAATGTTATTGTGTTGTTGATATGTTGGTTTTATATTGTTGGTATGTTTCTGCTGTGCATAATGGTTGTTGTTGGTTTGATGATGAATTGTGGTTTGGTTGTGTGTAATTAAGTAGTATGGGATGCTTAATTATATATCGGTATTATAAAAAATAAAAAAAACGGGCGGGTTGTTTCACTATGAGAGGCGACAAAGGAGGCAGAGGAGAGAAGGGAAGTCTCCAACACCATGTACTAGCAGCTCTTCCTACTCCCTTGACTCGTCCATGAACTAGAGGTACACTCCAAGTCCTTCTACAAAGAGTCTTTTCATATTTTCGTTTTTATTTTTCTGTTAGTCTTTTTCCCGGGTTTTCTCACACCGAGACGGTGTTAATTAAGTTGGGGGAGAGACTAACCATCTAAAACTGTGTTTTTTTTTTGTTTTTATTTTGTGTGTGATGCATTGTTAATAGCTATGTTTTGAGAAAAATCAAAAAAAAAAGTAAAAATTTGAAAAACCAAAAACAAATGCATATTCATTATTGTCTTTAGGATTGAGTCTAGAAGCATATAGTATGCATTTTGCATTTGGGATGTTGATGAATTTGCCATGTTAGAAGTAGAATCTTAGGATTGAACCCACAGCCCTCATTTATAGTTCATTGGTGCTTGTTTAATCTTTGGTAAAAAATGAAGAATCTAAGCTTAAAGCATTGTGTCACTTGAAAGTATCTTCTTCTTGTGTGAAGCTTGTATGATCATTGTTGTATCTCTATATTATTTGGACTTTAATTTGATCTTTAAAATATCTTGCTTATGGGCTATGAATGCTAGCTCATAGAACTTAATTTTGGGTTAAGAATCTCTATTTGTCTCTCTATTTATTTGACCAAATCTCTTGTCATGCCTTTAAACCCCAGTCTTTTCCTTCAAACCTTGTGTTGATTTGTTGAGTGAGGCATCTTTGTTGATAATGTTGTAGGTTGTGGAATCTTGAGAGTATTGAGAACGACAAAGAACTGGCTCTTGCTATAGCTAGGTTTTGGAACCATTAGAAGAGCTACTAGGACGGATTTTGAAAGAATTAGGTGGATAGAGTGTAGATTTGGGATAAGGTTTGGGAACAAGAGAGTATAAGAAAGGAAAGAAAGTTTTACCTGGTCAAAAGAAAAGAAAAGAAAAATCTTTAAGGTTAAGGTTGATTAGAACCTCTAAGTCTCTAATTAAAAAAAAAGATGGAAAATTTTTGTTATTGTCTCATAGAAAAGCTTCAAAGAAAAAAAAAGACGTAAAGCAAAGTCTAGTAAGATTGGGAGGCTGGAATAGAAAAAAAAAAAAAAAAAACAACTGTTTAAAATAAAGAGTAACCTTAGAAAATTTCCAAAAAAAAAAAGTGAATAAGACCATAAGTAAAGAAGAAAAGTAGTTTGAGAAGAATCATGTTGAGTTTCTTAGGTTGGAAAACAAGAAAAGAGAGATGAGAAAAGGGTAGAAAAGCTTCTAGGTGGATAGAACATCAAGAGCTAAACTTTGTATGCCCAAATTGTTCTAAATTTTAGATTGGTTTCACAACTGTCTAGTGTTCCTTCTTGTTTGAGAGTTAGCCACCTAAAACTCCCTTGTCAACCACTTTAATAAAAAGCCTTCCATTTGAACCGATTAAGCTTAATTCATTTTCCATTTGCAAGATCACACCAAACACTTTAATGAATGTGAAAGATATGTTCAATAGGATTGCAAGTGTGTTTGCCAAAAAAAAAAAAAAAAAAAAAAAAAAGGATTGCAAGTCTTTACCAATAGATAGAAGGTGAACTAGAATGGTGCATTGTGATAAGCCTAGAAAATTATTTGTAAAGACTTCGATTGATTTTCGCACCATTGAATTTCATTTAAGGATTGTGGTTTGAATCTTTTGTTGATACTCTTTGGTTCTGAATCCCTCTTTCAAACCCCTCTCTCTCTCTCTCACTTAGTTGTTAGGTTCTTGCTTGAGGACTAGCAAGAGATAAGTTTGTGAGAGTTGATATATTGTGTTTTTGTTGGTTTTTTAAGACTTTTTTTTGCATTGTTTTGTTGCATAATCTTGTCATTCTAGGTTGTTTTAGAGGCATTTGCATCTAGTAGGTTGTTTCTCAGGTTCTTGGAATAACCTCACCACTTTTTGAGGATTGGGACTTGATTTGGTGCAAAAGAAGCAAAGAAGAGTGAAGTGGAGAAGTGGCAAAGTTCCAGAACGGATAGGCGACCAGACCCTTCTACCAGACCATGTCCATAGCCCACCTTCAGCGTCTCCCTTCGGCCAACAAGCGACCGAAGCCACTTCTCACGTCAAGACCAGAACAGATAAGTGGCCTAGCCCTTTGGCCAAACATCAACCACGGCAGTCCTTCGTTAGCTCCTACAGTCGTGTCACATCCGAAACTGAGTTCAGAGCAAGAGTCCAGATGCAATAGGTGGTTACTCCCTTCGGTCAAGTGGTGGTCGTGTTGCTCCTTCGGCCTTATCCTTCGACCAAGCCTCGCCCGTTTCACTTTCCCGGATGGAACTCCATATGGAATACGCGGTCTCCCCCTTTGGTCAAGCCCACCCCGTAGCTCTCCTTCGGTGTCTTCCTTCAGCCAGACCAAGACCGAGACACCTCTTGAGCCTTCGAGACCAGAACGAATAAATGGCTAGGCGAATCGGTCCAACATCCCACATTTCAAGGCTTCGGTCTGGAAATTCGGTCAAGCCTTCCCCATAGCCGCTTAGTCTGCACTTGGTTCAGCTTTGATCCGGGTTTGATCCAGTTTGTCCCGGGTTGACCCAGTTCCCTTTTATATTCCTATAAAATACATTAAACCTATTAAAAAAAGGGCTTATCTTTTGTTTAGCAGTTTTTTGGGTTCTTAAACTTGCGTATTCTAGGTGTGTTGAATGATTGGTGAACTTTTCAGTTTTGAATAGTAATCTCTTTTTCATTTCTTCTAATCTACAATCTCTAATTATGATTTCACAAAGATCAAGCTTAAACCTTTGTGTGATCATGATCATGAGTGAGTAGTCTTTTAGAATCTTTGGGTTTTGGTAGATTAGGATGATTTAGGAGTTGGGTTATGGAGTTTATGGTTATATTGCTTTAGATCCTTACTTATTGGTTGCTAATTAAGCTAGATCAACCTTGATCATGTTGATTTTATACTTTAGGAATTTTATACCCAAAAGGTGTTTGATGAGATTCCTGAACCAAAACTTTTAAGTGCTTTGCATTCCTTACCTTTGGAAATTGTTGATTAGGGTGCTTAGTGGCTACATAGACCTGTTTGTAATGCTTCTTGATCATTTAATTGCCTTAAGAAGAAGTTGGTGGTTGATTGATTAATAAAGGGGTTAAATTGCATGGAAATGTGTTAGTCTTGCTATTGTTCTATTGCCTAGGGATCATGCTTAGTTTAAGTTGTTTGAAACTCCATAATGCATCTCTTATTTCACTCCTAATCAATTACCTTAACTCTGAGTTTAAGTTGAGTTAATTTTCTATTTCTTTCTTGGGTTAATTATTTGAGCTTTTTATAATTTGTTTGCTTTGGTTAAGTTAAGATTGTTTTTAAGACTAGATTAAGCAGCTTTTTACATTCCTAATGTGTTGATCATTGCAAATTGAGGTTCGATAAGTTAATTGATAGCATTATACTACATCACATCTCAACCTGGAGGTGCGCTCGAGTCGGAGAACGTCTCTTCCTGGAGGTGCGCTCGAGTTGCATGGTTAGAGACGGCACGCTCGAGTTGCAAGGTTGGAGACCTTGAGGGTGTGCTCGAGTCGGAGAACGTCTCTTCCTGGATGTGTGCTCGAGTGGCATGGTTTGAGATGGCGCGTTCGAGTCGTAAGGTTGGAGACCTTGAGGATGCGCTCGAGTCGAAGAACGTCTCTTCCAGGAGGTGCGTTTAAGTGGAATGGTTGGTGATGGCACGGTCGAGTCGCAAGGTTGGAGACCTTGAGGGTGTGGTCGAGTCGAGGAACGTTTCTTCCTGGAGGTACGCTCGAATGGCATGGTTGGAGATGGCGCGGTCGAGTCGCAAGGTTTGAGACCTTGAGGGTGCGCTCGTGTCGGAGAACGTCTCTTCTTGGAGGTTCACTCGAGTGGGAGAGTGGTTCGTCATGAGTGGTTCGTTAGTCGAGTGGAATGATAATGCTGAATCATGTCGAATCGAGAAGCAAGGCGGAGATGGTGAAGCTGCGCTCGATTTGGAGATTTTCCAGCCGCTGGTGTGCTCGAGTCGGATGCAGTACTCTGGCTCAATTAGGCTTTAACGTTCTGATCATCTCCTAAGCACATGAAACACTCTAATATGCAAGAAGTGTGCAAAGCTAATACAAGAACTACCTAAATATGCAAATTATACAAAAGAATCTAAAAACGATGCATAACAATGAGTTAAGAGAGCAAAGTGAATGATAAATGCATGATGAAAGAGTGTATAATATATACATATCAACTTATCTCTGTTGTTTGGCTTATTCTCACCCAACATGGCACAAGTTTTTTTATCATACATCCTTATAGACCACACCCTTTCAAGTGGTGTATGGCAAAGGTCCTCCCAACATCATCTGTTTTGTAGGAAATTCCACTACTAATATGGAATTGGAGGCTCAATTGATGGAACATGACATAATGCTATACCAAATCAAGATTCACCTAACTCATGCTCAGGCATTGATGAAGAATAATGCTGATAAAAGCCACAGGGATGTACATTTTGTGACTGGTGATTTGGTTTATCTCAAATTATGGCCATATAGCCAACAAGTCGTTGCTAAACGCCTCTGTCAAGTTTTATGGTCCCAATGATGCTTATAGATTGAACCTTCCAGCTGAGACTACAATCCATCATGTTTTCCATGTCTTGCCGCTTAAATTGATGGTGGGGAAGTGTCTGTAGGTTAGTACACTTCCACTTTCTTTACCTGTAGCTGATGAACTGGTAGTTAAACTTGTAGAGTTATTAGATATATGCTACACTTATACAACACAGCTAGAAGGCTTGGTCAAATGGACATGTCTTCCTTCTCATGAAAATTCTTGGATGGTGGTCAAGAAACTAGCAAAACAGTTACCTTCCTTTGCACTTCAGGACAAGGTTCATTTTGAGAAGAGGGGGATATTGATAAGTTACAACAAGTTTATGTGCAAAGGATGAAAGAGTGCTCACCCTAGGTTTTGTCAGAAAATCAATAACACTTTCATGTCATATCAATTAACCATAGAACACCCTATGGTGAAAAACTAATAAAGTTATGAATCCTAATCTAACCAATCAATCTAGCAGTCCATGAGATCCCTAATGAGAAATCTTAAACCTAACAAGCATATTACTTAGACATAATCAATGAAAAATACATCATAGATTGAATAAATTGCATTAAAATATAAATAAGAAAAATAACAGAGTCCAAAATCTTCTCTCTAAAGATGAGTTCTGATTTGTTTCTCCAAAAACGCTCAGGAAACTCTCTCTCTCTCAATAGTTTGCTACAAAATAAAGCATCAGTCTTTCTAAAAACCTAAAAAGTCTACAAATATGATTAAAACACGTTAGAGACTAATGATGCAAATAAAAGAAACTTTGGGCAGTTTTGTAAATTTTTAATACTTGAATAAAACTCGTGTGAAATCTTGTGTAGGTGACACAAACATCCATGATTGGCTCCAAGCTTCGTCTTCTTCAGCTTTAATGCTCATAAACTCCAAAACGCTCCTAAATGCTTCATTATACTCTAGTTCATCCTAAAAAACCCATGATTCTACAAAGATTATAAACCCCTAAAAAACAAAAAAAAAACTCTTAAAACATTATTTATATTACAATTAAAAGCCATAAAAACGATTTATTAAAGAAAAAAAAAAGCAAGCCCTCAACCAAAACACACATGTGAAGTATGAGATTTTTTTGGGATCAGTGTCACACATGACAGGGTGACAATTGAATTATTGTGCTTAGTCTATAAATAATACTAGATTTTAACCCACGGTACACCGCGTGCATATAATTTTTATTATTATTTATATTTTATGTTGTAATTGTTTGTTAAATATTGGATGTTTTGTAAATAGAGGAATAACTAAAATTTTCAGCCGTTTGTAAGGCTAAATGTTTATATTAATATTTTAACCGCAATATATTTCCTGATCATTTGTTTGTTATATTTAGTGTTTGAGATTTTACTTTGATTTTTAATTATTATAACAAAAAATAAGGGATCTAAATACATAATAAATCATTTATACGCTATGATTAAGTCATATTTTTCCTAATGATTTAATTATTTTACACAATCTTAGTTAAATCAACTTGATTTTATATGTCAAATATTCTAATATTAATAGTGTTAAAAATAAAAAAAATGAGGATTTAACCCGTGTTAGCACAAATTTAATGATATTTTTAATTCCAACATGTCGTCTTTATAACTCATCTACTATACAAACCATATTATATAGTATTTTAAACTTTTTTTAATTTTACATATTTGTAATATTTTAAAATGTTATTAAGTTTATATATGTTAGTTATAATATTTAAAATAATGTGAATCGAAATTGTTTTTACGTTAAGAATCAAAGCTCACAGGTATTGGAAAACAAAATAAAAATCAAATTTTTGTTTTATTTGTTTGCAAAAGATTCAGAGATATAATATCTTCAAAACACAATAGAAAGTGTGGTTAAATATATTATAGTTTCTGTTTCCATATTGATTTTGCTGTAATTTTTTTTAGTTGGAATGGAATGTAAAATATTTAGGAAACAAAATCTGAAGTAATGCTATTTTTGGAAAAAATTTTGGGATTAAAATATTTAGAACCCAAAATGTACTTCAAAAATGTATATATAGATACTAAATTAATGTAACAAGGAAAAAATGATGATTATTGTGAGGGACTCAGTCATTATGATATTGTGTGAGGAGAGGGGAATCAGAAGATGATGCTGATGATTTTGATCTAGTTTTTCATTTATTTTCAACTTTAATCCTTGTAATCGGTTACTTTCTTAATATCATTGTTCAAGAAAGCGGTCTAGGCAACCGCCTAGAAGACCGCCTGAACCGCTTAAAATTACATAAATTTTATTTTAATATTAATATTTGATTTTTAACTATATATGTTTAAATTATTAAGTTTTATATATGTATGCGTAATTATAAACATTTATACGTTGTTAATATAACTTAAATAAATGTATTTTTCTTACTTTTGTTCATAATTTATATATTTTTTATTTTTTCTAAACATATGTTTCTACATAACTAGATAAGGGCCCGCACAGTGTGCGGGTTTAAAAATTGTTGAAGAAAACAAATTCTAAACCTTAAACAAATTTTTGAAAATATATAAAGAAATTTTATTTACTAAAGTAAATATATAAATAATTTAAGTTAGAGAATATTTGTATCTACCTTCATACATTTATTTATATTTATATATTTTTAATATATTATAACAGTTATTACAATTATCTAAAGCTAAATTATGTCCCACTAAAATTTTTGCCAAATACTCATCATTACAAATTTTATTATTGTCATATTTCAAAAACGTTTCACAACTTATTCACAAATTATTTTACATGCAACAAATTCATCAAAGCAACATCTAATAAGTAACCGCGTATAATTTTACTCAATATTTTACCATTAAAAATACGTTCTTACACCCAAAATTATTTTATTATTAAAGTATGCTCTTTATCACCACCTATAAAATGTCTTCTAAACAAATTAAACAAATTTTATGTTGTTTTACTTTCATTTTGGCATAATTATAGTTCTTATAATTACTAAAATTGTTTCGTGACATAATTTCTTTAACCATGAAGTTTTTTTACTCCAAAGATATTTTGGATGAACAACTGGTGAAAATTATCTACTCGATTACAATGATTTTATGACTAACCCAATAAAAGTTGAGAAATTGAAAAAAAAAATAATATAATGTAATAAAAATAAAAATTTGAAAATTATAATCAGGATGGTATATATAAGTCTTAGATAATTCAAATTTACAAAATAGAAACTTTATATACAATCTCAAACATGACATATGTCATAATCACGTTAAGGATCAACGACCTATTTACTCTTCAGAAGTATCCAATTGTACCAAAACAACTTAAAGCTATGACCTCAACTCAAATATTCTCGAATCATAAATTCTCAACTTATTTTTACTCCAATTGCATCTGATAGCTTCCATTGAAAAACCCGCATGAATCAAAGACCCACACAATAGATCGGCAAAATTATATCAGAAAAAATCAAAGATCAAAGATTTCGATATAAACATGTAATGTTATGTAGATATAATGTTTTTTTCTTAATTAGCTGTTCTATTATGTTTCAAAAAGAATAATTCTTTTGACATAACTTATGTTATTCTTTTTAAATTTGTTATTCACTATTTATTTGTTAATGATAATATACATGCTTAGTGAATTACTTTTTTGTTTATACATGTCAAAATCTTATTGAGAAAACACGTATAATATAAGTAACGTACAATGGAAAATATATTAGTTTTGTTAATTTTCCTTTTTGATATAGAAATTTTTTTTAGATATAAACATGTAGATTTTATTTAGATTTAAGGTTATTTTCTTAATTAGCTGTTTTGAAAAATAATAATTTTTTGACACATGTCAACATCTCATCAGTGTACTTGACATGTGTCATGATCATGTTAATGGCTAATTTGAAAATCCAACTTTATATAATAAGATTTTTAATATAATAAAAAGATTAGTTTGGACTTCAATTCAAGCTTTTTTCCTAAGACTGCCTTCACAAATCTTGTTGCAGTACTCAGTGTCCGAAATTGGCTAACCATAGAGACATAATTTTTTTTTTGTGCAAAAAAAGACATAAAATTTAATGTGTTAGGTTATATAGTATAATTATACGACCAAATATGGATGACATATAGTATATTTATTTTACCATGTAGTGGTTGAGAATCTTTGTAACAGTGAAACTTTGATATGGATGGCACATAGTATATTTATCTTAGTTGTTTTTTTAATATAATAAGATTACAATTATCTTATGCTTTGTTTTACCAAGCTTGAAAACTGTAATTTCTGATCGTTAAAATTGACATGTGTCACGATCTGATGAGTTACTAACTTTGATATTTAATTGTTAAAGTTGACACGTGTCACGATCTGGTAAGTTTTTAACTTTAATATCTAATCGTTAAAACTAACACGTGTCACGATCTGGTGAGTTACTAACTTTGAGAACCAATGTTTATATAATAAGATTTTATATATATAATATTTTATATTGTAAACGCTTAAACCGCCTAAAAATCGTTTAGATCCCGACTAAGCATTCTAGGCACTAGGCGCTGGGTTACCGCCCAGATACCGCCTAGCACTTTCTTAAACACTGCTTACTATCATCTGAATAATAAAGAGTGATTCTCCGGTTGGATATCAAAAGTTTTTTAACATAAATTTATGAAGTTAAAGATATGTTACAGAAATCTTTCTTATGTGACGACAAAACAACTATTATCTAAGAGATCATGCTGGGATGATAGTTGGATTCGTTGGGCTCTCAAGATCACTTGACTCCATTTGATTGTACAAAAAGGCCTACTATAAAAGAGCTAATTAGCAGGCTCTAATTTACTTGTTAAAACTGACAAGATCTAACCTTTTAAAGCTTCTATGCGTGTTCATATGTGAAAATATGGGCCTACATTTTCAGACAAACAAATAAAAAGCCTAAAGAAGGTTCAAATATGTGAATACATGAAAATCTGTCATCTCCAACATGAGACAAAAAAAAAAAAAAAAAAAAAAACTTAGAGAGGGTTGAATGCATTACGTAAAAAAAAAAATGTTAAGCAATTATTGATGTAACATATAAGTTATCGAAAATCTACTAAAAAAAAACTTTCTCTCTCAGGCGCTTCACTCTTCCGACGAACCCTTATCGCTTCACTCTTCCGACGCCGGCAAAGGTTTACTTTGCTGGCGTCGGGACTTAACCCGACTATCTTCTCCCCGTTCTCGCTCTCTTTGTCTTGTTGTCTTTTTAGTTTTAGTTAAGCTTTTGTTCCCCTTTAATCCCTTTATAACCCCTCCCACTCACCTACCTTCAATCACCGATCTGAATTCCAAAGAGAACAGTTGCTGGCCGGAGCTTCCCAGCTCTTACCTGCTAAAGGACTCTTTCCCGGAGATGGTATCTGATGACCCAACTATTGTCAGATCTGGAACTTTGATTCACCAAGAGGAGACCTCATACCAGGCTTCAGAGATGGCAGAAGTAGATCTTCCTGAACCATCGGTTGCGCCGTACCTGGTGGGGATGTCGATGGCGCACGACGGTCTTCCCACCCTGGCATCAAGTTCCTGTACTGGAGATCTTAAGCTCCTAGGGTTCCATGCTGCTACCTCAAGCTCTGCTTTAAACCTCCAACCACCATCCCTCTCTTCGCCGGAGATGTCTGAGCCCCTGAATCCGACATCCGCTCAACCTGGCCGCCGCATGATCTGTCTGATATACCCGCTTGAGAAACTAGGTTTCCCATTGTTGGGCCCAACAACTATCGGCCCGTTAAGGTTTTGGAGCTCATTACCAATAGACGTCGTAATCGTTCCTCCTCTGTTTTTATCGTTAAGGTTTGATCGTAATTCAAATCCTTCCCACCCTAGGCAATTAGTGTGTAGATTTATGGAAACATTTGTTCGAAGACTGCATTTGGAAAGTAAATCACCATTGTTGCTAGTTTGGTTAAGGATTTCTTTAGGGAACTCTTTGATCCGGCTCTTGAAGGCAAATGCCTGAATGAACTCGGCATTATGATCCAGACCATATGGCGCTGTGATTACCGATGTATCTTTACGCTCCCTTCACCATCTCGTCTGCTTTCTAAGGACTCTAAACTGCAATATTTTAACTTTGTGAAGTGTCCTCCTAAAACTCTAAAGATCAGTGGCATTATGATCCCAACTCCATGGAGTGGGGGTTACCACTATTTCTTCCTGAGTTGCACACAGTACCCAGTTACCCTGTCCATCGCTCCTTTTATCCTCAACCAAAGCACTTGCAACCCTGCTCAAACCTTTGCCAAGGCTCTACTTCGGGTAGACATCCTCACTCCGGTGAGGTTTCCAACCTTGGCTTCCTTAATGCTGCTTGGTCTTCAATCCAAGACAGTGGCCACCTTTCTCTTCCACCGACTTGTCCTTGGAAGTTTCACCGATATTGCTTGACCTCACAGGTTCCATAACCCTTGACAGGATTTGGTTCATAGCTCTCAAGACCACAATCTCGATGACCCTTATTTACCTATGTATCTTTGTTAGTTTGGCTTCGGGGATTGCCTATCTTTGTTGTTTTTGAAACTATGGTTCTTACTTTGTATGTGGTGGTCTATTCTAATGGAATGAAGCATATGTTTGTCCAAAAAAAAAACAATTATTGACGTATTAATAGGTTAATGTCAAAACTTAAAGATCCCAATTCATACACATATGTATTGGTATTTACAAAAAATAAAAAAATAAAAAAATAAAAATAAAAATACTTTTTCTTCAGAGCCATACTCGGCTGGTTCATTTGACTTGATAAAATAACTTATACATTACTAACTCTTATATAGAGCTATATTAGACGAAACCAAATCTTCAAATTTTCTCTTGTGACTGCAATTAATATATGTAAAAAACAAAAATAATCACAAACTAAATTTCCCTTATAAAAATAAAAGGAATTGCAAATTTCGTCTGGACCTTTATTGGATTAATGCATTTTCACTCTTAAATACAAGTTGTATATATGTGGTTAACAAAGAAACACAAGACATCATAACGCCATCTTTAACGGGAAAATACAAAGGCTGTTCTAAGCCCAATTAAATTAGAAAAATAATGAACAGTGGGTTTAGAACAATTTTTTTGGTTTTGAATGAGAACAGATTTAAGCCCAGTTCTCATAGGATGTGGTTTCACGTGATTGGGCGAGATTTTTTGCAAAGAAAGAAAATATTTCATTTCTCTCCTTCTGTTCGAAATCGTATCTAGGTTTTTTCTTTCTCTCCAAAACAGCGAAAGCTTCGTTGTCACCATTTTCGCCGGCTAAGGTTAGTATTCCGGCCATTAAAACACCAAAATCGAGAGCTCTTCCATGTAGAAATCGATCTTTGCATAGGTTTTCCGACAAATCCGTTTAAATTCTCTTCTTTTGTCGATTGATATGTCCGGCGATTTGAAGGCGAAGTCGAAATCTTCTTCCTGAGCCTTTGTCTCCTCGTCTCCTTTGCCTGGCAAATCTCATCCCCGGTGATATAGACAAAGTAGTCCTGTCGTTTCCTCTGTCAGTCATTGTTTCTTGGATGTTTCATCGATTTAGGGTAAAACTGAAATCTGTGAATTAGGTTTGGGTTTAGTAACATGGTATAGGGTTTGTCTCTTCTGTCAATTAACGGTTTTGATTAATCAATATAGGATTTAGTGAGCTTATGTATGACTAAATTCCGAGTGTTGTATGTTGTATTTGAAATCAACCTTAACACTGATGAACTTTAATTGATTTTGCTTTGTTTCGGAGGCTTGTAGGTGAGGTTAACCAGGGCAAGTTAAATCGGATAACCATCAACAAACCTGCATTTGCTCGAAACTAAAAGGTAAGTCACAAGGTTGGTTTCCTGATTTGAGTGGTGTTTTGGTTTGTGTAGTAGTGTAAGTGTTTATTCACAAAGTTTATTTGATTGTAGTGGCTTGTTAAGTGTTGTTTGATTGTGGCTTGTTAAGTGTAGTAGTGTAATGAGTTTCTCAGAATTGTTTTGTGATGGTCTCGGATGTTTGATTAGGTTTATTTCTTGTAATTGAGTTGTTGTGAATTTAGTGTCACTTATTTTTGTTTTGTATGTCTCAGCATCTAACCTTTTATCATCTGGTCATGTTCTCGTATTAAGTTGTGATTGTAGTTTTGCTTTTTAGGTTTGAGTTGTCTTAAAACTTTAAAAACTGATTTGAAACTTTCGAAACTTTTAAAACTTTAGAAACTTTCGAAACTTTTAAAACTTTTGAAACTGAGTTGTCTTTGAAAGCTTTGAAACTTTTGAAACTTTTAAAACTTTATAATATGAATGCTTTAACAAAACTAGTTGAGTAGGTAATAAATAATTTGAATGTCTTGGTTTTCATTATATTAAAAACACTCAATGACCTTTATTTACTTCTGATTTGACTGAAGTAGGTAGTGGTTATTTAGAATTAAAAGTCTCTAACAACACCAAACTTTTGATTTAATGATCTTCTTAACTTCTCTATATTACATCCGACCCAAATACTCAATCTCTCATATCTTTTACTTCTCTTCTATCATCCATCTTGTTTGCTTGTTTCTTCCAATCTCTAAGAACTTTCGAATAATATCTCTGCCTAAGCTTCTTCCTTGTTTAATTCTGATTGCTATGGAATCAAACAATACTCCTAACAGTCAGTCTCAATCCTACTTTAGCCTTCTTAACTTCCCATATGACAACTTTGCTCCCAATTTAAACATTGGTTCCTCTCAAATCCCTGCTTTTAGTTCACAAACTAGTTCACAGCCGAGTCAACCTCCTAGTCAATCAGAAGAGACAGCAGAACAGCGTAGGGAGAGACGGATATGGTCCACATAAGATGACTTAGTCCTAATAAGCGGCTGGTTAAACACATCGAAGGATGCAATAGTTGGGAATGGCCAAAAGGCAGGGTCCTTTTGGATCCGTATAGGAGACTATTATGAAACAAGTAGTCATGTACGTGGTGGTGCTGAGCCTAGGCGCCCTGACCATTGTAGACAAAGATGGCAAAAAATCAGTAAAGAAGTGAGCAGGTTCTGTGGAGCTTTTGTAGAGGCAGAGGATGAGAAAGCTAGTGGCATGAACGATTTAGATATTTTGCAAAATGCTCACCAAATCTATACGAAGTTGTACAAGAAGAAGTTTGGTTTGGAGTATGCTTGGAGTGTGCTACGCTATGAACAGAAATGGGCAAACCTGGAGGCTATGAACCCCACTCCAAAGACAACCAGCTCTAACAAAGAAAAGCTGATGATGCTGCACCATCTACAGGTTCTGTCGTTGGTGAGCACGAGAGCAGGCCTCCGGGCATAAAGGTAACGAAAAAAGTAAGGAATGCCAAAGGTAAAGAGAAGGTTGCACCATCTGCAGAGTTTAGTCACATGTGGGAGATAAAACAGAAGGATTTGGAGGGCATGAAAGAACTCCAAAAGATGTCCATTCTTGACACTCTCATTGCCAAGAAAGAAACTCTAGACGAAGATGAAAAATCTCTAAAGAAGAAGCTAATGGTTGAATTGTTTTAACTTAGAAGAAATAGTAGATGATTTGTCCGTTGTAGTTTATGTTTGTTTTAACTATGTTTGTCCTATGTTTTTAATGAATCTCGGATGTTTGTTTTAACTATGCTTGTTCTCTATGTTTTTAATGAATCTCGGATGTTTGTTTTAACTATGCTTGTTCTCTATGTTTTTAATGAATCTCGGATGTTTGTTTTAATTATGTTTGTTCTCTGTTTTTAATGAATCTCGGATGTTTGTTTTAACTATGCTTGTTCTCTATGTTTTTAATGAATCTTGGATGTTTGTTTCCATTGTTATATATTAGTTGGAAACTTATATATGTGTTTCGGTTTCAGGTTGAAGAAGTCATGGACTCTGAATACGACTATGGTATAAGCAGCCCATTATACTATAGTTCCGATTCAGAAGAGGAGGCTGAGACTTGTTACTATCCTCCGCAACCATCAACTGAGATTGGATTCACAAGTCTATGAAGTCGTGAAGCTGAACCACTACCTGATTATGAGACACAACTGACCCAGCTCAAGGACCAACTGATCCAGTTCAAGGACCATCAAAACCAGTCAGATCAGAGGTTGGTTAATCTGGAGAGGCTTGTTACTGAGGCAAGAGAGAAGAAACCATTCTTTCAAATGTCCCCTGAATTGGTAGTTGTTGTTTGCTTCGGTATGATGGTTATGGTAGTGGTACTTATCATGATTAGTAAGTAAATTTGTTTAGGCTTTATGTATGATTGTAAGCTTTTTGGTATGTACCCGGGATGGTGAACCCGTGAATTGTATGATTGTAGGCAGAGGCTAGTGAACCCGTGATCGGCTTGTTTGGATTTTAGTTTTGGCTTGATTGGTATGTACCCCGGATGGTGAACCCGTGATCGGCTTGATTGTAAGCTTTGTTTAGGCTTGTTTGGATTTTAGTTTTAAAGTCAAATATTAACCAAGTCACAAGAGTTGATATATCACAAACATTGATGTATCACAAGAGTTGATGATCCCTCTATATATATGAGAAGAGCACAAGGTTTTATTTCATCAAAAACAAACATTTGCTTCTCTCACCAAAAACAAACATTTCCTTGCTCACCAAAAACAAACATTTCCTTCTCTAACCAAAAACAAACATTTCCTTCTCTTGTTCATCTTATGGCATCTTCTTCCAACAATTTTCACTACCATTATAATCCAAATAATGATAGTTTTAACCAATTTTTTCAAGAGCAATTTAATAATCAATTTGAAGCTGCTGTAGAGGAAATTCCGGTGGAAATGAATACACGTACATATATCGATAGAAAACGGGAAGATGGGCACGAACGTTTGTGGAACGATTATTTTAGTGATAACCCGACTTACCCGGAGAGGCAATTTCGTCGACGGTTTCGAATGAACGATTATTGTGAATCGTCTCAGTGAAGAAGTTCCATATTTTAAACCAAAAAAGGATGCAACCTTCCGGAATGGTTTATCACCGCTACAACAATGTACTGCAGCAATTCTACTATTAGCATATGGGACTGGGTCGGACTCGGTTGACGAATATATACGTCTTGTTGAATCGACTGCTCGTAAATGTTTGGAAAATTTCGTCGTCGGAATAGTTGACTTGTTTGGCACTGAATAACTACGCCGACCCACACCAGAGGATCTTCAAAGGCTACTCTTTTATGGAGAACACCGGGGTTTTCCCGGGATGGTTGGAAGCATCGACTGTATGCATTGGAAGTGGAAAAATTGCCCAACCGCTTGGAAATGAATGTAACCGCGAGGCACCGGTAAACCAACAATTGTTTTGGAGGCGGTAGCTTCACAAGATCTCTGGATATGGCACACATTTTTTGGAGCTCCAGGTACTTGTAACGATTTAAATGTTCTTGATCAATCACCAGTATTTAATGACATTATTTACGGTCGAGCTCCCGAAGTTACGTACTATGTCAACGGAAGTGAGTATAATTTGGCTTACTATGTGACGGATGGTATTTACCCCGAATGGGCGACATTTGTTAAATCCATCCCACAACCACAACACCCGAAACATCGTTTGTTTGCAGAACGTCAAGAAGGTTCACGAAAAGATGTTGAGCGTGCATTTGGAGTCCTGCAATCTAGATTCGCCATGATTAAAAATCCATCTCTTTTATGGTCAAAGGGTAAAATTGCATATATTATGAGAGCATGTCTCATACTCCATAATATGATTGTCGAAGATGAACGAGATTCATACACACTCTATGACGAACAAGAATTCCAACAAGAAGATGGAACCGGAACTACTCCGGAACTTACGTTTTCAGTAAATATACCTTCAAATCTTGAAGGTTTAGGTGATGGTCATACAATAATTCGTGATAGACAAGCACATCACAAATTAAAAGAAGATTTGATTGAGAATATATGGAATAAATTTGGACATTAAACTATGTATTAATTAAATAAAATGTTTGTGTGCTTTAATTAATTAAGTAATATGTTTGTTTGATTTTTTTTTTTTTACAATGTTTTTTTGTTTCATAAAAATTTGGTATTGTATTTTGAATTTTAGTAAAAGTTTTTTAAGTGTGCAATTTAAATGTTATTTTTTAAAGTTTTTATAATTGTAATATGTTTAAGATTATTATATTATTAAATCTTATGACCTTAAACATGTTCTCCCAATAACTAACTTCTTAACAAAAGATCTAAACTAATGATTTTACATTATTTTCATATTTTTACTCTAAGAACACTCAAAAGTGTTCTCCCAATAAAGATGCCCTAATATTATGTGTGTGAATTCATTTAAGTTAACAAATTGAAATTAGAAACAAATCAACAAATAAGGAGCTGACACGTATCACATATGCATAATTAAATTGGAAAATGATTAAAGGGAAGAGAAAGAGAGATTAGATTGGAGAAAGGACAGTGTGATCCCTATAATTGAGACATAGACTTGGAGAAAAGAAAAGGAAAAAAAAAAGAATGACTGATGGGAATGTTTAAAAAAGTGAAGATGGAAGAAAATAATTATTTAATGAAGAGTGTGGCTAATCAGAGATTGACTATTATTTCCCCACTTAATTAGTTACCAAACACATCATGTAAATGTTCTTCTAATGGCTCATGTTTTCAACCAGACAAAATAACTTTTTCATAATTGCTCTAAATCAAATCTTTAACTCCTTTAGAGTTCTTCTTTCTGAAAGGCAATTAGTTGTCCAGTATTACCGACTGCAAAAATTAGTCAATCAAGTAATAAACCGAGGTAAGGGTATGATGAATTCGATACCCAAATTGCACTGATGTACATTTAGATATTGAAGATTAAAAGTGACCTGAAAAAATGATTGTTTATATATTATTTGTTAGTATGTGGATTTCAGGATCATCAAAACAAAAATAAACTACAAATAAAAAAGTATGTTTCTCGCTTACAACAAGGAATAACAAAAAATAGTAAAATTACTTCTAACTGAAGCAGTAAAAATCTGATCGTAGATGAATGCATACTAACATATCCTCTTTTTTTTGGACAAAGCATACCTATCCAAAATACTATTAAGAAGACTTATAATTAAATTGTATTTTGACTGCTTGATTATGCTAAAAATCAGTCATATAAGTTCCATGAATGATATATGGATACAAATACGTAAAATATGAAGTCCATTAGAAAATAAACATTTAAAGAAAAATATGTGGAAAATGAGTTAAGGTCCTACTTAATGTAATTATGCATGAGTAGGATCATGGTCATACTTTTCAACTAGACAAAATCCCTTTTTATTATTACTTCTTTTTATCTTTTGAAAATCCATGTCACCTCCTTAAATATCTTTCCAAACTTTACTTCATTTTAATTGTTGTCGTTAAACTCAAAACTGCTATTTAAACTTTCTAATCATTGCTTTTGCTTTGCTTAGAACTAAAGAATGATTATATATAAACCATCGGAAATATTTTAAATTTGTCAACCTCCGATGAATTATACAGTTAAAATAATAATGATTATTTAAATCTAAGAACAAATTTATCAGAACAATCAAGAAAATAGCTATATTAAATCTATTATTTTCCCTCAAAATTTGTAATTTGTTCTGATTGACTCCAAAATAACCTCATATTCTTTCTTCTTCTTTTTTTTTTCTTTGTCAAACAAACAATCTCATGTTCTATTTTCACAGTTACTTCCTATGAAATATGGTAGAGTAAAATTTTGTACCTAACTTATTTGCAATTTAAACTTGAATCAAATGTATCAATGAAGTTTGAGATTTTTACTTATTGTAAAAATTGAATTCAATTATTAATTGCATTTGTGGCTGTTTTCTAAAACGAAATCATCTAACTTAAAATATATCTTGGTCATAGACTTTACTTTCCTGTTGTTACTACTACTCACTCTATCTCAGTAAATAGAATGTTTTAAGATTTTTTGTTTTTTCTTATTAATATATTTATTCAAGTATCTATACACAATTTATATTAATTTCATAGTTTATGATTTTTTAAAATGGTGCAGTATTTTTTAATTAATTGGATTTTTTATTAATGATAAAATATTTGGTTATTTTTTAATCTTTGTGTTTTTAATTAAAACAAAATTTAAATATGACAGAAGGAGTATTATTTTATTTTATTAATGGTTGTCAGAAACAAAAAAAAAACTTATTTTAGTGACGTAAAATGTTTTTAACTAAACAAATACTTAACCACAGATCATTTTAAGGATTCTGTTAACATGGACCCAAGTGTCCAAAAGTTCCGAAGTGTTTCCTCATTCTTATAAAGGCGAATACCTTTTCTTATAAAAAAATAAAAAATGAAGAATAATAAACTAAACTCTATGGATTGGTTTTCTTACATGGATATTAAATTACTAATTATTATTTAACCTCCGTGATTAAAAAGTGATTATCATAATCGTGTTTAATTGTAATTTTCATTTCGGCGAGGACCTCATGTAAATCAGCAAGTGTAATGATGACACTGACCTTTGTTAATCTCTCTCCGTGGGCTAATGCCTCCATCTTTGTCTTGGCAACGTGGCATAACGTCAGCTATATAATCACTAAATAGTTGTTGTGATACAATAGAAACATCAAAGATTTGGATGCTTAGAAAAAAACACGTGCTTATTGTTTTGTCCTAATTAAGCAATAAATTAACCAAAGGTGGTGCTTCTTATATAACTCAGTTCCATGGACCATTTTGCTACACTACATGTGAAATTGATCCTCTCGCAACTAACTTCTATCGTCATGTTTGTGGGCGACCGTAATTGCATGCGTTTGATGTCAATTATGATAACTGTTTCATACTGTTTTATAACCCTTGATACATTTTTAATTGCATGCGTTTGATGTCAGTTCAGACGTTTACGATAGAGGTGATCATAGAGGTAAATGGATAGTTGTGAAAATAACTAAACATACAGTATACTAATACTCAACTAAACTATAAAATAAATGTTTTCAATATTTTATGTATATATAGATAATGTGTGTTATAATTTGCTAGTCATACAAAATAGTCATTCTCATTTTCCTCTTATTATGAGTTTTTGTTGGCTTTCTATAATTTTAATATATTGTGTCTATTTTGGTTAAAAAAAAAAAATATGTCGCTAGAGCACGTGCTGCCAACCAGTAAAAACTAAAAACTGTACTATACTCTCTTTTACTCTCAGTAACAATTTAAAAACAATATATATTGACTTTGATCCTTTATATAGGTCCGATTGTTTGAGTTTATATTCTTAGCATTGTAACATAAAAGACAATAAACCATATTAACTTCGTCTAATAGTCGCTTTGTAAATTTTTTTTTGTCAACCATTGTGGTACAATAAGCCGCCCATTAATCTAATCCCTACATTTATAGGAATCTTGATCGATGTAATGGTGTCTTGTACATTAAAGATTTATCTTTGATCACTGCACTAAAGTCACTTCACAATCGCTTTGTAAGTTATCCGACCAAAACTTACATCCAGGATAAGAAAAATCATGTAAAATTTATGTGTCTTTACATAAACATATCATGGTTCATACTTCTTGTATTTGCTGGTTATTAAATTATTTATTTTGGATTAAAGGCTCCTAACTCATAACCATATAGTTTTTAGTTTTGGACCAACTCGTGGAGTTGAAATGGCTTTGCTGCTTATGTGAATGATATTATTCTACGTTTAATTCAAGAATAAGACCAGGAAAACTTGGAAAATGAACAAAATAGTTTAAAATTGACTATTTTCGGATTGCTAATTTAGATATATAATATTGGATGATAAAAATAATATAATTTAACAAAATACATATAACTCATTGTCAAGAATATATTGTCTCTTTATTCAAAAAAAATTATCTATAATTTTCAAAATAACAACTTAAATTTGAAGAGTTCAGTTCTATTTCTGTGAATAGGTTTTAAACAAATAATAATTTTGACACCTAGCTCTTTAAGAGTACCTCCATCAAGAGTTGTAATGAAAGTATCTTAAAATAGATTTTATTCTTAATTTTGAATAAATGTGAAATTAAGAAATTTTTAAGAAACTTTAACATTTCATAGGTCCATTGAAGTTGTTAAATTTGAGGTTCTTAAAAATATTTTTCTTTGTAATTGTAAATTATTATGATATTTTGTTAAAATTTATAAGACTTGTATACTCTTAAAAACTTAAAAATATTGCATTCAATAAAAGTTTAAAGAAACATGACATAAAAGCATATTAAAAATAGATTACAAAATGATTAATTTTAATTTTGATTTGTACCAAACTTTTCCCATATATGCTCAACCAAATCCGCTTTCCGTCGATCATGCATTTTTTTATCACGAACTTGATTTCGAATTGTCATCACATTTCCCATCATATTGCCGAGATTTGAAGGGATATCTGTAGAATACGCAGAATCAACTTGTGAAGTTCTGTTTGAGTCGTCTCGTGTAAATGAGGCCATATCATACTGAGTATACCCATCACGTTCGTCTTCTACAATCATGTTGTGCAATATGATACATGCTCTCATTATGTTTCCAATTTTTACCTTACTTAACATGAGAGCTGTGTTTTTGACTATGGCAAATCGAGCTTGTAAGACTCCAAAAGCATGCTCGACATCTTTACGCACAGCTTCTTGACATGTAGCAAATAAGGATGCTTTCGGATCTTGTGGAATTCGAATTGATTGGATAAAAGTAGCCCAGTTTGGATAAATACCATCGGTGAGATAGTAAGCTAGATGATATTGTTGTCCGTTGACAATATATTTCACTTTGGGAGCTATATCTTGTAATATGTCATCAAAAACTGGTGAGCGATCGAGAATATTAATATCGTTTAATGTACCTGGAGGTCCAAAAAATGCATGCCATATCCATAGGTCTTGTGGAGCTACAGCCTCTAAAACAATTGTTGGCTTTCCAGATCCACGGGTATATTGACCTTTCCATGCAGTCGGGCAATTCTTCCACTCCCAGTGCATAAAATCTATGCTTCCAATCATCCCGGGAAATCCGCGGTCCTCTCCAATATTGAGTAGTCGTTGAAGATCTTCTGGTGTGGGTCTGCGTAGGTACTCATCTCCAAATAAATGAATGATTCCTTCAGTGAAATTTTCCAAACATAACATCGCAGTGCTTTCAGCAAGCCGGAGATATTCGTCAAAGGCATCCGCTGTAGAACCATATGCCATCATATGAATGGCTGCTGTAAACTTTTGTAGTGCAGAGAGACCAAGCCTTCCGTGACCATTTCTTCATTGTTCAAAGTATGGAACTTCATTTGAGAGTCGTTCGACGATACGCATGAACAAGGGTTTCTTCATTCTGAAACAACGACGAAAGATTTTAGGAGAATAGGTTGCATCTTCACGGAAATAATCATCCCATAAGCGTTGGTGACCCTCTTCACAAATAACCACACACATAGACAGATATAGAACAGATAAAAGCTGATAGCACACTAGCTAGAAGCAATACTAAGAATAAAATACATAATCAGAAGCTGAAAACTACATAATCAGAAGCTGAAAACTAAATAATCAGTCACAAGTATGAATCACTCAAATTTTCGGAGACATTACCATCAACGAACGCATCGATGCCATTACTTGATTTCAGCTTTGTTGCAGCCTCATAGCTACCATTACTAACAACAACAGCAACATCGACATCAGCGGGAGGAGTACAAGAGTCCAAAGATTGGTTACCGGAATCAAACACTTGCGCGACGGAATCCGATACTTGACTAACGGAATCGGATTGTTGACTGACGGAATCATCTTCGTCTTCGTCGAGATTGTTGATCTCGTGCCTGTTGTATCCTATTCTTAATCCACCCGCTCTTTTCTTCCTCCGTGACACATGACGTCCATGACTCTTCGTCGGAGATGGATGAGTAGTAGTAATAACTGACTCGATCGGCTCAGGCTGGTGTTGAACCGGAGTCACAATCGTTAAGTCTGAAAACAGATTCTCGTCCAAAGCTTCCGTCGCATCTAACAAAACAGAGACAATAAAAAAAAAATCAGATCATCCGTTAAAATTATTGACAGATCGAAAATTACTACAAACCCAATTGAGAGATCTTACAAAATTAGGACTACTGATTTCGAGAGAGACGCCGGATGATCGGCACTTCGCACATTGATGGTGTCTATGACGGTGATATGATGCCGCCGGTAAACTTTCCGGCTGAATCACCGACTGATCGGTTTGATTCTATCGTCGTGTTGTTTTCTCTGTCAATCAAAGATAGAGACGAGAGAGAGAAAGAAAAAAAAAAGTTTATTTTTCTCCCATCCAATCAGAAACTGACAGACACAAGTTGTTAAACCTAATAAAAATATCTTAGATAAACAACGATTCTAAACTAAATCATAAAAAAAAAAAATTAATCACATCTAATATTTTAGATACTCTTAAATACTTTGATGGAGGTACTGTAAGTGGTAAACTGTTTACCGTAAACACAATGGGGGGGATGAATGATGTAGATTAATAATTATGTTGATAGAATGAAACAATCATATATAGAAAACGAAACAATAGCAGTATTCATGAGAAGAAAAAAAAAATACGAGGAAACAAAAGCCTGGTGCTACACACATTGCGGAATTGAACATGAGAGTGATGTTTCAACATTCTCCTTCACTGCTTTCGTATAGTATTGCCTCTAAGCAAGCTTTTTTTTTGTACTTTGAACAAGGAAATTTATATATTCTTGTGACCAAATCATGAAAATTCTGTTTTTGTCCCACTTTCGCAATCATCATTCTACTACAAAATGATGCTCTCTCTTACTTTAGCTTCGGCCTCTTCCATTCGTCCTCATTTTTTTCTTTCGTTGTTTGTTTGTTTTTTCTAACTATTTAGGAGTTTTTGAAAAACAGGTAGCTATATAAATTCATTGACATGTTGGTTTTAAATATTTACACAAATTATTATAGTAGTACATTGTTAGCAATTATTATTTTGACTTTGCATCTAAATCTTCTTTTATTTTCTTGCTACTCTCTAGCAATAATTAAACTCTTCATTTTGCAACTATAGAAACCGTTAATATGTTAGTACTACATTAAGATCTACATTATGTAGAATGCTAAAAGTTAGGATTTGATATTCCAAACTCGTTTTCTAAAAAAATTGAAAAGTAAATAAAACTAAAAATTTTATTAGAGCTCACCTTAATGTGAGTGGCTGAGTGCTTTAATAGTGGCTCGGCCGCTATAGATGTTAAAAAAATTGAAAATATTATTATATTTTCTCTGTCACACGTAAAGAGTAAAACAGCAAATTATATGAAGTACATAAAATATAGGACATACAATCGTCGGTTTAAAATATCACTAATCCAACCTTCATATCGAGTTGACCGATGAAGTTGATCGGCGTATCATCCAAATATTGAATTATTCGGAAAACCATAGAGATTGAATTTCACAACTCAACATTATATACTAGTAGTATAATTTTGTCTTTTTCAAGTTTTATGATCAACTGTATCCTTAAAGAGTTTACAGATGCAAATCCTTGTATATATGATACATTATTGTCAATGATAAGCTACAGATCAATGCATTGTCTTAAACCTAACTACTTTTTCCTCCTAACAAAATGCATGATTAATTTACATCTCATTTTATAGTAATGGCACTAATTTGAGCGATATAGCCAACCTATTGGACCAAACACTTGATCTAAAATATCTCCTTCAATCTATATCCTCCATTTTTCTTCTTATTTTTTATATATAGCTCTTGATCTTTCACCGCTTCGTTTCAGTTTAAATAATAGACCTCTCTAGTACAGGACCTAGCTAGAGGAGCTTGAAAGAGGCAAAGTCCTAATTAACTCTCATGAACATGGCTTCTCGAAGATGAAACCAAAGTCAATGTCAATCTCTCTCCAACTTGAATTTTTTTAAATGATCAATCATTTGAAAGGCGGCGATTCTTTTTTTGTATTTCCATTACAAACTATACAAAAAAACATCACCGTGACTTTTCTAATTTTCTATGCACATAAAACATTTAGCTTATATTACCAATTTATATTTTTTACAACCAATATTGGAGTCTAATTTCGACTACGCAAAGATGATTTAATAAAACTGGAAAACGACAGACGAGGTTGGCATCGATCGGCTAATTTAACTGCATATAAAAAAAGAAAGGTATTATATATATAACTGCCTTGACTTTCTCGTTACTGTTTTTTTTTTCATTGACGACTACATTGCTTATATATATACAAGTATATTGATATTATTAAGTGCATTTAGTTTCTTACAAGTTCATAACTTTAACTGAAGTATATATACGTCAAATTGTTCATTTATATTGTGTGCACTTATATATACGTAATTAAAAATGTAAATGATATACATAAGACAAAATCACATTTCAACTGAAAGAATAGTATATCATTCGTGACGCAGCTCACGCAATTATTAAAATTGAGGTAATCTATGAGATTTCTTCCTCTAATTACAACAATATGTCAAAGGAGACAAGCCAGTTGTATATACAAAGGATTGAGTGTTTCTTCCGTTGTAATGATATATTCTTCAATTATGCTGTAATGTTTGTATAATTTCTTAAGACTCGACTTAAGCTAGTAGCTTTATATAAATTTTAAAATATCTTTGTTGTAAACTAATCATGATATTTTAAGAAAAACTCTCTTTCCTATATAATACGATAATAATGAGAACGCATCTTCTCATAATATACGTTTCTAAACACTTACTGTTCTTCTCGTGTAGAAACATGCTTGAAATAAACCAAACTTTAACTTTACTTGTTTCTTTTACACGTTAATTAGATCGGCCTCATCAATATAAGATCAAAGAAAGCTTACCAGTAACAAAATTGGTAACTAGTAGTATTAAAATTAATGTCTATATAAACAAGAATATTAGTTGTTACGCGACCAAATTATTGCATATTGGAAACATTTAATTAAGGCTATTTTTTCCACACCATTGCGTACTTGAATTGAAGAACTATTTACATTCAGCACATCAAGGTGTCTCTTTTGAGATCAAAGTAGGAAAAAAAATAATAGTATATATAATATAAGTACTAAAATTATTAAATTTTCTTTTTACAAACAAAAAAAGTATTAAAATTCCGTAGACAATTTTAGAGGGGACAATAATTTTAGACTCGTACAATGCTTTCATGGAAATGAGTTTGTTGTTGACCGATGGCCTTTCCCTTTATTTTTTCTTTCTGGATTTTTTATTATTTTTTAGTGTGTTCGAAAAAGCGTTCTATACGTCCGTCTCCGTCCCGTCTAGGTGCTAGATGCTATAGCACAACCTAAACAACCGATTTGACCGTTTAAAATTGTATTATCATCATTTTAGTGTATTTTTAAAATTTTAATTGCACAAATTTAAAATTTATTATTTCTATAAATATAATTATAAATGTTTAATATCTTATTTTAAATGAATCGAAATCATGTTTTTATCTATTGTTTTGTTTTTGATTTAATTTTTTTATTATTCTTATACATATTTTGTATAATTATATATATAATATCATATATATATTAATTTATAGTGTAAACATCTAAACCACCTAAAACCGCCTAGATTCTGATTAGGCGTTGTAGACGCTAGGGATTGGATCACTGCCTAGTGAATGATTAGACTTTCTTGAACATTGCTTTTTAGGAAACTCCCAATTTTTTTTGGGTCATAATTTTCTTATGTTTGAAACCCATTTTTACTATTAATAATACTTATTGTACGTGGATGTATAAAAACTTAAATCATCATCTCCAAAACGTAGGAAACAATTCGAAGTAGAATATATATTGTCACTGAATTACGTTTCCTCTTTTTGTCTTCTATTTTTAATTATCATGTTTCTTTCTTTTTATTTATATATATAACTATCATGTTTTATACTATTTTCTTTAATATTGTAAGAAATTCAGACTACAATAATGTTCTTCTTCTTTTCTAATTGTAAATAAATTTCTAAAAAGTTGATTGTCTTTCTTCTTTTAAGATATGTCACGTTTTTTATCTATCTTTCGGAAGAAAAAAAAGGTAAAAATAGTGAATGATCAGTGTTAATCTCTAAAGTATTAGCCACCATTTCTTTCTATTATGTAAAGAAATCAAATAGCTTTTTTTTTTCTTTGCTAGGTTTTTTTTGTTCATCTCTTGATTTTTCAATATAGGGTGTGGTCCCATAAAAGGTATCAATTAATTCACCCAACGATTATATAACAAAAGTGTTTACACCAGAAAATCGCCAATCACATTTTCTCTCATTTTATGATAATTTCTCCATCTTCTTTCTTTCTTTCTTTCTCTTCAACCTTAATTATAGAAACCTTCACAGATCACAAAACTCTCTCTGCAACAATCTATAGCTTCTTTGTTTCTTCACTACTCTCTTTATAGAAAAAATGGGAAGACATTCTTGTTGTTTTAAACAGAAGCTAAGAAAAGGCCTTTGGTCTCCTGAAGAAGACGAGAAACTTCTCAATTACATCACTAGACATGGTCATGGCTGTTGGAGTTCTGTCCCTAAACTCGCAGGTTTGCTCTCCATGTGCTCTTATACTATAAAAATAATTGAAAAAGAATATATGTACTTTTCAAGTTATGTATTGATCATGGATATATATGATCGTATAGGTTTGCAAAGATGTGGGAAGAGTTGTAGACTTAGGTGGATAAATTATTTGAGACCAGATTTAAAGAGAGGAGCTTTCTCACAAGACGAAGAAAGTTTGATCATTGAGCTCCATGCTGCATTAGGCAACAGGTTAGTTAATTTGCTACTAGTGACATATTATATAGTTCTTGAATATATAATGTAGTTGTTGATTTTTTTTTATCTTTGGTCCATCTTTTGAATATGTAGATGGTCTCAAATTGCAACTCGGTTACCGGGAAGAACAGACAATGAGATCAAAAACTTCTGGAACTCATGTCTTAAGAAGAAGCTGAGAAGAAAAGGTATTGATCCAACAACACATAAACCCCTAGTAACAAGCGAGCTTCAAACTCTTAACGTCATAGACCACAAGTTGACGTCATCAGAAGTAGCAAAGTCAACGGGTTCCATAAACAACCCACATGATCAGTCGATGGTCGTCTCATCCCAATCAGGTCCATGGTGGTTCCCGGCTACTACAACCACAACTAATCAAAACGCTGCGTTTTGTTTCAGTTCAAGTAATACTACTCCAACAGTTTCAGACCAGATCGTATCTTTAATCTCTTCGATGTCCACGTCATCATCTCCGACACCAATGACTTCAAACTTCAATCCTGCTCCAAACAACTGGGAACAACAACTCAACTACTGCACCACAGTTCCATCTCAGAGCAACAGTATCTACAGTGCCTTCTTTGGTAATCATTACACAGAAGCTAGCCAAGTCATGAACACTAACAATAATAACAATCCAGTGGTGGATCATCATCATCAAGACATGAAGTCATGGGCATCAGAGATTTTTCATTACACAGAACAAAACCAAAGCTCGGAAACTGGTTTAGAAGCAGAAGTGAAGCCAGACATAGCCAAGTACTACTGGAGATCAGCATCATCATCGTCGTCACCAAACCAAGAAGCTGCAACATTGCTGCATGATGCTGACGTTGAGGTGTACGGTAAGAATCTACAAAAACTTAATATCATGGTGTTTGATCAGAGCCTTTAGATTAACATGTGTGTATTAGAGAGCTTCATTTTTCTATTCACATACACCGACCTGAGTTTATTGATTGATCCATACATATATATAATATGTTCTGCTGGTATGTAAGTATATATATGGTTTTGGTTTGTGTATATTTTTTTTCTTCTCGTGTAAGTTTTTTTCTTGTTGCTAAGATGTAATTCTTTCTTACGATCTCCATGCTTATGACTTTGACCTCAATATAGTTTCATATTATTATTAATTATTTTTACATCTATATCTTTTACTTTTTAGAAAAAGTTTATCAGATCATAAAAAATTTTAAAAATATAAAGTAAACATGTCTCGGTCGTGGTGGATGGTCTTTGTTTTTTTTGTTTTAAGGAGAGGTTAATAGATCCTAAGTTGGAGTATAGACTTGTTCGGAAAAGTGATTCCGGACAAAGAGATCCATGCGTGAACATTGAACCGAAAGACCCATATTTTTTTGTATTAAAACATATGTAGTGGGTCTCATATGTTATAATATTCATTGATTCTATTTGTTTTATCTTTTCTTTTATCACAAGTATAGTATACCGATCGTGTTACTATATAAAACAAATATGAATAGTATAAAATGTAGAAATTGATAAAAACAATTTTTTTTTCAGTGATAAAAACAAATTATTCTCTAATTAGAGTATGTATTCTAACAGAAATTCACCAAGAAATCTAAGAGTTGTCTGTCTTCCAAAATTGAAGTTAACAAATAGTCTAGTATATGTTTTTCCACAAAATTCTCTAAACTCAACCGGCTGAGCTACCGACACCAAATCATGGGTGAAAATGTTGCAAATTTTGAGTTTATGTATCATATGTTTTTAAGTCATAATTTTAATTGTAGATCTTTTTAAATACAGTTTTTTCCAACTCAATTATTTAGTTATTGGCAAAACATATAAAATAAGTTAAAGTTTCTTTATAATTAATCTCAATTTATTACTTTATAAAATAATATCCAAATTATAAACAAAGTACTACTTTATAAATAAATAGAGTACATTATTTTGGGATATCATCTATCAACTAAATAGATGAATATATACATCCTCTTTTCTTTTGGGTGCACAAATAGATGAATATACAAAAGGGACCATTCATGTTAGAATCGAAGTCCATCGCTGTCTCTTTTCATACTCATTGTTTTACTTATCAGACATCGATCTCCCACAGTTTTGAAAATGACAGGTGAAAAATGGAAATAATAATATTCAAAACAAGGAGTGAGCATGTTAAAAGACCAACATATATAGATTTGTGCGTTCCCCCAACTTAGTGTTACCCATGTAAGTTGTATGATGTTTGTAAGGCCTTAATTTCCCTAGGGGAGAGTTGTTTGATCATAGCTTAATATAATGGGTTTTGGGGGAAAAAAAATATATAGATTTGTGCGTTCGAATTTTTGTGCAGGAAAGAAGACTGAATTTTGTGACCACAAAATAATAATTATAACTGATCTTGAAGTTGTTTTTTTGGTTTAATGTAGTTTTCATTCCTAAGTTTATCAAATGTTAATGATATGTTACAAGTATGATCAACCTGCTTACAGTATATAGAGGAGTCTGATTAATATACATGCAAAAAAAAAAACTGAATTTCTTTTTAGGTAACCGATGTGAAGGTATATATTTATCTTGACCATCATGTAAGCAAATATTTAAGTGTGTGACAATATTATAAAACATTGAAAGTAAGAGAGAGAGCAAATCTAAAACAAAGAAAGAACACTATCTCCGACAACTAGTAATGAAATACTAGACTTGATTATTGCTTTCTTACAGAGTAAGTAGTTAAATTCTTGTTAAGTTTTTATTGTTTCACTTTTATTGATGCATGTTAATTCGAGAGATATTTTACGTCACGTTAAACTGTATAAAATTGATTAAAGAGTTGTAAAAAATATCACAAGACTTAGTGATTATAGCTAGTGTTCAATGGTTGCTAAAACAAAAGAAACAAGTCATGCGTGTATGTAATTACAAAATTACATTAATTAACATAAGTAACTACTACATTTCCAAAGATTAATCTTGAATTACGATTTATGAACATCGGTTGCCAAAACAAGAAATAAGTCATGCGTGTAGAAGAAGGGACCCTTGATCTTGTAAGATGGTGAACTACGAAATTCGAAGGTGGTGTAGTCTTCTGACAATATCCCAATATAATTCACACGAGGGCAGCTTTTGAGTTGTTTTTTTTTTTCCTTTGAGGTGGACCAAAAATAAAGTTCTATGCTTACAGAAGAAAGGGCCCTTGTTGCTGACATCTATAGTGTTGATATAACTTGGAAAAGCCATGCAAGATATAAGAAGAGCAAGCAAATTTTTATTTGTTTTATAAATAAATAACTCAAAATGTTTGGAATTTAAGAATTTATTTTTAACAAGGACAAACATCTATGATCTCATTTAGGAACGGATCTTAATAGTCTGGTTTAAAAGAGCAATGTGTATGCGTTGGTGGTACGAGATTTAGCCTATATAAGATCCGATTGTGGATTGTGGTCATGACTCATGACATGAACGTATTAGGATATGCGTGAGTTAAGACTAATGAAAATGATGTGAACTATGTAGTTTTTTTTTTCGCTAGCCAAAACCATATTACGGGATCAGTTACAAAAAGTGATAGATGCATTGAATTAGTGATTTTGGTTCTTTTTCTAAATCTTCTTCGAATTTTTTTGTTCTATTTTCTTCATCATTCGTTAGTACTATGTAAATCACTATTTCAAGTGACACTGTCAATGTCATATGTAAAAACGTTAATTTTTCCGAATATTTTAGCATTTCACAAACAAAACAAAACAATTACGAGATGAGAAAGTAACTTATTGTGTCGGCTATCATTAGATAGACAGACAACTTATATGGCATCTCTTGATCTCTTTATGATAAGGGAATACCTATATTTTCGGTCCGACTCTACCTATTCTTTAAATTTATGATGCTATCTTTTAATTATAATCAATTCATTGATGCTCTTTTTCTAAATCAATTAAAGTTTGAAAATGATTAGAATGGATGGTGGAAAAACAATGTAATCCCCTGTATAGAACCATCTCAATGCTTTTAAGTGACCAAAATGACATATGTGAACATGTGTCAAACATTTTAACATTCATTCTCCTACGAACGAATCCTATATATATTTCAAGGGAGATATATATAATTTTAAAAAATAAGAGCAGAGAATATATCGCAGTTACTATCATGAAAAATGGATAATCACATCTAACAGATAACTTAATTTATGATCAACCGCATATATGCTTTTACAGTAGAAGTATTAAAATTGATAAATAAAAAAAGGATTATATTCAAATTTGTTTATGTACACAATTGTGTAAATTAAAAAATTATTTTCATCTATAATATATATCTGTTCTTTTGTCAACTTATAGTATTTTATATACTTTGTACATACACTATGAATAGAGACAAACCGATATTACAAAGGATTCTCTAGAAATTTCAAAAGCAAATGTTTATGAGTTGATCATTTATATTTTGAAGACTTATATAAAAAAAAGGTATTTTTTATCCTTACACCTCATAATTTGCATGTGAGCCAAAATAATTGAGGCCCTACATTAATCATAACATTCATTTGTATATCACAATCACAGAATATATCAATATATAGCTCCATTGTAATTATTCGATCATTATTGTTTTAATATTTCTCAACTTGTCTATAGATTTAAAAAGCATGTACATATAAAATAACTAAATAAGTATAAATAGAGTTCATTTTTATGAGATTTTTCAATAGAATCGTTGTCGTTTAATATAGAGATAGCGATAACGTAAACAAGAAAAACGAGCTTAGTGATAAAAGACAACGATGATGGCGGTGTGAAGACAATATTATAAAGTTGCATTATCAACCAGTCATGGGGACTTAATATTCAAAATTCAAGACATGAGTTTTTATTAATATTTCTTAAAAGTTTTTAAATAATAGTTTCTTTTGGAAAAACAATGACCCCAGCAGTCGTTAAATGTTTTTTTAATGAAACTTGATAACATCTAATTTTCTAGAAAATGTTTTGGTTAAACATACAGTAAAACAAACAAATTTATCGACAAATTGGAACTTGTTGAAAAATTTCTTAGAAAGTCTCTGCATTCTCTTAAGCATTATATAGAAAATGTATATGTAATTATATCGCCAAACGAAAAAAATGCGTTATGTGTTTATAATTTACGAAAAATGTTTTGTTTTTTTATTTTTATCATCTGAATTTATTATTAATTGTAAATTATAAGATCTACATATTATTTTATCATAGGTAATTAATTCCTTTCTATTCTATCAGTTTCTACAAACACCTCTTGTTCTATATTCTTGATAGATATCTCCTGCTCCGGCCTCCATGGTGGACACCTTCAGTTATGTAAAATCACGGTAAACGGTGATAATTATATATAACTATCGATTGTCTGTAAATTTTACCTTCTAAAACAATCGAACAATATGTATCCTTTGCCTGGTTATCAACATACTTTAAAATATATTATGTTGGTCCAATATTTACAAAAACCCTAGGGTATAATTTTGTGGATACCCTTTAAACAAAACCCATATCTATAAAATCATTTTAATGATTATGGGTCTTGGGCTTTCCAAGCCTTGCCCACCGACGTGAGCTGGACATAATAGTTGCGTTAGTACCTTTAAACAAAATGTAAGTGAAATTAAAACTGATGGTCAAAAAACTTTATAATATAATCTAAGAAACAAGAACTAAAACCTTTTGATTAGTAAACTTTGGTACCACAAACTTGCCTTCGAACGTTCAAGCCAATGTCAGTGTGGTCACAAAATAAATCTCCAATGTGTTTTTTTTTTCTTCCATATTCACTTTTATATTGATACTAAAATAGTCAGACTAGCTTTTAAAAACCGTGTCGGACTGGTCAGATTGACATGTATTATTGTAACTTTGTAAGTATGAAACTAGTTGCAAAGAAACTATTGAAAGGCCTTAGCTTCATATTTCAATCTCTTTAGGAAAACATTTTTTTTTTCCAATGAAGAATTGGTACGTACGAAAAAGATACAATACAACAAGATGACCGATAAATGAAAGAAATGGAACTTTTCTTTTCTTTTTGCTTCTACTTTGTATATAAAGGAAAAAAGAAAGAATGAGAAGATCATTCATCTGAAGACCAGATTGTGGCAGCTCCTATCACATGGGTACGGACAATCTATTAACTTCACTTCAGCTCTATCAAAATACCAATCTCCAACCGCTATCGCCACAGCCTATATCGATCGCAGTTCCAAAAAAAACGTTGAAAGAATTGATTTATTTCAAAACGCTAATTGTTGTTTAAAGGCAAATAAAGATGAAGATGCATGCATACCTTTTTGTGGATAACAGGAGAATTATCGGCGAACCAAGTGTCTTGCCTTTCGGTTTGGCAATGAGAAAAGCAAGAATTGATAAACAAACCGTTCTTTTTCATTTTCGAGAATCCGGTTATAGCTCTCAACATCTGATTTCTAAACCCTGTTGTTAAAAAATGACATTATAAGATAAGAGTTGGATCATTTTTAAAATGAAGATTTTAATTAAGTTAAAGATGCTTTTCGACCTTGCAGGAACCGGATTTGCGCTGGAGTGCATCTGCCATGGTTTAATCTGCATTCATGCCAGTAACCACTAGGATCTGCACTTGGTGGAGCTATACTGCTTTGAATCTGTTAAAGCAGACGAAAAATGATTACTTCTAATGATCTCAATTACCACAAAACAAAACATGCATGGAGTTAGCAGAAGAAAACTTACCTGCCAAATATCATAAGCTGCATTGACAATAAAAAGAGGAGTTTTCATCTGACTGATCAAGTTTTGAGGGAAGAAACACTGTCCCCAAAGCAAAAGATAAAAGAGTTTACCGGTCAGCTTTTGCACTAATATTTTACAAGATGCATAAATGTGGTTACAGAGGTTGAATAGCTTACAGAGGTTGGATTGAGATGGTTTGTGCACAAATGTGGCAAATTGTTCTTCACTCCCTGATTCATTACCATAACAAAAGAAAGTGTTAAAGTAAAATCTTTTTGATTAGAAAATGATATCAAGATTGGTAAATAATAAAATCACACCTGCAACTGCACAACACCATTGTATAGGTTTCTTATCGTGTGACCACCGGAAACATCAGGCCTATAACCACAGAAAAAGAGCGATTCAGTCAACATATACTAAGTTGATTAATTTTAAGAAGAAACAGAAGTAAAGAAGATTCATATGAACTAACTTACGTGTCCAAGAACAAGCCAGCATCACTTAAGCATTTGACTTTGGTATATCTTGAAAACAAATTTCTGAATTCGTCACAGCGTAAAATCACTGCTAGACCACCTGCAGAGCATCCAGATAAAAGTGCCTGAAACAGTAAAATAGTAAACAAAATTAGAAAAACTATTTCATCAAATGTAAAGAGAAAGATATAAGCAAAGAGAAAGGACAAAGTAAAACACCTGCTTGGCATTACGCATTCCCTTGGACTTTAAATCGTCCATTGCAGCTCTCCATATCTTCTCTCCTCTAAACTGAAGCCGTGCAGCCTGAAAATTTTACATACTAAAGAAAATGAAAAGAATTCACAACATGAAAAATCAAGAAAATGAAGTGTATGGTCTCTAAAGAAACAAGATTCATAGGTATCAATGAGAACCTTGTTCTGACTATCTCCGCTAAAGGAACCACCATCGCAGTAACGAAGCTTGACTCTATTCCAGTTGAAAAAATCTGCAAATATAAGAGAATGAGCCTTTTGCTTCTTCAAAAATTTTCACTAATAAAAGCCTAAAAGACAAAAAAAGACCTGGATTTTCTTGAGCTTTATTGCTAAGTATTCCTGTAAACTGTATCTGTTTCTCCATATAGTTAGAAGAACCACGACGAGACTTCTTTCGGTATACACAGTTCCTTATATTGTCACACCATCCTCCTCCCTTTCCACATTTCCAGTTCCAGTTTTTAGTAACAAAAATACTTAAAATATATATATATATATATATGGAACCCAAAAAAAAAAAAAAAAAGACAAACTTTGGCTAACCTCTAATTGAATGAGCCAGCTATTGGCTCCGGATCCATGTCCACGATGTAAGTGATATCCAGGCAATGTACCATCCAAACAAACTGTAATTAAGACAGACAGATCTTAGATTCAAAAACACTGTTCTGTTTTAACATATTTTTCCATTGAATCATTGATGTTATATAGCCACATTAGTACATTACATAATGTACCTCACAATCCAAAATCAAAAAGTAGCTTACTATAAAATGCAACTATCCAAGACACATGAGTAATATTAATATAAGATAAACAAACAAAAAAACCCATTTGTTTGTGGTAAAAAGCAGCTAGATAAGAGAGAGAAAGTACCAGCTCCTTTGGAACCAGCTCCTCTGATAAGTGTGAGACCAACCATTAATGGGTTGAAATTGGAACTAAATTTGGAGAAACCAAACTCTAATTCCTCAATGCGATCTAACTCAGTGACATTGAACTCAAAATACCCATTTGCCTCATTCCCAAGAACCAGTCCTGCAACTACAAAACCTAACAAGAATAGCTTCCACATTGCTCTCTTTAACTCTTTCTTAGAGCTGGCAGTGAAGAAAGAATGGTTAAAAGTAGAAAAATCAGAAAAAAAATATATAAAACAAATGCAGAAACTCGCAATGTGTTAGTGAAAGGATCGATCTTTGTGCTCAGCTTTTAATAACAAGAATAAGAAAGAAGAAGAAGGAGACAGAGCAGAGAAGTGCAGTGAAGAAAGACTGTTTTAAAAAAGATGTTTCATGGCTGGATTCACGTTTGGAATCTCATTACCTCGATCTTCTTAATACTATTAACCTTAATTAAACTATACTAACTATTTATTTTTATTGTAGTAATTATAGTTAATTTATTTTTCTTTAAGACAAAGGGGGAAGAGACCATCTTTTAGTTTACTAGACGTTTGGTTCATACTTGAAACACACATTAACTTACAAAAGAGGTAAGCAATACAAAATTATGATATCAATCTTTTTCATTATTTATATGTTTTTTCATGGTATTTTCTAAATTACGCATTGGAAAGTATTATTTATTCAATTAATAATTTTTTCATGGTATTTTCTAAATTTTCTTTTTCTTCTTTAAAATTCCGCGCAATTCCCACACCAACCAATCTATCTAATGATGTTGAAGAAGCACAATGAAATCATGAGCGATAATTACGGAAGTGGTAATCATGTAATTGCCAACTTACCCATTTGGATTTAAAACATTCTTTTAAGATTAATTAAACTCATACCATCATTGTTTTTGATTGAGTCTGAAGTAACCAAGGATGTCAAAATTAATATACACACAAACATTACATTTTTCCAAAGAGTGAACAAAATTAATTCAAAATATGTCCAAGTGTGTAATTATATCAACAGAAATATGGATTAACATACATATTTCTATCACCCCCTCCTCCAAAATATTTAAGTCCAAAAACTATTTTGACTAACCAAACAAAAATGTCTAATTATATTTTGATTGTGTGTTTGAAAGTAATGGCTGGGAGAGAAGTGGTGGGGCTGTTTGTAAATCCGATGCACATGTTACGCTCCTACAATACAAATAAACCCAGACGGCACGGTGCTATCATCCACTCAACTCAACTGTGTTCTTGTTTAGTTTTGTAAAAAGGTCCTTTTGTTTCGATTTTATTTGTGTATGAGCCTCAGTCACGGGATTTGTTAAACTTTCCACCTCCACTCAATCAATGTTTTGTATTTTAAAATTTTACAACACATAACTTTCAATTATTTTTTCAATACTTATATAACTAAACACATCTCCAATTTGTATATATATATATATATATATATATATATATTCAGTTATTCACATAGTTCATTCTCAAAAACCAAAAAAAAAAAGATATATAGGTTACCTACTTAGATATCTATCACTCCCTCATTAAATACGATAATTATACCTAAATATAATTATTTCAAAAACTATGATGTCATGGTTTTTTACTTGTTTATCTATTCTTTTTTTTTAAATTACTAGTTTTTTTCCTTCTTCAATTGAATACCTATTTTGTCATAATCTTTAATTACATATTATGCTATCTGCAACAAAAACCTCGCAAAAAAAAACTATTATTATTTGCAGAGTTAAAACATGGCATTTCCATTTTTTTTTAAATCGCATTATATTGCTATCCAAAATGATAAGTTATGATATAAAATTCTCTTTTTTGTATAGTAATACAAAAGCCTTGCAATTTTTGTTTACGAGTAATAGTACAAATTTTGTGGTATTAATTAGGATGTTACATAAAAGTAAAAGTTTGGGGAATTAATTGTGAACTTGGGAAAACATGAAGGGGTTATGAAAGGACTAGGACCGTTAGTCCCTTTGTATGTTTCCGTGGGACGTAATTAATATTGTACGGTTCTCCATAAAATCCTGTCGGTGTGTGAGTTTTTATAGCGTAATCGTATTTAAAATGATCACGTACCACCACCGTCTTCTTTTTTTTTTTTTTTTTTTTTATCAATAATGTAGACGTCGATTAACATAAAATAAAAACACACAATACCCATTCACCACCGTTACGTTCTTTGGTTTTTACTCCTTGACCCATACGATTCCCATGCATGCACGAATAGTCTGAAACGATCCTTACTTGTATTTTTGTTAATTTGGCAACTCAATTGTACAGTTTCGTTTACTAGATATGGTTTGTTATCAAGTATCAACTACACTTTCTCTTTAGAATTATACATATATTTATATAAGACATTTACTTTTGTATGGTTTCTTATCAAGTATCAACTACAGTTTCGTTTAATGGTTTTAGGAGAAATTGTTTTTATGTGTCGAAAAAAGAAAAGAATAATATGAGTAATAGGCCCATATGGGCCATAACCAGTTGATGGGCTCATTAGGTTTAAAGGCCTCATTAAGTTGATCAGACTATAGCGCGCCCACACGTGTTGAGGAGGCGGGAAAACAACATCGCCGGCGTCAGAGAGACCAAAGTGGCATAGAGTTCACCGAGAGAGAAAGAACAAAACCTTCGCTCGCTGATTCGCTCTGTTTTATCTGTAAATCGCCATGGGTATCAAGGTCTGATGGAGCGAACGATTTCTTCTCGTTTCAATTTTAGATATACCTTTCCTGAATTGGATCTAATGCTGATGTCTTTTTCGTTGGGTGAAAAAAAATGTCTGATTTTTTTTAGGGTTTAACGAAGCTTTTAGCCGACAATGCGCCAAGTTGTATGAAAGAACAGAAATTTGAGAGCTATTTTGGTCGGAAAATCGCCGTTGATGCTAGCATGAGCATCTACCAATTCCTTGTTCGTTCCCTTCTCCTCCCCCTTTCTATCAATCTTATTTCGCACTGATCTCAGTCAGCGAGAGAGTATTAACTTTTGTAAATTGTGAAATCGATGTGACGCAGATTGTGGTAGGGAGAACTGGGACTGAAATGCTCACTAATGAAGCTGGTGAAGTCACTAGGTTACGGCTACTTACTACTCTCTGTTTCCACATTTTGTAAAGTTTGGATCTTTCTATCTGATTTGTTTTTGTACATGTAGCCATTTACAAGGGATGTTTAATCGAACGATTCGTCTTCTAGAAGCTGGGATTAAGCCTGTGTAATGCTCCCTTTCCACATTCTTTTTTTCTTTTTTTGTACTTTCTCTTGTCAGTAGAAAAGGTTTGCCTTTTACTACTAGTCTTGCTAATTTAGTTCCCTTAATCTTTTTTTGGCTTCAGATATGTTTTCGATGGAAAGCCCCCGGAGTTAAAGAGACAAGAACTGGCAAAACGGTATTTTTTTTGCTATCATGAATTGAGTTTTAAGTTTATAAGTGGTAAGGTGAGTTACTGAACTGTTTTGCAACTATGGTTTTTATTTATTCTAATCTTGATTCAGTTACTCCAAGAGAGCTGATGCAACTGCAGATTTGACTGGTGCAATTGAGGTTTGTCACTCGTTCTTGCCTTACGAGTTTGCTTAGTTTACTACTAAAAGAGCGTGATTTTTTAGAAGCTATTTTATGCTGACAGGCAGGAAACAAGGAGGACATTGAGAAGTACAGCAAACGGACTGTGAAGGTACTCTATTCTTTTCCATCTATGAATCGTTTGACTTCTTATTTTTATAGCATCCACTTGAAAGCAATTGATATATGTATAATCTCCCACCCTCCAGGTGACAAAACAGCACAATGACGACTGCAAAAGACTCTTGAGACTCATGGGGGTGCCTGTTGTTGAGGTACTTATGTTATGTGCAGGGGCTTGAGGATCTCTATCTCCCCTCTAATAACTTATCTTTTTGGTTATGATATGAAATGGCTAAAAAGTTTGAAAAGAAGTCTGATGTGGCTTCTTACACACAGGCCACTTCCGAAGCTGAAGCGCAATGTGCTGCACTTTGCAAGTCAGGAAAGGTCTAATTTCTTTTGTCTGTTCTCCTTTTGGTGTTTACTGACAGTTTTGAGTGACCAATATCTCCAATCTTGTAGAACTGGAAGTTTTACAAGGTTTGCACTTTGCAATGCTTCCTTACGAATAGTTTCTGTCTGTTTAGGTTTATGGTGTGGCTTCTGAAGATATGGATTCCTTGACTTTTGGAGCTCCTAAGTTTCTTCGCCATCTGATGGATCCTAGTTCCAGAAAGATCCCTGTCATGGAATTTGAAGTTGCTAAGGTTTCTCTCGCACACACACTATCCTTTTCTTCTACGTGTTAAGTAAATGAGATCATCTCTTCTCTTGTGGTCTCATTTCAGATTTTAGAAGAGCTTCAACTTACCATGGATCAGTTCATCGACTTGTGCATATTGTCAGGGTGTGACTATTGTGACAGCATCCGAGGTATCTAGAGATTTATTTTGCCTCTTTATATCTTTCAACTGTGGGTGAAATGTATCAACACAGTCGTTTTTAGCTTTGTTAAATGCAAAAGCATGTAAACTAATATGCATTTTGTGTCACAGGTATCGGAGGGCAGACTGCCCTAAAGCTCATTCGCCAGCATGGATCTATTGAGACCATACTTGAAAATATAAACAAAGAAAGGTTTGCCTCTGTTAAATTATCTCAGAGTTATTTGATTTGGGGACAAGATACTGATTTTATGATATAATAGCTCAAACTAACCCATGCGAGTGAAGGTTATAAATTGCGAATTCAGTCTAATTGGGTGCATATTACCCTGTGTCTTCTGTTGAAAAATGAAAAATTTTCTCTCCAAGTTGCATTACCAAAACCAAGCTTAGAAGCTTTTTGTGTCAATTTGTAGTCTGATAGAAATTAATCTTTACTGTTAATTTTGTTGAGTTCCTACTTAGAATATCTGCTGTTCCAAGAAACAATAGCTACTGTGTTAAAGACCTTTACCACTCTGTATTATATGTAGGTATCAAATACCTGAGGAATGGCCATATAATGAAGCTCGGAGACTTTTCAAAGAACCTGATGTCTTAACAGATGAAGAGCAGCTTGATATTAAGTGGACCTCTCCAGATGAAGAGGTAGAAACTGAGTTCTCCCCCTTTTTAGATTCTTCGGGAGTGTTTTTTAGTTACCTCTTTGTTTTCTCCTTTGCCAGGGTATAGTTCAGTTTTTGGTGAATGAAAATGGATTCAACATTGATAGGGTAACAAAGGTATGTTTCATGTAGTGTTGTCATACTTTGTTCCATATTGCCATATAGATGCAATGCTTTATTCTGACAATATTATGGATGATCTGAAATTTTTTATATAGGCCATAGAGAAAATTAAAACTGCGAAGAACAAATCATCCCAGGGCAGGTATGCACCTCTCGAACAGTATAGTGGTGATTTAAGCTTTTACTTCTCTTTCCACTCATTTATTTCTTAAACATTTCACAGGCTGGAATCATTTTTCAAGCCAGTTGCTAACTCATCCGTGCCTGCTAAGAGAAAGGTTTGTCTCCTTCAATTTTATATATGGTTGAACCAAATAGCTCTTAAGAACTTTTCTTTTGACTTGCACATGAATGTGTACGTCCTATAATCTTTTAAGTGCCAAAAGAAACACGGATTAGTAAATTAGTTGGTAAGTCTATGAATGTTAAAACAATTCCCCGATTCGTGGTTTGTGAGACGTTGATCTTCTTCATGCTGCCCACCTACACCTTGTGATAATGAATTCACTGTGTCCATAGCTAGCCAGAAACTCTTAATACAAGTCCAGAAATGGATGGAAATATATGCACACACTTAAGGGAAAACTTATATGCCTAGTTGCCTCTGAGGTGATTCCTCAATATACTGGATCACAGGGTACCAAATGTTTGCTCCAGCAGTATAAACCAGCTATCAGCAATAAAGTATTTTCTCTACATGCTTTTGGATGGAACACCTCCAATAAAATTGCTAGCCTTAAGTTGTTCTCTCTATCTCGGGGTTCCGACCTTTCTGTTCAAGTGGCTGGAGGTGGCTTAGGCACAAGAGTTTAAATATCACGGTGAATATTTAAAATCAATCTGCCATAATTTCTGTAGTTCTACTTAGCTATATGTTTAGTGTACGTCGCTGAGCTGGAAACTACCTTACATAGACTAAGCGCCTCCATTCTTAATCCTGTGTTAAATAGAACACTCTACTTTGTGTTCCACATGTTTTAGATATACATACATCATTTGGTGTTTATAATATTTTTTTTTACTTTCTAATAGGAGATCCCAGAGAGTACCACTAAAGGAGCAGCAAATAAGAAAACCAAGGGAGGTGGTGGAAGGAAGAAGAAGTAAATCACAATTCAAGTTGTTCTAAGGCTGTATAAGTTAGTACGCTTCTGCTGCAAAGATCTCGGGAGAAGATTGATAAACTTTGATGATTTTCCTAGGGTTAAGTAGTCTGTTTGCTTTTTGTTTTACAACGTTTCCGAAACCTTCGTTAGTCTCTGCTTCCTCAATGGTAGAAAATTAGTATGGTCTGGACTTCTTTTGCATCATTGTGGTTTCGGTGATGGCATGATCATGAATTTGCTTTTGACAAGGAAAATGCTTGTGCTTGTGTATTCGAAATTGGGCTGATTTCAGAATTTAGATGTGATGTAAAAGCAAGACTCCACGTCAAATTATGTGATATTAGCACTAGTTTCAGATAACAGGAGGGGTGCCAATAACACAAAGATTCATCACATAGCCAAATAACTGAAATGTTTACATAAGAAATTATTTTACTGACTAAAGATTACAAGATTTTACATGAAGACTGACTATATAAGAGATGGAGACAGGATTCAAACAATGGTGCAGCCGCTTCCGCTCTCATAGCTACTAACTGTTACCATGTCACAGGGGGTGTAGTAGTAGTAAGGGAAACAAGGATCCTTCTTAGGGTCTGGTTTTGGATCTGGTTTTTTCGGTGGTCCAACACTGATAACTACTGGTTTCTGTTTAATCTTCTTAAGCTGTTCTGCTACGCAGACTGGATCCATCGTACCAACCACGGTTAGTATGCTCTTCTCTTGATCCAGCGAAACCTGATTCACACCTGCATTCAAATCTCTCATCTTACAATTTCATCTCTCATATACCGACAGGTTTAGTAACAAGTTTTTTTAATTAAAATATCATACCTTCTAGCTCTGTAACGGCCTCCATGATTGCATGTTTGCATTTCTCACAGTCGATATCCACTTTGATCTCAATTTTCTGCACAAAACCGAATGATTTTCAAGGAAAAAAAAAACTCGGATTCGTTTCCAAATTAGTATGAGCGTATGATTTTTACCTTAGTCGTCATGATGGAGAGATTAACTAAGAATGATATGGATTATGGGATTTAGTTATGAATAGATGAGAAGAAACTAGAATCATATAAATAGAAGAATTCACTTAAGAGTTGTCTCTTATTGTTCTCATTTCTCAACATCTTCCTTTATTATAAGCGACTTGACTTATATTTTTAAGTCTTTCTCCCAAACAGTTGCGTCAACGAACACACTCTAGTTTATATGTTGGTAATCTATACATATATATTAATAAATTTATACATATTGATATATACATCTAATATTAAGACTCAACTTGAATCGGAGATTTTATCCATGAGGGAATTTGTTTAGTCCTAAGTCTTAACTATTTTGTTCACTTGTCCCTTTATATAATGTTTTAATACGAACACATTAAATATTATTGTACTTGACAATGACAGTGACATTTTAGCGGACAATCCCTGTCGGCCTTTATCGGTCATAATCCGGTTTTAGTTTGGATCCAACATAAGATGAAACCTTCAACAAACCAGACTGTGTTTTATACAGATCTCCCCGGTTCGGTTAAAGTGTAAGTTTTGGATTCAGTTTGACCAAAACAAAACTTATTGATGCAAGTTGTTTTTTAAACCAAAACTTACTTAACGAAATAACCAGCCAACTTCTAGTTTCTTGTGTTTGGTGGCTTGGAGATTACTAATTTCCAGGAAGATAAGTTATTTTAGGTGAGTTTCCTCGGACGGTGCTAAACTAAACCATAATTAAGATTAGATGTCTCTATTTCTCCAATAAACAACCCTGTAAATCACAACTTCCCCACCTCAAATGTTAAGCACACTTAAAACTTATTTTTGGCTAAATTAAGGGGCTAAAACCAACCTTTAACAATTTGCCTAATAATAAACGTTTCAAAAGCTTCTCCATATCTATAAGAACACCAAAATTAAAGCTTCTCTATTCGTGAATTTATTTTCTTGTTTATAAATTCATCAAAAACAATCTCTTTTTAAATAAATAACAACAACAACAACAAAAATAATGGCCTCTATGACGACCAATTTTGTTGTTGTTGTTGTTGTCACCATGTTGGTCGCAGCCGTGGCCATTGCGGAATGTGAGATGCTTCAAGATGCTTGTGTTGCTGATTTGTCCAATGGTATTTTACTTACCCCAATAACCACATTTTGCTTTGACCTCTTTTGTTTATTCATAAACAACTCAAGATTTTCTTTTATATAAACAATTTCCACAGGATATTATGTTTCTTCTCCCTAGCTGCTTAGAAACAATATATCTTTTAAGAAATGTGACACCAATTGTGATATTTTGTAACGAAATCTTCTCATTTGTATCATACTTTATTTATATTTTTTGATTTACTATTATATTATTCAAGACTTTCTTGGAAATTTATCATGACTTTTATAAATGATATAGTATTTGTCAAAATGTTCAAAAAAAAGTTAGGTGGACGACACATGATTGAAATCATTAAACATTCTTTTTCAATAGTACCATACCAACAAATAAATTTGAAGCACTTTCTGTCTTTTTTTTTTTGTTCTTGTCAAAATATATCTAATTTTGTTTGTTTATTTTCTTTTAACATAATGAAGCGGTCAAGGTCAACGGATACACTTGCAAGGACTCAACACAAATGACACCCGAAGACTTCTACTTCCAAGGCTTAGCTTCCGCTGCTGCCACTAACACCTCTACCGGCTCAGTCGTGACCGGAGCCAACGTAGAAAAGCTACCAGGACTCAACACCCTCGGCCTCTCCATGTCTCGCATCGATTACGCCCCAAACGGCCTAAACCCACCTCATGTCCACCCACGGGCCTCCGAGATCATTTTCGTCCTCGAGGGTCAGCTCTACGTCGGCTTCGTAACAACCGCCGGAAAACTTATGGCCAAACACATTAACAAAGGAGAGATTTTCGTCTTCCCCAAGGGACTCCTCCATTTCCAAAAGAACGTTGCCAACACTCCAGCATCTGTAATCGCAGCCTTCGATAGCCAATTGCCCGGAACACAATCACTTGTCGCCTCTCTCTTTGGAGCTCTTCCCGATGACATTCTCGTTAAGTCATTCCAGCTCAAAACCAAACAGGTTCAGAGGATCAAATCCAGATACCCAGCCAAGAAATGAGTTTGTTTTTGGTCTCAAAATGTAAACACTAAGCAAAGAAGAATGAATGAAGATAAAGTTTGCAACTTTAAATTATAATGAGATGAAAAATTAAGCAAAGAACTGATTAAAAGCTCTGTTTTTCATTGTCTTAAAACCCTAACGAGCAAATTTCTCAACACAAATGTTCATAAAATGGGAAAATCAAAAATAGAGTTTTTTTTTTCTTCTGTGCCACGTTTCATTCATCACTTAGCCGCTCTACCATCTGGAATAGAGAATAGGACAATGGGCTTAGACGATTTGACAAAAGGCACATCACATCTGAAATAGCCTTTCCTCTCAAGCTGAATCACATCTCCACATTTCAGATTCCTCATATTCGAATCACCAAGTGCCAATGTTTCCTTCTTAGTGTTAGGATTCACAAAGTCAGCAACTTCATCATCATCTTCCAGCTGGGTTGCAACAAACAAAAAAAAGAAAGAGATCAGTGATCTTGAGAGAGAGAACAATAATGTAGAGATGTACTGACCGAGTCTTACCTTCTTCTTGGTGATTAGATAATCAAACTCTGTTAATGTGAGATTAACCAATTCATTGGTGTCAGGAAGCCATGTGAGCTTCAGCTTTGTAGTCTTTACAGATCCTTGGAGATTCAGAACGCCAGATAACGCAGTGACATGACCCTCCTCGTCCTTTGTGATTTCCTTTACAATGGCATTTCCCCAATCCATCAAAGTTACTTCCTCACCAACAGATATCGCACTCGCATCAACTTCCTCCATCCAAATGCTCTTGGTGAAAGTGGTTGCCTTTTCTCCAGCACCTTCGAATTTCTTGTGCTTTGGTATCATGCGAACAAACGGCTCATCAGGACCATCCGTTAAGGTAAATAGTACACGACGCTCTGCAATTACAGCCGTGTGTCTAGGGCACACAGGATCAATTATTCTTTTATTAATAGACCAAAGTTTGTCCCATTCCATCAAATTTAGATTCTTTGAAGCCCCCTGGAAAAGTTAAAAAACATCAACAGATATATTATTACAGATCACTCGAAAGATACAAGCAACAACGCAAAAGAAAGAAAGGCTTACCTGCTCGAGAATGAACTGAATCAGAGCCTCGATTTTCAAACCTCTACGAACAATTCCTTGGACTGTCGGGAAGCGTGGATCATCCCACCCATCAACCAACTTACTCTGGACAAACCAGAGAAGCTTACGCTTACTGAGAAGTGTAAAAACGAGATTTAACCGGCTGAACTCATAAAGCTGAACCTGTCGCATTCCCATGTCATCCAGAACTTTAAAGTACTGAGCATTCCGGTCATGGTACTCACTAGACCGAAGGGCATGCGTTATACCTTCAAGGGAATCAACAAACGGGCAAGCAAAGTCATATGTAGGATATATCTTATACTTATCCCCAATACGGTGGTGAGACATAGGATTGCATCGATAATAAACCGGGTCACGCATGGCTTTGTTGGGATCTTGCATGTTGAATTTCCCGCGTACGCAGCACTGTAAGCCTCTCTCACTTCCCTTAATCATTTCCTTCCATAGCTTCAAATTCTCATCGACGCTATGATTCCTGCATTTCGAATCAATCCCATCCATCCTCTCTTTCTGCATCTGCTCCCTTGGCGTGTCGTCAACATATGCCTTGCCCTCACGCATAAGTTTTTCCGCCATTTCCATCAGTTCAGGAAAGTAGTCTGAAGTGTATGTCACTTTCTCATACTTGATCCCCAAGGTCCCAATATCTTTCACAAGATTATCCACAAACTCATTGCTTTCTTTAGCAGGGTTAGTATCATCAAAACGCACAATCACTTCCCCTTGGTAACGCTCAGCAAAATACTTGTTCAGCAACGCAGCCTTGGCATGTCCAATGTGAAGGTAACCACTTGGCTCAGGAGCAAACCGAAGTCGAACCTTTCCAATCTCTGCTTCCGGCAAGTCCACTTCAGGTTTGCCTTTATCCTGTGCATCTGCTTTCGTAGTAGCCTGTTGGCTGTCTTTAGACTTTGGTGCAGCCACAGGCTTCCCTGACCCCTTCTTCACATATGTTGCTAAAACCTTGTTAAGCAGCTCGCCGTACTCATCTAAAATCGAATTGAACCATCTAACCAAACTCTGATACTTTTTCGATTTCCTCAAACTTTCCCATCTTTGGCCAGTTCCTACCAAATAGTTCAACTAAATCAGGCTTCAAATACAGAGAAACTCATACCAAACTCATAACAAAGATAAATGAAATTTATTTTAAACCTGCAAGAGCTGACCAAATAGCAACATCAGCAATGGAAAGAGAATGACCAACAAGAAACGTGCGAGTCTCAAGATACTTATCAACACGACCACAAGCATTCTCAAACTCTGAACCAGAGGAGAAGACAGAAGCGTAATCTAGCCACTCATCAATCTGATTAATCACCCCACAAGAAAGGATTTAGCAATTTTACACTAGAAGATTCATACTATGATTAATAAAATAGATAACTCCATGAATCGAGAGACCTGGGAAGAATCAAAAGCATCGTTGCCGTAGAAACCAGGAAGCTTGTTAGCTGATCGACCAACATATCGAAGAAGAACAGTGGTTCCACTCAATTTCCTCCTGAAAAATCAAGAATTTGAAGACAAAGTGTCAAACTTTCCGAGAAAGAAGAAGAAGAAGAAATAATCAGGCAGAGAAAAAAGGAAAGTACCCGTCGGAGAAGACGAAAGAAGCGACGGTGGCTGCGGAGGCGGAGGAGGAATCAATAGTTACCGGAGAGGCAGAGAGAGAAAGAGCAACGATGACTGAAAGTGGTGGACTTTCCGGTGGGAACGAAAGCTTCATCCCATCCATCTTTAGATCTGAGAAAAAAGGTTATGGCGGCGAAGAACGTCGATGGCTTCTGTTTTTCTTCTTCTATCGGACGTCAAAAACAACGCGTATTGGAGATATAAAACAAGGACTAGGTTGAACCGGGTTTTTTGGTTTTTTTTGGTCGTCAGTTGAACCGGATTATTGTTACTTCACGACCGTGTGAGTTACTTGTCATGTTTTCATATTTAGTTTTTTTCTAGATACTTTTCGTGTGACAAAAATAGTTTCAAGTTATTTTTGTTTGGACGTTTAATAGGCAATGGTTTTGGATTCGAATAAAAAAACATCAAAAAATAAAAACGTGTTATTTAAAACCTAAAATAATTAGTGTTGTTATTTTCATACCCACGATTTTTCAACAAAATCAAAATTCTAATTTTACCTCGGTTATCTAATTAATTATTAATTATTAATTTAAAAATTTTCGGTTTTCTGTTAACCATATCAAACCAAGAGTTAACTGGTATTTAATTACTCTTAAACCGTTTCTTCAACCTTCCACTTAATGGTTTGGATATTTTTTTATCCAGATGGAGCAGACTCGATTGGGGAACAATTCTGGGCGAGTTGTTGTGTTTATTTTTGATTTTTGGATCATACAAAGAAGAAGAAATCGGCAATGGGCGAGATTTGCGGGATTACAGTAGCAAGAGTTTCATAAGAGTTACAAGGTACTTTTCCAGATTCGAAGAGATTGACGGATTCGGCGAGTATATCAGTGCCTGAGATTTTTTGTTTTTTTCGTTAGAAATGTTGGTATAAGCTTGAAGTAGCTTGGAGATCAAGCTAAGTATATTTAGGAGGATCTAAATATACATATCAAATATGTTAGTTTTACTTTCTTTAGGAGTTATCTAAAGTAAGTTTTCCAAAAAAGTGTTTTTGGAAATATAGTTTATATATAAGAAGGTGCTAAGGTGTAGCACAACTTATGAGCTTTGAGAGATTGTAATTGAGAGAGATTGAGAGAGCTTAAAGGTTTTGAGTAAGTTTCCTTTGAGATTAATAAAGAGAGTTATTCTTTGTTATAGTTCTTAAGCAATCTTTCTAAAACTTTATTTGGTATCAGAGCAGTTATCCGATCCATACGTGAGAGAGAAGAAGCCATGGGTGAAATTGTTCCTGCAAACAAGCCGAAAGAAGGAGGACCATCATCGATCCAATGTCCTATGTTGCATAGTACAAACTATACCGTGTGATCCATGAAGATGAATGCTACGCTTCGTGTGCACAAGGTCTGGGAGACCATCGATCCTGGTTCTAATGATGAAGAGAAGAACGACTTAGCTCGAGCCCTCTTGTTCCAATCCATTCTGAATCCTTAGTCCTACAAGTCGGTAATCAAGTAACTGCAAAAGCAGTTTGGGATGCAATAAAGTCAAGAAATCTCGGGGCTGAGCGAGTACGTGAAGCAAGGCTACAAACTCTTATGGCCGAATTTGATAGGCTTAAGATGAAGGAAAGTGATACGATTGATGAGTTTGTTGGCAAACTGTCCGAAATTTCTACTAAATCTGCATCACTGGGTGAAACACTCGCAGAATCAAAAGTTGTGAAGAAATTTCTCAAGAGCTTGCCCAGAAGAAAATATATCCACATAATTGCATCCCTTGAGCAAGTTCTTGATCTCAAGACCACAACCTTTGGGGATATAGTAGGAAGATTGAAGACATATGAAGAAAGAGTCTATGATGAAGAGGATTCACAAGACAACCAAAGCAAACTCATGTATGCTAACACGTATTCACAAGAAGGAGGACTAGGCAGAGGACAAGGTCGAGGCCGTGGAAGAGGCAGAGGAAGATTCGGCTATCAACAAAGAGACAAGTCGAGAATAACCTGCTATCGTTGTGATAAACAAGGTCACTATGCTTCGGATTGTCCAGATCGTTTGCTCAAGTTGATTAAGGCTCAGGAAACTCAAGAGAATGGTGAAGAAGATACTCAAGAAGCTGAGTCACTTATGATGCACGAGATTTTCTTTCTTAATGAGAAGAATGTATAACCAATGAAATTTGATAGTTGCTCGGATAAAGCTTGGTATTTAGACAATGGTGCTAGTAACCACATGACAGGAAATCGAGCCTGGTTTAACAAAATTGACGAGTCTATCACAGGAAGAGTAAGATTTGGTGATGACTCATGCATTGATATAAAAGGAAAGGGCTCAATCTTGTTTATGACCAAAGGATGAGAGAAGAAGATACTAGCTGATGTTTACTACATACCAAACCTAAGAAGCAACATTCTAAGCTTGGGACAAGCAACAGAATCAGGCTGTGATGTCAGAATGAGAGAAGATCAGCTAACTCTACACGATCGAGAAGGTAACCTCTTGGTAAAGGCGAGATGGTCTCGCAACAGGCTATATAAGATTGACATGGAAATCGAAAATTCTTGATGCCTGCAGCTTGAAAGACTAAGTGAATCAGCACTGTGGCATGCTCGCTTAGGACATGTCAACTTTGAAACATTGAAAACAATGGCGTCACAGCAAATGGTCATAAGAATAGCAAGTGCTCCGATAAGGAAGGAAGTATGTACGTCATGTTTGTTGGGAAAACAAACAAGACAAGTGTTCCCTAAAGCAACCTCGTATCGTTCCTCACAAGCTTTAGAGCTCATTCATGGGGACCTTTGTGGACCTATCTCCCCTCCCACAGCCGCGAACAAGAGATATATATTTGTGTTGATTGATGATCACTCTCGATACATGTGGACAATACTTCTGAAGGAGAAAGGTGAAGCATTTGAGAAGTTCAAGGGATTCAAGGCAGTGGTTGAACAAGAGATTGGAACTAAGATCAAAACATTGAGAACCGATAGAGGTGGAGAGTTTGTTTCTCACGAGTTTCAAACATTCTGCGAGAAAGAAGGAATTGCTAGACACTTAACTGCTCCATACACACCGCAACAGAATGGCGTCGTTGAAAGAAGGAACCGAACATTATTGGAGATGACAAGAAGCCTTCTAAAACACATGAACATGCCAAATTATCTATGGGGAGAAGCTGTGAGACATGCTACATATCTCATTAACAGAGTAGGAACAAGAACTCTAAGCAATCAGACACCTTACGAGTCTCTCAAGAACAAGCGGCCTAATGTAGAACACCTCAGAGTGTTTGGATGTGTGAGTTATGCAAAAGTTGAAACACAACACCTGAGGAAGCTGGATGATAGATCGAAACCACTTGTGAACCTCGGAACAGAACCCGGCTCAAAAGCCTACCGACTCTTAGATCCTTCGTCTCGCAAAGTCGTGGTAAACAGGGATGTATTTTTTGATGAGAATAAAAACTGGAAGTGGAATTTGTCAAATTTGGAGCTCGATGAAGAACCAGGAACGTTTACCATTAACTTTGGAGAGTTTGGAAATCATGGTGTCAGAAACAGCGGAGAAGATGAAGTAACAGAGGAAAACAGAGCAAGTAAGGAAAACAGAGCATGTGATGGGGAAGAAGAAGAAAGCTTCGATGATGAACCAGAAAACCAAGCTGAATCGGATGTGATCGAAGAGGTTAACCACGAACCAGGAACGAATCAAATCGAACCGGTTATGAGACGATCCACGAGAACGAGAACGACACCGGGTTATCTTAACGACTATATACTTCTAGCAGAAATCGAAACTGGCTACCTGTTGTTGGCAACTAATGGGGAACCTTGGGACTTCAAGGAGGCAAGCGAACACAAAGAATGGAGAGACGCCTGTGATGAAGAAATCTCATCGATTGTTAAGAACAAAACATGGAGCTTAGTGGATCGTCCCATTGGTGTGAAGCCAATTGGCTTGAAATGGATCTTTAAAGTCAAGCGGAACTCTGACGACACCATAAACAAGCATAAGGCGAGACTCGTAGCAAAGAGGTATGTACAGAAACATGGTGTAGACTTCGAAGAAGTGTTTGCTCCAGTAGCTCGCATCGAAACAATCAGACTCATCGTTGCCTTAGCTGCTTCACACGGGTGGGAAGTGCATCACCTTGACGTGAAGACTGCGTTCCTTCATGGGGAACTAAAAGAAGAGGTGTTTGTTACACAACCAGAAGGCTTTGTAACAAAGGGATGTGAAGAAAAGGTGTATAAGTTACATAAGGCTCTCTATGGTCTAAGACAAGCTCCACGGGCTTGGAACACAAAGTTGAATTCAATTCTCAAGGAACTAGGCTTCATAAGATGCTCCAAGGAGGCTTCGCTATACAGGAAACAAGATGAGAAGAGTCTTTTAATTGTTGCGGTGTATGTAGACGATCTACTAGTCACGGGAACAAGCTTAAACCTGATAGTTGAGTTCAAAAGGAATATGGCAGACAAGTTTGAGATGAGCGACTTGGGAAAGCTCACTTATTACTTAGGCATTGAAGTGATTCAAGAAGAAGGCAGGATCGTTTTAAAACAAGAAAGGTATGCAAAACGAATTCTTGAAGAAGCTGGAATGAGTGAGTGCAATCCGGTTCTTATACCAATGATTTCTGGTTTGGAGCTTTCAAAGGCGGAGAATGAGAAACGAATCGACGAACAAAGCTATAGAAGAAACATAGGATGCCTTAGATACCTGATTCATATTCGGCCTGACCTTTCATTTAGTGTGGGAGTGTTAAGTCGATACATGCATGAACCAAGAGAATCACATGGTGCAGCGTTGAAACAAGTCTTGAGGTATCTTCGAGGTACACTCTCTCATGGTCTCTCTTTCAAGCAAGGAAGCCAGCTGGGTTTGGTAGGATATTGTGACAGTAGTCATAGTGTGGACAAAGACGATGGGAAGAGCACGACCGGGCATGTTTTCTATCTTAATGAGTGTCCAATCACTTGGAATTCACACAAGCAACAGGTGGTGGCATTGTCCTCATGTGAAGCCGAATTCATGGTAGCCACCGAGGCCGCTAAACAAGCTATCTGGTTACAAGAGTTACTTGCTGAGATCATTGGAACTGCAAGTCTCAAAGTGAAGATACGAGTTGACAACAAGTCCGCTATTGCTCTTACCAAAAATCCAGTGTTTCACGGCCGTAGCAAACACATCCATCGAAGATTTCATTTCATAAGGGAGTGTGTGGAGAAAGAGCAAATTGAAGTTGAACATGTTCCTGGCAATGAACAAAAGGCTGACATCTTGACTAAAGCACTTGGAAGGATCACGTTCAAGGAAATGAGAGATCTTATTGGAGTACAAGAAGAGTTGAAAGAAGACTTCAAGCTTAAGGGGGAAAATGTTGGTATAAGCTTGAAGTAGCTTGGAGATCAAGCTAAGTATATTTAGGAGGATCTAAATATACATATTGAATATGTTAGTTTTACTTTCTTTAGGAGTTATCTAAAGTATGTTTTCTAAAAAAAGTGGTTTTGGAAATATAGTTTATATATAAAAAGGTGCTAAAGTGTAGCACAACTTATGAGCTTTGAGAGATTGTAATTGAAAGAGATTGAGAGAGCTTAAAGGTTTTGAGTAAGTTTCCTTTGAGATTAATAAAGAGAGTTATTCTTTGTTATAGTTCTTAAGCAATCTTTCTAAAACTTTAAGAAATTAACAAACGGAAAAAAAAAAAAAAAATTGGGGTTGAGAGAAGGTGAAGAAGTTTCAAGCTTCGTTCGGCTCTCTTCCATGGCGTAAGATGATTCACCTCCTCAAAGTTTGTATCTTTTTTGAAATCTGATCAAAGGAGGGTTTGGGGTTTTGGATTTGAGCTTGGATTTGATTTCTAATTGTTAAATTTCAATCTTGTTTTTTTAAGTTGGAAAATTTGGGTTTAGATGGTGTGAACGGGTTTATAGGGTTTGATTTAATTCTGGGTTCGAGTCTTTGAGTTCTATAATGAACCGTCACACTTTTAATTACCAAACTAACAACTATTCTGAGATGATTTCCATGGGTCCTTACTTGGGGATGAGTTTGATTGATGCTACTGCTTCTCCTGCAAGTTCTCCGAATCCTCTTGATTTAGTTTTTGGTTCCAAGCTTAATACTTCCATGGTTTTTTTTAGAGTTTATGTGATTTCCGATTTTTTCTTCTTTGTATGATTCAAAAATAAAAAATAAACACAACAACTAGTCGAGAATTGTTCCCCAATCGAGTCTGCTCCATCTAGATCAAAAAATATCCAAACTGTTAGCGCAAGGTTGAAGAAACAGTTTAAGAGTAATTAAATACCGGTTAACTCTCGATTTGATATGGTTAACAGAAAACCGAAAGTTTTTAAATTAATAATTAATAATTAATTAGATAATCAGGACAAAATTGGAATTTTGATTTTATTGAAAAATCATGGGTATGAAAACAACAACACTAATTATTTTGGGTTTTAAATAACACGTTTTTATTTTTTGATGTTTTTTTATTCCAATCCAAAACCATTGGGTATTAAACGTACAAATAAAAATAACTTCAAGTTTTTTTTGGCATTTTTCCCCTTTTCATATTTAGTAATGTTTTCATACTTTTCTTACCCGAACCCGAATCCGATCCGACTGGGTATCCAAATATACCCATATTATTTATATATAGTAGTAATATATTAGTAATATTTATAATTTTAATAATATAAGTGTTAAAAATATTCAGATTTTTAGATATTTTAGATAATTCCAAGTATTTAAACTGTTTCTTAGTAAATTTGGATAAAAAAATACTCTAAATTTTCAGATATATTGCACATTATTGAATAATTTAGACTAAATTAGATATTAAAATTTTGAGTTTTGTGAACTTCGGGTAATCCGAATCTGAATCCAAAATATCCGAACCGATCCGATCCGAACTCGAAATCTAGAAATACCCGAACGGGTCTTATACCTCTAAATTTAAAAACTCCAAAAATCCAATATACCCGATCCGAACCCGAATGCCCAGACCTAGTTGTGTAGATCTTGTTCCAACATCAATAAAGTTTTAGAGTTTATCTCTTTTATCTTTTCTGGTGGATTCCATAACCCCTTTTCAGGTGGATTCCAGAGTTTTATCCTTCGAGTTTGTAGCTTGCAAACTCGTTTTTGAACTAGGTTTAGCGCTTGCTTCACCTAGGATTTTCCGCTGTATTATTTGGTATCAGAGCAGGTTTTCCCCTACTTTTTTAGAAGCTTGATCAGCCATGGGTGATCAAACATCAACCAAAACAGATATTGAGGCTTTAGGAGCTCTGCTGACAGCGTTGACTAATCAAGTTGCGGCTTTACCCCAACTGATTGCTAACGCGATGCAAGGAGGAGGAAAACGAAGGGGACCAAATCCAAATCAACGAAGATGTAGAGGAGAGAAACCAATTATGATTAGATGGAGTGAAGATGATGTTGGAGGAGAGAAACCAATTATGGTTAGATGGAGTGAAGATGATGTTGGAAATCAATCGAGATTGTTAATCAACAAGATTAGGATTCCACAAAGACAATTATGTGATTGTTGAGAATTTGATTTCTAATGAAGAAGAATCTATGGAGAAAGAGATAGTTGAACACCAGAGCATAATTGTTGGTGAAGAACTCAAGCATGATGAGATCTGTGTAGAATTCGGATCTGATAAAACTCAAGCGTAATTTGGGCGGGATGAGATCTGTGCAAAATTCGGATCTGATAAGATCGTTCACAATCCTGGTGTACGATCAGTGTGAAAATCATCAAAGACGAGATTCGTGCAAAATTTCGGCCTGTGAAGGTTTTTGGAAAATTTTCTTTTCTGCCAAGTTCGGGCAAGATATAGATGGTCACTTAAGTAAAGTGTGAGGTGAAGCTATATGAGTTTTTCATAAAAACTAATGGACTAATTCGTGTTGCAAAAGAGAAGATACCATCGTTAGAGGAAGCGCCAGAGATTTTAACTAGTTTTAAGGAGTTGAGTTCAGATGGATATCTACATAACTTCCTTCCTATGCGGGATAAGGAGATGAACTTCTTTACCAAGAAGACAACTCGAGGACGAGTTTTCTTGGAAGTGGAAGAGTCTGATGCAGGAGCATAATCGTTAGGATTTTAATTAATTTAGCTTTTATTTATTAATTCTTAATTATGTTAATTTCTATTGGTTTTCTATTCTAGGTTAGGGTTTTGCTAGCTTTGTTTTATTATATAAACAACTTTAGTTGTAACCTAAAAAGGAATCATATTATTGTTATCAATAAAGTTTTAGAGTTTATCTCTTTTATCTTTTCTGGTGGATTTCACTGTTTTATCCTTCGAGTTTATCGTTTTTGAACTAGATTTAACGCTTGCTTCACTTAGAATTTTCTGCTGCATTACTTTGTTACCCATACACCATCATCGATTATACCAATAATAAAGAAATGATTTTGGAAAACATAATATAAATATTGGGGTCACGACCAAAAAATTAAGTATATTGATTGTATACCTCTAATTTTTTTAGTTAGGTTTAGAGAAAGAAAACATAATATCATAAAATTAAAAAAAAAAAAAAGTGATTGTCAAAAATATCATTTTTTATCAATACCATTAGTCAAAAGATTGTTGTTCCGGCATTTATACGAGAGATGAAACTATTCATTACGACGCGATAACTTATTTGTTAAAATATGATATATTGATTAAAATAGTTACTATGATACATTTCTTGTTAATGTGTTGACATGTTTCATGGTTGTTTGTTGTATCATGCAAACATATGGATAATAAAACAAATACATAACAAATAATTAGTATGTTTAGCAAGCAATTAGCATGTGGATAACTACAGTCTACGTATATATGTTTAGCGTGTTGTACTATATGTTTAGCGTGAAAATCTGTAAATAGGAACAAAGACAGTCATTTAGAACATTACATAAGACTCAAATCTAATCTAACTCGCGCGATTGCAATTAGGTTATCAACGAACAAATGGATTTTCTTTCCAACAATAATCCACAGCGATAATTAATCACTAACGAGCAATGAGAATCAATCAGAAATAATTTATCGTTCTCTACACTTCCTCTGACGCCGGCGAAGCAATGGCTCGCCGACGTCGGGACCTCGTTAACCCTAGTGATGGACATTCAGGTATCGGTTCGGGTAATTTGGGTTTCGGATAATTCGGGTTTATAATTTAGAATCATATAGGTATTATAAAAATTTCGGTTCGGATTCGGTTCAGATTTTTTCGGGTTCGGGTCGGTTCGGGTATTTTTTTAGAATACCAAAATATATCTGATATGTTTTGGGTTCGATTCGGTATAAGTATCTTTTACCCATTTAGAACCAAAATACCCATAAATAACCAAAATACCCTATATATAAATTGAATAACTATATCAAATTTCATGAAGTTATAACTAAAAAAGTCATACAAAAATAACTAAACCAATTTTATATACAGTCTAAAGAATCAATCGATGAACTAAAGTACCAAACACTTGTGGTTTAATGCATCAAATTCTCGTGGTTAACTCTATATACAATATAAGTGTCAATTGATGAACTAAATTCACTAAGCAATGGGATTTACCTTTGAATGAGTCTTTAACGTCTCTGAAAGAGGAGATTCAGGAGAAGAAGCGAAGAAATTTAAAGAATCCAGATTCAAATTGTGGATTAGGGTTATAGAATTTATAAAGAAAAGCAAATATTCCGCAGATATAGCCATATAAGTAGTGGAGAGTGGAGACAAACTGATAAATACGATTCTTCTTCTTCAAGGCATTCTCAACTAATAAACACACATAAGGATTACATATGTGAAATGATAAACAACATATGTTCGGATATACATGGGTACTAATTGGGTATCGGTTCGGATCGGGTAATACCCGATACCCAAAAGTATTTACAATTAAGATCCAACTAATATATTGGGAAAGATCCATACCCGATCCGAACCAGAGTTTTTCGGTTCGGTTCCAATACAGATATTTCGGGTCGGGTATTTTGCCCAGGCCTAGTTAACCCTCTTAACCCATTTCACTTTGCCTATGTGCTTTTAATCTTGCTCTGGCGAGTAGCTCAATCATTTTGATTTTCTTTACTCACTCAACCCTCTTCTAAACTATTAACGGGCGACACTCAATTAATACTTAGAGGCAGAGGATAGAGAAGCTGTCCGTAATAGAGTTCATGAGCAAAGAGATTTGTGAAACGATTTTCTCATTAATTGAATCGTAACTAACTTTACACTGTTGCTCTATATACAACAATTTACAGTAAACCGGAACTAATATAAACCAAAAATCTATTCTATTTAACTTAACCAAAGACATTAAACCAGCTTATCCAAATCACTCCTAATACCCCCCCCCCCCCCTTCAAGATGGAGGTGAGTAGATATTGCAAATATTTTCTCGGAAAGGAGCTGGATGAAGTGCCTTTGTCAAAATATTTGTCAACTGGTTGTCTATCCGAACAAACATAGTCTTGAGAATACCATCTTCAATCGCCTCATGAACCATATGACAATCCAGTTCTATGTGTTTAGTCTGTTGATGATTAATGGAATGACTAGCAATGTGAAAAGCTGATGTGTTGTCACAATACACATAAGCTGGAAGAGAGAAAGGAACCCTTAATGCCTTCAAAATGTATGTGAACCAGATCAACTCAGTAGCTTTGCTCATTGTTTTGTATTCAGATTCGGCAGAGCTCATTGAGACCATCTGTTGCTTCTTGGATTTCCATGAAACTAATGATTGGCCAATGAATATCACAAAAACCAGTCACTAACCATCTATTGTCAGGACAAGCTCCCCAGTCTGCATCAGAGAAACCTCGAAGAGAAAATTTATCATCTTTACCGTAAAACAGACCTTGCCCAATGGTTCCCTTCAAGTATCATAGAATCTTGTTAGCAGCCTGAAGATGAAACTTCTGTGGGGCTGAGGAATATTGTGCCAGTTTAGACACCGCAAAACAAATATCGGGTTTGGTAATAGTCAGATATTACAATTTGCCAATCAATCGCCTATATTGCTTAGCATCAAGAAGAAGTGCACTATCAATATCAGATGATGGCTCAGTAGACGTTAAAAGCATAAGACAGTTGGAACTAGGTTCACTAGCGTCCTCAATCACCACCTTATTAGAAGATTTCTTTATGACGAAACCTATTAATGACATCTGCTGATCAGGCATCATTGGAATAGGAGATGATTTGCAGTCCGAGAAACTAGTGTCTTCCAGGAGGTCAAGAACATACTTCCTCTAAGTAATAGTGATACCCGCATCATTCCTAGCAATTTCAATACCAAGGAAAAAATTTGGAGGACCAAGATCCCTCAACTGGAAATGAGAACTTAATTGATCTCGCAGATGGCCAGCAACTGCAACATTTGTACTAGCAATTAAAATATCGTCAACATACACTAAGATAACTAGAAAATTTTCACTTGTCTCCTTGACGAACAGAGTATGATCACCATGACACGTCTCAAAACCAAAAGATCCAAAACCCACCAAAATAGTCTTGAATTTAAGAAACCACTATCGTGATGCCTGCTTCAGTCCATATATCGACTTATATAACCGACAAACAGCAGTAGAAGATACGGTTTCTACTTGAATTTCAGCGTAGCCTGGTGGTAACTTCATGTATATTTCCTCATCGAGGTCACCATTCAAAAATGTATTAGATATGTCCAACTGATGTAAAGACCATTGCATTTTAGGTGCGAGAGAAAGGACCATCTTGACTGTTGCCATTTTCACAATAGTTGAAAAGGTTTCAATAAAATCAATTCTCTCTTATTGAGTATACCCCTTTGCCACTAGTCTAGCCTGATATCGCTCAATACTCCCATCAGCATGGTATTTGATCGTAAATACCCACTTACAACCTACATCCACTTTACCAGGAGGTAATTCACCAACACTCCACGTCTGATTCCTTACAAAAGCACCAATCTCCTTCCTACAGCATCAACCCATACCTTGTCCAGTCGAGCCTCTGAATAGCTTTTAGGAATTTTAGATTTTTTAATGGCATTAACTAAAGCACTGAAAGGCTGAGATAGATATGACTAAGAAATATAATTTGCCAATGGATATGGAGATGTTTTTGTAGACTTAGTTATAACATGAGTATTATTATAGCAATGAAAATCCTGCAAATGGGAAGGCAATTTTGTTTGTCGAGTTGGTTTAAGTTCAGAAGGAACATAAACCATGGAAGATGTCTCATCAATATTGTGAGGAGCATCAGAAGATGATTGCGCTAGAGGCAAATGTTCATCATTGATTTGTGTAGGGAGGGAAATATGAGGAAAGAATGTATTTGCATCATCTGAAATATTAGATGATGCAAAAGGAAAGATATCCTCATAAAAAATGACATGCCTTGAAATAGAAACTTAGTATGTCTCTATATCTAACAGCTTATAACCTTTGTAACCTAGGGATATCCTAAGAATACACAAGCCTTAGCCCTAGATTCAAACTGAATTCTAGACTTAGATGAAATAGTAAAATAACATAAGAAACCAAAAGTTTTTAAACTATGATAGTCGAGAATCTTACAAGTTAATTTCTCAAAAGGTGTTTTATTATCTAGGATTGGAGATGGTAACCTATTGATCAAGAAAACTGCTGCACAATCCCCCCTCCCCCAATACTCTAGAGGAATCCCTGACTAAAACATAAGAGCCCTACCTATATTCAATAAGTGCTGATGCTTTCTCTCAACCACAGAGTTTTGTTCAAGAGTTTTAGGACAAGAATGAAAAGACTTCATTCCATTTTTCAGATAAATCAGATAAAATTCAGTAAGTTTCAATTCATGTGCATTGTCAGATCTCACAGAACAAACCTTAGCATATATTGAGTTTCCACCATTTTAATAAAACTAGGAAACACATGTAAAACATCAGATTTTTGTTAAAGTATATACAACCAAGTTGCATGACGAAAATCATCTACTATTGTAAAGAAATATCTATAGCCATCAATAGTTGGAACAGAATAGGGACTCCAAGTATCAATATGAACCAATTCAAAAGCTTTTTCACGCATATGATTCAATGATTTAAAAGGCAAATGTTTCTGTTTTGATAAATGACAAATATGACAATGAACTTTGGTTTTATTAATTTTTGATTTAGGTAACACCAGAACATCAGAGAGAGACTCTATCTTAGCAATAGACAGATGTCCTCATCTTTTGTGCCACATTTCTGAATTATCTTTGAAATAGAATAGACAGACTTACCCAAAAAAGATGAACAAGACACATTAACAAGAGATTTATCCAAATTCAAGACATATAAGTTTGCGACTTGACTACCATTCCTAGTCATTAGGTCCTGAGTAAGAGTCTATATCATACATTCATCAAAAGTAAAACTCACTTTAGACCTCAAAGATTTAGTAATAACACTAACACTCAGCAAGTTGAATTTAAATTCAGGGATGCACAACACATTATAGAGAGACAAAGCATCTATGAGTTGAATGTAACCAGTCCCCTCTATCTTAACTGTTTGACCATTAAGGTAATCTAACAAAAGTTCTATCTAAGGTTTGGTATTCTATGTATAGATTTCTTTCATGTGTAACATGATGACTAGCTCCTGAATCTATGACCCAAGCTCTAAAAGACAACTCAGTTTCATGAGGTATAGAAGATGTCAGCATGTCCAAATCACTCCTAATAGTCCGGTACATCTCTCCCAGTTCCATACTCTGCTCACATCGATGAAGCCGTCCGGATCCCTAATTTCATTTCGTGTCTACAGATCTAGAACATTGCAAAACCCTGCTGAAGATCCCATAAAGATCTTGCGTAGACTGGAATTGGGAACCTCGTCCACACCGGCGAAGATTATATACCACCTTCGATTATCAATTCGCCTCGTCGCAGCCGCTTCGCTTGCATGTCCCCTGCTTAACCAAGGGGACCCTAGGGTTACACCTAGTGGACTTTTCCACGCTCTTGGGCCTTATATCCATTCCTCGGCCCAGTAACAAAAGCCTTTCTCCAATCTCATTGCAACTTTGGTTCAGGTTTGACGTTCGTTCTCGACTGCCAATACGACGCGATATGTTGTTGCGATTCTCAAAGTACGGTGCCGAAGACTCCACCTGAAGGTTGAATTTACTCCATGGAACTGGTGCTGGCAATGTCTTTCTACAATCATGTTACCATATACCCATCTGACTAAGCTTCGTAAGTGTAGAATCTCGTTGAACCGTCATCGAAATTGTGAGCTTGGACACAGATCTCCTCTGTCCAGGTCTAGTCTTCATAACTCTCTCTCAAAATCAACCCTAGTGCTACCTTATACTTCTGTTTTGGCTGGTCTTGCATCCCATGCTAGAAGAGTATTGGATTTCCTAGGTTGGTTTGATAAACTATTGTGTCGAGGTTTTGAAAATGGTTTGACAAGGAACAGCATTATGATCACACCTCCAAGGAGCGTTGTTTACTGTTGCCTCATCAACCATCAAAATCGCCTACTTCAGGGATACAAAGCCTACTCTGGAAAGGGTAAAACTAGGAGTAAGTATGGTTGCTAATCCGATCTTACGTTGTGAACGGGTTACTTCCCACCTCCCCCCCCCCTCTGAGAATGTAACATTGATTGTGGACTCTCTCTACCTGAACATGAATTTGATAGGCTTATGTCAATCTCAATTTCTTTAGAACCATTTGCTTCTGCTTGGTCTAGTAGAGTACTCCTCGGTAGAAGAACCATGGTTACTTCATAATGGCTTGAGAGTTATCTCCGTAGAGGCCACTTGAATAGCTATGTTTGGATGGCTACACTGTTGAGCGTGAACCTTGCTTATGATCTGATAGTGTTCTTGTATCCACTAGTTGTTGTCCCCACATGTCATCTACCGCCAAAATATCAAAAGCTCGGGTATTATGACACCCCGGTTTCACGGACATGCGGAAAGGTTTAAAAGAGTTGATTTGGCCACCTATGTCACCAAAGTGCAATTATCTTTTCGGTCAAGGGTGCTGAGAGAACTCCAGAGTTAAGCATGCTTGAGCTGGAGTAGTCTCAGGATGGGTGACCTTCCGGGAAGTGACTGTCGGAAGTATGTGAGTGAGGACAAAACACGGAAAGATCATGTGGTGATTTGTAGGGACGGTAACAAGTCAGTCGGGGCGTTACAAGTGGTATCAGAGCTGAATCCAGACGAGTGTAGAGTCGAGTGGGCTCACACCTTCGGGGGTGACGGTTTTGGTATGCAACAAGGACGTTGCGATCTGTTAGTGGGGGTGACTTGTGACACCCCGGTTTTACGGACATGCGAAGATGTTTAAAAGAGTTGATTTGGCCACCTATGTCACCAAAGTGCACTTATCTTTTCGATCAAGGGTCCTGAGAGAACTCCAGAGTTAAGCGTGTTTGAGCTGGAGTAGTCTCAGGATGGGTGACTTTGCGGGAAGTGACTGTCGAAACTGTGTGAGTGAGGACAAACATAGGGAAAGATCATGTGATGATTTGTAGGAATGGTAACAAGTCTTTAAAATCTCTCGAACATAGCAAACCAACCGTCGGATATAGATGGGCTTACGGGCCTAGTGATAGGATGTGAGGCCTATTAAGGAAGGTGGACCCATGGACTGGGATTGGACATAGGGTTCATTGAGAGGTGGCGGTCGGGGCGTTACAGGTATGATACCAAATATCAGAGCCAAACCGGCTGCAAGCTTTGTGTGGAATTCCTTAACCTCCATGGCTATGAGCTTCATGTGAGGGAGGACCCACCTGCTCTACTACGGTTTGACATCTATCTCTTGCTATTCCCGGTTCAAGCTTCATCTAGAGTCATGAGGTCTGTCTTTAAAATTATGAAGGACTTTGCTCCAAAGCTTTGGAACCCTCTCATTTTGGCGAGAAGCTCACTACATGTTTCTCCCGTGAAACACTCTTTTCCAAGCTCGAATGCGTCATCCGCTAGAGCTCTCTATGACCACCCGTTGGTTGAGGATTTTGCGAAGTTTGTCTTCATGGGCGAATCCACTAAGGTGTTAACAGATTTTTCAACTTAAAGTTGCAAATCCCTTGGAAGAACTCATAGAACCCCTATCCCTACTTTGTTGTGTTTTTTTTGTTTGTATGTTGTATGAACTCATCTCTATTTTGAGGATTTAATTTGAATGAAAGTGTTTGACCAACAGAAAAAAGATTTTGTAACTGGTTATATATATAATATTTGAGTGTATATTATCATTATACTCATTAGTCATTATCATTTTACTTTGAAGTTTTCATTTCTATTATATTATCTAAAATGAGTAAAACCATATTTCTTGTTATCTTCATAGCATTCCTTGTTCTAGGTTTGCTTTATACATATAACATATGAAATATATTTTCACGTTTTTTCTCATTTTGTTCACAATATTTTGTGTTCATCACTTGTTTATAATATATTAAAAATTTGAAATTATGTTTTAATTTTTATATTATGGATGGTGTCAAAGGAAACACAAGGCCTAGGAGAAGGAGAGAAAGTGTGTCAAAAAGATCTTATAACACCAACCGAAGGCTGTGAAGCTTTGGCGTGTGATGCTGAGTGTGCTTCAAAGTTTAAGGCAGGAGAAGGCGGGTGTTCTGAAACTGATAAATTTACCTGCAACTGCAGGTTTATTTGCAAAAAATACTAATAAAGAGATTATAAAAGTTGTTGACAAATAATCTTAATTATGTCACTAACCCTTTGGTCATTTACAAATATTATATCCAAAAAAAGACAAGCAACTCTGTCTCGTTCCTCTCATCCTCTGTAATGGTCAAAGAATAAACAGGTTTTAAGGTAATGATGTTGATGATGAGCTCATCACATTCACAAAGACTGAGCAGCAAAGAAAATATATGCTCCTCACACTTGTTCACTGCCACTATGTATACCATTTTTTAGAATATTGAATTTGCAGAGACTGCAAATCGCCTTGATTTTTTAGCCATTTGTCTACACATAAACTGTGGAAATGCTGTCTACAAGGTAGTTTGACTAGTTTCCTTAGTTCTACTCCATTTTCATAAGCATATAGACTAGTTTCTGTATCAGTGTCTCTGCAGTAGTAAACGCGACCGATTCACGATTTGACTTCATGGAAGATGAGCATTGAGCTCTTCTAGAACTCCAATGCATAGGCAATTTCAGAAAAGAAAAAATAAGAGCCATTACATAGAGTTGAAGTCAGTGTCCCATAGACTCATAGGAAACACAAAACAGATATAATCTGCTCCAGTAGACCTAAGAAATGGGCAGTAACGATACTCACTCAGCAATATCACTGAAATCCAATTGTTTCTTCTTGCAAATGGTTCCTCAACTCCACTTTGAACTGGTATGCTAAGAAGTTAAGCTTTCTTCTTCAGTTTCACAAAACCAGAAAGACTTCATTAAGAAGTCTCACCAAATGCCCAAACCAAACCCTAGACAGTCCACACTTCGTAAACGATCTGAAAAGGCATCCTTATAAACCTACCCATCACTAACTGCTTTCTAACCAAGTCACTCCCGTTACTCTTCTTGAACTCAAATTCCCTGCATACAATCATCACAACAGGCTATACTCTGCTATATTCAGTCTTACACTAGCTATAATCTTATAGTAGACCTATAGGCTTTAGCTCGAGCACCTCAAATAAAATCACTGTATTATCCATTTATCATCTTACCATTTGACACAGACACAAATCATCCACATTTACTAAGAACTGGAAACAATCTAAAATCAGAATGAGTTAGATATCCTACAAAGCTAAAGATGCTAGCGCAATTCAATGGAAACTACCGACAATCACTCTGCTACACCACTTAAAATCCAAAGCTCAATCTTTACATCTTAAGAATGATTCCTCTTCTTTGGACAGATTCATTGCTTAACTGCTGACATGATAGGAAATTAAGCGTTCTTCTTCGGTTCACGAAACCAGAAAGAATTAAGTAACGAGAGACTCTCAACCCTCTCTCTTAACCAAATGCTCAAACCAAAACCCTGTAACAATCCACACATCCTAAATAATCCGAGATAATACTTATAAAAACCTAGCTCCTTAACAAGTCACAACTGCATTCAGTTCTAGGCTACTTATAGCAGACATATAGAGTAGACTAAACCTTGAGCACTTAAACTTCTACCAATAGACCACCCACTGTCTCTCTTGAATTACCATCTTACCATTTGCCACATTAGAGATAGAGACAAAAAAAACCATCTAAATTAATTATGCACAGAATACAATCTAAATCTATAAATAGAACAGAACTTAATAAAAAAAGATTGATCATCTCCTCTCCTAGAAAAGCTAAAGATGCAAAACTCAATTCAGTGAAAGCCTACAACCCATAATAACTCTGCTATATGAATCACATTCAATACACTGCACAGAGCTATAAGAAAAACCAATGATAACCATTAATGAATTATCTCCAAAAGAAAGATTCTATACAGATTGATCCAAAAAAAAAAAAAAAAAAAAAAACCCCAAAAAATATATATCAAATAAAATAAGAATCACAGCCCAAACCCCAACCTCATCCCCAAATCCCAAAAAAATCAAACTTACAAAATGAATCACCGATGAGGATTGCAGTCATCAGAGCAGAAATCATTAGTCTCTAACATAACTCTCAACATCTCATGACTAAACCTTTCATCATTAGGATCAGAAACTATAGACGAAACCTCATCATCATCATCATCTTCTTCTCCTCTCCTACGAGGTCTCAACACACGAAAGCATCCACCTTCACGCGACCCAGAAGAAGAAGAATATGGTTTCGGCGAATTGGGTTTCTTACGAAACTTGGATAAAAATCGATTCCTACTCTTCGAAGACATCATTACCAATTGATGATTCTCACCATCATCATCATCAACGATTGTTACATCTTTCTTCTTCTTCTTCTTCCTTGTCGTCGTGTTGGTATCGTTATCGACTCTGTTTTGTTCATTCAACGAAATCTCACTGTGATTCCCAGGCATTAACCAGACGCTAAAGATTCTGACTTTTGTTTTTCAAAACAATACCCAAATCGGAAATTTGTGAAATTGAGAGATTACAAAAAGGAAAGGACTTGTTTTTGTTTTGTTTGTCGTCTCTCTTCTTCTTCGTCTTCAGGGCATTCACTAGGTTTCTTTCTTTCTCCCTAATCAAAAAGAAAAAGAAAAAAAAAATCTTCGCTGGCTTGCAATTAAAAAATTCTGTGTAATTTAACGACTTTATTGATTTAATTATTATTTTAATTAGATTTGGGTATATCGCTGTTTTTTTTTCTTTTTCTTTTTTATCATTAATGTATTATTTTCTTGGTTTCAGATTTAAATATACTATTCCGCTATCCCCTTTCATTAAAAATGTCGGAATTTATTTTTGTTTCATAAAAAATACTATTATTTTAAAAAACTAAACCCCTGTTTTATTTTCTACTATTTCAACTTATTAACTAATAAAACAAATTATAGTGTATTTATAAAAAAAATTCTTATTTTATGTGAAACATGTCAAATTAAAATAACACTTTTTATAATTGAAAAGTACTGTTTAGAAAGTAATTAAAATTTTATATTTATTTTCATTAATATAGTGTAATTTTTTCTTGAATACAATATTTAAATAGTTCTGAAAATTTTGTAGAAAAAAAAAAATTTGGGGGCAAAAAATTTTGTAGAAACAAAAAATTACTGTTTAGATGTTTTATTGTTGTTTTTATCCATCAAATGTGAAATTTAACTTATTCTATTTACTGTTTTGTTGACCAAAAAAGAAAGAGATCTTATTTAGGTATATTTATGAACCAATTTGGTAATGAACACGTGTATACGCACTTGCCATTGGTGTTAGTTTGTTACTTGTCCCAAGCAAAGTTACCAAATTTGAATGGTATCTTGATAAATGAGTTTGATTCGATTTCAGTTTGATTCTCAGTATTTTTGTCTTTTACATTTTGTACAATACTATGTTTTGAACCCACCCTATCTATGAATTTATTTAATATATTTTGGTAAATATTATATGTGACTAATGATATTTATAAAATATTATTTTATAAAAATTTAAAATTACTATTAAAACAAATTTTTTAATAGAGTTTAATAGAGTTTAAATATTTATAATATTTTAATAGAGTTTAAATATTTATAATATCTAAAATAATAAAAACTTAATTTAAAATTTTAATAGAGTTTAAATATTTATAATATTTTAAACTTTAGATTTAAGTTAAATATTTATAACATTTTTATTATTTTAGAGTTAAATATTAATGATACTTAAACTTTTGATAATATTTTAAACTTTCTATGAAAGTACTAATAGTATTTTTAAACATTTTATTAAGTTTAAGTATTTATAATATTTGAATCTTTTAAAAGTTTCAATAATTATAATATTTTAAACTTTTCAACTACATCTAAAGTTTCAATATTATTAATACTTTAAACTTTTTAAAATATTATAATATTTTGAAACAATTAAGAAATTTTAATTTGCTATAATAAACCAAATAAATCTTTTAAATTTAGACGTCTGATAAATCAAGATTCCTGTTTATTTGTAGTGGAAGTATAAGTTTTATTTATAATGATTTCTAACTATCGTCTAAACTTTTATAGCCGATGTTGAGATGTTGTACATACACTTATTTATAAGTATTATAATATAAAAAAATTTATATAATATCAAAAATGTTAAATATTGAAATGGCTGATTCCGGTTAGTTATTAAAGAAATCTTAATACGTCGAATTCTTATTTATTATTTTAAATCTTACTTCTACTTTTATTTAGTATAAATTATAATATTATACATAGAGAATGTTTTTATTGTTGTTTTTTCTCAATCAAATGGAAAGTTTAACTAATTCTATTTACTGTTTGGTGACCGAAACAAGAAATTGATCTTCTTGGTAATTTTAGGGATATTTATTAACCGGTAAACTCGTAAAGAACACTTGTACACTACTACTTGGAATTGTTGTTACCAAAATTGAACTCGATTAAGGAATATACTACGCAATTTTTTTTTTTTTTTTTATCATTAAAGGCAAAGTGTGATAGTGTAATCAAAGCAACGAAGAAGAGGATGTTCTAGAGATTCAATTGAATTTTGTCAGGCATTGCTAGGTTGCTATAGTTGGGTCATTAGAGTATTGCTAGATTGATGGTTCTATGATCATGTTGTTTGGATTATTGGTTTAATTGTTATACTTGGTATTAGATATTTATTATTGGTTTATTGGTATTGTGATTTCCGCTGTTTTGGTGTGATTGTGGTTAGGTGGCTAGTGGGTATGAGACCACTAGTTGTAGTGAATTTATTATTATTATTATTATTATTATTATTATTATTATTATTATTATTATTATTACTACTACTACTATTATTATTATTATTATTATTATTATTATTATTATTATTATTATTATTATTATTATTATTATTATTATTATTATTATTATTATTATTATTATTATTATTATTATTATTATTATTTATATTAAAAAAAACGGGTCAGATCATTTCAGTTTGGTATCAAAGCCCTTACGGTTCTAGGTTTGGATTCACTAGGTTTCTGTTGTTGATGTTGGGATTGCATGCTTTGAATGATTATGTGAGTTAGTCAATTGTGTGTGGCATGGAGTCCTAGAACATCATCTTAGAGCCTTCAATGAGATTCCACGGTATGTTATGTTTCTTTGTGTGGTTTTGGTTTGTTTTTTTTATGCTTGTTAGCCGCTAATCTTGGAAGAGCAGTGGTTAAGGGTGTTTGAGTTGTTGGTCGTGGATGTGGGCGTTGTATAGGTTGTGGTCGGGCAGGTTCCCGAGGCCAACGAGTGTGTGGTCCAGAGTTCCACGAGGAGGCACGTCAAAGGGTCGCAAGCTTATCAGAAGGGACCAGAGAGGGTTAGCCGGTGAGAATGCCGGGGTGCTGGGAACCCAGGTGTGGGGTTGTACCAGGTGGATCTCAGGGCCGAGATGATCGCTTGGCGGATTTGTTGGCGTGCTTTTGAAGCGGTTACCAAGAGGGGTACCAATGGAGGCTTCAGTTGTGCCGCATGTGGCGGGGTGCAGCCGAGGGCTGCGGATGTTGAGGAGTCTCTATCATATGTTAGGAGGATGGAGCCGTTGTTGATTGACCGGTATGAGATTCTTCTCGAGAGGTATCGAGCCTAGAGAGGCGGATAGGTGGACATATGCAGTTGGAATAAATATTTATCTGTTTGGTAGGTAGCCTAGTTAGATATTATAAGTTGAGTGGACAGGTGTAACATTGCAATGTTATACTCGGACCACATGAGGTACTTTTGGTCGGGAGATGATTATAGTCGCTAAGGATTGTTGCTCCTGAGGGGATGGTGATTCCCCTGAATACCGATAGCTCGAGGGGCTGGGGACTCCGAGAGTGGCAGAGGGGATGATGTTCCCCTGAGGGGATCAGTAGGTCCCCTGATACCGAGATCTTAAGGACTGTGGTCCAAGAGTGAGACAGTATAACTCGAAGACGCTAGTCTGAGAGTGAGATCGGTATGGCTCGAAGGTTGCAACCTAAGGGTGAGGAGTTGGGATCAAGCAATGCCTAGGACGTGAATATAAACATAACGACGAAATGTAGACCTCGAGAGTTGATGGTTGTTTAATCTTGGATTTTAGTTGTGTTGGCCGATAGGCCAGGGTTCTATGACCGGTGCAGTCATTAATGTGTGGCTGATGCGCCAGGATTGTGTGGCCGGTGGTGCTGGAGTCCCGGGAAGGGGAGCTGCAGCAGATATGAGCCGACAAGGGCATGGTTGCTAGGTACATAAGTTTACGAGAAGCCTTTGAGGCGGGATAAACTAATCATGGTGAGATGGTGGTTGAAGTTCATTGGAGATGGACGGGGTTGATAGGTTCAAGGATTCGGTAAGCTTACTCAGGAGAAGTAGGGCAAGTTTCTTGAGTTGGCGGCATTTGATGTGGTGAATCAGAATATGCGAACGTATGGTACTTGTTTGTTTTATTACGCTCATATTGATGATTTGCTGTGGAGATTTGCCAAGTGAAAAATCTATTTTTGGAATAAGCCATCTTGAGGAAGTTTCCCTTAAAGGCAAGTTACTAGAGGTTCTTGGACGGGCAAGAGGGGTTGATTTTCAGATGGTGGTGAGTTGATGTCAACATACTTGATTATTAGTCTAGTAGAGCTAAGGAAGTAACAAGAAGATTTGTTGAGCAGAGGATTCATTCATCTTATCAGGGAGCGTCGGTGTTGTTCGTCAAGTAGAAGGAAGAGGTATGGGTTTATGAGTTCGTGGTGATGCCTTTCGGGTTGACTAACGCGCCAACAACGTGTTTCAGGAGTTTTCGGATGTGTCTGTCATCATTTTCATCGATGGCATCCTAGTATATTCTAAGAATCTTGAGGAGCATGCAGTGCATTTGAGGGTAATTCTGGAGAAGCTGTAGGAGCAGAAGTTGTTTGCTGAGTTGAGAAAGTGTAGTTTCTGGCAGCGGGAGATGGCTTTTCTGGGTCATATTGTTTCTGCAGAGGGGGTTTCTGTAGATCAGGGGAAGATTCAGGCTATCCGAAATTGACCTAGACCACAAAATGCCACTGAGATCAGGAGTTTCCTTGGGTTGGCAGGGTATTATAGGAGATTTGTACAGGGTTTTGTAAGCAGAGCACGTTCGATGACTAAGTTGGCAGGGAATGATGTTCCTTTTGTTTGGTCACACGAGTGCGAGGAGGGCTTTGCAAGCCTAAAGGGAATGTTGACTACTATGTCAGTATTGGCTTTGCCGGAGCAGGGAGAGCCCTATGTGGTTTATACAGATGCATCCAAAGTTGGTTTGGGGTGTGTGTTGATGCAACATGGGAAGGTGATTGCCTATGCTTCACGGCAGTTGCGGCTGATTTGGAGATGGCTGCTGTAGTTTTTGCTCTGAAGATTTGGAGATCTTATCTTTATGGTGCAAAAGTGCAGGTGTTTACAGATCATAAGAGCCTGAAGTATATATTCACTTAGCCCAAGCTGAATTTGAGGTAGAGGCGGTGGATGGAGGTGATGAAAATTATGATTTGGAGATAGCCTATCACCCTGGTAAGGCTAACTTGGTTGCTGACGCTCTGAGTCGGAAGAGGGTAGCTTCGGCTCAGGAGCAGGATATGGAGTCTCTGATAGGAGAGGTCAGTGCGCTGAGGTTGTGTGCAGTGGCTCAGGAGTCGTTGGGTTTGGAGGCAGTTGATATGGCAAATTTTCTGAGTAGAGTGTGGTTGGCACAGGAGAAGGATTCAGGGCTGGTGAATGCCTCAAAGGATGTTGGTTCTGAGTATTAGGTTTCAGCTAATGGTACTATTTTGGTGTATGGGCGGGTTTGTGTGCCCAAGGATAAGGAGCTGAGACAGGAGATTCTGACGGAGGCTCATGCGAGCAGGTTCTTCATTCATCTAGGAGCGACTAAGATGTACTGTGATCTCAAGAGGTACTATCATTGGGTCAGGATGAAGAAGGATGTAGCTAGTTGGGTCGCGAGGTGCGATGTTTGCCAGCTAGTGAAGGCTGAGCACCAGGTTCCAGGCAGAATACTGAAGAGTCTACCGATTCCCGAGTGGAAGTGGGATATGATTACTATGGACTTTGTGGTAGGATTGTCAGTGTCTCGGACCTTTGATGCTATTTGGGTCATTGTGGACTGGTTGACTAAGTCTGCACATTTTCTGGCCATTAAAAAGACAGATGGAGCAGTGGTCGAGGCTAAGAAGTATGTGAGGGAGATAGTCAGGTTGCATGGGGTGCCAGCGAGTATTGTGTCTGATAGGGATTCCAAGTTCACTTTGGTGTTCTAGAGGGCATTTCAGGCAGAGCTGGGTACTAAAGTGCATATGAGTACAACTTATCATCCCCAGACAGATGGACAGCCAGGGAGGACGATCCAGACGCTGGAGGATTTGCTGAGAATGTGTGTGTTAGATTGGGGTGGCCATTGGGCAGATCACCTGAACATGGTAGAGTTTGCTTACAACAACAGTTATCAGGCGAGTATTAAGATGGCTGCTTATGAGGCTTTGTATGGGAGGTCATGTCGTACACCGTTATGCTCGACTCAGGTGGGGGAGAGGAGCATGTTCGGGGCGGATTTTGTTTATGAGACCTCGAAGAAGATTTGGGTTCTCAAGCTGAACATGAAGGAAGCTCAGGATCGGCAGAGGAGTTATGCTGATAGGAGGAGGAGAGATCTTGAGTTTCAGGTAGGAGACAGAGTGTACCTCAAGATGGCCATGTTGCGGGGTCCGAACATGTCATTGACAGAGACGAAGTTAAGTCCGAGGTATATGGGTCCGTTCAGGGTGTTGGAGCGAGTGGGACCGGTGGCATATAGGCTAGAGTTGCCTGAGGTCATGCGTGCGTTCCACAAGGTTTTCTATGTGTCTATGTTGCGGAAGTGTCTCCGTGAGCCTTGGAGGGGCTTGTGTGGCTTTTTTGGCGGACTTTTGATTCTTGGTGCCTGTGTGTGGCGGTCTTTTTGAGATATTGTTTGGCCTTTGTGGCGGGCTGTTTAGCCAATTGTGTGGCCTTTGTGGCGGGCTGTTTAGCCAATTGTGTGCCCTTTGTAGCGGGCATTTTAGCCAATTGTGTGGCCTTTGTGGCTGGCTGTTTAGCTAATGTGTCTGTTTAGGCGGTCCTTCGGGATGTGTGGTCTTCGTGACGGTCCTTCGGGACGTGTTGCCTGTTGAGGCAATCCTTCGGGATGAGTGGTCTTCGTGACGGTCCTTCGGGACGAGTGGCCTGTTGAAGCGATCCTTCGGGATGATTGGTCTTTGTGACGGTCCTTCGGGACAAGTGGTCTTCGTGACGGTCCTTCGGGACGAGTGGCCTTTGTGACGGTCCTTCGGGACAAGTGGTCTTAGTGATGGTCCTATTGAGGACATTTGTTTGGCCTTGGTGGCGGTCCTGTTTAGGACATTTGTTTGGCCTTTGTGGCGGTCCAGTTTAGGACATTTGTTTGGCCTTCGTGGCGGCCCTAGTGGCATTTAGATTATCCTTGTGTAGTCATGCGGTATTTTACTGAGGGGATATGTGGTTGGTAGGATATTGTGTTGTTTTACGCTAGCCACGGGAAGGGAACCTGGTTAGGGATAGGACTCAAAAGTGTTCAAAATTGTTTGCTCGTGACTCTTGGGGAATGTTAGTTCTCCTAGTACTGCCATATTCTGAGACTTTGTGGCTTGGGAGTATGGTTGGTATATCGACTTCGGATGACGATCCGGGGGTTCGCTAAAGGGTGGCAACCCGAGAGACGAATATTGGACTTCCTTATATATTTGGCATGCGGGCTTCGGCCCGATGAGGAGCCAACATTATGGCATGCAGACTTAGATCTGATAAGAAGCCTATAAAAACTCAAGGTTTAGGCCTATGAGTAAAGGAAAGTCCAAAAGTCGAGAGCAAATAATGCCTGGAACGTGAGTCTATCGCCTAGAGGTGACCTTTCGTAAATCCGTCGAAGGAGTGCGGACCGTAGAGACGGTTGCACGGGAGTCTGTTATGATTGAGATTGCCGATTTAGATTTTCTCATATCAGAATAGAAACGAAGAAAGATATAGCGAGAAAGAACACACACATGACTTAACGAGTTCGGTTAACCGATGTGGTTAACCTACATCTCGCCGGAGTTTGATCTCCGGAATCCACTAACTCAGCTCGAACATGAGCTTATCACGACTGTTACAAGATCTCTCCGATCTACTCTCTCTTTTTCTCTCTATAATCTTTTTCTTCTTCTGTTACAAATACGAATGAATAATAAAAGGAAGAAGAAGAGACGAGATACATATAGGTGTAACAACCCTTCTCACGTGCAAAGCGTGTAGAATAGCCGAGAGAAGAGTGGACGCATGACACAACCTTAGCGGATCACATAACCTAAACCGGATCTTAATAAAACCTCGGTTATCTGGCTTAACCAACCAATTCAAGAGAATTAATCTCTTACCAATCTCAGACTATAATCTTCAAATCTCCACCTTAGTCTGAGATTACTCTACTTGGTGAAACTCCTTGTACCCAAACCCGAATACTTGTTTAACGTCCAACATGACGAGTTCAGTTTCTGGCAACCCGAAGCATCTGCAATGCTTCCTGAAACTTAGCAATAGGCAATACCTTGGTAAGTATGTCAGCTGGATTGTACTCGGTGGGAATCTTCACAACTGTGATCTCTCCTTTGTTGATAAGGTCCCTAATAAAGTGATACTTCACCGAGATGTGTGTCGTTCGCTCATGAAACACCGCATTTTTAGCAAGTGAAATCGCACTCTGAGAATCACAGTGAACCTCCACCGTCTTTTGTGGAAAACCAAGTTCTTCTGCTAACCCTTTCAACCAAATAGCTTCCTTTACCGCCCCTGACAAAGCAACATACTAACTGAAGCAGAGCTACAATCTTTTGCAGAGACGATCTCCAGCTTACGGTGTTACCTCCCACAGTAAAAACCATTCCAGACGTTGATCTTCTATGATCAATATCAGCAGCATAGTCCGAATCGCAATAACCAGTAACAACAAAATCTCCTTTTCTACTACAATCCAAACAAGTATTCACTGAGCTACGAATGTACCTGAGAACCCACTTAACCGCAAGCCAGTGATCCTTGATTGGATTGCTCATAAACCTGCTTATTATACCTATTGGATATGCCAAATCTGGTCTGGTACCAAGCATAGCATACATAATACTTCCCACTGCACTCTGATGTAGCATCTTCTTCATAAAAGTAGCCTCCACCTTCAACTGATCTTCTGTGGCCGACTTTAGATTGAAGTGAGCTCCCATGGGCGTATCCACTGACTTAGCCTGATCCATTCGAAAGTTACTCAAAACCTTCATCAAATAACCTTCTTGAGAAACTTTTAATTTACCACCAGGCCTATCTCTGATTATCTCCATGCCTAGAATTTTCTTTGCTTCTCCGAGATCCTTCATCTCAAATTCTGAACTCAATATTGCCTTGAGCGCAAAAATCTGCCTCAAGTCAGTAGAAGCCACCAGTATATCATCCACGTAGAGCAAGAGATAAACATAGACGTCACCTGGAAATTTCTTGTAGTAAACGCAGTAATCATACTCTCTCCTAATGAAGTCATTTTGAACCATGAACTCATCAAATCTTTTGTTCCACTGTCTAGGAGCCTGCTTCAAGCCATACATCAACTTTTTGAGCAAACAAACCTTCTCAGGATGTCTCTGATCAACAAAACCCTCGGGTTGCTCCATTAGAATATACTCATCCAAATAGCCGTGAAGAAAAGCAGTTTTCACGTCTAACTGATGTAACTCCATGTTGAAATGAACTACTGCAGACAGAATGTATCTAATCGATACATGCTTCACCACCGGAGCAAAAATCTCTTGATAGTCGATGCCCTCCTTCTGAGAAAAACCTCTAGCCACCAATCTAGCCTTAAAGCGAGGGTCCTCAACTCCAGGAATCCCAGCTTTCCTTTTGAATATCCACTTGCAACTGATAACACTCTGCCCTGGAGGCTTGTCGACCAAGCCCCAGGTTCCATTCTTCTTCTGAGAGTCCATTTCCTCATTCGCAGCTTCTAACCATTTGTCGCTGTCAGGACTATTCATAGCTTCATCAAAACTGGAAGGTTCTGTGCTTCCTCTATCTTCAGCTATACAGCAGACATAAGTAGTGAGATCTTCTTCCTCTGTACCTACATCATAATCCTGAAACCTGACCGGAGGCTTGATCTGCCTTCTGGATCTATCTCGAGCCAACTGATAATTGCTAAGTCCTTCAGATGGATTCCCTTGACTGTTTGCATCTTGAGTTGGAACATCTGTGATGTTTCCACCTTGAGTAATGTCCGAGTTTCCCTGTCCATACTTGCAAAATCAAAACTGGAAAGATCATCAGTATCCAAAGAAAAAGATTCATTACCTGACTGTTGTCTGGGTCCGATTTCCTTATACATAACATCTTCTCTGAACACGACGTTCCTACGGATGACACACTTCTTATCTTCCAGAAGCCAGACTTTAAAACCTTTAACACCTTCTGGATAACCAGTAAAGATTCCCTTCTTAGCTTGAGGCTCAAGCTTTCCTTCATTTGAATGAATATATGCCAAACTGCCGAACCTCCTCAGACCACTTAAAGCCAGCATTGCTGAAGTCCACACCTCCTCAGGAATCTTGAAGTCAATGGCCGAAGACGGAGACCTATTTATCAGATAAACCGTTGTGGAAGCTGCTTCGGCCCAAAACCTCTAGCCAAGACCACTCTCACTCAACATACTCCTCACTTTGTTCATGATGGTTCGATTAAGCCTCTCAGCAACCCCATTTTGTTGTGAAGTGTAAGTACAAGTCCTATGCCTCACAATACCTTCATCCTTGCAGAAGCTATCGAACTGATGATTACAGAATTCAAGGTCATTATCTGTTCGAAGCCTCTTAACCTTTCGCTCTGACTGTGTCTCAACCATCTTCTTCCAGCTAACAAAGCTTTTAAAAGCTTAATCTTTAAAACGCAGGAAGTATATCGATACTTTCCTTGAGAAATCATCTGTGAAAGGGATGAAACACTGACACCGCCCTAAACTCAAACGAACATTGGGAGAACCCCAAAGATCAGAGTGAACATAGTCCAGTTTCTCCTTTGTAACATGTTGAGCCGATCCAAAACTGACCTTGTGTGTTTTTCCAATAACACAATCCTCGCAGAACCCTATCTCTGTAGTCCTGCAACCTTCCAGACAACCCTTCTTCTCTAGAACTTGAAGACCCTTCTGACAGATATGTCCCAACCTGTTGTGCCACAACCTGGCCTTGTCTTCTCCTTTGACCTCCTCTGCAGATTTCCTGGATTCGACAGCACAGACCTCTGAAACTCTTGCACTGCCTTGAAATATGTAAAGAGACTGACGCATGACTCCTTTCGTAAAGACAGTGTCACCCTTAACAACTTTCATAACACCTTTACCACCTCTAAACTCGCAACCTTTAGCCTCGAGATGTCTGGCATGTATCTGACCTCATGCAATAAGAAAGTGGATCCGTCTGAGTTTTGAAACCTAACTGAACCAATTCCCTTAACCTCACAATACGAGTTGTTGGCCATTCAAACTTTACCGTAGGGCACTTCTTTTAATTCGATGAACACATCCCTTCTTGATTTCATATGAAATGAACAGGCAGTATCCATAATCCACTCATCTTCAGTGATCTCCCCCATGATCAGATTGACCTCAGATGCCACCAAGACGACAAGATCCTTAGCATCATCCTTGACCATCGCAGCTTCACCAGGATCATTACCTTGTCCTTTGGTCTTATTCCTCTCAATCCATTTGTAACACTGCCTCTTGCAGTGCCCCTCCTTGCCACAGATCCAACAAACCTTCTTTCCTACTCTGGATTCAAATCTTGATCCCCCAGTGTTGCTCCCTTGATCAGTTTGAAATGTAGAACTTCTTGTAAATCCCTTTCCACGAACATAAAAGCCTTTACCAATCTGATTTGAACCACCAGATTCATCACGAAGCTCCAACTCCTTGGACTTAGCAGCACTGATAACATCTTCCATCTTGATTCCATCTCGTCCGTACTTTAGAGTTTCCTTTAGCATGTCGTACTTCTCTGGAAGCGAACTCAAGATTAGAATCGCTTGAACTTCATCCGGAACTTGGATCTGGAGGTTGCTCAGATCCGAGATCATCTTAAAGAACTCATCTATGTTGTCATCCAGACTCTTGGAATCCTGCATCCTATAGTTGTAAACCTTGAGCTGAAGATATACCCGATTTGGTATAGACTTTACCAAGTACAATCTCTCAAGCATTGACCATGCTTCTGCTGCCGTCGAACACTGATCGATCTTCCTGAGAACCTTATCACTGATGTTAAGAAAGATAATATCCAACGCCTTCACACACAGCTCTCTTCTTGACTTTTCATCTTCGATCCGTTTCTTTTTCTTCTCCGGATCATCTTCTTCCGCCTCCGTCAAAGGAGCAAATGGTTCTTGCTCCGTTAAGACTTCCTTGAGACCTAAAATCCTCAGGTGAGCCAACATCCGTGTCTTCCAAAGTGAGAAGTCACCAGATCCATCGAACACCGCCACCTTGAGTTTCGTATTCGTCATCCTTCTTATCAGATCTGATAATCGAAGCCTGAACCTTGCTCTGATACCAATTTGTTATGATTGAAATCGCCGATTTAGATTTTTTCACATCAGAATAGAAATGAAGAAAGATAAAGCGAGAAAGAACACACACACGATTTAACGAGTTCGGTTAACCGATGTGGTTAACCTACGTCTTTCCGGAGTTTGATCTCCGGAATCCACTAACTCAGCTCGAACTTGAGCTTATCACGACTGTTACAAGATCTCTCCGATCTACTCTCTCTCTTTCTCTCTACAATATTTTTCTTCTTCTGTTATAAATACGAATGAATAATGAAAGGAAGAAGAAGAGATGAGATATGTATAGGTGTAACAACCCTTCTCACGTGCAAAGCGGGTAGAATAGCCGAGACAAGAGAGGACGCGTGGCACAACCTTAGCGGATCAGATAACCTAAACTGGATCTTAATAAATCCTCGGTTATCTGGCTTAACCAGCCAATTCAAGAGAATTAATCTCTTACCAATCTCAGACTATAACCTTCAAAGTCCTTGATTGATGTATGTTCGAGATTCGAGGACGAATCTATGTTGGTGGGGGAGAATTGTAACATCCGCGAACCGGAATCCCGGTTTGGGATGTGCATCAGTCCATGCTGGTGATGCATCGGTCGATGCATGGTCGGTTTTGTGTGGTTCGAGTTAAGTTAAACGCTGCGTTTTGGGGTTAGGGAAAACCCTTAACTCGAATGTTTGTCTTATTAGTCGTGCTTTAGCCGCTTTGGAGAGAAAAGGTTCGTGAGTGTTCTTGGGATTTTGGGAGATTGGAAGCTGTTCTTGTAGAGATCTGTAGCTGGGATCGTTGTATGAGCTTCCTGGAAGTGTTTTCTTGCTTGTTTGAAGTTGAGAATCGTTTTGGCAAAGGTAAGTACATGACCATGGCTTAACTAAGCTGGAGATGTCTCTGATCTGCTTGTTTATGTGTTGCTTGGCTTGTTAGAATGTTATTTGGGACGTTAAGAAGCTTTCTTGTGGTTTGGGATCGAGTTTGTGGTTGTAGGAACGAAGATCCAACGAGAAGCTTCAGGAGGAAAAACGATGCTCGGCATGTGCATCAGTTGATACACTTTGTGCGTCGGTCGATGCAAGTGCGAAGACGGCACATAAAACCTAGGGTTTTCATGCTATGTCGAGCATACGTCGGTCGATGCAAGATTGTGTCGGTCGATGCAACTCTATCTGGTGTCGGTCGATGCATGCTTGGTGTCGGTCGATGCAGAATCCTGGTTTGTTATTGTTGATTGTTGATTGTTGGTTGATGGTTAGAGATGTCTCTATTGCTTGTGTGTATGCCCAGTAGATGGGAGAATTGCCTTACTGAGTGTTTATAAAATACTCATGCATTGTAATTTGTGTTTGTGCTGTAGGTAAAAGCAAAGTGTGATCGTGGAATCAAGGCAATGAAAGGGAGGATGTTCTAGGGACTCGATTGGATGTTGTCTGGCATTGCTAGGTTGCTATAGTTGGGTCATTAGAGCATTGCTAGGTTGTTGGTTCTATGATTCATGTTGTTTGGATTATTGGTTTAATTGTTATACTTAGTATTGGATATTTATTATTGGTTTATTGGTATTATGATTTCCGTTGTTTGGTGTGATTGTGGCTAGGTGGATAGTGGGTATGGGACCACTAGTTTTAGTGAATTTATTATTATTATTATTATTATTATTATTATTATTATTATTATTATTATTATTATTATTATTATTATTATTAGCATTATTATTATTATTATTATTATTATTATTATTATTACTATTATTATTATTATTTTTATTATTTTTATTATTATTATTATTATTATTATTTTTATTATTATTATTATTATTATTATTATTATTATTATTATTATGATTATTCACTGTGTAGCTTACTGTCACAAGTTTATGACTACTCACTGTGTAGCTTACTGTCACAAGTTCACGACGACCATTTTATGGCTTCTTGAAGCTAATTGTTATGCATATTTCAGACTCATTTTGTAACAAATAGCTACAGAAAAAGTCACAAATAGTAGCAGTTTACTACAATTTAATTAGTATCAAAATTGTAGTACTTTGCGATAATTAGTGATGAAGGAGATTTTTGCTACGACCAAATAGTTATTAATTTAATTTGTCACAAAATTCTAATAAATATTATCTTGCTACAAAAAAATGTAATACTTAGAGAAGTTTTCGTAACTATACAGAACAATTTTTCTAGTGTTGGACTAAGGAATGGATCTGAAAATATATGGAAGTTGGGAAAATTTATTTCTTATGTAATTTGTGAAAATGTCGACGTTTTACAATACGATTTTGCATATGAATTATCAATCACTAGATACGGATCCGCACATACGTGCAGAGTTGATTTCAAAAACTAAGTTTGCTATCAAGTTTATAATATTTTACATATATGTGGGGTTATATTTGTAAAAGTATTTTTAATAATGTTAACATTAATAATTCAAACTCATACCAGATTAGTATTTGATTTGTTTTTTATTCAGGTTAGACAAAAAAGAATTACCCAATTTGTCTTTATTATCTATAAAAACAATTATATTTAAAAATAGTAAGATAAATGTGGTATGTCTATTTCGGGACAGAAAATAGTAAGAGAAAATTGGTATGTCTCTTTTCGAATATGATTTTCCATCTTATAGATATAACAGTAGTTTTAATAATAATTTACATATTTCAGATTGTATACTTTAGTCCATCAGATAAGAAAATAGGTAAGTATTTTGGATCCGCACGTATGTGCATGTTTTATTAATAAATATATTCATTTGGTATAGCATCCATAACATAAACTTATATTGGTTTGTTTTTATCAAGTTTGTAAATGAAATATTTATGGCCTCAAATTGACATGATAGCAGACACATATTAAATGTGAACCGGATTAGTGATCAGGTAGATTTATATTAAAATCATAAAATATTAAACCTAAAAAAAAACAACAAAAACTTTCAAAGTTCATGAATGAGATGGGCTAAATATTCTTATCAAGCGGATCAAACTCATCTGTTATGTCTGCCACGTAACATATTAAAATAGTTTCAAGCGGGTCAAACCCGTCTAGGCACGCAAGTTGATATTGAACTAACTATCCAAATGATATGATTTCATTTTGTGACCCAAAATTCTTGTATCGTATTTTATCATAAGAGTTTAGATAACATCTTCTATTTTCTGAATTATCCTTTTTCGTCTTGTACCCATTTAGTTCTCCAGATATTTGACATAAGTAGAGCAATGAAAATTTTTGGAATATATTACCAACCCGTTCCATCTTATATATTTTCCAAAGTTTCTCAAATTATTATATTTCATATCGATAAACTTTTAAATCTATTATGTTCTCTGTGTTTTATTTTTTAATGGATTATATAAGTTAGAATTTCTTTAGCTTTTAAAAATTCTAAATGCTATAATCCAAAAGAAATTTTAGTTTTTTGAGCTTATTTTCATTTTTGGGAATTCTTGTTCATGTCTCTAATACGAAAATCTTTGATATACGGTTAGTCCTATATATTAGGATATATATATATATATATATATATATATATATATGTGTGTGAAATGCTGCATTTTAGGATTTGCAAAGATGTTTAATCGAGCAAAATACTTTGATTGGTTTATTCTAAAGAGCCTTCATCAACTGATGATTAATCAAATATTTAAAAAAAACGTAGTAATTAATTTACAAACACAGTAACCAACTAACCACCATAAACATTATGCACACCAAAAAAGGGTTCTTACCGTAAGACTCGGATATGTTCTGTTTACTAACATATAAGAGCAAATGGATTCATGGGGTAGATTATTTTTCATTCAACAACTGCGTTTTTTGTAAATACTTTTTGTGGTCAAAATCCTTAAATTTTTAAATATTGTTTTTAAGAAACAGGTGAGAACTTTATAACATAAAAACAAGAAAAAAAAATGAAGAGGAATGAAAAGGCAGAATACTTAAGTCAAAATTCATTTTCGGTGTAACAAAATTTGATTTAAATTTGAAGTTATGAAAAAAATGAAATGTCAATCCAGAAACTAAAATAAATCCAAATGGCTGCTTAAAAACATGTAAATACAATAGAAGTAGAGGTCCCTATTATAAACATATTAAAAAAAATAAAAATAAAAACATATTACTTTGTGCTTTTGTGCTTTTGTGCTTTATACACTTCTATACTATTTACATGTTTAAAAAAAAAACAAAAGATTATAGCTTCTCCCCGTCTATTGTTTTGAACACTTTTCTTTGATCCTTATCAATGGTGGATATGAAATTAATGTTCCTAGATAGAGGTTTACTCTATTCTCAAGTAGGACCTGCTTTAAAATCAATGACGTACATCCATCTGATTATTAGTGGTATTCTGTTTTTCAAGTAGGACATGCTTTGAAATCAACCATGTATTTTTCCATAGATTTAGTCAGCCGAAAATTCTCCGTAATTCTTCATTCTCCAGCGATTATCATCCTAAAAAACTTGTTAATCTGGTCTTTTTTATAGTTGCATAAATCAGAGTTCCTTATTAAAAAAACGTAAACAGTCAATATTTTTAATAATAAACATAAAGCAATATATCTATTTAATATACTCACATCTACATCATCACCATGATCTCCAAAAGTGTATAATCTTGATTTGTATCTTCCAAATCGTCTTGAAAGACTTAATAAGTAGCAAGGGTTTGCGAAATCATCGTTTGGAGCCATTTTTTTTGTGGGTCGATTACAATGGTAGACTGTTTTCTGTATTTGCTTCGAGTGAGTAATACAAAATGTTGTATGGTTTTTATAGTTGTAGGTCATGATATTAATTTTAATATTATACACTAAAATCAAAGATTCGATGTTATCGTCGAAGGAAGATTAGGTAAGTAGCTAAGATTTTGTCAACTGTAATTTTTCAAAACGATCCGTAATTTTGGTGTAGATCGAGAGATATCGCATTTCTGAAATGCATTTTACTTTTAAGAGATTTTTTAAGCAAGTTTTTCTCATAGTCGTTATATAAAAATTTGAATTAGGAAACTTGCCATTCAATTAGATTGTACTAATTACGTGGATTGATATTTTAAGTTCACCGGAATCTCTGAAATGCGATATTCACGGAAGTATTTATTATAGTTAATTAATTAATTAATTATAATGAATGATTGGGCAAACTTTATGTTAATCAATATCTGTTTGGATTCTTTTTTTCTGTAATGTTCGTTCCGAGAATATGCGTGATTTCATGAACTAAATATATCTGTGTATTTATGGTTTTACAGTTTTTTCTCCCACATTAATCAGTTAATGAATAATGGATAGGATAGAAACTAATGATCCAATTATTTGGATACGTAATATGAAACTGGGCCGTACTATTTACGTAGCTCAACACGCTTGGATCGTGTGTTTTCCTTTTTAAAATTTCGAAAATCCCCTCTGTTCCTCCTTTTCCTTTTTTGTTCTTTTCCCAGCCTATCATTTTCGGATCGGGTTAATATAGGATCCGCGTCTTTTCATTTCTTTTTTTTAATACCAAAATGCCCTTTATTCTCTTTTTTTTGTTTGTTCTATTTTTTTTGTTTGTTCTATTTGTAATGGCATTTTGTATAATAATTTTCAACTTTATGCCTATTTAGTAAAAAATACCATTATTTTAATAGTATAGACTAGATACAAACCTGCACGTACGTGCAGGGTTGTTTTTATAAGTAATATTTGATTTTTTGTAACATATAATTATGTTGTTGTTACTATAAATGGTTTTTTTGTGGGTTCGTAGGTTTGTGGCTATGTAGCACAGAGACACTATTAGGTACACCGTCTCTGTCTCAAAAACGTTTTGGGGACGGAAACGGCTAGGAAACGCCATGGAAACGTTTCTTAGACGTTTCAAACTATTGGGGACGGCTGGTCATTGTTGGGGACGGGATAGTTGTGATTTGGGGACGTTTCCGAGACAATTCTTTCAAAAACTTAGTGTATCTGACATCTAAATATGTTACAAACTTCTTTCCTGAGTTTGTAGCAAGTTATGCTCTATAATAACCTAAATGGTTTTGCCAAAAAACCTTAATCTTCTATGGAGACTGAACAAAAACCCTAATCAATATGTAGAAGATGATGACTTATAGATATATGTCTATTAAAGTACCCATGTCGTTCCTGTGTCTATAAATTTTTATTTTGCCGTTCCCGTAGTATCTATTTCTAGTCCCCGTACCCGCTTCAGTGCTACGTAGGTTTGTGAAAAAGATTTTTTTTTAGAAATACCCTAAAATAGCACTAAATCAAGTTTTATAGACAATTATAGCACACATTTCATAAATTTCAAAAATAGCACTATTTTAACACATTAAAATATTTAAAATTAATTTTTAGAATTTGTTTTTTTATGTTTGGGTTCTCAATTTCACATTTAGGGTATTGTTTTGAGAGGTAGGGTTTAGTATTTTGAATTTATGGTTTAATTTTAGAAGATTAATTAATGCTATTTTTGGAATTTTAGAGATGTTGTGCTAAGTTTGGAACAACAACTTATTTTGGTGCTATTTTTGAGAATCTCCCTTTTTTTTAAGTACTTTTATAGGATAGTAGTAAACATATTGTTAATTACATTTTGGAGAGGTAATGTTTGTAGTTTGGATTATTCAGCTTATTTGTATTTTTGAAATTTGTGTTTAAATTAATATATTTATATATTATATCATATCATAAAAATATTTACAAAAATTAGTTGAATTATTTATTCTTATATTTTGACATATGGTTAATTTATATTGGATTACAATTCTTTGTTGTTAAATTTTTTAACTATTATAGAACATAGTTTAATATATTTTTTTTGAACATTTTTATGTAAGAAAAGTTGAAAATATGTTACATAGAATATTGGAAATTTATGTTCTTTTCCCGTTTTATCTCCTTCATCCCATTACGTAACAGTTTGATTCAAAAAAAAAATTTTGATAATATAAAATAGTTTACTTGGCTCAAATATTGCTAGATAATAATTATTTTGAATATGTTTATATTTTATTTTATATATTTACAATTTATAGATTAGTGATATATATTTAAAATATTGAAAGTAAGTAGTTTAACAAAAGTTTATTTAACAATTTTTATTATAAATCTATAATATTAAAAGATAAAGATTTGTATACGTACAATTGTTGTATATGCTGGTTTTGAAACTCTAGTAATTCCGCAATTATGTTGTACAAGAAATTAGGTTTCCGTCGATTCAAGATTTACCAAAAAAATGTATACCTTAATTGCATAATTGAATCTGATGATGATTAATAACAACATTTTAATTTTATTAGAATCTTAACAGCTATGGTATATACCATTAAAACTTTTTGATAGTTAAAAATTGATTTTTTCACTTAAGAACCAATATCTAAAGAATTTTCAATACTTAAAAAGATATATCAGGAGTCTATTTGAAATAGTTTTATAAAATATATTAATAAACCATTTATCCACACATATACATCTTATACAATATGTGTGGATGGGATGCACTTGCTCTGATTACATGTTTTCCTATTTAAAAGTCTAAACACAATAAAATCAATCACAAGTATTATAGTCTTCACGTGACAATTAAAGTTCCTTAACTGCCTGTTTAAATGATTTCGTACTTGTTTCTTGTGTGATCCAAGATTCTCCATGGCAAAAACCTTGCATAAACACATCCTAACTATTAGCTAATTTAAATACCAAATAATTAACTTCTTAATGTGTTTGATTCCAGAGTCCTAAAAATCAAACCAAAGTTTGCAATCTACAAAAAGCAAAACACACACTTTAATAATACACAAAAATAACCTTTAAACAGAATAAAAAAGCCAGAACGACGTAGTCATGCTTCATACCATCTAGCTCAATGAGTAATTTGAGGATCCATATTCTATCAACTGTTCTTCCTTCTCTTATCCATATCATAATAAGTATTTTTGATGATTTAATAAGAACTCGATTTTTAAGCTTTTCATCAAAATAGGTTTGACCAATTCTTTACCCAATTAAATAGTTATCATTATATTAAAACAAATTGTTGTTTCCCTAAATATCTCTAAATATATTACCAAATTAATCATGTTTACATATATATAATTTTAAATTTAAGTGTCAGATTTTTATGGTAATAAATTTAATTTTCATAAATATTAGGTAAATGTTATTATTGGATTGTATTTGTTTGATGTGATAATGTATATGTTAGGTATTAATTGCATCCGATTTTAATCTGTTTGGTTCCAATTTAATTTCAATCTTTTTGGCTACTTGATTTATACATATCCTTATTCTGTTTTCAATGGCATTTCCATCATTTTTTTTTCCCACTCCACCCTCCTCATGCCTTTTTCCAAAGAAGACCATTTCTATATTTTTCGATTAAATGATTTGGGAATAGTACGTATATTTAGAGGGTGAATTTTTTTACCATTATCCTTGGAAATAAAACTTTGCAACAACATATATATTTTAAACTAAAAATTGGAACACTCTAACTTGTACTTTGAGAAATCTAGAACTCTTATTTTTTTGGTTATATTAGAAGATAGTCTTAATTACACCCTTCGAATCTTAATTATGAGACAAAGAGAGAGCTTCAATGCCTCCCCGAACTTATGTTTCTACGATCTGATGACAACATTTTCGCCGGAAAAGAGTCTTGGTTGAATGTAATAACGTCGCTGATTCCATGGCAAGATATACGAGAATTCTGACAAACATTAGGAGTAACGATCCTCGCATTGTTCACATATATACCGGACCCTCCAGATTTTGTGATGGTGAACATTTTATCAGACGACACGCTACAAGGAACAAGAGTTCTGTTAGGGAAATGAAGCATGTGGTTGATCATAAGCCACGCAGGGATCGTATGTCTTAGGATAAATGACTCAAGATTCTCTTGATGTATGTCTGCATGAGAAAGATCGTTGTCGCTAGGCATCAAGAAAGTGATATCTGTGTTCCTGAAGTAATCTGTATCGTTGAGGAAACGGAGAAGGATGACAAAACCGTTGTAAGATTGCCTTCTCATATCGGACATGGCAGAGATGAGGTCGGTTTGGTTGTAGTTGTCATGTCTCAATATGAGATGTGGTGGCTCGGTGGATGCAAGAATCGTAAGAAAAAAGAAAAACAAAGGAGCTATAACTAGAAAAAGAGATTTCATACTAGTTGATATTAGAATCACCACCACTCATATAATTAATTATAAAACTTTGAAAACAAGCATATATATACGATGTGGGAAAAGAAAAAGTTCATGATCTTCATGAGTTAATACTAAACCGGTGTGAGTCTAGTAGTGATTAGTTGATGCATGGTTGATTCGTGAATGTTGTTTTGTCATCTCTTAAGTGTGACAAGAATACTCATGTGAATTTTCTCTCTCTCCTAGTCATACTTATATCCATTTCTAAAAAACTTATTTTTTGAATTGTAAATTTTTACACTACAACCTCCATAAATTAATACTCTTTAAATTAATACTCACTATAAATTAATAAAAAATTTCGGTTCCGAATTGGGCCGGTGTAAAAATAACACATTTCGATAAAATAATAAAATAATAATTTTTTGGTAAATCCTATGTAAAAATATGGTCTCATCAATATCATAAATTAATAATCATATAAACTGATATATATATATATATATATATATCTAAGAAAATCTAGTGAAATATAATTTTATTGTTGTTTGTCTATTTTTGAATTTGCATTCTTGTTGGAGCTCATCTCTAAGTTTTTCATTGTTGTATTTTCAAATCGCATCCATAAATTGTGAAGAGTCATAGATGCAATAATTTCTTTTTTAGTAATTAGTTTTTAAAGTACCGCAATATTTTCTGCGACTTCATAATTACCATGAAGGATAGTAGTAACAATTTTTTATAAACTCTAAACTTTTAACATTTCTCATTTTTACTTAGATAATCTATTAAAAAATTGACATTCATCCTATTGCGATAACGAAGATTATAAATTAAGAAAATTGTTTAAAAATATGAATGATAACAAAAGTATCTTATTTTGTAATAGAAAATTTTCAATATAAAAATGAGAAAATCTCTTTATAAATTAATATTTTATTAATTTATCGATAAATTAAAACCTCTATAAATTAATAAAATTTCATGGTCCCAATTTTATTAATTTATAGAGGTTTTACTGTATTATTATACGATTTTCATCCTTTTAAAATGTTAAAGCTACACTTATTATGTTGAAACGGATAAAGTAACTTTTAGTTTTGGGAAGCTCTTGAAGATATGTTATAGAGGTTGGAACCTCAAATGGATCTCTCACAAACGCTTATACAAACGGTCATGAGCTAAGATATCTAAAACCTAGTCTTGAATTACACCAAATTATGTGTTAAAACTTAAATTACATAAAGAACCTCTACTAGAGATGAAAAATAAAAACAAAACACATAACTGTGTTATACACCATAAGTATATATATATATAACCAAAATAAATACACACACATATATGTACATCCACACAGTCAAGAAATAAAATTAAAATCAAGAAGATGATGAAGAATTAGGAGTTGAGAGACTGTTTAGTGAAAAACAAGATCATTAAACCCCCGTTTAGAGGCTAAGCCAATGACACACAACATGTAAAACACCTTTCCACTCTTCACTTTTGCTTTTACTATTGCCTTTCCTTTCTCCACTTTCATCTTAGCCTTAACCAATATTGGCTTCTGTGTCTGCGAGTCTCCTAACCACTCTCGCTCTTCTGCCTCCGGTTCCTTCTCTATTGTCTCGAGCCTTCCCTTGAGTATCTCCTCCAAGTCTTTCCCCAACTCACATATTCTCTTATTCTGTCAAATCATAACATCCTTTTGAAAGTTACACATCTAATACTAAAAATATATGAATCCAAAATCTCGAATTTGTTTGCTACTTATACCTCATAATCACGATTTAAGTTCCTCTTGTTCATCCGTCGATGTACAACCCACCACATCTTCCTATACACCAAGCTCCTCATATAGCCTCCTTGCTTCTTCAAAATTATTTCTTCTTGTCACATCAGTTTCTTTTAAAGGTTTCAGAAAATGTGATGGCTTTCACCAACCCTTTTGTACAGCTTTATAATGATACCTCTTGATTCTCTCAAAGTGACCAAAAAAGTTTGTTACTTTACAGACAAGCTTCAATCTTTAAATGTGTTGCTTCTCATTAGCACATATTAAAAAAAAACGAGGTGGTTGTCACAAATCATCACATTGTTTTGTAAAGTCTTTTATGTTCTGTAAAGTGACCATATCCTTTATCATGCTATCTCTCTTCTTACCTTTTGTTTTTTTCCTTTCTCTCCCTTAATTGATGCTTTATTAGTCACGCTTAATCTATAGCAATTAGATCAAATAACATTTTACATTAAATAACATCTCCTTAATCATGCTATTTCGTATATTGTCAACGACTAATATCAAACAGAATAATACGATAGAAAATGTACTTGGAACTCGAAAAGCATTAACACACGCGAGTCCGAGTTTCACTACCCACAGTTAACATGGCGCATGGCCAGTGCCGTGCTAAGGCTAAATGTGGCTTAGGGCATGTAAAAAAATGTGGCTTTTATTATTAAAAATATCAAAATTAAAAAAAAAATTGTTTCAAAGAGAACAAAAATAAACGGAAAAAAAATCCTAAATCACAATTTTGCTATCCTTTTTTCCTTAAAAAATCATTTACCAAACTCACATTATAAAAGTAAAGCAAAAAAAAGTTTATGAAATGACACAGTGAATAATCGTTAGCAAACTGATGTTATCAATAGTGAACGATTCTTAAACCTGAAAACTAATCTTGTTTTTAATAAAAAAAATTTACAGGCAATTGGTTTTTCGAAGAAAGAAAACTCAAAATCAGTTTCTTTTCTTCCAATTATCCATTTTTAATTAATATGCCGATTATTCTAAAACAGATTTTGTTTATTTTTAATTATATTCCATAATTATTATTATTATATTATATTTAGAGTATAAAACATGTGTAGAAATTTCCTTATAGATATAACGTATTGTTTTTATTAATAATGTCATGGATTTTATAATCAAAAGACCTATTTTACATACACATTTATCTTATCAACTTAAATACAGCTTAGATAGAAGAAAAAAATGTGGCCTAATTTTTTTTTAATTATTGGTGGCTTAGGGCAAATGCCCTTTCCTCTTAACCTTAAGCACGGCACTGCGCATGGCAAGTCTTAATGAGGTTAAGTAAGATATTAAAAAAATTACATAAGTTTTATAAAAAACCAATATAATTATACAAATAATCACAAAACATCATATACAAATTTAAGTTTGCATATATAGATAAACTTTTAAAAAAATCGTATAATATGAATCACTATGAAAACAAAGAAATATTAGAAAAGAAAAGGATAGACACAAACTGATCAGTCCAATATGAGCTGACTACACACATAGCGCACTTGGCTTTAAATAATATATGATGTATAGCTTAACTGAGTAATTTTAAAGCCGATTCATTTTTGGTTTTGACGGACACAAACATATAGTTTTGATTATAAATTGTCATACATAAATGTTACTAAGAATTTTAAATTGTAGTGAGGATTCACTCGTCCACTTGCTCTCATCCAGGGGCGGACGTACGCTTTAGTTTGTGTGGCACGTGCCACATGCTAAATCCTGAAAATAAAATTTTGCATGGGATTTAGTTACTATAGTTCAGAAAATAATAACACTTATTATTAGTGCGTCACATGCTGATGAAGTCCGACAGAAGCTCTTTTTACAATATAAACTAAAATTCAATATAAATTGTATCATAATTTAAGCTATATATATATTAAGCTAATAAAGGTTTAAGCCCAACTATTTAAAAGCTACTAATGATTCAAGCCCAACTAAATCAAAGTCTTTCTACATGTCTAAAAACGTTTTTCACATAGTTTTGTTTATTGACTTTTGAAGTTGGTTTTGACTATACCCGGTGCCACTGCTACAGTCAAGAGATGCTTTTCTGCAATGAAAATTGTGAAAATTACTTTTTTTTTTTTTGCTAAACATCAACTTTCCATTAATCAAAGTATTACAACCAAATCAAAGGTACATTACATTCACTTCTAAAGACTTGGACCAAAACAAATGCAATTGTTGATCAAATACAACCCTGGAACACTAGGCGGATCCAACGCTACCTAATCGAGAACCATTGCATTTTTTAACCATAGTAAGATAGATAACACACCACAACTTGGTGTGAGATCATCACTTAAACCACCTAAAATAACCTAATGACACGAAAACAAATACTAACACAGAGAAAACCAAAAAACTACTACTGAAAACAATCAAATCCCAGCTATGAGAACCTGTGGATCGACATGTAAAACTTGTCCCAATAGCTTCAACACCCAAAGGCGCATCATCATAAGAGCTTGGTCTCTCCGGCTTTCATTGTTCCGGTCCTAAACCTAAAAACGGACAATACATCCTACTGAACCGACCAAGAGTCGTGAGACAAAACCAACGAAATAGCTGCTTCTCCGAACTAACCAAATAACAACCAGAATGCTAATCTTCTAAAGATTAAAAATTGAGAACACAGAATAGCATATCATCACCTCACAATGCAAGAACGAGAAGCTACATCACTTCCGTCGATTTACAAGGCACACTCCTTGGCTGGACTGAAACTAAAACAAAGAAGACACCAACAAACATAAACACCGTGGTGAAGCGAAGGGCTGGTTCAACACCAAACTGAAAAGGGAGAAGGCGAGGAGAGACCGGCTAGCTACACCGGAATCCAGGAACGCCACGAGCACAGCCGCCATGAGGAGACCGAGCAGCTCCCATGCCTCACGAAACCACCACTAACCAAGATCTGAGAACCAGATCTAAATCTAAACCACCACAGGAGAGAGGGTCGGTCCACCAAGCTCCACCAGAGACGCTGAATGCACAAGCCACCGTCCTCAAGCAGCCACCAGAACAGCGACCTAAACTCCTTAGCGAATATTCTCTCTCCACGAGGTGGCTCACCACCAACCAGAGCGTCAGATCAGAGCAGAACCACGCCACAACCGCCGGAGCTAATGAACTGAAAGACGAAAGAGAAAATAAAAGCAAGGAGCCCTCTCACGGTACCGGCAAGGAACGCCGGTGACCGGAGAGGCAAACGCAGAAGAACCCTAAGTTTGTCGCAGAGATCGCAAGTTGGGAGAGAAATTAGGGGCGCGTGTACCTCAAATTGTGAAAACTACTTTACAAACTGAATAGGTGATCAATTTTTGAATTATTGTATGGTTTGTTTTATTAAAAAAGAACACTTAGATAAGGTGACAAATGAAGTAGTGATAAAAAAATTTCAAGATATGGAAAATAGTAGAATAGTTTTGTAAGACTTCTTAATATGTTTTTGTCATGACAATCTTTTAACGTTTTATTTTTTTGGATTTTTAATATTATTATTAGTATATTTTAATTAATTATTTAATTAAATATTTGATTAATTATTTTGTGCCCCATATTAAATAAGTTTATGGATCCGCCACTGCTCTCATCTATGAAAAAAAAAGAGGATAAAAATAAATTGAACCTCAGAAAATATTCAAGTCTATAACAACATCATAATTCACTAATAACATTTGATGGTCTTACAATTTCATCGTTCCTCTGTTTCTGATCTCTTTTTGTCTAATACGAAGTCACAAACGTCACAATTTTAGCCTTTTCTCTGATACGATAGGGAAGCCCCAATGAGAAGAGATAATGTAATTGCGATATAAACCTTCCCTGTTCATTTTATTACTGATCCGCGCGTAAAAGCTCAAGATCCTTCTTGGTAAAACCAGTGCCTTAAGAACCAGCCTCCTTGGTCGGTTTAGTCGGAACCCTTTTGACTTGCTCTCAACCTTCTTTCCCAAGTTATGTCTTTTAGTTCTTGTTGTCACTTTCTCGTATTGATGGCTTAGCTTCTGGTACTGGGATGTTGATCTTGACCGGTACTTACCAATTATCTGCAGCATCTTGAGCTTTCCGTTGAAAACAAAAAACAAAGCAAAATAGACGGTTTCAAAGATATTGTTGTTTTGAAGTGTTGGAGAGTAGTTTATAAGAGAAAGAAAATACTTATTTAAATGAGCAAAAGGATCAAAAAGATAAACAGTTTGAGTAACAAACAAAGAACACTTTGATGATGATTGATGAGAGAAGGGCGCTCCATAAATGATACGAGAGTGAAGAAAGATTCTGAAGGCACATGGATATATTCTTCTTTGTATTTATTAAAAACCACAAATCCCCAAATCCTCTGATTTTTTTTTCAGTTTTTGTTTAACCACACAAGCCAGAGAGAGACTGCATGTATTGTACATATGTGGCTATAATTATCACATAAAAAAACAAGAAAGAGGAAAAAAGGAATTGATCTTATATATAGTGGATAGAAAAATTGAGCAATGATTGTATAAAAGATTTGTAAATTAAATAAGAGATTAAGGAGATGACAAGCCACTAACCAGGCATCGGCTTAATAATTTGGCAACATGAATAGATGAGAGGATAAATGAGAGAGAGTAATCTTCTTTAACCTTTATTGTAATGTGCTACAATACAGTTAATTACTGAAGTAAACCAGATAAATTAGATTATAGTAAAACCGGATTACATATTCTAAAAGAGACTTCCCAAACCAGCGAGTCTTTTTCTCAAGGATGTTGCACTTCTCTTAACTACTTTGTTGAAGCATACACCTGGTTCAAATTAAATAGGGAAGTTTCTCGGGACAAATGATTTGGTCTGAATCGATCCGAAACAAGCTTCATCCATGACCATGATAAATTTGTGGACCAATATTTTTTGGTAAGAGTTTGGTATTCACTTTCACATGTACAATCATCCCTATATTTTGTAATTCTCGAGCTCATTCCACGTACATAGTCGTTATACTAATATAACTAAGAACAGATTGTCCACTATGTTTGCAATCCATATAATATCTGACTAATTAAATTGAGGTATTTGAAACCTGTTGCTGATAAACCCATAGCTTATGAGACTTTGGGACAAATGTAACGTTCAACCTTAGGTTCAATGGAGGTCTTAAGCCAACATAATCATTGAATTATTAGTCATCCACATAATCCAAATAAAGTTTGTGTTATTCTTCTCTTTTCCAAAGGAATTTGTATCATATCTAAGCAGGCCCATATTGTTTATGAGCGAGTCGTTCACCTTGAAGCAGAGTCAACTCAATATTAATAGATGGAATTTTTTGGGCCCTTTAATAATATAACTTTACCCTTTTTATTTTGTAAGTATTACATAAAAACAAATTTAGAAAGAATAAATTTTATGTTATTCAATTAAGAAAAAGAAAAAAAAAAGAAAAAAAAAAGTATATACAAACTCTATATGTCGTCTCTAATGCGCTTGTTTAAAGTGTATACCTTGACCGTTTTCCATAAAATATTAACCATTAGAATGAAAAAGCTGAGTTAATGGAATTTTGGTCCTTTTTCCTGTTAGCGCAATATATATGTACCAAATAACACGCAATTGTTAGATATAAAATCATACCAAGGAAGGATACTAAAAATGTATCATATACTTTGAAATATTTTTTGGTGGTTGAATGTTCATGAGGGTCAAAGGCATTTCATATAAAAAGAAAGTCAAATTCATGTTTAAACTAGGTTTTAATAAAATAATCAACTTCTTCCCCCATTAATCTCATATAACACAATTCATCATTCATATAATCAACTTTATAGATTATATGATTTTTAAAGAAGAAATTTTGATAATTCAAGAATTTGATCCTTGACATCATGAACATTTTAAGCACAATATGATATTCAATATCAAAACATATTTTATAGCAATCTCTAACAAGTCTTTTGCTCTTAAATTATAGTATAATAAGCATCAATGAGCATGTAAATATGCTTGTGACAAAAAAAAAAAAAAAAAAAAGCATGTAAATATGCACATCTCGAATTATAGTATTCATTAATGAGCATGGGAGTATGCAAACTAGGAGAATAAGACATGAATTTCAGAAGTATTTACCCCAAGACTTCAGTGATGAACTATAACTGAAACAATGTTGTAAGAACAATCATGGTGGTCAAAGTAGAATAAATTATGGTTCTACGACAATTAGTAGTTTAATTTATTTTTAAAGTGATGTATCTCATAATTGTGACAATAACCCACCAAAAAATGCAAATTATATAATTAAATAACTGCAACTTAGAAATGACATAGATTGAGTGACTAAAAACCAACAAAAATATTGAAAATTTACTTATGTTTTAGTTTAATTTTTGCTTTACTATGTATTAGCAGATTTAAAATTTGGTAGATATAGAGCAACAATAAAATATTAAGAGAATTGTAAAATCAAGATAACTTATTATGAATACATTTACGATTTTAATTGAATTAATTTTGATAAACAACAAGAGCTGGAAAATCAAAGATTTTAAGAGAATTAAATCACACTGAAAATAATACTATTTGCTACAATTCTATGCTTACGAAAATACTCGGAACTGAAGAATCTAGGAAACTGTTGCCCTCGACAATATTCAGTACTTAACTAAGGTGAATTATCAATGTTTGTGGAAAGTAAACATGTGCTTAATTACTAGCCATGAGGCATGAGGGAGGTGTTGACACCTACAATTGTTTATCATTAGCCAGCTTATTCTAACTTACATTCTCACTTGTAGTTTAAAATTGATGGTTATAAAGAAAACGGCAGACGCATTTCATGTATTACAAAAATTAACGATACAAAAAAAAAAAAAAAAGGTAAGCAGCAAACTGTACTAAACCAATTTAAGCCAAGTCAAGCGACGATTATTCCAAAAGTTCCATCGTAAGGATTTGGTTCCTTTGTTTTCTATGGACTAAGGCCCATTTAAGACCCATTACAAGTACAGTAAACCCCTTACAAAAAGAAGACGAAAACGCATCTTTTGACTTGGTGACGAAGGGACACGCTAAAAGAGGAAACTTTACTCTCTCCCTCATTCACCACTTTCACGTCTTTCAACTGTGTGTAACTCGAGAAGCAAAGTTCACGTTTTCTTCTACCGTCCGCACACAAAATAAAACACTCTCTTTGACTTTTCAATAAGTACCAAGTTTAATGATAATCCAAAACTTCAATTAAACGTTATTAATCTGATTAATTTTGAGCATAACACAATTAAAGACAAAAATATAAAACATTTTTAGAAACAATAACAAGGTTCATGTAAGTGAAGAAGCCTAAAAAAACGTCTCCGGCGGTAGTAAAACGCCGATCTGAGACGAGACCACCAAACGACGCGTTTCAACTTCAACCTCTGAGCTGATCTCAGTCTCCTCAACACAACTCGTTTCACTCTCTTAACAGATCTTGAAACTTTCTCAGTGAAACTTTGTTTTCTTGAAAACTGGTAGCTTCTTAGAAACAACTGTCTCTTCTCCAAATACTCTCCGTACGGTGGTGCTCCATAAGTACCGTAGTTGTAGTAGTAGGTACCACTACTACTGCTTCTCAACACAAGCTTCTCACTCATCGTCGTAATCTGAAAAAAAAAATAGTAAAGAAAGCTGAGAAATAAAAAGGATCAAAGTAAAAGTCGCCGCCAGAAAAAGCCACCACCGCCGCCGACGCCGTTGTAGTTACGTAATAGGGAAGAGTTTTAGTTAGAGGCGTGCGTTGAACTCTCTCTCTCTCTTTCTCTGTCTCTCTTTGTAAGTACTTATTATATAGTAGTAGATCTTTTAGTTTATGTTTTAGGCACTGTTGTGTATACTTCTGTTGTGTTCTTCTTTAGTTCTTTATAATCTTATTGGCTCTTTCTCTCTCATCTCTAAGTCAAGACTTTAATATTTTTAACCTATTCCCAATAAGCAACAACATTCTACTAATTAGAGTGAATGTAATTAATTAAGAATGTGTGATAATATACTAACTCGTTATTATGAGGTCAATTTTGTTTTGAAAATGAAGAGAACTTGTTTAGTTTTAATTAAAAGTGGCATATGCATTGAATCATATAAGACATTTTCGATGCAGAAATAAACGTGAAACTTACGTATCATCCGAGACAAATTAGTTCAAAGAATTTAAAGTGAATGTATATTTTAATTTTTAAAGTTATAATCTTATTATAAAACTTAAAAAGAGTATTGTTGCAATCACTACTTCTATACAAATCTTGTAGTGCCGGCCTTATTGCTTTTATTTATTTATTTGGTCCCATTTGTGGTCACAGAAGAATATGAGAGAGACCTAAAAAAATAGTTTTTGCTTGGTGGACATTACTTAGTAAAGTGTGGTAGGTGTGTGAAGAATGAAGATGTTACATTGGCAATAAAGAGAAGAGCCAACACCTATAGTCCTATGCATTTTTAACTTTGCTTGCTTTGGTCAAAACCTAACACTATCACCTATTAGAACAAGAACTGCTTACATTTGAACAAAGTTTACTTTTCATATCACAATCTTATTACTTGCAACTCTATTACTTCCATAGGAAAAATAAAACAAATATAATGTTGGGCAAACAGGATCACCATTTGACCCTTAGCCTTAGCCTTTTATGAGTTTGAAGGGCTTTTGTTTCCGAAACTCATCATGTTACATGTATAAAGAAAAGAATGTTCCTAATTAACTACGAGCGATTCACAAGCTTGAGAAGTAATCAACTGACAAGTTCCATATCCATATCAAACCCTATTGTATCTACAAAATAGGCAGGAACGAAAAACAGGGTGCAATAGAAAATGCTAGTAGAAGACTTGTAAAGCTACAAAGGCAAACGGGTTTTAGAAGCTTTTTCATTTATCTTCCAAGTCTCCTATTAACAACATCTTTCAACTAAGAACACACCTGAGACATATTCATCTGAATCCAACTATTAGGAGCATGTTTTGTACCTTGTTAATGGTTTCTTTCTACATCTTTCTTGTCTGCCCCTATCTAGGCCCACTTTCACTTGCGGAGGGGACATTGCTCGGGAAACTAGATAGATCGATGTCAATGAGGGACATATCATACATTGCATCAAGAGAATCAGAGGCATCCACAAGCAAGGAAGATTTCGCAGCATCAGAACGTGCAGGATCAGAAGTTACGCTAGAGCTTTTTGGTGAGCTTGCCTCTGAAGATAGACTACTCGACACCGAAACACCATCAATCTTGTTTGCATACACAGGTTTGTTCTTTCTCATTGCATCCATCTCTTGGCCAGTTGGAACAAAAGTTCTCGACCGGTACTTCTTTGTCCCCTCGTCACCACCATCTTGATGGTTATAGAGCACATAATCATGGTATGTAGGAGCAAACTGTCATAAACAATCATCAGGACACCAATATGAAACAATTATGATTTGAAATATCGATGATTTTAAAAGAAACCAGTTACCTGGTGAACAGTGTCATGGTAAAAGTCATTTAGTTTTACAGCATGTGATAGGCTCCCTGAAAAACTGCCAGATCCACCAACATTGGCACCGGCATACTCCTTGTATGGAAAAGCATAGAAATGGCATGCTGCCGCAATAAGCATCTCGACACATATTATAAAATTTTGGAAATGAGCCGCTTCCTCTGCAGTCTTTATGAATCCAGATTTTGCAGCAAGAAAGACTAGAACACCCTGTGCAAAGAAGAGGGTTATAAAACACAATCAGAAAAAAGCAACAATGTGTGAAGGATAGCAAAAGGTAAGAGTGGATGTCAAAACTCTGAGTTAGTAAGCTCATTTTACCTGCCAATAGGTTAGAAAGACCACAGACTTTATGATCACAAATTTTGGGACTGGATTGAATGGCTGAAGTAGATCTCTGCATGCCATATAAAACAGCACAAGTGCGTACAAAGCCACTGTGTAGGATATGGTATAGATGATTGTAAGATAGAGATATGCTTGATCAGGGTTGAAATTCCCATCCTTGTACTTCCCTTTCGCATAAAGCACAAGTGTGACAGCAACTAGGACAGGCTTCAGGATAACAAATTGCAGACAACCTTGCTTGCATCGTCGAATAAAACGCCTGCATTGAAAAGATTCAATAGACGTCATTAAAGAGGACGTCAACATACGCAAGATATATAGAAACCATCAAGAAACCAAGACACGCAAACAGAACATTCAATGTCTCTGATGAAACTGAAACTGTGTGCAGCCATATGATCATCTCTGATGACAAGCAAACGTAAAGATTATTAACGTGAAGACACAGAATCTAAAAATTTGCACATGTTGTATGACTTACACATAAAATGGTACTGCACATATGCTAGAAAATACCAAGAAGCCTTTATTGACAAGTGTAAGGAGTTTGGTTTCAAACTTACCCGTCCAGTGTTAAAGGCGGAAAGCAACATGTCATGAGAGACCACGATGGCTTTAGAGAGCGGCCGCTCAAACTAAGCACTACTGATCCTGGTCCCCCAACCCATGCCAAACACAACGACAGGAAATTGTAAATAACCCATGCTTCATATCTGGAACACACAAAAAAAAAGATCATTAGAGACATAAATGCCATTAGGCCACACTGACTTTGAACGGTAACAGAAAACTTTAGGGGCCAACTCTAAGACCTATTGAGGTACTCTTAAAGAGAAGAAACTACTCTTACATCGTCTACACTCTACACTCAAGTTCCAAGGGGTCAGAGAGAAATTGTTTTAGGAATACTCACACTTCTCGTATGGAATCAAAATATATCGAACTTTTAGGTAGCACAAGAGACAAGAATGACATCAAGGCATAAACCTGGCAATGAGAAGCAAAACATATCAGGGAAAACAGAATTCAGCATGTCAAGGAGTAGTAGACACAGTTCAGCTTATAGATGATGATACTATACTAACCGGGACCATAAAGATGATGCGTACGATATATCTCTGATAAGTTGGTTCCGTGTAATTCAAAAGATGCCTGTAGATATGAAATATAGCCAAAGCAATGGCTCCAACAGTACATAGAAACGCCACAATGTTCAGATAAAACGGTATCAAATCCGCCATTCTGCAAAACAACAAACTCCTTCAAAACTATGATCAAATCAAATCAACAAAAAAAAAAAAGAGATCTTTGGGTACAATCACAAACCTCTACAAAGAGCTAAGCCGGATCTGTTAAAAAATCGAACCAAGAACCCTAAAACACGATAACCCAACTTGGTGATTCACTAAAGTTTGAAACTTTCGTTACGAGATCGGCGAGTAAAGAGGATTGATCAAAACCCAGGGATTTGGGGACACACGATCCAATCGCAATTAAGGAAAGATCGTACCTTTTTGAAACTGAAAGGGGGGGGGGGGGGGGGGGGGGGGGGGGGGCGAAGAGAACAATGTAACCGTAGTAACGAAGCAACAAAAAAAAAAACAGAACCCTCTCTCAAAGAAGAGGATTTTGTGGATGAAGGGGTTTTGATAAAGCTTTCTTCTTGCCTATAGAGAAAGGAGAAAATTTTATTATTATGGGATTTGGGTTTCACAGCAGAGCACAAGTCGAAAACAGAAGAAGCAAAATGCAGAAAAAAAGGAATGATTTTTTTTTTTTTTAATTATAGTTTTGATTGAAAGATCATTTTTTTTTTTAAAGATATGAGCAAAAGAGGTGGAATCGATTCAACGTCCATCAAATCCAGCCTGTGAACTTCAAACCCATATATTATTTTCATTTTTTTGTTTTTTTTTTTGGAATAATCTAACATATCACAAGTCTCAACCCAATTCAATGATTATCAAAAATGTTGTTGATAAATTATTAAGTAACATTATAAACTATGTTATATATTTTGTCGGCAAAGGATAATAAATTTTACATTAGTTTTGTGGTCTGCCTTAGCAATAAATAAATAAATAAAAATGTTCAATTTTACCATTTTGTTTTATCAAATGAATGAGAAAACAATAATATTGGATTTTTTTGGGTGTATTATTGACACTTCTAGGTATATATCTACGAAACAATTAGAGTAATACGTTTTTAATATGATAAAATGTAATATATTTTTTTCAAAATGCTGATAAACTTGATAAAAAACATGATATAGAAAAAAGTGTTGTCAAGTTAAAATTTATATAATATTATGTTTCAAACAATTTACTAGGTAAATTCGATAATGGTCTTATATACAATTATTTAAACTGTTGTAAATTAATATTTTTATTAATCTAATGTTTATTTTAAGATTTAGTGAGATAGTTTTATTTAACACATAGAAAGATTTACCGTTTTAGAATTGTTAATTTTACTTAGCACTTTTTTTTTTTGACAAAATTCATTTGCACTTTAATGATAGAATAAATATATGTGTTCATTTTATTACGAGACACAATATCAAGAAACGTCGATCATGTGAGGATCAGTTAAAGTACTATTTGTGATGGTCAGTACTGTGCTTGTAACTCTGTATTTAATATACAAGTTTCGACCTCATTTTTATAAAAAATATGCTTAGTCTGGTAATCTAGTGGTTATCTTTGGTTAGAGTGTATAAGATCTCGACTCTTAGTACTTAGTAGTAGCAAAACAGCCTTTTAATTTAAATTTGGTAAATCATTGACATAATCCATGGTGGGAACTTTGAGCAGTTTGCAATCATTATCATTTAGCACGAACTCAACATTTTGATGGGAAGTGCAGTTTGCACAGTTCATAAAGAGTCTTCTTTATCATATCACGAATTCACAATCCATGAAGGTGTAGGTAAAGTGTTCAAGATTATTGTTCTTGCGCAAAGATTTTTAGTCAATTAATTTTCTCATTCATTATGTTGATTCATTATAACCAAAAAGAAATCTCTCCTTACATCATGGTCCTAGGTGATGATATTTGTATGATAAAACATACGGTTGTGATGCAAATGTCTTATACCGTTCCAAATTTTCACATTAAAATTTGAAAAAAATATTACACTATGAATATGCATACTAAAGTTACGGTGGTGGATTCATTTAACAGAGAAATGAAATACAATAATTACTGAAATTTGATTCAGTTTTATCAAGTCGGTGAAAATGTAGTTTTTTTGGAAGATCATGCTAACACAAACTATTATATTAAAATCATGGAAAGACGTCCTATTTCCCTCTCGGAATTATGATATCGTATTAGATCTACTCCAAACTTTGACCTCGTTTTATAGCTTCCTCAAACTTAAATCGTCCACATATTTCTATCCGAATCCATAGTTCTATTGCTATTTCCCTTTTGGATTAAATCTTCTCATCTAAATTTCCATACATATGGTTTATACGGTTTATAATTGGTTTAATATTTTCTTAACCAACTAATAAATTATCTGGATTAAACCTTATTTTAATCCGATTTTAAAATTAAACCCATCAAACTGGATGAAGAAACAGAAAATTTAACATAAAAAAAACTGAAAACAGAAAAATAAATCTTAAAAACAGTTGAGATGGGACCTTTGCATAATACTCATTAATCTCTGGTCATGCCAAGGTAGACTTATCTTCGGATTTTGAATTGAGGGTTTCGATTGTGTGGGTCATTAGATAGAAGAAGATTGGGGAAAAACTTGTAGGTCTTGTGGCAATGATGTGATTTTAGCATAATGTTTGCTGTTTTGAGAAGAAGATGGGATCTGGGCGGAGCAAATCATGTTGTGGCTCGTCTGCGGTGAGAGGAGATGATGATATCGATGTGGCTTGTTTGTACTGGGGATTGCACAAATTAAACAAATAAAGATTTTGTGGGAAAGAGTGAAGCTGGTTCTTTTATTAACGATAAAAACGTGAGGTCGTCACTAACACGAATCAAGATTGAGCTCGTTAGTTCACAGGAGAACTAACAAGCCAATAATGACGAGCTCGACAGCGGAAATGAATTACACAAAAGACAATAACAATTTTCGATGCAAAGTATTGCTCTCATGCTATTGTCCGAGGGTCAGGATGAGGTTGTCAATAAATGTCTTGAGCTATTTATAGGTGAGTATAGAGTTATGGCACTATAGGGTTTTCATCGTAAATTCCCGAGATTGCCCTCTGCAGAGTGTTAGTGACTTTCTCCTAATTATATCGGGCCAAAATAAAATTAATCTGTCTTGTTGGGCCGAGTGGCATATTTGGCGCAGCCCATGTCCAACAATAGTCCCCCCCTTAGTCCGGAGAGCGGCAGTTTTCTACGATCATCGGGCGTGCTTGAATTGTCTGTAATATGCCTACTCGGCACTGATTGTCTCGGGTTTCTTGTGAGATTGCAGATGATCGGCGAGACTCCATAGTTGGAGATCGGCATGGCGTTGATGATGTGGAATCGTACACGGGTCGCCGTGATGACTTGACTTCAAGCGGGTTTGACCGTTCTTGATGGGCGTCGTCGAGGATCGCCGCACGAGAGAGTGATCTAGGTGAGATCGGCAGATTTAGTGATTCTAAGGGGATCAAAGATCGGCCGATTGAGATAGGTTTTGAGAGAAACCGAGATGAGTTGAGCGGCGGTAATGAGTTGAGCGATATTAATGAGCTCGGCGAGATGCGCGGAGGTAATGAGCGGTAGTAATGAGCTCGGCGGTGAGCTCGGCAAGATGAGCGGAGGTAATGAGCTTGGCGGTGAACTCGGCGAGATGAGCGAAGGTAATGAGCTCGGCCGTGAGCTCGGCGAGATGAGCAGAGGTAATGAGCTCGGCGAGATGAGCGGATGTAATGAGCTTGGCGGTGAGCTCGGCGAGATGAGCAGAAATAACGAGCTTGGTGGTGAACTCGGCGAGATGAGCGGAGGTAATGAGCTCGGCCGTGAGCTCGGCGAGATGAGCAGAGGTAATGAGCTCGGCGAGATGAGTGGATGTAATGAGCTTGGCGAGATGAGCAGAAGTAACGAGCTCGGCCGTGAGCTCGATGAGATGAGCAGACGTAATGAGCTAGGCGGTGAGCTCAGCGAGATGAGCAGAGGTAATGAGCTCGGCGGTGAGCTCGGCGAGATGAGCAAAGGTAACGAGGTCGGCGGTGATGGGCTCGGTGAGCAGCTTGACCGAGAGTTTGCTGTTGGTTGTCGCGGGATCAAGAATGGAGTAGCTGGTCACCGCGAGGTTGGCGGGTTGAGAGAGACTGTGGTCGGCATGACAAATCTCGGAGGTCGGCGTGGCGTCGATGAGGTTGACACTTCTCATGAGGCTGTTTGTCGAGGCCCCCTGCTAGCCGGAGGTCAGCGAGGTATTTTTGGAGTCGAGGTGAAGAGAGGTCGGCGAGAGTGAGATTTAGGTCAGCGAGATTGAGATTAAGGTTGTCGCGAGCAGATCCGTGGATGAGGTCAAGGTTGAGGTTGAGGTCGGCGGACAAGGATTGAAGAGTTTTCAGGTTGGTTCTCGTGATGGTGGCAAAGCTGAGGTCGGCGGGACGTTGCACGATGCCCTAGAGGTCAGTAAATCCTCATTCCAGGTCGGCGCTTGTCCTATCGTCGGGGCGAGCTCCGAGGTCAGCTTCTAAGATTGGTGTTCATGTTGTGCACTTCCATCCCACGTCCTCTCATGGGAGCGACAAGAAAAGGTTTGATCGTCAATTTGAGGTTGGCACTTGTGATAGTGCGGGAGAAGGTTAATAGGTCGGCACTGAGAATGAGAGTGAAGATAGACACTAAGAAGGAGAGTGGAGATCGGCGCTAAGCTTGAGAGCGGAGGTAGGCACCAAGCTTGAGTGCGGAGGTCGGCACCAAACTTGAGAGTGTACGTCGGCACCAAGTGCAGGTCGGCACCGGGTAGAAGAGTAGAGGTCGGCACCAAACTTGAGAGTGCAGCTCGGCACCGAGATTGAGAATCGAAAGCATGATGGCAAGCGCGAAAGCGGCAAGCATGAGGGATGCGAGCAAATGTTTAATATGAAGTTCGGTTTTGTGCTTTACCAAAGTAAAGTGGTAGGCGAGACAGACTCGCTGTGCTTTTAGGTGCGGCTTTTGTGTCCGGCTTATCCTGTGGGTGTTTGGGGTTGGCAAGAACTTGCAAGCCGGAGCTTGGCTTATTAGTTCAGGCGCCCTCAAGCTAGTGCGAGACTTGCTCGGCTTTTACTTGGTTTCGAGATGTGTTTTACGGGGCGAGACGTCTCTCGGCTTACCCTGTTACGTGTTTCGAATACCAAGTTTTAGGTTGGTAGTTGAGATGAGCTCGTCGTACCTTTTAGGTGCGGTCCTGGTGTCCGGCTTACCTTGTGGGTGCCCCGAGGTCGGCAAGAGTGTGCAAGTAAGAACTTGGCTTATTCAAACTTGACCGCTTGCTAGCTGAATGCGAGACTGCGCTCGGCTTTTTTTTGTGCGGATTATTTCACCGCGGCATCCATGTGGAACGCGTTTTAAATCGTACACCTGGCCAGAGCGACAATGTAGAAGCTGGACACTCGTTAAGACAGACTTGTTCGAGAGAGCTTGGTTGTGATTAAATGTACTCTTGCGAGTGTAATTTTTATTTTTATGTTTTGTTATAGCTGTGTCTTGTAAAAGGCTGCCTACGTACCCTTGAAAAGGGATCAAACCATTCGTAGTTCATTTTGCGAAGGAAGAGCTCGGTATGCCGAGCGTTCCTTTTTTTTTTTTTTTTTTTTTTTTTTTTTTTTTGGCCCAGGGCGCCTTGTTGTTCTTCGATTTGGTTGAGTTCCACGACCGGTTATCTTGATAGATGGTTTGACCTTGCGTGTTTCTCTTTTTCTACCTCGATGTACTTGTTAGCCCGGTGCAGCGCATCGTCGAGAGTCAGAGGCTCGTATATGATAATATCATCCCTGAAGCGAGACCCATATGCGAGAGCATTTCGGAGAGCAGAGATCGCAGTATCGTCTGCAATGGCGAGCTTTGAAACAACCTTCTTGAATCATTCCATGAACTTTCTGAGCGATTCGTCGTCCTCTTGGTACATCGTCCATAGATCGGCGTTAGATGCCCCGTTTATGATAAAGGTCGAGTGGTGTTGCAGGAAAGCAGCGGTGAGCTCGTAGTAGCTATCTATCGAATTGGCTTCAAGACGAGAAAACCAACTGAGTGCGTCAAGGGCTAAGTTTTCCACAAACATCTGACAGCATCCGACATCATATTCTTCAGGACTAAAGTGTGCTCGGTTGATTGCAACACTCATCGAAGTTAAGAAAGGTTTTGGGTCAGTTAGCCCGTTGTACGTGATGAACTTGAACTTGTTGATGTAACAAATGTGAACACTAGAGAGTCTTGTCGTGAAGGGTGAGCATTGAGCCTCTTCGAGCACCTTCTCCAAGTTGGGGGCAGCGCTTGTTGCTCGATGTATCTTGGCCGAGATGTCCTTTACGATCGCTTCGAGTTTCTGGATTTTTAAATCCTTGTTATCTTTCAGGTCGTCTCGCAGATGGTGGTTCGACAGTGTTGGAGTCGGCTGGCTCCTACTACGCTTGCTACAGCGGTGCGTCTGGTCTTGATCGGCGGGCACCCCGTCCCTGGTGTGGTCGTCGAAGGATCTTTCAATGATGGACGTCAGTCGGCGTCTGTGACTCTCTGAGCGTTCCTCGACTGGCGGTCACAAGGGTGGTAGTGTTTCCAGGTCGGTAGGGTAGCTTGTGTATCGACGATCGTGCCTTCTTTGCTGGAGTCTGTTAATTTGGTCCTGAAATGCTTCTTGTGTTGCAACGAGTGTGTCGAGCTGCTCAGTTGTTCGTGTGTCCCGACTATTGAGCTTGTCGAGGATAGTCTGCATCATATCGTCAAAGTTGTTCCTTTGTCCAGCAAGTAAGGGAGCTGGGAGCGCGGCACCATCAATGATAGCTGGAGCCACGGTTTGACGATGCTCGTCACGTGCGGCAGGAAGAGGTGGGATTGACGCGTCGAGTACGGTATGCATCAGGTCGTCGAGTCCGCTCCTTTGTGCTGTGGGCAAAGAATTTGGAAGGGCAGCATTGTTGACGACGGTCTGGTCCGTGGTAGGTCCGTGCTCGGCATGCATGGCAGCGAGAGGTTCCAAGGACGCGTCGGGCGTTGGTAGAGAGGTTGTGTTGTTCGGCGCAGCGCCTTCGACTGTGGTTGTCGTGGAAGGTGGAGGTAGGAGAGTGCGTGTTTATATGTGTCCCCATCGTTGTTCTGAAGGCGATGGTTGTTCGAAAGTGGTGTTGAATTCTTCGTTGGAGTTCCTTGAGTTCGCCATGCCTCAATCTGGAATCTTCGTGGAAACGTTGACCGTCAGTCTTGATCGTCAAAAAGGAGCGCTCTACTCTTGCCCCACGGTGGGCGCCAATTGTTTGTACCGGGGATTGCACAACTTAAACAAATAAAGAATTTGTGGGAAAGAGTGAAGCTGGTTCTTTTATTAAAGATAAAAACGTGAGGTCATCACTAACACGAGTCAAGATTGAGCTCATCAGTTCACAGGAGAACTAACAAGCCAATAATGACGAGCTCGACAGCGGAAATGAATTACACAAAAGACAATAACAATTTTCGATGCAAAGTATTGCTCTCAGACTATTTTCCGAGGGTCAGGATGAGGTTGTCAATAAATGTCTTGAGCTATTTATAGGTGAGTATAGAGTTAGGGCACTCTAAGGTTTTCGTCGTGAATTCCCGAGATTGCCCTTTGCGGAGTGTTAGTGACTTTCTCCCAATTATATCGGGCCAAAATAAAATTAATCTGTCTTGTTGGGCCGAGTGGCATATTGGGCGCAGCCCATGTCGAACATGGCTCAACCTCCTCCGTCGTCTTCTAGTGGTGGTGAAACGGAGAAGATCAAAGAGTCTTTTTGTGGTCTTCACTCTTCTTGTCTTGCTTCATCTTCTACTTCTTACGACAGTGACGATGATAATAATGATGACCAGGTCTGGTTTTTGTTTTTTAAAAAAATGTAATTTCGATTGTTTTATGAAATTAGGTCAAAATCATGAGTCTTGACTTCAGGTGTGTAATGGATGGATGAAGAATAGTCATGGAAGTGATTCACGGCGTAGAATGGAATCAAAGAATCAAAGAGATGATTCAGATTGCTATGAGAATTGACTGATGAGAAAAAATCTAAAACCTTGCCGAGAAAAAAAAAAATCTGGAAACGAAAGACGTGGATAACATAGACGATACTCGATTGGTTCATCCTTATCGACAGATTATCAAATCTCAATTAGAATGGTTTTTGGTTAATTACAATGATTTTCCAATGTACCATTGTAATTTTGAAATCAAAATTCACAAAATAGTATTTTTTTTAGTTTGAAGAACCGGGCGAAGAAAAATATGTTAGAGATATTATTTACCGGTCGGGTCAAATTTTTAATGTTTGTTTGGTTTGAAAAATTAGTTTCATACTAGATTTTTGTTAGAAATATGTACACCAATTAAGTACGAAGGAGCTATAGAACGAGGTCAAAGTTCGGGGTGTATCTAATACGATATGATAGTTCCGAAGGGGAAATAGGATGTCTTTCCTAAAATCATCTACGAAGCATTCCAAAACATATTTTAAAGGTTCATTGTATAGATGATAAAAGAAAATATTACATGACAATGAATTTGAAGATGAAAAATAATAGTAAATAAAACTTATAGACAGAAAAAATAATGTGTAATTTTCTTGTATTTTGATTGTTCCTATACATTGTTTGTTTGGTAAGTAACTTCTTCTTGTTGTTTTTGGTAAAAGGTTGTTAAGTGTATACATTGCTTAATGACCATGTAAACACTATTTAAAAGCAAGAGATGTTGAAAAACAAAACTAAGATGAGATCAAACCTACTAACTTACTAAGTAATATCCAAAAATTATGGACAAAAAAAAGAAAGAACAAATCTACATCCAAACAAGGCCAGAAATATAATAGCCATAATGGACCTAAATACATAAAACCAGCCCAAATAAAAAGCCCATAAAATCTGATATTTTAACACAACTTGAGTGGTAGAAATAAATAAAGATAGGGCAAAGAGCAGAGAGAAGCAAAAGCGTGGAAGGTTACAAAGCCTTTCAAAAACCTCAACACACACACACACACTCTCTCACCTTATCTCCTTCCTCCCTTCTCCTCTCCTCTCCGTCGAGCTACTATCTCCAAAAAAAAATGGCGTCGACGGTAGGAGTTCCATCGCTTTACCAAGTCCCTCACCTTGAAATCTCAAAACCCAATTCCAAAAAGAGGTCTAATTGCTTATCTTTATCTCTGGATAAGCCTTTCTTCACTCCCTTATCTCTTGTTCGTAGAACTCGTCTTATCCACTCCTCTTCTCTTCTTGTTCCTTCTGCTGTCGCTACTCCTAACTCTGTTCTCAGTGAAGAAGCTTTCAAAAGTCTTGGCCTTTCTGACCAGGACGACGAATTCGACCTTGACGGTGACAACAACGTTGAAGCCGATGATGGTGAAGAGCTCGCTATCTCTAAACTTAGTTTGCCTCAGCGTCTTGAAGAGTCTCTTGAGAAGCGTGGTATCACTCACCTCTTCCCCATTCAGGTTTTGTTCTCTCTCTCTCTGTCTTTCTCTCCTTTGGATAAGATTGTCTTAGGTTTCATTTCCAATTTCAAAATTCTATAAAAATGGTTCCTTTGTGGATAAGGTAGCTTAGGTTTCCGTTATATCTCAATGCCGATTTCAAAGTTTTGAAACAAAATGGTTCCTTTATGGATAATATGTGTTTTGATTGGGAAGTATGAGCTTAGATATGTTTGAGTCTTTATTGACATGATGTCTTTTGGTATATGTTTATGAAGAGAGCTGTGTTGGTACCTGCTCTGGAAGGACGAGACATTATAGCTCGTGCAAAGACAGGAACTGGGAAGACTCTAGCTTTTGGTATCCCTATCATTAAACGACTTACTGAGCAAGCTGGAGACTACACTGCTTTCAGGTCTTTGTTTATTTTACTTTGGGTATACCATTTGTTTTCATTGACCTTTCCATTTGATTTTGCTAAAGGTTTAGTTTTTTTTGTTGTCATTGAGTAGGAGGTCTGGTCGTCTTCCTAAGTTCCTTGTCCTTGCACCGACTCGTGAACTGGCGAAGCAAGTGGAGAAGGAGATTAAGGAGTCTGCACCTTATTTGAGCACTGTTTGTGTTTATGGTGGGGTTTCTTACACCATTCAGCAGAGTGCTCTGACTCGTGGTGTTGATGTTGTTGTTGGAACTCCTGGAAGGATCATTGATTTGATTGAAGGAAGGAGCCTCAAGTTGGGAGAAGTTGAGTATTTGGTACTTGATGAAGCTGATCAGATGCTTGCTGTTGGGTTCGAGGAGGCTGTGGAATCGATTCTTGAGAATCTTCCATCGAAGCGACAAAGCATGCTTTTCTCAGCAACTATGCCTACTTGGGTCAAGAAGTTGGCGAGGAAGTACCTTGACAATCCCTTGAATATCGATCTGGTACAAGCTTTCTCTAGCTGGTCTCTTTGTTGCTTCTCAATTTTTTTAAGGTAGATTCAGATGCTTAATTAATACTGTCTTCTTGTTTGTTTTATTGGATTGGTAGGTTGGAGACAAAGATGAGAAGCTCGCGGAGGGGATCAAACTTTATGCAATCGCAACCACATCTACATCAAAACGCACTATTCTAAGCGACCTTATAACAGTATGGCTTAGCTGATAGTTTGCGGTTTTCTAAACATGGTTGATGATTGGTTGGTGTCTTTAGCTAATAAATTATTTTCTATTTTCTTTATTTGAAGGTGTATGCAAAGGGTGGCAAGACCATTGTATTTACCCAAACAAAAAGAGATGCAGACGAGGTGTCTCTGGCATTGTCAAACAGTATAGCTTCCGAGGCACTTCATGGAGACATTTCTCAGCATCAAAGAGAAAGAACACTCAATGGTTTTCGCCAAGGAAAATTCACAGTTCTAGTTGCCACTGATGTCGCATCTCGTGGACTTGACATCCCAAACGTAGATCTGGTAAATTTTAAGAATTTTCTGTACATAGTTTATCCTCTGATATGGTATCTCTGTCTGTTTGTTCTGACATTTTCTTCTACAGGTTATCCACTATGAACTTCCTAATGACCCAGAGACTTTTGTGCACCGTTCTGGTCGTACTGGGCGTGCAGGGAAAGAAGGCTCAGCCATTCTTATGCACACCAGCAGCCAAAAGAGAACAGTGAGGTCTCTGGAGCGTGACGTAGGCTGCCATTTTGAATTTATTAGCCCACCAACCGTTGGAGACTTGTTGGAATCTTCAGCAGACCAAGTGGTGGCCACACTAAATGGTGTTCACCCTGACTCTATCAAGTTTTTCTCGGCAACTGCTCAAAAACTATTTGAGGAAAAAGGAACAGATGCTTTAGCTGCAGCTCTAGCTCACCTTAGTGGTTTCTCTCAGCCTCCTTCATCGAGATCTCTCCTCAGTCATGAGAAGGTTTAATTCTTAATCATGCTTTAAGATTCAAAAAAAAACAAATGAGAGGGCACTGAATTTCTTAGGGTGCTTCTTGAGAGTCCTATAAGCTTCAACATCCACTATATAACAACTCTTCATTGTCACTTGAATGGGTTGAAGTCCTTTAGTTTGGTTTGATAATCGGACAATCATGAACTGAAATTCATTTTTCTACTGCAGGGATGGGTGACTTTGCAGTTGATACGAGATCCAGCGAACTCTAGAGGTTTCTTCTCTGCGAGGTCTGTCACTGGTTTTCTTTCTGATGTTTACAGATCAGCTGCAGATGAAGTTGGGAAGATCTTCTTGATCGCAGATGAGAGGGTCAGTAAATTTGAAATGGTCGTTATACTAGCAGTATTTTCAAAACTATCCTCTTATGAAATTTTCTGATTCTGCTATAACTCAGGTCCAAGGAGCTGTTTTTGATCTACCAGAGGAAATCGCAAAAGCGCTCCTAGAGAAAGAAGTGCCAGAAGGAAACAGTTTATCCCTGATAACAAAGGTATTGATCCGGCCTTCTCTTATTTTTCTGCTGTTTTTTTCACTCTTTAGATACAACCATACTCATAAACAAGACCTCTTTGACTAACACTCTTGCATCTTGGGTTTTGATTATAGTTGCCTCCACTGCAAGATGATGGACCTTCTAGTGATAACTATGGACGGTTCTCTAGCAGAGACAGGATGCCTAGAGGAGGAGGAGGTAGAGGGTCAAGAGGCGGTAGAGGAGGATCATCAAGAGGCCGTGATAGTTGGGGAGGTGATGATGACAGAGGAAGTAGAAGGAGCAGTGGCGGAGGAAGCAGCTGGTCCCGTGGTGGTAGTAGTTCCAGAGGAAGTTCTGATGATTGGTTGATCAGTGGCAGAAGTTCATCAAGCGGCAGAGCTCCTTCCCGAGAGAGGTGAGTTTTAAAACAAATCTGTGTTTAAAAAGTCTTCACACTTTCCCGATTCAACTGATTGATTGATATCTGTAAACAGAAGTTTTGGAGGGTCTTGCTTCATTTGTGGGAAATCAGGGCACAGGGCAACAGATTGTCCTGACAAGAGAGGGTTTTAGAGTTATCTTAGCAAATGGTTTCTGCTCTTGAGAGAGATAGATCCTTGTCCTTTTTGGTGTTCTTAATGCGAATCTTTTCGTGTTTGCTTTCAACCGTTTCTTTCAGACGGTAGAGAAGCAATCATGGAGGAGGATATATGCTTTGGACAAGGTAGAGCAGAAAAATAAAAGAGAGAAGCAAAAAGCAAAAGTGAAGGAGAAGGTTTTCCTCAAATTAGCATTTTCAGAGATTGCTTGAGAAACAATGGAAAGCTGATGGATCTTTTATGTTAGGTTATTATAAAAAAAGTAGTTTTAATGATCAGTCTCCTATGTTTCTGAGTTTTGTATGATTTAAGTGTTTATTAGTCAGTCACTCAATCCATTTGAACTCCTATTTTTATTTTCTTTTTGTACGTGTCTGTGGTTATATGTGAATCGTTATCACATTTGTCATCATAATAGAATCGTTGTCTCTTCATTAACCAAAGAACCAAATCCATTTCTGTTTTTTTAGTCTTGATCTAAATACGAAAGAAACTTAAATAGGCTTGTAACACAAATATCACATATAATCAAAGTTTAAATGTATCATATTAATTTTTTCTTTTTTTCCATTACAAACATCAAAATATAAGATAGAACTTCCGGTAAATCGAAAGACACACTGTTTCGTATAAACCGAAAGTTAGAAAAAAATGGGGAATAGATTAAGCGGTTGAAGGGGATGATGGTTTAGAAGGAAATTGAGGTACACCACATTTCGTCAAACAATTTTGGTAACATGGTTTGTTTTGTTTGCCACAACTTATGGAACATGTTTTGAAGCACTCGAGTTTTGAAGCCATCGCTGCCGCTGTCATGGTTTCATCAACCTTCATCCCATTGCATGCCTGTAGGCAACATGCCGTCATTACCAAAGCCATCACCATCATCATCTTACCCACAGTTCCTGCCATTTTTCTCTTACGTAAAAGTTTCTTTTTGTTCTATGTATGGATGATGTTTATTGTTTATTTGATGGATAGGAGATTGGTGTGTGCGTTTTTGCTATCGGGAGGAATGGGGTATTTATATTCATTTTTTGTCTACTATATATAGTACATTTGCCATTTTTTTTCTTTGACAAAAAATATTCATATGCTATTTTTGTTGTTTTGACTGAAATAGATTTTTGTGTTATTTATTTTCTGTTTGATTTGGCTTAATTAGAATTTGATAATTATTGTTTAAATTATATTCTTGCTGTTTTTTTCTTTTTCTTTTTTCTTATGTTATCTAGTGACTGGAAAATATGTAATATATGATTCACAAAATAAAAGAAAAAATGTAATGTATAGATCTCGATTATTGAAAATTTTTAATCATTAAAGTAGTTGAAATGGGTAAATTTTTTTTTTTGTCTCATTTATACAAGTATACAAGATTGAATACACCCCTCAGATTATATATATAAAATACACAATTTAAGAGAAAAACCTTATAAGGGTGACAAAATTTCTAGTCGTACAGGACGAGGTTCACAAAAATAATAGTTTATCAGTTATACATGTAGCATATTTTTGGTTATTAAACTGTGCCAAAAGTTATGTCCACTTGTATATGATGTTTGCCACTAAGATTATTTTACAAATATATTTGTGAGTTTTATTTTATACAAGCCTAACAAGTTAATTAATCGTTGATTTGTAGTTGTAGGCTTGTAGCTATAACTTTTGAGGAATTATTATGAAGGAAAAGTTTATATAGGCTTGTCGTACAAATACCTCACATATAATTAATTTTTTACCATCATAAAGTCATAATGTAATCCGTAAAAAGTAGAAAACACAAATCAAAAATAGAAATTAATGATAATTTGATTTTAAGAATAATACAGAAAAACAGAAAGATTATTATATGGTAGGGGGAGGCGATGATGGTGTTGATCTAAATTTCCATTGTGGGAGATTGCATTTCGTTAACCAACCTTCGTAACATGGTTTGTTGTGGATGCCACAACTTATGGAACAGTTTCTGAAGCAGACGAATCTTGACTCTACCAGTGTTGGCTTGCTTCCATCTACATTCATTCCATTGCATGCTTGTAAGCCACATCCTATCATTATCAATACCAGCATCATCATCATCTTACACATGCTTTTCGCTATTTTCGAATTATAATAGTTGGCCTCTTTATATAGAGAGGAAGTTGTTTATATATTATTCAGTCTTTGCCTCTTTATACAATACATCATATGTGATTTCTGTTTAAATTGACTTAAACAAAATTTGGTAATAGTTGGCCAAAAAAAAAAAAGGAATTTGGTAACTATCGTGTAAATGGAAAATATGAAAATTTACTATGACTATTATTGATTTGCTTGTTTTACGGAAGAAGACATAATGATAGATTTTTGGGGACTAATCATTGATTAATTATGGTTAGAGAAAATTTCGAATTATATGCAAATTTATATTTTAATCTTATTATATAAAGTTGAGTTTTGAAAGTTAGCCATTAATAAAATTTTGACATTTGTCAGGTTATCAATCTAAGATTTTGACATGTGTAAAAGTTAAATTTAATAGGAGGAATTTGATTACAATAAAAATAAAATATTTTGTTCAAAAAATTATTAATAATGTAAATAGATAATTATAAAAAATTACAAAATTTATTAAAAAAATAGAAAGTTTTTTAAAAATAATTATAAGGAGATTACATATATATATATATATATCATAAAATTCGAAATTATAATATTATTTATTTATTTTTAATTTTAAGTTATTAATTCTACCAAAAAAATAGGAAAATAGATTAAGGAAAATATACAGTTAATTATTAATTCTAAATTTTGTAAATACTCACTTATATAAACATAGATCGTCTCATATTTAAATAATTTATTCAAAAAAACTGCTTTCATTTTGTTTAATTGGGAAATTTTTTTAAATTGGAAGGTAAATGTTTCTTATTTTTTAAAACCAAAATTTTCTCCTACTTTCTTCTTTTTCAGTTGGGAATAGGTAAGATTAATATGTTGACAAAAAAAAAGATTAATATATGCATATTCTTTTCCTAATACTGTATTTTAAAATTTATTGAACTATTTTTAGATTGTTTTATTTGATTTATATTTTCATCTTTGAATTATTTGTGATTCAAATACTATGGTGCTTATATTTTTTTATTGTTTCTTTAGTTATGTCAAATTAATTTTCTTCTAATTTCTCAAAATTGATTGGTTAGTCATAAACCCTTGTTTTTTTTTGCAAACATAATTGTTACCATTATTCATTCAATCCCAAAGGGAGATAACAAGTAGAAGTTCATCAACCTAATGAATGGATAAAATAGGTTAATCAAACACAAACTTACAACAAACATAGATATATAGATTGGAAAAACATAAATCGTTGTTGATAGATCTACAGGAGCTCAAAGACTGTGACACCCAGGTTTGCGAAAATGTTTAAAAGAATTGATTTGACCACATATGTCACCAAAATGCAATTATTTTTTCGGTCAAAGATCCTGAGAGAACTTCATGATAGGTGACCTTCCTGGAAGTGATTGTCAGAACTGTGCGAGTGAAGATAACATACATAAAAAGATCATTTGTTGATTTGTAAGGTCGGTAAACAAGTTTGAAAGTCTCCCAAACGTAACAAACCGACATCGAATATGGGTGGGTCCACGGGCTAGAAATAGATGTAGGGCCCACTTAGGAAGGTGGGCCTATGGACTGAGAGTGGACATGGGCTCACTAAGCGTGGTGGCGGTTGGGGCGTTACAGAGACAGAGACTACATCATGGTGTGTGAAAGACATTTACACGAATACATTGAGAAATATAGCATTAGTTATTATCAAAAGATTTTGTGACGTTAGAAAAAAGTTTTTACTTTTATTGGTTGTTGGAGCAAGCCATTTTGAGATAGCAAAAAGACGTGAATATGTTCTCTCCACACAGGGCAGAGCCGAGGTTCTCTCTGTGGTGTAGAAGGTTGGACACAAGGTTATCTCTCCAATAGAGGAAGGTCGAGGAGGTTGGACGCAAGATTATCTCCCCAAGGGAGGAAAGCAGAGCCAATGTTTTCTCCATGGTGGAGGAGGTTGAACGTAATGTTCTCTCTATAAGGGATGAGGGCAGAGCCGAGGTTTTCTCCATGGTGGTCATACATTATTGTGATGATACATCATTGATTAATATATTATGTAATATATTTTTTATTCGAAATGTTTTTTGAGCCAACAATTTTAGTAATTAAAAAAATATCCAGAAGTGAAAGTAAAATAGTTGGATTAATGTGTTCATATAGACATTTTCTAGATGGTGATAAAAAAATATATTTGTAACATAAAATATATTTAGATGTAAAAAATACACTTTTAATAGTAACATACATAAAATATTTGTAAATAGATATAAATCAGTGTATTATAACAAAAATAAAATTTATAAATAACGTACAACAAATATTAATATATTTTTATTAAATTTAATTTAATTTATAAAATTTCAAATCCGCACATCGTGCGGATCCTCATCTAGTGTTTTATAAAATATGGGATGTATTCAATCCTTGATTTGTAAATTCATATATAACTTGAAATTTCTTATTTATTCTGAAATCATATATTTCCAAATAACATGTTTTACACCACATAAATGAATCTTCTACTCTTTACTTTCAAATCCACTCAAATCCATTTGATATATGATATGAATTTAGAAAACCAAGAATAAATTACTAAATAAATTACCTAGATTTTTAACTGGTTTTGTAAATCAAAGATCCAATATCAAATGATTTTGATAAAGATTTGAAAATAGATGATTTTTGTTTGAATTTCAAACTCTATTAAATCCATGGTTGAACCCCCTAAATTGGGATGTATTCAGACCATCACCAGTGGTGAAGTTCTAATTTTTGAATTCCAAGAACTTATATATTAATATATTTTATATAGTTAAATTTTTGAACTAAAATTTGGAAAAATAAAAAATCAAACCAATCACATATAGACAATTGTTGTAATAAGGTTCTAAAATTAGAATTTAGATACAACTTCAAATTTCTCTTTCTCTCACGTTTCTATATTTTTTAATATTTTGAAACACACTAACACCTACCGTTGGAGGTTCTCTTATTAGGTTGCAAATGTTAATGAATTTTTATGTGCTCGGTATTTTTTTTATGTTGTACTATTTCTATCTGATTTTCAGTGGAAATATTATAAATTATTAAATTCCAACTGAAAAATGCTTATATAATGTATGAATAATTTACCTCAAAAAACAAAATTGGTAAAGTAACATAATATATATAAGAATTATTCTTTAAATATGGAAATTTAATATTATTGATAAATAAGTATGTATGATATACTGTATGTATGTTGCACCAATATTTTTGGATATTGTGGATATAATATCATAAAAGATATATTAATATATATATATATATACTATATATATATATAATATCCGTGTTGTATAGTAATTTGTTAGTTATAAAATAATAGCAGAAGTTTTATTTGATCAACTTTATACATTTTATAATTTGTTTATATTTAATTTCTTCAGTGTCATATTTTGATTTCAACCTGTCTTCGGTAAATGGTACAATATTCAAATCCATGAATCATATTGTAAGTCTCAATACACCTTTGGTGTCGATCGACACCCATCCCCAAATATCACTATTTGGTTCGCGGATATTACAATTCTCCCCCACTAACAAGGATTCGTCCCCGAATCCCGCAATACCGTCCATCCGCCGAGGACCTCTGTGCCACCGTCAACACAGCTCGAACGTCCTCTGACCGGACTGAACACCGTCAGCCAAGGTTTCCCGTGCAATTGTCGCAACAGTCGCACACCTCCGACTGAACCCCAAGGTCTCCCTCTAGCCAATATACTCACATCATATACGTTATTTGCTCAAAACTCAGTGCTTCCCCAGTCTGCGGTCGCAACCAACGAATCATGCCGGCTCGCTATCAGGCCATCCGCCAAAAGCTACGACATCCAGAAAGTCACTCACACCCACTCCCCCCGCTCTCGGGTCGCAACCCTCGAGACATACCGGCTCACTGTCGAGCCTCAGCCCACAGTTACGATATTCAGGGAGTCTCAAAACCCCACTCTTGGGTCGTCACCATAAAGTGCGCTCTCGGATCGTCATCCGAAGCAACATACCACTTCCACTCTCTGGCCACAAACTCCATCGAGCTATCGCTATCACATGAGTTGGGCCCTACACGGCCTTGAGCAAAACAAGTCTAATGCCATCGAGTTCTCCCAACTAGATCTACCTCAACACTTTCGCAAGAACATCGCAATGTTCTACGGCCAACACTCGCCACTAAGGCTACCAAGACGTCACAAAGACCCTAAACACGTCACAAAGACTCCAAACACATCACAAAGACTACACAAACGTCTCGCAGGACCGCCACTAATTCCACGAGAATGTCCAAAAGAACCGCCACAAAGGCAACAAACGTCACCGGAACCGCCGCCATGTTATCCGACGTCACTAAGACCACCACAAAGGTATCCGACGTCACTAAGACCATTACCACTGACCGGCGTCACCAAGAACTCTGCCTTCAAGACCACTGTCAGGGTACAAACGTCACTAAGACTCCTATCAAGGCACAAGCATCACCAAGACCACTCAATGCCATGATACCAGACGTCACAAAGACCGCCACCCAGACACACATCATGTAGGATCATCCTAGAGATCACCACACTTTCCACAAAAACTTTTCCATTTTTAGAAACTTTCTAATTACGGAGACCTCCTTTTATGGAAACTTTCTTTTTATGGAAACTTTCCAATTATAGAAACTCCGAGCTATTTCTTTTGTCATGTAACACCAGTCAAATAAAGAAATACTCATCTTACTACTCATAAAATGTCATAATTGTTACAACCTCAATGAAAATACATAATGAAAAAAAATAAGATACATCAACACCGAGCTAACAACCCACATCCCCCGCACCACCTCATCTTGGTACTTCACTCGCAAAACCAACCACCCCTAAGCGACCAAGTATCAAGAGAGATGGACTAGAATACTCTGTCCACTCCAGTCACGGTCTTCTAACCATCACAACAAAGGGACCGAGGTTAGACAAGCTCAGGGCTCAACGTGCTTCTAGGATCACTTCTAGAACCTTGTATTCATCCTTAACTCTGGCTCCCAAGTCTCCTCTAACACACCATTACAGTCCCACTGGACTCTCATCAAAGGTATCTTCTTCCGCCGAAGTTCCTTGATTCGCCTCTCGAGAACCCTCATTGGTCCCACCTCAAGAGTCATGTTGGGCTGAAGATCTGCAGGAATCTTAGCCAACACCTCATAATCCTTGTGAAGAACTTCCTCCGCATCGGCACATGGAAGACCTTACCTTATGGAACGCATGCATAACCTCTGGCAACTCAAACCTGTATGCAACCGGTCCCACCCGCTCCACAATCCTGAAAGGACCCATGTACCTCTGACTCAACTTAGTCTCTGAGATAGACCTGTTCGGACCCCGCAACACAGCCATCTTGAGGTACACTCTTTCATCTACCTGGCACTCAATGTCCTTTCTCCTCGGATCAGAATAACTCCTCTGCCGATCCTGAGCCTCCTTCATGTTCAGCTTGAGCACCCGAATCTTCTCCGTGGTCTCCTGAACAAAACTTGCATCCAGTATGCTCCTCTCCCCCACCTGAGTCCAGCATAACGGTGTACGACATGGCCTCCCGTACAACGCCTCATAAGGAGTCATTCCAATACTAGCCTGGTAACTGTCCAAAGTCTAGCACCCCAGTCTCAAATGATCTGTCCAGTGACCACCCCAGTCTAGCACACACATCCTCAGCAGATCGTCCAAAGTCTGGATCGTCCTCTCCGACTGACCGTCCGCCTGAGGATGATAGGCTATACTGATATGCACCTTCGTGCCCATCTTTGCCTGAAACGCCCTCCAGACACAATACTAGCAGGCACACCATGCAATCTGACTATCTCTCTCACATACTTCCTAGCCAAAACCGCTGCTCCATCAGTTTTCTTGATGGCTAAAAAGTGTGTTGACTTAGTCAAACTGTCCACAATGACCCAAATAGCATCAAAGGTCCAAGACACTGACAATCCTACCACGGATTCCATCGTGATCATATCCCACTTCCACTCTGGAACGGGCAGACTCTTCAATAGCCCGCCTGGAACCTAATGCTCAGCCTTCACTAGCTGACACACATCACACCTCGCGACCCAACTAGCTACATCCTTCTTTATCCCGACCCAGTGATAGTACCTCTTGGGATCACGGTACGTCTTAGTCGCTCTAGGATGAACGGAGAACTTGCTCGAATGAGCCTCTCTCAGAATCTCCTGCCTCAGACCCTCATCCTTGGGCACACAAATCCGACCATGCACCAGGATAGTCCCATTAGTAGAGACCTGATACTCTAAACACTCAACCTTAGAGGCGTTCACCAGCCCCACATCACTCTACTGAGCCAACCGCACTCTACTCAGAAGATTCGCTCTATCAACTGCCTCCAGTCCCAATGGCTCTTGTGAAATAGCACATAATCTCAAAGTACTATTCTCACTCACCAGAGACTCCATATCCTGCTCATGAGCAGAAGACGCCAGCTTCCTCCACAAAGCGTCTGCTACCAAGTTAGCTTTACCAGGGTGATAAGCTATATCCAGATCATAATCTACCACTAACTCTATCGACCGTCTCTGCCTCAAGTTTAACTCAGACTGAGTGAGGATATAATTCAGGCTCTTATGATCTGTGAACTCCTATACCTTTTTGCCATAAAGATAAGATCTCCAAATCTTCTAAGCGAAAACTACAGCTGCCATCTCCAAGTCATGGGTAGGGTAGTTGCCCTCATGCTTCCGAAACTGCCGCACATAACCCAAACCAACCCTAGACGCTTATCCTGCTCCGGCAAGGCCAATATCTGGTGTACTTGTCAACATCTATTTCAGGCTTACAAACCCCTCCTCGCACTCCTATGACCCAACAAAAAGGGACATCCTTCCTCGTCAACTTAGTCATCAGCTATGCCCTGCTCGCAAAACCCAGAACGAATATCATGTAGTAACCCGCCAACCCCAGAAAACTCTTGATCTTAGTGGCATTCTGCGGCCTTGGCCGCTCCCTGATGGCCTGAATCTTCTCGGGATCCACTGAAACTCCATCTGCAGAAACAATGTGACCCAAGAACCCGAGATCACACCCGACCTCTGAGGCCTACATCCAGTCACTATGCTCATATCCACGTCCTAGACATTGTTTGCTCTCTCATTCATACATTCTCAGTCCATAACCTTTGAACTGCACCGCCTGCACTCTTAGATCATCGTCCTTGAGCCATACCATCTCTCTTTCGGATCTTCACCCTCGAGATCTCGGTACCAAGGGAACTACTCATCCCTTCTGGGGAACTAATCATCCCCTAGGAGAACTAATCATCTCCTCTGCTGCTCTCAGGGTCGCAACCCGTCAAGCCCGCGGTGCACCAGGGGAACTAATCATCCCCTTAGGAGAACTAATCATCTCCTCATGAGCAAACAAGTCCTAACGTATATAAGCATCTCCCGACCGGAACTACCTCCCGTGGTTCGCATAAAACATCGCAATGTCTTACCAACCACCATATTCCCTCACTGGGATATCACCACCATCATGACCACTCTTCAGGCCAATCCCAAACATCCCTGCCACTATGGCCGTTTATCCACCCACTTCCCAAAAATAGATATGTTTTAACTATTCATAAAACTTCCTATTTTGAGAATCCGCATACTCTCTCAGCACTGTGACATCTCCAATCACACACATTCTTGAGAACTAATTATGTCATCTGTGACTACTCTTCCTGTCAACCTCTAAACATTCCCGCCACTATGGCATTTCACATCGCCTTTCCAAAAATAGACAAGTCCTAACTATTCATAGAAATTTCCATTTCAAGAATCGCATAAACATACAACCATTATGCATCATGACTCTATAAGAACTAATCATCGTATTAAATCCTCTCCCACCAGCATTGTAAAAAAATAAATTTGCAATACGGTCCATTGGGCCTGAGCAACCTGCTGCCACACTCACAGCACCTGCTGAAGTGGTACCCACACTAACCACACTCTCATACCCCCTCTTGACCTACATGCAAATTTCTGACTTGCTATCCTGTGGCACTCCAAGCCACTCCGATGTAGTAAGTTCCCAACTTAACTTCTCGAACACCGAATAATTTCTTTTCTAATTGATCAAATATCTCAACAACACCTCTGTGCTTTTTCTGTAGCACTTATCACGTCTAATCGACCTAGACAAGTCTATAACCATTATAGAGTCTGTCCTAGAACCGCATACGCTCTGATACCAAACTGAAACGACCGCACCTGGATTCCCAATCTTAACATAGGATCCACAGGAAACAATCGCACTGGAATCCCATAATTCTGACGAGACAACCGACATAAAAATCACTTCTTACAAAAACTTCCACAAATACACCAAACACCACCTCATCTAGTTACTGAGTCACACAACCAACCACCCCTAGCGACCGAGTAACAAGAAAGGTGGGCTGGAATATTTGATTCCGTCCAGCCACGGATAACACTTCCCCACAATTATTCCAACTCACTATCAACTCCTCTAGTGTTGAACGGCACCTCCACCTTGTGTCGAACGTCACCCATCGCACCACTTGCGAACAAACACACACACTTACACTCACGGAATCACTTCCGTCAATCTCTCCTCATCCATACCTAATTCCAGCTGTCCTCCTAGGACCAAAACACACAAAAACATGCTGGTGTTCGACACCAACACCTGCGGATGAACAACGAGAACTGGTTCGAGACGGCTACTTCGTGGCAATGTTTGGAGGATGAAACGGAGTCCAATTTGGCTGAATTTTGGTAGGTAGCTTCGTGTGCTATAAGCTTCATATCCAACGGTGGGTTTGTGAAATGAACGGTTGGTTTGTATTTTAATCAAGTGTTTGTATTTTGGTCTGGTACAGACGGTTTTGTAGTAAAGTTGGGGTGTCGAGCGATATCAGCATGTTGTTGTGTGTTTGGATCCTAGGAGGACAGCTGGAGTTAGGTTTGGATGAGGAGAGATTGACATAAGTGATTCTGTGAGCGTCAGTGTGTGTGTTTGTTTGCAAGTGGTGCGATGGGTTACGTTTGACACCAGGTGGAGGTGCCGTTCGACACTAGAGGAGTTGATAGTGAGTTGGAATAATTGTGGGGAAGTGTTGTCCGTGGCTGGAAGGAATCAAATATTTCAGCCCACATCTCTTGTTACTCGGTCGCTAAGGGTGGTTGGTTGTGCGACTTAGTAAGTAGATGAGGTGGTATTTGGTGTATTTGTTGGAAGTTTTTGTAAGAAGCGATTTCTATCCGGTTGTCTCGTCGGAATTATGGGGTTCCAGTGAGATTGTTTCCCGTGGATCCTATGTGAGGATTGGGAATCCGGGTGCGGTCGTTTCACATATCAATTTGGTAAAATCCTGAAAAGAAAAACATAACCTGTATTGAAACGGTTGTACTTAGAAATCTCGATTTAACTTTTTGATTTTTTAGATGTATATACTATATTGAATAAAATATAACTTTTGTGATTTCTTAGATTTTATTAAGATTTCACTGCGTTGATGTGCAGTACAAAAAAATATTTGATAAATTAAATATAATTTTATATTTCAAAAATATAAGAAATGATTTATGGATACATATATTTAATCTTAGTTTTATAAATAAAATTAAGTTAAATAATTATTCTAAATAATTTGTTATTGTTTCCTAAGACTTTTGACACAATAAATGGAACCTGTTAAATAATTTCAAAAATATTGTCTTCTTATATTATGTTTCAAAAATATAAGTTTTTGTTTGGTTACTAATTTATACTATTAAAATGAAAGCATTTTTAAAAAAGACGTAGAGTTTAAGATTATTACAATGAAATGCCACTCAAGTAGGAATAAGGATATGTCTAATCCCTGAAGCCAACCAGGTTGAATTCGGACAATTAAATTCGAAATTGTATATATGTAAACATATTTAATTTGATTATATATTTTGAGATATATTCGGAAACAATAAATTCTGATTTTGATGTTACGTAATATACAAAATCATCTAAATTTGTTTATAGAAATAATTTAAATATGTTTCTATTAAAATTGAGCAATTAAATTCAAAGTTGTATATATGTATAAAAAAATTTATTTGATTATATATTGTGAGATATCTGCGTAAACAATATTTATGATTTTCCTTTTTCTAAAATCTATATTTCAAAACTAAATGAACAAATCTAAAATAACTACCAAAATCTTTTTTTAGTATCCTAAAATATTGTGTTAGGAAAGATATAGTAATCTTCATCTCTATATAAAACGTGTCAAAGTCTTTAGCTTCGTTCATTCACAAAAACTTTCCTAGCATCAATATTTTGACTTTTATAATTTTTGACTTTTATTTTTCATTATTTTTTAGTGTTTCAGATTTGAAATTCTTCAAAAACATGTGAAACATAAAAGTCAAGACTGTACAAATACTAAAATACGGATGTTATGAAACAATTAAGTAGTTATAATTAATTTTTTCTTACTATTCTTTTGAATAGTTACAGTTTTTTTTAATGTTAGTACATATATATATATATTAATTACAATATATAGTCTTCTTTTGCTGCATGATTATTTGTTTTTTTTTTTTGTTTTTTTAGACAATCTATGATTATACTGTTACACGTAGCCTATTGGTACTAAATCATATTGATTGATTTCTTCTTTATATTTTCTCAAATCATAATGAATTTTGTGTTGAACTGGGAAAGAGGCGAAATATTTATATCTTTCAGAGGCAACATGGATTTGCATGTCTTGATGATGATGTCCACAATGTTGAAGATGACTTCCCCCTCCCCTTTCAAGCTTTCTTCTTTGTATCTTAATGGGCATCATTAATACCTCAAATTACATTGTGTTCGGTTCTAATTTATGTGTTATTTGGAGTAGATTAGAACTTGGCGAGTCATTCGACTAAATCTTCATACGTATATCCAATTAGACTTTTTTTTTATTTATAAATTTTCATACTTCCAAATTTAATTTAGCACACTAATATATTATATATCCAACTAATCTATTGTTATTTAGTTTCGGCCTTAGAGTCAAAATTATTAGATTCAAGATCATATATTTTTGGTAACTAAATTGACTTTCAGAACTTCAATGTTATAGAATTTCTGACCGTCTTACACTGGTTTTCTTCTTTGAGTTTTTTTTTAGTTTTTTTTTTGTTGGTGTATATCAAAAATATTGACTTATTATCATAACAATCTTTCAAATATATTTTTTGAAATAATTGGGAAGATTGCAATCTTTCAATTATATATATCTCACATCGTATTTAACTATTTTTGTGCCACACTTAAAAGTCAGTGGGATTCTAAATATCCCACATATAAAACGTATGTATTACAAATGTTGAAAATTTTAAAATTCATAATTCTTATATGCAAACTATATGTATATATATACAGTATATTGTTTAAATTTTGGGTATGTAATTAAGATATACAAACATTTGTGTAACATATCAATGCATAAATGTGCGGGTCCGAAAACATGTTACAACAAAAATAAAACAACAATAATTTTAATATGTTGTTAATATGTTGTTTTTCTTCAGCGTTTCTATCGTAAGCATGCATAAGAGATAAAAGAATGTTAACTGAAACGACATGTATGTGTGATTCTATTAACTGAATGTTTCAAAGTAATTATTTTTTCCCAATAAATACATTATTTTGTTTTGAATCAAACTATTACGTGATTGTGTGATAAATTTTGGGAACATGATTTTGAGAAAATTAAAAAAGAATAATAGGACTGAAACAGGATGGAAGGAGACGAACAGGATGAGAAAATAAATTTTCAAAAAAAATAAAATACATGTTCATGTTAGAATTAAAATAAATTAATGCTTCCAAAATATTATGTAACATATATTTCAATTTATCTAACATAAAAATGTTCAACAGAAAAAGAAAAAAACATTAAACTATGTTCTATAATAGTTATAAAAAAAATCAAATTAAAGAAACGTAATCCAATATAAATGGATTATATTTTAAATAATAAGAATTAATAGGTAAACTACTAGCTAAAATATTTCTGATAAATATATGAGGAGAATTATGGATAATGCGAATTCAAGCAGGGTATATGCCGATCAGACATAATATTTACTCATGTGGAATATGTAGAACATATTTTATGCTGGTCATAGTGATTTTATCCATTGCTGAACAGGTATAGCGGACGAGTTTGACCCTTTTGACAACTATATATTGGTCATCCGGTTCATGAAGCTTAAATATTTTTTTAGTGTTTTTAGTGTCTGATAGGGATTCCAAGTTCACTTCGGTGTTCTGGAGTGCATTTCAGGCAGAGATGGGCACTAAGGTGCATATGAGTACAGCTTATCATCCCCAGACAGATAGGCAGTCAGAGAGGACAATCCAGACGCTGGAGGATTTGCTGAGGATGTGTGTGTTGGATTGGGGTGACCATTGGGCTGATCACCTGAGCTTGGTAGAGTTTGAGCGAGTATTGGGATGGCTCCTTATGAGACTTTGTACGGGAGACCATGCCGTACACCGTTATCCTGGACTCAGGTGGGGAGAGGAGCATGTATCACTACAACAAATTTGCCCATTGTTAGCGTACAATAAATGCTATTATATGTGATACACAACGTTTTTGTAAACGCTGTGTGTGCCCAAGCTATAATAGACCTCCCATACAATAATGTTGTTTACTCCTGCTATTATATCGTTATATATAATAGCGTAATGTCGGCGTTATAAATGTTTTAAATATAGCGTATGTAAATGCTCTTAAAAATTATTCAATAACATTATTTCGCTGCTGTTATAATTTATATTGTTGCAATATTTTATTGTTGTGATATTTCCTATAATGTTTTAATATTTGTGCTATGATTTAGTATTTTTTTGATACTATTAAGATCCCTTGTGCTATATTACCTATTCATATTAGAGATATTATATGGTTACATTTTAAAAGTGGAACCTGTTTTATATGAAAATATATATATATATATATAATATAAAACATCCAACAGATACACTTCAATCCAAAAAATACATGTCTCAACATATATAAGTTTCAATAGCATAAGTTCCCATTAGCTAAACTTCATAAGTCTCAATACCATAAGTTCCCATAAGCTAAACAACACAAGTCTAAATAGCATAAGTTCCTCAGTTACTAGACAAAGGTACTTCAGTTAAAACCATTACCACTTTGTCCTGTGGCCATGAGATTGTTGTACCAATTGCATCTTCCATACACTCGATAGCAGAAGTACGCCTACAAACAATGGCATCATTAATCTTCACCACATCTACCCAAACGCGTACTGCATTAGGTCCCAATGGAGCACAATGGACAACTTGATCTGAATTGTTTGAAGACTAACGACTTTCAGCAACGACCCGCTTTTTCCCGGTAATATCCAACAATTTGCACTTCTGATTTTCCTTCCTAATTGACTCTTTCTTTTTACGCTGACAATATAACAACATATTAAGCAACATCAGGGGCGGATCTACGTACATATGGGGTGGGGCACGTGCCCCATGCTAATAATAAAATATAATTCTGATTTACCATAGTTTATTTATCATAGTTTATTTGGTAGTTAAGTGCCCCATGTAGTTTCTAGCTGACGAGTTCGAAACTACTCTTTGAACTTTTTGGTTGCTTTTTTTTGTGTTTCTTTCCCACGTACGATCAGTGTTATCCTATTATACTTACCAACATATTATTTTAAAAAATATCAATTATATTTTTTTTTCTACTTTTTTCTCAACAACTATCCTTCTTTTTCTACTGTATATTTTTAAAAATATTACAAAACTAGTAAATTAGTATAACATACTATCGCTTTTTGTAATTTATCTAATATAAGAGTTTAAACTATTTCACAAAAATATAAAGAGTTTAAATATGTATAAATATTAAATAATATATCTTTAGATATAATTTCATTCTAAATATATTTACTATGCAATTTAAATATATTTAAAAACCAATAAAAATAGAATTTTAAATTATTGTATTTAATATTTTATTATATAATTCTAAATATATTTACTATGCAATTTACATATATTTAAAAACCAATAAAAATAGAATTTTAATTTTTTGTATTTAATATTTTATTATATATATTTAATATTATTAATTATAAATTATTTGTGCCCTAGATAAATTTTTGTTCTGGATCCGCCACTGCCAAACATCAACAATTTATATATTGGCATGCCATACTATTAGCGATAGCATAAATAACACTTAAAGAAATTAAGCACATTACCGGCGATCTCCGAACAGGTGAGTTTATAACACTTTTAGCTTTCTTTATAGGGGCTGAAGGAGTTGCTTCAGATATCTGATTATGAGATGAGACTATTTGCACATTAGGAGTTGGAATCTGATACTGAGACGGTGGAGATTCATCTGTGGTTGTTTCAAACACAACTCTACTTGCAGGCCATGCTACGAAAGTCTTCAAACAGTCCTCAATGATACTAATTTCTGTTGTAGGTCTCCATAGAAATGTCTCAGGTTTCAAGACCACATCCACAAATACCTTAACTGCATTAGGTCCGATTTGAAGTCCATTAAACAATGCACCTGGTTCTTTTGACTGCCAACGCCCTTCAGCAACAACCACTTCTTCATTTCCCCTCCAATTCAGTAGTGTACACTAGTTTGCAGAAGCTGTACTTGGACTCTGACACATGTGAAAATATATGTTATTGATTATCAAAATACCCAGTTATATACATATATGTTATTTTTACCTTTGGCGCATTGTCTTCTTGGAGAATACAATTGTTATCTGGCCAGGCAAGCATTTCTCCAACAGCTTGTTCCATATTCAGGATGTTAGTTGCAGGTCTCCATAGGAATGCATCTGATTTGATTGCAGATTCTACCAATACTTTACAGGAGTTAGTCCTTAATGGAATCTCATTCACAAATTCTTGAGGATCAAAAGACATCACACGAGCTTCAGCAACAATCTCACCAGTATCATTATAATCCAGAAGCAAACGCTTAGGATGTGCTCTATTAGTGACACTCTACAAAATTTTCATCGTTAAAAGTTAGATGTAAGTTAAAAATAAATGATATATCTACTGTCAAAAAAAAAAGATTACATGATTATGTACCCTTGCAGCTGAATTTTCCGCAACCTCAGGTTCTCCTCTCTGTTACATAAAAACAAAAGGTAACTTAGAACTGATGAATCAATACCATTTCACTCTAATAATGCATTAATGTTAAAAGACTACTAACCTTCAAATGTTCAATGACAGCTTGTAAGTCATCTACTTTTCTTTGTAAACTAACTTGCTTTTCTTTCATTTCAGCCATACACTTACTGTTGACTTGGAAAAAAGAAAGTTTTGTTATACTCATCCCTCTGCCCATTGCCCTTAACCGACCAGGATTATCAGCTCCTAAATTGAGAAAGACCATCTGACTTTGGATTTGTTGTTGTTGAATGAGCAACACTCTCCAACTCAGCTGCCTATTTCTGAATAACAAATAAACAAATGAATAACAAGTTACATTAATTGACTACTAATTCATAAACATGCAAACAGAAAATATAGAGTATAGTTTAACATAAAGACTGACGATCTTTTCAGCGGCGATAGTATTAACCGGCGTTCCATCTTTTTTGGTTCTTGACTTTACCCAAACTTTCAGCCTTGTGACCTTAGATGGTTCGGGGCATTCCTTTTTCTGAAAATTAAATGAAAATTAAATAAGAAATGACATTACAAGTAATGATTTGACAATATAGCTAAGTTCATACAATTAAAAACTCACCATCTCTTTTGCTAGTCTAACCATTCCTTTATGGCTGCAAATGTGAGGAATCTGTTTACGCCTATGTTCCTTGAATTTATCACTAACAACCTACGTAGAAATGTTGTTATAATATATCATACAATCATGCAAACTTATGGCAAGCAAGTACCTTAAAGCTGTTGCTAGTCTTCAATCTGATAAATTTGCGCCAACCATGAATCCGGATATTCTTCGGTCGCATATTCATCTCGGCTTGGTTATTAGGAGTTTTTCTGATCTTAGTTACAAGACGTGATTTAAAGCACCTCCACAAACATCTCATCTCGTTCATCACAGAAGTCTTTTGATACTCTTCATCAAGTTCAAATCTAGCCTGCATTTACTTTCATAAAAACATTGTGAAAAATGGTTGGTAAGTAGAATAAGCTATATTTAACAGATTAATAATAGAAAAATGCAACCTGAATGGATTTCCATAGAACTGTCTTCAGGTCTTCACTAGCCATCCTCCAATCATCAACTAAAATGGGTCAGAAGAACAAAATACGGTTCTTATTCGGTTCGATGGTTTACGAGTTTAAGAATAATATAGCTGATCACTAATCCAGATTATGTTATAAATATTATAGCAAATAAATATTAAAAAAATTAAAGTCGTAGTTTTTACTTATATCTTTATTTGTTGGACTAAAATGTACAATCGTAAATGAGAAAATTATTATTAAAACCATAGTTATGAGATAGAAAACATAACATATACGGGACATGATGGATTTTCTGTCCTAAATTAGACATATCATCTTTGGTTTACTTTTTTTTTTTAACAGATTTGTCTTTACTAATAACAAAAAAAAATTTGATCATTCTTTTTGTCTAAACCGAATTAAAAACAAATTTAATACTAAATTGGTACGAGTTTGGATTATAAATGTTAATAACATTCCTAACAAATACGTTTACAAACATAACCTCATGTACGTAATAAATTATAAATGTGTTTAAAAAATTCAGTTTTTAAAATCAACCCGCACGTACGTTCGGATCCAAATCTAGTTAAATTAATTAAAATCCAATGACATTTTTTGTAATATGTCACATGGTAGTAGGGTTAAACTTCTAACAACATTGCTTAAATAAGCATATAGAGATATAGAAGAAATTAAAGGTGCGAAAATCATTTAGTCAAATAAAGTAAAAGAATATAAAAAATAATATATATACATGTTCATGCATGTGTGTATACATGTTCAAAACTAATATATATTTGTATAAAAAAGTTAAAAGCAATAGAAGGGAAATAAACAAGAGAAAATCGTTAACTTCCATGTTTATATATATACTAAAGATATGATACTAACTATTTAGATCATGAAAAAATATTTGTACAAATAAGTTTAAGACAATAGAAGAAAAGGAGACCAGAGAAAATCTCTTACCAAATTAAGAAATCTAATATGTTCATTACTAATATATATATAGATGTGATAGAACATTTCTTAGTACATATAAAACAGTAAACCAACAATATATATGTTTCTTACCAACAATGTATTTGTCGTAGTTCAACCACAGCTCACGTTCTTTAGTCAGTTATGCAGTATCATACTGTCACTAATGTATATGTTTACAAAAAAAAAAAAAATCATTGATGTATATTGCACCAATAACATTTTTTTGGCTGAACTCAAGTATCCGATAAAGGAACGTGAATTGTAGTTGACCCACGACAAACACATCGTTGGTCCTGTCCCTGCAGATATTAGTCTTCTTCTTCTTTTATCCATTTCTCTCTTGTAATACTTGGTTTCATGGATTCTTGATTTCTGATTGTTATTAGCATTTTCTCTACTTTTTCTTTGAATCTTCGAATTTCATACAAAAGACTAGCAAATGTTACCAAAATTATATGTGGTTGTTAACAGTGACGGACCGAGGAATTATTTTTCTGGGTATTATATATATATATATATATTGCCATGGCACGTTGTTAAAATATCAAAAATATATGTGGTTATTTTCATACTTCCAAATTTAATTTAGCACACTAATATATTATATATCCAATAATTCTATTATTATTTAGTTTCGACTTTAAAGTCAAAATTATTAGATTCGAAATCATATATTTTTGGTAACTAAATCGACTTTCAGAATTTCAATGTTATAGAATTTCTGACCCTCTTATACTTATTTTCTTTTCTGAGTTTTTTTAGTTTTTTTTTGTTGGTGTATATCGAGAATATTGACTTTGTTATCATAGCAATCTTTCAAATATATTTTTAAAATAATTGGGAAGATTGCAATCTTTCAATTATATATCTCTCACATCGTATTTAACTATTTTTGTGCCACACTTTGTAACATCCACAAACCGAAATCCCGGTTTAGGGATTGCATCAGTCGATGCAGTAGGTGCATCGGTCGATGCAGGTTCAGTTTTCTGCGGTTTGACTTAAGTTAAACGCTGCGTTTTGGGTTAGGAAAACCCTTAAACTCGAGTTTTGTCTCATTAGACGTGTTTAGCCGTTTTTGAGAGAAACGAAAGAGAGAGAGAAGAGTTCTTGGTGTTCTTGAGTGTTCTTGGTGAGTTCTTGGAGTGGAAGCTGTTTCTGTAGAGATCTGTAGATGGGATCGTTGTAGGAGCGTCCTAGGGTTGTTTTCTTCCTGTGTTTGGGTCATTTTCTTCTGTGGCAAAGGTAAGTGCAGGATCATGGCTTATCTAAGCTAGAGTTTCTCTGATCTTCTTGTTTATGTGTTGTTAGGCTTTTTAGATGGTTATTTTGGACGTTAGGAAGCTTTCTTGTGGCTTGGGATCGAGTTTTGTGGTTGCAGGAACATAGAACCGGCGAGAAGCTTCGGGGAACACGATGCTCGGCATGATGCATCGGTCGATGCACTCTGTGCGCCGGTCGATGCAAGTGCGAGGACAGCGCGTAAAACCTTAGGGTTTTCGTGTTATGTCGAGCATGCGTCGATCGATGCAGTGCAAGTGTCGGTCGATGCATGTGTAACTTGCATCGGTCGATGCATCCCCATGTGGTGTCGGTCGATGCATGTTGGTGTCGGTCGATGCAGAGTCCTGATTTGTTATTTGTTGTTTGTTGATTGTTGGTTGATGGTTAGAGATGTCTCTATTGCTTGTGTGTATAGCCCAATAGATGGGAGGATTGACTTACTGAGTGTTTATAAAATACTCATGCATTACAATTTGTGTTTGTGGTGCAGGTAAAGGCAAAGTGTGATCATGGAATCAAGGCAATGAAGAGGAGGATGTTCTAGGGACTCGATTGGATGTTATCTAGCACTGCTAGGTTGTTAGAGTTGGGTCATTAGAACATTGCTAGGTTGCTGGTTCTATGATTATTGTTGTTTGGTTATTTGATATTGCTTATGCTATAATATTGGTTTATTTATTGGATATTGGTATTTGTTATTCCTCTGTTCGGTTGTGATTGTGGTTAGGTGGCTAGTGGGTATGGGACTACTAGTTGTAGTTTATATATTATTATTATTATTACTATTTATTATATATTATTTAAAAAAAAACGGGTCGGGTCGTTTCACACTTAAAAAGTGAGACATTAAAATTTTGGATTCTAAATATCCCACATATAAAACGTATGTATTACAAATGTTGAAAAATTTAAAATTCATAATTCTTATATACAAACTATATATATATATATATATACAGTATATTGTTTAAATTTTGGATACGTAATTAAGATATACAAACGTTTGTGTAACATATTAATGCATAAATGTGCGGGTCCGAAAATATATTACAACTAAAATAAAACAACAACTAGGTAATACCCATGCTGTTGCACGAGGTGAAATTTTTGTTTGAGATATTACGTTTGTAAATCTATTTATTTAGTATAATATTTATAATACAAATTTATATTGGTTTGAATTCATCAAGTTCATGGAAATTTAAAATAGTAATCGTTTCACCCTAAATTTTAAATTGACATGATGGCGGATTTGGATAGAATGTAAACTGAATTTAGTGATTGTTAGAATTTTATCAAAATTCTGAGCTATCGAATCAGATAAAAATCACAAAAAACTAAAATTTTATGAATCGGATAATTAAAATAAAATTGTTAATCCGGTCAATACCGTCCGTTAAGCCATCCCGCAACGGGTTTAAATATTTTGAGCCGCCAAATGTCTTTGCATCCGTCCTGTTTGAATTTGTGAGATCCGTGTGGGTTACAAATGCATTTCAATAAAATATTTTTTTAATATATAAAATATATTTAAAGCCTAAATTTAATTAATATTAATAAAGTTATCTGATAAAGTTTTTAAGAATAACACCTTTGTTTTTTTTTGTCAAAAATACAATGGCATATAATTATTTTTTCCCATTAAAAATATTATTTCGTTTTGAATCAAAATATTACGTGATTGTGTGCTAAATTTTGGGAACATGATTTTGAGCAAATGAGAAAAGAATAATGGGACTGGAACGGGATGGAAGGAGACGAACAGGATGAGAAAATAAATTTTCAAAATAAAATAAAATACCGGGTCATGTTAGAATTAAAATAAATTAATGCTTCCAATATATTATGTAACATATTTTTCAATTTAGCTAACATAAAAATGTTCAACAGAAAAAGAAAAAAAAACATTAAACTATGTTCTATAATAGTTATAAAAAAATTCAAATTAAAGAAACGTAATCCAATATAAATTGACTAAATTTTAAATAATAAGAATTAATAGGTCAACTATTAGCTAAAATATTCCTGATAAATTATGATGGGAATTATGGATAATGCGAATTCAAGCAGGGTATATGCTGATCGGACATAATATTTACTTATGTGGAATATGTGAAACATATTTTCTGCTGGTCATAGTGCTTTTATCCATTGCTGAGCAGGTATAGCGGACGGGTTTGACCCATTTGACAACTATATATTGGTCATCCGGTTCATGAAGTTTAAATATTTTTTTAGTGTTTTTATTTGGTTCGATGGTTTACGAGTTTAAGAATAATAAAGCTGATCACTAATCCGGATAATGTTATAAATACTATACCAAATAAATATTTAAATAACTAAAGTCATAGTTTTTACTTATATCTTTATTTGTTGGACTAAAATGAACGATCTTAAATGGGAAAATTATTATTAAAACCATAGTTATGAGATAGAAAACATGACATATACGGCACATGATGGATTTTCAGTCCTAAATTAGACGTATCATCTTTGGTTTATTTTTTTTTTAACAGATTTGTCTTTACTAATAACAAAAACAAATGTGATAATTCTTTTTGTCTAAATCGAATTAAAAACAAATTTAATACTAAATTGGTATGAGTTTGGATTATAAATGTTTATAACATTCCTAAAAAATACGTTTACAAACATAACCTGCATGTACGTAATAAATTATAAATGTGTTAGTAAACTTAATTTTTAAAATCAACCTGCACGTACGTGCGAATCCGAATCTAGTTAAATTAATTAAAATGCAATGATATTTTTTGTAATATGCCACATGGTAGTAGGGTTAAATTTCTAATAACATTACTTTAATAAGTATATAGAGATATAGAAGAAATTAAAGGTGAGAAAATCTTTTAGTCAGTTATGCAGTATCATATTTTCTCTGATGTATATGTTTAACAAAAAAAAAATCATTGATGTATATTGCACCAATGACTTTTTTTTTGGTTGAACTCAAGTATCGATAAAGGAACGTGAATTGTAGTTGACCCACGACAAACACATCGTTGGTCCTGTCCCTGCAGATATTGAAGCAATCCTTCATGTCTTTTTCTTATAATAATAATAATAATAATAATATAATGGTCACATATCCATTAGCAACTTAGAATCAATCATCAACCGCGGATAACTAAGCAATTCAATTAACCAATAAAAATCTAACAACGAAAAATAATCCAATAACCAATCAAGTAAATAACATATCCAACATCCTATGAAATTTTATCAACTCAACTCTAGCAACCTAACAATAACTACTCAATCAAGCTTCTAAAACATTCTCCTCCTCATCGCTTTGATTCCACGTTCACACTTTGCCTTTACCTGCACCACAAACACAAATTGAGATCCATGAGTATTGTCATAAACACTCAGTGAAGCCATCCTCCCATCTACTGGGCTATAAACACAATCAACTGAGATTCCAATGTTTAGGCAAACAAATAAAACACAAACAACATATCAAACCAGAAAAACAAGTTTCGGACATGTCTGGTGTCGACCAACGCTAGGTCGGTGTCGACCAATACTGACACATCACTGGTATCGACCGACACCTAAATGGTGTCGAGCGACACTGACTCAACCATGGTCTTAACGGACACCTAAATGGTACTTAGTTGCATAATCAACCACCCCTAAGCGACCAAGTACCAAGAGAGATGTGCTGGAATACTCCATTCCCGCTCCAACCACATACTACAACTGGGACCCAGCTAAACAAGCTCAAGTCACGGCCTGTTTCTCAAACCGCTTCTTAAACCTAGCCTTCATCCTCGCCTCTGGCTCACAAGTTTGCTCCTCTACACCATCACAGTCCCATAGGACTCTCATAAAAGAAATCTTCTTCTTCCGAAGTTCCTTGACTCTCCTCTCGTGCACCCTCAACTGTCTCGCCTCCAAGGTCATGTTGGGCTGAAGATATTAGGAATCTTAGCCAACAACCGATCACCCTCGTGACGACACTTCCTCAGCATCGACACATGAAACACCTTGTGGAACGCTGTAACACCCGCGAACCAAATTGAGGATTTGGGGAAGGGGTGTCGATCGACACCAAGAGGAGTGTAGATCGACACCAAGAGGAGTGTCGATCGACACCAAGAGGAGTGTCGATCGACACCAAGAGGAGTGTCGATCGACACCATCAATTTTGTTTCGACCAGATTATTTTAATCCATCGTTTTGGTTCTATCTGGTTCAATTGAAGTGTCAAACCGACGTATTTATAGAGGAAACTCGACCTAGATCGTAGAAAGAATTGTCTTGGCTGTTTCTAAAGAGAAAAGAGAGAAAAGAGAGTGTTCTTGAGGGATTTTGGAGATTCTAAGCTAGATTGGTGAGATCTGTTCATGTGGAGTGGAGATCTGGTGCTAGGAACGAAGGGGAAGCCTTCTAGGGTGATGGATTCGTCAGTTTGGGTCAGAAACTTCCTGCAAAAGAGGTGAGTGCATGATCATGGCTTATCTAAGTCTGAGAATCCTTTTTTGCTTGATTTGTTGTGTTTTGTGGTGTTGTTATTGCTTGTAAAGGTTGTGTTATGGTTCTTATAGGTTCCTGAAGCTTTTGGGTGAGCTTGGGACGGATTGGAGATGATTGGAAACAAAGATTCGTTGATCGGCTTCGAGCAGAACGTATCTGCGGGGTCGGTGTCGATCGACACCAAGTGGGTGTCGCTCGACACCATTCTGGGTCTAGTGTCGATCAACACTACTTTGGTGTCGGTTGACACCAACATGTGCGTCGTGTGTGGTTTCCTGGTTGGTTATGTTTATTTGTTGTTTGTTAAACATTCGATATCAGTTACTTGTGTGTATAGTCCAATATATGGGAGGATTGCCTCACTAAGTATTTATGATATTACTTACGCATCTCAATTGTTGTTTTTGGTGTGCAGGTTGTGACGTGGAATTAGGGCAATGAGGAGGAGGAGGATCTAAGGTCTCGTTTGTGTGTTGTTGGTTATGTTGTTTATGTTGGAACCTTGGTTAGAAGCATGTTAGGTTGTTGGATAGAATGGTTAGGAATATTATTGTAATTATGTTATATCGGTTTTGTATTATTGGTATGTTTCCGCTGTATGTATTGATTATTGCTGGTTTATTGTTGTATTGTAGTTTAGGTCGGTTTAATTAAGTAGTATGGGATGCTTAATTATATATTGTAATTGTTATTATTATTTTTTTTTTTAAAAACGGGTTGGGTCGTTTCAATTTGGTATCAGAGCCCTTATGGTTCTAGGATGGTTAAGTGGATGGTTAGAGCGGTTACGAAATTTAATTGGTTGAATTATTTTTCTGTTGCTTGATGTATGATGTTGTATGATGAAATTGATTATGAGTAGTTAGTCAATTTGTTTGTGGTATGGAGTCCTAGTATCATCCTCTTCGAGCCTTCAATGAGATTTCACGGTAAAATGTGTGTTTGTGTAAGCTTTTGAATTGTGTGCTGGGTAGTGCAGATGGTTAAGGGTAGAGCGGTTGCTGGTCGTGGACGTGGACGTGTTCGGGGACGCGGTCATGGTCGTGGTCATGGTAGGGGCAGAGTCCCAGAAGTGAGTGAGTCTGTTGAGCAGAGTGTGACAGCTGAGGGTGTTGGCAAGTTGCAGGACTTCCAGGAGGGGTCCATGAGTGTGGCCGATGGTGGTACTGATAGGACCGTAGGTGCCAAGGGGGTCGGTGTGCGCGGTGTTGGTGCTCGAGTGGCCGGTGGTGCTAGGCTTCCGGGTGCGGGAATCCCATCAGGTGGAGCCCCTGTAGGAGGTGTGGACCTGGCGGGCTTGTTGACATAGCTGTTGGAGCGGATACCGGGAGTGGGTCCGGCTCAGGCTCAGGTATTGCCACCAGGGGTGGCGGAGGAGCAGCAGCCAGTGGCTGCGGATGTGAGAGCTCATGCTCGTTATTTGTCTATGCTGGAGGAGATGCATAACCTTGATACTGCGCGGTTTTCGGATGGTACAGATCCTACTGTTGCACGAGTGTGGAATGTAACTTCCAGACTCTGAGATGTCCTGAGGAGTTTTGGGTGGACATAGGGGTCCACAATTTGGTTGGTGATGCTCAGGTGTGGTGGAGATCAGTGGCTATTAGGAGAGTGCAGAAAGAGATGACTTGGGCTGACTTTGTGGAGGAGTTCAACCGTAAGTATTTTCCGAGAGAGGCGTTAGACCGATTGGAGGTGCAATTTCTTCAGCTATCTCAGGGGACTCGGTCAGTGCGGGAGCTGGACTTAGAGTTCAGTCGACTTCTGTCTTATGGGGGTCAGGCGATGGAGTCTGAGGTGGCTCAGATCAAGAGGTTCATGAGGGCACTTCGTGAGGACTTGAGGGTCCAGTGCAGAGGGAGGAGTTACGCTACGAGGGCGGAGCTAGTGAAGACTGCAGCATAGATAGAGGATGACTTGAGGTCACATGTAGTAGTGGTCAGTCCAACGGTTCAGACGGAGGAGACATTGGAGCAGAACAATCCGAGAAAGGGTAACAAGTCGGAGCAAAGGCATAAGAGGAAGCGCGAAGACACGTCAGGTATGCAGCAAGGTGGGCGAGGGTGGTTCGGATGTGGAAGCAAGAACCACAGGTTGGCAGACTATCCCAAGAAAGGTGATCCATAGGAATATCGTCGATCGTGTTACCATTGTGGGGAGGAGGGGCACATCAGGCCTTTCTGTCCTAGCTGGAGGCAGATGATGGAGGGTGCGGCACAACCGACGAGATGACCGGGTGCTCAACCCGGAGTTTAGTTGGCTTCTGTTTCTTTTTTTTCAGCTATGTATTTTTGTTTGGATTCATAAACATTTATTTCACTTGAGGATTTAATAAAATGGAGTTATTTGGTTTTGGAATTTGTGGATTTTGTGGAAAAGGAAATCACTCGGGAGTTCTATAAATGGAAATTTGGCATAAATAGAAAGTTTCTAAAAATGGAAAGTTCTATGAATAGTTAGGACTTGTCTCTTTTTGGAAAGGGGATGTGAAATGCCGGAGTGGTGGGAATGCTTAGAGGTTGACCTGCAGAGTGGTCGCAGATGAGATGATTAGTTCTCAAGGATTTTTGTTTCGATTGGTGATGTCACAGTGTTAAGAGAATATGCAGGTTCTAAAAATAGGAAGTTTTATGGATAGTTAAAGCTTGCCTATTTATGGAAAGTGTGTTTGCAAACAAATAGAAAGCTCTATGACTAGTTAGAACTTGTCTATTTTAAGAGAGGGTGTTTGTAAACACCGAAGTGTTTGGGATATTTAAAGTGAGGCCTGGGGGTGGCCATGGTAGTGATGATATTCTCGGAGAGAATATGGTATTAGTAGGACATCGAGATGTTCTAAGCGGATCACGGGGGTGGTCCTGGTTGGAGAAATGCTTATAGACGTTATCACCGTTTGCTATAAAGGCGGGGGGTCCTGAACAACTCATGAGGAGATGGGTTTCTCCTGAGGGACGGGGGGTTCCCTAGATACCGATAGCTCGAGGGACTGCAGTCCTGAGAGTGGTAGAGGAGATGGGGTTCTCCTGAGGAAATGGGGATTCTCCTGGTATCGAGATCTCGAGGGTGACGACCCAAGGGTGAGACGGTATGGCTCTAAGACGGGGGGTCTGAGAGTGTGATTGGTATGGCTTGAATGTTGCGACCTAAGAGCAGATGAGTTGGTGGCAAAAGTGTCAAGGACATGGGGATAAGCATGGTAACCGGATGTGGATTTATGAGACTGATGGGTGTTCAATCTCAGGTGTCCGGTTGAGATCGGATGCAGATCTTGGGGTTGATGGGGGTTTAATCTCGGGGTTTATGTGTGTTGACCGGGAGGGTCAGGTGTATGCTGGTCGGGGGGCCAGAATGGTGATGATTGGGAAAGTATGGTTTGGATTGATGAGTGGGGTCAAGACTTTTCTGACTGGTGGAGTCAGGATTGTGTGGACCAGTGGTGTCCTGGTTGCGGTAGACCGGATGGTTGGATGGTGCGAACCGTTGCGATGGTGGTTTGATGAGTTTTTCGGATGAGTGGCGGTGTGTTCAGATTCGAGGATGAATCTTTTGTTAGAGGGGGATAATTGTAACACTCACGAACCAAATTGGGGATTTGGGGAAGGGGTGTCGATCGACACCAAGAGGAGTGTCGATCGACACCATCAATTTTGTTTTGACCAGATTATTTTAATTCATCGTTTTGGTTGGTCTGGTTCAATTGAAGTGTCAAACCGACGTATTTATATAGGAAACTCGACCTAGGTCGTGGAAAGAATTGTCTTGGCCGTTTCTAAAGAGAAAAGAGAGAAGAGAGAGAGTGTTCTTGAGGGATTTTGGAGATTCTAAGCTAGATTCGTGAGATCTGCTCCTATGGAGTGGAGATCTGGTGCTAGGAACGAAGGGGACGCCTTCTAGGGTGATGGATTCGTCAGTTTGGGTCAAAAACTTCCTGCAAAAGAGGTGAGTGCATTACCATGGCTTTTCTAAGTCTGAGAATCCTTTGTTTGCTTGATTTGTTGTGTTTTGTGGTGTTGTTCTTGCTTGCGGAGGTTGTGTTATGGTTCTTATAGGTTCCTGAAGTTGTTGGGTGATCTTGGGACGGATTGAAGATGATTGAAATACAGAGATTCGGTTATCGGCTTCGAGCAGAGCGTATCTGTGGGGTCGGTGTCGATCGACACCAAGTGGGTGTCGGTCAACACCATTCTGGGTCTAGTGTCGGTTGACACCAACTTGTGCGTTGTGTGTGGTTTCCTAGTTGGTTGTGTTTATTTGTTGTTTGTTAAACATTGGATCTCAATAGGCTTGTGTTTATAGCCAAAAGATAGAAGGATTGCCTCACTAAGTATTTATGATAATACTTACGCATCTCAATTGTTGTTTGTGGTGTGCAGGTTGTGACGTGGAATCAGGGCGATGAGGAGGAGGATGATCTAGTGTCTCGTTTGTGTGTTGTTGTTTATGTTGGAACCTTGGTTAGAAGCATGTTAGGTTGTTGGATAGAATGGTTAGGAATATTATTGTACTGATGTTATATCGGTTTTGTATTATTGGTATTTTTCCGCTGTGTGTATTAGTTATTGCTGGTTTAATGTTGTATTGTGGTTTAAGTTAGTTTAATTAAGTAGTATGAGATGCTTAATTATATATTGAAATGGTTATTATTATTTTAAAAAAATGGGTCGGGTCGTTTCAGCAGGTTTATAGTATCAGGTCTCTGCTAATGGGACTATCCTTGTGCATGGTCGGGTCTGTGTGTCGAAGGGTGAGGGTCTGAGTCAGGAGATACTGAGAGAGACTCATTCGAGCAAGTTCTCTATTCATCCATGAGCGACAAAGATGTACCTTGACCTCAAGAGGTATTATCATTGGGTCGGGATGAAGAAGGCTGTAGCCGATTAGGTTGCCATGTGTGACACCTGCCAGCTGGTGAAGGTTGAGTATCAGGTCCCTGGTGGATTATTGCAGAGTTTACCCATTCCATAGTGGAAGTGGGATATGATCACTATGGACTTCGTCGTGGGATTGCCTGTGTTGAGGTCGTTTGATGCGATTTGGGTCATTGTGGACCGTTTGACTAAGTCTGCACACTTTCTGGCCATCAAGAAAACTAATGGAGCAGCGGTTTTGGCTAGGAAGTATGTGAGGGAGATAGTCAGATTGCATGGTGTGCCTGCTAGTATTGTATTTGATAGAGATTCCAATTTCACTTTGGTGTTATGGAGGGTATTTCAGGCAGAGATGGGCACGAAAGTGCATATGAGTACAACCTATCATCCTCAGACGGACGGTCAGTCAAAGAGGACGATCCAGACTTTAGAGGATTTACTGTGGATGTGCGTGCTGGATTAGGGTGGTCACTGGGCAGATCATTAACAACAATTACCAGGCCATGTCGTACAAAGTTATGTTGGACTCAGGTGGGGAAGAGGAGCATATTTAGTGTGGACTTGTTCAGGAGACCTCTGAGAAGATCCGGGTTCTGAAGCTGAACATGAAGGAGGCTCAGGATCGACAGAGGAGTTATGCTGATAAGAAGAGAAAGGATATTGAGTTTCAGGTGGGTGACAAAGTGTACCTCAAGATGACCATGTTACGGGGTCTGAACAGGTCGTTGACAGAGACTAATTTGAGTCTGAGGTACATGGGTCCGTTCAAAGTGGTTGAGCGGGTGGGACCAGTGGCATACAAGCTGGAGTTGCCTGAGGTTTTGCGTGCGTTTGTGACAACCCGTCCCGCGGACCCCACTAGCCCCCCGCTAGCTGTCCCAACGGACCGTCCGTGGACCCTGCTAACCCTCCGCTAGCCGTCCCAACGGACCCCAAGCTGGCCCTGCAGGGCGGATCAATTGGTGACAGCTTATCCTATGGGAATGTTGTTAAAGGGTGGGGACCAGGGTTCGAGGAACGCCTGACGCACCAATAACCTACTGGTGGATTTGGATATCCATAATGATGGGTTAGGATCGATGCCCTGCAGGGCCAGCTTGGGGTCCGTTGGGACGGCTTGCAGGGGGCTAGCAGGGTCCACAGTCGGTCCGTTCAGGCAGCTAGCGTGGGGCTAGTGGGGTCCGCGGGACGGATTGTCACACCTACAGCCCTAGAGGCATTCACCAGCCCCTCATCACTCTCCTGCGCTAACCGTACTCTGCTCAACAAGTCTGCTCGATCTGCTGTCTCCAAACCCAAAGGCTCATGTGAGCTAGCAAGCCCATCAAAACATTCTTCCAACCTGTAGCACCCTCCGCTGCAACCCCAACACTCGGGGCAACACCGGCACTGACTCCGAGCCCACCCGCTTTGCCGATACCTTCACTAGCCTGGTCTCCAGATACCCTAGGATGAACCTGTGACTCTGCCACCTTCTCACTAGCCATGCTCTGGGTCACACTCACGCTGACCTCAGGTGAAACAACCCGATTCCTTTTTTTTAATAATAATAATATAATTAAATATCCCATAATATTTATTTACAACGCAAACAACGAACCAATATCTACAATTCCAATTAACATAAACCAACCATCAACATGCACAGCGGAAACATATAAACCTAACTAACATAACCACAACACAACAATTAAGAACCTAGATAATCCTCCTCCTCATCGCCATGATTTCACACTACACATTACCTGCACCACAAACACAATGAGATGCACGAGTATTACCAGAAATACCCAGTGAGGCGATCCTTCCATCTACGAGCTATACACACAAGCAAATCAAGAGTACAACCACAAATAAAACATAACAAACCAGCCATTAAACAGAACACCCGATAACATATTCACCACACCTACACATCATCACACAAAACAAGTCATCCAACCCAATCGCTTAGGTAAGCTCATGGTCACGCACTCACCTTATCAAACTAATTATAACAACAAATACAACCAGTTGACTTGAGACTCTCCTAACGTCTGAAACAGCCCAGAAACGCCCTACAACAAACCACATAACCAAAAACGACTTTATAGCAAAACTGGACAGATTCATCATAAAAGAACAGTCTCAAAGACGAAACCGTAAAATAAAAATCAACCGCTAACTATCAAATCCCTCCGGTGGAAAGCTCACCCTAGACGATCAGATCTCAGGTACAACTGCAATCGATACCGAAACACCCGCTGGTCTCAATCCGCGACTGAGAAGAAACGCCCCACGAAACTGTCGATATCTCCTAGAATATTAACTCAAATTCAATTCTATAAAAAGGAGAGTGTACGAAAAACTCTTAGCTACAACCCTAACAAAAATCAATACCTTTCGAAACGATTTGAGCAGTCGGATCCTCCTTCTCCCAAACTCGACAGTTCTGTTTCTCTCTTTACTCAAAGGAAAAAGCTTGATCTCCTTCTTTTTCTCCTTTACACCAAATAACCAAAAGTTATCTCTCTTTCTCTCCCTCTTTCTGAGCAACGAGCAACCAGCGGCGACAAACTCTACAACTAAAGAGGAATTAGGGCCTCTTTGGTTTAATTTAATTAAACCAAAAAATAGCTAAACCAATAATTAATTAAACCATCCTTTTGGTTAATCAATAAATCGATCAGGTTAATAAACCAACAGTGATTAAACCAAATTCACTTCAATTTCCGATATAAACATCCAATATTCATATTTTTCGGGACACTGGCGTTACAGAAGCTAAGATAATACAAAAAAATTATTTAGTCTGAGAATACTTAAAATCAGTGTCTTCCTAGATTCGTTGAGATATCTCTAGATCTGTCTAAGACAAAAGTTTATAAATACTCTTCACACAAAAGCTAAAAGCTCTTAATTTTATTAATCAAATCAAATCAGAATGATACTACAGACTAAGCCTGGGCAAAAAAACCGGAACTAAAAATCCAAACCCGGAACCGGTAAAATACCCTATTGGGTCCTAATCTCCTAAACCCGAAAACCCGGAATCGAATTCGGGACCAAACCGAGAACCGATTGGATACTCGACGTACCCAAAATAAAATAATATACATAAAATATTAGTTATAATTTGTTTTTTTATAACATAGTTATTCAAAAGTATAGCTTAAAATTCAAAATTATTAATTTTTTCTAGATCAAAATACTAAAAATAAACAAAATTATATTGATTTAAAAAAAAATCTTAATATTAAGCACTAAAATTTTGGGATAAATGGGTAAAAGTCAGATATTTTGGGTAATCAGGTACAATTTTGGGTAATCGGATATAAAATACCTGAACCCGAATGATACCTAACTTTTTCTAGGTATTTATAGGTTCTAAAATTTTAAATCCAAACCGACCCAACCTAGAAATTTTAAATCCAAACCGACCCAACCCGGAAATTTTAAATCCAAACTGACCCAACCCGGCAAAACCTGAACCGAACCCGAACCAAAATTTTCTATTTACCCTATTGGATCTTAAACTTCTCTATCCGAAACATCCAAATCCGATGGGTTCTTACCTAAATCCGATCTGAATACCTGAATACCCAGGTCTACTTACTACATACAGCCTAATTGAAAATAACATCACTCAAATATTTATCTAGTATATATATTATAAAATGGCATGAATTCAATTGTACGAAATTACAATAAGCCAATCACGGATAGGCAGATAAAAGTCCCAACCAAAATCCAATCAAATACAAAAATTTGAAACAAAAAAAAAATTATATAATAGGTAAATGGTGTATAATAATAATAATAATAATAATAACAGTAATCATATCGTTAATAAAGGAAAAATAGTACGGCCAAGCAGAGAGACTTCCTGGTATGAAAGATGCAAAGCTTAGCTTCCTGCAATAAATTTAAACAAAGACAGACATTAATAATCATACTTTTGTTCTTTAAGCTTCATACAGAACCAGATACCATATATAATAAGTCAAAATGTGTGTAACAAGCATCAGCTTCCACACACTTTATTCCTGATTCTTAAGTTACCTTTCGCTATTATACGTCAAAACATGAGTTGGGTTTGAACATAAATAAGAAAAAGTGATCATCATTTGACTGATGCATACATACCTGATCAATTTATAGGGTTTTCGGTATCTCTTTACGATGTTGCTGCCTAGGCTTCAACCTAAATAAAAACGTTCACAGAATCATTAACTTGAGAATCTACAAAAGTTATAGATTTAGTGATTAGATAATGGTCTCCGATCAGCTGATTTGCCTATAGCAATATTACCGTGCCAAGCAATTTTAGAATGGAATTGCAAAAAACAAAAAAAAAACTTGGATCAAAGTTTATCCAAATGCATTATTCCTTATCATACAGAACAATCATAAATCCATTATTCAGACGTGTTATGACATCAGTTACACGCCTCTACATTACAGGTGATTCATAGGAATTTTGTATTTCCTTTTTCACTACTTAGAGAATAGAACAACTATTGATTTTTACCTTCTTAGCTTCAGGAGAAAAAATTGTCTTCACCTCCTCAAATACAGCTTCAATGGGCTTGGCGGCATTAATCTGAAGGTTAGTACAAAAACACTTTGTCACACTTAGAACTTTAATGCAATCAAAGAAGAATAAGTATCTTAATATCCTACCTTCCTAACTTTTCCCTTAGCTTCGTAATACTGAATCACTGGTAAGCTAGATTCAAGAAACACCTTAAAGCGCTTCCTTATAGTCTCAATGTTGTCATCCTCTCTCCCCTTCAACAACAGAAATGGAGGCCACAATCAATATATATATGAAACAAGAGCCTACACAGAATAGAGTGACAGGGCTTTCATATCATATTAACCTGGTTGCGGCCTAACAGGCGCTTCTCCATCTCTTCCTCAGGACAATCGAAGAACAAGACAAACTTTGGTTCAATCTCAGTCTATAAAAAATCATCAAAAGACATGTATTTAAGCAATGGAATGTGCATATCTATAAGAAACACACAAAAAAATATTCAATAAGAAATCTTAAAGTACTTACAACTTTCTCAAATGCTGCACGGTTTTCCTCATTGCGAGGGAAACCATCAATGAGGAATTTATCATTCCCGTTTTCCTGAATTGCTTTCTGTAAAAGCTTGATTGTAACCTCAGACGGTACAATCTTCCCTTCTTTAATCATATTCTGGATCATAGTTCTGCATAAACCATTAAACAGCATCATTCAACACAATAACAAAGAGCATCAAGAAGGACAACGAAAACGGCAACCCAAATCTCTAGTTGAAAAACTTTTCACATGACAGTAGTGCTTATGCATTAATATAGACAATGCCAGAAAGTTTTAGGGCATACCCATTCTCAGAACCTGATTTAATTTCAGCCCTAAGAAGGTCTCCAGCACTCAGATGTGTGTAACCATAATGTTCGACAATATAGGCACACTGGGTACCTTTTCCACTTCCAGGACCACCTAGAGAAAATACATCCAAGAAATAAACTCAGAACATATTCAATAACTCGACCTTATACAAGGGCAATGCAATCTATTGACAATATCACATAAAAACAAAACCAGTAACATGATGATCGAGAAGTAACATATGAAAGACCCTGAACATACCAAGGACAAAAATAACAGTGGGTTTCTTCCCACTTGCGGTTCCATTTGCACCATCAACAATGGATCCCATGGTACTAAGCAATTCGTTTATATGTTACCTGTGAAGAAAGAATCAATTGACCAATTAGATAAGGCAATGGAGTATCTGGCTTTAACTTACTGACTACAATTAAACTATAAAGATGTAAAATGAGCACAAGAAACAATGGCTTAGAACAGGATCTTATTCTACAATTTTCAAACATAACCATTCCCTAAGCACAGATCTAAACGCTAGGCATAAAGAAGAAGAGTAAAAAAAGCAAGATCCAATGGGAACAAAAAAGTTAGAAACTTTAAAAACAAAGTCATTGCTTTTTTTTAAAACATGCGAAAGATCAAAGTGATGTAAGCAAAGACTCAATGCTGACGTATAGAGATCAGCAAAAGAGCATCAGATCCGACATAAGGAGAACAAACAGAAAAAACGAAAACTTTAGAACAATTCAACCATAAAAATGTGTTCTTTACCAAATTTTACTGATCAAAATTAAAAAAAAATCCAAAATCAGGTGATTCAATCGGCAGATCTAAAATGCTAAAACATGCAGATCAAAGAACACAGCAATCAGATCCGATTGAAGGAACAATGAAAACAAAGGAAACACACAAATTGGGAACAAAATCAAATTACACAGAGTTAGCTGGAGAGAACGAATCTATAAGATCTAATTAGAGATTGGACGAAATGTAAAGACCAAACATTTGAGATAATGACATGAAATCAAAGACACGAACGAACACATGTTTTTTTTTTTTTTTTTTTATTTACATTCACAGGTAATTTTCAGACAAAAGCAAAACGCATTGAGAAAAAACAGAGAAGAAAGATCTGAGAACCAAAAATTGAACCTGAAGAGAAAGGAAACACGGAGAATTTGGTGAGACGCTGAGCAAAAAAAAGTGAGAGAAAGAGAGATGAAGGAGGAAGCCGATATATATAAATAAATATGCACACAAAGCTCTACATACAATACAATATAGGTATTTTATATATTTGTACATTCCTTTTTAATTGTTTTTTAATCTTGTGTTGTTACTTTTCAAAGGAGTTTTATAATTATTGTCCAGTCCAGGTGTCTGTTACTTTTTCAATTTAAATCAAGTTTTTACTGTATAGTACTACTATTGTTTAGTTCCCTTATAAGTTATAAGTGTGTATTACAAATTTCAGTTATTCAGTCTACAAAAAAGTGATGTTTTAAGGATTTGGTAGGATTTTAATATTTTAGAATTTTGAAAGATTTAGTAAGTTTTTAAGAGATTTGATTGTGTTTTAGAGTTTTTCTATTTTTTTAAAAAAAAGAAAATAAAATGTGATTCTATAAGATTTGACTATTAAATTTTGGGTGATTTTATAACATTTTACAACACAATACCAAAAGAAAATCAGATCAATAGTTGGAGCTATGTCCTTAGTTCATGTAAAACTTAAACCCAGAAACTGATCAATAGTTAGATCAATGGTGATGTTTTTTTTTTATTGTGTCCAAATAATAATCTGATCGAACTCTCCATTAGGTCAAACCCAGAAACTGATCCAAACCAATAGAATTCATTATCTCTTTACTCTGCCTCTGGTGATGCTGCGGCAAACCCAAAAAACTTGACAACTCAGGCTGAGACTGGTGGAGAAGGTGGCTGATGATTGGCAGGGGTTTTTGACTTCAAGATCTTCGTTCTTTTTTTTCTACTGAAATCTTTCAAAATTCCACCTCTATAGGTATGATTTTGATTGTCATACTTTTCAACTAAAAAACAAAAGAAAGTCTCTAAAAATCATCTAAAGTAGCAAGTTTTAAAAAAGTTGTGATAAATTGAATAACAAGAGATTTCAAGTAGGTTTTAAAAATTACTGATTGAATAAGAAGAGATTCTATATTATTTTAAAGGGTTTTACATAAATCTTAAGTTGAATAAGATAGGATTTCAGAAGATTTTTAAAAATCCTCAGTTGAATAACAAAAGATTTTAAGAGTACTCTAAAATCTTTTAGAATGTCAAATTCAATACCCCCTATTTTCTTGTACCCAAAATATTTCGGTTTGGTAACCAATTCGGTTTCGGTTCTTTCAGTTTTGAATTTAACATCCAAAATATTTGGGTTTTGGTTCGATATTTTTTTGGTTGTTCCGGTTCAGTACTTTTGGTTTTCTTATAATCTATGTTCTCTAAAAAAAGTGTTTAGAATCATTTAGTGTATGCTAAAATTCTAATGGATACTAGGTTTTACCCCGTGGTACACCACAAATCTATTATTTTATTGATATATATATTGTTAACGGTTGTAGGTAGAGTTTTGATTCGCAAGTTGAGAATATACATTTTACGATTTGTTAGTTATGATTTAGGAATGAATGATCTGGCATATTCTTATTATGATTCTCAATTGATATTATTGGATTAATAGTGTACATTTAAATCTAATAAGATCTTACCAAATATGTAATCGTTTATTAAACGCAAATTAGTTATTTCCTAAGATGTATTCATCTTGAATTAGTTGCTATATTATAGGGATGTGATTAAGAGGATGTGATTACATAAATTGGGTTATCAAATTTTTTTGTCAAACTCGGTCCTAAAAAGTCGGCATGCAAATTAGATATTTTCTAAGATACAATGGGCATTAATTGGCATTAATTGGATGTAAATAAGTATGCTATGGATTAAAAACCAACCCAAAATATTCGTCAATCTTAAGAAGGATCCGGATAATTGAATCGGTTATAATTTTAGTTAAAAACTTGACCCGAAGTTGGCAAAAAGTGATGGCACCCTATTGTACTCCAAAAATGTATTCCGAGCTCTATATGTGGATATACTTGTTTGGTTACAAATATCCTAAGACAATTTTTAATATATATACGTTTATAAAAATTCAAATCACATTATATGCTGAAAAAAATCTAAAATTTTATTAACTTTATGTATTGAATAGTAATTAAATAATTAAATATAAGATTAAATAAAAATGAAAGGAGAATTATATTTTAAGCTAACATATTTATTTAAATTAGATAGATATATTTTAGGAAATTCATATTATCAAATAAGGAAATGATTGTGTTTGGTTGTAAGGATTGTAGAGAATTTAGTTGAGACTTGTTTGGATACAAAAATAAGAGAGGATGACACAAAAATGTACTTCAAAAATGTTAAGATAGATTGAAATAGATTAGATATAGAAATGCAATAGCGAGTTAAATGGTAATTTTGGTCGCGATTTTAGGCAGAGATAACAGTTTAACAAACTGGATGAGTATTTAAACATTTTAGGTATTTTACCACTTCATTTCTGTTGAGTACGATTTTCCTCATTTGAGATGATACATGGAGAAGGTTATATAGATTCTTTACAAGAAATGAAATGAAGTGGTCCACACGATCACACTCACATAAAGACGTCCTCGACCCCAAAAACTCTAATGAATTCACTTGGTTTGCTTATACAGTATTATTAAATAGAGAAGTGTTGGAGACTCCCACATTGAGAGATTAGAAAATAATAATCTAACGTATAGTTTAGTAACACCAATTAGTAAGTATGAGATTTTCTCGGAAAGAGTAAAAGAATAAATATATATATATGCTGGTTTGCCGACTCGTTCTCAATGTCGGCGTCTACTGCCTAGATAACAGAGTTTTTCAAGAGAGGAGACTAAAATTTGATGGTCATTGGTTTTAAGGGAGAATTGTTGGAAGGCCAAAAACTTAGTAGTCATATTGAAGTTCAAACCCAACAAGAAGCAACATACCATAGAGCTACTATATTAATGTAGGTATATATATATCTCCCCTCCAAACAATCCATTTTTTCTGAGTTAAGAAAAACCCTAAAATTTCTCTCCCAAATCCGAATATCGAGGTGCCACTACCCCCAAATTTCTCCGACGCTGGTGGGACTATTGCTCGCCGGCGTCGGGGTATCTCGACCTTAGCTCCCGTTATTCTCCTTCTTTGCTTCCTTAGGCCTTTGTTTCAGTTTCTTTTTCCCTTTTTGAATCTCCTTTTGCAACTTTCGATTACCCAATTCCCTCAATCAGATCCAGGCATAGGCTCGCGCGTCACCGAATACAGAGGTCGGAAGAGACTGACAAAATCCTTTATCTGTAACCCCGACTCAGCCTCACTGCCGGCGGAAATCATGTCCCTTTGCTTTTCTAATTCCCGATCCGGAATGGCATGTGTCTCTATAGCATCTTCTATACCGACATCACCCGAGCCTTGGCAGGCAGAGACGGAGATGGCGGCTGGTGAGAAAAATCTCATAGCAATGCTTCTTCTTCGATACTGGACTTCCACCTTGAATCCAAGTCACCCCTCGAGCTTGACAGATCTACCGTTGTTACTGGTCTACCGTCTTGAATGCATGATCTTGCCCAATCTCCAAAAACTCAGGTTCTCGCTTCCTAACCCTCTGTCATCCTATCGCCTTTTCCTAGTTTCTTTGGTTATACTCGGTGTCCGAAGACTGCATCAGAGAACCCATTTAGCTAGGTGGTCTAGAATGTACGAAGGGTCTGTTGGAACCATGGTACTTGCTCGTTTTGTGACTCTGTCTGTTGGGTCTAATTACTGGATTTACCAAGGTTTATCCAAGTCCCTGACCCCATTCCCTCTTATGAAGCTCAGGTCTATTGTTTCCTTGTCTGTGTCTTGCCGATTAAAAACTTTATGTAGAATTCTTGATCACCATTATAATGGCAGAGAGAATCCACCTGGTTTGTTGCGACTTTGCACTGTTGTTTTACACCTGTTAGTAGCTTCTTTGGTGAGGCTTATTGCTCCCATCACCCTGCATCCACCCTCTCGTCCGAAGCCCAGAGAGGATCCACCTTTTATATTACAGCTTCACACTTGTTGCTTGCGTCTCCTGGTTTTAGCATCACCCGTGAACCTCTCAACCCCTAAGTCTTTGAAGTCCCTTGGCGCTTTAGTTCTGAATTCAAGTTACCGAGACTGTGAATATGGTTTTAGAGTTCTCTCTACCAACAAGCAACTCTCGACAAATCTAGCCAACTACTTCAAGCACCACCTTCTCAAGGAAACCACCACCAACCGGGCTTTTGCCCCCCGAATCCCTGCCATGGCCCTAATTCTGCTAGTGCTCCTCACCCTCGTGAGTTCTTTGGCTTGGTTTCTTCTTCCAACGGCACAATGTCTTTTGACCGTGACCTACCTGTCATCTCTCGATCTCATCGACGATGTCCAATCTTGCAACCTTGATCCTGCATGTCTCTAACTGCTCTTTAGCACCTGGTTCATAGCTATCTTGGACTCTTGCTTGATGTTCTATGTTTCTTTGTTTATGCTTCTAACTTTGGGAAAAGTCTATATTGGTAACTTTTTTAATTTTGAAATCTTTTATTTCCTCTTTATAATGCTTCTATTTGAATGAATAGAATCATCCGTTTGTTCAAAATATATATATATATATATATATATATATATATCTCCTCCTAGCGGACACCATCATGTAGAGTCATGTCAAGAACATATAATGTCAGATCTAGGCCTAAACGCCAATAGCCCTACCTAACACATGGGCCTTGCGTATAATAGCAATGATGAATGACTCAACGATATTAATATATTTGATGAATTCGTTTCTGTTTTTCATAAGCTAAGATGATGCTTCAGATTTAACCAAACGTTTGCTTTATTCACGTGACAGTGCGAGACACATATCGCTGTTTTGATTTCCCAATCGCATGAAGCGTTTTACGTTTCGATACAAAGCATTCGATTGGCTAATGTAGTAATCTATACTTTTATGAACCTGACCTAATTCTGAATCAAACTAACAATTAGTAGTATTAATAATCGAATTGGTATTGGCATTATTTGAGGTATTAAAATACAAGATATTAATAATGTTATAGAATAAGAGTAGTGAATATTTAAAAAAGTACTACTACTTCTGCATTAGAATAGATGATGTTTTAAAAATTTATCTTGTATCACAAATTCTGTATTTTTTTTATTAAATAATGATATGAAATTGTATATCTCAAGATTCATTAATTGAAAATTTAAAATTTGATGAACTACTATTGGTTAATAATTATAAAAATATGTTATTATAAATAAAATTACATTTATGACTAAACATTGATTATTTTCTTAATCTACAGTAAAACCTCTATAAATTAATAAAGTTGAGACCTGGAAAATTTCTTAATTTAAAGAGGTTTTAATTTATCAATAAATTAATAATTATTAATTCATAAAAAGACTTTCCTAATTTGGTATTTTTTTCAAAAGAAAAGTTTTAAAATAAGATTGAATTAATATAACTAATCTTTTTTTATAATGAAAATAATAATCATCATATTTTAAAGAGAATACTCAAAGTTTTTTATATAGTAAAAATATTAGAAATGAATTCTAACAAAAATTAGTGTGTATATATATACATAATTTTGATAAGTTTATATAACTATTAATTTATATTGTTGATGGGACCATATCTTTATAAAAGATTTTCAAAAAATTATTATTTTATTATTTTATCGAATTATGTCCAAAATTACAATTGTCCAACTTGGAACCGGAAAAATATATTAATTTATAGCGATTATTATTTGAAAGAGTATTAATTTATAGAAGTTCTACTGTATGTAAAAATGTTAGAAAATCATCATTTCTAATACAGAGGAAGTACTACAATTGACAATTAATATGGAGAGATTAATTAGGTTTGGACATAAAAATCAAGTTTATGAAGAATAGAGAGAAGCTTAGATATAGTAAGAGGTTTCTCTTGAAAGTCATTAAGGCCAGCTTCCATAAACTCTTTCTTCTCTCCTTCGTTAGCTCTAGTCGTTACTCCTGCTATCTTGCTCTCTATCCCCATCTCCCTTAGTCTCTTTGTCGCCTATATATCAATATCCAATCAACAAAAAAAAAAAAAAAAAGAATCCAATCAATTTTTTTTGTATATAGTCCTTTAAAAATAAAGGTAGCATAAAACTACTCATCAGTATCTTATTTTTTTAGAAACTATTTTTTTCTTCTATATCATGACTATTTATTAGAAGAATTGGAAAATCGATCGAGCAAGATCGAACTGTCAAGATGTGATTTTCCGTTTGATCTTTCTTGATCTCTGGTTCTCGTAATACTCCTTAAAGAATAAGAGAAGCATTAAACCCAACTTAATCGGTTAGACGGACCATATATAATTTTTCATGTATGTTTCATAGGTTCTAAAAAATAATATTCATACGCCAGTTTTTAGCATATTTCTTTTTGACAAAAAAAAAATATACATATAAATTATGGTCTACAACCTCTGAACAAAATATTCTGACAAATCTAATATACCTTAAACAAAAATTTGCTCATGACCAACAAAGCTACAAAAAGTTTAAGATGGAAGAATTCTCAAATAAAAATAAGTAAAAAAAAGAAATTAACCTAAGTTAACGGTCTAATATTTCTTATTAATGTTGTAACATATCAAAAGAAAAAATATTGTTCTCTTGATGATTTTTTTTCTTATAGCTAACAGAGTTAATATAACCAAATTTTACAGTCCAAATCGATTTTTACACCTTAGTAGTATCATGCTTAAAGAGTAAAGAATCACAAATAAGTAGTTTACCTGAGTACCGTTCATGATGGGCATGTCCATATCCATAAGAATAAGATCATAGTTTCTACCGGAACAATGAGCGTCAACAGCTTCTTTCCCGTTACAAACGACATCGTTTTGAATCCCTAGACGAGACAAAAGTTTTTGATGTATGCTTTGATTTACGAAATTGTCATCTACGACCAAAGCTGTTAACTTCGACTCTGCCAAATTTGGAAGCTCTTCTCTCGTCATCCTTTTTTTGTTTTATTCTTCTTCTTCTCGTTTCTTTGTGGAAAACAAAAAATATGAAAATTTCTAGTAGAATTTTATGTTTGATGAAAACTCATATATATGCAATCTAATATTTAATGGAGAAAAGAACATTGGCAAAGAATCAACAATTTTATGGAACATAAAAACAGTATCAGTTAGATTGTGTTTTTGGATTCGTAGGAGATCTAGTGGTTTTATTCACTATTCTATTTTCAGTAATGAATCTTAGCCGTTGCTTACTCTAGAGGGTTTTATATTTTCACGAGATTAGCTTTGAGATTGAGGGTTTAAGATTTAGTTCAATCAATGTCGTATTCTTGAGATATTAATTAGCCAAAAAACACGATGTGAGAAACAAGACATGAATATAGCAAATAATCATATTTATCATTTATTACTATAAAACTGATTATATTTAGCAAGAAATATTACATTATGTAATTCAGTTTTGTCAGTTGATTTGTTGAATCAACTATAATTTACTATTAGAGTATTGGGAGAAAAGAAAATTCTGTCATCTTTTGTTTTTGAATATTCTAAGATTTATCAATATCTACGTCTAAGATTTTAAAATTTATGGATGCGATCATACCATCACTAATGCACCGGATCCCATCAGATTTGAAATTTATTCTGTAAACCAAAAGTGATATTGTGATATGACAAAAAATCTTGTACATATTATTTCTCTCCAAAGATATCACTAAGTATATATTATAAAGATTACCTATTATATTTGGTTTATAAATATATACATTTTATTTTAATTAAAACTGAGATCCAGATAAACGCATTTAAGCCAAACCAAACCCAAACCAAATCATAATCTAATCAGACACTATTCGGTTAATCTTCAAACCAAACTATTCGGTAGAAATGATAATTACCCAAAAAAACCTTTACTAAAATCATACTCTCAAAATATAAGATGTTTCAGTTAAAAGCACACATAATAAGAAATGCATACTTTTAAAAAATTTAACCAGTGATAAGAATTAATATAAAAATTGATCTAAAAAGTTGAAAACATTTTATATTATGAAACAAACAAAACCTCTAAAACATCCTAATATTATGAAACAAAGAGAGTATATCATTGTTAGCTTGACACAAAAGCCAAAAAAAATTATATCATTATTAAACATACCTTCACATATGGTGATGAAGCAAATGCAAAACTTATATTTCTGACAATTTTTGTTTTATTAGCTTTATAGAAGATAAAAGACTCTCTACAGAGGTTGTGGCCTTGACTGAACAATGTAAACATCTTCACCAACCAAACAACCTTCAACGTCTTGTGCACAGCCAAAGTTTCTTTCCAAGAAGAAACCAACCGAACCAAGTCGCTGACCAAGTTGCTGTCTAAACACTGAGTCAACGGTTAACCGCTTCTTGCTATAGTCGACGGTCAAGCGAACGTACTTACCATCAGCAGGACCTGTTCCTGACACAAGAAGCTCTTCGCTGAAGTTTGCGAAAGCTAAGGTTTGCACAATCCCATCGAGTTTACCCGAAGCGAGTCTCCATGGTGTTCCTCTTGTCCCTGAAGCTAAAGTCTCACCTAAACCAGGAGCAATCTCGGCTTCCACAAGATTACTGTCTGGATCAGCTGGACTGACTGTGTGCAAAACAAAAGATAGGTCTGGCGAAAGCATTTCTTGAACAAGAACCGCCATTGAAGCTTCTTTTTGAGTGACACCAGCAGCTCTACGGCTTAGTACAGCTCTTCTTGTGTAGAGAGAAGCCCAAACTTGGCAAACCGAACCTGAAAACACCAAAGGATCTGAGGGACTCACGTTGGGGATTGATTCATAGAGTCCTGCAGCTGACATTCCAGCTAAGTCCTCGACGTTAGCGCTTGAACGAACAATGAGACGAGCGTCTTTGGGAAACGCTTTGCTTATGCTGTTGATTGTTTCTTTAGGCACTTGCAATGATTTCATCACTTCATGGATCTGATCGCATATGGTGTCAAGCTCACCGCCCTCAGGTCTGGCGGTTTCTAACTTTTCTAACAAAGACGCAAACTTTTCTTCCGAATTACTTTGCTTTAAAGCTAATTCCATAGATCCAAAAGGTATGACAACTCCAGTTGGAACCTTAAATGATGCTGGAACTCCATGTTCGCTGTGCACTGCTCATTCATAAGAAACCAAACAAAGTAGTTTAGAAAGACATATGATTTGGTTCCAGCAATTTCGTCCCCTTACACATTAATAAAACATTACCAATACTAGAGGCTTCTGCTAAAGATGCAAGAAGACCACATGCAGCAGATTTTGAACCAGAGGTTGGTACATCTGCATCAGCAAGTGCTATGATTCCTCCACTAGGGATATCCTATGGATGAAAGTTTTCTATCAGTAAGAAATCTGAATGTCAAGTGCACGGACTCACAGAGATATCAATAGTTTACCTTGGATGAGTAAAGGAGGCTATGGGAAGATGAGGAAGACTCTTTATCATCAGTAGATAAGCTTTTCGTATCCGTCTTTTTCTTAGATAAGCTATTCTTATCCGTTTTTTTGTTCGCACTGGATTTGGAAATGCGACTCCTATCCTCAGTTGAAAGTATCAGGTTCACATGGCTTGGAGATGCTTCCAACCTGTAAGTTTTAAATTTGAAAAAAACAATAAAGAAGAGACATGAGTTTTCTTGCTTAACGGGAGATTGAATATTAATATGATGATGATGATAACATCGGAAAGAGGTACCTCACGAATTTTCCCACAAGTCGTCGTATATCAGCGACCTTGTCATCGTCGTCACATGTCAAGAAGACAATTTTCTCCTGCGAAATGAGGAGTTTTCAACAATGCACTTCTTTAGTAGATATTCAGGGAGGAAAAATGGGGGTAAAAAGGTTAGTGCCTGCCGCGCTCTAACGCCAAGGTGAGACAAGTGAGGCAGTTCCTGCAGGAGCATGACTCCGGCTATGTTCCCATTAGCAGCACTTACCTGTCAAAACAAATTATATAAGTAATCTTTAGTACATGATGTTATGAAATATGAAACATGGTAAGGAAGAATGTATGTCAAAAACCTCTTCATCGCCATCAGCTTTGTTGACCAAGAGAATAATCGGACCACCAGAAGTTGCTGGCAATGATCCTGGAACAATGCTCTCGACCTGCAGTCATAAGAGCCAGAAAAAATATTTACAAATACGAATTCTCATCAAAGTTACAAAGCGTAAGGCATAGCTAAGTTGAAAATTCTCAGCCAAGTAAATGATGCAATAATAGCAAACGAAAATATATCACAGAGTAGTAATTTGCGTTCTCCACGCACCTGAACTAATGTCCCAGAAGTTGATCCAGGTACAACGACGTCCCAGCCCTCAGAACCAAGTGCGTTTCTTACAGCTTTTAGAAGAACAGTGCAGAGCTTTGAGATCTGAAAAATTATGCTGTGAAGCACAACACATGTACGGTCAGAGTAAATTACAGAGAGAGGACTATGAGTAAAATAAGCAAGAAAAGATTCTGATAACAATCTCAAATGTTTTCATCAGATTGCTTGTACAGCTTAAACTAAGTACTAGGAAGTAAAAGCCTAACTTACCCAGCACGAATCTCGGCTTCTGTATAGGTCTTGACACTATTCTCTGGAATTCCTAGAGCTCTTCCTAAAATCTGAAATGATAAAGAACGTTTTAATTAGATTAGCAGAGGAGTGATAATTTAGTCTCGTATATCCTTTTCCTGGTGAAAGAAACGAATGTGGCCAAACGAATTTGAACTATAATAGAAGTTGCATCACTAACTTCAAAATGTAAGGCATGGGACGATGTGTACCTCTACATTAGGAGGAAATATTTGAAGAAGTAAATCAGAATATTCTGCTGTTAATCTGCGTGCTCGATCAAGTGTTGCTTTCAGCCTCATGGCCCAAATGGTATTTCCATCCTCTCCCCCTTCATGGAAAAAAAAATAAACAGCATTTCAGCTTATAATACTAGCCTCACACGTCAAGGTAAAACAGAACGAGACAGAACGAGTTGACATAAGTCAGAGAAGGAATACCTTCTTTTTCAAGTAGGTCTCTCTCTCGCCAAGCAAGGAGTTCATTTCCAATGGCTAAACATTCTTCTTGCTTCCAACCAGAGAGACCTACTTGGTGAACACCCAACACCAAAGCATCTAGTGGATCATTCCACGAGGCAACCTTTCTTGATGCAACATCTTTTGCCAGTTGATCAGCTCCTCCCATAGTTTCAAGCGCATTGAGGAATCTACTCAAATCATTGAAGACACATAAGACGGCGAAATGAAGCAGGAGTTTTAATAACTTCCAAACGAAGTTCACCAAAAAAAAAAAATCAAAATCTTATGCAGACCTGCTTAGTAGAACAAAAAAGTAGTCTTCGAGGCCGATCTCACAAAGGCGCCACTAATAAAACGAGCAAACTATATAAGTAAATTAATTGCAACATGATTCTGCTGGGTTGTTTAAAATAGTTCACCTTTTGGCGCATTGCAATGGCAGTATCAGGAGCATCATTACGCAAACCGCTATTAAGTTCCTTTATAATTAATTCTCTTAGAGAAGCCAGAGAATGCATGGTTTTAATCAACTCCAAAACATTGTTTGATTCTCCTGATGTGTCAAGGCGCTGAAAATATGAATTTCGCAGTCAGATTATGAAGAGAGCACAGTAACAAAGTTTACAATGATTGTGTATAACATGCACAATTTATCAAATGATCTGATTGTTATGGACATATAACAACATGCAACCAAGGACGGGGTGACTATCAATTACGAACTGCATCCTTACGCTGGCTAATAATTTTACTTTAACACTTTTGTGTCTAGGGCATACCATTTCAGAAAATCATGCAAGAAATGACAATAAAACCAAATCAAGAAAGAGACATGTGTGAGCTTACCTTTTTACATTCAAAAAACAAATTGAGAGCAGAAAGACATCTATCATCCATAGAAATTTTCATAGAATCAAGTTGTTCAGTGAGGCTGCAACAAGATACAAGAGCTATTGAACTATACAGTACCATCATAGTCAAATGAAAGAATAGGTTTGGTTTCAGAAATATAGTACCTTCCAGCATTAAAGAAATCCTTTAGCTCATTATGGAATATTTTGAATTGCTCAACAAAATCTCCACTGTATTTTCCTGGGGTCTCGGTAATTCTTTGAAGCATCGCCTCTGTTGCAATTAAATCTTCTGGACCCGCATTCCGGTGAAGCTTATTTTGTATGGTATGCTTGATTTCTTGCTGGAACAAAGATGAGTTATATGAATACTTTTGACAGTAGCTGATCTAATGAGAAAAGAAAACAACTAGAAAGTGTATTATTATTACCTTGAGATCATGAGGAATATCATTGCGATGGGCTATGTCCCTAATTCGAGTTAGAGGGACAGCTGCAGTAAACTCTGCTTTGAAAGAAGGCAAACACGGATGGATTTTTCGAGCAACAAGCACTTCCTACCATATAAAATCATATCCAACTTAGAGAAACTACTATGGACACACCCGCTACAATACTTTTGAGAGGGGAGGCTGTGAAAGCAAAAAAAATGTCTCACCTCAGCCGTAGCATCTTTCTTACTGCAAATGTGCTCCAACTCCCGGAATATAAGCCTGGAAATCTCGGCATGCCGGTTTGGACGGTGATGCCCTCCATCTTCAAAGCAAGGAATCTGACCTGTGTTTATCCACTGCATAACAAGCCAGACAAACAAACAAACTAAAAAGGTAAACACATAAAGAGAAGATAACTTAGGCTATAAGAAGTAAAGAGGAACCTTCAAATAAATTGCAGAGTATATGAGCGCCTTCAATCGTTCCTCCCTCTCAACACTCCCAACTATAACCTCGCGAACCATTTCAAGCTTGAACACACATAAACACATTTTCACAATAAGATATGTTTCGTTCTTTAGCCAGCATCAAAGGAAGACAATTAAGAGGAAACTAAAAGTCCAAAAAGTGATACCTTTCTCCACCAATTCCTAGAGTTACGATCACCTTCAACCATCCTAAGAGCTGTGCCTTCAAGACCAGTAGTATCCCAATTCCTTCCAACTTCTCTATTACCATGGTCATTAGAACGCATAAAGGACGCATCTTTACCTTGCCACTGCCCACCCAATGTACTTTTCTGAAGCTGCCCACCATTTTCACTTCCCACTACTCTCTCATCACTAACCTCATGATTATCCCTCTCGTCCCCACCACCACCACCATCATCATTACCAACCTCCTGAGGCAAATCAAGGGTTTCTCTTGTAGCATCCCAATGACAAACAACTGAGAAATTCCCAGAATTTGGAAGCTTAAGGACACGGTTATCACCAGATTCCCAAGAGAGTGACCCATCATTCTTAACAATGACGAACTTATACTCTAAAACTTGACCACCGTCAAGCTCAATCTCACAAACCCATCCCTTGTCAGTCCAATTCAAAGGCGATTTCTTTTTCCACGAACCAATCTCTTTAGCTGATCCAAACATAGCCACATGTTCACCAAACTGAACTTGATGATCTAACCTCACATTCAACTTCACCTTCGTTCCAGACCCATCTTTCTTCTTCCGTTGTTCCTCTCTGGGCTCAAATAAAAATCCGATCTTTAAAAACTTAAATCATCCAATTTCGATTATAAAAAAAAAAAAAAAAAAAAAAAGAGTAAAAGAAGAAGTGATACATGGTGGAAGAAGAAGAAGAAGAAGAAGAAGAAGAAGAAGCAGTGCAAGTGAGGCGAGAAGAGGAGTTTCTGAGTCGGTGAGATTGGTGGGTGAGATGAACTCTGCGAGTGAAGTTAACGAGTTTAGGAAGTGTTGATGAGTTTCTAGTGGTGAAGGTGAAAGGAGAGCTGCAACAATGGTGGCTGCCAATGCTCTCCATTGGAGATAGTGGTGGTGTGTGTGTGATAAGAGATTTTGTTTTGTTTTTGTTTGTGTTCAGTCTTCAAAGTATATCATAGGATTCAAAAGCCATTAACCAAAAAAAATCAAATCAATTATAGAGAGTTTTCGCTTTTTTCGTATCGAGGAAATTGCCAAAACACGTGTAGAAATATAAAAATATCTTCTATGAGAAAAATATATTATTTTTATTTATTTTAACCAATGAATAAAAAAGAAAAGAACAAAACTCTCTCGACTCGTGAGTCTTAAACCATTCTTTTCGTAAAAAGTACGTAAAGATAGATCACCATAAATTGTCCTAGGAATACGATACGTTCTCTAATTAGAAAAACTAGTACTGCTACTAAATTACAGCATTTATATTTAATCAAAGTACAGTAAATCATTTTCTCTTGAAAGTTAGGGAAGGAAGCATACGATTGACAATACGATTGACAACATGATCGATCTTATCGGTAAATGGTTCCAACTTACACTTCATATACTAATAATGGGAGTGATTGGTAACCACTTTACAAAGTGGTACAAAGTTGTACCAACATACAGCTTTAAAGTTTACCAATCCTAAAAACTTTATTCTCAACTTTTCTGTACAGCTTTCATTTGCAGTTTTTTCTAACAGCTTTACACTATTCATTAAAAGTTTACAGCTTCAATTTACAATTTTTCTGTACAGCTTTGGCTACGTTACCAATCAGACCCAATATTCGTACATGAGATCAAACTCACTGAAATTGCACAACCGAACTTAACATTATGAAATTTTAAGACATGTCTTTTTCATATTCGAAAAAAACCATAACCAATAGTAGTAATAAAAAGTAAATCACACTAAACCTTTAAATAACGTTTTATCTCAATTTCGCTTCATTTTTTTTCTTGCATACAGTCATCACTGGTCACAGGTAAGTGATTAAAAAGTCTTGTTGGTTTAGGAAAATATGTTTTCAAATGAAAGAAGAAAAAGGCTTATGGGCTTCAACAGATATATGAATGGGCTTTTAATATTGGGCTTTCCAACCTAATAAGGAAAAACAAAGAAACAGAAAAGGAGAGAAAGAAGGAATCGGAGTAGTGTTCTTCCCCAGTTGCCGCTCTTTGAAATCGCAACTCACTCGCCGTCTCTCTCTCTCTCTCTCTCTCTTAAAGCTTCTCTTCACTCTGAAAACCTCAGATCGCAAATATGCAAGCACCGGTACTCGTACTCAGTAAGCATCTCTCTCTCTCTCTCTCTCTCTCTCTCTCTCTCTCTCTCTCTCTCTCTCTCTCTCTCTTTCTTCCTCCAGATCTCATTTCCTCTTACTCGATGTTTTAAGTTTTGGTAACGAGATTTAACTCCTTAAAATGGTTGCAGGCGATTCGTTAAAGCGTGAATCTGGAAGAAAGGTTCATCATGGTAATATCCAAGCTTCCAAGGTAATTTAATCCCCTTTCTATTGTGATGCTTGCCTTCTCTCGCTACTGTGTCTCTGGTTCCGATCATTGTAGTTTTGTTGTTAACAGGCTGTGGCTGATATCATTCGTACGACGTTGGGTCCTCGTTCTATGTTGAAGATGCTTCTTGATGCTGGTGGAGGTATTATTTTTTAAACCTTGTATTTTTAATTCTCATTTTTAGGGTTTTTCTATTCTCTGTATGTGTTGTAGATCTCACTAAGGAAGAGATTAGGTTTAAGTGTTTTTAGCTCTGGAAATATTGTTCTCATGTAGTTTTTTTTATTAGTTGAAGTTGTTATTGTACACTTTTAGTGTTAGATTTATATAAACCCTAAAAAAAAACCTGTTGTTTCTGTTTGAGTTGGGGGTTTTAGTTTTTTTCTGAACCTTCGTCTTATTGTTTCTTCTTAAATCTTGACAGGGATTGTTGTTACCAATGATGGAAATGCTATTCTTCGTGAGCTAGATGTTGCTCATCCTGCAGCTAAAGTTTGTTTTACTTCTGGCCTCTCTCTCTCTCTATCTACTGTTCTTGTTATTTTCCTGTTAAAGTTGTTTTCTCATCCATTTTCTTTTTACTCTGGTGATTCTAGTCAATGATTGAGTTGAGCCGTACACAAGACGAAGAAGTTGGTGATGGGACAACATCAGTTATCGTTCTAGGTAGGTGCTGCAGTGTTTTTTTTGATTGTGGGATTAAGAAAATCAGGATGAAGATCTGTTCATAAGCATGGGTTCTTAAAGTCCTCATTTCTGTTTTTTTTTTCCCTTCCAACAGCTGGAGAAATGCTTCACGTTGCAGAAGCATTTGTTGAAAAGAATTACCATCCCACAGTCATATGCCGAGGTATGCTAGCACTATGAATTGCTTGTTGCTGTTATGTTACTCATCTCGTTGTCGTCTTAGTGAATGCGTTCTTCTCTGCAGCTTACATTAAGGCTCTCGAAGATTCTATTGCTGTTCTTGACAAAATTGCTATGTCAATTGATATCAATGACCGTAAGTCCATTTCTACCTTGTGTTTGTTCATTTGGCGTCAAGTTCCAGCTTCTTTGGTTTTCTGATGTTGGCTTTTCATTTACTTCTGTACTGATGGAAGAATGTGCGAGTTGCAGGTTCTTCAGTGCTAGGATTAGTCAAGAGCTGCATAGGGACAAAGTTCACTAGCCAATTTGGAGATCTAATTGCTGTAAGTACCTTAATTATTGTAGCCTCTGACTTTTGCATTAACTGCTGAGGTTTTTATACTCCTTACTATATATTGGACAAGTCTAGGAAAGTAGGCATAGATACATCTAAATGTGACTTTTGGAATGTAATCTGTAACCTTGTCCATAGATGAAATTTTTTGAATTGATGACTGCTTACTTTAGCCAGTCATTTTATGGTGCCTGTTTGTTGAAATATTTATAGGATGAAGTTTTATATCAGATACCATTTACGTCTCACATATTGTTGGTGGACATTCAGTATTCATCTTGGCATAGTTTTCTCTAGAACTATAATTGTTGTCGAATACCATACTCACATGTATTAATATGACTTTATGTGTTCTTTTAGGATTTGGCCATTGATGCCACCACTACTGTTGGTGTTGATCTTGGGCAAGGTTTGAGGGAGGTAGATATTAAAAAGTACATCAAGATTGAAAAGGTTCCTGGTGGTCAGTTTGAGGACTCTGAGGTTCTTAAAGGAGTTATGTTTAACAAAGATGTTGTTGCTCCTGGTAAAATGAAGAGAAAGATAGTTAACCCACGTATCATTCTTCTTGACTGTCCCCTTGAGTACAAGAAAGGTGAAAATCAAACCAATGCTGAGTTGGTCAGAGAAGAAGACTGGGAAGTGTTGTTGAAGCTGGAAGAGGAATACATTGAGAACATTTGCGTGCAAATACTTAAGTTCAAACCTGATTTAGTTATCACAGAGAAGGGTCTTAGTGACTTGGCCTGTCACTATTTCAGTAAAGCTGGGGTTAGTGCAATCCGAAGGTTGAGAAAAACTGACAACAACAGAATCGCCAAGGCTTGTGGAGCAGTAATTGTGAATAGACCCGACGAATTGCAGGAGTCTGATATTGGTACTGGGGCTGGCTTGTTTGAGGTCAAGAAAATAGGAGATGATTTCTTTTCTTTCATTGTTGAATGCAAAGAACCCAAAGCGTGTACTGTACTCTTAAGGGGACCAAGTAAAGATTTCATCAATGAAGTGGAAAGAAATTTACAGGTTCGTTGGTGTTTATTTACAAACCCTTATGTCTTAATCATTCATTATCTTTTATGCCTGAGCGATTGTTCCTACAGGATGCCATGTCTGTTGCAAGAAACATTATCAAAAACCCAAAGCTCGTTCCTGGTGGTGGAGCCACAGAATTAACCGTCTCTGCCACATTAAAACAGAAGAGTGCAACAATCGAAGGCATAGAGAAGGTTGGCTTGCTTCTATTACATTTTGTTTCCGTGCTGAAAATTGTGCGCTTTTTTATGTTGCAAAGCTATATAGAGCTTTGAAGCCAAGTATGCTTTTCCCACACTGATATTTTTTTTCTTCTGAATCTTATATAATCAGTGGCCATATGAAGCAGCTGCCATTGCTTTCGAGGCTATTCCACGAACCCTGGCTCAAAACTGTGGGGTTAACGTGATCCGTACTATGACTGCACTACAAGGGAAGGTAATGTCTAGCACTACAAACCCCGACTGCTTTCTCTTTCCCATTTCCTTTAGTATATATACCAACTCTTTTCTCAATGCTTCAATGGTCGGTTTTGGTGCAGCACGCAAATGGTGAAAACGCGTGGACCGGTATTGATGGGAACTCTGGTTTAATAGCTGATATGAAAGAGTGCAAGGTAGGGTGTTAAACCCCATTACCTTTGGTGTGATTCTCGCTAACATGAAACCAATGTAACTCAAGAGTATGACTCTTAACCTTTTAAAACTTTGACAGATATGGGATTCATACAATGTGAAGGCGCAAACATTCAAGACAGCGATAGAAGCTGCGTGTATGCTTCTGAGGATCGATGATATAGTGAGTGGTATCAAGAAGAAGCAAGCTCCCGGATCTGGACCTTCAAAACCTACCATTGAGACAGAAGGAGATGCAGACAACGAGCAAATTCTTCCCGACTAGGAGAAGAGAAACACTTCGGTCTCAATAACCCAACTCTTTGTTCTCACTTGTTTAAGTATTTCGTCGGGTTCCTGGCTTCAATCTCGACTTTTTGGCTACCATATCTTAGGTGAGATAAGATTTTGATGGTGGAGGGTTTTTTTTCTTTTCTTTTGTCATCTTCTGAATGTTAGCTTTTTTGAATATTCGTAGTCACTTTGTTGGGTTTTTTAGAGTGCGCCAGCCTAGTTGTTATTGTCTTTATGAAATTTCTGGGAGTGAAGACTTTTGTTAGTTTCGTTTTTTGTTGGAATATCTAAAAAATACTTCGACGGGGTTGTTTTAGTTGACCGCTATTGTCAAATGTGTTTTTGTTTGAACACCATTAACTGCATTTCATACGTATTACGTACGGACCAGTTTAATTAGATAGAGAGACGGTTCGAGCTTTGACTAGACCAGTTAATAAGGAAAGATACATACGAAGACTGTTCTTGAGAAGTTCAGTTTTGTCAGATTTAAATTCACTTTTAGTTTGTTCAGTTTAACAAATTACGTATAGAGTTTCGTAATTTTCTTTTCCTAATTTATTCATCGTCACGTTTTACTACTTGTTGTTTCTTTCATTTGATGTTAGTTAAAATTAGAATCGTTGACTCCAACTCTTACAAACTCTTCTTAGAAGATAATGATGTTTGAAAAGTAAACGCACACACACACTTTTTGGTCCAAATATGATTTTTGTTACGTGTGATTAATTTCACCTGTATATATGTCAAGTGGATATATATAGTTTACTTAACATGTCTAAACCCATGGTTTCCGTGGTTTGATATTTCAACAATAAAATTTATACACACAACTAATATTCAATTTTGAATTTGCATGTGTTGCTGTATACTGATATCAGTTTAAAACTCCAATTACCAAATGTCACAAAGGAAATTAAATAATAATACTTGAAAAAATAAGGGAAAACCAATATGAATTATTTAAATTAAAGGTTAGGTTTTTGTTGTTGTTGTTGTTGTTGTTGTTGCTGCATATAGCTGTGCATATTTGGTTATTAGTCTTATCAGAAACCCAAAACATGTATAGTTATTGGCTTTTAAAGATATGGACCCATGAAGAACTATGCAAAAAGTGGCAAGTTGGTAGATATACACAAATAACGTGACAGCAGATGAGAAACCCATGGGTAAACACAACACAAATTAATAATATAAACAATTTGGCTTAGACTAGTTGTAGAAATTTTGTCCCAATAATCTCATTCGAAAGAGTACACAATAATTGCATTGAGTAGTGGTGAGCAAATATGGTTATACATTATATATATATTTTATAAGATTTGGATCCATATTCTTAACTAGGGAGGTTGGTGGGTTGGAGTAGTGTCGGTCTACTTCTTACAATAAATCTTTTCCCCTCGATAATTTTCTGAAATAGAATGCTGAATCCAATTATATGGTCCCATAGACTTTTCACACCATATATACATATAACATCCATAGAATTTAAACAATGCAATAGATACAATTAGTAAGATGAGAGCATGTGCATGTGTAGAGACTCAAATGAATCTTTTACTAATCTAATATTAGTTTTTTTAGTGTAGAGAAATTTGAGAACTTTTGATTAATTTTGTATGTCCATTGGTGTGAGAAATCCAATGAGTTTCTCATTCTTACAATATTATTATTTTTAATATAACTTTATATTTTAAGATAATTTTATTTGAATATTTATTTTGTTATTTTGTATTTTATCTTAACATTATTAATATTTTATAAACAAACTAAATTATTTATTAAATATATTTAATTTTATTAATTAGTTATATTTTATATAATATCAACTAATATTACTTTAAAATAATATGAACTAAATAATATTATGCAAAATGGAACTTGTTAAATAGCTAGTTTTATTTTATGATTTATAAAAAATAAAAAAATAACAAATAATAACAAATAAACTGTTTAATTAAGATTTTAAATTTTTTGTAGAATTAATTTATTATAACAAATTCTAACAACTTAGAAAGTGATATGTGTTACATGAGGAATGGATTTTATGAGTTTCTAATATTGAAAACCTTGAGAATCTATTTTCCATTCTTTTTATTAAAATATTTTTTTTTTCTTTTTGATTTATTTTTATTCTGAGAAATTCAGTAAGAACCTACCGATACACATGACCATGACCTGATATACACGTTACATGACATCGGCTAATTTGTATGAACACACGAGGGTAACGGCCAAAATCGTTCATATTCTAAAAGGAATATACGAGATATTTGCTTAGGCCGGTAGCAAGATTTTCACAACACATTGACAGCGATATAAGAAAATGTAACAATCTCTCTAATAAGAGAGGAGAATCTTATAATTTAACATAACAAAAATATAAAATTCGAGGATAATATTATAACAAGAAAGAGAGCTTATGACTTATGATGATAGGCAAATTGTATATTCAACTAAGGACTAAGGAGACGCCACATAAAGCAGAAGGAGATAGAAGAAACGTTTGTTGACCAATGACTTGATGACTCAGAAGCATGTGAACATAAATAGAGACGTGTAAGAATCTCATTGGCTGCAGACAATTTCTATTTGGGCTTCACTGCCTCATCTTCTCTATATAATGAAGTAACACCGCAATGGTCTCTTTAACTAAGTGTTTCCTTTTTTTTAACTCTTTAAGAGAAAATAACTTCTTAGATTTGAGCTTTCTGAAGAGATCCTCAGGATGGCCGGAGGAGGATTTGCCACTTCGGCGAACGGAGTGGAGTTTGAGGCAAAGATAACTCCTATAGTCATCATCTCTTGCATCATGGCTGCTACCGGCGGTCTCATGTTTGGTTACGACGTTGGTGTCTCCGGTAAGAATATTCAGATCTCTTAATTAGGTCTCTTTCTATAGGTATAATACAATCCTTTTATCTTATACTACACAAAAAGTAGAGCAAGTTTTAAATTTTATGGATACATAAGTTTTTTTAGTGCAAGTTTTCTCAAGTAATGATTTTTGCTTATGTTTTCAACTACCACCAATAACTTCTTTGGTAGAACCATTTCACCTAACGTATGGAGGACTAATTGAAAGAAAAAAAACACTTTATCAAAATGAATATTCACTAACTAGCTCGATGTTAATTAATTAGTTCAAGTAAGAAAATAATCTAAAATCTTAGCTTACAAATTAAAGTTTGGCAACTAAAAGATCTAGCTAGCTAGCTAGACCGTCCTCGTTTGACTAGTATATTGACAAAATTAGTGTCATAGGGTTTAGTTTTCCTCTTTGTTTTGGCATAATTGATTCCTTTTTATTTTGTCGCATACACAACACATATGCTCAATGTTGGATTTGAACATTGGTTATGACACATCAACATTAATAAACAATATTTTGGGCACTATGATAGTATGAGTATCTTCTAAGTTCAAAATCAGCTTAAACGGTAAAAAATTAAATGGTTTTACATCGTCAATATGACTATGCAGGTGGAGTGACATCGATGCCAGACTTTCTCAAAAAGTTCTTTCCGGCGGTTCACAGACGAGTAGAAGCCGGAGCCGACAAAAGCAACTACTGCAAATACGACAACCAAGGGCTACAACTTTTCACCTCATCTCTATACTTAGCCGGTCTAACCGCTACGTTCTTCGCTTCATACACGACGAGAACGCTCGGACGAAGGCTAACTATGCTCATAGCCGGCGTTTTCTTCATCATCGGTGTGGCTCTCAACGCTGGGGCTCAAGACCTAGCCATGCTTATCGCAGGCCGGATATTGCTTGGTTGTGGAGTTGGATTCGCTAATCAAGCCGTTCCTTTGTTCTTGTCGGAGATTGCACCTACTAGGATCCGTGGTGGTCTTAACATTCTCTTTCAGCTTAATGTCACTATTGGTATCCTCTTTGCCAATCTTGTCAACTATGGAACCGCCAAGTAAATATCTCTTCCTTAATACTTTTTTCTATTTTTATCTGATATATAATATGAAAAAAATGAGTGGAAACTAAACTTAGGGTTTGAGATTTTTTTAAACGAAAAATACATAATCCAAATTAATATATGGTGGCCATAATTTTTGAAGTTTTTGCTTTAACATGACACTATTGAAAAATATCCACATGACTTGTCTCTTTCACTTCACACAAACCTTAATTTGTTGTTAAAGAAAAAGAAAAGAAGATTTCGTTTCATGTACTTTCTAAAGTTATCCAAATTTACTGTTCTTTTTTTGTCAAACTTTTTGGCTGTCTCCCGTGTTTGTTTATATTTATTTATAACCTTTTCAAAATTTCAGACCTTTTTCATAATATTATCATTAAAAAAAGCATTTTAACTTTATAAATTTCGACAAATTTTTTATATATTTAAAATAAGTAGATCAAAAAAGTCGTCCGCGATTTCAGCAAATTCTATCCACATGCCTACGTCTCACTGAACGTAGTCGTCGCTAACAATTGTTTTTTCTCCACGTTGACTTTAAATGCTTACGGTGATCTGTCACGTAGCTAGCTAATGGGCTTATATGTAGGCCTAAAGGCCCATAGTGGAGTTAAAACTGAGTCCGCTAAATGAATTTTGAAATGTTTGCAGGATTAAAGGAGGATGGGGATGGAGATTATCCTTAGGTTTGGCTGGAATTCCCGCGCTTCTTCTAACGGTCGGAGCTTTAATGGTGACGGAGACACCGAACAGTTTAGTCGAAAGAGGTCGTCTCGATGAAGGTAAAGCTGTACTCCGTCGTATTAGAGGTACCGATAATGTCGAACCAGAGTTTGCTGATCTACTTGAAGCTAGTCGACTTGCTAAAGACGTTAAACACCCTTTTAGAAACCTTCTTCAACGTAGAAATCGTCCTCAGCTTGTTATCGCCGTCGCTTTACAGGTTAGTAGTTGAATCCTATTTGGAGACTTTAAACAGGGCTCTTAATTTAGGATCAAGAAACCCTAAATTGTTTGTCAAGTTTCAATAATTTCGATTCCATTGTGTTCAATTTTGAAAGTTTACAAAGTAGGATTTGCATTTGATGTTTATTTTTTTTTTATATTTGCAGATATTCCAACAATGTACTGGAATCAACGCGATTATGTTCTACGCACCTGTTCTGTTCAACACATTAGGGTTTGGCAGTGATGCTTCTCTTTACTCTGCTGTGGTTACCGGAGCAGTCAACGTGCTCTCTACTTTAGTCTCAATCTACTCCGTTGACAAAGTCGGTCGCCGGGTTCTACTCCTTGAAGCTGGAGTTCAAATGTTCTTCTCTCAATTCGTAATCGCCATCATCCTCGGCATCAAAGTCACAGATCACTCTACAAATCTTTCCAAAGGTTTTGCAATTTTAGTCGTGGTAATGATCTGCACTTACGTGGCTGCTTTCGCGTGGTCTTGGGGACCGCTCGGGTGGTTAATCCCGAGTGAGACATTCCCTCTAGAGACACGTTCCGCGGGACAAAGTGTGACGGTCTGCGTTAACTTGCTCTTCACGTTTATTATCGCTCAAGCTTTCCTTTCCATGCTTTGCCATTTCAAGTTTGGGATATTCATCTTCTTTTCGGCGTGGGTTCTGATTATGTCTGTGTTTGTGATGTTTCTACTTCCTGAGACTAAGAACGTTCCGATCGAGGAGATGACTGAGAGAGTGTGGAAGAAGCATTGGTTCTGGGCTAGGTTCATGGATGATGACAAAAATCAAATGTTTGTGAGTGCTGAGAAGAGTAATGGTAAATCTAACGGCTTTGATCCTTCAACACGGCTCTAAATTGGTTTAAGAGTCATACCGAAGTAGAAGCAGAAGAGAGTGCATCAGAGCTTGGTAAATGCACCAAATAGAGAAAAGGAAAAGACAATGTACTAAATTTCGTTACTTTGAACTATGTTTGTGAATAGGTAAAGTTTTGTTTTGGCTTTGTTGAGTATACCAATTCTGGCAAGTGTTCTGTTCCTTCTATGAGATAATGAAGATGTATATTTAATAGTCCAAGTTCTCCTTATTCATATTACATAAACAGATGTTTTATTGGACTATTATGTGCATATTAGTCAACACATTAGCGATTTTGTTCCCGCACGACAAATATGTTTGATTTCTTATGAAACAGAACCGTACGGTACGGTGCGATTCCAACAGTATATTTTTGTTACGATTATAACCGCACTACATTTCAATAATTTCATATATAGTAATTGAAAATAGGTTTAGGTTGATTTTAAAGTCGACGTTAAGACCAACATGACATACATACGCACCACTCACATTCACATACCTCACATATTGACAACGATATAAAAAAATGTAGCAATCTCTCTTATTAGAGAGGACAGAACCTTACAATTTAACAAGACTACAAATATAATATTCGAGGATATATAATAACAAGAAGAGAAGACTTACGACTTATGCTGATAGGAATTAGAAAAATAGTATATTAACCTAAGGACTAAGGAGACACCACACAAGGGCAGATAGAGATAATCAGACACGTTTGTTGACCAATGACTTAATGAATCAAGAGCATGTGAAATAAGAGACGTGTAAAAATCCCATTGGCTACATACAATTTCCCTGTGTGCTTCACTGCTTCGTTTTCTATATACTGAGTCTGAAGTAAACAAACATCCCAATGGGTCTCTTTAATTAAGTGTTTTTTTAAAAACCCTTTTTAGAGAAAATAACTTTTAAGTTTCAGCTTCTGAAGAGAGATCTTCAGTATGGCCGGAGGGGGATTTGCTGCTGCTTCGGCGAACGGAGTGGAGTTTGAGGCAAAGATAACTCCTATAGTTATCATCTCTTGCATCATGACGGCAACCGGAGGCCTCATGTTCGGCTACGACATTGGTGTCACCGGTATTAATATAACATGTGTTATCGTGTACTATTCTATATATATATTGTACTAGATTAAAAATCTGCGCTATGCCGCGATTATTTTTGTAAATTAAGTACTAATATAAAATACTTTAGAACAAATGAAATTTTACTTACAAGTTCAACGTTAAATGCGAAAAACAAAATAATCTAAAATCTTAGCTTTCAAAAGTCTGGCAATTAGAGATTTAATTCGCTCTTGATTTAATAGTATAGTGACAAAATAACTGTCATAGATTTTAGTTTTTTAATTTTTATTTTATATGAAATAAAATAAGTGTGACTCCTTTTTTTATTTTTCACTTGTGCTCAAAATCGAATTTGAACATGGCTAATCCCATATAAAATATTAATTTAGTTCTGAATTAGGTTAACCAGTAAAAATATTAAGATGGTTTCCCATCATCAATATGGCTACACGCAGGCGGGGTGACAACAATGCCGGACTTTCTCAAAAAGTTTTTTCCGGTGGTTCACAGACGTGTAGAAGCCGGCGTAGACAAAAACAAGTACTATTGCAAATACGACAACCAAGGGTTACAACTTTACAAATCCTCTCTATACTTAGCCGGTCTAACCGCAACACTTTTCGCTTCATACACGACGAGGAGGCCCGGACGGAGGCAAACGATGCTCATAGCCGGTGTTTTCTTCATCATCGGTGTGGCTCTCAATGCGGGGGCTCAAGACCTAGACATGCTTATTGCTGGCCGGATATTGCTTGGTTGTGGAGTTGGGTTCGCTAATCAAGCCGTTCCATTGTTCTTGTCGGAGATTGCACCTACTAGGATCCGTGGTGGTCTCAATATTCTCTTTCAGCTTAACATCACTTTTGGTATCCTCTTCGCCAATCTTGTCAACTATGGAACCGCCAAGTAAATATCTATTCAGTATTCCCTAATAGTACTCTTTTTCATGAATGTTTATTTATTAATAATAGGGAAATGTGTGGAAATGAAATTAGGGTACGTTAAAAGTAAAAATTGATTTTCATACGTTTTATAATCATCATTTTTTTTATACGGTTCAACTTATTTCGTCAACCATTATTTAGTTTTTTTTTAACGACTTCTTCGTCAACCATTATTTAGTTATTCCGTGATTTTGTTGTTTATCCAACATATCGGTAGGAGCCAAATTCTTAGAATTTGAAAAAATTTCACGGAAAAAATTCCAAATTAATATATGGTTGTCATAATTCAGTATTTTTTGCTAGAAAATGACTCTATTAGAAAATATCCACGTGAATGTCTCTTTCACTTCACACAACCTTAATTTATGCAAAAAAAAAAAGATATCGTTACATGTACTTTCTAAAGTATTCCAAATTTTGTGATTGTTATTGTCAAACTTTCGTTTATTTAAATTTATTTTTAACTTTTTAGAAAAAAGGTTCTTCATATCAAATTCTCACCAAAAAATCGTTTTAACTTTATAAGGTTTATTTGGAACAAAACAAATTATATATATTTCCAAATGGAGCTAAATAAAATTTGAATTGTTTGCAGGATTAAAGGATGGGGGTGGAGGTTATCGTTAGGTATGGCGGGAGTTCCTGCGCTTCTCCTAACGGTTGGAGCTTTATTGGTGACCGAAACACCGAACAGTTTAGTCGAAAGAGGTCGCCTCGATGAAGGTAAAGCCGTTCTCCGTAGTATCCGAGGTACCCATTATGTCGAACCAGAGTTTGCTTATCTACTCGAAGCTAGTCGACTTGCTAAAGAAGTTAAACACCCTTTCAGACACCTTTTCCAACGTAGAAACCGTCCTCAGCTTGTCGTTGCCCTCGCTTTACCGGTCAGTACTATCGCTTCTTTGTGGTAATTGAAGTGATTTTGTTGTAGAATTTGAAGTCAAAATAAGAAATTTATCTACTAAGATTCTGCTGTTGATGCTGATCCTTTTTTCTTGTGTGTGTAAAATGCAGATGTTCCAACAATGTACTGGAATCAATGCGATTATGTTCTACGCTCCTGTTCTGTTCGATACTTTAGGTTTTGGCAGTGACGCTTCTCTTTACTCTGCAGTGGTCACTGGAGCAGTCAACGTCCTCTCCACATTAGTCTCAATATACTCCGTTGACAAAGTTGGTCGCCGGGTTCTATTCCTTGAAGCTGGTGTCCAAATGTTCTTCTCTCAAGTCGTTATCGCTATTGTCCTTGGTACCAACGTCACTGACCACTCTACAAATATCTCCAGAGGTTTCGCAGTTCTAGTCGTGGTAATGATCTGCACTTATGTTGCTGCCTTCGCCTGGTCTTGGGGACCGCTAGGGTGGTTGATCCCGAGTGAGATATTCCCTCTAGGGACACGTTCCGCTGGACAAAGTGTGGCGGTCTGCGTTAACTTGCTCTTCACGTTTATTATCGCTCAAGCTTTCCTTTCCATGCTTTGCCATTTCAAGTTTGGGATATTCATCTTCTTTTCGGCGTGGGTTCTGATTATGTCTGTGTTTGTGATGTTTCTACTTCCTGAGACTAAGAACGTTCCGATCGAGGAGATGACTGAGAGAGTGTGGAAGAAGCATTGGTTCTGGGGTAGATTTATGGATGATCACAATGATCAAGTACTTGTGAGTGGTGGGAAGAGTAACGGTAAGACCAAAGTAGAAGCAGAAGAGAGTGAAAAAGAGGTGGTAAACAAACCATAAATAGATAGAGGAAAAATACAGTTTTTAACTTTCATACAGTGTTTTACTCAAACTGTGTTTGTAACTAGGTAAAGTCTTTTTTGTTTGTTTTGTTGTGACAGTAAGTACTTGTTAATGACATCGGCCTTGAGTTCCATTTCCGACAAGTGTTCTATTTTCTTTTTCAAAATGATAATGTATATTGCGATGTAGAAATGTGCAATTGTTGATTGTCTAGCTACGAACAAATGGTAGCAATGTTAATGGACCGAAAATAGATACACTAGTTTTGAAGTTACAGTCCGGGCTGAATCCATGCTGCAGTGATCAAATTGAAGATATTATACTTAATATGAAGTTGGCAACAATAAAAATAATGTATCACATAAATAGAATTTGAATGGTAAGGAAACTATATATGTTACCAAGATGTAGGAGGAAGAGTAACTGAGAAGTTCAAATATTAAAAGATGATTCAAAACATTAGCACACCAACTAACTCACCATTCTTTCCTTGCAAGCCTTGCAAACTTTAAACCGTGTGAACACTTTACAACTTATAACGATTACCGTTTTGTATATGTTTATTTATTTGTGTGTATGTCTTTTTTTTCGTTATTGAGGAGAACTTTTACAAATTTATGAGTTTCAACCGAAATGGATTGACCATATTGTATACATTATTAGATTAGATTCCAACTTAAAGTTCGCAAGAGATTCATAACAAAGAAAAAAAAAAAAAAAAAGAGAGACTCCTAGCACCACTCATCAATATAATAGTTCTTCGAGGTCATTCATGTCACAGAATCTAACTACAAAAATTGACGGATCAGATGGATATTTAGGTTAAGCTAATCAAAGTCTTTGGTGATTTCAATTATGTCAAGATTTATGGTTTCCAACTTAGAATTATTTTATAATATGTGGATATGCATGGATTGATCTTACCGTCCACTTCAGTGAATATGTATCATGTCCTTTTTTAAAGTTTTAAAGAAAGAAAGAAAAAAACTCCATTATTCGATTTCAGCCAACTTAATCAATATATATATATCAAGTCAGTATTAGAAATTAAATTCAACATTAATAAAAGATAAACAAGTAAAGCAAGCAATCTTTGTCGGTATTTTGCTTTTTAGACACTCCTTTCTCCAAATTAGCCAACTAACCAATAAAGATCAAGTGACCTCTTCATACATACGCACGTACCACTCACATTCACATCCCTCCTTCTATATATATACAGGCACACAAATAAAAGAAAGAGAGAAATTAAAAGGAAACGACCTTGTGGGGCTCTCGACCAAAAAAGAAGAAGAGGAGTGAGAGAGATATATAGAGAGTAAATCGATGGCGGCGAGGATAGTTTCGGCTTTGGTGTGTTTGGTGGTCATGGGACGGCTGAGTGGAGCGGCGGTATACAAAGTGGGCGACTCAGCAGGCTGGACAACCATAGCCAACGTAGACTACAAGCTATGGGCGTCTACCAAAACTTTCCACATTGGTGATACTGTTTGTGAGTTCCTTAATCTTCTTACCATTACCATGAGCAGATCTTGAATGTAATACTTACTTCGGAAATTGGGGCCCCTCCAGCAATCTTAATTCTTAATTAGTGCGTACGCTTTAGGTGTAAAGTATTTTAAAAGAGTACCACTCACGCACTAATCATTATGACTTTTTTAACTCACAAATATCATATATATCTCTATACAAAAGTGTCATTTTTGATATTTTCATGATTTCATCATATAAAAGTATAAATGCATGGTTATTATTACAACATTGGTTTGAAGCTGACTTTAAAAATAGGGTTCTTGATTAACATCTTATTGAGAAATTTAGATATAAAAACTATAATTAAAGTTTACGGGCCAAACTATGTTATGATTTTTTTTCCGTTTAAATGTTAAATTTATTAAAAGAATACATGGTTAATTACAGAAGGCTAAAGTGGTTTTTTTTTTCCTTGTAATGATTTTTCGGACCATGATATAATGTGAATTTGTCTTTTGTAAGTCAGTTCTATCAAATTTATCGTTTTATAGAAAACTATTTCAATCTAGAGTCAAACTTAACTATCTCGAAATCCGTACTGATTTTAGACAGGCGTAGCCGAATTGTCATCGATAAATGAATATGATAAGAATATACAAACATAGACATGGAGCATATTGTCATTTATCATTAAGACAATATACACACGTATACATAAAACGAAAACTAATTTGATTTTGACAGTGTTCGAGTACAACCCACAATTCCACAACGTAATGAGAGTGACGCACCCAATGTACAGAAGCTGCAACAGCTCAAACCCAATCTCCACCTTCACCACCGGAAACGACTCAATCACACTGACCAACCACGGCCACCATTTCTTCTTTTGCGGCGTTCCCGGCCATTGCCTCGCGGGTCAGAAACTTGACCTCAACGTCCTCCTCCCTGCCTCCTCCACACCAGTCTCTGAACCACCAACCTCATCCTCCTCTCCTCCTCCGTTGACTACTACTATTCCTGCAGCCGGAGTCCCCGGACCTTCTCCTAACCTCAGTGCTTCTCTCCCGAGTGTGGCGGTGGGTCGAGTTGTGACCATAGTAGCTCTCCTAGTCTCTTTGGTCTTTGCAAATTTTGCTTCTTAATTAGGACTATATACATACATTGGAGCCGTTGCATATAAGGTTTTTGTTTTGTTTACATATCATTCTGACATTCTCCCAAGTTGTTCTTCTATCTTTAATCTTCCAATGATTCAAAATGTGAAGATGCCCCGTCAATAATATATATACTACCGATTTAATTCGTTAACAATGCTAGTTTTCATTTAATTCCCCCCCCCCCCCCCCCCCCCCCCCGTCTATAACTCCCAGAGATATTATATTTTCAAATTTGAACTTGAGTTATAATACAAACCTGTTTGGAGAAAGAAAAAAAAAAATTTGTCTAGGCTCGATCATGTGATTGCATAATATGATTGGTTTCTCTTTTCCTTTTTTTTCTTCTTCTTTGTTTTCTATTCTAACTAGAACTCAGACCTCAAGGTAAGATTATTATGGGTGTGAGAGTTTTCCTCTCTAGGCTTATACAAAGCTCTCTTCAAATTAACTCTTTTATTCAATAATCGATTATCTATACATGTGAGAGTTGGATCCTTTTATAAGAGATAATCAAATATAAAACTAAGGAAAGAAGATAAACACCAAATATTCTAATCCTAATCATAAAAGTAAAAAGTATATCTTCCTTCAAAATAAAAATAGAAAATTAACATAAATCCTAATAGAGAGCTACGTAAACACCTACGTCAAATCCGTAACTTGTTGGGCAAGAAACACAACACCTAGGCCCAACAATAATGAATAATACGCTGTTCTCTTCCATGGATTTGACCGCATTTATCCATCGCCTTTTTTTCCATTCTTCTCTTCCACTGATAATATTTCACACGTACAGAAATATAACCTTGTTTCACCGTACTAAACTTAATTATCCAATAATAATCAAAGCTAAGTGTAATGATTAATATTTGACTTTTCCTCGTAGACGCCACATTTTCTTCGTGAGATGAGATCAATGGGCCTTTAGTTTTAGAAGCCCATCTTCCCCAAGGTGTCACCATCTTCATCCTCGAATCTTTTCCTACAAAGTTAAGATCACTGTCTTCGTCTTTAAGAAGATCGCCATGTCTATAACAATCTGCAGTATCATTGTTATCATCATCGTCTTCCATATCATTGGTGTTGAAAAATCATCCGAGAACTTGGTACATGACGTTCAAATGAAGAACTATATATATCTTGTTTAAAAACTCCAAATATGCATATAATAGAACAACTATAAAGTTTTGCTTTCTGATATTTCGTTAGTTCTATTCTATGTTATAATAGATGCTGATTGTGGTTACGTGTGACGACTGACACAAAATAATTTTATTTTATCATCTTCAACTTCTATAGCATTGGCGTTGACAAAATCTTCTTCACCATCGGTGAAGACCACGACATCGTACACCAAATCATCTTCAGCAACTTTGACAGCGAACTGTTGCTCGGCATCATACACCAAAGGAAAAGAATTAGAGCCATCCACATAGGCATACTCATCGCCGTTTTCTACGCCGACAAAGACGTCTTCGTCTTCCATGTTGTCGGGTTCTTTCACTTCGACAACATCACTGTCTTCATCGGAGGCGAGTTTCAGAGTACACAAATCATCACCAACAACATCGTAGATATGCTCATCGACAACGTTGTGGACTTGAACCAATCGTGCTCCTTGTTTCATATTCGGCAAAAGATTATACATCATATGACGAGGTAGATAGGTTGCACAAAGCTTTTGCTTGAGTTTATCCCATGATTTGATAGGACTCTTGCCAGCTTTCTTGCGTGTTTTCTTCACTTGCTGCCACCATGTTGATGCATGTTCTCGAAAATTCTTAGTCACAAGCGAAACCTGTTCATCAGCCGGAACACTTTGAAGCATCAATATGTCTTCAACATCCGCGAGCCAATCTAAGAATGAATCAACACGAATTCCACCGTAGAACTTGGGAATATACACTGCCAGAACCGTTTCGGCTCTGATACCAAATAATGCGGTGCGGAAGCTAAGAACGGATAGGGATAAGAGTCCTCCTCTCAGGTCCTATTCAAGGTAAGATTTTTATGGGTGTGAGAATCCTCCTCTCTAGGCTTATACAAAGCTCTCTTCAAATTAACTCTTTTATTCAATAATCGATTATCTATACATGTGAGAGTTTGATCTCTTTTATAAAAGATAATCAAATATAAAACTAAGGAAAGAAGATAAACACCAAATATTCTAATCCTAATCATAAAAGTAAAAAGTATATCTTCTTTCAAAATAAAAATAGAAAATTAACATAAATCCTAATTGAGAGCTACGTAAACACCTACGTCAAATCCGTAACTTGTTGGGCAAGAAACACAACACCTAGGCCCAACAATAATGAATAATACGCTGCATCAGTTAGGATTTTAGAGTACACAAATCGTGCAATGTGGTTGGGAAGTATTTTAGAAAAAAAAAATTTTAAATTTAAAATTTAAAACTATACATTATGAAATTATTTGAATGTAATAGAATAGTTTGAATATATAAACTGTTACTAAAAACACAATCATCAAAATGAAAACTTATAACAAAAAATATTATGTAGAATAAACACAACTTTGCAAAACATATTGTTTAAAGTATTTTAAATATAAGATATTTTTATGAAGAATTATTGTAAAGAGCTACAAATAAAAAAAATCATTATGACGAAGTGATCATTACCGAGAATATGGAACTAATGGTTATAATGAGTAATGTAATTTTCTATTAAATAACTATAACTAAAAATATATTTAATAATGAGTGAAACAGTATCAATAGAAAATTAAAATTAAAATACACAACTCTTAAGAACAAAATAAATAAATTTTAAATATTAAAATAGTTTTAACGAAAAGTTATGATAAATAGACACAACTGTAAATTATATATTAAGTTTTATTAAATTTCTATATTACTATAATCATTTCTGAAATTTTAGTTAGATTATAGAATAACATTGAATATTAGATATTAATATTCAAATTATTTAGATTTAACATAAAATGAAAAATTTGTTTCATCAATATTGATTTGTTAGTTATTGATAAAGAGACAAATATATAGAGAGTTCAAAATATATGACTATTTAAATAGACACACCTATTACAACGAAAAGTTGTGATGAAAAAATATGAATAAAATATATTGAAAAGACACAACTCTACAATGAACAAATAAAACTGTTTGAGTTTTTAAAAAAGAACAAATAAAACCAATTTTATTACAAAAAAGTACTACGAAAAGTCTCAACTGTCGTTCTTATTTATTCAGATTGTTATTATTATTTTTAAATATTAAAATATTTTTTTTAACGGAAAGTTAATATAAATAGACACAACTGTAAATTCAATATTATATTGTATAAATTTCTCTATTGCTATAATCATTTCTAAAATTTTAGTTAGATTATAGAATATATTCAATTATCTAGACTCAACATAAAATGAAAAATTTGTTTCAACGAACTTGCTAGTTAGTGATGAAGAGACAAATATAAAGAGAGTTCAAAAAGCATGACTATTTAAATAGACACTCATATTAAAACGAAAAGCTGTGATGAAAAAATATAAATAAAATATAGTGAAAAGATACAACTGTTTGAATTAAAAAAAAACAAATAAAAACATTTTTTTTACGAAAATGTACTACGAAAAATTGCAATTGTTGTGTGTGCACTTGATTATACATACAAACTCATATAAACTGATTTTAAATAGAAGACATCTTTATTACTATATTCAAAAGTCAAACCCAAAAGCTTATTATATAATCCATTTAACTCTTCGAAAAAGACTCTACGTATAAAATTAACTAAAAGTTGTAAATTAGATTCATCATTCCAAAAATCTTTTGTTAAATAGAGAATTGGAGGATTCTCTTTACATTTAAAAGAATGAATGCTAGAGAATAATTTAGAGAGCTGTAAAAACCATTGAGATTGAAATTTTATATTATTTGGTGTCATGGCAAAAAAATGAAAACAGTTCAAACAGACAAATATATATAGATTTCAAAAGATACGAATATTCGAATAGACACAACTCTACAATGAACAGTTGCAACTTTACAAAAAAACCGTTACAATGAACAATCGCAACTTTGTGTAAAACACACAATTTAAATTTTCTACAATTTTTTTTGTAAAATTATCCAAAAAATATGATTGAAAAACACAACTTTGGTGGTATTTATTCGGATTGCTATTATATATATGTATTTTCATTAATTTTTTATATATAAAATTAACTAAAAGTTGTAAATTAGATTCATCATTCCAAAAATCTTTTGTTAAATCAAGAATTGGAGAAATTTCTTACTTTTAAAAGAATGAATGCTAGAGAATAATCTAGATATCTGTAAAAACCATTAAGATTGAAATTTTATATTATTTTGTGTTCATGGAAAAAAAAAACAGTTCAAACAGACAACAATATAGATTTCAAAAGATACGAATATTCGAATAGACACAGCTCTACAATGAGCAGTTGCAACTTTACAAAAAAACCGTTACAATAAACAATCACAACTTTTTGTTAAACACATAATTGAAATTTTCTACAGATTTTTTGGAAGATTATCCAAAAGGTACGATTGAAAAACACAACATTTGGTGGCATTTATTCGGATTGTTACCATATTGAAAAGTCAAATTCAAAAACTCACTATGTAATCCATCTAACTCTTGGAAAATCACTCTAGGTATTTTTTATTAAAATTTTATATCTAAAATTAACTAAAAGATGTAAATTAGATTCATCATTCCAAAAAACTTTTGTTAAATCAAGAATTAGAGGAATTTCTTGACTTTTAAAAGAATAAATGCTATAAAATAATTTAGAAAAATGTATAAACCATTAAGATTGAAATTTTAATTGATTTTGTGTCATGACAAAAAAAAATGAAAACAGTTTAAACAGACAAATATATGGACCCTAATCTCAACACAAGATACTAATGAAAACAGTTCAAACAGTTCAAATATATAGATTTCAAAAGATACTAATGTTCCAATCAACACAACTTTACAGTGAACAGTTGTAACTTTTCATCACGACTTTTCAGAAAATATCCAAAAGGTACGATTGAAAAACCACAACTGTTGGTCACATTTATTCGGATTGTTATTATTATATATGTTTTTCCATTATTTGTTAGTTTAGATATAAATATATAGTACCCGATTTTATTAATTATACTAGGTTTTGAATCCATCCTACGTGTGGGTATATTTAATATATTTTGGTGAATATTATATATGATTGGTGATAGTTATGAATTATTATCTTATAAAAACCTTTAATAAATTACTACTATTAAGAAAAATTTTTTACTTCAAACACCAATTTAAAAAATATATAATATATAACGTTTAACTTTTAAAAATTTAAATCTGATAAAAAATTATGAATTTATACTTAAACGTTATACTATTTTTCTTTCTCTTCTTCGTCAGCTTCCTCACATTCTTCGACAGAATAATCATAATTCAAATCTCTTTTTTAGACTACCACACAACTTGTTAACCAATCAATCTCCACGACCAAAATCATTGCTTCTTTTCTCGTTAAATTTGTGCAATTCATGAAAACCAACATAATGACCACGTGCACTCAATTATTGATACTTTCATTGTATACTTACTCGATTAAAGATTCACACGTATTGAAACTTCTCAAATCAAAATCCTTAATACTACAAAATTATAAATTTTCAAACCAAAATCTTTAATACTACAAAATTATAAATTACTTGGAAAGAAAGTAATATGAATAAATGAATAGCTAATAAAACATGTGTGCTTGTCGTCGATCCTTCTTTTTTAAACCCCAAAACTTGACTCAAACAACATCAAATCTAGGTCTTGCGACGTCAATCCTTCTTTCTTAGACCCAAAAATACTGAAAGAATATCAACTCATCTATAAAGTCATATACAAAAACATGTATTAACGCTCATAAGATATAAAAACACAAACGGAGATAAATTAGATAATTTCAAGATATTTGAAAATTGAATATATAATATTTAATAATACTTAAACTTTTAAATTTTAATAGAGTTTAAATATTTATAATATTTTAAACTTTAGATGTAGTTTAAATATTTATAATTTTTTTTTTAGAGTTAAATATTAATGATACTTTAACTTTTTATAATATTTTAAACTTTCTATGGAAGTATTTACAGTATTTTTAAACATTATATTAAGTTTAAATATTTATAATATTTGAATCTTTTAAAAGTTTTAATAATTATAATATTTTAAATTTTTCAACTACATCTAAAGTTTCAATATTGTTAATACTTTAAACTTTTTAATATATTATAATATTTTGAAACGTTTTAGAAATTTTAATTTGCTATAATAAATGAAATAAATTTTTAAAATTTGGACACCTGATAAATCAAGCTTCTTGTTCATTTGTAGTTGGAATGATATTAGTTTTATTTGTGATGGTTTCCAGCCATCGTCTAAACTTTTATAGCCGATGTGGAACGTTGTAAAATACACTAATTATGTATATGTATTATAATATATAAATTTTACATAATTTCAAAAATGTTAAATATTGAGATGGCTTATATCGATTGGTCTTTAAAAAATCTTAATATAGAAAATTCTGAAATTTTTTAAAAAATATTAATTAGAGATGTCAAATCCCTATTGGTTGTTTAAAGTCCCATTTGGACGCCTTAACAAGCTTATAGCTCCTACATTTTTTTTAAACTGTTAACCACATAAATATTAGAAAGTAACTCCAAGATTGGTTGCCCAAACCGGAGGGAAAGAGTTTACAAAAACAGTTTCTGAAACTAAAGAGCGCGAGGAACGGACAAGACAATCTACCTCACATTAGCCGTAAGCAGAATCTTGCTAAGGGTGAAGGCAGGAAAAGAAGATCGGAGTAAACTGAAGTCATCCAGCAAGTTGGAGAAAGCAGGCCATTCTTCCGGAGATTGGACCATCGCCACCAGCCCTGCACAGTCAGACTCAAAACTGAAACAGTCCACGCCCGCCGCCAGGAGAGACTCCATCGCCCAGATCAAAGCTTGTAGCTCAGAATGTAGGGGTGAATGGGTTCGTTTGTGACATCTTGCTCCGAGGAGTAGTATTTTGTCCTCCCTGGTACAAAAACACCAACCGAAACCCACAAAAGGATCAGAATCCTTCCAGAAACCATCAACCTGACATCGGGGAGAAGGTTCCTGGACTTCGAAAGTTACCGAAGTATATGTGGATCCCCCTGAAAAAGACTTCGCCTCCTCCCACAATATTTTATCATTAACCGCCTGATGTATTATACCCATTGGCGCTGCCTCTATACCGTTAAAAAACTTTTTTTATTCTTATCCTTCCAAATTGACTATAAAATCCAAGGTAAACAGGAACTGATATCCGAGGCTCCAGATTGAGATGTCGCCCGCCAAAATAAAAAGTATAAATTCGAATAAACTGAACCATAGGGAAAGCCATCGGGTGTTAACAAGAACAATGACAAATCCCAAATCAACCGAGCTCTAGGGCATTCAAACAAAGCATGATTTATCGTCTCAACCGCTGACTCACACCGAGTACATAGTGGATCGCATCGTACACCCCGATGAGCAAGCCGATCCAACACCGGAAGAGTACCAGAGGCTATCTACCAGAAAAATTGTTGAACCTTTAAGGGGACATCAAGTTTCCAAGCATGTGCCCGAAGAGCCGTACATGTCGGCCCGAGCTCAACTTCCTTAACTAAATCTCGTGCAACCGATAGCCGGATTTTACCGAATATTTCCCTGATTTAGTATAATGCCAAATTAACCGATCCGGTTTAAATGTTTTACTGATCACCATACTCCGAATAATCTGTATATCCGCCGGATCCATGAACTCCTCAAGGATAGGCAAATGCCAATCCATAGTCTGTGGTTTTATCATATGGTTAACCATTAAATAAGGGTGAAACAATCTCCCTCTACCATAAGCTGGTCTTGATTTACTATCCGGTATCCAAGGATCCCTCTATACCAAAACGTTGCATCCAGATCCTATCGGCCATCTTGCACCTTGTTCCACTAAACCTCTTGTTGAAAAAATACTTCTCCAAGCAAACAAAGGAGATTATGGTTTTGTAGCCAGTAGAGGGTGTTTATTCCTGAAATATCTACCTCGCATAACACGGGCCATTAGGGATGTCGAATATTGAATTAACCGTCAATACTGCTTAGCCAATATCACATCATTAAATTGCTCCAAAGCACAGAAACCCAGGCCTCTGTCACATTTATCTTTACACATTTATCTTTAAACATGTACAGTGAGAGAGGATCCCCCTGGCGTAGACCCCTCTGCAGTATAATAGACCCATGAGGCTGACCATTAAGAAGGACTTGATACGAGACTAAGGAGACACACCACATAGTCCAGGAGATCCAAGTTTGATGAAACCCTATCCTAACCATAACCGCCTCCAAGAAATCCCATTCCACCCTATCATACGCTTTACTCATATCCGTCATAAAAGCCAGAAAATCAGATTTACAACGTTGATTAGTATTTAAGCCATGAAACACTTCCTGAGCAACAAGGATATTATCAGTAATTAAACGGTCAGAAACAAAAGCCGATTGAGTCTCTGATATAATAGAAGGCAGGAATCGCTTATGTCGGAAACACAAGACTTTGGAAATAATTTTATAGCTCACATTACAAAGACTAATAGGTCTAAACTCCGCCATACGCTGAGGTCTCTCATTTTTCGAAATGAGTCAAATATTAGTTTCATTTAATTTTTTATCAAAACACCCCTTGCAGAAAAACTCTTTCACCAAAGCCACCAAATCCCCTTTTAGTGAAGACCAAAACCGTTGAAAAAACAAGGCCATCATTCCATCAGGTCCTGGTTTTTTCTCCGGGTGCATGGCAAACAAGGCTTTTCGCACTTCCGACTCAGAGATTGGCTTAATCAGTTCCCTATTCAAACTATCCGTAATAAATGGAGACACCTCCTGAAGCATCTCAGAAATACCTCCCACATCCGATCTTTTAAAAAGTCTATGGAAATATTTTGAAGCAATAAACCAACAATCCTGTTTCGCACCCGCCGCTGTTTAGTAGATGCATGAAAAACTTGGTATTTTTATCGCCAACTCTTAGCCAGAATTTCCTACTCTTCTGTTGCCAATATACTTCCTCATCACGATATGCCTCTTTTAAATTCCTCTCCATACTTCGTATTTCCTCCTGGGAAATCGAATCATCCATCTTTGCCTCTTGCAGCACCGCCTTCAGAGAAGAGATAAGCGATGGGCCAGTTTTGACATTATTCTTCCTCCACCAAGAGATCGAATTCTTGCAATTCCTGATTTTATCCACAAAGACCGGAATCCAGAAATTATTTGTGCGGTTCCAGCCTGACTCTACCACTCTTGAGAATCCATCCTTTCCAAGCCAACACTTGTCAAAAAGAAATTGTCGAGTTCGTCTCATAGCAGTTTTCAGGCAAGTTGCTAGAATTGGAGAATGATCAGAACCAATCATCTCAAAATAGTCCACTTTTGACTGAGGGAAAAAACATTGCCACTCTTCATTGCCTAAAGCACGATCTAAACGACATTGAACGATCTGATTATTACATTGGATACCACACCATGATAATTGTTCGCCATAACAGGGAAATTCGAGCATACCACAATGTCGAAGCAAAGAAATAAAGGACACAAAAGAAGAAGCCGGTCTCAGGGCGCCACCTTTTTTCTCATGATTCCCAACTACTTCATTAAAATCACCTATCATAAACCAAGGATCAATGCAAAAAGAACCAATATCCATCAACTTGTCCCACACCCGTTGTCGGTGTTGAGGAACGGGATCACCATAGATAAACGACAAGAAAATCATTTGTTGTCCAAAAAAAGCTTGTGTATCTATAATTTGATCACTATCATATAGAACTGAAAGTTTTATTTCATCCATGAAAAACAGAGCTAAACCGCCACTAGACTCTCGGGGTTCAATGGTAAACAATTTATTATAACCAAATTTATTCTGAAATTTTTGTAAATAAGTAAAACATTTTTTTGTTTCTGATAACAATAAAATATCTGGACGATGCTTCTTCCATAAATCTCCCAACTACTCCTCTGTTAGGTATGCCCATATGCCCTGACAATTCCAGCTCAGAATCTTCACGTTTGATAGCTCCTACTTTTATTTAGTATAGATTATAATACACTAGATAAGGACCCGCCCGATGTGTGGGTTTAAAGTTTTGTAAATAAAATTAAATTTAATAAAAATATATTAAAATTTATTGTACATTGTTTATAATTTTTTTTGCTATAATATACTGATTTATATCCATATAAAAATCTTTTATGTATTTTACCATTAAAAGTGTATTTTTTACACCTAGACATATTGTATATTACAAATATATTATTTACCACCACCTAAAAAATGTCTATATAAACAAATTAAGCCAACTATTATATGTCTCTTTACATTTACTTTTGCATAGTTTCTTTGATCACTAAAATTGTTGGCTCAAAATACATTTTGAATAAAAAATAATTTACATCACAATACACTTATGGAGAGAACCTTGGTTCTGCCCTCTTCCTTTATAAAGAGAACTTTGCGTCCAACCTCCTTCACCATGGAGAGAACCTTCGCTCCGCCTTCCTTCTTTGGGGAGATAACCTTGCGTCCAACCTCTCCTACCTTCCTCCCTTGGGGAGATAACCTTACATGTTCACGTCTTTTAGCTATCTCGAAGTGGCTTGCTCCAATAACCAATGAAACTAAAGACTCTTTTCCAACGTCACAAAATCTTTTGATAGTAACTAAGGTTAAATTTCTCAATGTATTCATGGAAGTTTCTTTGACATACCATGATGTAGCCTCTGTCTCCAAGCTCCCATGGATCTATCAACAATGATTTATGTTTTTCCAATCTATCTATGTTTGTTGTAGGCTTGTGTTTGATTAGCCTATTTTATCCAACCATTAGGTTGATGACTTTCTCCTCTTTATCTTATTTTGAGATTGAACGAATTGTAACAATTATGGTTGCACAAAAAAAAGGTCTATGACCAACCAATCAAGGTTGAAAAATTAGAAGAAAATTAATTTGACTTAACTAATGAAATAATAGAAAATTTTAAGCATAGTAATATATGAATCTCAAATAATTCAAAGATGAAAATATAAATTAACTAAAACAATCTAAAACTACTACGATAAATTTTAAAACACAGTATTAGAAAAACAAGATGCATATATTAATCTTCCAATTATTTTTTGGTCAACATATTAATCTTACATATTCCAAACTAAAAAGGTAGAAAGTAGGAGTATATTTTGGTTTAAAAAATAAGAAAAATAATGTCTTCCCATTAAAAAAGTTTGACCAATAGAACAAAGTTGAAAGCAATATTTTTGAATAAATTATGTTGTTAAATGAATAATATGAGACGATCTATATTTATATAGAAGTGAGTATTTATATTTTTTAGAATTAATAATTTTCTATATATTTTCCTTAATCTCTTTTCTATTTTATGAGAAAATTTATTCCAATGAGCTCATTGTTTTTTTAAAAATATCTTGCTGCCCACTCTTTTGTAAGACGTACTATCGTTCGATGATAAGAATGCTTTCTGTTTAGTTGATCTAGTGTTATATAATCTCTGTTGTTATCTTGCATTTGTGTATTCATCTTTTTTATGCTACATGTCCTGCAAGTTAATAAAAATAATAATAACAACGTGAGAAATTTGTTAATCCTAAAAACCTTAGTTATTATGTATAAAAAACTTTGTTAACATTTCAAAGTAAAAAATTGCGTAGTATGCATTATGAAATTGAGAAACGAAACAAAATTTAAAGAAACGACGACGAAAACACTTGATAATATCTAGAAATCTTTTTTATATAGTTGTTTAGATTAGACAACAAACAAATTGCTTTCGAAACTTTTTCAAGAATAATGATTCGTCAGACAAGAGGTTAATAAAAAACAAAGAAAACTTTTTTACCAAGAAAAACAAAGCTAGTCGAAATTATTTTGTTTGGTGAAAAATATGTCATCATCTATTTACTTATATAGAGGGGTGTATTTACAATCCTTTTCCTTTTAGGATTAATAAAGTTCTTTTTTAATATAATAAGATTACAATTATTTTATGCATCGTTTTACCAAGATTGAAAACTGTGATTTCTGATCGATAAAATTGACACATGTCACGATATAATGAGTTACTAACTTTGATATGTGATTTCTGATCGTTAAAATTGACACGTGTGAGGATGATGAGTTACTAACTTGGATATATAATCATTAAAACTGACACTTATCATGATCTGGTGAGTTTTAACTTTAATCTATGATCGTTTAATCTAACACGTGTCACGATCTGGTGAGTTACTAACTTTAAGAACCAAGGTTTATATAATAAGATTGCTGAATACGTTTTTTTTTTAATTTTTATTAAGTTTATTTAAAATGTAGTTATAATTATGTACAAGACAATATTAATTAAAGTTATATTATAGTTATAATTATATAATGTGTTTTAAAGATCAAAATATCTGATACTAGATTTGTATATATGGAATTGTAATTATATGGATTAAGTTAATTATTCAATTGAAAATAATTGATACAACTGAATGTATGTTGTATTCAAATTTGCAAATATTTAGGGGCCTCGTCAAAGCTTATTTAAACTAACTTAACACTTTCCATTTAATTCGCTATCATCTTCAACTCATTCCATCATATGACTTGCAAGATCTTAATTTTGTTTTAATCAATTTGTTTTATTAAAATATATTTGTTTTACAATCAAATTAGTTTTTATATATTGAAAATTTATCATATCTTTTGAAAATATCAAGTTAAACTATTATTAAATTTTTAAGTTAATATATTATAAATTTTTATGTTACTTTATATAATTATACATTTTAGCAGAAATAAAAAATGAAATAGAATAAGTATTCAGAATTTGACGCATATTAACTGAAACGATCCGATCCATTTTAAAAATAAAAATAAATAATAAATAATAATAAACTAAACTAGTGGTCTCATACAAACTAGGCCACCTAACCACAAACACACAACTGCAGATAACATAATCAATACCATTAAACCAATAATAACCAATATTAATTCATAAAAATTAAATCAATAATCCAAACAACATGAATCAAATAATCATCAATCCTAAACAACATTCTAAGACTCAACACTAGCAACCTAACATAAGCCAGACAACAACCAATCGAGTCACTAGAACATCCTCCTCTTCATTGCCTTGATTCCACAATCACACTTTGCCTTACCTGCACCACAAACACAAATTGAGATGCATGAGTATTTTATAAACACTCAGTAAGACAATCCTCCCATCTACTGGGCTATACACACAAGCAATAAGATCACTTAATGCCACAAACAACAAACAATAAAACAAACCAGGTAATAAACAAAGTATTTGCTTCAACCCTCACAACTGAAGACGGGTGTCGACCGACACTGGCAATATGGTGTCGACCGACACCATACTATTGTCGACCAACACCATACTCGACATCCCTGAAACCCTAGTTTGTGTCGACCGACACTCCACATGGTGTCGATCGACACTCGCCAAAGTTATCGAATCGTCCTCGCGTTGGTGGCGACCGACACCCCAACTGGTATCGTCCGACACCGATGCCGAGCATCGATTTCCTTCGAACAGAAACTCTGAAATTCGTCTCCAAATTTCTCCCATCTGAATCCTGCATTATCAGAAGCAAATTCCAACCACAGAAGGCACAAAAACCCATAGGAACTCGAAGGAAACAATCACTCAATCACAAAATCACATAGAATTAGAGATCTTAGCTTAGATAAGCCATGGTTATGCATTCACCTTAGCCAAACAACGAGATCTAAGCCCCAACAACGAAAATTAGCTCCACAGCAACCTTCCCACATGTCTCTAGCCTTGGAAACTCACTCTCCAGGAAGAAAACCACACCAACAATGACCAGAATCTCCAAAAACTCAAGAATGCTCTGAAAAAACTCTTTTTTCTTCCTTCTCTCTCACAAAAAGCTAAAAGCGGCTAAAGAGGTGAAAGAAGTCGACTTATCCCTTATAAACTCGGAACTAGGGCTCTCTTAAACCAACCACGCAAACCGGACATTAAAATCGAACTGATCGAACCATCCGTAAATGGTGTCGACCGACACTACAAATGGTGTCGATCGATACTCCAACCAAAATTCTAATTTTTAGTTTGCGGGTGTTACATTAACTATCAAATAAAGTTTCCTACTCTTGAAATTTATTCTTTTATATTGTTATGTTTTTAGTGTTTTTTTATACTATTACTTATCTTCATATGAAATGAGAAAATTTCGACGCAATACTATTATAGATTGAACAATCTATATTAGTTTTTAAAGCTTCTTGTTATTACATGGATTATTGGATAATTTATATGTTTTGTGAAAATAAACTCTAACAAGAATGATTAGTAAAAAATTAATTTGGTCAATTAGATCCTTTTTTCTTAACAAGAATTCTATTTGTTGAAATTTCATTTCCATTAAGTATTTGAAAAAAGTATTAAATTATTTTCTTTTCAAAAAGTAACTAAATTGCAGAGATTAGTATTTAAACTTTAAGTATCACATTATTTTAAGCTGTTTTATAAGAAAAGAAAAGACTTTTTGGGAATAACTTAAAGAAAGATATATTTGAGATACTTAAAGATATTTTTTTTCTTAATTTGAAGCGTCATAGACTTGAGCTTGAACGATCGAGCCGACGACTTACAGTTAAATTGGATGCAACAGTTTGATATTTTTTTTGCTTTTTGTTTTTTCAACAGTTTGATATTTTTTTCAAAGTTTCTCATTTTTTGTTTTTTGCTTTGCCGAATGGAAAAAAAATCTATGCATATGATATGATCACCAAAAAGAAAAAAAAACTGAAATGGAAATTTGATGTAATTTTTTACAAGAGATAAAGTTAATTTATTTTAAGTACTTTTGTCATATTCATAAGGAGATCAGTTAAATTTGTGTTGTTGTGGGATTTATTTGAAGTACATTTTAAAAGAAAAATGTAATACCCTTTTTTCTTTTAAATGGTAATAAAATTTAATATTTAAAACAATTAAAGAAATAAAATATAAATTGTATCTGAATTATAGAAATAAAATGAATTATTAAGAAAAATTTTAATTTTATTCCAAAAACATAAAATTAATTTTATGTTATTTATAAATTAATAATTAATATAAATGAATAAGGATAAAACTGGATTTTCTTTTTAAGAAAATCCTAAGTAGGAAAATGACAACATTTAATTCTTGAGATATTAAATTACATGTTTTTATTAATTTAGGTATTATTCTTCCAACCCAAAAAGACCAGGTATTAAATGTCCAAATAAAAAATAGATGATGTATTTTTTTTGGTTTTTTTCCCTTATTTGTTATGGATCCATATTTAGGCTAATATCATATAATCCAATTAATAAACAGATAAATTTTAAGATGCAATGAGAAATTTTGAAGTGCAGCAAAGAAAAAGAAGAAATTGATAAAACATGGAAATATTTTTTTTATATAAATGATATTGAATTGAAGCTAGCCCATATTATTGAGTTGGAATAATAATTTACAAATATCTAATTTACAATTCAGAATTTAGGTGGAGAAATATTCAGGATTTATAATTTACATAAAACTAAAAATATTAAACTAGAAAAAATTGATATGAAATTTGTATTTACAGATATTCTTTAAATCTCTTTAAATTACATATTTATATGATATAGAAAATTAATTAAAAAAATATCCCGCAATATCGTGTAAGTGTTTTTTTATAGATTAAGTTTTATTTTTTTCAATATTTTCATTGAAGTTAATACCTAGGATTTAATTACCCAATAGGTTTGATCCGATAATCAATTAAAAAAATTAATAATTATAAATGTGTGTACTAAAACAAATAATTTTATCATTAACTCTCATATGTATTGGTAGTTACTTTAAACCTAATTAGCTAACGGTTTTGTGGTAAGGTTGGGGTGTCGAGCGACACCACTGTTGTTGTGTGTTTGAATCATAGGAGAACAGATGGGGTTAGGTTTTGATGTGGAGGGATCAACGGAAGTGATGTTGTGGGCGTCAGGGTCGACCGACACTGGGAGGGAGTCGATCGTCACAATGTCTGTTGGTTCGCAAGTGGTGCATTGGGTGACGATTTATAGTAGATAGAAGTGTCGATCAACACTGGAGGAGTTGATAGGGAATCAGATAATTCGTGGGAAGTATTGTTCGTGGCTGGACGAAATCAAATATTCCAGCCCACCTCTCTTGTTACTCGGTCGCTAGGGGTGGTTGGTTGTGCGACTCAGTAACTAGATGAAGTGGGGTTTGGTGTATTTGTGGAAGTTTTTGTAAGGAGCGATTTCTACGTCGGTTGTCTCTTCGAAATTATGGAGTTCTAGTGAGATCGTTTCCCGTGGATCTTGTGCAAGGAACGAGAATCTGGGTGCGGTCGTTTTAGAGACCCATATCTATGACGTTTTGAGAGACAGTTCATGAAAGGAAAGTTGGAGCTCTTGAATGAGCTAGTTTTCTTGGATTAATGGGATGGGTTGTCATGGTAGACGGAGTCGAGGAAGCTATACGTCTCTACCATCATAAGTTACACCGACATCAAAATTTGTTCCTTTGCAACCCCTTCACTTGTGATATATGATATTGATGTGCCTTGCAGAGAGATAGCGACACATGTTCACTATTAGTATAGATATGATATGCTTCAATCTCTGTGGTCATTATCATATAAAGATCTAGTCTTATCTTAAGTTTATGATAACAAAAAACTCTTGTATAAATATGTTGGTCATGTGAATAATACAAATCAAGTTTTCCCAACTCTCTACATGGTATCAGAGCACTGATCCAAAACCCTAAATCTCTCACCATCGATATTCTTTTTTCTCTTCTCTTGCTTTTTCTGCAATCTCTCTTCTCTCTGTCATGGCATCCGACGCCTCTTCTACTCTGTTAAAACCTCCCTTGTTTTTAGTATCTTAGAGCCTCATAAAACCTTGATCTCTCTTAACATGGCCAACATCACTAAACTCACGCCAAACTATTTCATCACTTGGCGTCTGCAGATCCGATCTCTTCTTGAGGTTCACGACCTCCATGTCTTCATTGCTGATGAAGACAACACGCCTGCTGAAACAGTCACCACCGCTACCGCTGCAAATCAACCAAATCCCAATTTCGCAGCCTGGAAACGTCAAGACAAGCTCCTCTTCAGCGCTGTCCTTGGTTCTCTCTCCCTCTCTGTTCAACCGATTGTTGCCCGTACCACAACAACACGAGATCTTTGGCAGACTCTCTCTAGTACTTATGGGAAAAAATCTCGTGGTCACATCCATCAGATTAGGGACCAGCTCAAAGATATTTTCACAGGGAATAAGTCTATCCATAACTATATGTGTGACATCATTGACAAGTCTGACAAACTCGCCTTTCTTGATGCTCCTCTTCCTCATGAAGACCTTCTTGACTACATTACTTCTGGTCTTGGAGAAGACTACAGAGCTATTATCGAGATGGTTCAAGGTCGTGACACGAAAATCTTGATCCCTGAACTCCATGAAAAACTCATCAACCACAAAAAATGCTCTCAAGGCTTCTGGCAAAACTGATTTCTCTGTTCTGGTAACTGCAAATGCTACTCAGTTTCCTTCTCGACCGCCTCATCCGTCTTCCCATGGTGATTACAACCCTTCGTGTGGCGGATATCGCCCATCCAGACCATATCTTGGGAAGTGTCAAATCTGTGGTGTTCAAGGACATGGTGCTCGCCGATGTCCACAATACAGATCGCCTTCTCCAAATCCTTCTTACTCACCACACTATTCAGGTCCCTATCGTGCTCATGCTCCTTGGTCCGTACCTCACCTGCCTCTTCCCACGCCTCAATGGCAACAACAACCCCAGGCTCATCACACAACAAGCTCTCCACATCCCGATCTCTCTCCCTGGCTTCTTGACAGCGCTGGTTCACACCATATTGCGAGTGATCTCTCCAATCTCTCCCTCCATGCTCCGTACACTGGGGGAGAGAATGTCATGGTTGGCAATGGATCCAATCTCCCTATAAATCATTCTGATTTCATCTATCTTCCCTCTCAATCTCGGAACCTTAGGCTTACTGATGTTCTATGTGTTCCTGCAATGAAGAAAATTTTGATCTCTACCAACAAACTTTGTCAAACTAACAATGTGATGACTCAATTGTGTCCGTTTACTATTTGGGTGAAGGATCTACGCACGGGGAAAATACTTCTCAGCAGAAAGGCTAATGAGGGTGTGTATGAGTGGCCGATCACCGTTCCAAACACCGTTCCAACCTCCGTTTATACTTTTAGTTGCTCTAAGAAGGCGTCTCCCTCCTCTTGACACTCTAGATTAGGACACCCAAATCTCCAGACTTTACAACATATGGTTTCTAAGTTTTCTTTACCTACTTCTGCTTCTTTGTCATCTCATTTATTTTGCAACTCTTGTTCTAGCAATAAAAGCCATAAATTACTTTTCTCAACTTCCTCCTTACAATCAAAAGCTCCCGTTGACATAATTTTTTCTGATGTTTGGACATCCCCTGTTGTCTCTGTTAATGGGTACAAGTACTATGTTATCTTTGTGGACCATTACATAAGATACACGTTGTTGTACCCTCTCAAACAAAGATCCCAAGTTGATCAAAATTTTCCAATCTTCAAAGCTCTTGTTGAGAACCGTTTCAACACAAAAATCACTATGCTCTTTTCGGATAATGGGGGGGGGGGAAGGGGAGTGGAGTTCCTTGCTCTCAAACAGTTTCTGGCAACAAATGGAATTTCACGTTTCACTTCTCCTCCCCACACTCCTGAGCATAATGGCATAGCGGAAAGAAAACATCGCCATATTGTTGAAACAGGTTTCTCCCTTCTCACTCATGCATCCATACCAAACATTTACTGGACATACTCTTTTGCTACTGTTATCTATCTTAGAAACCGCCTTACAACCCCAAACCTATCTCAGTATTCTCCTTATCACTTACTTGACTGAGCCCAATTACACCAAACTTTGAACCTTTGCTGTTTGTGTTACCCATGGATTCGACCGTATGGTCAAAACAAGTTCAGTTCGAAATCAACACCCTGTGTCTTTCTAGGATACTCTTTCACTCAAAGAGTTTGATTCTAAATTTAGTTTTGAAAGTATGACATATATTTAACATCTATTTCATTTTTAGTTTATTTCTAACGCCTTAGTAGATTATACTTATTTATTTTTTAATTTTCATATTTTTTATTTAAATTCACATACGAAAATAAAAGGTTTGATAGTTATAAGAATGAAGACTCCTTTTATGTTTTGCTGGGTCTTCACTTTTTTTGGTATACATGGTTGTATAACTCTTTGCAATATCCTGCAATACATTGGCCTCCACATTTTCTATAGTAGTATGGTATTGAGATTCTCGAAGATTTCTAATTCCTGCAGTATATTTTTTTATAAAAAAAGAATTAGTGAACATTCCACAGAATTGGCTTAAAGTGGATTCTCTCTGCTTCTTCAGATGACAAAAAGTTTCTGCTTGAAACAATCCCTAAACGGATGTCCCTAGTTTACCAGAAGCATGCATATATATAAGAAACAACTTCCTTTTTCTTTCCCTTTTTGATTTGGATTTCAAAGAGCTTTCTACATGATTTCTATACTTATGGCCTCATTTAGATATTAACACTTCTTAATCTACAATCTTATACAAAGAAGCTTCGAATTATAAGCAGTCAATCCAAACTCATATCAGCACCAGCTAGGCAGCACGACTATGCATTGTTTCTACAATATGCACTAAATAGTCAACCAACCAAACAGGTGGTACAGAATATAGAGTGTACATAGAGTTAAGAGTAGAAGCATGTTGAGAAAGTTTGTCTGCAGCGGAAAACCTTTCTCGGTTCACGTGATCCAGCGATGAGTTAAATAATTTTGACATCCAGAATCGTATATCATATAGTAACGGACCCAACAACACATTATCTTCACATCTGTTGATCAGCGTAGTTAGTTGTTGATTGTCGATTTCGAACTATATTGCTAATGACACCAGTCAGGCCCTAAGTGTGTTTTAAATTCTATACAGGTAACTTACGTATCGGATAAAAGTCGATCTGAACAGAACACAAAGGATACGAACATTTATTTGGAAGCTCGAACATTCCAGTCTGCGATAATTTTGTAAAATAAAATAAAATCCCTCTGAATTATGAGAGAAATATGGATATGACCTTAAATTAATAATGAAATGTTACTACATTGAGCAAGCTGTGCACAGGCGAACCATTAAAAAGTCAAATGTCTGATGGTCCACAATTCCATATCTTCAACAAAAAGTCGAACCTATAGTACATGGGATACGCACAAAATAACATAGCCCGAACCATTAAAAAGTCCATTGTCTGATGATCCAAATACAGAACACCAGTCAATAAAAGGAAGGAGACCGACGAACGGGAGAGCGAAGGCCATGCTTTCTTTTATAACCATGTGAACGCCTAGGTCTAGAAAATCGCTTATTCGAAGAAGCTTTTTGTTCCGCATTCTGAATCTCACCCATGAGACATAAGGAAGAAGGAGCTTTAACCTGACTAAGAATATCACCCACGAGACTCAAGTATCCCGTAGTCTCATCCATGATTCTTCTTAATATAGCTACGCTATCTTTGCCTAATAAGTCCTCAAACCTGATGTAGACATTTGCAGTTTTCGCAATGAGTGGTGGATTTTCGGCATCCTGATTAGTTTCTATCGCCACTCCCACAATCTTCAACTTGGACAGATCTTCCTGTGCAACAAAACAAACCAACGATTAGTTATTTATTATATATGCATAAAAGAAAAGAAGAAAAAGAAAGAACTTACATCTGTGAGTAACCTATTCTCTGCACAAACTGCAAGTTCCAAATATAGACGGATCCAATCATGGTCTCTCAACTCTGATTTCTTCACCTGTAAAAGCCACAAAGTATATATGTATATATTACTTTAAAAATTTTCATTAACCAAAAAACAGAATCTTGAATCATCTCACCAGGTAAAATCGCTTTTGGTCATTGAAGGCATTAAGTGACAAGGGCCAGTTAGGCAAGGAGAAATCATTATCCCAACGTAGTAAGGGCTCTTCATTTGATACCTCGGTGGTGGTTGTTGTTGGTTGAGGTCTAGCAATGTAACATCTCAAATCCAATGTGCCGAAACATTCTTCAGCAACATGAACTTGAAAGGTTTGATGGGAGCTAGAAGCTGGTTCCTTTGCATCCAAAGTTATGCAGTAAGTTGAAGCACCCGCACCCATTAACATATTGAATTTCTTTAGCCCACTTAGCTGTAAGTTTGTCAGCTGAAAAAAAAGTATCAAGATAATAATAAGAAACTAAAATCACCAAGAGAGAGGTCAGGAGGAGACTTAGTTATAGTTAGTTACCTGCCACATATTGTAACGATGAAGTCCAACCTTAGCGTAAAGAGTGACCAAGGCACGATAAGGAACCGAATTGCCCTCACAGTCGAATTGCCTCAGTCCGTTCATACCGTATGGTACTGGAATTTTCCCGACATCGAACCTCTAATAAAGACCCAATTACCAAAAATTAATAAGTTACGGTTTAGGTATAAACAATTTCGAACGAACGCATTAACCTAAAAAAAAAAAAGATTTAAGGATGGAAAGAGTTACATCGCAGTTTGCAACTTTACGTCAGTAATCCTTCTGCCGATCACGAAAATGTTTCTTCGCTTCTTCCCTACTTTCCAACATACTAGTCATATTTCGATCGATTTAGGTTTCGTTGGAAGCAAGCTGTTTTTCTTATATCGATTTGAGCCTTCACAGCCCAAATCTTATATATGGAAAAAAAAAACTAGATTGACCCAAATTATCAATGTATATATTTTTTTAAGTATCTTTTGGTTCTATCCTTTTATTTTGCTTATTTAATTTTTTTTTTAACAAAATTGATCCCTAAAAAATTTCCAAAAATAGCATTACTTCAGATTTTGTTTCCTAAATATTTTACATATCATTCCAACTAATAATACAGTGGAATCAATATGAAAACAGAAACTATGATATATTTAACACACTTTCTATTGTGTATTGAAGATATTCTCTGAATCATTTGCAAACAAAGAAAATAACAATTTGATTCTTATTTTGTTTTCCAAAACTTGTGAGCTTTGATTCTTAACGTAAGAATAATTTCGATTCACATTTATTTAAATATTATAATTAATATATATAAACTTAATAAAATTTTAAAATATTGCGAATATGTAAAATTAAATTTTTTTAAAATACTATATATTATGGTTATATAGTAGATGAATTATAAATAGGACATGCTGGAATTAATAAAATATCATTAAATTTGTGCTAACACGGGTTAAATCCTTATTTTACTATTTGTCAACACTATTAATATTAGAATATTTCACATATAAAAACTAAGTTGATTTAACTAAGATTGTGTAAAATAATTAAATTATTAGAAAAATGTGACTTAATCATAGCGTATAAATGACTTACTATGCATTTAGATCCTTTATTTTTTGTTATAATAGTTAAAAATCAAAATATAATCTCAAACACTAAACAAACAAACTAAATATAACAAACAAATGGTCATGAAGTATATTGCGGGTTAAAAAATTAATATAAATATTTAGCCGCATAAACGGTCGAGAAATTTAATTATTCTTCTATTTGGAAAACATCAAATATTTAACAAACAAATACAATATAAAATATATATAATAATAAAAATTATATGCATGCAGTATACTGCGGGTTAAAATCTAGTGGGTTTGATTACCTAAATAATTCATAAAATATTAGGGTTAATTATTTAAGTTATTATTTTTTTTTGCTTAAAATACATTTTTCGCTTGATAGAAAAAAATACTAAAATACCCTCTAATTTTTTCTGTAAGAGAAAGAATTTTTTTTTTTTTTTTTTTTTTTTTTTTTTTTTTTTAAGTCTGCAGATCAGTTGTCACAGATTTTTTATTTGTGGCAGATTTTCTTGTTTATGATAGATCTTCTATGACAGATTTATTTTATTTGACAAACTTTTTGTAGTTGGTTACCACAAATTTAATTTTAGTGACAGATTTGTTTTCTACAAAAGACTTATTGTTGTTGTTAGACTATAAGTCTGTCGTCACATGCCGATTTGTTGACGAGAAAATAATTACTAGATTAACATTTAGTGATAGCAGATTTTCTTTTTATTTTACCAAAAATCTGCGGAATGGTAGCAGATTTTCTTTTGAACAAAGAAATGCTAGATTAATCGACAGTCAATACAATTGTTGTTTCATGTTATGGCAGATTTGGTTTACCTTATGACGGTTTTTTTTCGTACTCAGCAGATAGTTGATGTGTTCTTTTTGTTTGATTGGTTTGATTATGACTTGTTTGTGATTGTTGTTTGACACTTTGAGATTTTAATGTTTATGTATAGCCCAGTAGATGGGAGAATTGCTTCACTAAATATATGTATTGCTTTTGTGTTGCAATGCAGGTAAAGACAAAGTGTGATCGTGGAATCAATGTAGTGAAGAGGAGGATTTCTATTTTTGAATAGTTAAGGCTATTCTTATGATTAAACACACTAACTTTCCCTTACCTCGATCTTTTATAACCAAGAGAGTTTTATTTCATTGATAACAAAACTGAAAAATAAAGAAAACTGAGAGAAACAGAAATGTTGATTACATTACAAGTATCACCGACTTCGCCTTATTACAAACTCATCAAACGCCGTCCCTTTATTCATAAGGTTGTTTTGATCAATGATAAAGAAGTAACAATGTTTAAGCGGAGACGATGTTGGTCACAGAGACCTTAACCATCTCAGCTTCAAAGATAATGGCATCATTCACCAAATATCCTTTCGATGTATCCTTTAAGTCTGCTATCAATATGATATTGTTCACTCCCACACCATAACCACTTCGAATCGGGTACCAAGCTGCAGCTGCAAAGAAAGAAAAATAAAAATAAATTTATATCAGTTATTCATATCATTAACTGATTTTTTACAAAGGGATAAGGATAAACATTTATTTTAGATTAGTTGTTCTCTTACAATATATTTGTCTATGGTTGGAGGTTCGTTGATTCTTTAACCGTAGATTAACGGCTCCCCAAGTGTTAGTTGCAACTGCGTTTGCCTTATGGTCTTGAGCAAATAGGAAGAGTGGAAGTGCATGTGGTCTTCCTCCTCCATCTCCTTTGGGGTTAAATCCTAGTCTCCTGATTCAACATTAACCAAAAACCGTTATTAAACAATGCCATTTCAGAATTCAAATTATCAAATATAACAGTTGCAAGCATTGTGATTAATTTGAACTTAAGTCCAAAAATATATGAATCCTGAAAAATACTAACCAGTATCGGTCTTCAACGAGGAAATCATCAGAGTAGTAGAACTTATCTTCCAAGTTAGAGAAATGAAGTATCTTCCAACTGAAAACATTGTTTGGAGGGTTTGATATGAATGTGACTTTCTCTTGTTGTTGGGCCGGCTTAACGATAAAGATCTCAGCACCAAAAGAACCAGTGTCTTGCTCAATGTACCCTTCGTTCGTGTTGTGAAATGTAGGAAGAGCAATCAACTGTCCGAATCCCCATTCTTTTTTCGCATTGTTGTATCGCTTCACTGTTCCATCTACAATCCACAAATATCTTAAAATAATTAGACTAACATTTATGAGATCCTAATCTTAGCAAAGATATGTACTTTTTTTTAAAGTACCTGTAACAGTCAAATATTTCTTTAGCTTCCCATTGTGGACAAAGAGTTTGAGATCAACATTAACTTCCCAGCCTAGTGGAAGAGACCCTGTCTCTTCGATCCTCGCATAAAGTGAAATAAAACCATTTCCACCGTCGTTTGGATTACCATTCACGTACAAAACTAATCTCCTGATTATTTTTGGTTTCCCCATCAAAACAAACTCAAAATATAGAAACAAGTAAAAAAAGTAAAGTGTGAGTGTAAGCTCTTTACCATTTGTAACCAGTAGCCTCAAAAACAGAGGATTCGTAGGGTTCTCCTCTCCCCTTAATCACTGAGAAACTTGTTATCGTCACTATCTTACTCGATGGTCGCTCATCCCTCAACACTCTTGTCACTCCTGTCAACAGATAAAAATTCCAAGAAAATCAAGAAATGGTTTTCAGTGTTCACCAAGAAAGGTTAAAGAAAGACAAGAAAGTGTACCAAGATTAGCCGTGAGACTGTAAGAACTGTTGGACTCTATTCCTCTGCCACTGTGACCTGTTTTTTTTTTCATTCATTGTTAAAAAACTATGTTCGAGTCAAGACCCGATCAATCACAAAAGAGCTTAATAAAATAATAAAAACCTGTTTAATGAGGAGCTCAGCGGAAGAGGTAGTGATGAAGAGAAAAAAAACAAGAGATATGAAACCTAGACACCATTTTTGATTATCCATGTTTTGAGATCTATTTTTTGTTTTTGTATTTTGTTTTGGGAAAGGTTCTTACACTAATATAGGCAGAGAAAGATACACGAGGGTTACTTCTTTACTTGAGTTTAGTTGCCATTATAAAACTCTGAACGTGGATTTGTCGTGGGAAAAAAAAAAAAAAAAACTCTATCTCATTCATTAAATTGTTTTTGTTTGACTTTTGATTATGTAAGGTATAGGATTCGATTTGGTTATTGTTATTTTAATGTTTTTTCCAAACACCCTGGTTATTATTTAGCAATATTTCTGTGGTTTTGTGAGAGATCTCGAAGTAGTGGGTGGCAAATGTGCAATATATAATTGGCTTTTTTTAGCGAAACGTTGTACACGAGATATTATTGTAACGATCGACTCAGTGTCACTTAATATAATCATAATTAGATTATTACTATCACCGAGGTATCCATACATGTAATAATTTAAATGAGTATCACCGATTTATCGAATTTTATATAGATACGACAACAACGTCCACGTTCAATCCAAAGGCTTTTGGATCAATTGGGGAAAGGTGTAGATGTTACATTTCATGGGCAACACGATATCAGCTGAGTATCGATCCATGTTAGTTTTATTGTACTTTAACTCTTTAATCTTTTCCTTTTTTCACAAGTATGTTTTTTATTCATAGAACAATTGAACCAAACCAACTGTAACGAGCCAAATATTTTAAAAATCTATTAAAGTAAACATATCCACTAAAACATATTGAAAGTCCAAACTCCTAATTAAGGAAATCTAATACTGAAGAAAAAGCAGTCGACAGCACAGAAGATATATGACAGAAAAAAGAAACAAATTGGTTGACACATGGGAAGCCGAAGAAGATGGAGTCTTCCATAACCGGCCGATTGTTGCAAAGCTTCAAATCTGGTCGAAGGCGTCAGAAAGCTTACTCAATTCTTGTGTCAGATCTCAAGTTTCGCCAAGAGAATTAAAGGCGAAATCTCAATTTATGCTTTGACGAGAATATGACTCCAATTTATGCAAATCTGCAATTATTCTTCATTTTCTTCTTTAAACAAATGCTTTTAATCTTCAAGGAAATTATGTAATTCACCAAACATAGACTTGCTTTCATCAAAACCACTTCGAATCCAAATTTTTTTTTTGACAAAGGCTGGTAATCCGTCGATTCAAGATAAAGTCCGATCAATTAGACAGCAATTTTCGTCAAATCCAAAACCAAAAAAAAACCAACTAGCGGCAGGAACACCAAATAGAGACCCAACCGATCTCACTATAGAAACCGATATCGTTAGAGGAAACCCAGCCACATGTGTTATAGAAACCACCTATGTCGGAGACAAAGCCGGTTACATGTGCCATAGAAGCCACATATGCCGGAGACAAAGCCAGTCACAGGTGTCAAAGAAACTGTTGAAATATGAACGTTTGGTTGCTCCTGCAAAAGACAAAAACTACAAGAATCAAATATAAACGTTTGGTTGCTCCTGCAAAAGACAAAAACTACAAGAATCAGAAGATGATTGAAGAAAAGTCAATTATCCTAGGGATTTATTAAGGCCCAACTAGATAATTATCTAAGCTTTTGTGTGTGTTGTCTTAAGTTTAATGATTAAGGTCTAAGAGGAGATCAGTAGGGTTTTTTACAGTTTTGAGGAGTTTTAGGGTGGCTTTAAGGTGTTGATATTGTACGTTTTAGGGTTTTGAGTGTTGGAGGGCATGCATCCCTTGAAAGGTCTTGAGGTATTAAATATGTGAACGTTGGTATTGTATGAAGGTATTCGAAAAGAAATGAAAATAAGTTTTTGAGATAGTATGTTCTGAAACGTTTTGAGGGAAATCAAGAGAAAGAGAAAAGAAAACCTGTTTTTGAGTGATTCTCAACATGGTAGCAGAGCTCTAGCTAATCTGTGGAACATGTGCAAGTTTTTCAAAAGGGTAGTAAAAATTCGAGTGTTATGGCGATTAATCTGCAATCGTCACAGCTTGTGGCTGTGTTTGATGATCAAAATTACGAGTTTTGGGTGGCATAGATGCGTACAACTCTTAGGAACAAGGATCTATGGGATGTGGTCAAAGAAGGTGTCCCAGAATTATCATCATCCAAAGTCTTAGAGACTCTCAGAGCAGAGCATATAAAGGAAGCTGCAAATGTGAAGGATCTCAAAGTCAAAGATACTTTCGCTCTTCATATCATTTAACATGTGGTTGCTAATTCTATCTTCGATAAAATCCTCTCTGCAACAACGGCCAAACAAGCATGGGATCTTCTGGAGTACTCCTACCAAGGTAATGAGAAAGTTAAAATGGTTAGGCTTTAATCTTTAAGAAGTGATTTTAAGAATCTGATAATGAAAAAGGGTGAGAAAGTAAAATCTTACTCATATATAATTCAACTTGTTGCTAACTAGATGAGGGCTTTATGAGAAGGTAGATCTGATTTTGATTTGGTGTCAAGGTATTGGTTTCCATGCGAAAACGTTATGCTTCTTTATCATCTCTTATGGTGGAAACAAATGATCTAAGAACTGTTACCTTTGCTGAGATTATCAGTTCTCTTGATGCTCATGAGAAAAAGTTTTTTCCGGGTGAAGAAAAAGACACAGATGGAGCGTTTGTGGCACGTTTCAATAACCAGAAATCAAAAGGCAATAAGAGGGGAAGCTCAAGTCAGTATGGCTTTAGAGAAAAAGGTGGTGCGGTGTTTTTAAAAGGGACACTCATAATGAAGAAGTCTGAATTATCAAGCATGGGAGAAACAGGTCTGAAGCCAACAACAACAATAACTTCATCAATAGAGAAACTAGACGTTGTTTCAACTATGGGAAGCAAGGGCATATCATGAGAAACTACAAAAACAGAAAATCTGAACAAGCTCAAGTAAATCAAGAACAAGAACATGAGGAGGTTAAAGAGGTAGAAGAACAAGCAAATCAAATGTTCACAGCAAGACTAGCAACTCAATAATTTTTTTTTGAAGAGGATACTTGGCTCATTGACAGTGGATGCACTCACCACATGACTCCAAACAAGCATTTGTTCGTTAGAATCTATTCAACTTTCAAGGTACCAATTCTAATTGGAAATGGAGATGTTCTTATGTCTAAAGGAAAAGTCGATGTTGAGATTATGACTTGAAGAGGAAAATGAGTCATTAGAAATGTCTTTTTTTGTACTTGAAACCACCAAGAATTTGTTGAGTGTTTCTGAGATGATTGAGAATGGAGACGAAGTTGTTTTTAAACAACACAGCTGCGTCATTCTTGACAAAGCTGGAAAGAGTATTGCTGAAGTTCAAATGATCAAGAACAGTTTTCATCTCAAGATATCTTCTATTAGAGAAACCTCAATGGTGGTGGCTCATGATATACGTGAAGGGTCGTCTCCTCAAAAAGCTTCCAACGTCAATGGTTCAAACCTGAGCAAGCTGTCATCAAACAAGCAAAATATCATGGAATCTGAGATCAAGCCTATAAAGTACCTGATAAGGAAGAATAAGTCTGAAGCTAGTAATCAGCAAGGTAATGTGTCCTTCAAGAAGATCGAGCCTACAGAGTCATCTCATCAGCAAGAGAAGAAGGTAACTTTAAAGAGTAAATGATGATGAAAAAATTTCAACAAGAAAAATCAGAGTAGCAATCACTAAATGACACAAGTCAGAGAAAGAAAATAATGCTAGAGAATAACGAGACTACTAAGAAGCAATTCAAAAATGCAGAGCATACCTATGAAGAAGGAAACCAGGATCAGGAATCAAAGTTCAAAGGATTCAATTTTCAGAACCCGACATACAAAAATAATTCAAGCAAAGAGTTGAAGATTCAACATCAAATCGAGAAAAAGGAAAGTCAGTTACATGTGTTTAAAAAATCACAAGACATCAAGTTCATCGACAACAAGTTCGGTGACATTAAGTTTGGAGATTTAACGTTTGATGAAAAGGATATTCAGAAGATGGAAAACCTCAAATCTGTGAAGATTGATGAAGAACGAAGAGAAGTGTGTGAAACTATCAACCAAGAGGGAGATAAGAGAATTGGAGAAACCAAAGGAAAATGAAGTGAGATGAAAAAAGTCCATTCAAGATGGAAGGTGAGAAATTGAACCAACCTATGAGTTATGTTGATGCTTTGAAGAGAGCTCCTCCATTGTAGACCAGAGAAACAAAAAAAAGAAGAACGCTTCAAAACTTTGAGTTGAAATCTGAAGAGACAAAAACCACAAGAATCAGAAGATGATTGAACAAAAGTCAAAGAAAGCGAATAATTAGAAGAAGAGGTTTTTGGAGAAGAAGAGCTCGAAGAAGAAGAAGAAGGTGATGTCATCAAAATGACTTGTTCTTTTGTGTTTTGGGCCTAGAGATTTATGTAGGCCCAATTTGTTAATTATCTAAGCTTTTTTGTGTGTTGTCGTAAGGTTGATGATTAGGGTCTAAGAGGAGATCAGTAGGGTTGCTTACAGTTTCGAGAAGTTGTAGGGTGGCTTTATGCTGTTGTTATTTTACGTTTTATGGTCTTGAGTGTTGGGGGGCATGCGTCCCTTGAGAGGTCTTGAGGTATTAAATATGTGAACGTTGGTGTTGTATTAAGGTATTGAAAAAGAAAGGAAAATGAGTTTTTGACAGAGAATGTTCTGAAACGTTTTGAGGGAAATCAATAGAAAGAGAAAATAAAACCTGTTTTTGAGTGATTCTCAACATGGTAGCAGAGCTCTATCTGATATGTGGAACCTGTGCAAGTTTTTCTAAAAGAGTGAAATAAAAGGGTAGTAAAAAGTTGAGTGTTATGGCGATTAACTTGCAATCCTCACATCTTGTGGCTGTGTTTGATGGTAAAATTACAATTTTTGGACGGCAAGGATGCGTACAACTCTTAGGAAGAAGGATCTATGGGATGTGGTCAAAGAAGGTGTCCCAGAATTATTATCATCTTAAGTCTTAGAGCCTCCCAGAGCAGAGCATATAAAGGAAGCTGCAAACATGAAGGCTCTCAAAGTCAAAAGATACTTCTGCTCTTCAGATCATTAAACATGCGGTTGCTGAGTCTGTCTTCGACAAAATCCTCTCAGCAACAATGGCCAAACAAGAAGGGGATCTTCTGGAATACTCCTACCAAGGTAATGAGAAAGTTAAAATGGTTAGACTTCAATCTTACGAAGAGATTTTGAGAACTTGAAAATGAAAGAAGGTGAGAAAGTCAAATCTTATTCAAATAGAATTCAAGTTGTTGCTAATCAGATGAGGGCTTTAGGAGAAGGTAGATCTGATTTTGATTTGGGTGTCAAGGTATTGGTTTCCATGCAAAAAGTTATGCTTCTTTATCATCTTTTATGGAGGAAACAAAATATCTAAGAATTATTACCTTTTCTGAGATTATAGGTTCTTTGAAGCTCATTTGAAAAAGTTTTTTTCCGGATGAAGAAGAACACATAGGTAGAGCGTTTGTAGCACGTTTCAATAACCAGAAATCAAAAGGCAATGAGAGCGAAAACTCAAGACAGTATGGCTTGAGAGAGAAAAAGGTGGTGCGGTTTTTGTAAAAGAGACACTCATAATTAAGATTTTTGATTTATCAAGCATTGGAGAAACAAGCCTAAAGTCAATAGCAACAATAACTTCAGCAACAGAGAAACTAGAAGTTGTTTTAACTGTGGAAAACAAGGGCATATCATGAGAGATTGCAAAAACAGAAAATCTGAACAAGCTCAAGTAAATCAAGAACAAGAACCTGGGAGGTAAAAGAGGTAGAAGAACAAGATATCAAATGTTCACAGCAAGACTAGCAACTCAAGAATCGTTTGAAGAGGATACTTGGCTCATTGACAGTGGATGCACTCACCACATGAGTCCAAACAAGCATTTGTTCGTTAGAATCTATTCAACATTCAAGGTACCAATTCTAATTGGAAATGGAGTTGTTCTTATGTCTAAAGGAAAAGTAGATGTTAAGATTATGACTAGAAAATGAAAAAGAGTTATCAACAATGACACTAGTCAAAGAAAGAAAATATTGCTAGAGAATAAGGAGACTACTAAGAAGCAATTCAAAAATGCAGAGCAGACCTATGAAAAAGGAAACCAAAATCAGGAATCAAAGTTCAAAGGATTCAATTTTCAGAACTCGACATACAAAAAAAAATCAAGCAAAGAGTTGAAGATTCAACATCAAATCGAGAAAAAGGCAAGTTGGTTACCTATGTTTAGAAAATCACAAGACATCAAGTTCGACGACATCAAGTTTGGTGACATTAAGTTTGGAGACTTAACGTTTGATGAAAAGGATATTCAGAAGATGGAAAACCTCAAATCTGTGAAGATTAATGAAGAACAAAGAGAAGTGTGTGAGACTATCAACCAAGAGAGAGATAACAGAATTAGAGAAACCAAAGGAAAATCATGTGAGATGAAGAAAAGTCTATTCAAGATGGAAAGTGAGAAATTGAACCAACCTATGAGCTCCTCTATTGTAGACTAGAGAAACAAAAAAAGAAGAACGCTCAAAACCTTGAGCTGAAATATGAAGAGTAACACAAAAGATCAAGAGGAAGTGTTGAAATATGATCGTTTGGTCGCTCCTGCAAAAGACAAAAAGCACAAGAATCAGAAAATGATTGAAGAAGAGTCAAAGAAAGAGAAGAATGAGAAGAAGAGGTTTTTGGAGAAGATGAGCTCGAAAAAGAAGAAGAAGGTTATGTCATCAAAGTAAAGTGGACTTGTTCTTTTGTGTTTTGGGCCTACAGATTTATTAAGGCCCAACTAGTTAATTATCTAAGCTTTTGAGTGTGTTGTCATAAGGTTAATGATTAGGGTCTAAGAGGAGATCAGTAGGGTTGCTTACAGTTTCGAGGAGTTTTAGGGTGTTGCTATTGTACGTTTTAGAGTCTTGAGTGTTGGAGGGCATGCATCCCTTGAGAGGTCTTGAGATATTAAATATGTGAACGTTGGTATTGTATGAAAGTATTGAAAAAAAATGAAAATGAGTTTTTGAGAAAGAATGTTCTTAAACATTTTGAGAGAAATCAAGAGAAAGAGAAAAGTAAACCTGCTTTTGAGTGATTCTCAATAGAAACCATCTATGCCGCAAACAAACCCGGCCACATGTGCCATGGAAGCCACATATGCCAAAGACAAAGCCAGCCATAGGTGTCATGGAAACCACCTATGCCGGAGACAAAGTTGGCCACATGTGCTATGGAAGCTATACATTCCGGAACCAAAGCTAGCCGATGTTGGTAAAGAACTGAACATCGCTAGAAGCAGGCTGACCAACCAATCATCACTGTGTAAACTGGAAGATATCAGACAGAAACCGATTAACACCAATCGGACGACGGAGCAAAAAGACGTCTCTCTTTAAAAAGATTTTAGATTTTTAAAGAGATAAGAGAGAGAGTTCGCCTATTTAATGTGGAGAGAATCAATATTTAACTTTTTAATCTATTTTAATAAATTTTTAACACGCTTTTTCGAAATGACGATTCTTTTAAAGATATATCTTAAAAAAATATATTATGCAAATAATTATAAAGTGCTTTGTTAAGATCAATTTAAATTTTAAACTAGATCAGATTTAAATCGGATGAATGATTTTATACTATATGCCTGTGTTTAAATAATTTAACTAATATTCAATTTTATGAGCGTCACATGGAAAACTATATGACAGTGAATCACTAACTCATATCTCCTTTTTAAAGAAATCTTATTCAATGATTTATTTATTTGGAATATGATACCAAAGTTACATACAATAAAACCTCTATAAATTAATACTCTATAAATTAATAAATACTATAAATTAATAAATTTTGCTGGTCCCAAGTCGGGCCAGTTTAAAAATTAACAATATTCGATAAGATGATAAGATAATAATTTTTTCGAAATCTCCTTATAAAATATGGTCCCAATAATATCATAAATTAATAATTATGTAAATTTATATATATATATATATATATATATATATATATACTGATATAATAGTGTATGTTTCTCCTAAAGCTCAATTCTATAGAACAATTGTAATGTTGTATTTTCAACCTATAATGATATCTCTAAAATATTTTATAACATGTCATACAAATAATTAAATTTAAAGTTTTAATTTTTAGATATGCATCATTTACAATTTGATAATTTGACAGATTATTAAAATAGGAGAATTGATATTATTATTCATAGATTTGAATTTATGTGTCTCATGTGTATAAGTCAATTTGTCTATAATATTTGTAATTTATTGTAAATAGTGCTTTCTAAATATTACAAGTTTAATTCCTAAACCATAAAATTTATAACATCCGAAAGTTTAATCTTATTTTGCTATAGTTGTTCTAATTCATAATTTTTTTAAAAATAAACAATTAAAAATATATCTATAAATTAATAATTATTAATTTACACTATAAAATAATAATTATTAATTTATAGATAAATTAATATCACTATAAATTAATAAAATGTCTTAGTCCCAACATTATTAATTTATAGAGGTTTTACTGTATATTGAGAATACATCACAACTAATTAAATGAGAATATACAAATGACAACCACATAACCGATCATTAAAGAAAACGATGGAGAAATGAATTTCTACCATGCTTTCAATACAAAATTTTTACTCACCAATTAATTATAAAATCTATACTTTTCCGTCACTCTCGATCAATCCAAAAGTGATGAAATCACCATCAGTTTTAATTATCTTTTCATGGTTGAGATTATAGCTGTTAATTGGGCGGTCTGTCCATGGAGGAGCCTATGTCCACATCGTTATGGATGGTTATGGTCACGCCCAAAATAATATAGTTTTAATGGACAAAAGACTATTAGGCTCACGGACCAAATGGACATAACTATTTGGACAGTGGATAACCCAAATTTCTTAAAAATTTAGGTTTTATAATTTGGGGAAAAAATGAAATTTTAGTTTCTTCAATCATTCTTCTTTGTCTCATCGTCCACGACCAATTTAGGGGAAAATCCTCTTTCGAAGAACCATATCAGTATTTTGGTTTTGGTGAAAAAATGTAATTTTATAATTTTTCCACCATATTCATGATTCTATAAGAGAAACAACAACAAAAAAAATCAGATTTTATAAAAAAAACAACAAAATAAAATTCAAATTTTATGAAAAATAAAATTCAAATTTTATAAGTAAATAACAACAAAAATAAAATTCAGATTTTATATAAAAAAATAACAAAAATAAACTTCAATTTATAATTGAAAAACAACATAAATAAAAATAGATTATCCATAGTTATGATCAATTGGAAATGGTCTCAATGGATATAAACATTTTTTTGGACTATTGCCTATTTGAAACTGTCCAACTTTCATTTATATAAAAAATGTCTAAACAGATTCGCCTAATAGTACATGGACGAACTATTTGACAGCTCTAGTTGAGACTCTACTATATCGTTGATAGTACTCAATATACTCGTAAATTGTTGATGATACTCATTACTGGATATCTCCTTTTGCATTAATTCGTTAATTCTCCGTGATTCTCCGAGTAAAACAATCCGTATCAACAATTAAAGCGAAACGCTTGGGGTTTCTTTTTGTTGGTCGTACGTTTGATTCTCGCTTTGTATTAATTATCTTATTTCAAAAGTAGTGGACATAGTATATTGGGGACACACTAAAAAAAGGCCGCAAGTATTAAGTTTGCGATTTTTATGATATAATTAGAATAGTATATTGTGGAAATGCAAACACAAACGTAAAATACGTAAAGAAAAACAAGCATGATCTAATTTGGCAAAAAAAAAAAAAAACATGTAAGAAATATACAAATGCAAACAATAAAAGCACCATCATTATTATATTATCGCATGCATATCACCAAACGTGTCGAGATAGTTTACAAAGTATTTGTTTACAACAACATCTGTCATATGTGTCGATGTAAAGCTGGCTTGCAGTTATCTTTAGTAGCTTGTATCAATTAGTGATACACTCTTTTTTTTTTGGTTAAGGAAAAAATAAGAAAAAGCTCCAATATAATTTCATATATAGATGATTTTTTCGATATGTTTTTTTTGTGTTTTGGCCGATAATTTGTAAACAAAGATCAATTATTATTGGTTAATAATAATAATAATGTACAGTACGTTACATCTTTATTATTGTAGTGAACAATATTTGTTCTCGTATTTATTGGCATAAAACACATAAGAACCGTATAACGAGGGAGTTTTCTTTTTTTCATTATTGATATACCAAACCTGAAGAGCCTGATCGGGTATTCGGATTTTTAGATTTTTGGGTTTTTGAATTTAGACATATAAAAATCGTTCGAGTTTTCTATACTATCGGATCAGGTTTAGGTATTATCCGTTCGGGTTCGGATAATTCGAGTATATCCGAATTCAAACAAATCATAAAAAAACAACTAAGATGACAAAATGGTTTAAAACACATCCATAATTGCTTAAGGTAATCTTTTTAAAATGCATTTTTACATTTAAGATTAGTTCAGATTTTTTTCGAGTTTGGATAATACCCAAACCCGATTGGGTATTCGAATCTTAGAGATACCAGACTCGATCCAATATTACTCGATCCAATATTACATACCACCTGAACCAAACTGTCTATTTCAGGTTTGGGTTTTGGGTTCAGTTAATATGTCCAGGGCTATGAAGAAGCATAATATAATACAGGAATCAACAAGTTGGTCTCTTATTACAGAGTGGTAATTGTTCCCCATATGAACGAAAAAAAAAATTGAGAAAAAGTTGCTTGATCAACAAAAAAAGCGCGGACTCACAGACAAAAAACAAAAAGAAAAGCAAAGTGACTTACCTCACAACATAGAATATGAAATTTGTCAGAAGTATTCTCTTGGTTTAGTTTCAACATGATATTATTGATATGTTTGTATAATCTTTCCTACACACATGCAGTTTAGACTTTGGGGTGCAAAACATAACAAAATTTTGAAGATGTCTCTTGAAATAGAAGACTCGCATTAATCAAGTTTTTCCGGTTTAGTGAAAAGATCAAAGAAGAATGAGTTGTTGTTTCTAGTTTTACAGATTAATTCATTTTTAAATAATTCTTTTATTTAAAACCTTTTTATTCTTTCATCCTTCAAAACATTTTCTTGATCTACTTTGCGTCTTCTACTAGCAGTTTTTAACGAACCCCAAAAATAAACAGGTAACAGAAAGCAGAGTAACCTCTTTTTTAAAAAAAAAAAAACAGTTCTGACAACCTTAACTCGAATCTCGGTATGCATGCATGCAATCTCAAAATAATTACGACAAAAACATAAGAAACTCCATGAAAACCGCAAAGGAGCCTCTTGTTATGATTAAAATCGAGAGAAAAAGACCAACAGAATGTGAAAACCACCTGCTGAACAGCCACCCCGGCGAACTGATACCAATACTGCATACCGACATATATAGAATAGACATTAACAGCAATGTTCTTCGCTTGCAAAGCCATCTGAACAGAATCCGCTTGCTCATCACTGTTATGTTACGCAAAGGAGAGCCACCACCAATAGCAGAATACACTTCTTTCGATTTCGGAGCACCGATATCACCATAGACGTACGGTGACTAGACTGTTGACAGGTTGTACAGTTGATTCCTCAGATCTTCCCCATCGGCAGGTTCATAGGGGAGTTCTTAGCATTTTGGTGAAAAAAATAAATCAGAAAAAAAGAAAAAATCTAAGAACTCTCCTTGTATAGTATACCCATTTGTGATCTAACAGACGATACGTGTCGGCATTGTATTGGTCGAACAAAAAAATTATTTCTTTCGTTCTCTCTCTTTCTCTCGCGATTGCGAGAAAACGAAGAATTGTATTTGGAATCGAAGGGTGTGGAGGAAGAGGAGATTGCGGTCGGAAGAGATGCTCATCATCGTGAATTGATGACTCGGCCGTGTCCCATCGCGATAGATTGAATCGTGAATCGGCTCCGAGAAGTTGTAGGAGAGGCGATTTAGAATCGTGAATGGTGAATTGGGAGTCCACTCAATCGGAAGAGATTGAATCAATTGGAAGCAGAGGGTAAGTTTCTCAATCCTAGCTTCATTGTTTTGCTTATGATTGTTGTTCTGATTTAGCTGCTCAGTTGAAATCGTTGGCTTTTTACAAAAGTTTTGATATAATTATCTCTGCATTTCTGTATCTAGGTAGTGATTTTAGATGCTTTGAGAATAGATGCTTGAACTTAGAAGTTGCATAAAGCTTTGGATAGGATTCTTTGTGGGAGTGGTGATGCTTTACCTGTTGATATAGAAGAGAGGTACTGTCTCTGAGCAGTTCTTATAGGGTAGCCAAAACTAATTGATTCCTGTTACATCAGATCTTGTTTTGTGCCACCTTTGTGTGTTCCATGAGCAGTTCTTATAGGGTAGCCAAAACAAATTGATTCCAGGTTCCAGCCTTAAGCTTCGGTCTGTTTGTTTGATAGAGTAGCTGTTTGTGTAGGTTGGATGATGAAGGGGAATGGTGCTGCGACGTCGGTTGAGCTGTTGCTATCACGTAGATGGAGAATATGGTACACTTTCTCCCTGAATCGGGAATGATGCATAGGAATATGAGAAGAAAGGTTTTACTTCTTTGGCTTCTCCTCCTACTCGGCGTGTCAACATCTTTTCCCCAGGCTAGTTAGGTTGGTTGATATGATTCTTCTCCGTCTAAACTATCTTCTGTTGTTCTTGATTCATCTATGAATTCTAGCTTTGTTTTTATTCGTTTGTGTGATATTAATCTAACGGGTTTGTTCTCCTTTTTTTTGTTTAATAGTTTGTAACTTGCAGGTGAAGTTCACAGTTGAAGAGCAACGGAAAATTATGGATCGTAAACACAACATCCCAGTGGCGGATCCATAAACTTATTTAACATGGGGCACAAAATAATTAATCAAATATTTAATTAAATAATTAATTAAAATATACTAATAATAATATTAAAAATCCAAAAAAATAAAACGTTAAAAGATTGTCATAACAAAAACATATTAAGAAGTCTTACAAAACTATTCTACTATTTTCCATATCTTGAAATTTTTTTATCACTACTTCATTTGTCACCTTATCTAAGTGTTCTTTTTTAATAAAACAAACCATACAATAATTCAAAAATTGATCACCTATTCAGTTTGTAAAGTAGTTTTCACAATTTGAGGTACACGCGCCCCTAATTTCTCTCCCAACTTGCGATCTCTGCGACAAACTTAGGGTTCTTCTGCGTTTGCCTCTCCGGTCACCGGCGTTCCTTGCCGGTACCGTGAGAGGGCTCCTTGCTTTTATTTTCTCTTTCGTCTTTCAGTTCATTAGCTCCGGCGGTTGTGGCGTGGTTCTGCTCTGATCTGACGCTCTGGTTGGTGGTGAGCCACCTCGTGGAGAGAGAATATTCGCTAAGGAGTTTAGGTCGCTGTTCTGGTGGCTGCTTGAGGACGGTGGCTTGTGCATTCAGCGTCTCTGGTGGAGCTTGGTGGACCGACCCTCTCTCCTGTGGTGGTTTAGATTTAGATCTGGTTCTCAGATCTTGGTTAGTGGTGGTTTCGTGAGGCATGGGAGCTGCTCGGTCTCCTCATGGCGGCTGTGCTCGTGGCGTTCCTGGATTCTGGTGTAGCTAGCCGGTCTCTCCTCGCCTTCTCCCTTTTCAGTTTGGTGTTGAACCAGTCCTTCGCTTCACCACGGTGTTTATGTTTGTTGGTGTCTTCTTTGTTTTAGTTTCAGTCCGGCCAAGGAGTGTGCCTTGTAAATCGACGGAAGTGATGTAGCTTCTCGTTCTTGCATTGTGAGGTGATGATATGCTATTCTGTGTTCTCAATTTTTAATCTTTAGAAGATTAGCATTCTGGTTGTTATTTGGTTAGTTCGGAGAAGCAGCTATTTCGTTGGTTTTGTCTCACGACTCTTGGTCGGTTCAGTAGGATGTATTGTCCGTTTTTAGGTTTAGGACCGGAACAGTGAAAGCCGGAGAGACCAAGCTCTTATGATGATGCGCCTTTGGGTGTTGAAGCTATTGGGACAAGTTTTACATGTCGATCCACAGGTTCTCATAGCTGGGATTTGATTGTTTTCAGTAGTAGTTTTTTGGTTTTCTCTGTGTTAGTATTTATTTTCGTGTCATTAGGTTATTTTAGGTGGTTTAAGTGATGATCTCACACCAAGTTGTGGTGTGTTATCTATCTTACTATGGTTAAAAAATGCAATGGTTCTCGATTAGGTAGCGTTGGATCCGCCTAGTGTTCCAGGGTTGTATTTGACCAACCATTGCATTTGTTTTGGTCCAAGTCTTTAGAAGTGAATGTAATGTACCTTTGATTTGGTTGTAATACTTTGATTAATGGAAAGTTGATGTTTAGCAAAAAAAAAAAGAGTAATTTTCACAATTTTCATTGCAGAAAAGCATCTCTTGTGACTGTAGCAGTGGCACCGTGTATAGTCAAAACCAACTTCAAAAGTCAATAAACAAAACTATGTGAAAAACGTTTTTAGACATGTAGAAAAACTTTGATTTAGTTGGGCTTGAATCATTAGTAGCTTTTAAATAGTTGGGCTTAAACCTTTATTAGCTTAATATATATAGCTTAAATTATGATACAATTTATATTGAATTTTAGTTTATATTGTAAAAAGAGCTTCCGTCGGACTTCATCAGCATGTGACGCACTAATAATAAGTGTTATTATTTTCTGAACTATAGTAACTAAATCCCATGCAAAATTTTATTTTCAGGATTTAGCATGTGGCACGTGCCACACTAACTAAAGCGTACGTCCGCCCGTGCAACATCCGTAACATGTCTGTCATTGCCCATGTCGATCATGGTATATATTTATATATTTTTGTTTACTGTTATTTTTCTAATCGTTTCTCTGATGATTTATGAAGCTTTTGTGTTTCTCATATTCCTATGCTTTTATTTAAAAACGTGAAGCGTTTATAGTATTGTTCTGTTTCTTATACTCTTTAATGTTTTGATGTGCTTCTTCTTCTCTTTATTCATCCTGCACTTAGTTAATATCTTGTACGAATCTGATGTTATGTGTGAATACTTGCTCTTTGTTTAGTTTTTTAGTGTTTCTGCTCCTTTATGGAATAGTGTTTCTTTTAGTTGAACTTGAGAATTGTTTGTATTGGTTTATGGTGTCCTAAAGAAGTCCATTGCAGACAAAATCACAAAGGGTAAGCTATGTTATGGTTCTACCTTGACATATCATACAAGCTGAAAAATGTTTGTACTTTGTTGCAGACTGATCTTGTTGGTGAGCCAGAACTAGCTTCATTGATGCAGCTGATAAAGGTAGGTTCTGCTTCTTTTGATTATTGTTTTGTCCTTGAACATCTATTTATTCTCTTTGCTCTGTGTTTAACATTTATGTTATGGTTATTGTCTCCATTTATGAATTGCACTTCTATTGTAATATGTATTAATGTTTTTATTATGTTTTGTATGTTTGAAAAATAATTAAAATACAATATTTTCTAATTTTATAAAATCTTAAATGTTTACACATTTATACCACTTCTATTCTATTTAAAAATTTTAAATTTTTAAAAAAACAATATTTTTAAAAATAAGAGACTCAAAATTAGAACCTACCATTGGAAGAAAAAATTTTAACTAAGAAATCATGAGTTCTTATATTCAAAACAATACACAATTAATTCATATAATAATTAAACAATGTTTAAGAGACTCCAATTATCATACTACGGATAATCTTGCTCTCAATAAAAAATAATTTCACCTGTAATAGTATGAACATGTCAAAACATCTTGTGACTACCAGTGAATCTTAGTAATTCATTGTCATATATGAAAAGAAGATATTCCACTGTAAGCCTTCTCTTGGTTTAGTTTCGACGTGATTTGTTTGTATAATCTTTCCGAAATCATTTTGACGAAGATTAAATGAAAAAAAAAGACTTAAAACTTTAGCTGCAGAGATTAAAACCAAGTCAATTACACCGAAAACATATATATAATAAAATAGAGAAAGAAGGTGATTGTTCAACAAGCTCAAGCAGTTCTCTTCTCGACGTCATGCCCATCTTCCTCAAGCATAAACCTCTTCCAGTACCAATGTAGCTTCCACACGCTATCTCTCATGTCATTGATCGAGACTCCTTTAGTCTCCGGCACGAAGAACAAAGCGAAAAGTCCCATCACAACGATCCAACCACTGAAGAAGAAGAATATCCCTGACTTCATTCCGCAAAGCATCGATAGGAAGGCCTGAGCGATCACAAAGGTGAAGAGCATGTTGCAAGACACAGCCAATGCAAACCCTTCAGTTCGAGTCTCCAAGGGGAAGGTCTCGCTAGGGATTAGCCATCCTAGTGGTCCCCATGACCAAGCGAAACCCATCACGTAAAGGCACACAAAGATCACCACTACTAAGGCTTGTATCCGTCCTAGTGTACCCGTCACATCTAGGTTCTTGGCTAGGATGATTCCAATGACCAACTGTTTTGAGAAAATTGTTAGTTTGTGAGACAAGAAACGCTAACTTAACCTATGTTCATTTACTTGGGCAACAAGAAAGACAAAGAAGAAGAATAAGACCTGACAGATGAGCATATGAACAGAAGACTGAAGCAATAGAAATCTCCGGCCGGTTTTGTCGACGAGGAAAATCCCAACAAACGTGCTGAGTACGTTGATCGTTCCCGTGATAACCGCGGAAAGCAGAGCTGCGTCATTTCCAAACCCTACAGTCTGGAACAAAACCGGGGCATAGAACATGATTGCATTGATACCAGTGAACTGTTGGAAAAACTGGAGCAACATTCCGATCACGAAAGGCGGCCGGCTCGCGGGTTTCATCAGTTTCGTGTAAGGGTCTTTGACCTGCCTCGCGATATCGCAAGCATGGACGATTGATTCATACTCTTCATCAACATTTTCAACACCTCTGATCTTCTTGAGCGTATCTTTCCCTTCCTTGGTTTTGTTCCGCTCGATAAGACTAGTCGGCGTTTCGCATATGAGAAGCGATCCGAAGAGGAGGATGAGGGCGGGAACCCCTGCACCACCGAGAGCTAGTCGCCATCCGTAAGGATGAACTGAGAAGGTGAAATAGTTGACAAGGTTGGCGATTAGGATCCCTATTGTAACCATTAGTTGGAAAACAATATTAAGACCTCCACGAAGCCTCGCCGGCGCAATCTCTGATAAGAAAAGCGGTACCGCCTGCAAGAAAATTAGACACATACTATAATCTTTAGTCATTTGAAGACAACCTGAAAATTCAAGATCTCAAACAAACCAAAATCTTGCAACGTAACGTATCATGCCTAAAGATAAAGTAATCTCGAAACGAAAGAGAAAAAAGATCATAAGGTCATACCTGATTACCAAAGCCAACACCGAATCCAAGCAAGATTCTACCAATGATCAACATATACATGTTAACAGCTCCGGCGGCAAGGCCAACACCGATCAAGAAGAAGATGGAAGCGAACTGCATTGTGGGTTTGCGTCCAAGCTTAGAGCACGTAGCGGAAGCGAAAAAACTAGCCACTAGAGCAGCAAGGTATAAAGAAGAGGTGAAGAGCTGCAAGAACTGGTTGTCGTACTTGCAGTAGTTGTTCTCGTGCGCATGCTTCTTCCTCTCGTACACAGATGGGAAACAACTCCTTCAAGAAATCGTCCATCGCCGTTACTCCACCTGTGTTTATAACGAAATTTGGTTTTTAAGTATTTAATTTCTAACATTTCTTGAACCAAAAGCGACATATCTAAATACCTAATTAGCTGTGTATTCAGTTTCTTGATTCATAAGTACCGCGACAAAAAAAAAAGAGCATAAGAATCTAAGATAATGGCAGAGAAGAGAACCGAACCAGAGATTCCAATGTCGTAGCCAAAGATCAAACCGCCTACAGCTGCGATAATGACACAGATAAAGACATAAACAATCATCTTCGCTTCGAAAGCCTGGGCATTACCACTAGAAGATATAACCACAGCCATTGTATAAAACGTCTATGCTCTCTTAAAAGTTTTGTTTTGTGTCTATATGCTTCTCTGTCTTGTAAAAGAAGAGCGAGAGAGAAGCAGACACAAAATCTTCACTTTAAGATGAGGCAAAATATATATTAATACAGATCACAAAGATAGAGAAGACAGGAAAGAAGATAGAGAGATGATATCTAAATATAGAATACAGGTTGTGAAATGAGTAAGGATGAAAATTTGATTGGTTGCTCAATAGATTCTGGATCAGTAATCTTGGTTGTTTTATGTAAGTTTTTTTTTTTTTTTTAATGACGTCTAGATTTTGTTAATACAAAAACATGGATATACAATATATCCCCAGTTTCCTTATTGGTTCTCCATCAACAATATGATTCATTTTTGTTACATGATATATAAAGTGAAAATCTTAATTTGGTCAAAGTTAATTATAGAATATATTTGCTAGACTCTGATCATGATGAGTCATGAGTGAGTCATGTTGTTATGACTACTGTAAGTTGAATACAGAAGTTTTACATTTTAGTCTTTTCAGTTTGATATTCTAAAGATAGGGGTTAATCGATTATTATGTTTACAATTTTCATCATTACATAAATTTATAAACTTCGTTGCAACCAAAAAAAAACAAAAGATCTTAAATTTAGTTATCTCAAAAACCAAAAACCAAAATTCCGAAACTTCTTCATTTCTATCAAGTTGAATAACATAAAAGTTATTCCCATCTAAAAGTTTTCAACTCTGGATACGAAAGTAAATATGATTCATCTTTCCCTCACGGTCGTATAAATTGTGGTTTTTTTATACCGACATGGTATAAATTAATCAGGTAATAATAATATATCAAAAGCTGGATTATTTTACAATGACCAAGAAAATATTCAAAGATCGCACAATTACAACAATGAAGCTCTCTACATTTTATAATAATCTTTCTACTCTCTAGTAAACGGCCAATGAGACCGGTTAACGAACAACACAATCCCATCTCATATACCCTTCAGACCGGATTTGGGCTAAACGGGGGAAAAAAACTTGTTTCGTTTTGTAGTATGGAAGAAGAATTGGCCTGAGTTACTCAAACTCCTTGTATATGTTTGACTGTTTTATTAGCCTAAAAGATCGTCTAGAAGCGGACGTGTAGCATCCATCCGCGTTGTAGTTGTCTCACTGTACCGACCTCTGTAGGCAAAACAAACGGTAATAATAATAAGGTTTAGCCAAAGGGAAAAAGACATTGGAGAAGACACTTAAAACTTAGAATGATCCTTATACGAGGGGTTTGTTTAGAGGATCATAAAACAAAACTTGAGAGACTCCCAAGGTTTTTGTGATTCGACACAAGAATAGCAGCAAGAGACCTTACACTAGTTGACTGTTGGAGTTCCACTGCTGGAGATTCTCCGTTTTCCTGCATATCGGACCAGCAACATCACCTTTGTTATTCCTTATGTCAGATTTTTTGTTAACGGAAGATTGTGTATGACTATCTACTAATGTAAGAGAACGGATGCCTCAATTTGACTATCTACTGATGTAAGAGAATGGATACCTCAATTAACAAATCCTTTCTGGTAATCAATCCTATCACACGGGAAGGACGGGGAACGACGAATAGATGTCTCAATCCAAGTTGCCGGAAAAGGTTGTAAACCTGATCCAAACAGGTCAGATTCTCAACCAAAGATGATGGATATTTGGTGCATCAGGTAAAGACACAATCAGAGATTTTCCTCACCTTTGTCAACGACATGTCTTCGGGAACAACGTACGGAGAGGGATTCAAAAATGGAGCAAGATCTATGTACATCTCTAAATCATCTGAAGTTAGATGTATATCTTCTATGCATAACCCTTTCGATGAAACAGGTTTAGCAAACTCGCTAAAACTGTGCCTGGAGAGTGCATGATCAATTTATTTATCAGAAAAATATGAATACTTCAAAAGAGAGTGAGAAAAGGAAGAGTGTGAAACATTAATTTACCTGATATTTCTGGCACTTGGATCACAAGGCAAAGGACTATGTTGGAAATCGACTTTAGATTGAAGGAGAACAAGCAAGTGACTGCATGGTGAACAAAATTCAGAATGATCTATTTCTTTTTCAATAATTCTTTTTGCAATGTACAATCACGTACCTTCGCAGAACTAACCCGATGACAAGTGTTTCACCACTTCTCGTGTGGTCGATTACCTGGTAGAATGTCAAAATGTAAAAACATACGCACAGAGCACTAAGTAATCACGAGTCAAACCTGTGTAGCACAAAGCAATGCTTACCGGAAATCCATTGTGTTTATTGCTGCCTAATATGGAAGCAACATCTGCAACCCTGATAACTCGAGGTAAAGAGATTACCTTCAAAGACAGAAAAAACAAATTATGATATAGCTTAATATTAAGAAGCATGTATTACAAGCTCCATCTAGTGGTTCGCTGATGAGGGAGAAATGATAACAACCTTCTGACTTTGACATGCTTCCTTTGCTACCATTTGACGCATATGATACTTGGGTCTCGATTCCAGTAAAGGAATGCCCTTCAGGCGTGCTTGCACTTCATACAATCCCTCATTGAAAGCATCACCGACGGCCTAAGGACAGAACAAATTAAAACAAGCATATTTCCACAAGAATCAAGATAACTAATAATGGTTGGTAACTCGTACCTTTGAGATGAGAAGAACCAGCATTATAAGAGGCAAAAGTTTCAGGTTATTGGTGATTTCAACCATGATAACACATAAAGATACAGTCATCCGCATCGAGCCTCCAAGAAAGGAAGCAGCTCCCAGCAAAGCATAACTAAGGTTCAAAGACAATTTGTATCAAAGGCCCGAAGTTCACCCAAAAAATTTCATATAAAACAGATTAACAAAGAAATACACAAAGAGACTCACGTTCCCTCCTCAATGTTGAGCTTCTTGTAAAACCTGACCACAAACATGCCTACAAGGCGCCCATAAGTTGAACCTATCATTATTCCAGGAACAAACTGCCCAGCTGGAACAGCAGTGCCGAAGGTCACCACTGCTAATGTGTAAAACATAGCCTATACATAAAACATAAGGACGATGAATCAGAGAAATAAACAAGTTGAAAGATATTTCATAAAGAGATGGAACGATTTAAAAAGTCAAATCAGCATGTTCCTTATCCTACTGCAAGCATGGACATCATTCAATCAAACTCAAACCTACCAAGAACTATAGACCAAATTAAGAACAAACCAAGTAGAAGAATTTCATACCAAAAAAGTTAGTAGACTCTGAGCACTGAACTCTCGCATTGTTTTTGCGCTGAACAAATTCCTTATAGCGTCATCCTGTCATCAAAATGAAAAGCAAAATATTTCAATTGAAACAGACAGAAATGAAAATAAAGCAAAGTAGAAATTGAAAATAATTATTGTGAAAATATTATCGAAGAAAAGACCTGAGTATTGAAGAAAATGGTAGCGAGATCATTGTACTCATTATCCGTCTTGCAGTAGAACTACGATGATTGACACACACAAAAACCAACAAGAATGAGGCAATGCTTCAAGACAGAAATGTTAGGGAAGTCAGAAAGCTCAGCAGGGAAATGGTTATCATTGCTAAAGTTTTGGGGCCTCATTATATAAACTTTTCTAGACAATACCATTAAGGTATTTTCGAAGTTTTCTAGATACTTAACAAATCTTGTAAGTTTATGTATGGCTGCACACTTTTTCCATCGGAAAAAAAGGTTAAATTTGGCTAAATTAAATCATAACAGATCGGCATTGTAAAGAACATGCAACAGATATTATCTATAACAGTGTCTTACATTTACGTAGTTCCCATACATTCCTGGAGGCCGTGGGCATTCAATACCAGATTCAGCAACTGACTCAGGGCATGGACTGCATTTTCTTAGGAGAGGTAGCCCAAACGAGATTGCTGAAGTTATACAAGAGATGATGCATGCTTCAATTATCTGCAAATTCAATTTTTTATAATTTATTCAAATCCAGCAACGAGACAATCAATCTTCAAGAAGATAAACATAACCAAATAAATGAAGAACTAATTGTAATCGTCCATCAAAGAATACCTTCACTCGATTTCCTCTCTTGTGCAAAGAATTCCGACGCCAAGATGTCATATAGAGTGTAAGTTGGTTAAATAATGCACCTGGTGGAAAATGCCATGAGGAATGAAATAGACAGCGAAAGGTAAGTGGAACCAAGAGTGCAGGAAAAGAAATCTCCTTACCAAGTAGACCTCCTATTACTCCAATTACAGCCATTGGCAGTAGCTCTTTGAAGTAGTAGTCATCTTGACCACTAAATGAGAGAAAGAAAAGTTCCAAGTCAATTTTAGCACTATTAACCTAGCCCAATATAAGTGAGCACTGAAGCTAGAACCTTACTCTGATACATCCCATATAATGAAACCACCTCCACCAAAGTGTCCACATATTCCACTCTTGCACCATCCCATGGCAGTACGCACCACAACGGCCACAATAGCAGACGTGAAAAAGACACGCCACATAAGTTGACTTCTCCACCTTCAATACATGCAAATTCAATTAAATGACAGACCGAATAGTGTCCCAGACTCACACTAACTAAGATATCCTAAAGATACCTAAGCTGCAATTGCTAGGGAAATAATTGAATAGCTAAAAGAAGTTCTTCAAATGGCTGTTTCTCAGAACAGACTATATTTAGGCACTACAATGAGGGAAGGAACCTACCATGAGGTGACCTCCTCTAATGCAAATAACACTCCTCCAACTGGAGCTCTAAAAGCGGCAGCAACTCCAGCTGCACATCCACAAGTGACCTTTCAAGGCATCGGAAAATTAAGGAATAAGCTCTCAAAGAAGATTATGACCTAATCTAAAACAAAAAAAAAATCAGATAGCATTCTTCACAAGAAGCATCTAGGAACTTACAAGATCACGACGATCTCTGTCACTCTTAAAAAGTTGCGGCCATCTAGAATTCAAATGATATTTCGTGGATCCACCCTGAAACAAACAGAAGCAGAAGGAAAGCACACATTTTTAACTTCCTGAGGAATGACGGGAGACCGACTACTAAGCCAAAAAACATTCAGTATTCATCTCTATGCCTGAATAACATGGAACTCAGATGCTTACCTGACCAAGCAACGAAGCGATGCAGGCACCAGTATGTACAAGGGGACCTTCTTTCCCTAAAGCTAAGCCACCCCCAACAGAACCAATGCTTCCAAATATCTATGAGAGAGCAAACTATAAAAAAACTGTCTTCAAAATAGAAAACGAAACAAAACTTCCACAGTAGCATAACATTCCAGAAAAGCTAACTCACCTTTCCAATAAGTGTTCTAAATAGCAAGGTCCCGGGAATATCAATTCCTGCGCAATCCAATTGAATAAATGAAAGACGATTACAGATTACGAAAACGAGAGAGATTAAGAAGGCTAGTTTAGTACGTACCATTGAGATAACCCTTAATCTCAGGAATGCCAGAACCAGCAGCAGCAGGAGCGAATTGAGTAATGATATACGCAGAAGAAAACACTAAAACTAAATTGATGAGAAGATAAACTATAAACCCGGCAAAATAAGACTTCTGAATGATTGCAAAAGTGAGTGCAAATTTCCACCCAGCGAAATTCTCAACTGAGAGATTGATAAACACAGCAGCTAATCCAGTTCCTACGAAATCATCATCATCACCACCAACAACAACAAAATCTCAAGATCTGATTCTGGAACATCGAACAGATAAAAAAATCCGAAGAGAGAAGAACGAAGAAGTACCGATCCCGATGAGTAAAGAGAAGAACCATTTGACAGCAACGTAGTAACCTACATAAAGCTTCCCACGATGAGCTAGTTCTTCTCTGTAAGCGTAATTCTCGATGACTTCGTAATCGAGACTATCGACACCTCCGCCACCGTCACGGCGAGAGTTGAGTAGACCAACGCCGTCGGTGGATGTATCATCGGATTCAGGGACACGAGACCAGATCAAGTTATCGGATTCGATCCCGTTCTGGAGATGATTCGATAACATGATCTCGAATGGTTCCTAGATTTAGGGATTTCGAATCACAGAGACGGCTTTTTGAAAGAAAAAAAAAAACTGTAATCCACTACTACTCCTACGGTACTACCTTATTTGAGGCTTTTAGGATAAATATATTTATATTTTCTGATTAAACTCTGTTTCTTAAGGATCAGTTTTTTTTCTTTTTTTCTTTTTGTCACAACTTAAGGATCAGTTCTGTTATATAATAAGATATGAGTATTTTTCACTTTCCTTATTAAATTACTTACAAAGGGGTGAAAATTTCACCGTGAAATGTATGTTTTTTCTTGTTTTTTTTTTATATTGAAAGTATTGCTATCAACATTCCCCAAATATAAAGTCAATCCTTTTTAAAACAAAAGAAATTATCTATCATTCATTGTCAACAAAAAAAAAAAGGAAAAAAAATTGGAAAATATTACACTAGCTTACAAATAAAATGGATATGATTAGTAACCAAAACAAAAATATATATTTCAAAAAAGGCTGGAGAAAACCATAAATGGTTAAAAAAAAAAAGGATTAAAGAAGATAGAAAGACTGGTAAAATTATATTTTTGTCGGTTTGTTTGTCATATCTTAGCTAATCACTTTTAAAAAAATTAGTTATAATACGAACGGTACATTGTTTTTGTATTATCAATTCGTATTTGATTAACCAACAACATTCATAATTCTAGATGTTCAAAATTCAAACCGAATTTATATAAAAAGATTAATGATGGGTTTAAATATTTTGAAGTGTCAAAAGAAAACAGAAAACTCAATTAATAAATTCATTTTATAAATAATAACAAAAAAAATATTTAAAAAATTATGAGAATATACCTCTCGGAAGGAAAATTCTTTATTATCTAATTTCGAGTGCTATTGCCAAAAAATTTCAACTAATTAAATTTCAGAAGTTGAATCCAATTCTACTTTAACTCACAACACATGCTACGATTTTGAATTTTATATAGGTAGTTTTGGACTTAAGCTAATGAAGGAGTGGAAATAGAAATATAAATGTGGGGTGATAATCATATATCTACCTGGAAATAACATTAATATAGCACCTATACTATTCTTTAATAAAAAAATAAAAATGCAACAAAACAAAAATAAAAGAAGGAATACAATTTCGAATGGACTTTGTCTTCTTTATGACCTTAGACTTAAAATAGCTCCTTCGCCTTCATGCTTTTATCTACGCGTGAGAATCCGATCCGAACCGAACTGAAGCGAGACAAATCGGTTCGGTTATATTTGTTTTCGAATTCTGATTAGTATGGTTATAAATAATTTCGGTTTTGTAATTGGTTCGGTTTGGAGAGACATAACCGACGAAAACCCGAAATTTAACTTTAGATATATAAGTTTATACACCGGTTTATTTCATTAGTTTCTAATCTAACATAATCTATCTAAACTCTCCCTCTTAGCAGCGACAGAGAAAGAGATCTTCGAGTTTCTGTTCCGATCCTGTGTGTTCTTGTCCCGATCAACTTTGTTCTTAATCTTCACTGTAAGTTCTTCTATCTTAATCTTTTCTAAGTTGTTCTCGTTAAAACAAACTCAAAATTGACTTAATCTTTGTCGCTTAAAGCCTTAAACTACTTGTCTAGTATATGTGAAGGTCTTTCGCCTACTGTTCTACAACATCGCTTAATAGATTTATATTGTTGTATGTCTTTGATTTGTTGTATAGATCTAGGGTTGCTACTTGTTAGGAAAGTGTTGTTCTTGGTTTGATTCTTTTCCTTTGATGTTCGATAGTTATGGTCCTCCTATTTTTCGCTTGTTATGATAGTGTTGTTCTTGGATTGATCTGTTTCCCTTGTTGTTACTTAACAGATGTCTCATGGTTCTAGTGAAGACAACAGCGACCCTGTTCTACAAGAAGAGATTGATGATGGTCCGCCAGCTTCTTCTGTTGGAGGGAAGAGAAGACGAACTCAGCCCACAACTTCTACTCTTCCGTCCCAACAGAGGAGAAAGCCAACTCATAGATCTCCAGTTTGGGAGCATTTTATTCAGCAAGCACATGATCCCTCCATTGCAAACTGTCGGTATTGTGGTCAAGATATAGGATGTGACACAGTGATTCATGGAACAAGTGCAATGAAGAATCACATTAGCAGGTGTAAGTTGTTCAAGATGCATCTAGAGAGTGGTAGTCAGAATGTGTTAGCTGGTATAGCAGTGGTGTAATGACAGCAATCAAGTACGATCAAGGTTTGTTTAGAAGGTCTGTGAATGAGATGATCGTCCTTAATGAGCTGTCGTTTGCATTTGTGGAGTCTGAGGGATTTAGGAGATTGTGCAGCAACATGCTTCCCATGTATACAGTCCATTGCAGGAAGACATCGACATTGGATATATACACTATGTTTTTGAGAGAGAAAGAAGCTTTGAAGGAGCTGTTTGGTAAGGAGAAGCTGAGAGTGTCTATGACAACTGATATATGGGTAGCTCCCACGACTTCTTGTAGCTACATGGTGGTAACAGCTCACTGGATTGACAAAGATTGGAAGTTGCAGAAGAGGATCATTAGTTTCAAGCCAGTCACAGATCACACAGGTGATACAATTGTTGAGCACTTGGTTGCCTGTCTAGAAGAATGGGGAATCGAGAAGGTCTTCACAGTAACAATGGATAACGCTAAGGCGAATGATAAGGCTCTAAGGGTATTCACAGACGCTTTGATAATGAGAGGACCTGATGCTTTAGTTAGCAATGGTGAGTATCTTCATATGCGGTGTTGTGCGTATATCCTCAACTTGATAGTGAGGGATGGTTTGTCCAAAGCAAAAAGGAGTATAGTTTCTATCAGAAATGCAATTAAGTATGTGAGATCATCAAGTGATAGGTTGAAATCGTTTCTGTTGAGGGTTGACATAGGAAACGTAGGAAGAGGTAGTTTGTGTCTTGATGTTGCTACTAGGTGAAATTCGACCTATCTAATGCTGACAGCCGCAATCAAGTTCCGGGTTGCATTTAAGAAGATGTTGGCCGAAGACAAGTTATATAACGACTACTTCATGGACACTGAAGAGAATTGTGAGGAGAATGGTGATGAAGCTGAGCTGAATGGGCAGAAGCGTGTTGGTCCTCCGACGTTTGCTGATTGGGATCAAGTGCAGAGGTTAGTTAAGTTCTTGAAGATCTTTTTCAACTGCACTTTGTCTTTCTCAGCTACCAAACCAGTGACCTCTACTGTTTGCTATAATGAGATTGTGACTATTGAGAGGAATCTGATCAATCTAAGCACCAACGGTGATGTGCTACTGAAGATAGAAGCGATGATGATGAGAAGTAAGTTTGAAAAATATTGGGATGGTCTCTTAAACATGAATCCGCTTGTGATCATCGCAAGTGTGTTTGATCCCAGAAACAAGATTGAGTTTGCTGGTCTTTGCTTCGACAAGCTGTATGGAAAAGACAGTGTCGAAAGTACTCATCTAAGATCATCAATCAAGGTTGTGATGAAGAAGATGTATGCAGAGTATGTAATGAAGTTGAGCGTAAGTGACCCTGGAGTACCAACTACTGCTGGAGTCGTAACTGATCCTGGAGTATCAGCAAGTGATTTGTTTGATTTGTCGGATGAGGATGGTTATGAGAGGATGGATACACTGCTAAGATGGTGGCTGAAACTACAAATGAAGAATGTAGCAGTGAGCTAGATATTTACTTGTTGGAGAAACCGGTGCCAAGGACTCCAACTGCTTTGGGATTGGAGTTTGATCTTTTATCTTGGTGGGGGCGCAACAGTTCTAAATTTCCAGTCTTATCCGAGCTAGCTAGAGATATCCTTGCTATTCAAGTGTCGTCGGTTGTTTCTGAATCTGTATTTAGCACAAGTGGTCGCATCTTGGACCCGTATCTCAGTTCTATGTCACCTTTCATGGTTGAATTGTTGGTTTGCACTCAACAATGGCTGAGGAATACCATTCAAGCTGAAAAATTAGCAAGCTTAGTTCAGATGTTTGAAGAATTGCAGTTTCATGAGTCCTTAGGTAACCCATTTCTCAAAATTCTTACATTTTCATTACGTTCTTGCATAATGACTAATTGATTATCATATTCATTGTGCAGCTACACAGAATGTGACTCATCCTGCAGCAGTTCCGTGATCTAGAGATGAACAAAGGAGACTAGAACCAAATAATGATCTTAAAAGGTTGTCTCTCTTTCTCTATATCTTTTGCAAAAAAAAAAAAAACAAAAAAAAAACTGATAACTTTTACTATTTTTAAGTAAAGACTGACAATATACCAAATGCATTTAGTAAGAGGAGAGGATCATTGGTGTTTTGTCAATTCTCATCGATTCGGTTAACTTTTGGCAAGTGACTTATTTTTTGAACAATTGTCTCTTAATATCTTTGTGACCTTAGTATTAGACCTTCATGGAGACTTTTGTAAGTGTGGTTTTTTTGTAAATTGTCTCCCATAGTCTCTTTATGTATAAGAGAAGTAGGATTGACTGATGAACACTTGTACTTGTTGTTTTTTTGTAAGCATGACTTGTATGCTATCTTAAGATGTTAAATGTCATGAATCATCTTCTATTTACTGTGTGTTCTTGTATTGACAATTGGAAATAACCGAAATAACCGAACCTCCGAACCGACCCGAACCGTTCTATTATTCGGTTAATTTCGGTAGAGTTTTCAATTTCTGAAAAACCCGATAACCGAAAAAACCGACTCGAATTACCCGAAAAAACCGAATTCGCAGGCCTACTTTTATCGGTTCCCCAATGTCACGAAACTTTATTGGGAGTGGAATCAAACGCAGCAAGCTCCTTGTACATGCTTGTTGTTGCTTCTTTCCTAGTGGTCTTTTATGTGCAATATTCAACCACACCTTTTTAGACTAAGATCCCTTTCTGGTTTTCCATAATGGTCCTTAAGGTTAACTTATACTAATAAGATTAAGACCATATCAATCCTATCTATCAAAACTTGACCTCAAAAGCTAATTTCTTAATTCTTAGATGTTGATGGCATGCTTTAAACCATATATAATTATCGTACGCATCAACGTAACCTTTTCCAGTTATGTTGATTTGCACTCAAAACTTTTCAAAAGAAGTCTTTTTTATTTTTATAAAAAAAAAAGAACATTTAGAAGAAATTATCTTGTATGTCGGAGTCATTAGCTCATGCTCCAGCAAAAATGGCTCTAACACCAATTTTACCGTTGCATAATAGTTGAGGGTTATTGTCATGGCCGTGTTTAAATATATAGACAATTTACAAACTTTGTGACCTTTTTATTATATAAAAGAAATCACACCACACAGTAGATTAATTATAAAACAGAAGTCAAATGAGAAAGCAATAGCTTAACTAATAATGAAGAAAATTCATCAATTTTCATTGAAAAGCTACAAATATTAATGTTCATATCATTTGATTCCCTAACCATTGTTCATGTCACTAACTAAAATTAAAGTTGGGCCATAATTATGTATGATAGATGGGGCATGTAGCCATTACATAAAGGTTGACTGACTCTAGGATTTTTTTAATAATTAGAGGTGGTCTAAAAAAAATTTCACGCACGTACTACTAATCCATCTAGAATGATTGTAGTTATCAAGTAATCCACTTACTGATATTTTGAATGGAGTTAAAAAAAAAAAATGATATAATTTCGACCCACAATTACAGGACAACTTCTAGTTACGGCCAACATCATAACTCTAGTTTTTTTTTTTATAATTGAGGAGTGATCTAAAAGCTTTTTAGGCCCAAAGATTAATTTCCTAGGATCAAGAGAAACCATGTTGAATTTCGAACTCCCGTGATCAATACTACTCGAACATCACATCTCTAATTATCCTGGGAATAAAACAAAATGGGTGTTTTTAGAAAATTATGAAACCAACAAGGTATTAATAGTTGTGGTATCATTTAGTAAGCTACCGGATTGACATTTGTTGTTTTTAGACTGTGAATGCATTATGCATAGTGAGATTTATTTAATGAGACTAGATATGCCAGTACAACATGACCATTCATTCAACAATGAAAAAGCTATTTAGTAGATTTGTAGATGAGATTTGATAATTGAATATGGAAGGATGAAGAGAGACGCAAGTCTAATGAAACTAAAATAGACTCATTAAAGGAATCCCAAACTCCCATTTTGGTTCACGGCTTTCTTGTCTAAGTCTTCTATGTGATACTATTGGACCAACACTAAAATACATTATTGATCCAAATTTTTTAACTCATTAAACCATCAACTAACTATAAAATTATTTGATGAACTCCAGAGGTTAGAACACACTGCACCACTTTCATTGAATGGTTTAAAAATGTTGATGAATTAAGAAAAACCTGAATGAAACAAACATAAATAATTTTCTTAATTTTATTTTATATATTATCGTTAGACAAAGGAGATCAAATGTCTAATGTTTTAAACTAATGATAGACTGACTTTACAGTGGAGAGCTTATTAATCGACCAGGTAACTAGCGGCTGGAACAAAATGGCTCCAACACCACCATGACACTATGAGTCTCTGATATATATATATAATATATTCAAGTAGTTGCTTTAACAAGTAAGAAAAATGATTCAACTCATCCAAAATAAACGGCGTGATTAAAAAGTAGTAGAAAATATAATAATAAACAAATGATAATTGATAAGAGAATCTATAGTAATCAAAACAAACAAAAACAAAGAACGAAAGATAGGACGAGAGAGCAATCGCCACCCATGGCGTTAGCGTCACGTGATGGAATTACGATTCCTATACCTTCTTCGGCTGTATTTTCCCAACAATGACGACAACACTTTCATATATTATACAAATGTATATAGTTATTAGTTTATCATGTTATATATATCACCAGTTCTTACCAAATTACATTACTGGTCCATGTTAAACTGATACATAAATTTTGTAAATAGTTTTATTAATGAAACTGGTCCCAATAACACAACATCCAAACTAAATGGCGAAAAAAAAAATAATAAATAAATGGCGAACAAAGTGAAATTTTTACTTAGTTATATTGACTTGTTGCTGTTAAAAAATAAATATATACATAATACATATATTGATATCTTTAAAATTTTCTTAATTTCATATGTATAAATAATGGCCAACGCGACCAATTCTTTTGCTATATAGCCTATATATATAAAGCTGGTAGGAGATAACTAATTCATCAAAACAATATGTAAACATTTAACTAATGACTTCTCTCCAAGTAAAAAAGGTAAAAAGGAGAACTAGAGTGTAGAGTTCTTTTTTCTTGTATGTAAAAGAGAACTAGAGTTGTTCAAGTCAATGAAAATGGAACTTGCAACAAAACTAGGGATACCATAATTTCCGGAATTGTCCGAGATCAGACCACAAGCCACAACTAGCTTTGCTCACTCTTCACTCCTACAAACTGATTATAATATTTACAGTTTAACTAAACGTCACTAAACAACTCTCTAATCCTACGCTCCATAATAACACTATTTTAATTACATTGCATGTGACTACAGCTTCAATCTGGCGATCATCGTGGCCTTTTCTCATGATATCAACTGCACTGCAGAGTAGCCCTCATTAATAAGCATGCAATAAAATAATATTACAAAACATTACAATAATATTAAATTTAGAAACAACAATACATCATTCTATTATTTACATAGAAGCCAAAAGACTCGTACAAAACAAAAGAGTAGTAGAGAGAGAGATAAGATCACAATGAGACGTCAACCACCACGTCCACGTCAACCACCACCGCAATCTCACTCGTCTCCGTCGTCATCTTCGTCGGAATTCGAGTTCAACGTCTCGATCTCGCCTCGGAAAGCTTCTTCTTCGCTTTGTCCCGCCGATGAGCTCTTTTACAAAGGCCAGCTTCTCCCTCTTCAGCTCTCTCCTCGTCTCTCTCTCGTCCGTACGCTATGTTCCACTTCTTCCTCGGAGTACACTTCCTCTTCATCCTCCTCAGCCGCAACCTCCGCCGCACGTGACTCCACTGAATCTAACTCATCCACTGATTCCACCGCTTCTTTCCCTCTCCTCCACCCTCCTCCTCTTGATTGCTGTGACTCTTCTCGTCCTAGCTCCGTAACTGACGATGAAGACTTCTTCTTTAAACCTCCAAAGAACAAATCTTCCGGTGGTGGCTTCTCTCTCGCTAGATTCTCCTCTGTTTTCAAGAAAGACCCCAAAACCAATCTCCACCACTCATCCTCCTCCGCCGCCGCCGCAGCTCCGTCGTCGGTTAAACGAATGAGCTCCACCGCGAAAGAAGTTATACGCAAATACATGAAAAAGGTCAAACCGTTATACGACAAGTTCTCTCAAAAACAGAGCTCAACCGTTTTAAAAACAGAGTCATCATCAACAACATCTCTCAAAGATTCCGACAACAACATACGTGGAACGACCACCTCCACAACTACCATTACCACCGCCACCACCGCCGCTCCAACCGGTGTTTCCTTTAGCGGAGGTTTATCGATCTCTTTCTCAGGAAACCTAATGAAGTACACGAAACGAGGACGATGCGCCGCGAGTTGCCCATCCTCGATGAGGTCATCTCCGAGTCACTCTGGCGTACTGACACGTGGCGGTTTCCCGGTACATCAAGGAGCTAGCTCTAGCAGCAGCAGCAACAACAACAGTATGTCTTCTTCAATGGAAGAGTTACAAAGTGCTATACAAGGAGCTATTGCTCATTGCAAGAACTCAATGTTGCAAAAGAACTTGGTTAGTAGTCTCGAGATCTAGCTAGCTAATATCTTTTGGATCCATCTATCATGTTTTTTTTAATTACATGTCTTAATTTTCTAGTGATCGTTTTGAAAGATTTGATCTACTCTTTTGTCTTACTGTGAGGATCCAAACATTCGATTTAATTAACGATGTTATTGGTTGTTTTATACTTTGTTTGATTAACTTAACTCATAAATCATAATAATACGTTGTAGTAGGTGAATCATTTTATAGTTTCATCTTTGTTTCATTTTCTTTTTTTTCCAAATTATAGTGTTGTATAAATGTATACAACCAACATTGTTTCTTTCTGTTCCAATCTTGTTATTTTGTTTGATTATGAATTTATGATTAGTAGACTTATAAGTAAATTTAGGTTATATATCATAGACGTTGTGAAAATAATTGAAGGAAACAAGAAAACGACGGTGGGGTTTATAATTTTAGAAAAATAATCGAAGAGTTGGATTATTGAGTACCTTCATCAAGTACTATTCTGCGAAACTGGTTCACTTCTTCGTACCTACCTTATCTTCTCTCTCCATCTATGTTTATTGTCGGTGTTCTATGTTGATGATGATTAATTAATGTACTTCTATATTTTAACAACTCAACTGAAAATATCTTGTATCAAACTATTATTTGTGGTTTTTGTGTGGACAAAATGGCTCTCTAATTTGTGACATTGAAAGGAAAAAAAAAAGTCGGGCTAAAATGTGACGAGTTGATATAAATGATGACATTTGTATTCCAAAAAATATATATTTTAGTCAATGTTTCTAAGAATGGTTTTAGATATGATGTAACATACGAAACGGTAAAAGTTATTGAAAGTAATGTTACTAGCTTATTGGGTGCACATAATGTACTTTTACATATATTTTAAGAAACAAAAATAACACTTTGCTCGAATTGATTGATTGGAAATATGAATTATATACAAAGAGATCGAAATAGGTACGATGTTTCCCATCTATGGTTTACAATTAGAAATTTCAAAATTACAAATGAGGAAAAAACACATACGAACTTCTTATTTTTAGTCTATAGTTATAAGATTTTTTCACATACGCAAATAAGGAAAAGCTTCGAGCAAATATTCAAATCACCGGGTTTAAACGGTGGCTAGGAAAAGACAAATAATGTAGAATGATCAAACTAAAGTAAATGTATAAGAAAAAAAAAAACTAAAGTAAATGTAAAATTAGTTAAATAGGTGAAAGAGCATACCAAAAAAAATTCGGATGTTGAGTAAGAATAGTATAATAAGTACGGCCAGTGTGATGATCATTTACAAACAAAAAACACTCAAAGAATTTTTTTTTGTTTAAACCCAAAATCCGTACAAAGTTTTTATATATTAATAAACAAAACCAAAAAAATTGTTTAAATCTCTATAAATTAATATATGTATTTGTCTAAATAGTTTTTGAATTTTGACTCAATATATATACATTAATAAATTAATAAAATTTTACAGTTCTGACGTTATTGATTTATAAAAATTTCACGGCAATATAATTTCATTGTATATAATTATATCGTAAAACCCGTATGTCGTCACTATTCAAAACCAATCTATAGTGCTGTCCTTACCAATACCATAAACTCAAATATCCCAATATTAGTGTGATTTGCATGACAGTACACATGTTTCTTTAGATTTTGTTAGGGGTAAATGAAATGATATTATGATCTGCAGGTATAGTACAATTAAAATCGTATACGTGGAGTAGAAGCTCAACAACATTAATCACATATGCATATGTTTGGTTCTAAGTGGATCGATGCATGTGCTCTTCTTTGCATTGAGAAGCGTTGGTACGTAATAAAGATTCTAATGTGGTCAAAAGTCAAAGCTTCTATACACTTTGTTTATCTTACAAACGTATAAATATTTACTTCTGTGATTTTTAATCATAGCCAATAATGTCTTCATTTATTGATGGGGGCTCTTCATATATTTTTTTTTCGTGACCATCTTGATGGTATAAATACAAGCACAGTGAAATTTAATTATTGTTATGAATGGGGACCTCTTCATCATTATTTAGTTTTATTATTATTCAACATCGATCTTGAGTCTTATTTCTTATATATGTGTATACATTTTATATTAATAATTAGCTATATAAATATATGTATGTATGTATAATACTAATTTTAAACACAACACCATTTAGACACTGTTTTCTATATTGGTGCCCATCTTCAAGTTTTTAACATATTCATTTTTTGTTAAACTGCATCATGTTAGCAAAACGAATTAAAATTTCACAAATATTTGTAAATAGTCTCTCAGTCTCTCTTCAATTTGTGTTTAGTTCAATATCTTAAGTTATGTACAATCACAATCATGACATCTCACTTTGTCCATTTATGTAATTGCCAATAATGGGGTAATTCATAATTGTATCGTTTTTTTGGTTGGACCAATGCTCCAGTTAATCTGTTTAAATCAATCATTCATCTCTTAACATGCAATTCCAAATTTATATGGATCTGTGTTTTGACACAACACGTCAGTATTTAAGCGTTTACACCAACTGATGTGCTGCGTTAACCGAGTTAATTCCATATCAGTTTTTAAAAACCATAATATAACTTAATACTATCTCTCTCTCTCTCTTACATATAGAATGATGTTTTGGAGTTTAGTTAATGATTAGTCGAACACAAGTAATAAAAAAAATACTCAGGGTAGGTTAGAAACTTGGAACAGTACTGTCTTTGCGATGCATGGAAATAGACAGTTTGACATGTGTTTAGTAAGATCTTTGGTACCATCGCTGTCTCATTTAAATATTTGCACCCCAAAATTTAAAGAGTATGAGACTGATCGTCACAGTGTCGCTGTATAAGACTACTTTCGGTTTCGGCGACCAATCGCAAGAATTAATGGAATCAGCTAACTTTAATTCATTTCAATTCCTTTTTTTTTTTTGTTTTTTTTTGACAATTGTAATCTATTTTGGCAACAACTTTTATATTATCTTGATGAAAACAGTTCAGTCACCGGAAACATATATCGTTAAGACTTTAACCACCGTTTCCTTTGTTTTCGTCGGCTTTTATATTTTTTGCTGTTGCATTCAGTCGTCGTCTACGACACGGTGCTGCGCTACATATGCCCTACACTGACTATATATGAAGTGTAAATGAATTATTCTTATATAAATGAACACACACACACACACACACATATATATATATATATATATATATATATATAAGATTTTATGAACTCACATGGTTAAGAAGAAAGGGAAAAATAATATCACCAAATTTTACTCTAACCAACTTGGTATTTTCTTTTAGATTGATGTGATTATCTAGCAATATTTAACCAAAATTATAACGATTGCGTAAAAAAAGAAGTGTTATAACGATTGTGTAATTAAAAAATAATGAACAAGTTGGAGTTAAACAAAAGAAGCATTATAACGGTTGTATAATTAACAAGTTGGAGTTAAACAATCCTACTAGCTAGTTATAATAACAATAACTCCTTGTTGCTGTTGAGTGCTGACCCTCGTCCCTCGAGGCCTCGACTGCTGATCCATTGCTAACTCTGTTAGTACAGCATAGATGCTCATTTCCAAATCCGGACCTTTTTTTTTTTTTTTTTTTTTCTGGAGAAAATACTTGTTTCATTCGTTCAAATTGAAACCAAGTATAAAGAGGACAAGGATTCAAAGAACATAGAAAGGCAATCTCCAATGCCACAAAATTAAATCTTAAGGTACATTTTTCCACCAACAAATCGATGGATGACAAGATCGATGATCACTTTCAAAAGACGAGGTGACGTTGATGAAGGAGTTGTAAGAGAAGCGATATAACATAAGGATATAATTGTGATTATTAGTTACCTAATGAGTAATGACTACCATATATATTGTAAACCCTCACATCTAATACAATTAAGCATTCTAAAAAGAGCTACTTGAAGTAGAGCATACGCCAAAATTCGGGAGACTTCGGTTTCATAAATGCCCAAGCTAAGGATCTTCCATGACCACAACCAAACCTTCGACAATTTGGAAGCAAACACAGGAAACAAAGGTTTGTTCATTCTTTCTTGTATTAGCTCTGTGGTTTTTTTTTTTTTTTTTTTTTTTGTTCTGTCTCATGTCTATAAAACATGTATAGATTTTAGCTAGGATAATCAGATTGATATTTTGATCCATGTAACATATTAATATACACTCAACAATGAAAGGTAAAGACAACACATCATTGGTCATGCATTTATAGACATACTTCTCCGAAAAAATTAAAATCATCAAAGTAAGTTTGGTGGTTGTCCATGAAGTTAAACCACTCGTCGTACTCATTGTTAGGACAAAATGTAGGTGAGGTTGATTCAGCCATCTGTCTCCACAAATCGGATTCTCTGTTTGCGTCTTCAAATCCGCATGGTATATCCTGTTGAGAATATTGATCAAATGATTGTGATTTGGTTACCTCCTGAGTCACTCCGCCCGTGGTTGAGATGTGAGTTTGGTCGTTATTATGAAGAAGAGACTCTAGAGGAGATAACATATCGTTGTTCTGAAGAAACTCAGAAGTTTTATCATCAAAGTCATCATGGTCGAGCAAGAATTGGATCTCGTCGAGTTCATTAGCCTCATGGATCTCTGGTTTTGTGTGCATACACTGGTCTTGCGGATGTGACCAAGTAGCTGAGTCATGGTTGTCCTTTAACTCCGAATGCGCTTCTTCGTGAGCTCCTTCACAGTTCTTGTCTTGATGATCTTCTGCTTTTGTGCTTTGGACATGAGTGCTAGAGATGGATGAAGAAGAAGAAGATGGAGTACTACTGAGTCGTTTCTTGAGATGAGTGTTCCAAATGTTCTTGATCTCGTTGTCGGTTCTTCCGGGCAAGAAGGAAGCTATCTTTGACCACCTGATCATATATATCAATTAGTCTCTCTCTACATACTATTGTCTAATATAAGTATATTATAAGGAAATTAGATGAGTAGGGATATATGTGTACAAACTTGTTTCCAAGGGTTTGGTGATAGTGAATGATAGCATCTTCCTCCTCTTTGCTAAAGTTGCCTCGCTTCACGTCCGGTCTCAAATAGTTTATCCATCTCAGTCGGCAACTCTTCCCACATCTCATCAATCCTATATATATCATTCATTTTTTCCCTTAATTAGTTACTGAAAACTATATAGTAGTGATACTATTACTGAAACTTGCATGAATAAAATACTAACCAGCAAGCTTGGGAAGAGATCTCCAATTCTGGTGGCCATGTTTTTGGATAAAGGTGATGAGAGTGAGATCTTCTTGAGGGCTCCATGGCCCTCTCTTCACTTTGTTCTTGTCGCAGCATGGTGCTCTTCCTTTCCCCATTCTCAATAACAACAGTTATTTCTCTCAACCTTCACTTTGTGATCTTTCTGTTACTCTGTAAATGCAATTGTCATGTTTTTTATTATCATCCGGAGCTCCTATATATATCATATAACCTGGTCCTTTACGTCAGATGTTCTATAATTTTTAATTAGAGATTAGATTTTCCACTCCATTCAATAAAAAAGAAAAACTTATTTATTTGAGCCTTGACCTTGAGGCACTTCACTCGCAGGGAGAGCCCAAAACTCCAAAAGCATGGAACGTACGGAAGTGAACGGCAATTTAACTGTTGATTAACCTCAATTTTGGTTTTTTCTTATATGTCGGTGTATAGATTACAATGTCCTTCCTTTAATTATTATTGTTTTTTTTTTTGCTTGATTCATTGATGAGTATTGGGCCTAAGATATATGTTAATCTTCTAATTCCTATATTTACGTGGGTACCAAGTTATCTCTTAGTTAGGCAACTACGTTTGTATAAATACCTTCGGACTCTATTGAATATACACACAGATTTGCACATTACTTTCTCTTATTTCAATGAGTCACGGAAAAATATGTATATTATCTTCAGCATCATGATGGAAAATAGTTAAATTGTTTTAAACTTTCTGAATTATTAGTTTAAAGTTATTTTATACAAAAATATTTTCGACTTATTTTTTTGTTTGCATTCATCGATGACGGCAATACTTTAGATTATGATATGAACGAGCATTGTAAACTTCAGAGGATGTTTGTGTCTGTGTAAAAGGCCACAAGGGTCATGCCACAAACAAACGTAGCACCAATTGGAGTAATAAATAGAATAAATATTTATTCCTAATTGATTTATAGTATCAGTTTGTTTATTGTTTATTAATCATGACACTTAAATTATTTGACATTTATTTCAGAATGAGAATTTAATAATCCTTTTCTTTAGCTTATTAATTCATTAAATTTATTTTACTACTGTATTTCTTTAAAACTCAAACCACATCATCATCACCATCATCATATATCGAAATTTAGGTTATATATATGTTTACACTTTCTGCTCTTTGCTATGAAGTTTTAATACAAATATACTTTAATGTTGGTAAATGTGTATCAAAGACGGGTTGAAATTAATTGTCTGGTACTTTGGTACTAAGGGCGTCTTTACTCGAGTAACGGTGAACATTTCTCAAAACAATAATAAAAATTTATTTTTTTATTTATTTTTTAAATATTTATACCACAGAATAAATGACATCTATCTCATTTGGTGTGAGAATCGTTTCTCCCAAAAGTATCGATCCTTTTTCTTTTCTCTTTTCTCTCTTTTTATTTTTTATTTTTTTAATAAAAGTATTTGGAAAAAAATCTCCCAGTGGAGATGGTCCAACGTTCTTCGCCTAGAACATGCTCCTATATTTTATATACACACTAATATCTGCTGTTTAAAGCAGATCCCTCTTCCTGAGATTTCAAATTTAGTTATCTAAAGTATCTACGACTACGATCAATGAGCATGATCATCTGTGGAACTCAAAGCGGAACTCAAAGTTTCTTATAAAAGAAACATCAAAAAAGTAAACAGAAACGAAATTAAGAGTAAATGATGATGATTAATTGGTAGGCCGTGTTTAATTAAAAAAAATGATGATGATTAATTCATATATCAGTGCTTTCTATAAATTAAAATATGGCATGGCATATGGCATGGCTAAGACTTCAAACCCACGCCAGTAGGCTTCGATGTGAGATTGCGCCAAAAACCTATCGATCATCCGTATTCCGTATATAATCTAATTTATTTTAAACACGTAAGTATGCAATTTTATATAGGTCTAATGCATGCATGATATACTAAAATAGGAATACCATCCTCTATTTTGGTTAGACAAGCAAGACTCTCAAGACCTTTAACTCTTTTTTTTATACAGTGAGGTTAAATAATGTGTTATAAGGTAATCTTCTTAGCAAATAAAGTTACTAATAAAATGTATGCAAGTACGAATACTCCATGCCTCCCATTCCCAACTTCCAATCAAAATCAGAATGGTACTTCGTTTGTACGTACGCATATACAAGTACAGAAATATTTATTAAGTACATATATGAAGGGTCCTGTATATTATACAATACACACATACATCTGAAATAAAATACTCATAAAAGAGCTTGGACATAAGGTAAAGTTTAAAAACGTGACGTTAACATGTGGGTCAAAGATAAATAAAAAACATAAACTTGAAACTTGTAATGATTGGCGCCAATCACATGCAATCGTATGCAAGATAAACAAGTTTGTTCTTTGGAGGGGTCAACATGTATGACTTAATAAAAAATAGGAAATTAAGAGCTTGTGAGAAAACTGTGTGTTTAGCACTTCTTCCTCGCGACGTCGTGTTACTTGTACAATTCTATGCGTGTCTGACTTCAACTCTCTGCAAAGTGTTTTTGGCAATAATTAATTTGGTCCGTACGTAAAATAACCTCCACCAACTTTACTGTAATAATGAATTTACGATAAGCTAAATAGTACCTGGGACAACGAAAATCATTAGTTTTCTCGGATACTGCTGTTCCGAATCCTCTATATATTGTGATTTTTTGTTTAATAAAAATTTAAAATCTCTATTTACTTATTGAAGTAATGTTGTTAAACCCTATTATCATGTGATATATTATAAAAAATGTCATTACATTTTAATTAACTTAATAACTAACAAAAAAAATTTATAATGGTTTATAAAATAATAAAACAATATTTTCGAAATATTTACCAAATCTATTTATTGTTTCAGAAATATTAGGAGACAATAACAAACTATTTAGAATAATTATAAAATTTAATTTTATTTATAAAACTAAGATTAAATAATTGTATTTCTAAATTATTTAATAATGACAGATATATTTTAAAACTAAGATACAACATTGCTTATATTTAAAAAATATAAAATATTATATCTAATTTATTAAATATTTTTTTGCACATCGACGCAGTGACATCTTATTAAAATCTAAGAAATCACAAATTTTATATTTTATTCAGTATAGTATATACACTAAAAAAAAGTTAACTCAAAAATTCTAACTATGACCCCTTCAATACGGGTTTTGTTATATTTTCTGGATTACCACATTTATATAATTCACAGATTTGAACATTATATCATGTACCAAAGTCATGTTGAAATCAGAGTATAAAATTAAGTAAATTTAAATGTAAAAGATTTATTCTAGATTTTTTACTATTATTTTATAATTAACAAATTACATTAAAATTTACGCAAACATTTACAGCACATATAACTATCTAGTGAAGATATATTTCTTTTGGTTTTTAATTGGACTAGGGATTTAAGGAAATTTTTTTTAATGATAATGAATGAACTCTTCCGCTGAGATGCCCCAATCACACACTGCATGAATCTCATCATGCAATGACACATATGCCAATTTCTTGCATTGGCAGCGTCTACAACTCTTAACTACCTCTGAACACCCAATTGTCGAACGTGTAGCCCCTTCAGCAACAAATAATGTCTGTTAATCTGCCAATAGGTCTTATAAAAAACAAAAATCTGCAAATAGGTAACAAGTAGTCAGACCAAAAATAAACTGTATACCATTATGATTTGCATCGATGCAACCTTGGTAGGATATCCCTTAAGAACCCCGCAGCTTGTTTATAGAGTTAATCAAGTTTTCCCAAATCCAAATATCATTTAATGCAACCTTGGCATCCCAAAATGATCTATGGCTAAACCAAGGGTGAACCTAGATATTTCAATATTACTGGTGGCCACTACAAACCATAACGTGGATCTGTTCCAGGGCTAAACCTAAAACTTTCTTTTGGTTTAAATTTATAAAACCAATTCCATGGGACATCTTTCGAGAGTCTTAAAATAAAAAATATTAAATGAACAGGAAAAAATGTCCAAACCCAAGAACTTTAGGTCTCTGTGCAGACATATAAAACCATCTACAATGGAGGGTTTTAAGCAAATTTCTTAGCTTAATAAGATAAAAAAATAAATTAAAAATGTTAATTAAGCTAAGAAACCTCGAGAAGCTTCTTCTCCATCATGGAAACCTCGTTGACCTCGGAGAAGAAGATTTTTCTCCTCCTTCTTTGTCTCTTTTAGTTTCACCACTAGAAAAACCTTCAAAATTGAAGTTTGTTTTGACCATTAATTGTTCCTTGTGTGTGGTATTCTCAAAAAGATTTGTGAACTTGGTTAGCTTTTTTTCTAATGTTGATAGTTGCACGATTGTTTGGTTAATGATAATGTTGGTGTCTTGTACTTGAAGACGTGGGAAAACTTTCAACTCAATTAAGTGGACATTATTATCTCAATCGAATGATTCTTCGTAAATTAATTTTACTACAAGAAAATGATCGATATCCTACCTTATAAATCGAAGGAAATTAGTAAGAAACAACGGTTTCTTACTGATTTCCTACGAAAAACGAAGGAGAAAATAGTCCGAAGAAAAATTAGTGAGAATTTGGAAAGAAATATCTTTCTAAATTCCTACGAAACTATTTTAGAAGAAAATCTCGTAGGAGAAAAGAAAGAACAGTGAAAAACAGTCTCGTCTATATTCCTTCGATATATTCAAAGGAAACTGTTTCCTTCAATTTTCCTCCAGTTATTTCCTTTAGTTTTCCTTCGAATATTTCACTCCAGATTCCTTCAAAAATCTAATTCTAGTTTCCTACCAAAACTTCATTCTTTTTTCCTACCAAAACTTCATTCAATTTTTCTAGATCAAACCTCCAATTAATTTTCCTCGTTTCCAGTTAGTTTTGCATAGAGGTGTCAAGCGGACTCCATGCCCGCGGGCCTAGCCCAAATAGTACCTCAGCGGGGCGGGCATGGACACTAAATATTAAGCCCGTTAAAAAACGGGCCTTGCAGGCCTAGCCCAAACGGATTGCGGGTTTTAGCGGGTTATACCCGCGGATTGGCGGGTCGGCCCGCGGTCTTCAAATATTAAATAAAAATAATTATTTAATATAGATACATAACTATTTTTATATAATTTTAAATACATATCTTTTAAAAGTATGTGGTGATACAAATAATTTAATGTAAAAAAATTAAAACATCTATAAAAAATTAATATAAACATTGATTTTATTAATTTTTTTTAAAATTATTATTTATTACTATTACTTTATTTTAATATATTTTTTTATTAATTTAATTTTATTTTTTAATATATTATTTAGGCCCGCAGGCCAGCCCGCTAATCCGCTGGGCTTAACTTTTATGTCCGCGGGCTGACCCGTTGCGGTCCAAAAAATAGAAATTGCCCGCTGCGGACGGCCTTAATGGACGCGGACTGGCCCGTTTGACATCTCTACAGTGAATTCAAAATTCAAAATTAAAAATTCAAATGGACTTTTGCATTTATATAAATTCAAAATTTAATAACAATTTAAACAATACAGAGTCCCAAATACAGTTTTATGATCCATACAATTTTAACTTTCTCTTTTCTAATATATATTAGAATTAATACCCCTTAATGGGCTACGGCTGGACCGATTACAATGAGGACACAGTTACAAAATAGAATCAATCGGAAAAACTCGCCGGAATCATAGTTTTATGATCAAGTTGATTGTGAGTGAATTTGATCTAAACTTTGTTTTGTGATTTCCCTATAATTACAATCTTCAGGATTCAATAGAGGCTGATAGGGAGTTGGATGAGACAAATATTATCCTTGTAAGTGTACTCTCTGTTCTAAGTTTTTCAATAAAATTGATGACAGACGGAATAAATATAATATGCGTAAATGGTGTCTTAAAATAGTATATGCTATTCTGTCAATGAGCTTTGCTTCTTCTGAAAAACCTCATAGCAAGAAGATGTTTATGTCTCCCTAAAACTGAATTCAAACTGAATTTTTTTTCTGTATTTTTAACGCCTGCGAACCAACTTTGGAGTTGGACTGCCGACCGACACCATGGCCTAGCGTCGTTCGACACCACAAGTTTTTTCTGGTTGCGGGTTTAGTTTATTTTGCAGACGGTTTGCTGGTTTGGGTTGAATTAAACCAGAACCATAGCTTTATAAGGGGACGGGGAATCATCTTCTCCTTTTTTACGTCTCTTGGTCGCAGCCACCAAGAGAGAGGGAGAAAAAGAGAGGGACTTGTTGCCTCCAGTGTGAGCTGAGTTTGCTTGTGGGATGAGGATCAAAGAGGGCTGAGGTCCGTTGTGCCGTAAGAGAAGGATAAAGGTGATAGATCTTTCTCATGGGTGTGGAGGAAGGATAGGAGTACTTGGTGGTGCATTGAGAGAGGCAAGGAGGCTCTCTCCTAGCTGTTATCCAGGTAAGTCGTGTTGTTTGATTCTTAATCGGTTAGGGAATCAATAGTTGTGAAGGATTAGGGATTTGTGACGAGAAAAAGCTTGAAGGGAGGCTCGGATCGTGATTTCTGGATGAGCGTGGGTTTGGTATATTTGTAGGAGTTTTTGGAAGGAGAGATTTCTACGCCGGTTGTCTCGTCGGAATTATGAGGTTCCGCTGAGATCGTTTCCCGTGGATCCTGTGTGAGGATTTGGAATCCGGGTGCAGTCATTTCAGTATTGCAGCATAAAATGATTGATAGTGTTCTAGAACATGGTAAGAAGCTGGACAGCCTAGTGGAGAAGAGCTCATATTTGAGCACGATATCGCAGGTAATTGCTCAGACATCCGGAGCACATGCTCGGCGGTCCATAAACCCTAAACTGTCGTTTGAGCCCAGAATCGCAGACAAGCATTAAAGAACAGGAATGATAAGTTCACAAATCACCTACACATCAACTTTCGCAGGTCTAGGATAATTTGTCCACTAATGTCTTTTCTAGCAACCTATTACACTTTTGATGAATAGATCAACCAAGAATCGTAGATTGGGTGATCAAATCAACCTAAGCATTAAGTCTAACAATAGTGAAGACAATCGATTATATAAATCTCTATTTGTGTTCTGTTGCTAACCCATGAAACCCCTTTTGAAACCCCTAATCTAGCAAAGAAAACTACTCAGACATAGAGAAATGAGTAGCCAACATAGATGAGAAATTCAATAGCATAAAAATGTAAAAATCACAAGGGTTCAGAATCGCTTCTCTAACATAGCCGCTCTTCCTCTCCCTCACAAAACGTCGCTCCCCCAAAAACCAAAAGAAAAGGTAAGTATCTCTCCCCTAAAACCCTAGGTTAAATAGCATACAAGTAGAGAAAAATAAGGAAAGATTCCAAATTCAAATCTCCCTATTAAAAAGCGATCTCAGCCCTCTTTCTCTCACAAAGGATCACCTAAAATAAAGGGAATTAGGCAGGGAATCGGCGCCTAGATGCTTGCCACGTGTCGTCATGAAACCGTAGAGTTGGGAGCATGTGCTCGGAAATCGGGAGCATGTGCTCCTGGGTCTAAAATCAGCTTTTCTGCTCCAATTCAACTCCTTTCTGCTCCGATTGCTCCTGCTGTTCCAATCCTTGCTTTTAGCTTCCTAGCCTCTTATTATAACCTGAAAAGGACTCAAACAACTACAAAACTATCAAATAAACGGGGTCAAAGTGAGTCAAAACCTTAACATATCAACTCCCCCGGACTTAGATCTTTGTTTGTCCTCAAACAAACTCAAACCAAGCGCCAAGAGAGCCAAGGCGGGAACTCGCAAAAATCTCAGAAACCGTGAGTAGACCATGACCTGCATACCACATGTGTTAGAACAAGCTATACCGATTCTCACCAAAAACTTCTCCAGCAAACATCTCCAAAACCAGAACCATAATTGGCAATCAAACCCAGAAAAAGATCACTTTCCAGACAAAGACTCTTTACATTCAATTAAAATTGGCGTGAGCTTCTCATTAAGGGCATTAAGCTAGTGAAATCGAGGCTTGGTAGATAAAAGGCTGTTTTATTGGTGGAGCTATAGAGTGTTTAGGGGTTACCATTACTTCGAAAGAGATGCAGGATATCGCACAAAATGGTAAGGGAGAGTGGACTCATTGATGTCCACAACCTCTAATCACTCTCCTTTTCTTATCTTCTCAAACTCAGCCTCTCTTTTCTCCTCAGGGTACAACGCATGCTCGGGGGTGTGTAACACTAGGCTCTCTCTTTGATCAAAACAACTCGCGGACTCGGATGTATATAATTTTTGGAGCAGGTGCTCGCTGGGTTGGAGCACGTGCTCTGTCCGTCCGGCTCTTTCCTCTTTGGTTCTCCAACAAGAGCGAGTTAGAGATTGTGTCAGTCCTGCTCTCCCCGACCGTTTTGCACATAGCTGCACAGAATGAGAAAACAAAAATACAAGTGCAAGTGGTTTGAAAGGAGGTTAGGCTCGGGGTGGGTACTAACTTAAAATGAGCTAGCTATTCAGGATCAGCAAGATTGGCAAAATGAATAAGAAGTCCTGAATATGTGACACGTTCCCTATCCTAATGCCCAAAACGAGAAGAATTTAAATCCGGTTAGGTTCCAATAAAGTAGAGTCTAAGTCTTTCCGGTGAAACCTTAATGGGATGAAGCTTTTCTGGCTAGGAGAAGGGTCCGAATGTGAAGAGGTATTAGCTCGTCTCTGTACTCTTAGTTCTGCAACAATGGTCACTAGGAAAAACGGTCAAACTCACAAATGGTTAAAAACATCACAGATTTCGGTCCTAATTCCCACAAGTTTTGGTTCGACTCACATGACAAACTGACTCAATAAAAAGAAAAATAAAGAAAACAAATGTCATAGGTGACCCTCCCCCGGACTTACTTCACACCATCTCCGGTGTGAAAATAAGCCAAAGAGAGACCTAGACAAGAAGAAAAATAAAGATAACAATAAAAATGAAAATAAAATAAGGCGGATAGGACAATGATGGTGTGTGTAACCGCGATCAGGCGTCGGAATCGTCTGGGCTCTTGCTCTCCGAACGGGCAAGGCGGCGCCTCCGACGTGGTGGTCTCACCGGTGGGCTTGGGTCTGAAATTCATTAAACTTACCTGGTCCAATCGCTCTTCTCTTTTTCTTTGGTTCTCAGTTCGCCGAGCATGTGCTCGGGTTGCTCGCGTCCTACGAGCATGTGCTCCGCGTCTTCTTCCAACAGTCCTGAAACCGAAAAGAGAAGAAACAAATCCTAAAAAGAAAAAGAAAAACTCAGCAATATATACCTGGTGGGTTGCCTCCCACCCAGCGCTTGTTTTAAGTCATTAGCTTGACTCGAAAGCTCCTTAGGCAGTAGGAGGATCGCCTAGGGCGACGGTCTCACCCCTTGCATGCTCAGAGACAGCAAGATACGGCTTCAGCCTCTGTCCATTCACCACAAATTCTCCTCCTTTTGTGTCCAGCAACACAACAGCCCCATATGGTCTAATCTCCTTGATGGTGAAGGGTCCGGACCATCGTGATCTTAGCTTTCCGGGAAACAGTTTCAGCCTAGAGTTGAACTACAAGACTTGATCATTAGGAGCAAAGGTCCTAGTGAGGATCTGCTTGTCATGGTAGGCTTTGGTACGCTCCTTGTAGAGTTTTGAGTTTTCATAGGCGAGGTGCCTAATCTCCTCTAGCTCATGCAGTTGCATCTTCCTCCTTTCATGGGCGCTCTTAGTGTCAAAGTTCAGCATTTTCACTGCCCAAGCAGCCTTGTACTCTAGCTCAACAGGAAGGTGACACGCCTTACCATACACCAAGTGAAACGGTGTAGTCCCCAAGGGTGTTTTGTAGGCGGTTCTATAAGCCCATAGAGCCTCATCTAGCTTCTGAGACCAATCCTTCCTTGTTGTGTTCACTGTTTTTTGCAAAATGCTCTTAATCTCCCGGTTAGAGATCTCAACTTGGCCGCTTGTTTGTCGGTGGTAGGGGGTGGCGACCTTGTGCCTCACTCCATTCTTCTTGAGAAGACTCTCAAAGATCTTGTTAATGAAATGCGATCCACCATCACTAATGACTACCCGTGGGACACCAAACCGTGGGAAAATAACCGACTTGAACATCTTGAGCATGGTCTTTGCATCATTATTGGGGCTGGCCAAAGCTTCTACCCACTTGGACACGTAATCGACAGCCACCAATATGTACTCATTGCCGAATGAGTTCAGGAAAGGTCCCATGAAGTCAATTCCCCAAACATCAAATACCTCAACCTCCAAGATGAAATTCTGAGGCATTTCATTCCTCCTGCTGATGTTCCCTTGTCTCTGACATGTGTCGCAAGTAGACACGAACCGCTGCGCATCTCTGAACATGGTAGGCCACCAATAACCCGCTTGAAGAGCTTTGGACACGGTTTTGAAAGTAGCAAAGTGTCCAGCATAGGGTGAGCTATGGCAATGAAACAAGACTCCAGGAACCTCCTCCTCAGTCACACACCTCCTGAAAACACCATCCGAGCAATGCCTATAGAGGTAAGGCTCATCCCAAAAATACCGCCTTATGTCTTTTAGGAACTTCTTCTTCTAGTTCCCCACAAACTCAGTAGGTTCTTTCTCTGCTGCTAGGTAGTTTGCATACTCTCCAAACCAAGGAAAACTCGGCTGTTTGTTGGTATCGATTGCCTTGCACGGGGTTTTCGGAGCATGTGCTCCCAGGCGGAGCATGTGCTCGGCGGGATCAAAGATGCCGATCGAGTAAACAGGTTCTTCAGGAAGGCTATCATCCAAGGGTAGCTCTTCTTCTATCCTCATTCTTGACAAGTGATCTGCAACTCCGTTCTCAATACCCTTCTTGTCTTTAATCTCCAAGTCAAACTCTTGAAGCAACAAAATCCAACGGAGTAGCCTTGGTTTTGCATCCTTCTTGGTCAGTAGATACCTCAATGCTGCATGATCAGTGTGAACAACCACTTTGGAACCAACAAGGTATGATCGGAACTTCTCAAAAGCAAACACAACCGCTAAAAGTTCTTTCTCGGTTGTAGCGTACTTGCACTGAGCCTCATCCAAGGTGCGGCTGGCATAGTATATCACGTGCAGCTTCTTGTCTTTTCTCTGTCCCAGAACCGCTCCCACGGCATAATCACTCGCATCAGTCATGACCTCAAAGGGAAGGTCCCAATCAGGCGGTTGCACAATCGGAGCGCTAACCAAAGCTCCTTTGATCGTGTGAAAGGCTTCCAAGCAAGCATAATCGAAATCAAACTTCACTTCCTTACACAACAGCTGGGTAAGTGGTCTTGCTATCTTGGAGAAATCCTTAATGAACCGTCTATAGAAACCGGCGTGGCCAAGGAAACTGCGGATCCCATTTACCGAATTAGGCGGTTGTAAACTCATCATCACCTCAACCTTGGCTTTGTCAACCTCAATCCCCTTTTCAGAAATCTTGTGTCCCAGCACTATCCCATCTCTGACCATGAAGTGGCATTTCTCCCAATTCATCACCAGATGTTTGTCTTCACACCGCTGCAACACCCTGCACAAATTAGATAAACAAACGGAAAAGGAGCTCCCATAGACGGAGAAATCGTCCATGAAAACTTCCATTATATCCTCAATCAGGTCAGTGAAAATGGACATCATGCATCGTTGGAAGGTCGCTGGTGCATTGCACAAGCCAAACGGCATTCTGCGGTTAGCAAAGGTGTCGTAAGGACATGTGAATGTGGTCTTCTCTTGATCGTCGGGATGGATTGGGATCTGAAAGAAACCTGAATAGCCATCTAAGAAACAGTAGTAAGGATGGTTAGCCAATCTCTCAAGCATTTGATCAATAAACGGCAAAGGAAAATGATCCTTACGGGTCGCAGCATTAAGTTTTCTATAGTCTATGCACATGCGATGTCCCGTAACTGTCCTAGTAGGAATCAACTCATCCTTATCATTCTTAACCACTGTAATTCCACCTTTTTTAGGGACTACATGAACTGGACTAATCCAGGAACTATCAGAAATAGCATAAATTACACCCGCATCTAGAAGTTTCATTATCTCTTTCTTAACAACATCCTTTAGATTCGGGTTCAACCTCCTCTGATGTTCTACCGAAGTCATTGATTCATCTTCTAGATGTATCCTATGCATGCAAAGATCTGGTGAGATTCCTGGGATGTCATCTAGTGAATACCCTAGAGGCTTTCTATACTTCCTAAGTTCACAAAGGAGCAAAGCGGTCTCTACATTGTTTAGTTCAGAGTTCACTATCACGGGGTATGTAGAGTTAGGACCTAGGAACGCGTACCTTAGCCCGGCTGGAAGTGGTTTTAGCTCTACCTTTGGAGCTCTTAACTCGCTCCAAGGACCGTCCGCTGACTTTACCGGAGCATGTGCTCCGGAATTCGGAGCAGGTGCTCCCTCGGCGGATTCCTCCCTTGATTGGTTCTCATCGTCTAGGCTGGCGTAAGCTACCAGTTGCTGGAACCGTGTACCTGCATCCAAAATGCGTGTAAAACTATCAGCTTCCTCATTCAAGAATCTATACTTACCCTCTGCCTTTGTCAAGGCAACCTCCAATGGGTCGAGAGTGAGAACTTCATCGGTAACCTCATGTGCAACCTCTGAGCCATCATCAACCACAAAAGTCTGACCATCTATCATAGGTTTCTTTAGCAGCTTATTCATCTCAAACCTTGCGATTATATCCCCCAGCTGGAGATCGATCGCTCCCCCTTGCACATCTATAATCACACCAGCTGTGCATAAGAATGATCTACCTAAGATCAGGGGGTCACGTGGTTCTTCTTCAAGTTCCAGAACCACAAAGTCTGCTGGTATAAGCGTGTCCCCTATCTGGACATGTAAATCCTCCAACACTCCTATGGGGCGCTTGGTGGATCTATCCGCGAATACTAACGAAATCCGTGTAGACTTGAACTTCGTGTATCCCAGCCTTTTAGCCACTGAATATGGCATAAGGTTCACACTGGAACCTAGATCACAGAGGGAGTTTGCAAAAATCGTTTTACCGATTCTCACGGATAAGACAAATCGCCCTGGATCATCTCTCTTCTTTAGCACTTTGTTTTGCAGCACAGCACTGCACTCTCTTGAAACCATCATCATGTTCTCTTCCTCTGACAATCTCCCAGAAACTAACCCTTTCACATATCTCTTCAAAGCAGGTATCATCTGAACAGCATCAGCTAGGGGTAGTTTTACCGTCAATTCTCTCAACATCTCCTTGCACTTTGCATCCTCCAAATCCTTGCGAGATTTCTTAGGAGGAACAGGGTAAGGAACCCTAGGGGTGTACACGCGTGCAGGAGGTACCTCTGTAGGAACGGTCTGATCGGGAGTCGGGAGCACGTGCTCGCTGTGTGGGAGCACATGCTCGCCGGATGCTTCAGCTTCTTTTTTACTCAACGGTGGAGTCTCAGCAGCATGTTGAGGAAGGAATTCTTCAGCAATACCCTTGCCCTTGTCAAGCCTAGCGGATGGTGCTTCTCTAGGGGGTAACTTCTTTCCTCCCCTTAGCTCAATCGCATTGACATACTCGTTCCGCGGGTTTACTTCCCCTTTTCCGGGCAGAGTCCCAGGAGTTCTTTTCACAGCTTCAGCAGTCTGTGCAACCTGAACATCAAGCTTCTTCACATGTGACATTACTGCCTCATACTTCCCATTAAGGTCATTGTACATGGTATCGACCTTAGCGTTGATTTCCACTGAAGCTTTTTGTTGATTCACCAAGAGTTGTTGCATCATGTTTTTCAGCTCATCCTGAGAGCTGCTAGCAGATGAAGATCCCAACTGCTGGTTGGTGAAAGGCAGTGCTTGCTGAGCGCTTGTATATGCCTGCTGGTTCCCCCCTTGGAAACGGTTTTGAGTGGGCACAAACTGTTTGCCTTGGAAGTTATTTGAGAAGGTTTTCTGATAACCCATCTGATTCTGAGCTCCTTGCTGCGGATACACCTGATCCTGAGGATTCTCCACGTTGGTGCTTCTATAGGACAAATTCGGATGGCTTCTGTAGTTCGGGTTGAAACCCCTGTTCTGCACAAAACCTTGCCCACTCACATAATTAACCTCCATCGTTTCATCCTCTCCATCACAAATCTCCTGAGCTAGCGGCATGTCTCCGGTCTCATCGACAAAATGGACAGTTTTCTGGCTCCCCTTCAGAAGAAGGTTCACCTTGGCTGTCAACTCGTCAATCTTTTGCGTATCGACACTGTTGACCTTCACGGACCTGTCATACTTAGGAGCCTTGTTGCTGGAGCTTGCAGCTAGGTTCTCAATCAACTGATATGCTCCTTCCTTAGACTTTGTCATAAAATCCCCATTGCTGGCCGAGTTGAGAGCGTTTCTGTAGTCCCAGTTAACTCCATCATAGAAAATGCCCAGAATCTGTTCATCACTGAATCCATGGTGCGGACACTCTCTACGGTACTCTTTGTACCTCTCCCAAGCCTCGCAGAAGGCTTCTCCAGTGTGCTGTTGGAACGATGAAATCTTGTTCCTCAGGGCAGTGGTCTTAGCCTTGGTGTAGAAATGGTCCAGAAACGCCGATCTACACTGTTCCCATGATGTCAGAGACCCAGGTGGCAATGACTTCAGCCAACGTGAAGCTCTATCCGCAAGAGAGAAGGGAAAGAGCTTGCACTTCAGAAAGTGTGGCGGTATCCCATTTGAACCAGTGGTGCTACATATCTCCTCAAAATTCTCGATGTGGTCCATCGGAATCTTAGCTGGGAGACCGTGAAATAGGTGCTGCTTCACTAGAGAGATCATCTGTGGCTTGATCTCAAAATATTGTCTCTGGATGGTGGGAGGAACAATCGCCGCTCGGTTGGTGTAGAACACATGCGGGTTGTTCTTGTACCCAATGGACGGTTGTGGCGGCGCGGCTCTTTCGTGTTGAGCACGGAGCAACTGCCCCAACTGTTGTCGAAGTTGCTGCAACTCGGCAGCCATATCCTCATTGTTTCTGTTGTCACCCATGTTGACGGATTGAAACTTTCTGTTCTTGCGGTTTGTTCTTTCTGCCAAAGAGAGCTCTGCGGCTGACAAAGCAACTAATTCTTCGGTGTTGTTTCTTCTTGTAGATCTTCTTGACATGCACCTGAAACACACGCAAAGAAGAAGCAGAAAGACAAATCATTAAGGTCTTAGTCTAGTAATTTCGCCGAAAACCAAAGGTAAAAATTTGGTCCCCGGCAACGGCGCCAAAAACTTGATACACAGAGTTTTAAACCCTATTTTCCTACTGCAAGTGCACAACAAAGAAGTAGTACTTAGGGGTCGAATCCCACGAAGACCAAGTTTTACTCTATGGTTCTATTGGTTCAATTTCAAGCTAAGACAATTCAAAGTTGGGTTTGTTTGGTAACAGTAACGCGATTAAAACGGTATAAAAAGACAATAAGCAAAACACTAGATCAGGGGTAATTCTCGGGAATTTCAGAGATAGCAACTAAACAACTATTCAGGGCATAGATTAAGTACCAGTCTAGAACTCAAACATAAATATAAACTGATCCACTGTCGTGGTATCAATAACTCTATCTGATCGATTTTGTGCGGAAACGCGGAGCACGTGCTCAGACATCCGGAGCACATGCTCGGCGGTCCATAAACCCTAAACTGTCGTTTGAGCCCATAATCGCAGACAAGCATTAAAGAACAGGAATGATAAGTTCACAAATCACCTACACATCAACTTTCGCAGGTCTAGGATAATTTGCCCACTAATGTCTTTTCTAGCAACCTATTACACTTTTGATGAATAGATAAACCTATAATCGTAGATTGGGTGATCAAATCAACCTAAGCATTAAGTCTAACAATAGTGAAGACAATCGATTATATAAAGCCCTATTTGTGTTCTGTTGCTAACCCATGAAACCCCTTTTGAAACCCCTAATCTAGCAAAGAAAACTACTCAGACATAGAGAAATGAGTAGCCAACATAGATGAGAAATTCAATAGCATAAAAATATAAAAATCACAAGGGTTCAGAATCGCTTCTCTAACGTAGCCGCTCTTCCTCTCCCTCACAAAACGGCGCTCCCCCAAAAACCAAAAGAAAAGGTAAGTATCTCTCCCCTAAAACCCTAGGTTAAGTAGCATACAAGTAGAGAAAAATAAGGAAAGATTCCAAATTCAAATCTCCCTATTAAAAAGCGATCTCAGCCCTCTTTCTCTCACAAAGAATCGCCTAAAATAAGGGGAATTAGGCAGGGAATCGGCGCCTAGATGCTTGCCACGTGTCGTCATGAAACCGTAGAGTTGGGAGCATGTGTTCGGAAATCCGGAGCATGTGCTCCTGGGTCTAAAATCAGCTTTTCTGCTCCAATTCAACTCCTTTCTGCTCCGATTGCTCCTGCTGTTCCAATCCTTGCTTTTAGCTTCCTAGCCTCTTATTATAACCTGAAAAGGACTCAAACAACTACAAAACTATCAAATAAACGGGGTCAAAGTGAGTCAAAACCGTAACATATCAGTAATCATTGATAGTGTTCTAAAACGTTCCAGTTTGGTGAATCATGGATTACAAATCTATCTTCCCCATGAATAATAATACTCTGTGGACTGAGTTATGGCCAACCATATCAGATCATAAAAATTTGGGACATTTAAATCTTACACCAATCGCTTGTTGAAAATAAATTTGTGTGTAGTTTGTTCAATCGTTTTAGGTATATATAATCAATTCAATAAAAGAAAGAGGTGTTTCTCTCCAGAGCATGTCACCTCAGCCTCAACATTGAAGTAGGTGTTGACACCTCAGTAAAAATCTCTATCCTATCAAATTATAACATTTATCAGCTCATCTGATTTTACTCATACGTGGAGTAAACAAAAGAGAAGCGAAGGAGAGAGTGTTTTATCTTATGCTTCTTCATCGTCGTTTTATATGAAAGAGAGCATTTTTTCAAATTCTTCGATTTGTTCTTCTTCTTCGTCGCCGTTTTGGTTATTTCTTCTTCGACATGGTGTTTTTTTTTATTCGATCTACCAAAATCTATGTCTTTATGCTCAATTGCTTCTTCGCCGAACTGAAGATGACAGTTTCTTTCTTTGGGTGCTTGAAATTTACAATTTGTTTTTTGTCTTTGTTGGATTCATCAAGATGTTGTAGTGTGTTATATTGGGGCATACTTCTTGTGCTTGAAATTTGCAATATGTTTTTTTGTCTTTATTGGATTAATCAAGATTCTGTAGTGTGTTATATTGGGGATTTCATTGAATTGAATATTGGTTCTTCACCTCTGATTCTTATTTATCATTGTTCACCAATACTTGGTTAATATTGTAAGCAATTAGTCATTAGATAAGGCTCGGATCATTGAAATGAGTTTTGCTTTTTCAGATGAGCTATTAGTGAGTGATGCTTTAAGTGTTAGTGAGTCCTGCTTTGTTCGACAGTTCCATGAATCTCCCAACGTTTGGATTAGAATATAGATTTTTGCTTTCTAATGACTGCAACAATATGGAGCGTTTGTTGTCATGCGATTTGATCCTTGGAGATTGAACATAAGTTTTCATGTTTCAATTACCATAATTCTATGCTTATATGTCTTTTTCTTTTGGGGATTAAGGAAGATTTATAGGCTGTGAATTTGATTTATTGTTTTAATTGTAAGTTATGTGTTTGAAACTTGTAATTGTAGGAGATCCGAGGGAGGGAAACATGAGTTCTCCGGTGAAAGAGGATACTCGGAGAGTTTTCATTTCTAAGGGAGCGCAGGATTGGTGAAAGGTTTGCTCTGTAATAACTGAAACAATTGGGAGCGTTTGTTGTCTAGCCATTGGTTCTTTTGGTATTTTACATAAGTTTTCATGATCTGATGTTTGATGCATTTGGTGTTTTAACAAGTCATTGTTGTAGTCTGTTGGTAGTGTTCGTTACTGTATTATCTGGAGTAGGGCCTTCAGAGTGACAGGAATGACTTCTATGGTGGAGAGTCTACTTCACTTTTCAACAATAAGGTTCTTCTCTATGAATTTTATTTAAAGATATATGGTCATTTAAGGGGGTTTCCTATTAGTTTAAGATAATTTGTTTGGAACCTGAAAGTGAATCGTAGAGTAGTGTTAAAATAACTTTAGGAGAAAATAAAATAAGTTGTAGCTACATATTGTGGTCTTAGAATTTTAAATCCCAAATAAGATTAATAAAAATTAAACATAGTGCATGTAGTCGATGAAGCGATAGATTTCCTTGTATATAAAACATTCATCGCAAACTTCATCAAATTCTCCAACAACACATGTATTCCCAATTTCAATCTTAGTTAGAAGGAGATCATAGTCACAGTATTTCCTCACGTTCAATTCTAGAATGATATGACGACAATTTTGCTGGCATTGTCTTACCACCTGCAGCCCTTGATTCTTCCACAGTTGAGTAACATAGTTGGATCCTTCTTCAAACTGCATTTTTCTGATTAAAATCATTCTGTAAACATACATGGCCGAGAAATGAATAGCTTCAGCGGCATAAGAAATTTTAGCTAGGCCTGTAGAAATTTTCTTTATGTAATCATAATCAGTAAGACCACACAAAAACATAGCATGTATATTTCCAGCCTTAGCACATTCAGTTTAAAATTTGATATTTTTTGGAATCTTATTCCATGGTGATGGAAAAAATTCAGCAAGATTTAGATTCTTAACAACATATGAGAAGTTTGAATGAGTTTTTTCCCGAGGTTAATCCATGTTCTTCTTATGTCTGTTAGATGCATTGTGCACCTTAAACTAAGTATTAAAATAAAAATATTTGAATGAGTATTTTTTTGAATGAGTATTTTCCCAAGGTTAATCCGTGTTCTTCTTATGTCTGTTAGATGCATTGTGCACCTTGAATTAAGTCTTGATAAGTTTTCATATAAGTGACATTGAACGACACTATTGTATATACATGGAATATATTTGAATTAAAAGCTTTATCAAGATAATGAAGGCCACATTGTAAACACCTATAATCAATGCATAATCTTAAAGTCTAAATTCATGTATCAAATGTATTTCTCCTAAGCGAGTAAAACATATAGGACTCTTCCAGTTTCTGTATTAACTACACAACAAACCTATATATATACCTTATTTTTCCATCTGGTTTACAAGCTACTAAATCATTATCGTCCTTCTTTTCTCATATTGTAAGTTAGCTGGATTTTCATGGCTCTATTCCTATTATCTTACTTCATATCTCATTTTATAGAATTTAGTTCTTTTATTTATTAGTTTTTGTTTTACTTGCTTCTTTTAGTGTCAATGGATTCACAAGAAGCGAATTTAGCTACTCTAATATCCAAGAAGATACCTCTCGATGATCTGGTCATAGGGAAAACTAGGCAACATGTTGATGTTCATATGTTGCGTATGTGGGAAGCACGAAACTTCAAACTCAACGGAACACTCATGAGTGTGGATATATTATTTTTGGATGAGAAGGTACTTTCGGTTTTTAATCTTTCACATGAAGTTCTTTTAAATCAATAAATGAAGCAGATATAATTTATTATAAGTATAATTGTGTAGGAAAATATAATTCAAGGATCATTTTTTCACCGCCGAATTGGCAAATTTGAAGACCATCTTGAAGAAAGGAAAATGTACCTTATTAGCAATTTCGAAGTTCTTACCACCTACAACTATTACAAAGTGACGTACAATCCATTTACTATCAGAGTTTTGGATTCAACTCAGATTGTTGAACTTCCTGAAGATATCTGTTCAATCACAGGTTGAAAAATTCAGGCTATACACTAATGCTGAAATTAACAAATTTATCGGGACCAATATCCACTTGTTCACTACGTGTTTATGTTTTTCCAAATTAGATGTCATGGGATAAATATTGAAAGTTCAAGGGTCTAATTTGGAAGATTCTACCTTAACTGAAAGGATCATCCTCCTTCTCTTGCTAGAAAAGTTAATATCTAATGTTATTTGTAATTGATTTTTTGACATTTGTTAAAGTATAAATTAACATTCTATTTTAAAAATGAGCAGCAATGAATCAGTACGAGTTACACTTTAGGATGAGCAAGCATCAACCTTTCGTCAGCAATTCCAGCAAACTAATCGAGAAAACGGTGTCATAGTATGCACTTGTTTGAACCCAAAAATATTTGCAGGTACTTATAATATTTATATCTCAATGTGTACATTTTTCCCCTCATATACTATATTTTAATATTAAAAACAATTTAGGCAAAAAGTCTTTAAACTCAAGTGGAGCAACGAAGACATATATGTCAATGATGAGTTAGAAGCAGTTCAAGAGTTTATTAAAAAGGTAAATACATAAACTTACAAATGTTCATAGTATTAATAAGTCAATTGCTAATGTAATAAAATATTTAAACAGGATGGGAATGGACAACAAAACAAAACCTCCAACAATAGTCGAACAAAATAATATGAAAAACAAATTGAAAGTTTAGACTATTGGCCAAATATTTGAATAAATATATAGTAGAACAACAGAGGTATTATGAATTTATGTTACGTACTTATTGTAATAAATATGTTATATTAATGCAATTCTATTAACGAATTAGTTGAACTGATACAATGTCAGGAAAAAGATTTACTTTGTCAAGCAAAAGTGATTGGCATTTCTGATCGCAATGGATGAAAATATTTGTCTTGTGCTATGTTCTCTAAGAAGCTTGGTCGGTCTGCCATATCTTTGATATGTAACTCTTGTAACACAAGCACCACAATTGGAGTTGCTAGGTAAACTATATACATCTTCTACTTCCTGTGACTTAGAAACAACATTTTAATATACTGTTATATTTACACAGGTTTAGAGTGGAATTAGAGGTTGAAAGTGGTGATAGAACTACCAAATTTATCTTATTGGACCGAGATGTAAGAAAACTTACACACACAACAGTTGTAGATATTACTAATTCAGAGGTACGCAAAATTATAAACTACAATTTAAATAAATAATATATTCATATACTTATTCATCTTATTCTAATATGTGTTAACACAGGAGATGGAAGGTGATGAAATTCCTACGATAGAAAATATTCCAAAATGCCTTACAGAAATTGTTGGCTGAACAATGAAATTTCAAATCAAGATCACTGAATACAACTTTCGACCATCCTCCCAAGTTTTCATTGTTTCTCAGGTCATGAAAACATGTTAGGAGATTTAGATGTCATTAACAATACAACAAAGGTAATTTTATAAATTTTATATGTTTAAATTGTCACTATTTAAATCTATTAGTATTCTATGTAGGGAGATGGAACAACCACATATGCCAAAGTTACAAAATATGAGGAGATTAAAATAGAAAATGGGAAAAGAGCTCCAACTTTCGAAGAAGAGGACGAAAATAAATCCAAAAAGAAACGGCCGATCAAAACAACTTAATATGTGATGGTCAAGATATTTACAAAAATATTTGGCAGTTTAAAGTTCTACATCTCTAAGTCGTTAAGATTTTTATTCTACATCTTCAAGTCTTTTACATTTTAATTCTACATGCCAAACTCCTCGATTTAAATTCTACATTCTGTATTCTTCTCTAATCTTCTAACAATTGTATCTTACATATACAGTAATTTTAAATTCCCAAAAATAAACATTTAAAATACTAACTGAAAGAATCATCGTAGATCAAGGGTCATTGATGTCATTGTATTAATATAGACAAATTTAATTTGTTAGTGTTAAAGTAAGCAAAACTAAAAAGTGAGTGTGATTTAAAAAATTAAATACGACTTGTTTGAAAGTTTTAACAGATTGAAAACATTATATGACTATTTTCTCATCAAATTTACACCGACTTTGTTGAACTGAATCATGTTTAGATCGATACTGGACTGAAACATGGTGTTGAAGGTGTGAAGACACTTATTGAAGAAGGATTCAGCGACTCAATATCTCGATTCAATTTGGGACAGAAATACAAGTTTCACACAGTTTGATTTCCTCCACATCTCCTTGGTTGTGATGCCTGTCACAGTAATAGTACTAGTAGTATATATTTGTAGATGCTCTTTCTAAAAGTAATAAATTATTATTCTAAACTGGAAGAAACTTCTGTTATGTCTATCATTAGACTTCTGGAATAAAGCACAAAAAAATCTAAACTTTAACTCATAAATCAGTGGAGACAAAAAAAATAAGATTGACCGTTCAATAATAATGTATTACATATGAAACATGTCATCAAATTTAAAAGGAAAAATAATTATATTTAGTTCAACCTCATTAATGAAACATAATTTAAAAATATTAATCATGATTCATGAACATTGTTACTTACATACAATAATGATAATATGTTATGTCTATCGAAACATTTTCAGGAAATAATAATTATTATTTATAGAAATTCAACTACTTCCGCCATCATAATCAACAGAAGGTAACTTAGAAAAAAAATAAACATCTCGTCAACAACCTCTCAGAAGCTTACATGCATGCAGCAATCTGGTAAGAATCAAACACAATACTTAAACGTAATGACTAAATAGTTCTTCACTATGTATAGAATATCATTTCCTTTATTTATTTTCTATTTTCATACATAATTACTACGATTTAAGACTTTACAATGGGACCACCTAAGAGGAAAGCTGAATCAACCAATAAATCTACAACAACCTTAAACAGATCGAAAAGAGTGCAAAAACTCCGCCTAAAGAGACCAGGTTAGTGAAAACTAATTTTTTAAACAATTTTATTTTATTATGTTTAGTGAAAACTAATAGAAAAAATTGTGCACTCCACAGTCAAATCAAAGAACAATGTTACTCCAATAGATACATACATCTATGTTCATCCAATAGGTAAACGCATATATATTTTAAATAATTATGACTATACAGTCAACTATTCTATAACTATACAGTATATAACATCCAAATCATAATTCTGAGGAAAAATTAAAATCTCTTTAAACATTATCAATATGATTATTTAATTATTTTCCCAGTTATTACGTTATCAATATGATTTTTATGGAAGGAAAATCATTTTTTTTTCAAAAATCTCTATACAAAACAAATAACTCAAACCAATATAATATATATATATATTATAAGTGAAAATTAAGCTAAAAATTTAATTAAATATTTGTAATGATAAATATATAGTAATTCAGTTATTTACAATATTAAATATTAACTAAAATAAAAGTAAAAATAAGTAATTTGTGACGGAACTTAGTTGACTGATATTTTGGTTTTCTTTATTGATCAGAATTAAAACATTGTTTTCAAATAATAAAATAAGACTTTTGTTATTTTCTTAATGTGAAATAAATTTTCATTAAAAGAAGATACGAGAAAGAAAATTCATAATCTTGTGTTTTTGCTAAGAGGATGTCATTCAAGTGGTTACCTTATAAATATTAAAATGCATAAAGCATACAATAAAATTTGAGCAAAATCAGAATACTAAATTCAAATATCTAATTACAAGACTTTTGACTACTCAATCTTATTTACCTTAAACAATAATTAATTATTAAAAATAGTCTGTATAACAACAAGTTCAAAAACAAATTAATAAAAAATTACAAACAACATACAAAAAAACACAACAAAATAGTAATAAAAAGGGAAAAAAAATCAACATGTGGCGTAGCGCGGGTATTATATAAATATTATAAAACAAAAAAATAATAAATCAAAAAATTAATAATTAATAAATAATAAATAGTATAACAACAAATAAGGAAAAACCATTCACTACAATACGTTTTCCTACTGCAAAAATTGAAGGATATTAGTCGGAAACAGTTGTTTCTCACTGTTTTCCTACGAAAAAAGAAGGAGGTAATAGCCCGAAGGAAATCAAAATTAGTGAAAATTTGGAAGGGAATATCATTCGAAATTCCTACCAAACAACTTCCGAAGGAAAAATCGAAGGAAAGATGAAAGAAAGGAGAAGGGCAGTAGCATCCATTTTCCTTCGATATATTGGACGAAATTGTGTCCTTCATTTTTTCCTACGAAAAGTTCTCACATTTTTCCTTCCAAACTTTTCATTCTATTTCCCTTCGAATTTTTCTGTCCATATACCTTCGAAAATGTAATTCTATTTTCCTTCAAAAACTTCATTCTTTTTCAACCAAAACTTGTTCCTGTATCAAACCCCCAACTAATTCCTTTTTTCTTGTTTCCAATTTGTTTTGCATTTTTATAAATTCAATTTAAAAAAAAAAATTGAAGCAATTCATACTTCATGCCTCCAAAAAACAGTATTACAATACATACAATCCATACAATTTACAACTTTTCACTAGCTAAATAAAGAAATGATCAAGGTTGGGTCGCGTCATCATCATCTTTGTAACAACCTGTCCTGTAGACCCCACTAGCCCCCCCGCTAGCTGCCCCAACGGACCGTCTGTGCACCCTGCTAGCCCCCCGCTAGCCGTCCCAACGGACCCCAACCTGGCCCTGCAGGGCATCGATCCTAACCCATCACTCTGGATATCCAAATCCAACAGTAGGTTATTGGTGCACCAAGAGTTCCTCGAACCCTGGTCCCCACCCTTTAGCAACCTTCCCACAGGACAAGCTGTCACCAATTGATCTGCATGTCAATTGGTGACAGCTTGTCTTGTGGGAAGGTTGTTAAAGGATGCGGACCAGGGTTCGAGAAACGCCTGGCACACCAATAACCTACTGGTGGATTTGGATGAATAGTTCCTATCCACGGTGAGGGGTTAGGATCGATGCCCTGCAGGTCCAGCTTGGGGTCCGTTGGGGCAGCTAGCGGGGGGCTCGTAGGGTCCGCGGGACGGGTTGTCACAATCTTCGACGGTTCGTGGCACCGGGTAGCCAGGTGGTCGTATATCAGGAAACCAATCTAAGAGGAGTTTGTTGCATTCCATGAGATACTTGATCTGAGCGTCTTTCTCCTCATTGTGAGCCTTCAAAGTTTGAATCTCCTCTTGTAATTTAGGAATCTGTTGTGGAACTGAAGACGAAGACAGGCATTCATCATCGAAAATGTTACCAAAGCCATAATGTTTCCCTCTAACCTTCGGTACAACCTATAATAAAAACCAAGACATGTAAATTAATCTCATTGGATAGAGATTGTAGAAGCTGAGCATAATATGAAAATGAATGAGTTAGTAAGTAGTTGTGTAAGAGTAACTTACACCACGCATAATAGAGTTAATCTCCTCTCGTGTAAGAGGGTCTGGCTGAACCAAAGCATCACCATCAGGTTGGCGCTGAGATTGGATAAGCTCCACCTGACTCGAAGCCAAATCAAGATAGTGTTTTGTCTTCATATCGCTAATGGTTCGGGTCTTCTTGTCTAAGTGTGTTTGTTCCATGAAATGAATCATATTAGGCTCCGTTCCTAGTTCAATTGTCTTACAAAACAGAAACATTAGTTAGTAATAGAAACAGAAACAATAGGAGATGATCAAATTCTAAAACAGAACTGAAGTGAATTCGAAAAGCAGAACAGAATTATAAAACCAGAGGTGAGTAAAATGATTTGATAAATCATAACTGATGAAGACAATGAAACTTGAAAAATATTAACAGAACTACTTACCATCTCATCCCAACGTCGTTCATATGTTTTGGCACCGTTGTTGTGTTTAGCAACCCCTAAACCACCCGTTTTACTTCCTCGATTGGTAGAGTTTTGGGCTGCAACCTCAATGGGTTTTTCATCTGTCCACATCTTGATGTAACCATCAAATAGATTTTTCTTTGCCTTCATCCATTCTCGTAAGTTGTCAGCACCTTTTTCCTTCCATGTTACCTTCCAGTCACAGACATTTGCTTTAAAAGATGCTTTTGCTTTCTTAGTGTAGTGTGTGCGAACATACTCTGTAATGCTTGGGTCCCAGTTGAACTCTTGCTGTAGATGGTCGAATGATTAATTAGAAACCATGTACCAATTATCTTACTTAAAACATATACCAAAGAAAGCATTCATTTACCGCAAATGCTCGGAACCATCAGTTTTTAATTTCTGGTGGGAGAGACCGATAGGTTGGATATGAGTTTGGGAGATCAGATTTCAACATCTTTAGGATCTGCTTCGTAATCTTACCGGTCTTGTCATGTCTAAACCTGCAATATAATTGATCAACAAATGAGTCAAAAACTTTTTGATATCTTACAAAATCTGAAGGCAAGTAAGCTGTTCCTTGACGGTCTGGACATCGGACTGGGAGGTGTATGCGTCCTGGAGCACTTAGCAAATCATTTACATCGGCAAGAATAGGGACAACAACTTATTCATACTCATCTGGTGGTGAATTTGACTCATTTGGTTCACTACCGTTACCGGTGTGTTGATTGCGGCGATTTTGCATAAACCTTGGAGAATCGTTTAAGGAGTAGCTTGGTGTATTGCTATCATAACGGTGTTGCTGTTCTGTCATAAAACGTTCATAGTTCTGATGAGTATTCTCCTGAAAAATTCATAACACAAAATAAATTTGTAAGATGAATTGACTCCAAATATAAATTGACTCAACAAATAAATGACTTGTATGCTTTCCAAGGATCGAACAATAGAAAGTTTATAGTACAATTGGATAGAACGAATTATGATGTTTGAGGAGTGAAATGTATATTTTTGAAAGTGAAATCGATGAGAAACAAAGCGATCTCGCAAGGGAAACACCACAGCTCTGTTTAGGAGGTTAATAAGTGAAAAACTAGTCTGAGTATCTTAGATTTTTACTTCCATCGATTTTGTTCAATGTAGGCATATAGCCCAGTAACAAAAACTGTCTTCGTTAAAGCCTATTATCATAAATTGATTTTGGCAAAGCCCCATTACAAATCTGTTTTCTTCAAATGCCCAATTCCCAAAATTGTCTTCTTTGTTATTTTTAGTAATATTTCTATAAAAAGTTTAAATTTTCCATTTTTTTATTAATGAAGTAAATGTTTCATGTTAGGTATATTTTGTAAGTTAAATTTTTTTTTTTAAGTTATAAAATTTTAATTAAATTAAAGATTTTTTATGCTTTACGAATTTACTTTGGTTTAGTTTTTAGTTCGAATCGGATGAATATTCAGATGAAGCGGAATCAAACTTGTCATTAAACTCGCCAACCTCTTCTTCAAAAACTTCCAAAATATCATCAATGGTGATCTCTTCTTCTAATTCTCCTGGCACCGTATCATCATGATTATGTTCAACAGAAGATATGTTCCCTACATATGTTTGTTGCAAAGGGCCATTATCTATTACTCTGCATACTCTTCCTCTTGGGCTTATTTGCGTAACAGTAACCCACGAATCTTGATTTTTGGTAATGCGAGGATAGGGGATGTAACATACTTGGTCTCCTTGGGATGCGAGAATGAAAGGGTCATATCTATCAATTTTCCTTGACGTTCTTACTGCAGTTACACCAAATTTATCTAAACGTACTCCCCTCTCGATCGATGGATCATACCAATCACACATGAAAACTATGCATTTCAAATTAATAACTCCTGGGAACTTAATCTCCAAAACCTCCTGCAAAACACCGTAATATATTATATTACCGGCTTGCGTACTAATCCTGGAATTGATCGTTGTTCTTCTGTTGTACACCATCAGCTCTCTCGTGCGGAACACTTTGAATGCATATCCACGTGTATAGTAAGTCGGTGAACTTTGTGCAAACGACAATGGACCATCTACCAACTCTTCTAACCAGGTGTGTAATCGTTCACCTCTATTGTTGCATGTGTGCACCTGTATCAAAAGAAGTCCATTAAGTAGCATGTCACTCAGCAAGAAGTTACTTACTTATTCAAAATACTCACATAAAATTTCATCCACTGTACAAACTCATTCTGTTTTTTTTTGTTGGCAAGAGTATCCTCAGCATAATGTGGATAAGATGCTCGCAACTGCTCGAGATAAATCCTTGACAGATAATATATCTAAAATAAATACAAATTATTAAACGAGTATGAAATTTTGTTTAACTTAAACATACCTCTCATATGGCCATAGTTCCTCACAATTCAACAAAAAGTAGGTATGCAAGTGTTTTACTTCAATTTCTGTAAGCCACCGCTTAGTTGGTTTCCCACTTAACCGCCCAATTTGTGAGAATATATCTGGAACCTGGGTTACGTAATGTGGTTTTTTTCCACCATCATCGTAACGGCTTGGTTTTCTACTCTTTGTTTGAACACTTGGTGGAAAGTAGTGGGCAGCAAAGTAAGATATTTCTTTGTTGATGCTTTGAGCAATAATAGAACCTTTCACTTTGCTTAAAATCTTCACCTTCTTTTTCAAGTGAAACATGAATCTTTCAAATGGGTACATCCACCTATATTGAACAGCCCCCCCCCCCCCCCAGTTATGCCTCTCTGGGAAGATGTATTGAGAGATGTTCCATTACATCGAAGAAAGACGGTGGAAATATTTTTTCCCGATTACATATAAGAACTGGTATGTTGTCAGATAATTGTCTAATATCAGCTGGCTCAAGTGATCGTGTACAAAGGTATCTGGAAAAGCACTAATTCCTGAGTTATGAAAAAAGAATACATCAATATATGTATATATATATTTGTTTTATGAAAAAATTTAATCTAAAAACACAAAAATAAAGGTTACCAGCGATAGCTTCATGTTCGTTTTTGGGGAGGAGGTTGATAAATGCAAAAGGTAGTAATCATTGCATAAATACATGACAATCATGACTTTTCATACCTGATAATCGACCTACTTGGTTGTCAACACAGTTTCGTAGGTTGGAAGCATATCCATCAGGAAATTAAACTTTTCGAATAATCCACCTAAAAAATGCATCTTTAGCATCTCCATCTAATTTGAATCTTGGTATTGGACCTCTTCCACTTGGTAAGACATGTAAATGAGGTCGATTTCATATTGAAGGTAAGTTTAATCTCGATTTGACATTGTCTTTTGTCTTCCCTGGGACATTTAAAATTGTATTTATCAAGTTATCGAAGACATTCTTCTCAATGTGCATGACATCTAGATTGTGTCTCAACAAGAGATTTTTCCAATAAGGCAACTCTAAAAAAATACTATGTTTCTGCCAGTTGTGGAACTCTCCATAACCATCTATTGGATTATGCACACTCCCCCGCAAGATGTTGTCTTCTCCACTCCAAAATACCTAAGCTACATCAATATATTTTCAACATATAGCTCAGGCGGTGGACCATCTGAAACTACTCGATTTTTCTTGAACATTTTTTTGGTACGGCGGTAAGGATGTGACCCATGTAGGAAACGTCTATGACAGTTAAACCAACTTGTTTTCCTTCTATGTTTTAACTGAAATGCATCTGTACTATCCTGACAGTACGGGCATGATAATGGCCCTCACGTTGTCCATCCTGATAACATTCCGTATGATGGAAAATCGCTAATAGTCCACATTAGCACCGCATGCATCATAAAATTTTGCTGCCAGGAGACATCATAGGCTTGAACTCCGTGCTCCCATAGAACTTGTAACTCATGAATCAAAGGTTATAAGAAGCCATCAAGGGATCTCTTTGGGTGTTCTGGACCAGGAACAAGGATAGACAGAATGTTTAATATGTGTGGGATTTTAGATAGGCAGTATGACTTACATAGAAAAAATATTATCAGTTTCCTTCCATTTTCCTACCAAAAAATTCCTATTCCAACCACAATCCCAATTGATTGCACTACTTGGTTTTGTTTTTGCATGTCGACATAATCAACTATCATCCCAATTGATCCTATCGCAATCCTTCTTCTCATTTTCCTACGAATTTTCTTTCGAAATTTAATTTCGTAGGAAAGTCGAAGGAGACTATATATTTCCCTTCAATTTTCCTTCGGCTCTTCCTTCGTGAAAAGTTTCGTAGGAAATGAAAGGAAATACTCCTTCTCAATTCCTTCTCCTACTTATCCTTTAATATTCATTCGCTTTTCCTTCGATTATTCCTCCAAAATTATTTTCCAACGGATTTTCGAAGGAAATTTCCTTCCCGTTACTCATGTCGTTTTGCGTAGGAATGTTCTTTCATATTCCTACGACCAGTTTTTTCCATCAACATTTAGAAGGATTTCCGAAGGACATTACTCTTTTTAAAATATTTGAAGAAAAATTCGTAGGAAAACGTATTGTTTTCTTGTCGTGATTGTCCCAACCATATTAATTAAAAGATCTTATTTTCATAAGGAAAACGGAAAAAAGGAGAAGCAATGAAAAAAATATGGTTGAATGCTCTTTTTGTTACGCACTGGTTTGGGAAAATGAAAGCAATGAGAAAACAAAAGATGGAAAACCATTGTATTCAATATGCTGCCAAAAAGGACGAGTATCATTACCTCCCGTAAAAGATACACCAGAGCCTCTAGCATAGTTACTGGAATCACCCACGTTTAAGCGACTATAAAAGTTAACAACTCAGTCCTGACTTTTACTTATATTGGAGCACAAGTTGATAATTCAGTCATGTCAGCTCACGGACCGTACACATACAAGATTCAAGGAAAACTTTATCATAGATTAGGATCACTAATACCACCTGAAGGAAAACAACCACAATGGCTTCAAATAGTAAGAAGAACGAAGAAGAAGGAATCAAAAGAAGGAAGAATTAGAGGTTTTCTTCGTGAGGAGAAGCGGAAGAGATTAGAAAACATAGATGCGTCTAGAAATATAGGGTTTTGTCTTTTTATATGGTGTTTCCTTTAACCAAGAAAACCGATCGGTTATCTTCTGCCAAACCGAACCGAACTAATAATCGAACTCTAATTAAAAATCCACCGATCAGTTTATAACAGTAAACTAGGTTTTAACCTGCGGTACACCGCGTGTATATAAATTTTATTATTATTTATATTTTATATTATATTTATTATTTAAATATTACATGTTTTGCAAATAGAGGAATAAATAAATTTCTCGGTTGTTTGTACTGCTAAATATTTATATTAATTTTCTTAACCCGTAATATATTTCATGACCATTTGTTTGTTATATTTAGTTTGTTTTGTTTAGTGTTTGAGATTCTATTTTGATTTTAAATTATTATAACAAAAAATAAGGGATCTAAATACATAATAAGTCACTTATACGCTATGATTAAGTCACATTTTTTTTAATGATTTATTTATTTTACACAATATTTGTTAAATCAACTTAATTTTATCTGTCAAATAATATTAATAGTGTTGAGAAATAATAAAATGAGGATTGAACCCGTATTAGCACAAGTTTATTGATATTTTATCAATTCCAACATGTTCTTTTTATAACTCATTTACTATATAACCATATTATATAGTATTTTAAACTTTTTTAATTTTACATCTTCGTAATATTTTAAAATTTTATTAAGTTTATATATATATTAATTATAATATTTAAATAAATGTGAATCGAAGTTCTTCTTAGTTAAGAATCAAAACTCACAGGTTTTAGAAAACAAAATGACAACCAAATTGTTGTTTTCTTTGTTTGCAAAAGATTAAGAGATAGAATATCTTCCGAACACAATAGAAGATGTTGTTAAATTTATCATAGTTTCTGTTTCCATATTTATTTTGCAGTATTTTTTAGTTGGAATAGAATATAAAATATTTAGGAAACAAAATCTGAAGTAATGCTATTTTTGGAAAGTAATACTATTTTTGAAATTTTTTTAGGGATTAACTTTGTAAATAAGTACAAATAAAAAGGTAGAACCCAAAATGTACTTCAAAAATGTATATATAGATTGGTTCGGTACCAAAAACCGAAATGGTCGATTTATTTGGTTCGGTTGAATCGGATTCGGCCTAATGCCCAAACATGATATTTAGAAAAAATAAAACGTTGAATAGAAAAAAAGGAAAATATACGATTACGGACATAAGTTAGGCCAAAAAAAGGAAAATAATAACAAGACCTAAGTGTGACACGATCATTTATAAATGCTTTCTACTCTCTCTTTTCTTTTTTTGTCAACAAAAGAATCAGCTCAAAAGAGCCAATTGGAAGGAAACTTGTTTACAAACAAAACATGATGCGGAGATAAGCGCGCTTGGCGTGCCAAAGAATCCTCTTTAACATTTGCATTACGAGGAATATGACATAAAGAAAAAGAAGAAAACTCCTCTCGATCCATCTTGATTCCATCCAAATATGTTGCAAAGGTCGGCCAGTCATGAGGGGAAGACACCATCTTCACCAGATCAAAGCTGTCTGTAAAGAAAACCACATCTCAAAAGTCGTGGCCAATCATACACCGCATCGCCTAGCTGAAAGCTTCCACTTCTGCATGTAACGGGGATAGACTACGCCGATAATTGGTAGCGCCTAGAAAAAGTGATGATCCTTGCATAGAAGTACAAAACCATCCTGCACCTGCAAAAGCATCGGTCTCTTTCCAAGAGTCATCTACAAAGCATCGATAACCGGAGTAAACCAGTGAAAGGGGATAACTACCCCCTTGTAACCGAGAGGTAGGAACTACAGAGGAGGGGATAGCCTCCTCACCCTCGTCTTCCACCTGTGCTTGGAGCCAAGAGGACGCTTCCCCTTGCGCTACTCGCACAATGTCATCCGGGCGTTCTGTCTAATTCTCTAACACACAGGCATTCCGCGCTTTCCAGATATACCACATTAGCCAAGGGAAAACCTCTATTTGGGAACCCGGATTCGTAGAACCCAGAAAATGATCCACATTAGCATAAATAGATTCCGTCGGAAAGTGTTGGGACCCCACAGGTACATTGGCCAAAGCCCATGCCTGACGGGCTGGCAGACACACAAAAATAGCATGATTAACAGTCTCCACATCCGCCCCACACCTCATGCATCCGACATCACAATCTATGTCCCGTCGTCTCAAATTAACAAACACCGAAATACTACCCGTTAACACTTGCCACATGAAATGTTTAATTTTTGGTGGACAGTGAACCCGCCAAACCCGAGCAAGAAGAGGGGTAATCTCTGGGCCACACCCAAGAGTCTGGAAAGTGTTAGGAATACCCAGACGTGCCGTTTCATACCCTGACTTAACCGTATATTTACCAGATTTTGTAAAGTGCCACCCTAAGGAGTCTGCCATCGGGAGATTACTGAAGGGAATAGCCTCTATCAAGGCAACATCCACAGGGTCAAAATGCTCAACGAGCCGATCTTGATGCCAAGTATTCGTCTAAGGATCCATGAACTGAGTCAAACGAAGAGTTGGATCCTTAAATGGACCGTTACTTAAAGATGGTCTTGGGATTTGAGCTGGAACCCAGGGATCATTCCATATAGAATTGGTGTCTCCTGAGCCAACCCATTTAATTAGCCCTTTGTTAACCAAAGATCGAGCAGATACGATACTCCGCCATCCATAGAAAGGAGAGTAGGACCGTATCGGATCCATAGGATTGGAATTCCGGTAATATCTACCTTTGAAAACTCTGGCGAAGAAAGAGTCTGGAACCTCAATCAGTCGCCATAATTGTTTAGCCAACAAAGCCGTGTTAAAATCATCAACATTCCTGAAACCCAGACCACCCATCTGCTTGCTACAGCAAAGCTTCTCCCAGGCGATCTAATGCATACCCCCAGACTGACCATTAGAACTCCACCAAAACTTCGCCATTACACTAGTAAGCTTAGATGTTATCGTTTTGGCAAACGATAACAGGACATCACAAAAGTTGGGACAGTCGTCGCAACAGATTTGATCATCACCTCCTTACCCCCTTTGGACAAAAACTTGGCCGACCAGCCCGTCGTCCGGCCATGTAGCCGGTCTCTAACATAAGAAAAAACTTTCGTTTTGGACCCTCCTAAACTCTCCGGAATCCCTAAGTACGACCCCATACCACCCAGATTTGTTATTCCAAGGACCCCCTGTATCTCCGACCGGACCCGGTCATCCACAGTGTGACCAAACTGAATCGAAGATTTCGTAAAATTTATCTGTTGCCCCGAAACACCCTCATATTGCTTGAGGATATCCAAAACCACACCACATTGTTCCTTATCCGCCTTACAAAAGAAGAGACTATCATCCGCAAACAACAAATGTTTTATTGGTGGGCACTTGTGTGCCACCTTTATGCATGTAATCCGCTTATCCCCCTTCGCCTTCCGAATATTCGCAATCAGAACCTCGGTACATAAAATAAACAAGTAAGGGGATAACGGATCACCCTGCCGTAGGCCCTCCCTGGGACAATCTGACCATTAGTTTGTCCGTTAATGAGGACCTTGTACTCCACCGAGGAGACACAAAACAGAATCCACGAAATCCATGTCTCCGCAAACCCCATCTTCCGCATTAAAACCGCCACGAAATCCCACTCAACCTTATCATACGCCTTACTCATATCCATCTTAATAGCCATAAACTTCCCTTTACATGAATTATTAGTTCGCAACCCATGAAACATCTCCTGAGCTATGAGGATGTTGTCTGAGATCAAACGTCCAGGTACAAACGCTGATTGAGTTTCCGAGATTAGGCCAGGTAATATCACCTTAAGCCGGTTACACAAAACTTTTGACAAGACCTTGTATCCCACATTGCACAAACTGATAGGACATAACTTTGCCATCCGGGTCGGTTTTGCCACCTTCGGGATAAGGCAAATATGCGTTTGATTTAACCGTTTGTCAAAAACACCCTCCTCAAAAAAACTGATTAACCAAGAACACCAGATCATCCTTAACAACTCGCCATGCCTTCTGAAAAAACAAGACTGTCATTCTATCAGACCCTGGAGCTTTGTCCGGATGCATCATAAATAGTGTCCGTCGTACCTCTGCCTCTGTAGTAGGGGCCGTCAAACGGGCATTATCCACCTCTATAATAACCGTGTTGACTTCCCGTAGAGCGTTCTCAAAATTAACCGAACATATCGAGGAAAACAGATCCTCGAAGTATGTTACCGCCATATCGCAAATAGCAACATCCTCAGTAGACCAGACTATCGTGTTTGTCAAAAAGACCGACAATCTGATTACGAGCCCGTCGCTGCTTGGTGTGGGCTTGAAAATACTTAGTATTCTTATACTTCGTTTCTCTGATATTGCATCCACCGGAGTATGCTTTCTACTCTCTATTTTTCCATTTTTCTGTATCTCTATTTCTCTCGCTGCTCTCTATCTCTTTGTCTTGGTCAGAAACATTATGCCGTCGTCTGAGTCCACAATGAAGAAAGGAACAAAACGAAAAATCGAAATCAAGAAACGAGAAACCAAACAGCAACGAGCGGTGGCTTGCTCTAAACGCCGTCAAACTGTCTTTTCCAAAGCCGCCGATCTCTGTCATCTCTCGGGAGCCAACATCGCCGTCTTCGTAACCTCTCCCTCAGAGATCTCCGACGTTGTTTACTCCTTCTCCGGCTACTCTCCTGCCCAAGAGATCGCTGATTGTTACCTAAATCGCAAGCCACCCCCTAAGATTGAAGTTAAACCCCAATCCAAATTAGGGTTCTGGTGGGAAGACCCTGATCTATACAATTCTTGTGATGATCTCTCTGAGTTGAACATCCTCGAGGATCGTATAGAGAGAGCGAAGAAGCATGTGATGGCTTGCCTTGAGAAGATAGAACAAAGAGGGTGTCGAAATTGATATCCCTGGAAACAGACTCTGTGGTTCCTCTTCTTCTTCTTCTGTCTTCGTCTTCGTCTCTCTCTTTGGGCTTCCATTTCAGTTTCGGATCCTTTGTCCTCATGGTGTGGTGGTGCTATTGCTTCCTCTTTACCCTTCAAGCTCTTTTCTCTATAATTTGGATCTAGCTCTTCTTGTTCCTCTGTTTTGGAATTGATATGGTTTTGCTGATCTCTCTGGTGTCTTTTGCGTGAGAATAGCTATATCCAATTGATATAGAACTGTACAACTGTAGCTGATGTAGATGATTATAATGCAAGTGCTTGTGAAAGCGACTATGTATGTGCTTCTTACAGTGTCTAATGTGTGTTACATATATATAGCTTGAGACTTGAGAGAACATCAATGTTGTAAGGTTATTTAGAAAACAAATGTGTTCTCACTGTTTTTTTATTTCGCTTTTCTTTCTGATTTTCCTCATTGCAAAGTTTTGTGTTTAGCTCTCACCAAACTGGTTTTTAAGATGATTTTACACAATTCAGTGCCTAGGCACAAGCTGTAGCTGATATGTATAACCAAATCTCGGATTGGACAATAACAGAGAATTGTGAGTAATGCTTTTCTTGACCTTGATGTTTTAAATCTTGAATGCTTATTTATTGACAATGACCTTTCCAACAATGATAATGTTGTTTTGTCTCCGTTCGTGGTTTTGTTTTCTAAATCTACATAGAGACTCCTTGTTGGTGTTTAAATTACCAACGACTGTATTCTTGTTAATTTTGCTTTCAGAGGCTATTATGAAGTATTTTATTTGTGGATCTATATGAGCAGCTCTCTTTCTAGAATCTAAATGTTGACAGAAGAATCTTGATTGGTTTAGTTCCCTCCGATCAGTATGGAAACAATGTTTAAAAAAGATTTATTAGGTTGGACGTGTATCTGTGTGTTAGTAATTTTGAAGAAATACGGTTAAGTTTCTTGTCTCTTGCATAGATTTACAAACCTTACTCATAACTGATTTACATCGTACAGGAAGCTTGGAACAAAGAGGAGCTCCCTCTATTTCAGGTTTGACGACAGTTTGCTTCAGATAGACCCTGAGATGGGACTGATTGCTTCTAGCAATGGATGATTAAGAGATAGAGGCACTTGAAGAAACTTGGTACTCGTTTCTTTAAGTCTGTACCCCATTATTTCTCTGCACTCTTTCTTGTTTTTAATCTTCTTGTCTCTGATTTTTCCTTTCACAGTGAGTAACTTGTCATCTTTCTGTACACTCAACCAAAAAAAAAAAGAAAAACAAAATTCCATTGTATAGCCCCAAAATCTCAGTAGATTATATATATTGAATGTTCTTAATTAAATACCATCTTAAACCTTAGAAAAATCGCCGCTCCTGAAACTTTTTCTCTCTCTCTCTCTGTCTGTGCGTAAACCTCCGAGGTACTGAATCTTCTTTCTTCGTTGTTAGCTCCCAAGTTCTAGATTTTGACTTAGTGAAGTTTTGTTTTGAACAGAGTAATGTACTCTACTTTTTTTTCCCCCGTAGATCATGATTTGTAAACTTGGAAAAGGCTTTTGACATATCCTTATTTGCTTCTCCAACATTAATAATGTCTGACCATTTAGTTCCTATGTATGTCCTGTATTTTGTTTTATGTTGTGTTACTTTTTCCTTATACTATTATTATTTTTGATAGGTGGATACCATGATTAACCAAGCTATTGGTTTGCTTGATGATCTTGACAAAGAGCTCAACACATACGCTATGAGGGTTCGTGAACGGTACCGTTGGCATTTTTCCTGAGCTTGCTAAGATCGTACAGGACAATATGCCAAGGCTGTAAAACTAATGGGGAATCGGAGTAATGCTGCCAAGCTAGACTTCTCTGAGGTTAATCCCTGTTTACCATTCTCTTTTTACTATCTATTTTAGGATGTGCCATGCTTTTCCTTGAAACTAGCTATGTCTTTTTAACACATATTTCCCTTGTCCAATCTCATTTCAGATATTGTCTGATGAAGTTTAAGCAGGCCTTAAAAGGCTTCTGTGATATCTATGGGAACTGAAGTCAGTGACCTTGATTTGCTGCACATCCGGGAACTCGATGACCAGGTTCTTTCTCTTGCTGAGTACAGAGCTCAGCTTTATGACTACTTGAAGAGCAGAATGAGTACAGAGCTCGCCTAATTCCTCATGGTGGTAGTTTGTTGAATCTCTCAAAGCAACCTGAGAGCACGGTTCAGATTCTTGGAGCTGAAAAAGCCCTATTTAGAGCCCTCAAGACTAAACACGCCACTCCAAAGTACGGTCTAATTTACTACGCATCTGTGGTTGGCCAAGCTGCACCAAAGCACAAGGGTTAATCTCTCGGTCACTAGCTGCAAAAGCTGCTCTTGCTATCCGGTGTGATACACTTGGTGATGGCCAAGACAGCACACTATGGGAGTGGAAAACCGCTTAAAGGTGCTCTTCAATAATTTGCCTCTCCTGTCCGACCCTTGAGCGTTTTAGTTCTTTCATTGATGGTTACCTTACCATGTGGTGTATCTCTCTGACAGCTTGAAGCACGGTTGAGAAATCTGGAAGGAAGAGATTTAGGACGTCTGTCTGGCTCAGCCTAGGGAAAACCAAAGATTGAAGTTTATGACAAGGATAAAAAGAAGGGTAAGGGAGGTTTGATCACTCCTGCTAAGGTCAGATTACTCCCCTGCTTTACGCGGTTTCCTCAGCTTGCTTTTGTCATTATGTTTGAGAAACTTGTAAAACGTGGATTTTTTGCAACTAAGTTTTAGATATAGTGCTTGTAATGTTGGCTTAAAGGTTAAAGCTTTTTATGTTGTCTTCTGCGGACTTACAACGCTGCTGCAGACTCCCTTCTTAAAACTCCCACAGGGGATTCAGAGAACGGTGTCAAAGAGAAGAAAGGCAAAAAGAAGAAGAAGAAGGCCGATGATGAGGAAGAAGCCAAAACCGAGGAGCCTTCAAAGAAGAAGTCGAAGAAGAAGAAATCAGAAGTAGAACCCGTAACAGTAGAGCCAGCAAAGAAGGAGAAAAAGAAGAGAAAACACGAGGAAGAAGAAGCCGAAATGCCTGCCAAGAAGAAGGAAAAGAGTGACAAGAAGAAGAAGAAGAAGAAAAGTGAAGTCTGAGGAGAGGTATGAGATAAAACAAAAAGGATATGTACTTGATATGATTTACATGAAATTTTTGGCTCTTGATAAACAATATATGTGCATCATTATTCCGTAAAATTAGAAAAATAAAAAGATGACCATAGAAGAATTAAATAGTGAAAATAATAAATAAAAATAAAAGAAAATTTATTGTTTTTTTTATTAGGAATGATTTATTTTGGCCACATGACATGCATACAGATTAACTCGTGAGGAATATAAAAATTGTGGCATTCATACGACAAATATTACAATAAAGTAATTATTACAAATTTTCCAACGTTTGCGGACAAACAAAAATTTACAACTTAAAATAGAAATGAAATAAATTGGGCTTGTTTTCATCGCAACTGTATTTACAATATAAACGCAACAACTGTTAAATGAATAAATAGTAACCTGAGTACTCCGCTAGAATGATTTCCTTGCTCGACAGCTCGAGTACGTATATGGTTATGGCTTGCTCAAACTCTGCCATGTACGGTGCTTTGATTAAGCAAGCTGCGAAGTAACAAGAGAGCATCAGTTTCAAGAATAAAGTACTGAAGATGAAAGTTTGAACATGAAGTCTACCAAACCATACCCCCTAGCCTGGTTCACAACATTGTACTCTGGAGGCACAACGAAGTTGAGCTCATTTATCGCGGAAAACATGTATGGCATCCTCCATTTTTTCTCTTGTTAAAGAATTTGTTATTGGAAAAAGTTGCATAAAAAGACTAAAATTATGGTTCAATTTGATAAAAGAAACACCAAATCCAAATGCAAAACACAAATCTTGGCCAAAAGAGAACTCATTGTAGTCTCCTGAGTTATATATACGTTTAAAATTATAGACAAAACTGCTCAAGTTTTGTTGGTCGATCTGGTCATATAACAAAATTTGTACCAACACAATTGAAGAAGCAACATTGATAAATTAAAGACGATTGGAAAGGGCTTACATATATTCTTCAATAGATAATAAAAACAATAAATAAGCCGAACACGCAACCGAAATATCTCTTAATTTCCGTATCAAACCATATTTTGTTACACTTGATTGACCTCCTCGATGGTAAGCTTCATCTCCAACAAGTCACCACGCAATGAAGAGTGAGGGATCAACATGAAATGCTCAAGAGGGGTTTGAAAACTCACTTCAAGAATCCTCTTCATGTCTTGTGATTTGTAAGTAATAGTTTCCCCATCGACAGTGTAAGAGAGATGATATGAGAACTTTCCTACTGTTGGAGAAGATGGTGCCATGCAGCTTACAGTTACACGCACACCGGACGGCTCCCTAAAACACTGCACTGCAAACAGTAGTTCATTTGTACGATCCGCATGGATTTTTATCTTATCACTGATGTTCATCCGAACAGTAGAGGGTACTTTATATGTGAAGGATCCATCTCGGGGAGCGACACATAATCCATAACTATAGTGCCACCAGAGAGCTTCGTATGAGCCAGTGTAATCGCAGTCCAATGCAGGGCATGAGCATTGAGAAAAGATGCATTCATTTACATGAGTTGATTCTAACCCATAAGAGACATTATCAGTGCAACCAAACTGGGCGTTTGGGCATGGAATAGAGATTGATCTAAGAACACTCTCCATTGCTCTGCATCGAATGCGGCCAATAGGCAAAGCACAACGTGGGCATTTGTTACACCATTTTGGACAGCAAGAGGAACAACCCAAATGTCCATTATCACACTGAAATTACAAAAAAAAAAAAAAAAAAAAAACCAGCAGAGTTATGATACAAAAGCTGTAGTAACAACACATACTCGAGATTATGGAGTAACATAAATGTATCTTATTGTTCTGTTCTTAATTCTGCGCTAAAGCTATAATCTTGATAGTTTCAAGAACTACAGTTCTCAACGCTATACTCTACATCCTTAAAACGGAAACACTCCGAAAAAAAGAAACAATTCAATTCAGTTTTAAGTTAAGGGTGGAAACAAGACCTGGAAGATGGGAATTGTCAATGTTTCGAAGCAAATGGAACACTCAAGAACCTCAAGATCCATCTCCATCTTCAAGCGTTTCCTCGCTCCATTAGTGGGAGATACCGAAGAAGAAGTTTGTCTCGTACGAAAGACATTAGTTCTGCTGGAATCACTTCTTTGGCCCGAAGACGCCGAACTCGAGGCTCCAACCATGTAAGAAGCACTGCTGTAACCAGCTCTTTCTCCCGAAGATGCCGAAATCGAGGCTCCAACCATGGAAGAAGTACTGCTAGAACCAGTTCTTTCTCCCGAAGATGCCGAAATCGAGGCTCCAACCATGTCCGAGGAAGAGGTTCTTGCCTTAAAACGGAAACACTCTGAAATAAGAAAACAATTCAATTCAAACGAGGAAAACGTCTAATTACATAAATCTATATTAAAAATAAACTTTATATTAACCGTTATAATTGAAAAAACAATATCTTAGAATAGACAACTAATACGTTTATTCGAATTTTGGTGACAATTAAAAAACAATCCATTAGAATAGGAAATAAACAACTAATATAATCTTAAACACCATAAATTGTGGAGCAAATAACTTCAAATTTAAGAAAAAGCCCCGAAATTAGGTAGATAAATACTTCAAAATTCAAATCGGATATTTAAATTCACCTTATACTAGGATTTCACCCGCGGTACACCGCATGACTAAATTATAAATTATTGTATTTTAAAGGAGAATTGTCATAAATACCACTAAAATAGGTTTTTATTCCAAAAATACCACATAATTGAATTAAATTTCTAATACTAAAAACTAATTCCTAAATTCTAAATACTAAACCCTACCCCTAAAAACTATACCCTAAAACTAAATGTGTCAACCCAAACCTAAAAAAAAAAATTCTACATCCTTAAAAATCATTTTTTTTGTGTTTGTGGTAATTTTGGAAAAAAAGATTTTGTGGTAATTTTGGAAAAAAATATTTTGTGGTAATTTTGGAAAAAAAAAAAGTGGTATTTTTGGAAAAAAAACTTTTTTTGTGGTATTTGAAGGAATTTCTCTATTTTAAAAAATAATTTTTTATTTATTTAGTTTTCAAATTCTCAATTAATTATTTTTTGTGTAATTAATTTTAATTTTGTTTAGAATTTTTTTTTCTTCTTTTTACACTTTTATAAAGTTTATAACTTAATTAAATTAAATTTGTTATTGGATAAAATATAAAATTATAGATTTGTTTTGTTCTCTAAAAATTATATAGATGTATATGCCTATATGGTATATTGTTGTATATTTTTATGTGTATTTTTTTATTTTTTGGGAATATTAAGAATGTGTTATAGTATGTGTAATATTATGTAGTTCATATACTAAATAATTTATAAGTTAATTTTTCCAACTATGATTACAAATCTATAGTATATATGAAATAAACTAATAGTTTTATTGTTGGTTCTATAGTCCAAACCCGCCATGCTAGGCATGTTACGCAACATGTTCAAAGATTTTTAGTTCACAAAAACTCATCATACGAAACCAGTTAAAGTAAAAATAGTATTTGAGGCTAAAAGTAACTTTTTATCAAATCAATTTTTCAAATTTCTATCAAGTAAAAATATAACTTTTACAACTACATGTTTTATTAAAATCTATATCTCATTTGATACATGAGAGATCAAATAAAATAAATAAAAGACTCATTACTATTTTCATGATTTTGGTACTTTCTATAAAATAATAATATCTATATAACCTGATATTTTTGGATTTTCACCAAATATCACATTAATATATGCATACATACTACAATAGTTGCTGATCCGTTTTTCACCAATATATCACATTAATATATACATACATACTGCAATATACATACATAATTAAAGACAAAAAAATATGAATTGAGTATTATAGAAGATATGACATTAAAACAAAATTATAGGAAACAATTTAGATTTTTATAGAATTTTCTTAAAATAAATATATTCATAATCACGTTATCATTTTGCTTTAATTTCGGGATTTTAGCTATCACATTAACTATATTTTGTTATAAATCATCTAATTTGGAAACTAAGAAATTATAACCATAATAGATTTTAAGTGTAATTACCGATTTTTTATAGTTAGATATGTTTCTTATTATCAAAAAATTAAAATGTATTTTTAATATAGATAAAGAATTATAGTTATTATAAAAAAACCATCACAAAAAAAGAATAACTATATTTAAAATTCCAAGTATATGATATTACAAAATCTTGATAGTGCTCTTTAACCATAAAAAAAAGTATAATAACCACTCGATTGTTTCTCCATCGTTATCTTTTGCTATTGGGCTAACATTGTTTTGTGTACTAATGTTGTCTCATGGACAGATCAAGTTTCCTAGTGGTAGCATTTTCCATCAGCTAGTATATTTGGATCTACATACAAATAATAGGAAGTGGTGGAATCTACTTTCGTTCATGCTTAATGCTTCTCCTAAGTTGCAAATCCTCAAGCTTACCGACGTGAGTAATTTCATTACTAATCAGCTACCTTTTTGTTTGTTGTTGTTGTTGTTGTTGTTGTTGTTGTTCAAAACTCCACTTTCATGTAATTTGTTGATCTAATATTACATAAATTGCATTGTTCTCAGCTAGATATGTCTTCTAACAAAGGAAATCGGATCGGCCAAAAATGGAATCAGCCGAAATGTGTACCCGAAATGTTTGTTGTTCAATCTTGAGACATTCGTATGGATAGGACATGAATGGCAACGAAAAGATGAGAAAGAAATTGCCACATACATCCTAAGAAACACAAGACGGTTGAAGAAAGCAACTTTCTCCACAAAACCCATCGAACCGGAAAAGCTCAAAAAATTGGAAAAGAGACGTAGGATGCTCGACGAGTTGGCGAATGTGGACAGGGCTTCAAATTCATGTCATTTTGTGTTTGAATCCATGTAATTAATGTCTTGAAAAAATACTATGGTGTGTTTTACTTAGCCATTGGGAATAATTCTAACGCATATTCAGCCGTACCGGCAAGTTAAAATCCGATCCTCAACTATACCTATTGATAATAGGATGCTAAATCTTGGTTATATGTTGAGGAAGATATTATTCTAACAAAAGCTGAAGTTATGTTTTTGTATTGTAACGACATTTCTTCCAGAAGAAATGAAAATCTGAACCTTCGAGTTGTGTAATTTTGATCCAAACCACAAAGCATGCATTGGAATTTGGTCACAAAGCCAAACCAAACTTGTGTTTTCCGTTTGGGATTTGCGCAAACAAGTGTCTATCGGTTCCATGACTCTTTTGACCTCTAGGTGATAGATAGATAATCTAAACCAGTAGAAAACAACAGCTTTACCACCTAAGAGCAAGATTAATGGGGGGTTCGGTACTTATATACTGTTTGAATTTTTTAAGAATTAATTGTGTATTGTTTTGTAAATAATAATCCATGATCTCTTAGTTAAAATTTTCTCCTCCAATGGTAGGATTTAATTTTGGGTATCTTATTTTTTAAAATATAGTTTTTTGAAATTTAAAACTTTTAAATAGAATAGAGTATAGAATATCAATGATTACATCTATATGAGGAAAAAATCAATGTAATTCAGTATTCTACTACATAACATTTACAAGAAATTTACAACATATTGTAAGAAGCAACTACAATTGGAAGGCGTATGACTAGATTCGTTCGACTTACTGATGTGTCTGCCGAAGTCTGATCATCATCACATCCACTGATCGATATGGCTTCCCCACCAGCTGTTCCTTTCCACAAACCTGACCTAGGCCGATGATCCTCCCACACATACTGCCCAGCTCTGTTTCAATAACAGAATATAAGAAGCAGTAGGAAAGGTACTTCACTTTTAGCAGCAACTAAGGGAGGACTAACCTGTTCATTCTACATAGGAAGGGTAAATCCAGGACAGTGCCACTATGGCAAGCATCGATAATTGAATGGAGCTTGACACCATGGGGAAGAGGACGAACAATGGTAGCGTTGATCTAATCATCTACAATCATCCCCTGAGTTTCAAAATCAAGGGGACAGAGTGTTTCATCATAGCCATCAACTTCATCACCGTTGTAGTTTCTTTGACGCGAACCATGACCCGAGTAGTGAAAGAAAAGTGAGTCGCCTGCTGTGCATCCCTGTACGAGCCAATACAATACCAGCCTCATGTTTTGCTTAGTCGGGATACGATATAGATCAGTTTCTTCCTATGCAACCATTTATGTATCCATGAGAATGATGGAACCATGATGAACAATTATCTATTATGGAGTTCAACTTGCAAGAATCAATCAATACTCAGTATGAAGAACAATTCACAACACTGGTTCAGGGCATTCTGATAAGTGAAATGTTATCAGATTCAAAAATTCAAGTTAACAATATAGGCATAGAAATTGAGTAATAGAGGCACTGAAACAGCTTATCATAAGAGTCTTCATTTGGATTAATCCCTTGCTTCTGACACCTCATACAAAACAAGTAAAGGTTGTGTAGCATAATATAAGTCCAGAACAAGAAAAAAAAAAGGCAGATTCTTGTTGTTTCATATTAAGAGCAGAGATACAAGCTTCAGATTAGAATTCCACAACATTTATTCAACACATCATCTAGTCTGTTCTTGGTACACTATTCCGGATTCACAACTTTATCATATTCATAGCAAAGGTGAAACCTTTAGATCACCAAGTAAGTGACTTTATTGACTAAAATCAAAAGTTCAGATTTGAATAAACAAAGAAAGCAATAAAGGTGGGTTACCAAAATGTCCATGTGAAGCCAATTGGCGCCCAAATTCACCATTCCCTTAGCCTCCGCCGCAAGATTTTAGCAAAATCTGATGAGAACATCGACGGAGCGATCTTTGGCGACACCATCTTCCCCTTGATTTCAACGACGACTATGATAGAGAAGAAGAATCTGCGTTAGGCGACACCATCTTCCCCTTGATCTCCTCCGACCGCAATCTCTTCTTCCTCCAGACCATTCGACTCCAAATTCAAACCTTTGTCGTTTCGGGACTTCGATCGCGAGAGAAAGATAGAGAGACGAACAAATGAAATTCTCTTCCAAATAATTTTTTTTTCCCTCTTCTATTTTTTCTTCGTCCAACAGAACCCTAACACGTACTGTCTCTTAAACCATGTTTGATTGAGTATACTATATAAGAGGTTCCTTTACATTTTTTCTTTTATTCTGATTTATTTTTTTGCAACAAAACACTAAGATCCCTTCTATGAACCTCTGGTTGGAGAAGGTCTAATACTTTTGTTGAAATTAAACTGAATTTACATTTGCTGTAACTGAAATCTTTTAATTTATGTTGTATCATCAAAAATCACCAAACTGCTTTTTTTTTTCCTGAATAAAAATGAATTTCTTTCCCCTACAAAATATTTTTGGATCAAAATGCACATAAAATCCTACTATATTAATTGAGAAGTACAAATATAAAACTAACCTTAAAATGTATAAAAAATTACATTCAATTGCCATTAGAAAAACTTAATTAAGATTAAATAATTAATTAAATAAATATTTTTAATTAAAAAACGAAAATAGGGGAAACATCAAATAAAATAAATTGTAGAAAAGAAAAAAAAACTCTGTTAGAATCAAAACTAATTTGTACTTAAAAAAATTTCACAACTACAACAAAGATTTCACAAAGGTTTAAATAATTTTATTCATTACATGTAAATGTTTTATTGACAGATTTTCAATAAACATTTTTAAAATACAAAAAATATCATATAAGCAACAAATTTTTAATCACAAACCATTATTACAAATTACAAATTTTATAAATAACATAATAACAAAATAAATTATTACAAATTTTCATAAAAAAAAGTTCAGCCCTGTATAGTACTTAGTTTTCATTAATTATTACAAAATAAATTATTTCGCGGGATAGTACTTAGTTTAGATACATTTACAATTACAAAAGTTATATTAAACCTGTCCAACGACTGATGATACAACCATTAAATTCTCATTTTTAAGTGGATTGTGAACTGTGATTAATTTGTCTGAACACTAATTATCATCAATACTCGTAATTTAAAATCTTTAACTAAAAAGTTGTTAAAAAAACAAAAATTAGTATTTATATCTCTTCTTCACACAACAAAGCAAGGGGAAGGAAGCTCCAAAGCTCTGCAAATTTTACCCAAAAAAGTTACTGTCAGTTATAAAAGTTAGCAAATTCTAGAGCACGAGTCCAGCGAATTCGCCACCAAGAGTTCGGCGAGTTTGCCTCTTCCCTTCCATGGCGTGAATTTCATTTCTTCTTCCGTCTTCCACGGCAAGAAGAAACTTACCTTTTCTTCTTTTTTTTATTCTACAGTTTCCCTCAAATTCATAGACCTGGATTTGTGCTTTTAAGCTCATCCTCTATATCTTTGATTCATAAGTGAAATAGAGAATTAGTAGTGAGATCTAAGTCCTGTAGCAATTAGGAACTTCAATCTTCAGTTTCATCTTACTTTGAATCTTTCCTTCCGATTCACAGAGTTTGACTTTTCTATCTTTGGTTTTTACTTCAGTCACTTTCTTGTTGGATATAATTCTCTATAATAAACTGATTTGAGTTCTGAAATCAAGTTTTTAATATAATAGTATAATGTTACAAATGTTTAAAAGAAATTTATACAAATAAGAAATTATATTGAAAATATGTTTTTTAGTATAATAATATGATGTTAAAAATGTTTAATAGAAATTTATGCAAAAAGAAAAATGAAACTATAAATTATAATTATAGTACATTATATAAAACACAAATATCCCCTATTTAATATTTCGGAAGTACATGACTTATTTTTGTAGACTATATAATATATATATATATATATATATATATATATATATGATTTTTAGTTATAGACTTATGACATTCATGATTTAGGTGTATCATATAATATACAAGTTAGTTTGATTTTTGGTAATTAGAGATAATATGCATTTAGTTAATTATAGTAACATATAAAATCAATTATAGGTAACATTTAAAAGATAAGGAAATCTTTCAACCTAATTAAAACAAACATATGTGATTCTTCTTTCACTTTTATTTGATTTTATATTTAAATTATTTTAAATTATTATATAATATATTTAGTTAATGAAATAAATGTTTTTTTCTGCATATGATGTAATTTAAACTTTTTAAAACGGACATATATTATTCGACTGATGAATAAAAAAATGTATAAAATGTCTCAATCACATTGCCTAAGAAAACTAGGCAAAGATTCAAATTCATACTATAAAAAAATGACCAAAATGATTCTGAATACGAATGGACATGAACTTTGATTATTCAGATATTGAAATCATACTATAAAGTCATACTTCAAAGTCATAATATTAACACCAATATATATTGTTCAATCTATAAAATATTCAAGCTTTAATAATATTAGTCTTTTAAAAAATTTCTATTCAACTAAAATTTTGACTGAATAACGAGTATAAATTTGAATATTTAAATTCAATTTCATATATTTCTTTTGTTGAATTATATAATTTTATATACTATAATAAACTTTTTAAATAATTTAATTTGAAGTATTTAAAATATTTTAATTTGATATTTTTAAGAATATCATAAATATATGATAGAACAAAAAATTTAAATTATAAACACTCTAATTTGATTTGTTATAGCACAGGTCAATAATATGTCACTATAGAATGAAAAAATTTCAAGAAATATGATTTTTTGCTAAAGCACGGGTTGAAATTTCAAAAAATATGATTTCTCAGATTAAATTAAAGTTTGGAATAATGTTGTTTGGTAGAGGCTTTCTCGATCAAGATGATTTTGACAAACATATGTTACATATTTGGTCCTAAAATTAATATGTGATATATTGTGGGTTAAGTCATATAATTAACAATCAAAATACAATATATAATTTTAAAAACTAAACAAATCAAATTAAATTAACAAACAAAAGTTAATGTTTTTAACAAACAAACAACATTATTCCAAAATAAATATTATTTCATAAGTCATATTTAGAACATGATTTCATGGCATAGTGTTTCATCCCAAAAGAAAAAAACTTTTAAAACAAATAAAAAAATCATATATATAATTATTTAAATAAAAATTACAAAATAAACAGAAGAAATTTCATTATAATAACTTTTAAACATATAATAAAATATGAAAAAAAAAACAAATTCAAACTTAAAATTGGATATAATAAACTGATTTGAGTTCTGAAAATATTCAGAGAGGTTGAATTCTTTTTTTCTTAATTCAGAATTACGATTCAAGAATGTGAGAAAACAAGAGTGTTGATTCTTTACATGCATACATGATTTTTTTTTTTGTCAGATAAGGATCACCTTTAAACTTAGCATACGATGGAAGATCAAGAGCTCTCTCTGCAACTTCTCTGTCCTCGTGAATCTTTGCGACTAGACTCTCAAGTGAAGTGAAATTAGCAAGGCAAGAACAGAAACAATATGAGCCAACAAAGAGTATAGCATTACACTACAGAGTCATGAATAATGGATGATGAATTTGATGATGATAACCTCATGGCGTCTATAGCCAACGATTATAAGACGAAGCTCTTTTCCATAGAAATCTTCAGTGAAATCGTGAAGCAACCATGGCTCCTAATTAACCAGAGCTAAGTTAAAGAAAACAACCAGAAGAAATGAAAAAATGTGAAAGACAAACGAAAAAGGAGAGACAAAAGGTAAATTTACTGAGCAGAGAACAAAGGGTAAAGTTACCGAGCAGAGAACACAAAGGGTAAACTTACTGAGCAGAGAACAAAGGCTAAACTTACTGAGCAACAATAATTTCCGCTTGTTCAACTAGCTGAGGGTTAGGCTGCTGGTCAAGGCGTCTCAGTCTCCTTTCTCCATGCAAAATGTAAATTTTATATTCTTTCAGTCACCTCTTTGTATTACCTGTGGCATAAAAAGAATTGGGAGTAGAGTGTAAGGTGTTAGCATAACAGATTATTTGAATCAATATTCCACAAACAGAAGGTGGAGATAGAGAATCTTGTGGCAACAAATAAGAGAGCAATCATGGGATGAAAACAAATGCTTATTGAGGAAAGTGCTTAAAATGAATCAATAGAGAAAGCAAGTCATGGCAATGTAATAGAATAGAATAGAAGAAAAACCATGGCTCACATTACTAGTATTCCTTTCTACAAAAATACTCATTATGGCGTTGCATTTTTCAAACACAAATCAAATCGTCACCAAAACAAAAGCCAAAATCAGAAGCAATTAATCAATAATGTTAGGCTCAACAGTATCATATTCATCAAAATAATCAAAGCTTCCTAGCGTTAACGCCATTACAAAGAGCTGATGATGGAAAATAACAACCCCAGTAGACCAACAAAAAATCAACAGCAAAATCTACTACCACATAGATCAATCAATACAAGCTTCTCTCGATATTAATTATTCAGACACACACAAATCGAAAGCAAAAGTAACATAGATTCACAAACACAAAAACAAAGTTCTTAAACTGTAAACATATTTGTCAGTTAACCGAAACATGTTCAATCATGTTATTCCAAAAAAAAAAAAAACTGGATGTCACACTGGTACCGACTGAATAGTCTTTTTCAAATAGCAAGATCAAATTTTACACTGGATGAAAAAGAATAGTATTAATGGCTTTACCTGTGATTGTAGAATCTAGAGATGGTATATATAAAAACTGAAATTTTAGAGATGATATATAAAAACCACAAATCTTGGCCAAAAGAGAACTCATTTTAGTCTTTACGCTTTGGTCGATCTGTGTCTGGTCATAGAATGAAATTTGTAACAGCTCAAAAAAGCAACATCGATAAATTAAAGACGATTGGAGGTCCTGCCTACATAGATTCTTCAACATACAATAAAAACAGAAATTAAGCCGAACACACAACCGAAATGTCTCTTAATTTCCCTATCAAACCATATTTTATTACACTTGATTGACCTTCTTGATGGTAAGCTTCATCTCCAACAAGTCACCACGCAATGAAGAGTGAGGGATCAACATGAACTTCTCTAGAGGGGTTTGAAAACTCACTTTAAGAATCCTCTTCATGTCTGGTGATTCATAAGTCATAGTGTGCCCATCGACAGTGTAGGAGAGTTGATATGAGAACTTTCCTACTGTTGGAGAAGATGGTCCAATGCAGCTTACAGTTACACACACACCGTACGGCTCTCTAAAACACTGCACTGCAAACAATCTGTCCGATATATCATCCACATGGATTTTTATCTTATCACTGATGTTCTTCCGAACAGTAGAGGGTACTTTATATGTGAAGGATCCATCTCGGGGAGCAAAACACAAGTATCTTTCTGTTCTGTTCCTAATTCTGCTTTAAAGTTATAATCTTGATAGTTTCAAGAACCACAACTCCAATTAAGAACGTATCTTACAAAACTTGAGACATAAACAGAATCCTCAGAACAGAAACACACCGAAAAAAGAAACTATTAAATTCAAGTGGAAACAAGACCTGGAAGATAGGAACAGTCAATGTTTCGAAGCAAATGGGACACTTCAGAACCTCAAGATCCATCTGCAATGTCGAGCGTTTCTTCGCTCCATCAGTCCGAGATACCGACGAAGAAGTTTGTCTCTTTGGAGAGACACTAGTACTCCTGTAAATCGAGGCTCCAACCATGTCAGAGGAAGAGGCTTTTAGCTCTTGGAAATCCTAACCGGAGAAGATGGCTAGAACCCTAAATCCCTCATTTACAGAATTAGTATAATTAAATGTACTTTAATTTATTTGATTAAAAATCTAAGTTATTTGGTGGATCAATGTTTTTTGGGGAATTTTGTCAATTTTACAACATTTGCTTAAAAACTTTCGAGTTCTACCACAAAGAAAACAATCTTTTCTGATCTATAATGGAGTAGATAAATTGACTAAATTGTGTTGCATATAATGGGTTGGAAATAACACCTGAATAAGCAAAATGAATTATGTTATTTAATATATATTTGATTTTTTGGCAACATAGATGGACATTAATTCTTGGGACTAGACAGACAAGTGGAACCCGTAGTAGACACTTTATAATCTGAAACTTACGTAGAGTTTTTAGAGATCTAGTTGGTGGAATACCGTAAGTGTGTGGACAATTTTAATTATGTGGACAAGGTTTGTCTGATAAACAAGTTGAGGAATACAAAGTTGTCCATTAGCTTAAAGTACTTGCCCATTTGTCAAGTATATTATCTACAGGGGTTTTTGTGAATCATGCAGTAAATGACATGGTAAATAAATTATTGTTTTTGTAAAATAAGTTGTCCATCATAAGATTAAGGAAAAATGATTGTCAGCTACTTCAATTATAGTCCAACACATGATCATACATACAAACAATATAAATGTCTTCTTAACTACGTGAACTATTGTCATCACATAAGTACATCCATAAACAAACATAGGTCATGTATACAACATCATAAACATTCACCTCCGGTGTTTAGTTGCCCAGAATCCGGCATTGACCAGTATTGACTGACGTTGATCAATATTAACCGGCGTTGACCAATGTTGACCGGCGTTGACCAGAAAAATATTCAAATTTTTTTTTCTTTTTTCCTAAAAATTAATTTTTTTGGTTTTATGTATTTTTGACAAATAAATAAAAAGATAAAGTTTAGTATAATTTACAAAAAAATAACAACAAAAAGTTATATGCCAAAAGAATATAAAAAAATTATATACCCAAAAAAAATTAAAAACTATATGACAAACAAAATTTGTGGTATATCTAGTAACTAATTTTGTTAATACAGAAAATATACCAAAATAATATAATAAAATTATACCACCAAAATTTTTATGTGTAGTAGATTTTTTCATAAAACTATAACGAATATATATCTTTTCCTTTGAAAATCATTTTCTATTTTGTATTTTCAAAGGTGGGGGTTTTAAATATATATATATTTTTAATTATTTATAAGATTATGTCATTTGAAATATATCCAAGACATTGCCAACTATTTCTTTGTTTTTAATAAGAAAAAGAAAGGAAGAAAAAATTTAAAAATTCTATTTATTTACATGAAAGACATATATCTAGAAGATAATTGAAACATGGATTATTCTATCTTAACCTATGAATGAATGAATGATGACATGCAAACAAACAGACTTAGGCTAAGATGATCAAAATGTATGCAAGGTGTTTCAATACCCTTATGATGTTGTAGCATAATGGATGTCAATCCATAAAGAGTGTGATATGTAAGCAGTCAAGATGTGATCAATGCATTCAAGTTAAGCCAAATATAATTATGATTTCTTTCTAACAACCTATTGAAAATAATGAAATGCAATGAAGTAAGGCAACTTAAGACAATACTGATGCTGAATTAAACTATAGAACAAGTGCAATAAACAAGACTAAGTAGAATTAACTAATAAGTAGAAGAAAACAGGAATAGAACAATGCATAAGCAAGAAAGTAAAATGGAGCTCGACCTAGCACTCGGTTGAGTGCATGGTCGAGTGGGGGGTCGAGTTGACAAGCGAATGAACAGAAACAGAGCAAATAATGAAAACAGAGCAAACAACAAGCAATTAACAATACTTAAACAGGGAAATCAAAAAACAAAGAAAGGTCCTAAAGATGGATTCATGGGATGGACTCAAGCTATGGCTATCTAAATTGGTCAACAAACCTCAATCAACATTGAGCTATCTCTAGACAATGATCTTCTAATACATGTTAATCCATTCTCATGACAATAACAATCAAGCCAAGATACTTCTTAGACCTAGTTCTCACTAGCTATTACATATCAAAGCAGGCATTAAACAACCAGATCATCAATGTCAAAAATCATAGTAAACATCTCATCTCTTAGCATGCTTCATGATAATCTCTAGTATTAGCCTTATCTAACAACTTAGACATTGGTATGATGCTAAGAAGCTTATGATCTATCCTTACCCTCTCAGTATAAGAATAGCATAGAACATATCTAATCTAGAAGAGATATATAACAATCAAGTTTGACCAATCTAAACAACCATAACCCTTATCCAGCCTAATCCATCCCTAAGATCCTAAGCCACTAATAAGATCTAAAAATCATCATGAAGAACACAAACCCATAAATTAATGAAACTATCATGATTAGAAAGATGAGATAAAGATGAACAATTTAATACAAAGAAGTGAAAGCAAATATTCAACAGATTCAAAGTTATGAAGGTTACAAATCTATGAAAATCTAGAGAAAAGATAAGAGATGATGCAATAAAGTAAAAAAAGCTAAAAATGGCAAAAACTAGGTTATGAGGTGTCTACATGGTCTCCAGGGTTTCTCTCCTCGGCCACAAGTGCCAGTACACATATATATAGTAAAGAGAGAGAAGCCCTAGTTAGCTAGAGGACAAAACAGAGAGACGGCGGTCAGCTCGACCATGTGCTCGGTCGAGTGCATGGTCGAGTGGTTGGTCTGTCACGTAGCTCGAGTCTTTCGATCTGGGATGATATCCGTTCAGTAAAATCGGGACAACTCTTGCACTACACCTCTGATTGCCTTTAAACCACTGGCATTAGAAATTTAACTCAATTTCCTACAACTCTCATGAAGGATACGGAAGCTGAATCACAACGGAAGATCTTCATTTGGATCGATCTTTGAGGATCTCGTTATGAATTCGACCGAGTACTCGACCATGTACCTGCTCGACTGTTGTGGTCGAGTTGCCTTGCGAATCCACTTCCTGATACTTTCAGTCCTCTTGTTTAGCTCCAGAAATAATACCAAGTCATTCCTTACCCTCTTAGAGCTCCATAACACCTAATAATACTCCAAATGCACAAATGTATGCAATGCATGCTTCTAAACATCCTAAGTGCATATTTGGACATAAATGGCTAGAAAACCTAAGGAATCATTTCTATATGATGCAAAACATGAACTAAACAAGGCCTTAAATATGGTAAATTATAGTAACATCAATAATTAAAAAACAAAAGTTGATTTTGTAAAATCAAAGGTTGGTTTTGTAAAATCGAAGAAATAGTTGGCAGGATATATTTCAAATTACATAATCTTATAAATAAGTAAAAAGAAAAAATATTTAAAACCCCACCTTTGAAAATACAAAATAAATAATGATTTTTAAAAGGAAAATGTATATGTTTGTTATATTTTTATGAAAATATCTACTACACATAAAATTTTGATGGTATAGTTTTATTATATTATTTTGGTATATTTTCTGTATTAACAAAATTAGTTACTAGATACCACAAATTTTGTTTGTCATAAAATTTTTAATTTTTTTTGGTATATAATTTCTAGTATTTTTTGTTGTTATATTTTGTTTTTACAAATTATACAAATTATTTATATTTTTTATTTATTTATCAAAAATACATAAAAGCAAAAAAATTATTATTTTTAAGAAAAAAGAAAAAAAAAATATTTATTTTGAATATTTTTTCTGGTCAACGCCGGTAAAGACTGGTCAACGTCGGTAAACATTGGTCAACGCCGGATTCCGGCCAACCAAACACCGGAATTGAATGTTTATGATGTTGTACACATAACCTATGTTTGATTATGGATGTCCTTATGTGATGACAATAGTTCACGCAATTAGCAAGGCATTTATATTATTTGTTTGTGTGGCCATGTAGCTGGTAATCTTTTTTTCCTAAGATTAATAGTGGACACTCTGGTGTGTTTAATTGGTTCACCAAATCAATAGCTCCGGCGGTGGCAACAGTGAATGTCATAAGAAAGAAAACAGAGGTGAGCTTCTAAAAAAGTTGACGAAGAGCAAAAAAAAACAGAGAGAAAATTTTTGGAAAGAAAAGTTGTAAACATTATCAACAAAAAAGGTTTTTTTTTGTGTTTTGATTTTGTGGATTTGGAGAGATGTAGAGATAATTAATGGAAGAAGAAGAAAGAGATTAGAAAAAAAAGAATGAGATAAGTGTCCCGTAGAAATGTGTGCAGAGAATTAATGGAGGAAGAAAGAGATGAGAAAGTAAAAAAGACAAGACAGCAAAACAAATTGAAAAAACCTTTATTTTTGTTTTGAGGAAGGAAATGAGGAAGGTTATTTTAGTATATATCTTTTATGCTTATGGTATGTCTTAAAAAGAGTTAGCAAATGTGGTAGAGATGATGAGTTTAGTTTTAGAATATGATAGAATTGTTAGAATTTTTTTTTTTGGTGTGGATTTAGTAATACTTTGGTTCTTGATCTGATGATAGGGAATTCAATAATACGACAAATATTACAATCTCTATCTACTGTACTTTTTTTTTCAACAAAAAATTAGCTCAAAAGAGCCAATGGGTGGAAAACTGTTTACAAACAAAACATTATGCGGAGATGTACGCGCTTGGCATACCAAAGAATCTGCATTTACATTTGCATTTCTAGAAACAAAAGATAAAGAGAAAAAAAAAGAAAATTCCTCCCTGTCACTCTTGATATCATCGAGGTATGTCGAAAATGTCGGCCAGTAATCAGGAGAAGACACCATCTTCACCAAGTCTGAACAGTCTGTGTAGAAAGCCACATCACGGAATTCATGTCTGATCATACACCGCATATCCCAAATGAAAGCTTCGACTTCGGCATGTAGGGGAAACGCTCCGTCGGTAATTTTTAGCTCCCATGGTTGGCGTCGGATCCTGGTACTGGGTACAAAACCATCATGCGCCTACAAACGAATCTCCTACTTTCCAAGATCCCTCAATGAAACAACGGTAGCCTGAATAGATAGTAGGAAGGGAGCTTGCAGTCGCCCTTAGCCTTGGGTGAGAGTCAAAATGGCAGGAAGTGAGATCCTCATCCTCGCCCTCCTCCTGGGCATGCTGCCAGGTCAGCGCCTCGCCTTCTGCTACCCAAATAATCTCCTCAGGCTGCTCATCTTCATTCTCAAAAACTCGTGCATTCTTTGCTTTCCATATATACCACAAAATCCAAGGATAAGCCGATACTTGAGAACCCGAATTCTTAGAGCCTAAAAAATAGTCCAAATTTGCACACACTGACTTCATTGGAAAGGAATTTGGTCCCACTGGTACCTGAGATAACGCCCAAACTTGACGAGTCGGTGGACAAATAAAAAGGGCATGACTCACTGTTTCCTCATCGGCACCACACCGTGCACAACCCATGTCGTAGGCCAGACCACGCCTTTGCAAATTTGCCGAAACCAAAATGCACCCTGACAATACCTACCACATAAAATGTTGGAGTTTTGGTGGACAACGGACCTGCCAAATGCTAGCTAGGAGATGAGTAATCTCTGGCCCACAACCAAGAGGCTGGAAAGTCCTAGTTACCGCCTTACGTTCCGTATGATACCATGACTTAACCGTATATTTCCCATTCTTCGTAAAATGCCAACGAAGAGAGTATGTCTGCCGAAAACTTCCTAAAAGTACCGCCCCTATTAATGCAACATCCAAAGGATCAAAAAATCTTGTTAAGCAAATCCATCCGCCATGAATTAGTTCCACGATCAATTAAGTAGGAAATTTTAAGAGCAGGATCCTGAACCGGACCCTTACTTATAGCTGGTCTCGGAAATCTATATATTGTACTTATCTAAGCAATATTGTTAAAAATTTGACCATACTATCATGTGACATATCACAAAAAATGTCATTGCATTTTAATTAATTTAATAACTAACCAAAGAAAAGCTTATGTTGGTTTATAAAATAATAAAACAATATTTTTGAAATTATTTAACAGATTTTATTTATTGTTTCAGAAATTTTAGGAAACAATAACAAACTATTTAGAATAATTAAAAAACTTAACTTTATTTATAAAACTAAGATTAAATATATGCATCCCTAAATTTTTTAATAATGACATATATATTTTAAAACTAAGATACAACATTGCTTATATTTTAAAAATAGAAAATATTATATCTAATTTATTAAATATTTTTTTGCTCTGCAAATCAATGCAGTAACATCTTATTAAAATCCAAGAAATCACGAATGTTATATTAGAACATGCTTTGTTTATTTAGAACATGCTATTGTTTATTTAGAACATGCTAATTTTAATAATTACATGTTAATGGTAACTGAGTGCAGGCAAGATTTGAGCTTGATGAAGAGTTTCAAATGATTGATGTGCCGAAGCAGATGGGAAATCTGTGGAAGGCATACAAGTCACGCTTTGTCAGGAAACTTAATGAGGCTAAGAATAACCAGCAGAGGATTAATCTGAGACCAATGAACATTTCTCCTCTCGACTGGCATAAATTTGTGAAAGCAAAAACAAGCCAAGCCTTTAAGTTATTGACTTTAAATTATGTAAGTTTAATATTTGAGTGATGGTTAATAACATGTTTAAATGTTAGGTTGTGAGTGACACGGCTAAAGAAAGGAGGAAGAAACAGATCCCTCACACTACTAGTCATAAAAGAATGGTCAGACTTACGGAAGAAATGGTAAGCATACTACCATCTATGTTTTTTGATCTGGTAAGATCTACCTTGATAATTGATGTGTTGTTTTTTTCACAGAAAGTTGAAAGCAAGGATCCATCTGAAGTTACAAGGCTAAAGGTTTGGGTCAAGTCGCGTACCAAAAAAGATGGTACACCAGTTAATACGAATGTCGCAGAAAAGATTGTAGGTTCCAAATTGGTGTGTGGCTTAGTGATTTTGTTACCCATTAAATATTGTATTTCCTCTTATCCAGAAAAAGGCAGCTGAACTGGTTGGTACTGATGGTCCAACAAGTACAACAAATCCGGATGTAGATCATTTCTCCCAGCTTTTGGGACCTGACAATCCTGGTATGCTGAGGGCAATGGGTAGAGGCATGAGTAAGACCAAATTAGCTAGTTTCCAAATTAAGAACAAATGTATGGCTGACATGCAAGAGAAGCAAGTTCAGTTAGTAAAGCAGATAAATTAGTTGCAAAATGAAATTATGGATTTAAAGAAGCAGGTTAGTTAATTACTTTGACAATTCTCAAGTATTCATTAACTTGCTAATTTATAAAATGGAATTTGACATTGCTTTCTTAAATTACAGGGACTAGAGCCTGAAATTGGTGAAACTCAGCTCCAAGAGAAAGTAATTCCTTATTCTTATTATATATGATCAGTTATTCCTTCAAGCTTATTTAAATTTCTATATGTTTATTTTCGACTTCAATATTTGTAGAGTGTAAACAAAAAATCACACCTTAGGTGTGTGTTGGTTGATTGGACTGACACTGATGAAAACATTGTTGAGGGGCGTATTCTTTCTTTTGATCTTGATGACATAGTGAATGACTCTCGTCTAGGCCCTACGGATCTGAAAGTGTTGGTTGAATCTGCTACGAAACTAGATGCATTCCTCTAGAGACCTGCAACTAAAATGTTTACTATTGAGGAAGTTGTTGGACAGATGATTGCATGGCCTGCAGATAAATGTGTTCTTTTGGATAAAGAGGTCCAATTAGAAGACATTGCGCCGAGGGTAAAATTTATTGTCCTTTCTAGATAATTTTTTGTCCTTTACTATATTCTTATTTGAATTGTGTTTTTGTGAATGTGTATGACTTGGCCTAAATGGAAGTTCCCTGAACAAATGTCAACTACTGGATTTGTCTATGGATGAATTGATTGTTGCTGAGGGTCATTGGCACACACAAGAACCATCTGCATTAGTTAATGGTCTTCCTATGGGGCCAAAAGCTGTTAAAGTATTCGTGGATTCAGTATGTCAACCTGACACGTTCATATGGAGGCCTACAATGGACACGACATACCTGGAGGACTATTTGATGACTTATGTAGCATGGCCTGCCCATAAAGTTGTTCTTCAGAATGGCGAGAGTTCTCCTAAACATAATTCTCCATCAACTAATATACCATCAGGTTCTACATCAACAATAAAGGCAAAATCATCCTCAACATGTTCTAAATCACCTATTGAGGATGCAACAGGTCCAGGCTCTCCAACTAAGAAAACTCTACCGCATTCACAGTCTCTTATCATGGAATCTCAGGTAAATGTTTTCGATATGTTATGAAGTTGTTTCTGTCAAGTCATATGATTGTTGGTTGGCTTATATTATTTGACATTGCAGCGTATCAATGAAGTTGTCTCAAAGGAAAATAAGAAGTGCAGACTGATGGATATTACCGGAAAGAAGCTGGTTGTTGCTGAAGGACGATGGGCAACAAACGATCTAGACCAAAAGGTTCACTTTGTTCGTTTGGGTTCTAATGCAGTTAAAGTGTGGGTAGATATTGTCAACGTAAGAGATGCATCAGTTTGGAGGCCATCAGAAGAAATCGAGATGATGGAAGATGCCATTGGCACAATCATTGCATGGCTAGAGGACAAAGTAATCATCATGTCTTAAATTAACCATGAGGTTTACTGTCTCCTACTTCAGACTTACAATCTATCTTATGGATTTGCTTTTTATCTTCAGACTTGTCTTGTTCCTTATGGATTTTAAACTTGTGTTATGTACTATGTATTATGTTGGATAGTGAAATGGTGAATTAGGGGATTTAATATTAATACAGGTTCCGGGTCAATTTCAAAATAACAAGAAACCAGTGTTCTCAAAACACTTATAATTGCATCTAAAATCCTGCTATAACATAATATATTATAGCATAAACATATTGCTAACGAAAACTGAATTAAACCGTTTAACTAACGTTATGGTAGAATCATCTAACATAGCGTGTATAATGACTTATAACATTATCTTTAAAATTTTGAAAAGCGGGATAAACACCGGGCTTCTACTATATCAACACTAACACCAACTACACGAGACGGGAGATGCTATAAGCCTAGAACAGTGAACAGCTTCGTCTTATTTAGTTTTAGGCTTCTTGGGTAAGAAGAAAGATTACTTCATCTCACCACATCTCCATCTCTCCATCTCACCACATCTCCATCTTCACCATTGCTCCATCTCTCCATGAATTAGGTATGTAGATTTCTGGATTTTTTTGGAAGTTGATTGTTATGATGTATTAGTTTCTTTAGATTATGTCAATTTGTTTACTCGATTTCAACCCAGATTTCAATCCAGATTTTTTTACTCGATTTCAATTTTTGCATGTTGATTATTATGATTTCTTAGTTTCATAAGCTTATGTCAATTTCTAAAACTTGATTTCATTCCACATTGCAAAGATAAAAAAATTACAAAAATTTCGATGATTTTACAAAAACTATAATTTAAATCATATGGGATTTGGGTTAGGATTTGGGATTTTTGATCTAAAACACACAGCTATAATAATCTCATTATTAGTTGTAACCAGTTTTGAGAGTAATAATATATTGATGAAGCCTTGTTTTAAACAATATCGACTTGGACTCAAGTACTCAGCTCTGTCTATATATCTACAATTGATGGAAGTAAGCTTGAATTTCGTGAGTATTAGTTTTCTTGACTTGTAGTGAGTTTACTTGTTTAACAGATGCATCTACCGCACTAGTGTTTTTTTAATGAAATGATAAAGTCCGCTTAAGAGAATTTTCTTCTTCCAATGTTGTTATATTTATGTTCTGCATTATCTAATGATTTAGTTAGGCTGATGCTTTATATTGTAAGCCTTTACACGAAATTCTCCACTTTTTTTATAGACTAATTAATCACATTTACAAATACTAAAATCAATTATTAATTCAATTCTACTGGTCACGTTTTCTACTAAAAAAAAAATGGTGAAATGATTTACAAATGCTTGCTTTGCTTATTCTCTTCTCTTATCTTAGATGTCAATTAATTCTATCTACTTCTAATTCAGAATTCTGTGTGTATTTAATTGCGAGCGCAGTATGACATGGCTCTGCAATTGAGCCACAACTAGTAAGCGATTACAAGTTATGTCATACATGTTGTCTGTCAAAATTTGAATAACACCTAAATCATAGTCTACTGCATTTTGTGTACATATCAAAGTGTGACATGTATTACCGTTAGTCTAAAGAATTTTAGGGGGCTGCGATTTGCTACTCTGCTTTCATGAGTTGATGTAGCTCCACTGGGCGTCTCTTCTCTACTCACCATACTCTCAAAACTGGTTATAACTAATAATCAGATTTTTCTTGTTCTTAAATCATACTTTTAGTAATTGAAAAATGATTGCCAGCTATTTGAAGTATACACCAACACATGACTACACATACAAACAATATAAATGTCCTGTTAACTACGTGAATTATTGTTATCACATAAGGACATCCATAAACAAACATAGGTTATGTGTACAACACCATAAACATTAAATTTTGGCCGGAATTCGGCGTTGACCAGAAAAAATATTCAAAAAAAATGTTTTTTTTTTCTTTTTTCTTAATAATATTTTTTTTGTTTTTATGTAGTTTTGATAAATAAATAAAAAAGATTAAATAATTTGTATACTTTCCTTACAAAAACAAAAAAACAACAAAAAGTTATACAACAAAAAAATACAAAATTATATACCAAAAAAATTAGAAATTATATGACAAACAAAATTTGTGATATATCTAGTAACTAATTTTGTTAATACAGAAAATATACCAAAAATAATATAATAAAACTATGCCACCAAAATTTTATGTGTAGTAGATTGTTTCATAAAACTATAACAAATATATACATTTTCCTTTTAAGAATCAGTTTTTTTTTATTTCGTATTTATAAAGGTGGGGTTTTAATTTTTTTTTTCTTTTTACTTATTCATAAGATTATGTCATTTGAAATATCCAAGACATTACCAACTATTTCTTTGTTTTTAATAAGAAAAACTAAGGAAGAAAATAATGAAAATTCTATTTATTTACATGAAAGACATATATCAAGAAGATAGTTAAAAAACAAAAGTTGATTTTGTAAAATCAAAGGTTGATATATTAAAAAAAAAAGAAATAGTTGGCAATGCCTTGGATATATTTCAAATGAAATAATCTTATAAATAAGTATAAAAGAAAAAAATATTTAAAACCCCATCTTTGAAAATACAAAACAAAAAAAATGATATTTAAAACGGAAAGGTATATATTTGTTATAGTTTTATAAAAAAATCTACTACACATAAAATTTTGGTGGTACAGTTTTATTATATTATCTTTTGTATATTTACTGTATTAACAAAATTAGTTACTAGATATACCACAAATTTTGTTTGTCATAAAATTTTTGATTTTTGTTGGTACATAATTTTCTTATATTTTTTTGTTGTTATATTTTGTTTTTGTAAACTATACAAATCATTTAATATTTTTTTATTTATTTATAAAAATATATAAAAACAAAAAATTATTATTTTTAGGAAAAAAGAAAAAAAATTGAATATTTTTTTCTGGTCAACACTGGTCAACGCCGGTCAACACCAGATTCCGTCCAAAATTTAATGTTTATGGTGTTGTACACATAACCTATGTTTGTTTATGGATGTCCTTATGTGACGACAATAGTTCACGTAGTTAACATATATTGTTTGTATGTGTGGTCATGTATTGGCATATACTTCAAGTAGCTGGCAATCATTTTTCCTTTAGTAATCTGTATTTTTTTTTTCGAAAAGTTGAAGTCGCATATCTGATTTGATTTGATTCAGTTGTGGCTAATTCATACTAATTCATTTTTGTTTTATTTGGCAGGAATGGAAAAAAGGTATCCTAAGCGGCTTATGGAATATGGAAGTGAGCCACAAGTTGGGCAGATAAATAACTCATGTCGAATGTCTATTTTGAACAAAATCAAGAGTGCATTACCAGAGGAGTATGAGATTGTGAAGGGTGATCCAGTTTTCGCAAGTATTTTTGCATTGTATGAGAATGGTCTTGGGTACTCAGCTCGGTTGATACACAGCATCAGATGTAGGCAGTTGGTGACTAAGCGAAGACATGAGCTGCAGTTTTTGTTCAGTAAGAAGCCGCTTAGATTATCGATGCAAGAATTTCATGTAGTTACTGGGCTAAAGTTCAATGATGATTTTAGTGGTGATTCAGAGGAATGGACAGATGATAATGGGTTTTGGAGTAAAGTGTTGAAGAGAGGTGGTATCATTACCATTCAAAGTTTGATGAAGACCCACCTTGAAGCAGCTCCATCGTGGGGAAAAATAGAAGATAAGATTCGGTTTGTGTATGTTTGTGTAATTGCTGGGTTGGTAGTGGCTAAGGATGAGAAGAAAGCTATACCACATTCATACATCAAGCTGGTCATGGATCTTAAGAAGGTTAGGAGTTATCCTTGGGGTCTTGTAGCTTTTGACCATTTAGTTAGCTTTATAATGAAAGCAAGAAAGAAACTGAAGAACCCCATAAGCTGGTCATTGCATACATTTCCATAGTAGCCTGTAAAGCTTCCTTACTGCTAAAATATCCGCCCTTCTTTACCATTGAATCTTCCAATTTTGAACCAGCACCATCACCAAGATTAACATCAGTAGGCTTTTCTAATACAACATCAGTTGGCTTATGTGAATTCCTTGAAATAATAGCTACTGATTTTTCCAGATCAACTCCCACATCATCACCATCACTTGTATCATGTGGGTCCTTATTCAGATCGAACTGGACTTTACTCCTATCATCATCAACTATTCCTTTGAACGTAACACACAACCGAATCATGTTTTTCCTTTTCAGATATGCAAGAAAATTTTTCATTCCTCTATCATTTGTCAATACAACGGGAGGAGAATCAACTTTAACCTTTGTGGGTAAATAACTGAATTCCACATCAAATATACTTTGCTCTATTTCATAGTCTTCTGAAACCATCACCTTCAACTCTTTAAGAGACGTAGTGGGTTGCAAAGTCAGTAATCTCGCACGTTTTTCTTCATCATCAATAAATCTCCACTCCTTGTTTGCACCATGTGTCCATACACCACAAGTAACGTAGATTTGCATCATAAACAATTAAGTGAAATTTTCATGGAAGGTGGAAGAGATGGTAAACACCCGATCACAATATCATAAGTTATGTCGAATGTCAATTTTTCCTGTTTTTGTGTTTCTTCTAAATAATTTAGAATACACATTCTAAAATATATTAGAACATATCTAAACAATAAATACAGAATCGTAACCATAAATTACGATTATTCAGAAAATATTCACTTTCCTGATTTAGTTTATTTTCTTTCTATTTCTAGAGTATTCTAAGTTTTACAGATTATGAATTCTAAAATGTTTATGGTATATATTCTACTTCTTTTAGGATACAAGGTAAAACATAGAAAATATATTCTGAATTGATGTAGAATGAAGAAAATGTAGAATACATATTCTTAATTTGGTAGAACATACAAAATTCAGTTTCTGAAGTTTTTAGAACAAATTTTCCTCTAAACTTCGTAAAACATGTATAAATTGTAGAATGAATAATCTAAATGTTTCAGAACTTGAAAAAATAGTAGAAAGTCTTTTCTGAACAATTTAGACCAGAAATCATCAATTTACAAACTGATTTTTGACACTCAAAAACTCCTAACATGAATTTACTGTTTCTTTTTTGGTTTAAACTCCTAAAAACTTCACTATATCTATTAGTAAGGGCATTTCTGTCATAATTGACAATTTTCAAAAAAAGTGTATATGGACAAATGTTTGGAAAAAACTATTTTATTTCTAATTTTCCATTATCTGCTAAGGAACTCAATTAATTGTCATAATTCCTTTTAATTTTTCTATAAAAAGGAATCTCAAGATATTCACATTAATAATAAAATAAAAAGATATTCACCTGAAATCACATATTAAAGGAACTGTTTCAATGAAATTATAACGAAACAACGTCGTGTTTTGAAAATTGAAGTTTTGAAACGTGTAATGTACTTGGAAACTAATTTGGTATATGGTTGTAAAATCATTTTTTTTTTGGCCCGGGTAGCTTCAGTTCTTGACATCTTGACTTATTTTTTTGTAGCTCACATTGATGTAATTCAAAGTTTAATTCTCTAACTCTAGTTTTCAAATATATTTAGAACTTTGAGATCAAGATTAAAGAACAACTTTTCTTTATTAACTTTAGAAAAATTCTTCAAAAACTAAAGCTCTTCAAAACTCTCAATCACAAAACTCTCTCCTGAACTCACAATTCATATATTATGCTACAACCCAGCATCTTTTTATATATAATCTTCTTAGTATATTTTCCTAATCCTAATAGGAAAACTTCTAATTCTATAACTTCTATTATATTTAGATATCTCCTAAATATAATCTTCAATTTCTATTTCTTGGTAAGCTTGGTCTCCAAACTTACTTCAAGCTTACTCCAACATTTTCCCTCCTAAACTTGAAATCTTCTTCAGCTACCTCTCTCATGCCAATGAGATCTCTCATCTCCTTGAATTTGTTCCTACCAAGTGCTTTGGTGAGGATATCAGCTTTCTGTTCATCCCCAGGAACATGTACCACCTCCACTTGTCCATTTTCAACACACTCTCTAATAAAGTGGTACCTTGTATGAATATGTTTACTACGACCATGGAACACCGGATTTTTTGTAAGAGCAATGGCTGACCGATTGTCAATTTCAATTGTAACCTTCTCACATGTCTCTCCTGTCACTTCTTCGAGTAGGTCCTGTAACCAAATAGCTTGTCTCGCTGCCTCATTTCCGGCCATAAATTCAGCTTCACATGAAGACAAGGCAAATGTGTCTTGCTTTTGAGAACACCACGTTATTGGACTTTCTCCAAGGTAGAAGATGTGTCCTGTTGTACTATTACCGTCATGAGGGTCGACATTGTAACTGCTGTCGCTGTAGCCTACTAACCTCGGCACCCTTGTTGTTGATCGTTCGAATGTCAAGCCTAAGTTAATTGTTCCCTTTAAGTATCGCAAGCACTTCTTCATTGTGACACCATGTGATACCTTAGGATCCTGCATATACCGACTTAGGACTCCCACACAGTACGACAAGTCAGGTCGTGTATGCAAGAGGTACCGTAGACATCGGCTGTTTCTCCTGTAGACAGTGGCGTCGATAGATTCTTCTTTCTCAGACTTGCTCAGCTTCAGACCTATCTCCATCAGTGTATGAACTGGATTGCAGTCTTGCATCCCAGCTTCTTCCAGAATCTTTAAGGCATATTGACGTTGATTTAGTGTGATACCTCCTTCATATTGACATACTTCAATCCCAAGATAGTATGTTAACTTCCCTAAATCACTCATGTCAAACTTCAATGCCATCTCCTCTTTGAACTGATCAATAACACTCTTGTTCGTTCCTGTAACGAATAGATCATCAACGTATACTGCCACAACAAGTCGATTTCCTTCCACTACCTTTCTATAAACTGAGGGCTCCTTCAAACATTTGTTGAACTTTAACTCACAAAGAATTTGATTCAACTTGTTGTTCCAAGCCCTTGGTGCTTGTCTTAGTCCATATAGAGCTTTGTTCAGCTTATAGACTTTATCGTCTTTCCCTTTCTCTTCAAAGCCCTCTGGTTGACAAACATAAACAGTCTCTTTTAACTCTCCATGAAGGAATGCTGTTTTCACATCCAGGTGATGTACTTCCCATCCGTTAGATGCTGCAAGATTGACAAGAAGACGTATTGTTTCAAGCCGAGCAACAGGAGCAAAAACCTCTTCAAAGTCTATCCCATGACGTTGCACATATCCTTTAGCAACGAGTCGTGCCTTGTGCTTGTTAATGCTGCCATCAGAGTTTTTCTTAAGCTTAAAAACCCATTTAAGACCAATCGGTTTTACTCCTTGAGGTAGATCAACAAGGTCCCATGTGTGGTTCTTATTTATAGATGTAATCTCATCCTCACATGCCATGATCCATTCTTTTGATTCACTTGCTTCATCAAAGTTCCATGGCTCATCATTTAAGTATAACAAAAGTTTTTCCCCTTCTTCTTGGACAATAAGTAAGCATTCCTCCATTGATGACAAGACATAATCATCAAGATACTTAGGTCTTGTGATTTGTCAAGTGGATCCTTCATGCATCATAAGAGCATCGGCACTTGCTGTTTCACTATGTTCTTCTTCTTGTGCTTCTTGTAGTTTCAGTAGGCGGTCAGGACAGTTAGAAGCAAAATGTCCTGTCTTGTCACACCGGTAGCATGTTATTTTTGACAAATCTCGTCCGCCACCAAAACGTCTGCGACCTCTTCCTATGTAAGAAGATCTTCCTCCACGTCCTCTGTTTCTGTATTCTCCATTGTAATCTCGATTATATTGTCCTTTCATGCTTGAGTACATTAACTTAGTTTGCTCATCTTGTGATTCTTCTTCCTCTTGATCCTTTCCTCATAAGCCTTTAAACGTCCAACGATGTCTTTGAAACTTGTACTATTAAGGTCCAATACTTGTTCCAAAGAAGCAACCATGTGTATATATTTTGCTCTTGGAAGACACTTGAGAAACTTTTTCACCAATTTTGGTACTTCAAGGGTTTCCCCTAATGCGGCTATCTTAGAAGTGATTTCAGATAGCTTTCCCACAAAATCATCGATCTTTTCTGAGTCTTTCATTCTTAGGCCATTGAATTCAGCCATAAGTGTCTGCAAGCGTGCTTCCTTAACCCTCTCTGCTCCTACATGCCTTGCTTTGATTGCCTCCCATATTTTCTTACCTGTATCAAGTTCGCCGACTTGTAGTGTAAGAGACTCCGGTATGGATTGGATAAGCAGAGCAATGGCCATATTATTCTTTTCTTCATTGATGGTGTCTATTGCAGCTTCTGGTTCAATAGCTTCCCACACCTTTTGGACCTTAAGTGCGAATTTCATCTTTTTTGCCTATACGGTGTAGTTCGTTGAATTCAACATCGGACAAGAGATAGAAGAAGCTCCTCCTCCTTCTTTTGGTTTAATGGTGGAGACGGTAAGATCTCCCATCCTTCACAATCGTTCTGAAGCTCTGATACCAGATCTAGTTTTCAAATATATTTAGAACTTTGAGATCAAGATTAAAGAACAACTTTTCTTTAGTAACTTTAGAAAAATTCCTCAAAAACTAAAGCTCTCCAAAACTCTCAATCTCAAAACTCTCTCTTGAACTCACAATTCATATATTATGCTTCAACCCAGCATCTCTTTATATATATATATATATATATATCTCCTTAGTATATTTTCCTAATCCTAATAGGAAACTTCTAATTCTATAACTTCTATTATATTTAGATATCTCCTAAATATAATCTTCAATTTCCATTTCTTGGTAAGATTGGTCTCCAAACTTACTTCAAGCTTACTCCAACACTAACTAGTGCTTGTGCTAAGTAAAGAATTAATTGTGTAGTGCTTCTTATATTGTCTACAATGTCACTTGCATTAGACGACTGAGCGTTACAACTAATACAACCAAAAATCCTTCTTCATTACAAATATCTTAGAGAAAATATCCCAACTAAGTTCTGCAACTTTAAAAGCAAAGAAAACATAATACAACAATAATCCACAGAGAAAAGTCGTTAAATTACAATGGTTCATTGGTACGTACAAAGAAAAGGAAAAACAAAATTATAATTAAAGTGAGTAAACTTCTGAAATAACAAACACAATGGCACAAGCCTCTGTCATCCTCAAGCTGCTCCTCCAATTTGTTGGCTATCATATTTGGAAGGAACTGAAACGTGTTGGATATGGGTTTTGCCTCCAACATTTACAGAAGCCCAAACAAAAGATCTTAGGAAATTTCGGGTCTAAAGTCTTGGATTTGGCCCATCTGGCCGTAGGGGCAAAATCATCATTTGCAGAAGAGACAGAAAAAACCTTAGGTCAATGGCTCACTATAAATACCTGATGATATTGTCACATCACGGCATCCACTTTTTGAGCAATTAGAGAGAGAAGAGCAATTATTTTCGTATTAACTGCGCTTAGCTCATTAATTGTCATTTTCTGTAAACCCTCACTTCAATTCTACGTTAATAAAAGGACCAGTTCTGATTCATCCCCATTAAGACTCGTTTTATTTATATTGTCGATTTAACACATCAACAATTTGGCGCCCACCGTGGGACCAGACGGAATCCTTTCATTTGACGAATAGAGTTTGAAGACATGCGTTTTCGGAAAATCAGAAGCATGTCTCATACCGATCTTTCCAGCAACAAAGGCGTCGACTCCTCCGCACCACGCTCTCCCCCAGCTCACATCGTGTCCCCCATGCCAACCATATGGGGTCGTACCCGCTCGAGGACGAACCAGCTCCACGGCGTCACCCCAACTGACCGCGCACCCGCAGGCACTACTCCTCCCAGACACGCGCGTAGAGGCGTTACTATCAGTCAGGCCGCGCTCGATCAAGCAGTACGAAGAACCCTGGACCGGATGAGCGGACAAGCCACGCAAATGATGTCTCCACAATCTGAACATCGACACGTGCGAGACGAAGACACGCTAGCACCACGCACTCCGCGAGATGAGCACACCACTCCGCGAGCTGAGCACACTACTACGCGGACTGAGCACACTCCGCGAGCTGAACGCAATACTCCGCGTGCTGAGTATATCCCTCCGCATGCTGAGTGTAACCCTTCACAAGCTCAACACAACACTCCGCGAGGTGAGCAACACGCTAACAGAAGGCCTCGACTATCGTCGATCATCATTGGACCCAATGGCGAGCAGCCAAGAATGCATTTCCAAACTGACCAGATGCTCGTAGATCAACGTTCTGGGCCGAAGCAACCCGATGCCCTTCAGCAGGAAGTTCAGCAGATGCGTGCTCAGTTGAAGAAAATTACGTCGCAGATGCACCGCGTAACAAGCACCGCACCAAAGCTCAAGACTGTGCTAGCAGAGGCGCGACGTTCGCCTTTCACCACAAGAGTAAGACGCAACCCCGATACCAACAAGAAAGAGCCGATACCGTACGATGGTAAGGGGGATCACACTGTCTTCCTGAAGTCGATGTCCATCCATATTGGTAGTTTGTACTTTTCACCAGAAGAGGAAGACGCGGGAAGTTCTCAACTGTTCGTCGAGAGCTTAACCGGTGAGGCATTGAACTGGTTTTCAAGGCTGAAGGCCAATTCGATCGATGGTTAAGAAGCACTCACAACTGCCTTCCTTCAGCATCACCAATGTTTCATGCACGTCCCTGCGTCAAATGCCGACCTATGGAGAATGCGTCAGAAGCACAACGAGTCGCTGCGAACTTTCATGGCCATATTCAAAGGAGTCTTTTCTTAGCTCGCCATCAACGACGATGCCGCGATAGGAGCTCTAAAGAACGCGCTTGCCCACGTAACCAGGTTCAAAAACGACCTGACAATCTTACCCATCCCATCCTTGGGCGAAGTCCTTGCGCGCGCAAACCGATACATCGAGGTGGAGGAAGACCAAGGGAAAGAAAACCCCAACCAGACCGATGCGGTAGAGAAAGCAACCAAAAAAGCCCCAGGCTCGAAAAACAAAGTTGTGGCAGAGTACTATGAGCCCCGCCAGCACTACAACAGAGACTACGCCAAGAGTGAGAAAGGAAGGAAGGCGTCAATGTTCGCTATCGTTGGAACAAGTACGATCGTGAGACTGACGGTCCTACCTACAAAGGCAAACGCGGTTATTGCGAGTTCCACTAATTTGGCGGACATTCCATAGAGGATTGCAAAACACTTCAATACCTTCTTCTTCACAAGTACAAGAGAGGTGATATTGATGTAGAGCGAGAACGAAGAAAGGTTAACACGCATAAGGATAACCCGTACTGTTTGGCAGACCAGCAACAGCACGAAAGGCAGCGTGAGGAGGAAGCAGCGGCACAAAATGACCGAGCACGGGCACAAAATGACCGAGCACGAGAAATCGCTTGCCTACCTCCTCCCCTGTAACGAAACCATGACGTCGAAGAACACGATGAACCACCAGCTCCTCGCAAAATGATTAACATGATCATGGGTGGCTTGTCAACTTGTCGCGACTCTGTTCGGTCAATCCAAGCGTACTGCCGCGAAGCAGAAACAAAACACAGCTGGCCCTCCCATCGCAGCACGTTCAAAAAATCTGCCGATCCTATTACGTTTACTGAAGAAGACGCACTCAACGCTAGTCCAAACAACGATCCGCTCATTGTAGAAATGGTGATTAGAGAAAGCTCAGTGACAAGAATTCTTATTGACATTGGGAGCTCGGTCAATGTGATATTCAAGGACGTTCTGATCCAGATGGATATTGATCTTCGCAGCACGACTCATGAAATGCAACCACTGACGGGATTCGATGGCGAGACTATAATGACGGTAGGAACCATAACGCTTCTAATTTACGTCGGTGGGACGATGCAGTGCTTCAACTTCGTAATTGTAGACAAACCCATCGTCTACGATGTCATTCTGGGAACGCCATGGCTTCACAAGATGCGTGTCGTCGCTTCGACTTACCACCAGTGCGTCAAGTTTCCAAACGCGTACGGTATCTACACGCTTCGCGGAGATCCTCAGATGGCGCGGACTTGCTTCATCATCGAGAAAAAGATGCGCAATGCAAGGGCATTCGTGATTGCTGAATCAGAGCCGGTCCGAGATCCATGCACACCACCCTCGAAGGAATCTGTGATACAAGTAAACATCAATTTCTCCGATCCCAAACGCTGCATAGGCATCGGCACCGAGCTACCAATCGCTCTAAGCGACGAACTCGTTCAGTTCTTACGAAAAAATGCAACCACGTTCGCCTGGTCGATAGACCATATGACCGGGATTGATCCTGGCATTACCAGCCACGAACTCAACGTCGACCCAACTTATAATCCTGTTAAGCAAAAGCGTCGAAAGCTCGGTGCAGAACGAACAACTGCAGTCAATGACGAGGTACGTAAGCTACTTGATGCGGGATTAATTACTGAAGTTCGCTATCCAGACTAGCTGAGTAACCCAGTCGTGGTGAAGAAGAAGAATGGTATGTGGAGAGTGTGCGTCGACTTCACAGACCTCAACAAAGCTTGTCTGAAAGACAGTTTTCCTCTTCCTCGTATTGACCAGCTCGTTGAGGCCACAACCGTTGTAATTTCAGCCCGAAAGCTCTGCCCCTACTTCCAATCTCACACTATCGAAGTCTTGACAAATCAGCCTCTATGGACAATTCTTCATAGCCCGAGCTAGTCAGGACGCCTAGGAAAATGGGCCGTAGAGTTGAGCGAGTACGACGTAGACTAAAAGAACCGCACATGCGCTAAATCACAAGTTCTCGCAGATTTTCTCGTTGAACTCTCTCCTGAACTAGAAGCTGACACCCCTCCACCCGAGATATGGTCACTTCACGTAGATCGCGCTTCGTCAAAGATGGGCTCGGGAGCAGGCGTATGCCTAACCTCGCCAACAGGCGAAATCTTGGAGTAGTCATTCCGCCTTGCCTTCTCCGCTTCTAACAACGACGCTGAGTATGAAGCACTAATCGCTAGACATGCGCGCATGGATGCCTACCTCAAAGTTGTTCGCGAATTGTCTCATAAATTCGAGTTCTTTGAGCTCGTCAAGATTCCACGAAGCGACAATGCTCCGGATGATGCACTTGCAACGCTTGCTTCCACATCTGATCCCGATCTCCGAAGAGTAATTCCTGTAGAGAGCATTGATCAACCGAGTATCAACGTCAACTAATTACCACCCGCTCCGGCCAAGCTTCTTGAAGCTGCACCCTCAACAGACACACCAACAAGCCTGAACAATGTATTAGCAATTGTTTCAGCCGCCAGAAGATCAGGTCGAACGGCCACAAGTACAACCACATCCGCCGCCCCCATTCCAGCCCCCGCTGCGCCTATTCCAGCCCCCGCCATGCCTACTCCAGCCCCTGCCGCGCACAATATCTCCATTCACGATGACTGGCAAGCGGAAATTATAGCATATATCGCGGATGGGATTATGCCAAAAGATAAGTGGGAAGTAAGGCGATTGCGCGCTAAGTGTGTACAATACACACTATTGGACGGCAACCTATTCCGTTGGGATCCGAATGGAGGTCAATGACATCATGCGCGAAGTCCACGAGGGCGCTGGCGGCAACCACTCATGAGGGCATGCTCTAGCACTTCGAATCCGTCGCAATGGACATTTCTGGCCAACGATGGTTGCCGATCGTACTGCATTTGAAGCCAAGTGTGAAAAGTGTCAGCGCCACGCAACGTTTATCCATTCCTCGACCGAACTTCTGCTAGCAACGTCACCACCTTACCCCTTCGTGCGGTGGGCAATGGATATCGTAGGCCCATTGACTCCATCCAATCAGAAGAAGTATCTCCTGATCATGACGGACTACTCTACCAAGTGGGTTGAAGCAGAATCGTATGTCTCGCTCGAAGCCAACGAAGTCCAGAAATTTTGTTTGGGAAAATATCATATGTCGGCATGGACTCCCATACGAGATCGTTTGCGACAACGGCCCTCAATTCATCTCCCTTCAATTTGAAGGATTCTGGACTCCGAGATACCCGCAGGGCAACGGACAAGCATAAGCAACTAACAAGACAATACTTGCCGGAATTAAGAAACGCCTTGACGCCAAGAAAGGTCTTTGGGCCGATGAACTCGATGGCGTCATGTGGTCTCACAAAACTTCTCCACGCACATCTACCGGTCGAACACCATTCACTCCCGCCTACGGCATGGAGGCACTCGCACCGGCCGAATTTGGAATCCCCACGCTCTGACGTTCCATGCTCGTGCATAACCCTGACTTGAACAATAAAATGTTGTGTGACAGATTCCTGTTCGTTGAAGAAGAGCACGACCAAGCTCTACTGCGCATCCAGAACTTCCAGCAAGCTGCCGCAAAATTCTACAACAAGAAAGTCAAATCTCGCTACTTCGCCGAGGACGACCTCGTCCTCCGCAAAGTCTACGAGAATACAAGGGAGAAGAACGCTGGAAAACTCGGCGCGCATTGGGAAGGTCCGTACTCAATCTCCAAGATCGTCAAACCCGGCGTCTACCAGCTACTCGAGATGAACGGCACGCCAGTCCCGCGATCCTAGAACTCTGCCAACCTCAAGCGTTACTATCCTTAGTACAATTACCGCAAAAAAAAATATATATATAAAAAAAAGCTCGTCATCGAGCATTTACTTGTAATATGAACTACGAATGGTTTGATCCCTTTCGAGGGTACGTAGGCAGCCTTTCACAAGGTCCAACTATAACTTTAATAAAAAATAATAGTTTCGCAACGAAACATTTTCGAGCAAAACCATGGCCAGGTGTACAGCTCTAAAACGCGCTCTGCATGGGTGCAGTGGTGAAATAGCCCACGTCCTTACTTCGGTAGGACATTTTAAGCCGAGCCTAGACTCGCAAAGCTAGCGAGAACTGGTGTGCGTAAGCCGAGACCCTGACTCGCATACCCGCAATTCCCGCAGCACCTACAGGGTAAGCCGGTCACGCGTACCGCACCTAAAATGGTACGATAAGTCCGTCTTGTCTACTTAGGAAGTTTCGGAGAACAACATATCCAGGGTAAGCCAAGAGACGTCCTGCATCTCTATTCTACGAAAACGTCGCATCTCTATTCTATGAATAATCAATCTTTGCGCAACAAGAAACATGAAAGTCAAAAGCAGCTTCATCATAATGAAAGAGACGGAAATCGGCAATAATCAAGTTCATAAATCAAAAGCAACCAATGTACAAAAGCAATCAGCAATCAAGTTCGCAATGACCAAAAGGAAAACAAGAACAACAAGCAATAATACGAGGACATATCACTCGTTAGCATTATCACCAGCTCCTCCATCAGCAACCTCCGGAAATGGCTCCATATCATCGTCAGGAAGCAGCGGCACCACAACCTCGTCAATGTTCGCTTGAAATTCTGCGTGGCTAGCTACGAGACGCTCCATCTTACCCTCGGGAATTTTGGTTCCTCTGTCGATCAGCTTCTGAAGACATTGCCTAGTTCCAGTCACTCGGTGGAGGACGAGCAAATGAGGCTGTCTCTCGCGCGCTGCAATCAAGTGCGTCCTCATACGCTCAATACGCTCCCGATGCGTCCCGATCACAACAGCGGCCTTCGCACGCTCTTCCTCCACGCGATCATCTCGCGCTTTCCTGAGACGCACTGCCTCGGAATTGAGCTTCCGTTGAGACTCCTTAAGTGAAGCTGTCAGCTCCTTGACTAGCGTCTCACCCACCTTGCTCGATTTCTCGGCCTGAACCAACGCTTCACGGACAAGCGCGGTCTCCCTTCTAGCCGCGCGAACCTTGTCCTCGTAGTCGCCAACAAGGCTGGTCATCCAGCTCATCGCCTAAGAGATTAAGGAAAATAGTTGAATTACAACTAATAAAAATGCACATTAAAATGAACCGAAGGATCATATTATAACCTGAAATTGCCAACAAACGGCTTGCTCTCCAGGATCAGGAAGCGGAACAAAGTCACCATGAATCTTGCTGGCGAGGTCTGCACAAGCACGAGAGTCGCCGCAAAACGCCTGATCCTTCACGTCATAACGAAACGTAAACGAGTGATCGACGTCATCCCGTCCATTCTCCGCGTGATTGGAACGCCTAGAGCTTCCTCCAACCTCCCTCCGAGGACTCGAGCGTGATGATCTCTTTCGAGAACGATTGCCACCACCAGCTGCTGGAGCACTCCCACAGGATGTCGAGGAAGGCTTCTTCGCTGCATGAGCCGAAGCAATCTCAGCAGAACGAGTCCGACGACTCAGTTCGCCCTCGGGAACAGTCACCTCGCCATCTTCATGTTCCACCATGACAATCTCCGTGCCAACTCCGGCATTGGGCGCAACAACCTCGGTTGCGACAACTGGTGCGTCCTCGGCATCAAAAAAGTCAGCATAGCATGGCATTGGGCAGTCTCCCATTTGCAATCCAGTCCGCAAACCTGCAGAGAAAATAGGAGCCTTAGACACGAAAGCATATAAATCTTGAAGACGAAGATAAGTCAACCAAAACTTACAAGTCTTGAGGTGTGAAAGAACGTCCAGCCACCGCAAAGTCCGGCTAAAAAGAAAAGCAGAAGCTTGCTCAATAGAAGGTGGAGGATCGCCTACGAAAATAAAATAAACGAATCAGAAAACGGTGTTAGAAAGATCAAAAGAAGACGAACCCAACCCAGTAGTGGCTACAGGGAGTAACGTTCCAAGCTGGACGGCAGGTCGTGTTGGGATCTTTGCCATAAATGTGGCTCTTCTGGCCACGCATGATCGTGAGACCTGGCGTACAACAAGCACAACATACCCCCGAACTGTCATGAGTAAATCGAGTGACCAGCTCGAAAACGTCGGCGCTCATCTTGATATCCATATATTTCACAATTATTGTAAGCCCTACCGTGTTACGGATGGTGGAGATCGACAGCTGCAAGAATGCAATCTTCCGTCGCGCACAGTAACTCGTCAAAAATTCGGGAATGGGGAACCACAGACCGCAATCGGCAAAAATATCCACGTAGACAGAGATGACCCGCAGGGCAGTCCCACAGACGTTCGTCGATACTTGGTAATACAAGCTGCAGGTTATTCGGCATCCCGAAGAGGTCAAACACGCGGGCTATGGACCTGTCATCACATAGGGTACGTCCTGGATCATGGGAGATGCGCTCATGTCACCTGTTTGATGGTCTGGTCCGGTGATCCTAGCACGATCCTTGCGACGTCTTTAAGTCCCGTCTCTTGCAGCAAGGCCGGAGACCAGTTGATGGAACCCGGGTCCTAGCCGTACCGCGGTGAGAACCGGTACATTGGTACCATCATCTATCAGCTCGCGTAGGAGCATAATAGTCGGTCCGGAACATCAATATTGTATCAGCGAGGCCCAAGGATCATCAAGGGGAGCAAGGCAAGATCATATAGTATGCGTCCCAAGGATATCTATTCGATAAGCCAAGCTCCAACCTTACACCAATGGCTCATGGATAACATCACCAATGAAGAGCCTTGGGTGCAACCAGCTTTGGGAAGCTTGAGTTGTGTGTCTTCACCATCACGCTAGCGTGAAAACACCCCTAAGTCATTAGAAGGAGCTGTACTCTTTTTCCTACTTCGGGTTTGTCCCAATGGGTTTACCGAAGGGGTTTTAACGAGGCAGCGAGCTCTTGTGCATCTTCACCTTGTTCCCGCTTGGCTCATGACTTGGAAACTTTCATTGACGAGATAATGGGCCAAGGAAGTGAAGATCCTACCATCCACGTCCCACCAATGACGTGGCATCCCTATCTCCTTCCTTCATTTCCTTTATTTCTTTTGAACTCTCTTATGACCGTTGGATGGTCTTTGTTCCCTTTTTCTTTTGCTTTTTACTTTATGGCCAAGTGTATGGATCAGATCCTGGCCACGTATTATAGGGTTAAGTGTCCCCTTATGTAAGCCTTGCCTATATAAAGGCCTAAACCCTCATTGTAAAAAGGCAGACTTGAATAGAAATTATTTTCCCAAAGATTGGATCTTTGTTTCTTGTCTCACTCCTCTCTGCCGCTGAAGTCCGGGACTTGGCTCTAGAGAAACCCTAGAAGGTTCAAGAACCGGGTTCAAGACCTTCTAGTCCGACCGTATCACGGGCCGAGCCATCTCCTGTGTGTCGTCGACTCAATCCACCGTCCGTTCACCCGCTGCGTCCGTCCGACCGTATGAACCACCGTCGGTCCGTCCGTACGCAGCGTCCTTTTCCATCCGCTTCCTAACTAGAGCCGAACGAGTCGAGTATCTCTTCGTGACTCTCTAGTACATCCGCGTTCAACCCGTTCACTCGTCCATCAGCAGTGTCCGTTTATCAGCAGCGTCCGCCGCGTCCTACCATCTGTCCATCTGTCCGTGTACCATGACCGAGGATCCGGGATTTCATCAAATCCCCCTCTATTTGACCGACCTTGTTCCAATTCGTCCGCTGTTCTGCGTCCATTCGTGTCCATTCTCGTCCCTAACCGAACCGCTTCTCCGATCCGCTCCGCTGTATCCTCCGTCTGTATGTCCGTGAACCACGTCCGTAGTCCGGGTTCACATCAGCTGGTATCAGAGCCGAAGGTTCCTCACAAGGTTGTATCTTTCCTCTCTTTACGTTTTCCATCAGTAATAGATTGAGTCTTGGTTCGTTTGTTTATAGTTTGCTCTTGTTGAGTCTTTGATGTTCTTGAGTTGTTCTTCGCTATTTTTAGCTTAGATCCAAAAAGGTCATGTTCTTTTGTTTGGTCTTTGTTAGTGGTGGCCTAAAAACCACGTGTAGCGTCTAGAGTCCTAGCACGTGTGGTCCTTCTTTTGTTTTGAACTTAGGTTGTCTTGTTGTGCTTTTACTTTTACTTTTGCTTTACCTTTTTCAATCATTAGCTGTCCAAGGTCTGTCTATTTGTGTCGATCCCAAAAACAGAGAACCCACGCATTCATCCTTGTGTAGGGTCTGCTCGAACGGCCACGCGTCACAGATCGTCCAACGTTACCGTTTGCCACCGTTCGATATAGCCGTACACCAAAGGACTTATCGACCGCAACCGCCGTCTGTGTCACAACCGCCGTCCGTACTGCAACCGTCGTCCGTACCACAACCGCCGTTCGTACCGCAACCGTCATCCGTACCGCAATCACCGTTTGTACTGCAACCGTCGTCCGTACAGCAACCGCCGACCGTACCGCGACCATTGGCCGTCCATACCAGCCGTACGTACCCTCCGTCCATACTGTTGTCCGACCACCATCGGTCGCCTGTCCCAGCTGTCTGTTGCCGTCCGTACCAGTCGTCCGTACCAACGTCTGACCACCATTGGCCATCCATACCGTCGTCCGATTATCTCCGGCCCTCCGTACTCGTCGTCCTTACCGTCATCCGATCATCATCGGCCATCCGTAGCAGCCGTCTGTCATCGGCGTCCGTACCGACGTCCGACCACCATTGGCTGTCCGTACCTGACGTCCGTACCAACGTCCGACCATTGCCCGTTCGTACCAGTTGTCTGTACCACCGTCCGACCGCCGTTAGCTGTCCGTACCGTTGACCGTACGTAGTTCCAAGGCCGTGATTGTTAGCCAATGCTTGATTCAATATTGATCAAGTATGGAGCATGAAGATCGTTATTCCGATGATGAACCCTGGTACCAAGAACACCATGGTAGTGAACCGGAACCAGAGGCTACCGAGGACGAACCATGGTACGACAAACACCATGGTACTGGACCGGAACAAGAAGCTGTCAAGGACGCAACATGGTACGAAGAGTACTATGAAGAAGGGCATGGAACACCGGACCGCCATTGGCCATCAGCTCCACAAGCCACACCTCATCGCGAGTCATGGCCGAAAAGTGACGAAGACTCCGAAGGCGAACACTTGGGTCATTACTATGTGCCACCGCAATATCACCGAGAGCTGCAGAAGGAGTACCCGAGACGTACCCGCAAAATTCCGACCTGGTCACCGTGCGGATCATCCAGCAAGTCAAGTGCGTACCGTACCCGAACACAAGATCTTCCGAGCTGGTCACCACGCGCATCACCGGCCAACAAGTCCAGCCGCGGCCGAGCTAAAACCAAGCCAAGCATTGTGGGACCTTGGGCTAAGTCAAGGGAACAAGCCCCAAGGACGCTGGTGCATTCTCCCGGAGCAACAAATTCATGGACGAGTTGATCTTTATCCAATCTCAACTCCAAAACCTTGGAGAAATGTTGGGCCAAGTAGCGACATCTTACACCCATGGAGAATCATCACGGAACCAACACTCGGCCCTTGTGTCTTCGCCAATGCCGGATCCGCGAGTTCAACACCGGCCGGAACAAGGTGACTTGATGCGGAACAGGCCGGATACCAACTTGACTGAGGATGACGCCCTAACAGAGCAAGCTGACCGTGTGCTGAGCTTAGGACCGGATCACGATCAACAAGTCGGTCCTGAAGGAGTCATTGGCCCAGGAGGAATTATAGAGAAGCCAGCCGAGCCGCCAGATCACCAAGCACATATACTCGGTGGTACAAGCCCAGGCAATCAAGCGAACATCGGTAAACTCCTTACCGTTCCTGATCGAGACCAAGCAACCCTTGACTGCCTTGCTCGGAGCAGAACATGGTACGTGATTCTACAGCCTGGACGCGTATCGAACCACTAGGCGACGCCAAAGAAGATTCTGACCGTATGATCAGTTCCCTATCCGGTGCTCACTCGGTAATGGGGAGTTTCAAGCAAGAGGAGCAACCGAAGATGGTCATTGAAGGGTTCTTTCACTCGGTATTATTCTTGACTACTTCAAGTAGTATGCTCTGGCTAGGAGTTGCCAATACCGTGCCACCTTTCTCCATCCATAGCGCCAAGGCCGTCACCGCACAGGGACCTATGGCCAGTCATCTTTGCCACTTCGGTGCGGACCAAACCTTTGTGTGGCATCCAGGAGAGTCCCCACAAGCAACCAAGTTTCATGATGGGATATGAGCGACCAATGCTGCTGGCCTTACCAGGGAAGTCTTATCCTTTTCTCTTAAGGCCTTACTTTTTCCTTTTGATCCCGATAAAATTAGACCTTGGTTGAACTTTTGATGCTGCTGATTTGGTTTCCTCTTTGATCCAGGTTTTGGGCAGAGTTTTGAGGTCAAAACCTTTTCAAGAGGGAGGGAATGATGGAACCCGGGTCCTGGCCGTACCGCGGTGAGAACCGGTACATTGGTACCATCGTCTAGCAGCTCGCGTAGGAGCATAAAAGTCGGTCCGGAACATCAATATGGTATCAGCGAGGCCCAAGGATCATCAAGGGAAGCAAGGCAAGATCATATAGTATGCATCCCAAGGATATCTATTCGATAAGCCAAGCTCCAACCTTACACCAATGGCTCATGGATAGCATCACCAATGAAGAGCCTTGGGTGCGACCAGCTTTGGGAAGCTTGAGTTGTGTGTCTTCACCATCACGCTAGCGTGAAGACACCCCTAAGTCATTAGCAGGAGCTGTACCCTTTTTCCTACTTCGGGTTTTGATACGCCAAAAATTCGAGGATCACTCAGCCGGACTAAAAAGGATAGAAACTCGCCAAGGTGCAAGGTGCAACAAGGGAGATTTGATGGATTGAGGGGTCGCACAGCAGTTGCGGAAGGTTGCTGATATTCCCAACTCCAATCACTGCTAGATATGACACACTAGTCCAACAAAAGGAGGCTGTTGCTTGGATATTACACACTAAGAAACAAAGAAATGTTCTAGACAAAGAACAGAGAGATAAACTCATAAAATGAAAAGGAAAATTGATTGATGATTCTCAAATGAGATTAGATGAGTTTATATAGAGATAGAAAACTTGGTCACAAAGCCAAGTATTATTCTTGAAACTAAAACACAATAAAGATAGATAGTTTAATGAAGATTCAACTCTTGAACTTTGTCTTCCCAAGGTGTCCTTCCCAAGGTGAGTTAAACTCAATTTTCGTCACTCCTCTTTGACAAAAAAACAAAGTGATTATTTTGGGCTTTCTTGGACTTGAATTAGGCTCAAAGTAGGCTGGACTTGATAGGTATCATCCCCAATAGTTCTTCCCATGCTCTCTTTGGCCATAAGCTCTTGAATAAGTCCATTTAGTGCATTTCTTAGCCTCTTAGCTTTTGCTCTAGTCATTGGTCCTTCAGGTACAAGCAATGATTCCTCCGCTACAAGCTCATCGGGTTCAAGCTCAGCTACAAGTTCCTCGGGTTCAAGCTCAGCTAAAAGCTCCTCCTCCCTAGCTCCATCCATGATCACATCATTCTCCTCCTCTTGAAAAGGATTTGACCGTAAACCTGGATCATCTGCCACAAATGGAGCCAAATCAGCAACATTAAAAATTGAACTCACTTTGTACTTACCTTGCAAGTCGAGTTTGTCAGCATTGTCACTGATTTTTGTCAAGACTTTGAATGGACCATCGACCCGTGGCATTAACTTAGACTCTCTCTCTGCTGGGAAACGTTCCTTTCTCAAGTGTATCCACACTAGATCTCCCTCTTTAAAAACCAATTGACGTCTTCCTTTGTTTGCTTGCTTCTCATGTTGCTTTGTCTTTGCTTCAATATTGAGTCGGGCTTTCTAATGAATCTGCTTAACAAGTTCAGCTTTCTTTTTTCCATCCATACTAACTCTTTCACTCAAAGGCAAAGGGATTAGATCTAAAGGCGTTAGAGGATTGAAACCATAGACAATTTGGAAAGGAGAATACTTAGTAGCAGAATGAACTGAATTGTTATATGCAAACTCAACATGAGGCAAACATTCTTCCCAAGATTTGATGTTCTTTTTAATGATAGCACGCAATAGAGTAGACAAAGTTCTATTCACTACCTCGGTTTGTCCGTCAGTTTGAGGATGGCAAGTAGTTGAAAACAACAGCTTATTTCCTAACTTAGACCACAAAGTTTTCCAGAAATAGCTTAAGAACTTAGTATCTCTATCAGAAACAATAGTTCTCGGCATGCCATACAATCGCACAATTTCTCTAAAGAACAATTCAGCAACGTTTGTAGCATCATCAGTTTTGTGACATGGGATGAAGTGTGCCATCTTAGAAAACCTATCAACAACCACAAAGACAGAATCTTTACCTTTCTTGGTTCTAGGTAATCCTAACACAAAGTCCATTGACAGATCAGTCCAAGGTTCAGTAGGAATGGGTAAAGGAGTATACAAACCGTGGGGTTGAAGTTTAGACTTAGCTTGCTTACAAGTGACACACCTCCCACATATTCTTTCCACATCTCTCATTAAGCTCGGCCAGTAGAAATGCTCATGAACCACTTTGTGGGTCTTCTTTACTCCATGTGATTCCCTGACAAATAACTCCCTCAAAGAACATTGGGGCACACAAAGACTGTTATCAAAGAATAGGAAACCAGACATTTGATAATATATTCCATAAGCGACTTTAGAGCATTTTCTATAAATCTCTTTGAAATCCTGGTCAGTTGTATACAATTGCTTCATGAACTCAAAACCAATCAACTTAGTCTCAAGAGCTGAAAGAAGAACATACCTTCTAGACAAGGCATCAGCCACCACATTTTCCTTACCTTGTTTGTATTTTATGACGTAGGGAAATGTCTCAATGAATTCAACCCAACGAGCGTGCATTTTGTTCAATTTTTGCTGGCCTTTGAGGTGCTTCAAGGATTGGTGATCTGTATGAATTACAAACTCCTTTGGCCAAAGATAATGTTGCCATGTTTGGAGTGCCCTAACCAAAGCGTATAGCTCTTGGTCATAAGTGGGGTAATTGAGTGTAGCTCCTCCCAACTTCTCACTGAAGTAGGCAATGGGTTTCTTTTCCTGCATCAACACAGCACCAATACCCACTCCTGAGGCATCACATTCTATCTCAAAAGTTTTGGAGAAATCCGGAAGTGTAAGTAAAGGCGCTTGAGTTAACTTCCCTTTAAGTATCTGAAACGCCTCCTCCTGAGCTTGTTCCCACTTGAAACCAACATTCTTCTTGATTACCTCTGTGAGTGGAGCTGCTATTGTGCTGAAGTTATGAACAAACCTCCGGTAGAACCCAGCTAGCCCATGAAAGCTCCTTACCTCTCCAACAGATTTGGGGCTAGGCCAACCACGGATGACCTAGATCTTTTCTTCATCCACCCTGAGTCCATCAGCACCTACAATAAAACCTAAGAAAACCACGTGATCTGTTCCAAAAGAGCACTTCTCAAGATTTCCAAATAACCTTTCTTTCCTAAGGACGTCTATGACAGATTTCAAATGCAGCTTATGTTCCTCACGGTTCTTGCTATAGATAAGAATGTCATCAAAATAGACAACAACAAAATGACCAATAAAAGATCGCAAGATATGATTCATCAAACGCATGAATGTACTAGGTGCATTAGTAAGGCCAAAAGGCATGACAAGCCACTCATACAATCCTAGCTTAGTTTTGAATGCAGTATTCCATTCACCACCTTCTTTCATGCGAATTTGGTGATATCCACTTTTCAAATCTATTTTTGAGAAAATAGAAGAACTATGCAATTCATCTAGCATGTCATCAAGCCAAGGGATTGGATGCCTATACTTTACCGTAATATTGTTGATGGTACGGCAGTCTACACACATGCGCCAAGAGCCATCCTTCTTAGGCACAAGGAGAACAGGTACAACACATGGGCTTAGGCTCTCCCTGATGTAACCTTTTTCAAGAAGTTCTCCAATCTGCTTTTGGATCTCCTTTGTTTCCAACGGATTAGTTCGATAAGCCGGCCGGTTTGGAAGTGACGCACCTGGGACGAAATCAAATTGGTGTTCTATACCTCTTATTGGCGGCAAACCGTTAGGGTTTTCTTCTGGAAAGATATCTGAGAATTCCTGCAAAACATCTATCAAATAACTCGGGAGCTCCGGTGCAAGGTCAGAAAATGCTATTAGTGTTTCTTTATACACAAGCAAAAGCAATGGCTGTTGAGAGTACAAATATTTCATTACTTGACTCTCTTTGACAAAGAAGTTAAAGTTCTTAGGAGATACCTCAGGTTTTTCTGGTTTAATTTCTTTGTCTCGGCTTTTTTTCAACTGGACATGGTCTTGATGGACCTCCAACGGAGTTAAAGGAACCAGAGTGATCTTCTTTCCTTTATGCTCAAAGGAATGCCGGTTGGTGTAGCCATCATGTATCGCCCTCATGTCAAACTGCCAAGGTCGTCCTAGAAGAATATGGCTTGCATCCATGGGAAGGACATTGCACATGATCTCATCTTCATATCGGCCGATGGTAAGAGGAACCGTGACTTGCTCCCTGACATACTGTTCGCCCGTTTCATTCAACCATTCCAGTTTAAAAGATCGCGGATGAGGTCTTGTCTCAAGTCCAAGCTTCCTAACAAGATTTTCACTAGCAACGTTAGTACAACTTCCACCGTCAATGATCAAAGAACAAACTTTATCTTTAACTAAACATCTAGAGTGAAAGAGATTCTCCCTTTGTTCTCGGTCATTGGACTTAGGTTGAACGCTCTTGAGTGACCAGAAGTGTCCCTTGAGTTGGATATTCAAACTGCTCTTCCTCTTCGTCAAAGATTGGTCCCAGATCTTCCTCTTTTTCTTTATCGTTCTCGGACTCCACTTCACCGTTGTCTAGGAGGATCATTACCTTTTGATTCGGACATTTGTTGGCATAATGTCCACGTCCTTGACATTTGAAACACCGAATATCCCTTGCCCGATTGTTGGTCTCGACTGCCTTTCCTTTCTCAAGACGAGTAGTAGCATTAGTCTTAAAAACTGAATTTGATGGGGTTGAAGACTTACCTTAATCTTGATAACTTGGTTTTGGAGCAAAAGAAGGTTTAGAGAAACTCTTCCTCTTGGTTTGTTGTTCGATTAGAATCGCCTTGTGCAACATTCCCTCCAAGCTTTCATATTCTTGAAGCTCCATTCTGTCCTGAATGTCTCGATTGAGGCCGGCAAGGAATCTGGCCATGGTAGCTTCTAAGGTTTCATCTACGTCCGCCTTGATCATTAAGCTTTCCATTTCCTGGAAATAGTCCTCCACAGATTTGGTTCCTTGAAGCAAGCATCTGAGTTTTTGGTGGAGATCTCTGTGGTAATGAGTCGGCACAAACCGTTTCCTCATCAAGGTAGTGAGCTCATCCCATGAAGCTATTGGTCTTCCACCTGTCCTTCTCCTATGAGTAAAAACTTGATCATACCAGTTAATAGCATAGCCTATAAACTCAGTTGCTGCTAACCTAACCTTCTTGAGTTCAGAGAAATTTTGACATTCGAACACTAACTCTATTTTCCTTTCCCATTCTAGATAAACATCCGGATCATTTTTACCTTCAAAGGTTGGAATTTTAAGTTTTAACCCCCCTAAATTGTCATTTCTTGTACCAAAAGGATTAACATCACCTTGATCACGGTATCTATGACTTCGTCTAGGTCGGTTGATTGATCGATCATCTTCTTCATGGAACTCCTCTTCTTCAATTTCCTCTTCGGGCTGGTAAGTCCTCCTTGAACGTTCTCTCCTGGCTGCTGGTCTAGAACGGGTTTGTTGACTGTTCTGAATCTCGTCGAGTCTCTGGTGTAGTTCTTCTAGACCTGAATTCATAAGGTTAGTAACAGTGTCATTCAATGCTCTCATTTGCAAGTTAGATAGCCCGGCGACAGAATTCCCTGGTCGATCTCGTTCTCCATCACTTTTAATGGTTTCCTGAAAACTTAAACACCAAAAGTTAGCAGATAAAAAAATCCTCACAAAAGTGTTTCTTTCAATTTTTTTGGTAGGTCACTCAAGAGCTATCTCCCTAAGTTCTAAGAGAACAAATCCAAGCAACCCAATGGAATTCCCAAGCAACAAGGGAAGAAGGAAGATAGAAAGATAAGAGGATTTTTGTGAAATCTGTTTTAACCACTCCAAGGCTGGATTTCTCCTCAGCCAGCAGGATTTCTTTTCCACCACCTAGCCAAATGCAAATATTTTTTCTTTTTTTTTGCTTTTTTTTTTTTTGTTTTTTTTTTTTTTTTTTTTTTTTTTGAAAATAGAAATGGCCTAGGTAAGGAGATGGCCCAGATTTAAGATAGAAAGAAGATGAAGTATTTAGAAATGGAAGATGAGAAGATGAACAGACAAGTACCGGTTGAGTGGCTCTGATACCACTTGATACGCCCAAAATTCGAGGATCACTCAGCTGGACTAAAAAGAATAGAAACTCGTCAAGGTGCAAGGTGCAACAAGGGAGATTTGATGGATTGAGGGGTCGCACAGCAGTTGCGCGGAAGGCTGCTGATATTCCCAACTCCAATCACTGCTAGATATGACACACTAGTCCAGCAAAAGGAGGCTGTTGCTTGGATATTACACACCAAGAAACAAAGAAATGTTCTAGACAAAGAACAAAGAGATAAACTCATAAAATGAAAAGGAAAATTGATTGATGATTCTCAAATGAGATTAGATGAGTTTATATAGAGATAGAAAATTTGGTCACAAAGCCAAGTATTATTCTTGAAACTAAAACACAATACAGATAGATAGTTTAATGAAGATTCAACTCTTGAACTTTGTCTTCCCAAGGTGTCCTTCCCAAGGTGAGTTGAACTCAATTTTCGTCACTCCTCTTTGACCACAAAACAAAGTGATTATTTTGGGCTTTCTTGGACTTGAATTAGGCCAAAGTGGGCTGGACTTGATAGGTATCATCCCCAATAGTTCTGCTCATGCTCTCTTTGGCCATAAGCTCTTGAATAAGCCCATTTAGTGCATTTCTTAGCCTCTTAGCTTTTGCTCTAGTCATTGGTCCTTCAGGTACAAGCAATGATTCCTCCGTTACAAGCTCCTCAGGTTCAAGCTCAGCTACAAGTTCCTCGGTTCAAGCTAACCTAAAAGCTCCTCCTCCCTAGCTTCATCCATGATCATATTAGGTTTGTCCCAATAGGTTTACCGAAGGGGTTTTAACGAGGCAGCGAGCTCTAGTGCATCTTCACCTCGTTCCCGCTTGGCTCATGACTTGGAAACTTTCATTAACGAGATAATGGGCCAAGGAAGTGAAGATCCTACCATCCACGTCCCACCAATGACGTGGCAACCCTATCTCCTTCCTTCCTTTCCTTTATTTCCTTTGAACTCTCTTATGACCGTTGGATGGTCTTTGTTCCCTTTTTCTTTTGCTTTTTACTTTATGGCCAAGTGTATGGATCAGATCCTGGCCACGTATTCTAGGGTTAAGTTTCCCCTTATGTAAGCCTTGCCTATATAAAGGCCTAAACCCTCATTGTAAAAAGGCAGACTTGAATAGAAATTATTTTCCCAAAGATTGGATATTTGTTTCTTGTCTCACTCCTCTCTGCCGCTCAAGTCCAGGACTTGGCTCTAGAGAAACCCTAGAAGGTTCAACAACCGGGTTCAAGACCTTCTAGTCCGACCGTATCACGGGCCAGGCCATCTCCTGTGTGTCGTCGACTCAATCCACCGTCCGTTCACCCGCTGCGTCCGTCCGACCGTACGAACCACCGTTGGTCCGTCCGTATGCAGCGTCTTTTTCCATCCGCTTCCTAACTAGAGCCAAACGAGTCGAGTATCTCCTCGTGACTCTCTAGTACATCCGCGTTCAACCCGTTCACTCGTCCATCCGCCGCGTCCGTACGTCCGTTTATTGGCAGCGTCCGCCGTGTCCGACCATCTGTCCATCCGTCCATGTACCACGACCGAGGATCCGGGATTTCATCAAATCCCCCTCTATTTGACCGACCTTGTTCCAAGCCGTCCGCTGTTCTGCGTCCATTCGCGTCCATTCTCGTCCCTAACCGAACCGCTTCTCCGATCCGCTCTGCTGTATCCTCCGTCCGTACGTCCATGAACCACGTCCATAGTCCGGGGTCACATCACCAGTGGTCTAGTGGCACGCTCTGAGCAATTACGCTCCTCGTACGCGAGAACCTTCCCGCAGCGCCGACCTCGAGGAAGGAGAATCAGACTAAGTGTCTGGTTATCCGTAGGGAACATCTCTTCGAGCTCCTGAACATCTTCTTCCGTCAAATCCGCCAGATCTGTCACGACACCTCTTCTTTCTGACGGGTCCCACCAGGAAGGATAACTCGTTCCAGTTTCGTCAAGGCCTCTCTCTAGCGCACGGTACTGACCATCTCCAAACTCCTCTGGAACGTCATCGAAGACATCATCTCCAGAAACCATAGCGCGAGATCTTGCAAAACCAACCAAGCAGCCGATCAGTATGGGAGCAAAGACATCAAAAGCACAACAGATTCCGGATAGAAAGAACAAACCCAAATGAACTGCATACTGCATACCGCGCACTGCGTCCAGCGTACTGTGTACCGTGTACTGCGTACCGCGCACTACGTCCCGTGTACTATGTACCGCGTCCCGTGTACTATGTACCGCGCCTTGTGCACTACGTACTATGTACCGCGCAATGCGTCCCGTGTACTATGTACCGCGCCCTATGTACCGCGCACTGCGTCCTACGTACCGCAAACAGCGTCCTTCGTACTGCGTATTGCGCACTGCATCTTATCCTACCTGAGGGAACACCATCTCACCAAACTCCGAGCTCGTCATCTCGATCTCTCCAAATCAAGCACGCCATATTCTCGTACGAAAGGGCCTCAACCTCGCCAACTCGTTAACCCTCGAGCTCACCATGATCTCGATCCAAGCAACCTCCACAGGGGTAGCGTCGTACGAGTTCACTACCTAACCATGTATATTCGCCACCTCGCCACGAAAATCCTGATCTCGTCATCCCACCACTAGAACAACAGTGGTAAGAACACCAAAATCATCACCTCGCACACGATCTCGCCACTAGAATCTCGATCTCGCCATGCCATCACCGCACCATCTCTCCGCCCCTTCTCTATCGAAATCTGCTACTCGCCATCATCTCACCTCACATGGAGACCTGACCAAGACGCCTCACGGTCTTGGCCAGATCTTGTGGCGGCGAACAAGTGAGGAGCGACCAAGACGCCTCACGGTCTTCGCCGGATCTTGTGGCGGCGAGCAGGTGTGGAGCGACCAAGATGCCTCACAGTCTTGGCCGGATCTGGAAGGGGCGAGAGGGGCGAAACCAAGAAGCTTCCCGGTCATAACCAAACCTGACAACGAGACAGCAGCAGCGAGACCACGAGAAAGCAGCGCAAGACCAAGAGACAGCGGCGGCGAGACCAAGAGACAGCAGCGGCAAGACCAAGAGACAGCAGCGGCAAGACCATGAGACAACAGCGGCGGCAAGTTGGAATGGTTCGGCGAGGTTAGTGACCATGGCGGCGCAGATAAGGTCGGCGACCAGGAAGAAGTTCGGCGGCGGAATCTCCCACGGCGGCACAGACAGTGTCGGCGGCGAGACCATGTCTCTCACAAACCAAAATCGAAAATAAGAAGGAGAGGATAAGGGAGAAGAGAGAAAGAAGAAATTACCTTGTAGAAGAGGAAGCAAAAGTGAAGGTAAAAACTAGGTCAAAGAAACATATTTATACTGGGGGTCTAGCGCGTTAACCGAGGTAAAAGAGAAAACCCTAGTTTTGGAGCTGTCTCAACTTCCCGCGCCTCGAGAAACGTGCAGAACACGCAAAACTCTCGTTTATAACCCGAGAGACCTAGAAGGACCTGTGCAAGACACTATTCATCCTGAACTTCCCGGATGCCTCGAAAACGTGCACAATGCACTATTTATCCTGGAATCTTCCGGATGTCTCGAATAACGTGCGCAATGCACTATTCATCACGGAATCTCCCGAATGTCTCGAAAAACATGTGCAACGCACTATTCGTCCAGGAATCTCCCGGAAGGCCTTCAAGCTCTTAAAATCTTATGTTCCTTCTGCAAGACGGACCTAGAGATGCAGAATTGTACCCGACGGGCTTAAGCAAGCCATCGCACATCAGACTAGGGGGGACCATTGTTTGATATGGGTTTTGCCCCCAACATTTACAGAAGCCCAAACAGAAGATCTTAGAAAATTTTGGGCCTAAAGTCTTGGATTTGGCCCATCTGGCCGCATGGGCAAAATCGTCATTTGTGGAAGAGACAGAAAAAACCCTAAGTCAATGGCCCACTATAAATACCTGATGTCATTGTCACATCAGAGCATCCACTTTTTGGGCAATTAGAGAGAGAAGAGCAATTATTTTTGTATTAACTGCGCTTAGCTCATTAATTGTCATTTTCTATAAACCCTCACTTCAATTCTACGTTAATAAAAGGACCAGTTCCGATTCATCCCCATTAAAACTCGTTTTATTTATATTGTCGATTTAACACATCAACAAAACGCTAGGATTTTCATAGACATCGCTTCAATTTACCTCATTCTAGAATCACATTGACCGGATAATCAGAAGTCGCCTCCTTCCCATCGCTTCAATTTAACTTAGTTCTACTTTTGTATGTGATAAATAATTTCCTAGTTTTTAACTTAAGTTAAAATTTGTATAACATTTAAACCAAAAAAAAAGAAATTAAAATTTACAATGGTAGCCTGGTAGGGGTCGTAGTAGATTTGGTACAGAGTAATGGAGATCACGTGTATCACCAGTGGTACCACTTGTTCGATTAACGGATTTAAGTAATAACTTAGTTTTTTTAGTTTTTCTCGGATACGCACAAGTGGTTATTAAGGATGGACAATTGGGCATGTGAATTTCACATTCTCTATAAGGAAAAAAATGCACATAAAAAGAGAGAACGTGGACCTCGGCTAGACACATGCTTCTGTTGGACCATTTTGCCAGTATATTAGCTTAGAATAATACTAACGAAAAAAAAAAAAAAACAAGTGTCTAGATTCAATGTACCAGAAACTAAAAAACAAGAACTCAAACTTCAAGAGTTAAGGGATTACAAGGATCAGCTTTAAATGCGGAATTGTACGGTAAAACAACGTATAAACCTCAGAAAGCCGTCTAGATTCAATCATTTAACTCCCAAGCATCTCGGGATTCTCTTTTCACACCAAAATCTTTTTTCACATTGTATATATACTAACACGATTCTTGGAAAGAAAAAAAAATATCACATTCGTTTTCTAATCTTTCACTTTCTTCTTCTTCCTCTTCTTCTTTTTCTCTAAAGATTGTTGCGTGAGTGAGGCTAATTAAGATCAAAGATGGTTTTGTGGGTATTTGGGTATGGTTCTCTAATTTGGAACCCAGGTTTTGATTTTGATGAAAAGCTCATTGGCTATATCAAAGACTACAAACGTGTCTTCGATCTCGGTATCTACATTAAACAACACAATGTTCTTTTTTTTTTTCTTGTAGTTGAAAGAATGAATCGAATTGTTTGTAAATAATTTTTTTTTCTTTCTATATAGCGTGTATTGATCACAGAGGTACCCCTGAACATCCTGCTAGAACTTGCACTTTGGAACAATCCATTGGAGCTATATGCGTAAGCAATTACATGTTTTTTGTTCATAACTTCAAGTGGGTCGAGTATTTTGATGTTTTGTTTTTAAATCTACAATCGAGGCTATAAAATGCACCATGTAATTTACATAGAAATAAACTTAGTACAAGGCAGATTCTCATAAAACATCCATATAAGTCGATGAAAAAAATGCTATTTGAAATGTGATGTTGATTGTTAATTTTTGGGCAGTGGGGTGCTGCTTATTGTGTTAAAGGAGGACCAGAGAAGGAGAAACTAGCCATGGAGGTAAAAAGAAAATTTATCTATTGTTTGGTGTGTGTGTGTGTGTTTTGTTAGATTTGGCTCATGTTTTTTTTCTTGCAGTACTTGGAAAGAAGAGAGTGTGAATACGACTCAAAAACCCTTGTCGAGTTTTACACGGTAAGCAAAGTTGTTCTTTTATTGTTGTCTTTTTCAAATCTTCAAACACTGTTCTTATTTATTAGATTTCTATTCACTGGATGTAGGAAACTGACACTTCCACGCCAATCGTAACCGGAGTTATTGTGTATGTTTTTTGATCAAGAATTTATTCCCTTACCACTCATGAATGGTTATAATTTGGAAGATTCAATGTTGAAATCAGTTTGGTTTCCTTGTGCAGCTTCACGTCAACACCAGACAAAGTGTCGAATAAATACTATTTAGGCCCGGCACCATTAGAAGAAATGGCAAGGCAAATCGCTACAGCTACTGGACCATGTGGGAACAACAGAGAGTATCTTTTCAAGCTTGAGAAAGCATTGTACGACATTGGTAAGTAAGAGAGAGAGAGAGAGAGAGAGAGAGAGAGCTTTCTAGAATCACAACTTTTTGGTAATATGATTCTGATGATGAAAATGTGGTGTGTTAACAGAACATGAGGAAGAGTATGTGATTGAATTAGCGAACGAGGTGAGGAAGCAACTCGATTTGCCAGAGGAAGTGAAAACATTGTTGAAGCCTGTGGTTTCTCGTGTACTAGTCAAGTCTCAAGCTCATGCTTCTTCCACTCGGCAAAGAGTCATTGTATCATGAAGCCAGCTAACAACATTGTGGTGATGAGGCTAATGTTAACTCTTATCTTTCAGTTTATCATTGAAACTCACCCTGAGATGTTTTCTTTTTCTTTTATCTGCATTTATGGAGAATTCTTGACATATGATGTGATACTCAATTTGTGAGACGAACAACAACAAAATCTTTTAGCTCTAAATTATGTCACACAACTCTAAACATGTTAATTCGTTTTGTTGTTATTCTGGAGAAATTACATTAATGGGCTATGCCCAAAAACAGTCAAACCCAAGGTGATGTTATGAGATTTCTTATTAGTGAAAACAGAGTGTTTACAACCCGTATACAATTTTCAACTTAAACATGTTTTTGTTGCATGGTAAATCACTAAATCAGCCTAACAAAAGCCTAAACCTTCCAAAATATCATGCCAATAAAAACTCTCAAAGGAAAAAAAAATAGTCAATTTTCTATTTTTTACCTATTTCGAGAATTGGAAAATTGAATGTAAAAATGTTTTCAACACAATATGCGGAATTTTTTTCAAAAAATTATTTCATATCATATATATTTTGTAATTTCAATTATGTAATTATAATAATATTCGAAAATGACGTTTATTCAAAAATTTACAAATATGTGGTATGAGTTTATGCAAATGATCTTGAGTAGAGCTTGAAAATGGTAAATTTAAATTATATAAAGGTTTTTTTTACATGTGTCAAAACTCAAAATTTATTTATTTAGCTAATACGTGTCACAAAGTAATTAATTATGATTTCTTTTCATTTGTTGGATTTTACTGACGCTTATCTTTGTGGAATCCGGCATGTTTATGATTTTTTTTGTAAGATGGGGAATTCCTAATTATGTGTGTTTTCATGCATTAAATATAAAGAGATTTTCTTTTTTATTGCATGTGTCAAATTTTATAAATTGAAAGACTAGTGTCACAAAATATATTTTAAGAATTTTGCCATTTGTTGCATTTAGGTGATACTTATCTCTGTGGGATCTAAAGTAATTACGGGATTTGCACCAGATTAGAGAAAATACGAAATACTTTTTTTGGTGTACTTTTTTTCAAAAATGCTAATTTTATTTATCCATTTTTAATATAACCTTTGTTAAATCTAAATACATATAAAGTTTTATAAAGTTTATAAGGTACTTATGTATTAACTAGTTCTTGTATACTCGATCCAAATATTTATAAAGTTTAATATGATTTTAAAAGGTTAAAAAAAAGTTTTTAAAAGGTATGTAAAAGATATTTCTACGACATCTGTAAAGTTTATATATAAAATATTTAGACACATATTAAGATAGTTTGTATAAATTATAAATATGCACACATATTAGTATAAATAACAATTTTTAGTGTCTTTTACATAAATTTTTAAAGAGTAAACATTTCTGAAAAGTGGTATTAGAAAGACGGTATTTTTGAAATTTCCTAATTTTTTTAGATATGTGTGTTTCTTATACATTGAATATATATATATATATATACATATATATGTATATATAAATCATAGTTTATGAATAATCAATTCTTAATTTTGAATAAAATCATAATAAAATCATTTATTAACACTTTACAAAAACTGTATGTAGTATGATATAATTTGGTTGTATATTTATCCAAAAGTAGAGTATTATTAAGTGGAATATAAAATTATATTAAGATATTAAAATTTGCTTAAAACAGGTTCTTTACATCTGAGAAAATAATTTATTAACTAACTTATTTCACAAAAATTAGACTTTTGCCATTTGTTGGATTTAGTGAGACTAATCCCAAGTTTTTTTTTGTGTTTTACTTAAAACTAGTGATATTTTTTATTATTGAGAAATACCCTAGAATAGCACTAATCTAAGTTTTTCTTCCAAAGTTAGCACACAATCTCAAATATTCCAAAATTAACATTATTTTTTTAATTTTAAATAATAAAATTAATTATAATACTTGCAATTTTGATGGCTTCACTGAAGCTTTTGGAGATGCTTGCGGCAAAGCTCCGGTAATGCTTCTTCTTCTTTGTGTATCAATTCCAATCTCAGATAAGGAGAACAAAGAAGAAGAACGAAGATCGGGAGAAGAACCCACGCCGTTACGGTCCTCGTTTCATCCGTCCTCAGCCAAAACCTTATTGAGGTACCCTTACTGTTAAATTATTCTAGCTATGATTTTACAATTGGCTTGACACTGAATCGAACATTTATGGTTTGTGAATCATGTTGGTTTAGGAATTTTTTGAATCAATGGCACAATTTGTTGATGGGTTAAAGTTATCGGGAGGATCCAACAATTTAATTCCATATACACACATTCACACTCTCACAAAGCTAGAGAGAGAGAAGCTAAAAAAACACACAACTTTTGTCTCTTCTCATCATCCTCACTCAGATCACTTTGTCTTCTGATTTATGGTTCTTCATAAACAGGAAGAAAGAAAGAGTTTTTTTCCTTATACCAAACTGAAACGTCCCGACCCGTTTTTTTTTTTAATAAATAATAAATATAAATATAATATAAACTACAGCTAGTGGTCCCATACCCACTAGCCACATATCCACAACCACAAACAACAACGGAAATAGCAATATCAATAAATATCCAATAGTAATATAACCAATAATTATCCATAACAACAATCCAATAATCAAACATCAGGAAACATGAAACCGGCAACCTAACAATGTTCTTAAAAACCCAACTCTAGCAACCTAGCAATGCCAGACAACATACAATCGAGTCCCTAGAACATCCTCCTCTTCATCGCCTTGATTCCACGATCACATTTTGCCTTTACCTGCACCACAAACACATATTGAGATGCATGAGTATTTGATAAACACTCAGTGAGACAATCCTCCCATGGGCTATACACACAAGCAACAGTGATTCCAATGTTCCAAACAAACAACAAACAAAACATACAAACCAGGAAATCAAACATCGTCTCGCTGGAAGGGAGGTGTCGACCGACACCAGCCAAGCGTCGACCGACACTGGCCTTGGTGTCGACCGACACTACCCCACAGTGTCGATCGATGCCCAATTTGCTGGTGTCGACCGACACCAAGTGGTGTCGATCGACACTCCCTCTGCAACCACGATCCGCTCGAAGCCGAGAGTCGAATCTCGCTTCCCAACCTCTTTCAAATCGTCCAATACTCAAAACCCAAGCCAAATACGTCCTTAGGAACCTGTAACAACCAATTCCCAGCAAGAAAACACACAAAAACACACAAGCAAGAACAAGGAAATCAAAGGCTTAGATTAGCCATGGTCATGCACTCACCTCTTTGCAGGAAGATTTGGACCAACAGCAACGAATCCTACACTCCCAGCAACCTTCTAACACGTTCCTGGCCCTGGATCTTCACAACCACAGCAAGATCTCACCAAAAACACCTTGAAATCCCACAAACTCTCTCAAGAACCTTTAGGAACTGTTTTCTCCTCTTTCTCTCACTCTCAAACGGTGTAAGACCACAAAAACACGACCCTAGGTCGTTTTCCCCCTTTTAAACCTTTGTTCAATGGTTTTCCTTAAACCAAATCGGACCAAAACGATCAAACACTCAATCTGGTCGAACCAGAAATTAGTGGTGTCGACCGACACCCCCCTTGGTGTCGATCGACACCCTCCCCCAAAACGCACAGTTTTGGTTCGCGGGCGTTACAATTGTACACTATTTTGATTTGAGAAGAGAGAAGTAGAGACGCCATGAACATCTTCAAGAAGAAAACCACTCCCAAAGGTAAACAAAAAGTTGATAATTTTGTTACCATTGTTAGTTCTCTGTGTGTTTTATCTTCTTCATCTATGAAACTGCGATTAATGATATAAATCTTGTTGGTGGAACAAACTCAATCTGGATAAAAATGGGAGCTTTAAGTGTTTGTTGTGTTCAAAATTGGATCTTGCTGTGTGGGTTTTTGTTATCCATAAAAAAGTAGATAGATTTCTTTATTGCTACTTAGTAAAAAGATTGGACTGGGTGAAGAATGTTTTACTTTACCAGTTGTGGTTGAGATTCACCAATGATGCAATGCATATATATAAACAGTTACATTGTACTAGGAAAATTGATTGAATTAAGCTTTGTCCAAAATTCATGAATCATTGTTGAAAAATTAGGAAGGGATCCGTAAACATTCAGAAGACCTTCCTACACGGTACAAGAGGCTTTGACGATGGTTCTTGACGGAAACAACGGTGGTGTGGTCTGGTTAGGCGGCGGTGGTGGAGGAGAAAGGAAGAGAACGAGGAAGGTGGTTCGTGGGGAAGGAATCAAGAAGATGGTTCTCAGTTTAAACCTATGACTGAAGGTGATTGGGCTAACTTTGGGAGGCGGACTATGTCCAAGGAGAAGAATGCAAACCAAACATACCTTTTTTTTTGGATTTCTGAATATTTAGGAAAACCTTTCTAAAATTGAAGAACATCTTCCTAAATATGATGAAACACCTCCTAAACATTATGAAATTCTTCATAAATATAAAGAAATGAGTTTTTGAATCTTTTCTTTATGTTTTGTCTTATGTATCAGCTTGGTTCTCTTGTTGTAGATATTGATTGGAATAAGAAGCTTCATATAATCTTTAAACCATTATGTTTATGAAAACCATCCTGAATTTCAAGGTGTTGATCCTCAATAGTATTGAACCGCCTAAATTTGTATAAATGTGTTTCTAACTCTATATTTTTGTGTCTTTTGCTTCAATGTGTCAAATATTAGTAGATAACTCTATAAGCCAGGGGTAATGTTATCATTTTTGTGATATTAGCAAATCCAAATTATTTTTATGAAAGTCAACCTGAAGTTCAAAAAGTTCTTCCTGAATTTTGTAAAATCCTTCCTAAATTTGATAAAATTCTTCCTTAATTTCATATATTCCTTCCTGAAGCTCAGTCACATTAAAACAAAGTGCAATCATAAACATATGACACTGTTATTTGGGCAAGGTTCAAATTCTATGGCAAACATGCTTTAGATTTATCATTAGATAGCATCTAAATCTAACAGCACAAAGATAGAAGCTTGATGGTGCATGCTAGGCTTAACACAGCTCCAAAACCATATCAATAAGCAACAAGAACAATTCCACATAATTTCAGTTAATCATGAAATTAATCTTCATTACGCTCAAATTACAGAAAAAACTAATTTGTTTTCATAGAGGCCAACTATCGAACACTGATAGGATCGAGTTTACTCTTTTAGTTATCTCCTTAGTAATAGGAGAAGTAGTGTCTCCACTTCCCACTTTCTTATTTCCTTGTTTGTAGGATCGTGAGCGATCAATGCTATTTGTATTTAAGACATGTACTTCAACAGAGAAGTTATGAAGAGAAAATTGCAATAACTTGTTCTAATGTCTTTGAGAACCAAAGTGTTCTTGTCCTTTGTTCTTGATAACATTGATTGTCCTAAATTGGGACCTATCATTTGGTATCAGAGCACTTACTCTTGCTTTGAAGAGTGACTAAAATTAGCATCACTGCAAACATTTGGTATCAAAGCACTTCTATCCATCTTGTTGACGGCATTCTTCGAGAACCAACGTTCAACAAAACACCTTCAACTTTCTATTTCATACAAAAATATGGGAAGCAACATGGAGCTAACTGCTGATTTTGGGGCCAGTCTCGGAGAAGTACAAGATGTGCTCTTTCGTGAACTGCTTAATGTATTTGAGAAGATGAAGATCAATATGATGAATGAGATCAAGAAGGCGAGACAAGAAATGATGGATGAATTCAAGAGTCTTCAAGAGAGCATGAGTCGTCCGGTGGGAAAAACCAGAAGTCTCAAAGCTATTTGTGAAAGAGCCAGCAACAAGACGAGAAAGCCGACATGGTCACGTCGCAGGTTCTGTCACCACTCAAACTGTCAGCGGTTTCACCACCAAAGTACCGACGAGTTCAAACAGTTCTGATCAAACGACACGGACGTCATACTCCTCGGGACAGAAAACGAGGAAAGCACAACCGATGTAATTCATCTAAACACAAATCCAGAGTTGGTTGTGCACAATCTCAGAAACAGCGTCCACTTCCTCCATCTCCTTCCTTATGGTTGAGATTCCAAATCACAACTCATGTGCTATCTAGTGTTATCGAGAAAGTTTGTTCCTTAGTGTTTAGAATTGGCATCAATGGGAACCGACCGTTCGATCGTGGAAGAGGCTATATTCAAGAAGATGCACGAACATTTGTTAAGAACCTTGAGGACAAGGTTCTCTTCGAAGGTGGGTGTAATGATAGGATCGAGTTTACTCTTTTAGTTATCTCCTTAGTAATAGGAGAAGTAGTGTCTCCACTTCCCACTTTCTTATTTCCTTGTTTGTAGGATCGTGAGCGATCAATGCTATTTGTATTTAAAGACATGTACTTCAACAGAGAAGTTATGAAGAGAAAATTGCAATAACTTGTTCTAAAGTCTTTGAGAACCAAAGTGTTCTTGTCCTTTGTTCTTGATAACATTGATTGTCCTAAATTGGGACCTATCAAACACCTTACGGGCACTAATAAACACTAACAAGTAGCACAAAAAAAAATGAAGCTTGACCTTATAAGGACACGAAACTGGAGACTTCTATAACCGTCTTAACACAAAGATAGAACCTGGGCTCTGAAATTTTGGCAGCCACTTCAACACCGCAGCTTCAATCATCACATTACCAACAAAATTACCCAAACCATCAGTCACATTAGTCGCATACTTATCCCAAATATGCTTTTCTTCACCAAAGACTCTTTGATAATCTCCTTCGTGACTTTCCTCCTAATCTCAAGTGCCTTAACTATCATCTCACTCTCAATCTCTCCGTCGTCATCACCATCAGAACCGAGAAAATTACAAAGGGAAGGAAGAGAGGACGCAACATCAGCATCAGAAGTAAGTCGAGTGTAGATTGAACCACTGAACTATGGAATTCTTCAGGTTACAAGAGAGATCTCGGGTAGCTTCGATCGATCATCACCATCAACATCACCATCAACTATGGAATGTTGATTTTCAGATCCCGATTTTCAGATCCCGACGAGAAAAATAGAGAAAAGAATCGATAAATCGAGAAAGGGTTAGGCAAACACGACAACGAGAACACGATGACAACGACAGATCGGCGATGAGAATCGATTGACAAGAGATCTGGGATGCTCCAAGGTTTTGTGGGAGTAAGGATTCAATTGGCTCGTGGAAACGTTCCTTCGTCGCGCTTCGAGCTTATCTATAGAGATAAAGATGAGATTTTAATTATAATTGTATTGTTTTTAGTATTACATTAGAATTTTTGTGCAACATACGCTAATTATGAAATGAAAGAAAAACTTAAAATGGTGTTATTTTTGTCAATTGCCCATTATTATTCCAACTATAATATTTTAATATAATAGTTTTCATTTGTTAAACTAAACAACTATATACTAATTAATTAATTTCTAATTAATATAGATGAAAATTTAAAAAATGGAAAACTAAATATTATATGAAGGATTTTTTTTATTTAGAGTTTCTCATGTGTCAAGATAATTTATTACCTAACTGATCTCACAAACTAATTTAACTAGCCATTTGTCAGATTTTAAGAGACCCATCTTTATGCAATCCTAGACTTTTTTTAAATTAGTAAAACCATGTATGTATGTTTCACGTCCATTGAATATTAAGAGATTTTGTATTTTCCTTTATATAAAAAATCTTGCCTCTTGAAATCTCAATACAATAGGTGAACCTTTTTGACATATTAATTCTTGAAATCTTATTAGCTTAACCAATGAAACTAGACTGATATGTCACATAATACTATATTTAAAAAAAATCAAAATTAAAATCAGAAAAAATAAAACAGATTAAGTAAACAAAATCTGTATATATATATATATATAATCACTCTTTCATAAACCCAAATCAACATATAATTACATTTAATTTTAAAATCTAAAATCCTAATCACTAGTTTATAAAACTAATTCGAGATATAATTATGTTTTAGTTGTAAATTTAAACCCTAACCACTTCTTTATAAACCCACAATATATAATTTTGTTTTAATCATAAAATCCAAACTCTAATAGTCTAATTCTCCTTAATAAACTCAAATCAACATAAATAACTGTAAAATCTAAACCCTAATGCTTATTTATAAATTTAAACCAGTATATAACTTTGTTTAATTGTATAATATAAACTCAACCCCATATTAAACTTTCTTTAATTAAAAGTATACAAAGTTGTTTTCTTAATTTGTTTTATTCTTTTTTCTGATTTTTAATATTGATTTATTTTTAAATATAGTATTGCGTGGCATATTACTCTATTTTCGCTTGGTCAAGTTTATAGTAGGTGAATAAGAAATGATGAACCTAAGAATTGTTTTTATTATAATGATGGAAAATTTCATTTATTCATACTATTTAAAGCTGGTTTGTGAAGATCTTATTAATGGAAAGAAGAGTACTTATAACTTTTATTAAAGAAGACCACGAAAAAATAACTGTAGAAACCAGATTAACGAGAATTTGCTGCAAAAAAATAGAGGATAATGTTATAAAATTTCCAATGATCTCATTAATCAAGAACACAATATATATATTAAAAGACTCGGAATGAAACAAAATAAAAGTAACGGTCAAACTTACAGCTTAAAAGCCATATTGTTGCAAAATTTGGCGCGAAAGAACAAAGTAGATTTAAACATTTTTCATTAGTCAAAGTAAAAAACAAAAAAAAACGGTGAATGAGAAAAGAAAAGAAATCTTTCAGAGAAACAGAAAAATTTTCCCTTCACGCTTAGTCGGTGTTTCTTTTCCGGTAACTTTTGTCCCGTTTAAAGCGGGCTTCTTGTCTGGCTGCACCGGCTCTCTTAGCAGTGTAGGTTGGCTTTGCTTCCGGCGTAGATGGCTTCGTTAGCATCTTTGGCTGGCTTTGCTTCTGGCGTAGATGGCTTCGTTAGCATCTTCTGCCGGCTATGTTTCTGACATCGGTGATTTCATCAACACCGGTGGTCGGCTCTTGACTCCGGCATCAAGCGGCTTCTTTAGCGTTGATGGCTGGCTTATCTCTAGTGGTGAGACTCCGCTACTTTTGGCTCTGGTTTAATGATGGAAGCTTTGATCCAATCTGGATTTGTTCGAAGAAAGTTATCTTGTTTAGAATCTGGAGTTCAAAGCTTTAGCCTAGTTTTTTTGGATTCGAAACAGTTTGAAGAAAAGCTTGTTTTCGGTGATTCCTTGAAGATTGAAAAGCTACTAACTGAAGATGAAGAAGATTTTCAGATTTGCATTAAGTGGAGTCTTATTCTCATCAAGCTAAACAGGAATCTTGCCTTTCTTATTTTGGGCAAAGATTGAGATCGGTCGAGCAGTCAGTTTTCCGGCGATTTTGGCTGAACTAGAAGCTTGCCGGCGACACAACAACTGTCGGTGATCGGAGATTTCCACCCCTTTGTCTTTCCACGTGTCTTCATCCATGTTCTCCAAAAGCCACGTGTTATGTGTTGTATTCGAGCTTTCGATACTCAAGGGTTTCCTTATTGGGCTTTTGCTTAGTTTTCTTGGGCTAATCTCTTGTTTGTAAAATATTGCCTTGTTACTTTGGCTTTTGTATGATGAATAAAACACAGTTGCGACAAAAAAAAAAGAAACGGTCAAACTTATTGCCCATCTACCATATTATCGATTTTTTATGCTTCTAATGTTTTGGGACATGCCGACAATTATATACCTGCTAATCCGATGTCCAAAATTGGCGCGTATGAATATAATATATGTTTATAACTTTTCACAATATCTTATTAATAATTTTGTTTGAAAAAACCTGCGAAACAAAAGGTAAAAAAAATGGTCGGAACTAAATTAACGAAAATCTGCAGCGAAAAAAACAAAGTATCTAATAAAACTTTCTCAAAACTTCTCTGTAATCGGAAAACACAAGCAAAGTATTTGTAATTTGTTTTCGAAAAAAAACCCGCAAAACAAAAAGTAAAAAAACTACGATCGGAACTAAATTCACGAAAATCTGCAGCAAAAAAAGCAGAGTATCTAATTAAACTTTCTCAAATCTCTCTATAATCGGAAAACAAATTAAATCACAACAATTACAAATAAATGATCATTAACACAAAAACACTCCTAAACTACTAAAGAAACATCTAATACTCAAAACAAGCTTTATCCAACTAAAAACATTTTTAACTCACACAACATAAACCAGGAGATACCGGAGTCACCCTACCGGCGGACAAGTAGTAAGGACGACTTAAAAACCAAATCAAAAGGAAACACACGTCAGTATCTAATAGGATGGAAGATTACTCTTATCGTGGTCTCTTCCTCATCTGATTCCCATATCCGGACTCCTACTCATCTTATTAAATCGGGTTAATTGTTTTCGGGTCCGCCCTTTTTATTTTTTCTCACATCTTTCCTTCTTCTCCTCTCCTCTCTCAGCGCCGGTCAAATACTTGTCTCTCTCTCTTTCTCTTTCTCTCACTCTTTGTCTTGTCTCCCTCTCTGGAAGCTGTGTGTGTGTTCTGTAAGAGATGGACACAGGTGGTGCCGCGTATAACCCACGCACTGTTGAGGAGGTGTTTAGGGATTTTAAGGGTCGTAGAGCTGGCATGATTAAGGCTTTAACCACTGGTAAAAATTAAACAAATTTCTCTAAAATTAAGTTAAAACTTTTATCTCTCCCATTTTCTCACCGGAAAAAAAAAACTCACTTTTTTTTTTTGGGATTTTGATTTGCCTTTTTTTGTGCAGATGTTCAGGAGTTTTACCGACTTTGTGATCCTGGTGAGTGTTGTTGTTTTGTTCTTTCCCCTTTGAGATTCGTTTTGTGGGTTTTACTTTTTGCCGATGAAAGTTTGGTTTTTTTTTTTTTTTTTTTTGGAATTTGCTTCGTTGTGTTCTGTTTTGTCAATCTGAATGTTGTCTTTAGGTTTCATAAGTCTCTCTACTCTGTTTCAATTTTATTTGAATTGCGCTTTAGAGTCTAAAGTTTTGATTTTTATTTGACTTGGTTTGATTTTTTTGAGTTTTGAATATTATAAAATTGTTTTGCGATCGCTGTGTGTGTGTGTGTATGTGACAATCCATCGCCGGCGAAAGTCTGGTTTTTTTTTTTTTTTTTTTGGAATTTGCTTCGTTGTGGTTTGTTTCAACCTGAGTGTTGTTGTTTTAGTGAAGCATTAGGGTTCGTTGTTTCGCTTCTCTGTTTGTGATATAAAAAAAATCATACCTTTAGTCAGATTTTTTTTTTTTTTGTGTCAGCTTGAGCAGAGTCAAAGTGTTGATTTTTGTTTGACTTTGTTTCAATTAGGATATTAAAAAAAAATTTGTTCCTTCTGTATGATCTGTTTCTGTGAAAAATCATGATTTAGGAATTAGGATTACCTCAAAAAAATTTCCTAAATTGTTAACACATGGGAGGGAGAACAGATTTGGGGCGTTGTGGTTTGTTGAAGCTGCTCTTTTGATTCGTTTTTCTGAGGTTTTGTTCTTGGTTCCTTGTTCTTGTATCTCCTTAGATATTGTCATTGATTTGCTATTGTAATCAATGACTCGAAGTCAACAACAAGGAAACAATTTTGTTTATGTTCCTCACAGTTCAGAGTCACTCCTGTTGTAATTACTTCCTTGCCTACCTGTATTCATGAATATAGTTGTTAGCTAGTCAGATAATCTTTGTGTGTTTTTGCTTTATGTCATTTAGCTTAGTGTTTTTGGTGCTCTTTCCATTATGAGATTTTTATGTTTTGAAATGTGACAACTTGGTTATCTTAATAGGAACTGTTTGGTCTGTTTTGTCATAATTGATTGTTTGTTCGTTCAAATTTGTGAACACGAAATCAGTTTTGATACTCTTGGTTTTTGCGTGTATATGTATTCTGATTGTCCTCATTTTTCTTTTGTGATTACAGAAAAGGAGAACCTTTGCCTTTATGGGCATCCCAATGAGCACTGGGAGGTGAATTTGCCAGCTGAAGAGGTTCCTCCTGAGCTCCCAGAGCCTGTCTTGGGTATCAACTTTGCCAGAGACGGGATGGCGGAAAAGGATTGGCTGTCCCTTGTTGCTGTCCACAGTGATGCCTGGCTTCTTGCTGTTGCTTTCTTTTTTGGAGCCAGGTTTGGATTTGACAAGCCTGATAGGTATGTATCTACTTGTCACACTACACAATTCATATGACTTTTACTCCTTTTGGAGTCTTTATCTTCTAGCATCTATGTTTCTTGGTGGTATATAGATTCAAACCTCTCACGGTTTGATCTTAAGGACCTAGGTTCAAGGTTTATGTTGCTCTCTGTGATTGATGTTCTTTCACATTCGTTGCAGGAAGAGGCTTTTCAATATGGTGAATGACCTCCCAACAATTTTCGAGGTTGTGTCTGGTACTGATAAGAGACAGGGAAGGGACAAGTCCTCTGTTTCCAACAACAGCAGCAACAGATCCAAATCAAACTCCAAGGTAAAAAAAGTTTGTTTTTCACTGTGGTTCTTCTCTACAGTTTTTATTGTCCATCTAGCTTAATACTTGTTCTAACTCTGGTTTCTATGTCTCAAAATTACAGCGTGGATCTGACTCCCGCGCCAAGTTCTCGAAGGCTGTGCCCAAAGATGACGAGGAAGAAGAGGAAGGTGTGGAAGAAGAGGATGAGGATGAGCAAGGGGAAACACAGTGTGGGGCATGTGGTGAGAGCTATGCAGCTGATGAGTTCTGGATCTGCTGTGACCTCTGTGAGATGTGGTTTCATGGAAAGTGTGTGAAGATAACCCCAGCCAGGGCTGAGCACATCAAGCAGTACAAGTGCCCATCTTGCAGCAACAAGAGGGCTCGTGCCTAAAATTCATTTTTTGTGGCCGCTTCTGTGTATCTCTGCTTTGCATATGATGATGAACAGCTTAACTGTTTGGTTAGATCAGATATTGTCATGTGATTTGGTAATCTTAGGCTCGTTCGCCGGCTTAGGAAAGACATCTTTAGTTTTCTTTGTTACATTTGGCGATTGAGGAATAACTCTTTTGTTTAGGGGTTTGATCTTTTGGTCTGTTATATGTTTGTTTATTAACAATTCTTGAACCCAATCAAAGTATTTTGGTTAGGTGTTTGTCATTTCGTTTTTTTTTTCATCTTCAAATGAAGAAACTGTGACTATGAATGATTTATCATAAATCAATCATAAATCATAACTGCTTCTTTGTTGCCAGGCGCTTCAAGAACTCGTAGGTTGTGATCATTGTTGTTGCGGACATAGACATTGAGACCCACCTTGGTCCTAACCCTCGGTAACAAGCCCCAAGTCCTCCTTCCCTCATCAAGCTCTTTACTGACTGCATCACTGTCATTGCTCGTCTCCTTCCATTCTCTTCTGCATCTAAGACCTGCAACCGTGTCTTGATTGTATCTACCGGCATAGTTACTAAGGCAGAGCAACCACTTGCTGTGGCTGCACTCAATGCTTGAACCACCATTGAGCCACCAGCATCTTCCTTGTGGGTGTATGAGCGCTTTACTGGAGACCAAATTGATTTATGAGCCAATGAATAGGACGCCCACCATACGGCGTTTGAAGGCGCGTAAGTCAAGATCGAGATACCAAATCCTCTGTAGAACCCTCTTGGCCCATCTGTGTAAAGAATCTTTCTAAAAGCATCGAACCCATTTGTGTATCTGCAAGAGTTCATCACTCCAGGAAGATGCTTATTCAAGGACAGATCACCTTGAACCATAAGCCGTTGACTCACGACATCAATCGGAGTCCAGACAACCTGAGCAGCTACAGCCGAGGTCAAACCGGCCGCACCATTGGAAACAGCCAAAGCCGTAGTATCCGACAATCCTAACCTAACAGTTGCTTGACCTACACTACTCTTGGTAATCTCTAGAGCTGTCATATAGAGAGCACGAGCCGGGATGGTTCCAAGCAAAGATGTTCCAAACCCCTTGTAAAATCCTCTTAGACCCTCAAACCTAGCAATGGCCAGAGAAATGTTGGCGCAGGAGACACGGGTCGGTGAGACTTGCTGCCTTGTTTTGAGGACTACGATAGGGTAAAGAGCAGTGGATACACCAGAGAAGAGAGCAGCACCGAGGAAGAAAAACCTCGATTTATCAAGCATTTGCCAATCTATATCCGTAGGCATATGTACCTGAGATGAAGATGAAGTCGTCGATCTTCTCTTCTCTCCCATCAAAGCACCAAAACTCATATTTTCAGCTAATCTTTTCCTTAAAACCAAATCAAGATTCCAAACTTGAACTTCTCACCAAACTAAGAAAGAGATGAACTAAGTTGATCAAGAAAGAGAGAAGGGTTCTTGTGAGTTACCCTTCAATCACTAATGTAATGAAATATCTTGTGTAGAAGAGAGAGATAGAGAGAGAGAGTTGAATATAAACAAGTAGCTGTCTGTGAGATTTGAGCATACAAGAAGAAGATCTCTGTGGGTTTTATTAAGCTTCAAAATCTGTGAACTCGAGAAGAGAATATATTAAAAAAGATTATAGTGAAAACAGAGAGAGGCCAAAACGATGGGTCGTGTGGATAACATAAAGTAGCGGCCTTTAACAGGACTCAAGAGGTGTGAAAGAGAGAGAGGCAGAGGAGTGAGGAGGAGGAGGAGAAGGAATGGGACTGTACACGTGGCGGACGGTGGTTGGTTTATGTTAGGGAAACTCGCAGTTTTTAAGGTTACATGAGCCTGAGAGATGGAATGGCTTCTGTCGGATTTGCCCACTTGTTTTAATCTTTCTGTGGGTTACATTTGTTTTTTTTTTGTTTTTTTTTTTCTGTGGGTTTCTCTCATTTTAATTTTCGAGAAATAATGTATTTATCAATGTGTTATAAAAAATAAAAAAATGTATTTATCAATAACTTTTTAGCTACATTTTAGAGAAAATTGGATGTGTATAATAACTATATATTCATGGATATTAGAAACTAGTTGACTACTCGATCAATTGTTTAAAGGAATCTTGTTTGTTCTTTTGAGTTTGGTGGACAAAAATTTTAATAACTCTTTTTTTATTAAAGGTCCAAGAAATAGTCTAGATTGCAAGCAAATTTAGTGGTTTTAGCTTTTAAATGATAAGTAAAGTGGATAATGTTTTGAAATAGGATTAGTCTAAATCTATGATCTAAGCTCTAGACTAGTACTTAATAGTTTTTTTTTACTTTACAATTATTTATTAAATCAACAATCCCTATGACCCAATGCTATTTTTATATATTATTCTTATTGTTAGATCGTTCGAAACTGTGTGTTCACTACGGTGAGTATTGGTGAGAAATATGTGAAAAACCAACTGATCCAAACAAGTGGTTCTACTCATGTGACAAATGTGGTTCGACCCATCATATCGACCGTGTACTCGGTAATCCACCTTACATGAAGCCAGGACATAGTTTTAATTTATCTAGCGGTGAGTTCCAAGTGGTATCTAACAAACCATATATCTCGACCGTTTTGCCCCAAGTGTTCTTTCCGGTGCAAAGATGCTCTAGTCTTTGTCGATTCTCTCGTGATGAGTATGCAACGTATGAAACTGTAATCTTAATAATAATGTTGTGGTTTTAGTCACAATGACTTTTGCTTTTCATATTGTGTCTTAGTTCACAACATTTAATGATTTAAGGTGAAAAAAAGATTTCTGATTAGTACACTTGTGTATTGTAACGTGAAAAAAAGAAAGGTTAAGATTTCTGATTATACCCTTGCAGATGTTCCTTTCATGCCCTAGCAAAATTTTGATGACAACATGAAGATCAAAGGCCGAAACAAAATTCAACAACAACAATTACGTAATAATAGTAACCTAGTCTTCCAAGCTAGTACTTAATGCGAGTCTACTCCTGCGCCTGTGCAACATATTACTCCAAGCTCTGAACATTTTGGGACCAAGATAAGGATGTAACTGCATGGTTCTTTCATTGCGTCTCTGTCCACACTCTCTTCTTTCGGGAAGTTCAAACGATTTTTGGTTATCGAGTTTGTTTGTCTTGACAAATAAAGCGATGAAGAACCCTTCTTTGTCCTCAACCGGATCCATCCTGAGTAAATGTTCCGCTGCAAGCCAAAGCCAACATGATCAATGTGTTAGAAACAGAGTCAATCAGGTGAAACCAGATGGTAAGAGAAACTACTTACATCCTGAAAATACAGGGAGACCACGACGCTGCCACTGAGGAAACGGGGGTAGCGAGTTTGAAGCCCAAAGATGAAGCCAGAGATAAAACAGATGAGACCACATCTTCGTTTTCTATTTGGTGGATGGAGCATGTGCTGTATACTACTCTCTCAACCTGTGGAACTACAGTGTACGCATAGGTTGAGTACTAATTGAACATACAATTCTTTAGTTCTCATTAATTTATATAGTACAGTAAGCTTCTATTAGTGTCCATATGGTTTATGCATTCATGGAGGGAATTTCGAAAGCCAAGTAAAACCCTCGTTTTGCTTTAAGCCAACACGAGACAAGTATGTAAACTCACAGGAGAGTGCATGGGCAAGAGCCTTCTTCTGGAAACCAGCGAGCTTGTGCAGTCTCATGGTGTCATAGTTCATGTTATCTACATGGAAATGTGTCTCAAAGGTTCAGTCGCTACGTAACATAACACATACACACAGAGAAGATCAATTAATACCTGATGCATGAGAAGGAAGGAGATGGTCCAAACGATCTGTAATGGTGCCAGAGCCAGAGCAGGAAGGATCCAACAATATAGCTCGAACCTGCAATAGTCAGCCACATGCAAGCATGAGGAACAACAACTTAAATGACTACACCTGCTTTTGTGCAAAGAGTGACTCTTCAGGGTAGATTATCACAACAAAAGAAAATTAACAAACTGGACTTGGACATATAATTGCAGCTATCTCAAGGATTTTTATAAAGAAATTACCCAAAACATTGGTGTGCAAACTTTTCAAATAACAAAATGAAAAATTGACAGCCACATCAGAGTCCAAGTAATGCATACCTTTGCAAAAGATGAATCTTTTGGATTTAGGCCCAAAAAGTCACCATGACAAACTTCGATATCTACAACTCAGGGTTAAGAAAAGCAGTAGTGGACAGACATGATCTGAAAGCATTTATCCAATACCCTCCAATTTCATGTGATACAACGCACTTGGGGACTAAACTATCAAACAGAAGCAGAGAAGCTAAAACCTAATAGGGTTATATGTGAAAGAATGGCAGAGAAGGATACTGGAAGCACCAGATAGCTTTATAGTTTGTTCCAAACGCTTTACTCGTTCTTCATTTAGCTCGCATGCTATGATTTTTCCTTGTCCTTCCATAAGAGCAGCAAGATGAATAGTTTTGTTTCCTGGAGCTGAACAGGCATCAAGAACCTTGACAAAAGAGGAAAAATAAAGCACCATAACTAGGCAGACAAGATAACTTTAATGGATTCCACAATCACCATGACAAGCACCAAATGCAACATTTTATTGCCAACTGGAAAAATGAATGTAAGAGCTGTGGCCTACCTCCCATCCTGCTTCTGGCTGCAGTGCTGCTGCTACCATCGAACTTGCTTTCCCCTATCGTTGAAAGGAAAAAATCTCAGTAAAATTATACACACATAAATAGAACTCACAAAGATCATTGACCATTTACCTGCAAAAATATACGCCCATTCGCAACCAATTGATGAGCATGCAAATCGCTGCCAGGGGGCAACACCAACAAGTCAGGAACTGTCTCATCCTTTTGCACCTGATTTCATAGTGAAAAGAAAAAAAAGGTGTTTAAATGAAATCTGGAAACTAAGAGAGATTGCGAAATCATAGAAAAGAACAGTTCACACTACACACATCCAAGATTTTAAGTTTACTAAAACAAAGATGGGAGAAAATTCCCATGGTCTTGAATTAGAGGTCCCTCCCACTATCACTGAGTCTAATACCTTTCTTACAATGTTAAAACTTAAAACTCACTCTGTGAGAACTAGCGTACCAGTATTCTTCAAGGTTAATTAAAAACTTAGAATATACCGTATAGTGTTTCTCCAACTCCTGCACTGCGGAGTCTACATCCATCTTAAGTGTATTTACACGAGCATAACGTGGTTTTATATGACCTGCATCCAATTTCAAATTCAAGATACAATAACATACTCAAAAGCGCCAAAAAAAACACATTTATAATGAGGGTATCAGAATACCATTAAGCTGAGAAACACCCAACAACTGCTCTACGCTTTTAACTTTCTTCCTCACTAAAAGCGTAGCTAAACCCGACAATAAAGCATCTTTACGCCGCATAAGAAACTTCTCAGCATCACCAATTGATGGAGTATCCTACAAATGAAAAAAAAAACTCCATTGAGCTATAACCAAAACATTAAATCATATTACACAAAATTGAGTTGAGAGCTAATACTATTACCTTGCCAAAAAGGATATCATAGCAAATAATGTATACCAATGGCTCTTGTCTCTACAAACAAAACAAAACTCAAGCATTTTAAGGTAAATGGAACAAAGCAATGTCTTTAGCAAATTAAGATGAACACATACAAACACATACCTTCCATTTGCTATTCAATACATTAGCAATTTCAAGAACATCTTTAATCACACTAAGATCTGCATACACAAACAAAACTACTTCACATCTCTCCTCAATCCCAAAAAAATCAAATTTGAAAACTATGAATTTTTAAACATACGCTTGAGAGTTTCGCAAACAAGAGCGAAAGTGGCGCGTTTGTTGCGAACGGAAGGGCTGAAGACGAGTGATTTGATGGAAGCAACGGCTCTGCGCTCGGCGTCACCGCGGAGAACTGACCGGAGTACATTAGCTGCTTCTCTTCTGGCGTAGAGAGCTGATCTCTCGCCGGCGGTGAACTGTTTCTTAGTAACAGGAGGCGGGGTCTTTGTTTTGTGACTCTCGGCGCCGGAAAATCGTTGTTTTGCCGGCGGCGTGTTTGGTTTGTGACGACGAGCCATGATAACTCTCACAAAGCTCTAAAACCCCTTTCTTCTTGTGCCCTTCTTTCGTCGTGGCGACTTTAAATGCACCGTTTCTAATAACCGGTTTATTAAACCGGACCCAAAACTAAATTCTTTATAGATTACTAGTACGCGCTATGCTGTGGGATAGATTTTTAAGTTCATTTTGTTTCACGTAAGTATGATTAGTTAAATTTTTAAATGTTTTAAAAATTTAGTATTTTGCATTTGCTCATTTTAGTAATTTTACTTATACTCATATTTTTAGATTGAAAAATTCATTCATATATTTCTATCTCCAAGATCCATTTTTAAAGATTTCAACACCTAGATGACAAAACAATTCCAACCAGATTCATTACTTGCATGAAATTTAAGTCTCTGATATAATAACGATATATTGTCTACATAATTTATCGATAAGTTATTTTCTAACAAAAATTTATATATATAGCAAGTTATACCAGAAAATAATCATTGGCTGTAAAATAGCACTCTATATATATCAAGTTAAACGGACTTTAAAAAATGTCCATAAGTTAGTTTGTGACAAACTTATATACCAAATTTTCAAATATAAACCTTGGCTAGGATGCAGCGAAGTTATTAAATTTATTTTTATTTTTTAAAGCTTTACTAATCCAAACAAAACCTTTTAAGTACCACAATCAAACACAAATAAATCATAAACAGATTTTCACCTTCATATAAAAATTTAAAATGATGAAATTGTATATACATGAAATCATTTTGACTCAACAATATTTTCTAAATGACAAAAAGAGAACAAAAATGTACCTTCTTAATGAAGTACTCAACGTTAGTGTTCCACTCAGGGAATCAGGTTTATGCTCCTCCGTTCTCCACCGCGTCAGTACTAATATTCACACTTTCATCTTCCTTCTCTTATGCATACGGAGATTTTGACTTAAAACAAACCCATTTTTTTCTTCCAAAACTATTCCTCTCAACTTACAAAAAATAACTACCGTGTAAAACCAAGAAGGCATCAATTGTGAGTTGTCTTTAGAAACCAAAAATCCATCTAAATTATGGTGAGTTGTCTATTCTGATTTCAATTTATAATATAGTGCAATTTACTTTGCTTTTTTTTTTTTGGAATAAATGTAAAATATATTAGGGGATAAACCATGTTTACATCTACGACATCCTTGTTTTTACTCTAATTTGACAAACTAATGAAAACAAAAATAAGTACAGAAGACCTAAGCAAGAAGAAAACAGAGTATAACTTCCTAAGGACGTGAGCAACTCCATGAACGATTATTCTGGTTTCCTGAGAGAAGAAATTCGATTTTGAACTGTTTGATCTTGCCATAAGGAGTTGTGAGTAGAAAGACGTACCAAAGAATGAATTGCAGTAAACTTGCAAAGGATGAATCAATAAGCATAGGAAGGACACTGAAATCTTAAAGAAATTATTTTGAAAAATTTTATGTGTGAGATTCTGCCATGTTTGTTCTACCAAAATATTGTAAAGTAAATAATCTAAAGAATCTATTTCAGTCATCAACTAATTATAATTTAGAAAAAAGCATTTTTAATTTGGCCAAAGAAAATAGTATTTAAACACAAAATCAATACTTAAGAGTATCAAACAACACATTAAGCAAAGCCAATATTGTTAAGCTTAATCCATTTAGAAGCACCAAACAGAACAGTGAATGGTGTACACGAGTGACACTTCTCTCTACCACATATTAAGCAAAGCCACTATTGTTAAGCCTAATCCATTTAGAAGCACTGAACAGAACAACGAATGGTATACAAGAGTGACACTTCTCTTTACCACTCGTTTACATCAAATTGACATTAGCATAAGAGATATGCAGTTATATATACGAATTAGAATATACATCATTAAGTTTACTTTGCTTACCTTCTCATCAACAAAAGAATGTATAAATACAATCGAAGAGCGAAGTTGGAACTGCAAAACACACAAACAAAAAGATTTAAAAAAAAAACACAAAAAGGTAGTCAAATCTCATCATTATGTTTTTATATAAGAAGAACTCACCTTACAAACCTTAAAGACGCAAAATAAATTTATATTTTATTATATGGAGGACAAGCATCAAATACTAACATAGTGATTAAACTTGCATGGATTACAACCATCAGATACAAATTATTAAGCAAAGACAACCCAACCACACTTGTTTTCTCTTAAAAAACCAGGATACACTCTGAATCGAAGCTCAATACGCTAGGAACTATTCCGCCGAAATCAACCTTACACTTAATATATAATCCCAAATTTTAAAGTCACAATACAAAACAGAGGATTTGTTCATGAAAAATATAAGTCACTGAAAGAGAATGAGAACCGGAAAACATATGATCGATCATTCGTTACCTTTTTCTATAGGGTTTTTAATTTTCTTGGAATTGTGAATATTGACATGTTGATAAAATTAGAGATATCTGTATAAATTGTTATAATTTTTTTGGTTACACATTTTAACTGATGTGTCAACTCCTCCTACAACTATTGTTTCTCTAAATTCTTAACTTATATTCTCTTCAACTCTCCTTCTTTCTCCGTAAGCACTTGTTCTATTACTCTCAGTTTGTGGTTAGACAACGAAGTTTAACCCTGATGTTACTCATCTTCTCCATCAAGCTCTCTATCTCCTCTCTTTTCATCTCTACTTCATTACATAGTCTCTCTACCGTCTTTTCCAGATTTACAATCGCAGATTCCCTCGATGCAACATCTTTAGCGCTCTCTTGCATTCTCTTCTCTGTCCCTCCGTACATCTTGTACTCTTCCAAAATCTCTCGGGCTTAGTTTTAGTCATCTATTAGCTTCTTGATTATTGCTTCTCGTTCTTGGAACAAACCGTTGATCAGTTTGTGCTCTTGGTTCATGCAGATAAATCTTCTCGACATCGGTGGTTGAAACGACATCTAAATTTCGTGCATCGCTTCACAACGGTGCTTCCACACAACCTATGATTAAATACTAATAACAAATTAGTATGTATATTTAAACAAAAAAGTTGGCACGAACCAAAAAGAAACGATAGGTAGTTATAATCGTATTGTGAATAAAACACTAAGTATTTATAAGAAACTAAGAGGCGTTCATGTTTTGGGGTTTTACATTATTTACAAGGGAGATCTACTCAGATGTACTCCAAATTAGTTAATATTATCAGAACCAACAAATCTTTTTTTTCTTACTAGGATATTTTGGATATTTTCAAAATACTCAGCGTGCTCTTGTTTTATGTTACAGGAAAAACGTAATTACAATAATGTCATTGCTACGTCAGACGCCATGTCAGAAATCGCTGACGTGTATTAAATAACTCAGCTGTAACGCTTTTACAGAGGTAATGACGGCTGAGTTATGATATGTTGGGGCTGATTTTTGGAAAAAACATTTGAGTAAGAGCGAACGGCTGACTTAGAGCATAAATCAGCCAAGCGTTACGACTGAGTTAATGAAATCTAGCTGAGTTATGCCATATCTCAGCCGTCCTTAAGGCTGAGTTTTCACCCGTTGGTTGAGTTGTCAAAATTTTGGCTGAGTTATCACTACGACACGGCTGAATTAACTTTTCCGGCTGGCTGGGTTATGAACAACGGCTGACTTATGAGATGTCGTTACAAATGATTTATGGTTAAACACTATAGCTCAGCCGTGATAAGCTGACTTATCAGACAACTTGGTCATTTTACGGCTGACTTAGTAGCAAACGATTAATTACTAGAATATCATTCAGTTACGGCTGACTTGTTAAACGATTATTAAACGATATGACTGAGTTACAAATTTTCAGTTGATTAAGCGGCTGAATTTAGCAGCCATTTTTTTGCTTTTTAACTACTGCAATAGTATTCATGTTGCGGCTGAGTTATAATCTTGTTTGATGGCTGATTTAATTAGACTGATTTACATATTCGTTTGGTGGCTGACTTGCCACTTCGGACGCATCATCCATGTCAGCATTCAATGTCATCATCTTCTCTGGAAATACGTAACGTCGTTCCTTCGACTCTTGTTCTTGAACTGGTTAAAAAGTGTTCTTCACATTGTTCTTCCCCTTGTTTTTCTCCTCATTCTTAACTTCTTAATTACACTCATTCTTATTAATTTTCTCATTCTTCTTCATTTTATTTCATGGATCCAGTTCTGCTAATTGTTATTTCCGGTAATTGGGTAAAGAAACACAAATATGTACTTAAGCAACACTCATGTTCGCGATGTAAACAAGTTGGGCACAATGTGAGAACTTGTCGGATGTAGTATTGTTGTAATACATTTGTTTTATTTTGTGTAATAACTCAACCTTCATATTAATCGACGAGACCTTTCGTTTTCTGCTTTCAGATTATTTATTGTGATAACTCAGCCACAAAGCATTATAACTCACCCGTCATATGAATCGACGAGACCTTTCGTTTTCCCGTAAATACTATAACTCAGCCGTCAAGTCGTATAAATGAGTCATTTGCTTTCAGATTATTTCTTGTGATAACTCAGCGACAAAGCATTATAACTCAGCCTTCATATGAATCGACAAGACCTTTTATTTTCCCGTAAATACTATAACTCAGCCGTCACATACCGGAACTCAAAAACGAGGATGGCTTAGACGTAAACGAAGACAGCGACGACGAAAAGAGAGAGAGCGAGAGATGACGGCGAGAGAGTAGAGAAAGACAGAGTATCGTCGGTGGAATTAGGGTTCGGCGACGAGCGAGAGAGAGTTTTTTTTTTCGGGTTGTGAACAATAAAAACCTTTCAGTTTCCCTCTCTTTTGATATAAAGAAGAAACTGTCGATTCTAAAACAAAAAAAAAACTATCTAGTGACGTGGATTATGGAAGATGATGTGTATTTTAATTTGCTGATGTATATTTTTTTATTATTTTTCTAATCAAAATCGGAAAAATAAACCCAAGGGATAAATTTTAATTACACCCAAAGCACTAAATATCTGAGCAATTTTTAAAAAATGTATAGATATAAGAAATAAACCAACTTTTGGATAACATCTGAATAATTCTTTCTTTTTACAATTTCCATCAACACATGAAAGAAGAAATTTATATTTTTGAAAGATACGACGGACCATTATCACAACCAATATTCGTAAAATTACCTTTATTTTTGCGTAAGAAAATATATGTTATCTTAATAATTTTTTTCTTCTAATTTCCTATGATTATATGTTAATATGGTTCTTAGGTTATATAAGTAAAATATATGTTATCTTAATAATATTCGTAAAATGGTATTTTTTTTTCTTTTGTACAATTTCGAAAATGTTAATTAATTAGATGTCTATTTATAATTTACTTATATAACCTAAAAACCATATTAACATATAATCATAGGAAATAATTAGGCATTCTAAAATTGGGAACATTTACAAAAATATTTATGGCTTTTCTTTTTATAATTACATATATTAAGGAAAAATTTTAATTAAGTAAATTTTAGTTTTACCAAAATTCTAACGCTGACATATCAAATTCCGATAGATTGTTTAAAATCCTATGTGGACAGTCTCAGAAGCATATAGCTTCTCTTTTATTACATTAGACACCAAGGGACAAGACAGTAATAATTTGTTCAATTCTAATCTTCATTGTCAAATGTGGTCTTTAAATATTTGAAGAGAACTACATTTGGAGAAAACTACGAAGGCTAAAATATACATAATTATCTAATGAGGTGAAAAACTAAATGTGGGGTAAATGGTTCAGCCGCATTGGTTTAGCTCCTTTCTTAGTATCCTTGATTTCTACCGAAAGCAAAACTATGTCACAGTCCATCCACATTCTTAAATAAAACCTGTGCACCACAAGTGAGAGAGAAATCATCTTCAATTGTTTTAGATAAGTACATGTTTAGTTGAACTAATCAAATAGATAAACAAATTAAATCCTCGCAGCTAGGGTCATCGTATTGATGAATAGAAGCACATGCTACTAATTTAAAGTAGAAAATCTTAAACTCACACGTATATAGAGAAATATGTAAGTTAGTATCACATTTACAAAACCTTAGCTACATACATTATTTTCTATCTTTTTCGTTTCTCTTATCTCTTTAACTTAAGCTTATCAAAAAGTGATCTCTTAACAAGATGAGAAGAGAGGAATTGATCATGGCAAATACAAATAGAATCCAAGAAGAAAAGTAAACATATGTATCATGTTCCACACAATTGACATTTTCAAGTGCTTTCCATCTCTAATCATAAAAGCAGTTCAATTATAGAAGATGGGAATGACTCATGAAACAACTTGTAAGCAAGAAAAGTGGAATTTGTCATTAAAAAAAATTGCCTTATAGTGTTAGTAAATTGTCTTTGCTTCTGCCATGGCCCACGGGAGGGAGTAATCAGGTCCAGTATCAGTGCAATGAACCTGGAAAACCCCACGAGGTTGAAGAATGAAGAAGCAAGTAGAGTAGCTAAAGAAGAAGCAATTCATTGGGAAATATGAGAGATGTAGAAGTTTAACCTTTACAAGACATTAAAGAAAGGATGCATCGCAAATCTTGCCTAGATAATTCTGCTATGGAAAAGGCATTTATACAAAATAGGAGTGTTAGAATATTGAGAAGAGAAAGAACAAAACAGAGTAAGAGACGTCGTCTCTTGGAGAAACAAGAAGTAAAATAGAGACTCTTTTATATATCTGAAACTTGTTACCTTATTACAACATCACACACGCTTATATACATGTGTTACGGTCGTAACCATTCACAACTAATTAAAACTGACAACTTAAAACAACACAACTCACTAACTCTTACATCCGTTAAACACACATCTTCGCATAATTACGAAGACACTAATTTATTTAAGTATGTAAAATAATACGACCGAACTCAATCATAAAACTAACAAAGAGAAGGAGAGAGCTTTCAACTAAAATCAGAAATTAACTTTTTATTTATTTTCCTTTATGAGTGACCCAAAAGCCTTGAATGCCATTTTCTGAGAAGCAATGCAATGTGAATTAAAACTCTCATCTCGCACTCTACATGGACAATTTTTCTGGCTCTCGCAATTCTAACTTCAAATAATCCACAAATTATCTTACTTGGGAACTTTTAAGAAATTTGGAGGTAAACTGAAAAAATATAAAGGTGGTTACATGAAAAGAGGCAAAAGACATACCATGGATGTGATCAAACATGGGAGTGAACCCATTCGTTGGAAAACCAAGGGTTTTGGGTTGAGAGAAGCTAAGGTTCAACGACAGATTTCGAGACCGAGGTCACGGTGGTGGCTCAAAGGTGTCCGGAAAAATTAGAGAATTAAGATACGATTTGAGTTGCAGCAGACCCACCTTTCAGCTTCCACACAACCTACACATCATTTGCTCCGCCGTACTTCCTTAATCATCGAGCTTACATACATGGCGGCGGTTTCAGCCATCACGGACCAATTCACGAACCTAAACTGCGAGCTTCAAGATGGGTTTGGGTGCGGCGTTTCCCGTCAGTAGTCCCCCATAGCCTTAAAGGCGAGTAGTCACTGGATATGTTGGGAGCTTCTTCCTCATCGAATTATATCTATCAATGTTCGGTTTCAGAAATCGCAGAGGGTGAAGAAAAAAGTATTGATTTTTAGGGCTTTACGCTTATGAATCTGAGGAGAGAAAAAATGATGTGGAACGTAAAATAGAAGAAGAAGAAACCCATCATCGCCGGATCTGATAAATAGATTCTGGTGGATCGAATAAGAAGAAATCCACCACAACCGATCAACCATCGATGGGGTAAACATCAGCGTCAGATCTGCTCAAATTGGTAGAGAGAGCCATGGCTAGGATCAGCAGCACAGTCGGTCGATGGTTTAAAGGCACCGAAGAAGAAGATTGGTATCACAGCGACGGAAGAAAAGAAATCGAGCAATTGATTAAACGCAAAAAAAAAAACTGATCTGTATTAATTGTTTTTATTTGATAGACTACTGATTTTAATCGAGGTGTTAACAGCTGTTTTAATGTTAAAGCTGATTTGTCAGAGCTAACACATTCTAATTTTATTGTATTGATTTTGGATTTATTTTCTTGCGGTCTAAAATTTTATTAAAAATCAATGAATTGTTTATGCAGAAACATAGCATTGCAGCTTGTAACAACTTACAAATGCTCATAACAAACATAAGAGGACTATTACTTGTCTATTTGAAAGAGAAAACATGAAACTGAGATCCCCCATTGCTCAGGTAATGTATTGATCTCTTGCAATCCATGCTCCACCACAAATATGAGATTCATTAACCCATGAAGCATGAACATTGCATTTCAGGACTTCTAATAAAGGTTTTGACCATCTCATTAATTTCAAAATTATTGTTCTCCTACATTTTGAAAAATTGAGAGATTATATATAATTTCATTTATAGAAATATATATATTTTTTAATTTATAGAATATATATATTTGAAAAAAAAAATTCGCTATAATCAATATTTTTCTAAAACCAAATGCTTGGTCAAACCAAATACTTGTATCGTTTTCCAAATGCCTTAGACATTTTATATAACTCCCCCACGGCCAACTCTCTTACTAGGTCTCATGTACACTTGCAGTCCATGGCCCACTCATATCCGACGGTCAGTTTGCTATATCCAGGAGGCTTTAAATAATTGTTTACCATCCTACAAATCACGACATGATATTTTTTTGTGTTTTACTCTCATTCGCATAGTCTCGTCGATTAATTCCTGGAAGGTTATCCATCCTGAAACTACTCCAGCATAAGCACGCTTAACTCTAAAATTCTCTCAAGACATTTGACCGAAAAGATAAGTACATTTTAGTAACATAGGTGGCCAAATCAATTTTATTAAATCTTTCCGCAAACTGGAATGTCAACAATTCACCCACTAACAAGTCATATTTTTAATAAACCTGCTTTTAGGATTTCAGTTTTGGATTCGACAATCTATATTTCAGTATTATTACACAACCACGAAAATCATAGCATAAAAAAGTAGTGTAATATATCTAGTTTCACTACTACATCACGTCGGTGTCATTTATTCATAGATTTCAATATTTTAAGTAAGTTATACGTTTTGGAACAACATCTTGAGAGTGAAGGGTCCAACGAATTCAGACGGACCGTCCCACATCAACTCGGCGTTCTGTTGATTAGCCTTCTCACTCGCGTGTGAGCCATCAAAGAACATATAGTCACTAACGTTTTCGCATAACTCGAAATCACGTGATGCTCCTGATTTATACCCACAAGTACTGCTTCCCCTAAACGGTCCACTTCCACAACAAGCCTTCTTCACTTCCTTGAACCCTTTAATAACCAAAACAAAAGACAAAAAAAAGTATCACGATTATTAGAAGCATGCATTGTATTTGTGCCTCGTACATATATGATATCTAGATATTATAAAGAAAACCAAAAATTAACACAAAGTTTTTTTTTTTTGGCAACAGATAAAGCTTGATACCGTATTTTGTAGGATTCTCCATAGCTTCTGTTCCAGAGGAATAGGAGTCAAAAAGGGAGTACTTGAATCCGGGGAATCGACGTTGTATATCTCTCAAAACATTAGGAATTCTGACGTTGTGAAGGTTTATCAACTCGGTGATCGGCTCAAAACATGATCCTATTCTTGTTGGATCCAAGGTTAGCATTCCCGGAACACAGTCGAGTCGACCCATGTTCATGATCCCAAATTTCCTCCCTCCCATTTTATAAATTTCCTTCAAAGAACAAAATAAATTATTAATTATTTTTTGTGATCAACATTATTTTTGTAACAATATATGATCATTTCAAAGCAAATTATAATATTTTGGTATTTAGTCCATATATATATAAGTACCTCGATCACAGTTGTAGTGTTACCGATAACATAATCCACAAATTGGTCTTTGCTATGGGATTGAAAATAGGAGATGTTACGAGAGAAAGGATAGAAATAGTCGTTAGGACCGATATGAATGAGATAAACAGCTTTCGAGATTATCCTTTTGGTCTCTGCATCTCCTAATTTCTCTTCAAACATCGTCTCCACGTTCTTGAAGTTCTTTAACTGATTTCCCAACGGTATCACATTCTGGTTAAGAGACAAAGTATAATTGTTAAAAAAAAATAGACTAGAGATATAAGTAACATTCAATATATCAACCTTTTTGTTAATAAAGACTAACATATCTCCAAAAATCAAATTTATATGGTTTTCTTTGTTTGTATGCAAATATGTTGACATATTATGATAATAACGTACCTGTGGCTGATAAGTTTCAACCAAAGCTCCGGCGCCGGAGGAAGCAAAATTAACACCGTAAGTAAACTGATTTACGCTGTTTCCGGGTTGTAGATACGGTGGTATCAACGGTAGCCATGCATATTCCGCTGCATTCATTGCAAATAATAATAATATCATTAGATTCAAGTAAAGATTTATAAATATATTTATGATGCATATGTGTTTTTATTTTATTTACCGATAAAATCTGGAATCAAACGGCCATCTGAAGTTCTCCCGGTTGGGAACTTGAATGTGGTCTGACCGTACGGCCAAACATTAGCCTGAGCAGCTCTGAATGTGTTGATGTAATTGTTATTGCCAACATCGAACAACGAGTCTCCAAACACAAACAATGCTGCTTGATTTGTTAACAGACTTTTTTCGCAGCTTATAGAATTGATCGATAAATTTACAGTCAGAAAGAGTAAGAATATTGAACAGAATCGCTCAATGTTTGCCATATATGTAAAATCGTATTTTTATTCTAATATTGATCTAGTTGTGATATATAAGTAGAACACCTCTTGTGAATTTATATAGATCATAAGTGTTAGTGAGCCAAGGCTAGCTTGAAAAAAATATTAAGAGATATCATCGCAAACGTTTCTGGACAATTTCCCACTTTGATTTTGTAGATTAAATTAAGAGATTTTCTCTTTGAATGGTCTGAATTTGATTATAATATATGAGGGAACTATATATAAAGTAATAAAAATTGAGATAGTCAGTCAAACTTCGTATAAAAATATGCTTGAAATAATTGATATAAAAAGCTGTATATCATGTTTCTTGTCTTTCACGGGACGTCTGGTCAATGGAATGTTATTTGTTATCATGTGAACTGATTAGTTTAATCAAATCAATAAAATTTTCAAATCAAATGCTATTGTTTTTTCCATTGGGGTGACCGGTGAGCAACTAGGCTTTAAAGGAATCTTAATTATTTTAAGGTGGCAAGATATATGTTACTTAATACTATGTGAAAAGAGCGATTATTTTCATCCAAAGAATGAGCTATACATGGTGACCAATACATGGAAGGATGGTTTTCTACAAACTTAACATCTATAAATTTTGTAGTTAGCTACACCATTAACTGTCGTCACCAAACAACTTACTCAAATTAATTGCTTTTGTTGTGTGTGCTTATTATCCCACAGCTTTGATTAACATTGCAAAAACTAACTAAATTAAGGTACAACACTACAAACGATATCAATCCACGTTTTATGTGTACTTCTAAAAATGTCAAAAACTAACTAAATTTGGCTCTCTCACTTAGTAATTTTACGAATGTGCAACCCATGATGTGATTTATATAGTTGAAGTTGTTATCCTCCGAGAAGATAGATATTGCAATTTTCATAGTACCTAGAGTCCTAGACACACTGAAACATCACCTATGGAATCCTTAGTTACTTTTGTAAGATTTAACAAGACTTTATATAATGAAAAAGTAAAAAATGAATATTAGTATATGACCCCGCCTTAGTGCACAAGGCATTGCGAACCTATAAACAAGTTCGCTTGACTAGAAAACTCGAAGTGTTCTTTACTTGCCGATTAAAAGATAAGAAGGCAACCAAATGTTGAAAAATAAACTCAACAGTCTAATCCAAACAGAATCTATCTTTTGTCATTTGATTTCAGTCAATGATGTCTTTATTGCTTAAACTCATTTCACACTTTGAAACAAAAGTAGTTTTTTTTTTCAGAAACAAAAGTAGTTTTTTTTTTTCAGAAACAAAACAAATCACATCAAGACATGAGCATAGAGGAATATTGCTAAATATGTATCAATATTGATAAAATACAAAAGAAAAAAATAAAATAAATAAATTGGTTGTGGTAGCGTAACTTAAGCCTTAAGTCCCTTGCACACTAGAAGAAGACTTATGAGAAGACTTCCAAAAACAATGAGGACCAAGACACAAGTCAACCACTAGTCTTTGTCAAAGAGAAAGACTAACGACGTCTTTAAAGTATCCATCTTCCTATGTAAGTTACCTTTTGAAAATTATACCAACGAATACACATTTCTTACAAACACTAAAACATTGAAGCTTCCTTTAGAAAGTTTTAGTCTTCAGACCCAAAAAAGGGAAGAACACACGTTCGTATATGTGTATAGATAGTGGTGAGTATGAATGATGCAGAGGCAAACATGGCGAGAAGTCTCAGCGATGATACTCACTCAGGGTTCGAGCTGCCAGAGCTAGACTTGTCAGATGAATGGATGGACGATGATCTTATGTCTGCCGTTTCTGGGATGAATCAATCTTATGGTTATCAGACTAGTGATATCGCTGCTGCCTTATTCTCAGGTTCCTCTAGCAGTTTCAGTTATCCCGAGTCTCCAAGTACCAACACTTCTGTTGCCGCTACAGCCACTGCTTCTGCCGGTAAGTTTCTCTTTGATTCATATGAATCTGTAAATTTAAACAGTCAAAGATTCCGCTCGTCCTAATATGTAGCTGTGATCCAAAGATCTGTCACATGTGTATATACACTCCTTTATACATGTGTCCTTGAAAAGCAAAGACACAAACCCCTGCTTATAACGTATGCTGATCCTAGACATTAGGACTTGAGCCTAAAACTTATAGGTAAATTAAATCAAAATGTATATTTGGAGTTCACAGGTCTTTCTATGCTGAATCTGTTTCCCCCCCCTGTTTCCTTATGCAAGAAAACCAAATTAAGAAAGAAAAGAAGAAAGTTAAAGAGAGAGTTGCATTCAAGACACGGTCTGAGGTGGAAGTGCTTGATGACGGGTTCAAGTGGAGAAAGTATGGAAAGAAGATGGTGAAGAACAGCCCAAATCCCAGGTAAGGAACAAAAATTTCTCAATTCCTAATCACATCTTTCAAATTCAGCCCTTTCATATTCTTGAGATGAGTCAGTTTCCATGTTTCTAAATTACTCAAATATTAAAGAAGCAGACAATTGTGAGAAAACAAAAACTGCAAAATGACATGCCTGTTTAAGTTGAACTGTTTTCTAGGACATTGCTACCATTTCTTATGACCTGAAATCAATTACACAAAGAGTACCACTGGTTAATTGTAATTATTT